>NC_140752.1:24660000-27060000 GCF_051527215.1 Medicago sativa | reverse complement strand
TCATTAGGTGGAACTCAATAACCGCTCGTGTCTTAGTTAGAAGATATGAATTATGAATGCTCTTTGGACCTCCTAGTTAGAAATCCTTCGATGTGCCTCAGCTCACCAAGCAAGTTGTTAGTTTGGGATGAATGTGGAAATTAATTTAATGTGTATCTTCAAAATTATTGATTTTACAGTTTTTGTTTTTGCTGCTAGGAAGTTTTACCATGATTATTACTGTGGCTCCCTATTTTTTCAATTCGTATGTTCATGACCGTGATTCGAAATTGCAGTCAAACCGCAGTTTTGGTTTTGTGAAAACCTCTAAGATGTTTATATTGTTGAAGACCATAATTTAAAACTATGTTCATAGGAATCAAAACCTTATGTTTTTTTTTGGATTTCATACGTTTTTGGGGGTATTTTCTTTTTGGATAAATTGTTTTGTAATGAACTTGCTCATATTAGCATATCATTTGTGTGAAATAATCAAATTGTCTATCTTTTATTTAGCAACAAAACACAGAAGAGCTTGATGCTGGAAAATTGGAGGAACAAGCAGTGGAATTGGAGAAAGAGCTTATCGTTAAAGAAAGGGAAACTCTCGATGTTTTAAAAGAGTTGGAAAGTACCAAAAGGCTTGTTGAAAATCTGAAATCAAAGCTACAAGCAGAAGAAGAATCTGAGGCAAATTTGAACATTAAGGAGAAGCAGAATTTGTGTGATGATAAGGAGAACGAGAAAAAAGAAGATGAAGAAAAGGAAAACCATGGAAGTCGTGTTCCTTCCAATTCGGCGAATCCAGGTTTAATTTTAAGGGAATTGAAGCAAGCGAAATTTAATCTAAACCGAACAACAAACGATATCGCTGATGTTCGAGTTTCCGTGGAATCACTCAACAAGAAACTTCAGAAGGAAAGAATATCGCTCGAGAAAACCAGGGAGAGTTTAACTCAGAATTCTTCAAAAATAACTTCACTAGAGGAAGAGCTGAACCAAACAAGACTTAAACTGCAGGTGGTGAAAGAAGCTGAAATTGAATGTGGTTCAGATGAACCTTCCGATATTACGAAAGAGCTTCAACGATTGAGTTCTGAGGCAGAACATTTCAAGAAAATGGGAGAAGTTGCGAAATCAGAAGTCATGAGAGCAATGTCTGAGATTGAACAGACAAAAGCTATGATAAGAACATCTGAATTTAGATTAGTTGCTGCTCGAAAAATGAAGGAAGCTGCTAGGGCCGCCGAAGCAGCTGCACTTGCCGAGATAAAAGCGTTATCTTATTATGACGGGGATTGTGTGGAAAAGGGTGATGGAGTTACTCTTACCTTTGAAGAGTATAATGCTCTAACATGCAAAGCTCGAGAGGTAGATGAACAATCTAAGAAGAGAGTTCACGATGCTATGTTTCAAGTTGACGAAGCAAATGTATCGAAAATGGATGTTTTAAAAAGGGTTGAAGAAGCTACATTCGAAGTTAAAACAAGCAAGAAGGCTCTTGAAGAAGCTTTGGAAAGAGTAGAGGCTGCAAATAGAGGGAAGTTAGTAGTTGAAGAGGCTTTAAGAAAATGGCGATCCGAGGGTAACAAAAGGCGATCATCAAACTCTACAAAGTTTAAAAACCCTTCTCACTATCGAAGAAGCTCTCGGTTATTCGACATAAATGGGACGAATCAAGTTGATGATGAAGCCAAACCAGTTCTAAAGCCGACTCTATCGATAGGTCAAATATTGAGCCGAAAACTGATGATGCCAGAGAAGTTTGAAGGTGGGATGCTTAACGAAAGAATCTCGATGAAAAGGAAAGTGTCGTTAGGTCAGATGCTTGGTAAACAAAACTATGATCCATCTTTTGAATTTGAGAGGCAAGTTGAGAAAGAGAATGATCAGAAGCAGTTTTCTGCTAAGAGAAAGAAATTTGGTTTTGGAAGATTCTCTCTTCTTTTGACAAAACAACAAAAGAAGAAGAAGCCAACTTTGAACTTGAGGTGATGATTCAGTAATTACTTGATCATTTTACTCTTGCAACTAGTGCTGATAAGATTGCAAAAATGAGGATCTAAATGGTATTGTCATTGAATTTGCTAGGCTAGATTCTTGTTTGTTATTTGGGTTTCTAAAATAATAAATAAATTAATGTGTGTCTATCATCACTTGCTGTACTATTTTGTAGAGGGTGTTGTTTATAACAATTGTATAACTCTTGTAAGCTGATGTTATAATTTCCATATGTAAGTCGTTTTATTCTATTTATATTAGCTTAATTCTTGTCAAGGTTTTAAATAACGGTCGCGGTAGCGTCAAGGTTGTCGCGATTTCGGCTGTTACGGATGTTGCATTACTGATTGCGGTGGTCACGGTGTGAATTAATCACAACAATGCACAAATATTATTAAATCATTTATTTTATTCTATCATATAATGTATAATAACTTAAATTGAACTATTATTTTATATATTATAAGATGGTTAAAATAAATATAGTAATTACAACATTACAACACGAAAATAGACTATAAAAGGAATATGAGATACTAATTGCTCATCACAATCTCTCATTATCTATTTTTCCTTATGTACGGTGTTGTGTTTTTTGCTTCCGTAATGGTGTGTCCCATTTGTAACGGAGTTTTACAGTTGTATCGGCTTTTGGGTCACGGTCGTAACGGGTGTTTCGGTGTGATTTTTCATCTCACTCTAAAAATAGGTAAAAACAGTATTGCGGATAGCTGATAGCTTATAGTTGATGGATGATGACTGATAGCTGATAAGCTAATTAAAGTGTTTGGTAAAATTAGCGGTTAAACTAGCTGATAAATCTAAAATGACATAAATTGACATTCTTAGTTCATAATAAAATGTGTATCAATTAATATTAATATTTAAGACATTTTATAATTTAAATTAATCAATTAAATATATATTTTTATAGATTAATAAATTAATATTTTATTTTTTGGTCAAAATACTTAATTACTTTTTATTTTAAAAACAAAAAGAAAAATCGAATCCATATGTTAAAATACAAAAATATTAAAAGTGAAGAGGAAGAACAACAACAAAAAATAAAAAATAAGTTATATATCTAATAACATAAGCAACGACAACTAGATAAATTTTTTCCTAAAAAATAAAAACCAATTAGATACTTATTATATTCGTACTGTGTTTTGTTTAAGAATATATTACATAAAATTCAATCATTGCAAAGTGTCGTAAGGAAAAAAAAAAACTACTTATATTGCTAAATGAAAAAAAAAAATCATGTGACAAAAAAATGGGATTGAAAATTGTTTCAGCATTGAAAACGTAACATGTTTCAGATTGTAATAAATTATAAAGGGTGAAAAGGGATTTTAGATAAAATAGCAAAGGCAAAAGTGGAAGAAAAAACAATAAGCTATAAGTTATCAAACGCTACTTGGAATAGCATCTGAAAAATAGCTTATAAGCTCGTGAAATAAGCTATAAGCTCATGTGAAAAGATCGTTACCAAACAGAGCTTATTTTGTCAGACGAGCTTATAAGCTATCCGCTATAAGCTATAAGCTAGTTTTTTGGCCTTTCCAAACAGACCCTTAGGTGTTTGTGTTTAAAGGTGATTAATTTAAAAGTACTATTTGTGTTTTGGTAAAAAAAAAAGTAGTATTTGTGTTGTATTGAAAATTTATATTGAGTTTTGCACCAAATTTTTATTTTTTTTAAAGACACAATTAACTCATGCCATTATTTGTTTGTGTCCTAAAAAAATTATCTTTAAGTTTTGAAAATATTGAAGAGAGACTTTACAAACATTTAGAATGGCATCAAGTTCTATATACATCGAAGCTAAACTCATGTTATCAAGTCAGAATAGTGTATTCTTTAAGCCTTTTCCGCTGAGAATGGAGAGGTCTCAACTCTCTCCCGCCTCACGGAGTTATCGTATTCCTTGAAATCTGTCATTGCTTATCATCTCTAAAGCACATCCCTACACTATGCTTCCCTTGCTCTGAAAAGATTGTTGCGTCAACGTTACACTTTGGATGATAACACTCGTCGGGTAATTGGTGATGGTAGAGATACTCTTTTTTGGTATGACACGTGGGTGGGGGAAATGCCTCTGCGAGTCAGATTTCCCCGTCTTTTTGAGTTGGCTGTGGATAAGGAGTGTAAGGTGGAAGAGATGTGGAGGTTAGGTTGGGGGGAAGGTGGAGCGGCGTGGGTGTGGCGCCGTCGTCTGTTGGCATGGGAGGGGGAGAGTGTGAGGGAGTGCTCAGTGTTACTTCACAACATTGTTTTGCAGGTAGAAACATGATGATACTTGGAGCTGATTACTGGACACTACTAGGGGCTACACTGTCAGGGGCGCATACACTTTCATTACTACCACAGGTGTACCGGTGATTAGTCCAGCTGTCGATGTGTGGCACAAACAGATCCCCACAAAGGTGTCTATGTTTGCGTGGCATCTCTTTCAGAACCGGTTTTGCCTACTAAAGACAATTTGGTGCATAGGCGTGTAATCCAACCAGAAAACGCGGTTTGTGTTTCTGGTTGCGGACTTCAGGAAACAACAAATCATCTATTTTTGGAGTGTAATTTTTTTAGCTCTCTTTGGTATCAGGTTTGTTATTGGCTTGGTATATCTTCGGTGTTGCCTAGTAACCTTCGTCAACACTATTATCAGTTTACTAACATAGCGGGGTTGCCTAGAGTTACTTATCTATTCCTTAGAATAATTTTGTGTAAATACGCAAAATTATTGAATGAACCTAGAGTTGCCTATAGTCTTTAATATAGACTACATACATCATTTATTGAATGAACCTAGAATGTGGGTTTTTGCTTATAATAGTGACCGGAGGATGTATTCTACATGATTCTTCATAGTACACCAATTTATCATTTACTCCCTCCGTTTCAAAATGAGTGTCGCTTTAGCCAAAAAAATTTGTTTCAAAATGAGTGTCGCTTTCAGTTTCCAATGCAATAATAACTTTTTCTTTTCAATTGTACCCTCCAATTAATACTCTGCACACTACTTCCAAAGTATTACTTTTAAAACTAACCAATAGTTAATAAGGATAATTTGGTAAAATAACCATTCTCTTTCTCTTAATCATTGCATTTCTTAATATGTGTGTAAACACCTAAAACGACACTCATTTTGAAACGGAGGGAGTAATGATTTTATTATTGATTTTCCATTTTAGTCATACAATTAACAGCAGCATTTAAATGAAATTCACAATTACTATAAATATGTTACAATCAATCACTCTAAAAAACTAATAATTTCGATTTGTCTTAAAGAAATATATGTCAATATAAATATAATATTCCTCAAAATATAAATATAATGTATATTTACATATTTTATTTTACATTCTCACGTATATAATTAATTTGTAAATGTAAATACAAACATGTTTATAGTTAAAATGTATTTGCTTAACTCACAAATTAATCAGTGACAACATAAATAATTTTACAACATAACTAACTTAGATGTCTATAATAATAAATAATGGTTCAAATTTCAATTTGATTGTCTCATAATGAGTTGATTCTCCATTTTTTTTGGTAGTGTTACAATGTAACGAGGCAAAAGAAAAAGAAAAAAAGAGGGAAGAGTCGAAATTAAGTTTCAAGCTTATCTCTCAGGATGAGAGATTCCATGCCAGGCGGAGGGAAGTTCAAGTGAGCAGGGCACCTTGTATGTGATCCTTCCTTAGCCATAAAATCTGCACACATATTTTGTTCCCTAAGAACATGCATCAATGTTGTATTTCCATTTTCATGTAAAGCATCTCTAATATGAAGGATGTCAGTAGCATAAGTGTGTAAGTTATGATCACGACCAGCAATAATCAGGTCAACTGCTTCCAAACAATCACTCTCACAAATAATGTTGACATAACCTTTTTTACTACATAAATCAAGACCTATCTGGATAGCACGTAACTCAGTTAACAACGCATCACCTTCAGCTTCATAGTGAGAAAAACCAGCTATCCAATCTCCATCGTGGTTGCGAACAACACCACCAGCACCTAAACAACCAAAGCCTTCTAGAAAGCTACCATCAATATTGATCTTGAGTGTACCTTCCGGAGGGGGGCTCCAATGAGCTAAGAGGCGCGATGAGTGTGGGTCCGAACCAATATTGGGATAGTACAAAATGCATTCATCATGTAACTAAAAGATCTTTCGCACCACATCTTGAATACGCCAATGTTGATCCTAAAAAATAATATTGTTTCTCCAACACCAAGCATACCATACTCCTGTAACAAACAGAATAGAGGAAGTACCCTTTGTCATTTCATTTCATAAGTATACAAATATCCATGATTTGATGCAAGCTTTCAAAAGTATCAAAACATACCCTGCATGTATGCAGAAGTTTTTTTTTTTTTTTTTTGTGGAATTTCACTTCTTGGAACAAAGGGTTTCGCTCCTTCCTTTTTCTAAGCATAGGGTGAAACTAGCTATCACATTCTTATATTTTCATGTGTTGTAATCTTTTGTTGTGTTATGAAACTAAGTAAAGATGTATAGGTGTTTTTCTAACCCCATGTTCATGGCTATACCAATCTATATTAGTGGAAACTTTACTATTCGTTTTTGTATTGAGAGCTTGATTTTGTATAAATTATCCTTATATAATAATGATAATAATTAAATTTTATGGTATTGTGGAGACTGGAGATAGTAGTCCTAATTTTACATGAAAATCCGTTAAATCTGACCAAAAATCTTTAAAATAGCAATATGTATAAAATCAAAGAAAAAATAAATATAAAGTTACCTATCAATTTACGTAAATGCTATTATTTGTGTCTTTCCATGGAGTTTGCCACATGTATTTTCTTTTTTCCATATTCTATTTGGCTTTGTTGAATATATAAGATTGGATTGTAGTGATTTGAACTATTTGACACATGTATTATTTTTTCAATATTCTAGCTATTGCATATGGTAAATAAATTGCATTTTTTTTACGCAATCATGATTTGAAGAATTTTTTGGGTGGAATATGTACAATTGATGTCTTTGCAATGCCTTCCTTCTTCAACCATTAATGTAAAGTTAAGGTGCAAAGCTTATGCATATTAGTTGGTCGCATTTGCTTCAAAACAGATGGATCCAATGCCGTAATAACACAATTTGTATTGTACAAGGGATTGTGGATTAGGGGTAGCACTTAGGTGACAATGGGGCATGGATTAGTGCCTATACTATTGATTGTCTTGAAAGTACTAGCTGGATTGTAAACTTAAATCTTTTTTATTAGAATACAAATTGGTCCTTCTAGCAGTATCACTAATACTCATTTTATTTTAATTAAAATCACTAATGCACAGTTTACTTTCATAAAAAAATTGTTGCAAATTGATGCTTCTAGAGGTATCATCACATGTGAATCAATTAGATCATTACATTAAGTCGTTACCTATGAATTTTAGCTATATAAAAAATTCATTTCTTATTTATTATTTCTTTTATATATATCATTCCCACATGCATTTTTTTATTGAACAGAGAAGAGGAACACATTGTTAGTAAAAAAAAAAAAAAAAGGAAGACATTGAAAATGAATAAAGCATGTTATAAGAAGAGAAATTCTTATTTACCCATTAATAAAATGTGGATTTAGTTATCCAAGATGACACCAATAAATATCATTCATTTTTGTTAGTGAAATACATAATAATGTTGATTGGTGCCGCTCAAATGGATAAATTCTCCTTTTGTTAACGAATAAGAATATAAGAGTGGGTGTACCAAAAAAAAAAAAAAAAAGAATATAAGAGTGGGAGCAACATAATATGAAAAGAAATTTATAAACAAAATGGGCCTATGGACATTATTTGTTAAAATCCATTTATTTATTAATGAGTTTATTTTCTCTTGCAAAGCCTCACATGCATCCAAAGCTTTAATCGTTTTCCTCAAGCAAGGGAATGATCAATGCAATTTGGGCATTTCCTATACAAACAATAATCATAACAAAAATCAGAGTCAGGATTACGACATTCTAGGTCGCAAGTCGTTTTACACTCAATACAGTTTGGTAAGTCGTTATTAACATCTAGAGAAGATTGAGTTGTCTCACATACTTGAGTCACAACAAGCATAACCATTAACATCATCATCATCGTGGTGATACCTTTCCTCATCACGTTCTCTGCCATAAGTCTTCTCAATGTTTGTATTTCCTCTATCTCTGATAAATTTATGAAGATTTGTGTGTTTGAACTTTTACACTAAAAAAGTATTTTGACATAACCTTATTTATAGCCATAAATTAATAAATGGTATTTATTATTAAAAATATTTAATTACAATTGAAAAAAAATTAATTAACATATAATTAGCGTTCTTTATTTTTTCCCATGTTAAAAATCTCAATCTTTGACTCTCACACACACATGATTTTGAAAAAAATCTGACTCAAAAAAATGTGTATCCTTTGATTTGACTCAATAAATGGATTCAATGTTTCCTAAAAATATGGATTCAATCAAATACAATCCTTAAATAATGGAACAAAGGTATATTCTTACTCTCCCCTTTTTTATTTGAAAAAAAAGAAGAGAATTTTATAATAATAAAGGCAAAATTACACAATTAGTCCCTTAACTTAATTTTAAGTAACACTTTCGTCCTTTATCTTTTTTTTGTAACGATTTAGTCCTTTATGTTATAAAATGACAATATTTTATCATTTTTTATGAGATTTTTTCAATGAAATTTGATTTTCTAAGCTTATATGATGAAGATTTACGCTTGTCTATGAGTTTGATGATTTTTTTTCTTGGAGTTTTTGATTATTTTTTTCATAAAAAATGATAACTATGTTGTTATTTTATAACATAAAGGACTAAATCGTTACAAAAAAAAAAGATAAAGGACGAAAGTGTTACCTAAAATTAAGTTAAGGGATTAATTGTGTAATTTTGCCAATAATAAAAATACAAAACATATTTAATATAAGGTTTTGCTACAAAAGACCACTTCATTTGTCCTCATGAGTTTAACTCAGTTAGTAAGGACAATCCATAATATATGCAAGGTTCGGGGTTCAAACCCCGGCCATCACAAAAAAAAAAAAAAACCATTCCATTTTATAATGGTAGATTTTAGCATCCAACACATTTTTATTTAGATAGAAATACCCAACTCTTTGTTTTTTGAAAGTTAAAACTAAGGGACACAAATGTAATTTAAGTTTAAAAGTTAATATCTTTTCTATTTTTTTAAACTACTTTTGTGACATTGTGGTGGGACTGTCACATGACATTGCCCAACCACAATGTGGCATGTGGCTTTCTAATTTTAAAATAAAACAAAAAAGCCTTATGAAAGAGAGAGGAGAAAAAAAATATGTTTGGTTCAAATTTATAGCAATAACATTCCTTGGAATATAAAGATGTGAATTTTATTCCAAACTATTTGGATAAAAGATGTTTGGTTAACATTTTAATATTCACAGGAACCATAAAAATAGGATTAAAATAGGTTGTTACACATGAAATTATTCTCATCTTCATGAGAACTTTATTTCCACCCTTTTCTTTGGGAAAAATTTTCTGTTCCCAAAAACATTTTATACCAGAGAATAAAAATTTTTAAACTTGTAACAAACATACGTTAGTTATTTCTTTAAAACCATAATAGAAATTATACTTAAACAGCGGAAACTTAAATTAAAGGATCAAGGCATACCTCCGGCCATTGCTCATGTTTGAAGATGTTGAGGCTCTTCTAAACCTTCCACAATCTCACTTTGATGGTGTAAGCTTTCTGAATAGAGATGTTAGGCTTAGGGAACCAAAGATGATGAATTGCACTGCCTTTATATAACTTCTGCCATCAAGATGTTATAGTACGTGATACAATTGTTCCTCATTCCAAATGGGATAGTGGGCATTTACTATAATCGAGGGAAAGAATAAAAGACCACTTTCTGCTTAATGAGTAATTACCATATATAATGGGCCCCTAATGATAACTACCACTTATTTAAATAAATAAATAATAATGGGAAGAATACAACATTCTCCCACTTGGTCGACATATTCTTTCACTAACAATAATAAGAAACAGAGCACATGAATCATAGCGATAGGTTCTCTATATAATCGAGTATTATCTTCTAGGTATCGCAGTGTACTATGTCTCTAGCCAAATCATATAAACTCTTATAATTTATGTTTATTCTGAATCCAAACTTAAACGGTATTTCTCAAAATCAAATGTGTACACTTTATAGTTTAAAATATGAGAAAATAATACCATACATATAGTTTTATAAAACTAAAATCGTTCTTATAACGAAAATCAGGCATAGGAACCAAATCTCATCCTTTCTACATGATCCTCAAATTGACGGTTGCATGCCTTTAGTCAACGGATCAACATTCATCAATTCAGTGCTAATATGCTCAATAGCAATTGTTTGATCTTTAACGTGATATCTTATGGCTAAGTACTTAATGTCGATATACTTGATTCGAATTTTACTTTATTATTCTTAGCCATAGAGCTGCAACTGAATTGTCATAATACATCCTTAATTGTCTAGAAATTGAATCCACAATTTCCTACCCAAAAATGAAACTATTCACCCATACACCTTGTGATGTAGCCTTAAAGCATATACAAACTTAGCTTCCATTGTAGAAGTGGCAGTCAAGGTTTGCTTTGTGTTTTTTCAAGAAACAACTCCTTCGGCTAACATGAAAATGTAACCGCATGTTGATTTTCTTGAATTAGACACAATCAGTAAAGTCTGAATCAGAAGAACCTTTGACCTCTAAATGTTTAGTTTGCATATACATAAGCATGTACTCTTTGCAGCTTTCAAATATTTCATACTTAAATTACTATGAAATTTACTTAATATCCCAATTACAAATGCAATGTCAGGTTGTGTGCAACCTAAGCATACATTAGGCTTCCAAACAACCGAAGCATATGGAATATTAAGCATTTGTTCCCTCTCAAAATCGTTCTTCGGGCATTGTTCCATATGGAACCCATCACCGTTCAACATAGGTGCTACCCTTGGTGAACAATCTTTCATTTGAAACCTCTCTAAGACCTTATTTATAATTACCTTTTGTGAGCTCAGAATTCTATGAACTCTGTCTCTTTGAATAATGACAATGACATAAGAAGTGTCACCCAATCCTTCATATCAAAACTCTTAGAGAGAAATTGTTTCACCTCATATAGCAAACCTTTATCATTGATAGCAAGTAAAATATCATCCACACACTAAAATAAGGAAACAAATTTTACTCCCACTGACTTTCTGGTATATACATTGATCCATAATGTTCTCTACGAATCCAAACGAAGAGATGACATCATGAAATTTTAAATACCATTTACGGGAAGCTTGCTTGAGTCCATAAATGGATTTCTTAAGCTTGCATACCAAATGTTCATCACCACTAGAAGAAAATCCTTATGGTTGTCTCATATAAACCTCTTCTTCTATGTCTCCATCTAGAAATGCAGTTTTCACATCCATTTCATGTTGTTCTAAGTCAAAATAAGCAACTAATGCTAAGATGATGCGAAGAGAATCCTTATTAGATACAAGGGAGAATATCTCCTTGTAATTTATTCCCTCCTTTTGAGTGAATCATTTGGCAATGAGCCTAACTTTATATCTCTCAATGTTGCTTAATAAGTCTTTCTTTGTCTTATAGACCCATTTACAATCAATGATCTTTAAACCATTAGGCAACTCGACAAGATCCCAGACTCCACTAGATGTCATTGAATTCATCTCATCTTTTATAGCATCATACCATAAATTGTGTGAGCTCTAGCCATGATAGTTTGACATTGCCATGAATCAAATAAATTAAGTATTACTTTGCAAAACAATTTTTAGAATTTCTTCGGTTTAAGACAAACTCAACTTTCATTTCATCCGAGGTTTTAATAACATGGAAGAAATATAAAGTAACCTTAAAATTTAGATAGACTTCATAAGAGTTTATGCATTCTTCTGGATCATGAAGTACGGTGTAAAAAGTATAATAGAACTTCTATGAAGCTAAATTAATATTCATCGTAAACTTCTAAATCTACCATTAATTAATTTTAATTATATACAAATCAATTTAGTTGTTTTTGCAATTTTTTTATAAAAAAAACGATCAGCCATATATTTGAACAGCAAAGTTTTAAATTAAAAATTTAGAAGTAAATTAAAGTTCAACAATAAGAAATAGTATCTAATTTGTCAAAAAAAAAGTAATCAAATATTTTTTTCCTTTTCAAAAAGAGTGATAATTTTTTTTTATTCTTTTGATTAGAAAATATTTTGAATAATCAACCAAAGAAAAAAGAAAATATTTTTATTTATTTTTGCAGATATATTTTAGGGTGTGTATTTTGAAAATCAAACAAATTTAAACAAGTGGCTATCAACACCATTTCACAGTGCTCGGATTACATTGTAAAGGTAAAGCCTTGTTTGAACTTTGAAGCATCACTACCATTTCAGTGTGGAGTTTCAAGATTACTCACATGAAGGCTGATATTTTAATGCACCCTATATCCAGAATTACAGGTAAAATTTCATGTCAGTGTTCAAATAAATATTGTGTTTGAAATGCAATTAAAGACCTCCAAACTTATGTTTGAACAAACCAACATTATATTCGCAATTTCTGCCTCAAATGTTAGTTAGAACCGCATCAACAATGTTCGCAAAATATAGTTAAAGTCAACAAACTTTAATCCAAATAGTTAAAGGAAATCAGTTTGCACCTTTTTTTATTATATGGAAGAACTACTGATTTTGTTGTCTTTGCTTATGAGGGCTTCCAAGTGTAAAAATGAAGAGGATGATAGAAATTTAATGATGAATACCACAAAAGGATGTATATCTAAAATTTGATAAGTACCTTCAAATAAGTGAATAGCAAATAAAGAAACATTGTCTTACCTTTCCTTAATATTTGTTGTTTATCTATAATCAACCTTTTTTCTCTTGGAATAGCCTTTCTAATAATTTTTCCCTTCAAATAATTCTGCATGGAAAGATACTCTACTCTTTGGACATGGTTGCTGTGAATTTAGGTGTGAATGAGATAATGGGCAAAGCAATTAATACAGAGAGGAAATGGAAATGGAATGAAGTGCATTGCAACAAATCTGAGTATTTATAGTAAAATGAAACCAAATAAGACAAACCCTTTAATTATTAGTATATTAAAAGTAGGTCTAGATGTTTAGACTTTGCTGTAAAGTTTAATAGCCTTGCAAGCAGTGTATTATTTTAATATGGTATAATACATAGTAGAAAATATTACAATTTATTGATGAGTTTATTTTCTCTTGCAAAGCCTCACATGCATCCAAAGCTTTAATCGTTTTCCTCAAGCAAAGGGTTCACGTGGTTCATTGCATATCAAGCAAGGGCAATCTGGGCAATTCGTGTGCAAACAATAGTTATAGCATATGAGAAGTGGTTCAGTTGGCTTTCCACATGCTATGCCGCAGAGAGTTCTACACTGATTACAGTCTTCGTCGACATTATTAACATCTGTAGAAGATTGAGTTGCCTCACATACTTGAGTCACAACAAGCATAACCATGATCATCATGGTGATACCTTTCTTCATCACGTTCTCTGCCATAACTCTTCTCAATTCTTCTCAATGTTTGTATTTCCTCTATCTCTTGATAAATTTATGAAGATTTGTGTGTTAGAACTTTGACATAACCTTATTTATAGCCATAGATTAATAAACGGAATATTTTTTTTATCTTTTAGTGTGCCACGTGGCATGGAATGATTAGTCCACGTGACACACTGTTAGTTTTGGTTTTTTTTTAACTTGACTTAACGAAATGACCAATAACAAAACTTTTACAAAGTGTAGGGACTAATGTCAAACAAAAAAAAAGCAGGGATCAATGTCAAAATACGGTGAAAGCGCAGGGACCAATGACATATTTAAACTTTTTTTCAATGTTAAAAATCTCAATCTTTGACTTTCAGACACACACATATGCCTTTAAAAAAAAAAATCTTTAACTCAACAAATGTGAATCCATTAATTTGACTCAATAAATGGATTCAATCTTTCTTAAAATTATGGATTCAATCAAATACAATCTTTAAATAATGGAACAAAGCATAGTTTTAAAACTCGGTGCTCGATCATCGACTCAACATAGGTAATTCGATTAAACTGAATAACTCGGTCTTAAGATTAAATTTTTATAGGTATTAAACCAAATTAGATCGGATTGAATCGATGACTCGAACACTTAAAAACTAAAAATCTGACATGTAATATGTATATTAATATTTGTATAGCTATATTTTTCTTAAAGAGTATAGCTGTATTTTGTTGACAGAAAATATATTTTATTTTGCATATCTATTAATATTAATATAATGTGTAGATTTTCTATAAAAAAAAAATAAAAAATATGATATGCATATTAAACTTTTTTTTGGGAGAGACTATGGCACCTATAAAATGTCAAAAATCATTAAACAAACTTATATAATTTCGCAAACTGATTCTTCAAATTCAAAATCATAGATCCATAACATGTATATTTTATATCTAAAGAAACCATACAATATTTAGATAAATATTAAAAATGTCAAATTTGTTTAAATGATATTTTGTATTCTTTAAACGTTATGCTATTTAATGTGATGGGAACCCACATTTTTATTCATAGTTTTAAAACTCGAACCGGTAATCGACTCGGTAAGGTACTGGTCACTGAGTCAATGGTCGAACCATTGGGTCACTGGTCGAAACGAATGAAAGAATCAGATTAAATCGGTTGACTCGATTCGATTGTGTCACTCGGTCTTTATAATGAAAATCTTGTATTACATTGGATGATTATGTTATCTAAAAAATTTATTACACTAAAGTAAAAAAAAAAAAAACATAATTTCACAAGTTCATTTTTCAAATTTAATCTATTGACTATGATACAAATACAATTATCAATCAAATACAAATTACTGTCAAGAAAAAAAAATCAAATACAAAAATTAATTTTAAGCACAAAACTATTAATTTTAAGCACAAAACTGATTTTCATAAAATAAAATAAAAACACTATTTTTTTATACAAATACAATTATCAATCAAATACAAATTACTGTCAAGAAAAAAAAATCAAATACAAAAATTAATTTTAAGCACAAAACTATTAATTTTAAGCACAAAACTGATTTTCATAAAATAAAATAAAAACACTATTTTTTTTTTACAGAATCTATTAATCACAACAATATTTACAAGCAAGTGTATTTTTTTATTGTTAAAAATGAGATTGTATATAATTTTAAGTATAATTTTGCAATATATCATTAAGCTAAAATTTTGAAAAATATAGTTGAAACGTTAAATTTTAAGTTGAAAATGTAAATTTCAATGTTTTATAAAAAAAAAAAAATGTGAATTATAGTGACAATCCATAATGTTAATCTAATCCAATTGGCATAACCCATTTTGGAATCAAACTAAATTTTTACAAAAATCTTGAGAAGGAAGATGAAAGCAGAGACGAAAACTTATAGAAAAGTGATGGGTTTGGCTAAGTTACATTGATTGGTGGAATGTGGAATTGGAAATCATCACTTCCCACGTTGCACTTGTTGGGATCTTCTCCTTTTTCTTTGTTCTTTATCTCTCTGTTTGTTTTGTTATTTGGATTTGGAATTATGTGTGTTACACACTTTATAGTTTATTATACACAAGTTACTCTCTTTTGTTTCACAAATTGTTATCATCATATTCATTCATACGTACATACATACGTATGTACCCGCTTACAATTTCTATATACTTTGTTTCTAAATAAAAAAATGGGTTGGATCCATGGGTCAGGTTATTTTACCATTTTGTTTGGCCCAATCCATTTAAAAGGAAAAAAAAAGAATGCCAAGTCAGCATTCCGTTTGGTGAGTGGATGAAAATTGACAGCATGGACTAATTATGGTAACGGAGAAAAACATTTGAAATTTTAAAAACATTTAATGAAATGTAGGGATTATTATTCTTAAGGGGCGCAAAATGTAGGAACTAAAAACATATTTAACCCTTGAATTTAATATAAAAAAATGAGAAGTGGAACAGTATCACAATTGTGTGCAAGGCGTGGTGGTAGGGCATATCAGATATTCGGGTAATGTTGTTAGTTCAATTGTGAGTAGGAAAATTGAAGTATTTTTTTATTTTCCCTTTATTTTCCCTCACATAGGAAAATTGAAGTATTCCCTCACATAGGAAAATTGAAGTATTTTTTCATTTTTTTTAAATATAGCATGTGATTGTTTCTTGTCAAAAAAAAAACGGTCAAGTGTTGACCCGACTGATTGAAGTATTTTTTCATTTTTTTTTTAAACTAGTTACAAACCCGTGCTTCGCACGGGGTGTATTGCTTTTTTTCGGATAATTTTGTTGGCAATCACATTTGTTAACGCTTAAAAGTGAACCATAACATATCAAATCTTAGATAGATCTACCATAAAAAGATTCCAAAACAGAAGTTATACAACATAGATTCTAAAATAGTTATGTTTGATGGATTACAAAGTTAAATTTCCAAATTGGCCCCATCATCTTCAATCCCAAAAGTAATATTCTAGATTAATCCCTAATTAAGTTTAAAGATGTGACATTTTTCAAATGGGCTAGTAAGATCGAACTTAAAATGAATTTTGTCTCTAGCTTTCATCCGGTTGGTCATGCAGTAATATCTCCAGCCCATTCCAATTGTAGTATGAACATGATTGTTCGTGAATTTTGTCATAATGTTGAAGTGTGATATCAGTCCATCATCTCCGCATAATACAATCAAGTTATCAGTTAAATTTTGCCTTATATAATTAGCGAGGTTTGCTGGTAATATCTGGGGAAAAAATTAAGTTAAATTAAAGATAGTGTTAAAGGACAAAATTATAAGAAAAAGGTTATGTGAAATACAAACCAATTCATCTTCTTTGTGACTATTTGGAGGTAAGGTAAATTCGAAGAGGATTGTTTTAGATGTATCTGTACTACGACTGTGGAAAGATGGAATTGGAGTTGAAATATCTATGAGGTTGTAAGTCTGAAGCTTGAAAATGTGATTTCCATAATAAGAAGATAGAATCACCTCGACGTTATCTGGAATGTTATAGAATTCTTTGAATTCTGTCATACCCTTGGTTATTAGGGGATTGAGTAAATTTTTGTTGAATTGTAATATATGGAGATCGCCATCTTCATTCCACACACCCCATTTATCTCCTAAGAGATTAAAAAATTTAGCTATGAAATGAGGTTCCAATTCTGCATAATGCTGCAAGGATAAGAGTCATAATAATGAATTTTTTAGTGAATAATAATTGAATGATTATATGAGTATTATGTAATAAATCTGAAAAGAGAGTTGAACAATTTGGACAAATCCTAGCGGAGTAGATTGAAAATTTTCCTTGAGTTGTTCCATAACCATGTTTGAAAACTTGGTTAGAAAATATGATTAAAATCTTTTATTTATATGAAAAAGGAAGTGTGAGGTACGATATTTAAAAGTATACCAATTGTTGAGTTGCATGCATTTTTAATCTTGGATGTGTGAGTACGTGTAACTTGCATGTATAGATTCATACATTTGTTATTGCCACAATTCTTAGCTTCACACCTGTGATCAAGATGGCTGTTTTTTTGTAAACATGCATTTATGTTTTTGCAGGTGTTTTCATACAATGACAATGTAGTTTGCATGTATAAATTGATTGCATATATGTAATCAGTTAAAAATTATTAGCTAAAATTATTAATCAAATACAATACTACTAATATGTTTTCATATAAATCATTAGTGGACAATGCATACACCTATATTTTGTTTTCACGTTTTCTTTCAAATAGAAATTATCAAGTAATATAGAAGCATATATTATATCAATTAAAGACTCATGGTGAATTTTAAACAATAGAAGCTGAAATTAGCATTATAGCTTTGCAGAATTTGTTGGATAAAAGTATACCAATAATTATAGTAATATTATTTTTTATATAATTGTGTGGAATAAGGATTATTTTCATTAAATTGTTGCACTAATCAGTCAGAATTGCATGTGTTTTTAACTTTGTATATGTAAGCACGTGTAACTTGCATGTATAGATTTATGCACCAGTCATTGCTACAATTTGTAGCTTTACACTGGTGGCTCTTTTTTTCTAAGCATATACACCCTCCGGTCACAAATATAAGCAAAAATCCATATTTTAGATTCATTCAATAAATGATGTAGGTTGTCTACAATAAAGACCACATACATCATTTATTGAATGAATCTAAAACATGGATTTTTGCTTATATTTGTGACCGGAGGGTGTACTTGTGTTGCTACATGTGTCTTCTTCCTTTCATTTTTTTGTGTGCATGTTTTGATGTTAATAAAAAAATAAAAATTAATGGAAAAGAAGGTTGTGATAAATATTTTTAATGTTTATGAAATATTCTTTAGTTTGCTCACTTTTTTTGAAAAATTTAACTATTTTTTCGTCAAAGCTCATTCCATTTAATTTTATACATTAAAAAAATAATAGTTTTTTTTATTTGTTTATTTAACTGCAAAAAAAAAATTATACGAAGATATGTATAAGAATGTCTCTATTTAAAGGCATTTGATTCAAGTGTAATAGATATCTATTAAGTGATATCGAAATAACATTGAGATGGAATTCATTATGTGGACTTATAAGTTAACTCAAGGGTGCATCAATGGAACAACTGTTTTGGTAATTTTTAGTTAAGAAAGGAGATAAAAATATTTGGGATCTTTAAATGACAGCGTGAATAAAAATATTTGTGAGATTGTGATGATTAAACGATATTGAAATTAAATATATAAGTGATAAAAAGATAATAAAATTTCATTGAAAAAAGATCAAATTAAATGGAACCTCCTTAAAAAATTAAATGGAACGGTTAAAAAAAAATAAAGTTAAATGGAAGAAAAAAAATATTGAAATATAATATTAAAAAATAAAGAAAAGGTTCCCAGCGTGAGTTGAAAAGAGCTGCTTGTGAAATAAATTGTCGAGAAGTAGTTTTTTAAAGTAACATTCAACAACTTCTGGTCAAAGCTCATTCCATTCAATTTTATGCGTTCAAAAAAAGTACTTTTTTTAGTAAGTACTTAATTGATATTGTGTTTGGCCTAACTTCTCCTTAAAAATGTACAGAAGTTTGAAAAAAGTCGGGTCAAACGATAAATTAATCTCCCACAACGACAATGTAGAAGCAACTGAATTTGGGAGAAAAAATTTAAAAATAGTTAAAAATATAAAAATTGGAAAATAATTAAAAGTTATTAAAAATATAAAAATCAGAAAATAATTAAAAAAAATTGGTTAGGGGCAAAAATGGAAATTCATAGGCCAACCTTAAAAAAAAAAAAACACTCTCCAATTAGTAATTTACCAAACACTTCGCGAGGTTGATGAGCAGGATAATAGGATTGAAAGAGATCAAACTTATATAAAAGGTTGACCCGTGTGCCGCACAGGTCTTATGAGCTAGAATAATTTGATAAACAATAAAACGAAATATGTTGAAATGGAATTTAAAAAATCAGAATTAAAAGGAGGTCGAGTAAATTACTATTTACAAATCAACACATGTTAAATAAAGATTCTATCTATCCCCGTGAGCATAGCTCAGTTGGTAGGGATATCGCATATTATATGCAGGGGCCAGGGTTCGAACCCCGGACACCCACTTCTCCACAATTAAATTGTGTGAGTTCTAGCCACTGGGCTACTTGACCAAAAAAAAAAAAAATAAAGATTCTATCTCTAACGGTGTAATCCAATTGTTAAAGAGTTGAGGCATTAAATGAGTTTAAGAAGGAGGTCGATAGTTTAGTCCCTCTTAATCACATTTGACTTGATAGGATTAACATTTTTTTTTTTTGACAAACTTAATAGGATTAACATGAAGTATCACAACTCAAATATATTTTCTCTTCCCAACTATTATATAAAACAGAGTAAAAGTGGATGTCATTATTAAAAGTTAAGAACCAAGATATTTAAATCAACATAATATACCAACATAATATTTGCACCAAAAAAAAAAAAATCAACATAATATAAGTCATATATATTTCTTTTATGTAATAACTTTAAATTTGAATCATATAGGTGCATAATTGCAAATCCTTCATTCATTCTAATCTAAAACCAGTAAAAGATTTAGAGTTGAATTTTGTTTATCATTTGTCAAGGACACTGCCAAATATACATCGAAACAAAGCATGCTACATAAATTCACTAATAAATTGGAACTGAATAGGACATTTGAGTAACTAAATCCAGAAAAAGTTGCAAATACAAATTTGGATCCAAAACAATGACTGATATATCAACACTTACATAATTCTGATAAAATATGACAGACCATAAAGGAAATAAGATGAAATAATATGAAACTGATAAAATACAACAAATCATTAGATAGCCGAAATGATTCCATTAAAGACAGGAAATAATAAGTGATATTGCCAAATCATGCTCCATAATCACTTTGAATCTTCAATCTTGATACATGGCATTTAAGGACTCTTAGCAGTGGATGCATCGCTTCCATCATGTTCAACAACAGTCACCGGATGCAAACTTTCGGCAGATCTTTTCCTCACTAATTTACTTCTAGGAGTCTGTCATGAATCAATCCTTATTGTTTGAATCACCTCCTTCAATAGTCTCCTAAATAATCATCTTATACACAGTATAGTGAATTATTATTTTTAACAAACTTAGGATATCAAAGAAACTGGAGTAAAAAACGTATATATTTATATATCAGTGCGTTAGTGTCAACCAATTGACTCAAATCATTGACACAATTAGCTTCCTTTTCATTAAAAGTTATCTTTTAGAAAAATGAAAGAGTTCTACAAAGAAAATAACAACCTTATAGCTTTATAGAATAAAACAAAAAATATAAATATTGAGTAGAAAAATGAAAGAGTTCTACAAAGACATTAATAACTTTATAGCTTTATAGAAAGAGTTCTACAGACACTTTTCGAAAACAAAATTTATAAAAAAGCCTTATACCTTTTTTACAAACCTGACAAATGATTAGAAAGTCCAACAAATTTCAATAAAACGAAGGATAATTCATAAACATGAAGGGACATGAGTCTTTAATGCAAACTGTTCTAGTTGAATTAGTGAAAATATCTTAAACAATAATCTTAAGTAACAATGAAGTACATAAGCTACTTGTTAGGAATCAATACTGCCATGGAATCTTCAAGTGAAGCACATGCCACCATAACCACTAAATGAGCAAGCACATGTTGATTAGAACAATATCAATACTATTGTTTACACTGCCATTCTTTTGAATAAACATTGATCAACATTAAGAGCATGATAAATAACACCATGCCACAGCAAAATGAAAATAGACCTGCAGTTTTCTAGCAGAATAAAAAACTATTAAGTGTGCAAACTGTGAAAGTAAAACACAAACCATAAACTAAATAAGAAGCCGTATTCTTTATCTCTTTGTGAAGATTATGTGAAACTTGTTGTCAGATAGAATAGCACATCAAGTTAAAGGTAGATTGTGGCGTTAGATCGCGGCATCAATGGTGGAATGAATACTTCAATTATGTTTCTTCACAAATCATTAAAATTTCAAATTTCAAACCAAATTATATCAACAGCCATATTCTTTCTCTATTTCTTCAGATTGCTAAGAAAAAGCATTTTGTTAACATGTTCCTCGGGACATGCCATACCTATCATATTTCTTCATATTTGTATCTAATAAGCATAATCATTTTGTTACTGTTTCAGTTTACCTTGTATAATCTGAGTTTTGAAAACTGAAGTTCTTATATATAATATGAAGAGAATAAGGCTAATATAGAATGAAATTAAAGAACATAATGCATCAGATATAAGACACTTTAGTGAAAAAGAAATTCCATAAATTCATCATCATAAATCCATTATAATTGAAACCTTAGAAACATAAATCATCAAAACATGGCTGATGATAGGATCCAAAAAATAAAACAAAATTCAGATTATTAACTGTTGACACAACTAAATTAAAATCAACATCACACAGCAGATGAATTTAAACCAAAAAAAAATGGCATATATGCCATTGTTTTGAAACGAAAATTAGAAGAAGAAAAAAGTAAGAAAAACCGCAAACCACCGCCTTAAGCCAAATCAGCCATGACACTAAACCAAGGCAGCAGAACACAATAGACTCGAAAAAAACAAACTGATGCAGCAGACGATAGAAACACCGCACAACAGAAGCAAAACTGCATGAAATCGTGCTACAGCTGAGCGGAACTAAACCAGATTACTCCAAAGAAAAACTGAAGCGCGACAAAGGCTAGATGAACAACCTAAAAACAAAAATGCAAGAAGTATACCATTATTATGAGCAACTGCAGGTAATTGCCGCTGCATAAATTGTCACCGTGAGCTACCGCCAAAGTGAGCCAATGGAGAAAATCACCAATGCGTAAGCTATCACGGCGAACAATATGAATTTTAGCTTTTATAATAAGGGATAGTAGCAACATTAACCGAAAGGCCTATGGTACATCTTCACAACCTTGGAAGACTGCTATAATTAAAGATTGCTAGACCCATTACAACAAAACTTCTGACATGTAAATGGATGGAAAACTGACAATATAGTGTGGAAAATGTGATCTGCAAACAGGAAGGTAATTAACACGGTACATTGATCTCTTTCATCTTTCTAAGCTAAAGGGAAGCAAAGAGGAAAAATATAAAACCAACCTCATCAGCATCAGGGTCAGTTGGGTGATTGCATTCTTCAACAGTAAATTTTACCTGAATTTCATTTGCATTTTCTTCAGTTCATATCTTTTAGCTACTGCAAATTTCAAGCACCAAGATATAACCAAAACTACATACAAAATTGATAACTCACAATTAAATGGCAAGTAATGGTGTAATATTTCCTATATATAATCACCAAATTGGTTGAGAATCTTGAGATTGTTCTTTTATAACCTCAATTCATTAATACATCTACAATGGACATTACTACCTGTTTGTTTTCAGGTTCAGAAGTATCAAATGCATATATAACTCTAAAGAATTGATGACAAAACTGGTAATATAAAGTTTCACAACAAAAAATAAATTTAACCTTCTTATATATTGCTGACAAACAAAAGCAAAGGAAGAGATTAATTAAACCTTATACTACAATGCTGAGAACCTGAATATTTGACATGTTTGTTGACTTGTAGAAATGAATGAAACCAAACCTGTTCCAACATTTTGTTAGTCAAAGTCTAAGTTAATATCTCGTTTTTTGAAAGAAAAAAATTGAATATCAAAATTCGATTAAAGGTCAACCAAAATAAAAGAATTAAGAGAAGAAAAGATGTATCAATAAGGATAAAACATCACCCTTCCCATCAAAGACCTCCTCAGGAGCCAGCATCGCAGCATCTGAAACAGCCACAGAAGCAATCTACCCATGGAAAATATAATGCATTGTAAGTAACTAATAAGTGGAAGAAGTAGAAACAAAAATTTGAGAAAAAATAGAGCTTTTTACCTCTTCCATTGCTAGAGCAGGTACATTTGTTTGAAAGGACATGTCCTTTATAACCTGTCAAATTCAATTCAAGGCAAATACTACTCAACCAGAATTTAAACTCGGGACTACTACAGAGTCACAGTCGAGGGTATTAAAACTTGGAAGGAATGTAAGACTTATTTAAAAACAAAAAAACAATATACTTTCTATCAACTATTACATTTACAGCATACATTTAACAGACAAGAGTAACCTCATGTTTACAATTCTAGTGACATACTGAGAACTTCATCTTAAAATTATTGTAAACTCATTTGATGGTTCTGTTCTAGTGACATGCTGCAGAACATGCTGGCTCAATCATATTTGCTTACAAAGTTATTTAATCATATTTGCTTACTCAATCATATTTTTCCTTCTAAATTATTGTAAACTTATAATTCTTTGATATGCACCGGAAGTACAAAAAGAGTTTTATACATACATCTAATTAAATTCCATAAAAACATACGTTGCATAATCAAGCTCGTTAAATAACTTAAATTACATACCATTCCTCCCATTGCATGTACACCGCGCCTATGACATGTCCTAATGAGAAGATCTGAGTAGTTATTCATGAAGTGTTGACTCATGCCAACTTGGACAAGAACCGGTAGCAACCGATCTGGATGAGCACGGAAGGTCTTAACATAACTGAAAATGTAATCCCAACGGCCACAGTTGAGACCAACAGAGTGATCTCTGAGCTCATACAGAATTTCATTCATTTGAAACACTGCAGGAAGGATTTCAATCAGAACTGTGGCTCTTATGCTTCCTCTTTCAATGCCTGCCATCTTCTCTGCCTTCTCGAATACTCTGTTCCATATCTTAGCTTCCCTGTTAATCAAATCACATGGTTCTTGTATTAACAATGAAACATTAAACAAATATAACTATTAGACCAATTTCTGATTTTTTTTTTCCATGGCAAAAAGCTTGAAACGGAACTATACTATAGTCAACCAATTTAGCTTTGTTCCTGTTGTTTGAGTTTATGAGATGTTAATCGGTTTGTTTTGTTGTTCGGAAACTACTTATAAAAAATCCAGTTTTCATTTTGACTTCCATGTAGCACCTCTACCTCTTCCCTTTAGAGCAGCCCTTTTCCGTTCCGGTAGATTGGATTCATTGTCCTATGCAAATATAAGATGCAGCAGGTTACTTAATAATTGAGAATGTCAAAGGATATTTCACGACAAATTACAGTTCAATGCACACAAAATTGTCAGATTGTAGGAATCAAACTATAACTGAACCAAAGATCTTAATATACTTCATATTTGAAGGAACTTGCATTAATCCATACCGAACTGTCATCAATCTCTTCGACCGCATTTCCTTTGGCATCGTCACTTGAACCCATATTATCCCTATGGATGGAAGTTGCCATCGGCGTGTGCAAAAGGAAACCCAACTCATTAGTCTCAACAAAGAACAGAAAATACAAAGATAAAACACTCAAACTCAAGAACATGCAAATATGTTAACCCTATGATAAAAAAAAGTACAGAACTATAAAAAATAAGATGAAGAAATGATTTTAAAAATGAAGAACAAAGAAAATGGCCAAAAAAATAAGGAAGCTAGTGAGCAACAAAAAAGTCAGTAACAGTTCGGATAATATAGTACCTCGAGCAAGTTTTGAAATTGCAATGAATGACCAGGCAGGAGTAGCAA
Source organism: Medicago sativa (assembly GCF_051527215.1). NCBI lineage: Eukaryota > Viridiplantae > Streptophyta > Magnoliopsida > Fabales > Fabaceae > Medicago > Medicago sativa. The sequence continues at coordinate 27,034,686 of NC_140752.1, read as the reverse complement.
CTTGCCTTCTTTAAGATTCAAAAAATGACATCCTGATTCTGGCATAGGTGATTTTCGGATTAGTTGATAAATAGAAACTCCCAAGGAGAAAATATCAACCTTGTCAAGATGGTCGTAATCCTCATTAAGGATTTCGTAGTTGATCAATAAAATTCCTTTAGCTATCTCCAAATAAAGTTACTATTACCTTAATTTCTTCATCTTTAGCTTGCAAACTGCTCTCTTTGGTTTCACAAGACTTCCTCAATTTAATGACCTCTCTTTGCAGCCTATCATACAAAAAACCTGACACCAAATCATTCACATCAACAATGGTTTTGATTTCTTCTGCTTCACTTTCAGCATTGAACTGGTTTAAACTCTGCAAAATTTCATGTCATGCTTGATTTTTCATGAACTTTTTCCTTCTAACAAAATATTGTACAAAACAAAACAACTTCATTTTGCATTTCAGTAATTCAAGTGAATTTAAAGAAAAAGCAATGATACCCTCCGGATGAGCCATTTTCTGCATAGCAGTTGGAGCAATCATGATTGGCATGGAAATTTTGAAGCCAAGGACAATAGTTGACATGTCTATCTTGCTCACATTGATAAGAATCCGCGGCCTAAACCTGTAATGTTTGCCAACCATATTTTTCAGCACATTAACATTTGTTCTTATTCTTAGAATCATAGGTGTACAAAACATCAAAGGAACATAATAAAGTAACATAATTTGGTAACTTAGATGCTGTAAAAATAAATTATATGAAATCTTACAAAATTCTCGAACAAAAGACCAACCAAGATCAACTTGTTCATATAATCTCCTAAAGGCCTGAAGTAAAAATAGAATTTCATACTGGAACAAAAACATAATCCACTGAACAGATTCATATATCACTGAGACTACAAATATGCCATCAATTTTTAAGTCATCAAGTAAACAATTCATGCATCACCAATTTTAGTCAATTTCACAAACACCTTATGTGCAATTTATACCAAGTGTGATTTCATCTCAAAAGAATCAATTTTTTCACAAGTTACATGTATAGAAACATCACAAACAAAAACATAATCACACCAAAAACAGAATCAACAACAAAAAAAACCCAGAATCACCAAACCACAAAAGCAAAAACAAAAATAAAACAGAAAACACACAAAAATCATTCAATTGAGACATGCATGGCATTAGATTCATGAAAAACTAAAGAAATCACTATTCTTATTACTCAATTTCATAAAACCCTAAAATTTCCTTTTCCCCCAAATGAAAACCTAACTCTAAATTCATCAAATCTCTACATGCATGAGGGAAAGGAAAAGGGAAACTCACCTTAAAATTGAACTTTGCCTTCTTCTCCAATTTCCCTTCTTCCACTTGGTTACCCACTGTTTCCTCTTCTTCTCTTTCTCCATCGGCTTTTTTTCCTTCTTCTCCTCTCCCTCCCTTCTATCGTCCTGTTTTTCTTTCTTTTTTCTTCTTCTCCTCTCCGTTCACGACGCTCCCGTTCCCCCTTTCTTCTCCCGTTCCCGTTTCCCTCTCCCTTTTCTTTTCTTTTGTTTTTTTTTCTTTTCACATATATAGGCAGGGGAGTCAAATTAATTAATTTATCAAAATACCCCCAATAAGGGCAAAACGGTAATCTGCACGGACATATATTTTCATATTTAGTTTAGTAGATATAGCATGTGCTTGTTTCTTGTCAAAAAAAAAAGTCAAGTGTTGACCCGGCTGGTTTGAGCAGACCTCCGAGTCATCGGTTTATGTTGGTTCTGGCCGAATTGTGCCGGTTCATAGCGGCTCAATGACATACCCGATCTGATATATGGACCGAACCGGCTTACCTCTAGTTCACGGTCGGATTGGTTCGACCGACCGGTCTGGTCTGAGTTTATTCGGGTAATGTTGTTAGTTCAATTCCCTCACATAGGAAAATTGAAGTATTTTTTTATTGGCTTGATAGCACTTTTGGCCCCCTATGTTTGCAAAAATTGCGATTAAGGCCCCGTATCTTTGAAAACTACAAAACCGCCCCTTATGTTTCGTTTTCGTTGCAGTTTTGGCCCCCATGGTCATTTTTGACCTGGTCCACGCTGACATGGCACCCACATCACTTATGTGAGGGGCCAAAATCGCAACTTTTGCAAACATAGGGGGCCAAAAGTGCTATTAAGCTTATTTTTTATTTTTTTTAATTCATTTTCTTTTTTTTCTATTTTTTTTTTGTTTTGAAAAAATTAAAAAAAAGAGGGAAAATTAATAAAAATTGAAAATAATGAAGAAAACTAAATTTTTTTAAAAAAATTAGAAAAATTAATAAGAACGAAAGCAAAAATCTGGAAAAAAAAATTCGCATAATATGTGTGTATATACATACCACATCATTAAATTATTTTAATAATAAAAAACATTAAAAACTGAAAATCTTTAAAAAATAACAAAAAATCAGATTATTTTTTAAAAAAAATAAAAGATTGATTTTTTAAATTTTAAAAATAACAAAAAATCAGATTATTTTTTTCGAAAAATAAAAGAAAAAAGCAGAAAAGACATTTAGATTTTTTTCGAAATTTAAAAAATTAGAAAAAAGTTCGGATTTTTTCGAAATTTAGAAGGTATTTAAAAATACTGGAATTTAATTTTCAAAATAAATAAAATGTTTAGATTTTTTTGCGAAATAAAAAAACTGGAAAATATTTAAAATTTTAAAAATTTGGATATATATTTTTTTTAAATCCAATTACAATCGAAAAGTTAAATTTTAAAAATCATATAATCTGAAGAAAAAAATTGATTTTAGTTTAATTAAAAATTTAGGAAAAAAATCTGAGAAGCTTGAATTACATAGGAATATTTTTGTAAAAAGAATTACTAATGCGAGTAAAATTTTATAAAGTGTCTTATTTAAGAGACATTAAAATTTAAATAGTGAGTACCTCAAGTTGCTCTTCCAATCTCTTTTGAACTAAAATTGATTTTTTTTTCTTCAGATTATATGATTTTCAAAATTTAATTTTCCTATTGTAATTGGATTTTAAAAAAATATATATCCAGATTTTTAAAATTTTAAATATTTTCCAGTTTTTTATTTCGCGAGAAAATCTAAATTTTTTATTTTGAAAATTAAATTCCATTATTTTTAAATATCTTCTAAATTTCTAAAAAAAATCCGAACTTTTTCTAATTTTTTAAATTTCGAAAAAAATAATCTTATTTTTGGTTATTTTTAAAATTTAAAAAAAATCAATCTTTTATTTTCTAAAAAAATAATCTGATTTTTTGTTATTTTTAAAAGATTTTCAGTTTTTAATATTTTTTTTATTATTAAAATGATTTAATGATGTGGTATGTATATACACACATGTCATGCGAAATTTTTTTTTTTTCAGATTTTTGTTTTCATTCTTATTAATTTTTCCAATTTTTTAAATTTTTTCAGTATTTTTTTCATTATTTTCAATTTTTATTAATTTTCCCTCTTTTTTTAATTTTTTCAAAACAAAAAAAAATGGAAAAAAAAGAAAATGAATTAAAAAAAATAAAAAATAGGCTTAATATTACTTTTGGCCCCCTATGTTTGCCAAAGTTGCGATTTTGGCCCCTCACATAAGTGATGTGGGTGCCATGTCAGCGTGGACCAGGTCAAAAATGACCATGGGGGCCAAAACTGCAACGAAAACGAAACATAAGGGGCGGTTTTGTAGTTTTCAAAGATAGGGGGCTTTAATCGCAATTTTTGCAAACATAGGGGGCCAAAAGTGCTATTAAGCCTTTTTCATTTTCCCTCACATAGGAAAATTGAAGTATTTTTTCATTTTTTTTTAAATATAGCATGTGATTGTTTCTTGTCAAAAAAAAAAAAAACGGTCAAGTGTTGACCCGACTGATTGAAGTATTTTTTTCATTTTTTTTAAATATAGCATGTGCTTGTTTCTTGTCAAAAAAAAAAAGTCAAGTGTTGACCCGGCTGGTTTGAGCAGACCTCCGAGTCATCGGTTTATGTTGGTTCTGGCCGAATTGTGCCGGTTCATAGCGGCTCAATGACATAACCGATCTAATATATGGACCGAACCGGCTTACCTCTAGTTCACGGTCGGATTGGTTCGACCGACCGGTCTGGTCTGAGTTTTAAAACTATGTTTTTATTTAACGATATGATTATCATATATTAATGTCAAGAAGCAACCTTTAACCAAATGCAACGCATATTGTAGTGGTTTAGGTTGTGGGAGTCAAGCGTAATGTCGCATGTTTGATCCTCACGTATGCCACTTTTTTAATAAAATATTAGTTTCTTATGAAATCGGCCCGGTTCATATACCGTCGGTTCATCAGTTTTCACCGGTTCTGACCGAGTAGTAGCGGTTCACACCGAGCTAACTGCACAAACAATCTAAAGTTTAGACCAAACCGGACTGGGGGCCAGTTCCCGGGTCAACCGGCCGGTTCAATCTGAGTTTTAAAACTATGGAACAAAGTTAGAATCTTACTCTCCCTTTTTAAAACTTACAAAAATGAGTGTAAATAATCAAGTGGGTGTAGGTTGCTAACTTGCATTTTAATGATTTTAGGTGGGTGTAGTTTGCTGATTTACACATTAATGTTTTTAGATGGATGTAAATTAGCAGCTATATATATATATATATATATATATATATATATATAATAAGAGATTCATTGACTCCAAGAGTAAGTCTAAACACTTACTCCAAATCATGACCCTTCATTTTAATACTCCCTCCATTTCTTTTCTTTTGATGTTTTAGGACTTCAACTTTATTTCAAAACACAAAGTGGGTAATTATATATGTCTTGAGGTATGAGTTGTTAACAGACCTCTTCATTTGCTAAAAGACACCTGAAGACACTTATTACTCAAAACTTGAACCTTAATTTTCACGACAAAATTAAGTAAATAATATAAGAGATTAATTTTTTAATTGATAATAAGATTTTTGTTTCTTAATTGACAACAATTTAAAAGACCTTTTTTTAAGAAATTGTTGGACGAAACTTGAGGATATTTTTCAAGTTCATTTCATATCGTTTTTAACTGAATATACACATTTTATGGATATAACAAACCTCGAAAAATAAATTGAGTGAATTACGGTAAATTTAGTTATTAAGAAGTAAAACCTAATAAAATACAGTAATTTTTTCCGTTTACTGCCACGGTTTCCTTTCTCTTCTTCTCCAACCCCTCAATAGTTGCACCAAACGCAGATTTTCAACACGTTGCCCTACCCTCCTCCCTGAAAGGTATTCTCTCTCAACATTCCTCCCTCATCCTTTTTTTTATCTTGATCATATAATTTACCTCATTCATGAATTTCTTATGTTATATGAATCGGTATTTCATTAATCTTTGTTTCTATCCACACGTTCATGACACATAACTTCATTAGTGTTTTGCACCAACGTATTCTCCATCATGGTCTATATTATATCTATGATTTCAAATATTTTAGGGAGGAAGGTAGGGCAAATCAATATCGACACTTAAAATATGTTAGAAAAACAATATTTTATTGATTAAGTTATTATTTTATCCTGTTGAAAAACAAATCAATATTGCATGGATATTTTGGAATATATATATATATATATATATATATATATATATATATATATATATATATATCTCTTTAACAGACACTTATGATCGAAAGCGTATCCGACAACGACGTATGTGATTACCTTCAACTATGTCATGTTATAAAATTGTACGCGTGTCAACATGTTAAAGTTGTGTCCAGTCCAGTGTTTTTGTCTGTGTTAGTGTTTCATAGATTTGTAGCGCTTAAATCTTTTATTGGCTTTTGCCGTTTCTCTATAGGAAGTTGTTAACACTATGTTTTGGAATGCTTGTTTGTTACAGAGATTATGGAAAGCAAAATAGGGCTTTTATTTCTGATTTTGTTGGGTGCTGCTTGGGCTTGTGATGCAAGAGAGTTTGCAAACCCTGGTAATTAACAATGTTGGCTAATACTCATGTTCTTTTTTCTTTTCTTTTTTGCCTAGATGGTTTGAAGTTTATTTATTTATGTAATCTTAGAAGATGGTGTAAAGTACAAAGATTAATAGGTTACTTTTAGCCATCAATGATAAACAAGAAAATAATTGTTGGCATTCTAAACTAGCATATAGGGCGGCTCAATGCACGAGAATTCCGCTAGGTGAGGTCAGGGCGCCAATCAGAGAGATTGTGTCTAGGATTGATCTTCTTACCATTGCGCTTAGGCCAATAATATATAGGGCGAGAAACGACTTAACATAAGAAGTTGAGTTAGGGCTAGTGGACCCTCTCATGTGTAATTTGCAAATGAGAGATTAAGTTGAGATCTCTCACCATTCAAACTCATTCTATCTAAATTTCACATGTGTTTCTCTTTATGAATTGTGAGAGATCGTACTTTACTCTTTGATGTGTAAATTACACATGAGATGATCCCTTCATGTGAGGTTGGGAAGCCAAACAAAGAGACTGTTTCCAAGATTTAAACCTGGCACCTCGAGGTTACAAACCAAAAACCTTACCATTGTGCTAATGTCCACCCTTAGAACCTTGATTAAATTAGTCCAAATTACGCTCGGATTAAAATCTGATGCGGAAAAGAAGTTTCTAAGTATTGAGATATGCAATTTTCATTAGTAAGGTACTACCAAATAAGTGAAGTAGCCAAAAGAATGTGATGGAGAAAAATAAGATAAACCTATTGAGAAAAGGCATTCTGAAAGGCCAAAAAATCCAAATATTTTTGAATTGAAACAGACCCTTTTCACCGATATGTTACCTGTTCTTATGTAGTCGACTTTTTTTAGTATAGCCGGTTTTCCTTCAAAAAAAAAAGTGTAGCTTTTCAGCCCTGTATATAACCTGGATTCTGTTTCTGATTGTATGATATATCAGGAATTTATCGATCAAGCCTAGTTGATTGAGTTGCTTAGATTGATTTCCAGAGGTTCATGTATTCAATTGTTCCTTCTATGGTTGATATTTGATATGGTTCTGTTCATTTGATGGGAAACGAAGACCAATGCAAAATTTGTTAACTTCCCTTAGCCTATAATGTAGATGTATGAATTAATGAAATTTCAAATCTACGCCCGTTTCTTAAGTACTTTCGCCTATAATATCATATGTACATTTTTACACTTAAAAAAAAAAAAAAATTGTGCTAAACATAGTTAGAGTTTTGAAATACAAATGTAAAATCATTCATCTTTTGACATATCTTTCATATGCAGAATTAAACAAAAAACCAGATGCATGTTCAATTTGTGAGGAATATACTACTGAGATACTTGATTATCTAAAGGATAACAAGACTCAGGCAAAGATCATTGATGACCTTCACAATACTTGCCGTCATCTTCCGTCTTTCAGCGAGCAGGTTTGTCTCCTTCGCTTGATTCTATTTTGTTTACATGCGTTGTTGCAAATTTTGACTTGAGTTTTTTGCTTTTATGTTTAACATTTTATCTACACTTCTCAGCTCGCTTTTTATCTATACCTATATATAAAAGGGATGCCAAGTTTTGGTGTAGCCATTTTTTCTTCCGATTTTACTCTTCATTTAAACCAGTGTTGTTAAATGGCGAAATGACGAGGTGGGTTTTGGGTAACTGACATAGGCAATTTGTGAAGGAATGCCCACAATGGCAGCGCCATAGGTTGCAATGACATGTTTATATGGCTGCTTTTTTGCCTTATGCCATCCGACATCGACAACATCAATTTAATGAATTTATAGTGTGTAGATTTGTCAAGGAATGAGAACTTATCAGGCCTTATTTTTAACTCTTCTCTGTTTGTTTTGTATTGCACATTGTACAGTGCTTAGAATTGGTGGATCATCATGTTCCGATTTTCTTCTCAAAAATAGCTCTAATGAAGCCTGGAGAACTCTGCGAAAAGTTCCACCTTTGCGAGTCTGCAAAGATTTCTTCACAGGTTCATGGAAATAGTTGTGGCTTTTGCAAAGATACCGTTGCGGAGTTATTGGTTGAGTTGAATGATCCTGAAACTAAGGTTAGTGATTTTACTGCCGTACATTATCCTTCCTTAATATGAGGAGCATTAGAGATTCGTACCGTGAATCAAAATAACTACTTTCTGAATTGGTATTCGAATCTTATTATGAATCGTAAGATACATTACTAATACTTTATTATAAAATGACAGCTAGAGATAATTCAGAAACTACTAAAGGCATGCAATAATATGGAGAAGTATAAGAAGGAGGTAAAGAAAATGAGAACTTCCTTTTGTTTTCTCTTTTTTTTATTGAATTACCCTTTTATTCTTAAATGTCATTTTGCATGAAATCCTTTGGTTACATAAAATTAAGTTCCATATTCTTATTCAATTCATTAAACTACAATAGCTTGATTACAATGATTATCATGGAAGGCGAGACACCTTGTCAGTAATTTTTTATTTTTTTTATAACGACAAATGTTAGTATGTTAATTGTTATGTTAGTTTTCTTCTTGCTAGGACTTGAACCCTGGAACTTTAACTAGTTAACTCATTTAATCTCTTAGCTCTAACTAGTTGAGCTACACCCACCCACCCGCTAGGATAAATTACTCATAAACTGTGCCAAAATTTGTTTCCGTAATCTATCATGAATAGCTTATGAAAGTAAAATAGGAACGACTTTCGGACATATCATAAGTTAATTTTATACTCTTCCTAATATATGCACAAGCGTTTATACTATAAGTTGGAAAATAAGTTCTTTTGAACGTCCCCGCAGTGCCAAGTGAGCTACTACTTCTCTACTAGAAAAGCACAACAATACCAATGTTTTAAATCTGACCGAACCAGTAAATTCGCTGGTTTGTATAACCCCGGTTATACTGCAGCTCTGTTGAACTGGATTGAATCGGGGCTGAACCTTTTCAACCAGGGTTGGTTGAACCGGTTTATTTGTTGCCTATTTTAACCAATTAAACCATGACTCAGAAGTTTCACATGTTCGATCTCTTGTCTGCCTTTTAAAACATTGACCAATACAACGAATAAATATTTGCAGTTACGGACATGAAGGCGCAAGAGTACATAATTTTCATAATACATTCATTCATGTTTATATCTGATTTCGCATAATCTTCTAATTGTTTATTTACAGTGCAAGAGGATGGTTTTCGAGTATGGACCATTGATTCTAGTCAATGCAGAGAAGTACCTGAAGACAGCAGATATATGCACTACACTACATGCCTGCCCTTCTTCCACTATTGTTAGCCAGGAAGCTGCAACCATGGAAGAAACACCATTGTTTTCTGACTCTTAATCATGGAAAACTACATAGTGCAAAAGGCTTTAATTTTTATTTCTACTATATATGTACATTAAAAATCCATGTGCTTGAACCTAAATGTTCCCTTTTGCTGAAAAATATTAATTAACTTTCTGATTGTCAAAGATTATAATTCTGGAATGCCAACTTGATACTCCATATTTCTTCAACTGTGAGAGCAGGGAAAGTGTTTCGGAAAGGGTTTCTAGTTTGAAATTATTAATTTCCATTTATTTTTTTCATTCTTCTTGCAATATCATTAATGTGACCTATTTTATGTACATGTAGGTTCAAGCAATTTATTTCATGTGCATATTTTGTTACACTTTTTCTTTTCAAATTCTTGTTATCATTATGAACATGTGAAGCACAGACACTCCTCGGTTGAGGCGTGTCCCAGTGTCAGATAAGCGTCAGTGTCTAAGACCAACACGACACTTATGATTACACTGAATTATGTCATTTTCTCAAATTATTATCTGTATCTATGTCGTGTCTGGTGTCCTATTTTATGTACATGTAGGTTCAAGCAATTTATTTCATGTACAAATTTTGTTACACTTTTTCTTTTCAAATTCTTGTTATCACCGTGAACCTATGAAGCTCAGACATTTTATGGTTTGTGTTTCGGTCAGACATGCGTCAGTGTCTGACATCAACACGAAATCTATGATTATACTGAATTATGTCATTTTTTAAAATTATTATTTGTGTCAGTGTCTGTGTCATGTTCGATGTCCGTATTCATGCTTCATTGCTCTCAAATGCAAGAAAGACAAAGTCGAGACGCGTGAATGAATGAATATGAGAATCTAAATATGTTAGCTACCTACCATGGTCCCCTCCATGTGGACAAACTCCAGAAAGACAGCCAATAAAAAATTAACACGTGTCCAAATCATTGCACTTACACTTGTCAATGAAACGTAAGCGGGGAAGGCTCTACTTGGCTGGTGAAGAAGCTGTACTTCCTTCTGTTCCACAACATGTCACAATATTATTGGGTCAGTATAGGTGTCTCGTGGAAAGATCGTACTCATGCTTTGATTTGTCTTTGATTAACGTTAATAATACTATCATTAACATTTGATTTGATTGATTGGTGTTTGTTCATGAAGTACTACCGTTGTTATATTTCTATCTAGATTCATTGATTGTCCCAACAGACCGACCAAACCCACGCGTAATTGTTTTTATGATGACATCATACACGAGCCTAATAATGCTATTTTATGCATAGTTTTAAAAACCGGACCGGTGATCGACTCGGTAAGGGTATTGGGTCACTGGGTCACTGGTTCAACCACTGGATCATTGGTTGAACCGCATGACTAAATCGGATTGAATCGGTTGACTTGATCATATGACTCAGTATATATAACAAATCTGTTTTTGTGTTAAACTAAAATGAATCGGATGACTCAGTTTTATCCATATAAAATTTTACGATGTATTTGTTACAAAATGTCTAATTATTCACTATTAAAATGCATCTATACTTTTACAAGAACTAATATTGTAAAATGAATTTTCAAACAATTATTAAATAAAATGTTCAATTATTATTATTATTATTATTATTATTATTATTATTATTATTATTATTATTATTATTATTATTATTTGAGGGAATTATTAGATCTAATTATCATCATCATCATCATCATTATTATTATTATTATTATTATTATTATTATTAGACAAGAGTAAAGGAACCGATTGTAGCATTACATAATGAGACAATGAAAGGTGGCATTTCCCATAGGAAAGGTTAATCCTTTCCCACCAAGGGAAATGTGAATTTGAACCCTTGATATATTAATAAAAATATTGAATGGTTGAGATTGTCCACTTGCAACCCATTAGTGACTTTCTGTTTTTAAAGATTTCACAAAAAAATTGACCCCACATGATAAGGTTTAATGATATTTTATTTTATGGGCTATTAGCACAGTAATGAACAATGGGTCTATAGTAAAACGAAAATCACAAAGCTCAAACCAAAACATTCTATTGGAACCCCCGCCTACAAATTTCTGACTCTGCAATAAACCAAAACATTCAGTATTATTTGGTTAAATAAATTTGGTAAAATAATTTCAACCTCTTGAACATTGTTCTCAGAACTTAAAGCATTGATAATTTTTTTTTCTTCATTTTATTAAAAAATATGAATTCTACATATGAGTTTATTTAAAAAGAGGTACAAAAAGTGACGATGAAAAACTTTTGGAGGACTAAAAATAAAAATAAAAAATTGGAGGGAATAAAACGAAAAGTTTCTATAAAAGTATACAAATGAGAAAACAAATATTAGATCTAGACTCCTCATATCTTCATCTTTCTTTTAATATGATTGAAACAACAAAATGATGAATTTGAAAAAATGGGTTAACTGCTCCATCCACCATGAACCGCAACTGCTAATCCAGTGCAGCCTAACCATAGCAAGAACTCATTTTCTGACCTTTCTTCTCGTTTTTTCTTCTGTTTTTTACGTTTTACATTAAACCGGTCCGGTTCATTGAACTCGTCAGTTCACCGGTTTTGGCCGAGTCACACCGGGTTTCACCGATTCGATTGCACGGCCGATCCAATAAGTGGATCGAACCGAACATCCATCCGGTTCACAGTCGGACCGGTTCAACCGGCCGGTCCGAGCCGGTTTTTAAAACTATGGTTTTATGTTTGGAACACTTCTTTTTACACGTTTAAAAAGTTGATTACATAAATTTCAATATAGTTTTACAATGTATTTGATTTTTATAGCTTAATTAGTAAGGATAATGTATAATATATGTAAAGTCCGAGGTTCAAACCCCGCGCTACCATAAAAAAACAATATATTTGATTTTCTAATAAGTGTCACATCAACATTTGTTAACATTTTCAATTTTTTTTGACGTTTTTTTTTCTTTTTCAATTACATTGTAAAATACTAACAAAAAGAAAAGTTGTCAGTAACTTTTATAATAACTTTTTTTTTATTTTATATTATTTTATTTAATAACTTTTTTATTCTAGATGAACAAATTTCCATAAAGGTCTCACTTAAAAATGAATACTATTTTTTATGAGATAAAAATAATTAATCATTCCTAATTATTCAAAAAGTTTAAAATCCGTTTATATGTCATAGTCTGTGAAGCCCGGATATGAGATACGATACGGATACGATACTGCATCGATACGCCGATACGGAAAAATTTCAAAAATCAAGATACGATACGGCTGGGATACGTTAATTAAAAAAATTATATAATTAAATGTACAATATAATTATAACCATTTTTTTAATATGCAAATATATTAACAAACACAAGAAACCAGGCTCGTAGCACATTAACATAAATATAGATAATATTGATGATTAAGAGAGTGGTCATGAGTCAATTACATACGCAATATATACCAAAGTCGTCAGATACCAAGACTTTGACGGTGGCCAAAGTGGACGACGACCACTTTGGAAGAAAAAGTTGAAACCCTAATTTCTTAGAAAGGGAAAGATGCAATTGTTTGTGTGGTGTGGTGTGGGTCGTACTGGCACCAAAGAAAGATAAAGGAAATGTATATATATTATAGTAATATAATGTTTTTATTCTTATTTTTTACCAAAAAAAAAAACAGAAATCAAAATAACATAAAAAACACAAGTATCCGTGTGTATCAGGACGTATCGGAAAGTATCGGATAATTAATTTTTTAAAAAAATAAAATTTAATATTTGGATACTCTCCGGATACGTATCGGGAAGTATCAGGCAAGTATCGGTGCAGGATACGCAGGGGATACGGTACGTCATTCATTTTGAAGTATCGGGGCTTCACAGGTCATAGTTCATCCAGTAAAAATCTCAAAACTGTTAGGACGAACATCGTGACGTAGTTTTTTATGTTTGTTACAAGAGAGAAATTATGACGTGGTTTGTGACTCTTCTTTCGTGATACGAGTTTTCAATAAACGTTATCATTTTGTTTATATATATATATATATATATATATATATATATATATATATATATATATATATATATATATATATATATATATATATATATATAAAGTTTTGGCTTAATTAATGATTTGGTCCCTTAAGTTATTTGTTGGTTACATTTTGGTCCCATAAGTTATTAACGTTACAATTTGGTCCCTTAAGTTATTTGTTGGTTACATTTTGGTCCCATAAGTTATTACGTTACAATTTGGTCCCTTAACTTATTTTTTGGTTTCGTTTTGGTCCCTTAACTTATTTGTTGGTTTCGTTTTGGTCCCAAACTACTCCCTTAACTCTAATAACTTATGGGACCAAAACGAAACCAACAAATAAGTTAAGGGACCAAAACGAAACCAAAAAATAAGTTAAGGGACCAAATTGTAACGTTAATAACTTATGGGACCAAAATGTAACCAACAAATAACTTAAGGGACCAAATTGTAACGTTAATAACTTATGGGACCAAAATGTAACCAACAAATAACTTAAGGGACCAAATCATTAATTAAGCCTAAAGTTTTTAAATTTTTAATACTTTAAGATCCATATGAACCAACAAAACTAAAATTATTAGAGTAAACATTTTTCATGGCTATCCAAGTTTGAATTCAAGATTTTCGAGTATGAGATTTCATATGATGTTTATCCTTCTATCTACCATAAAAAAAAAGTAAGTAAAACTTTAGGTTTTTTTAGGGGAACTTTTGGTTATTTTTATTAGGGAAAAATTAGTTTTGATCATATATTATCATAATGACGTAATGATTTGGGGAACAATATATTACGTGAATCATATAGAATATTCTCTAATATTCTTTGGTTTTAAACCAACAGTAACTTCGTTGTCATCTTCTCTGTCAACTTGAGAATTATAGCCTCCACCTCATTCTTCTTCATCTTCATTTCATTTCACCCCAAAATCAGAGAACACAAAAATATTCAAAACAACACACAAATCATCACAACTCATGGCAAATCTTTTGTAAGGTAAATTTATAGCCCATGTCAATTTTCTTCTATGTTACATTATGATTTCGTTATTCTTCTCTTTGTTTTGAAAGTTTTAAAACTTTTTTATTTTTGAATTGATTCAAGTTTGTATCTGAGGTTTGAATCTTGATGATACTGCTTGATGATATATGTGTTATGACAATTTGTTACAATTTATATTAAATTATAGTCATTGTTTTGTTTCAAAAAAGTAGAGTCATTGCTTTGTTGAAAAATATTATGGTCATTGTTTATAGTTGTTAAGATCTACGAGACACATACACTCCGCTCCTCTGATTAGGTGTGTCCTGGTGTCGGACACGTGTCGTGTCACGTGTCTGACACCGACACATATAATTACACTAAATTATGTAATTTTCTCAAATTATTAACGGTGTCGACGTATCGGTGTCCATGTCGTGTGAGATGTCTGTGTCCGCGTCTGTGCTTCATAGGTTAAGACTCTCGCATTGAATGTGATATGACCTGAAAATTATAAGCGAGAGACATTATTCATCGTACAAGTTGGTTTTGTAGAATATTGAGTTATACTCATCCAAATTTTAAGATGATATCAGAATCCATTCAAGATCCGCAAGATCAGCCGCAATTGGCCACTCTAGTCATTCGCCATGTTAGTCCTTGGCGTCTTGAGATGTGATAAGAATCTCTTATTTGATGGGATATGACCTGAAAAATAGTTTATCAGTGGGAGTAATCCCTCACCTTACAAGTCGATTTTGTAGGGTTGTGTTAAGCCAAACCCAAATTTGATTCATTGTCATTTTTCCATTTTGGATTTGAAACTCACATGTTTCTTCCTTTGTTACATGAGAGAAGAAGAAATAATAAGGCTTAATTTCATGTTCAGACTTGAATATAGCAATTGTGTAATTTTGGTTGCTCACTTTTTTAATTGTGCTATTTTGATCTCTAATCTTTTCCACTTCTGCAATAAAAGGGTCTCTGAATTTCGGTTGTTTTGCCAAAATCGCACAGTCTTGATACTTGGGAGATTAAAAGTGGAATTAAGCCTAATAACAATCATAGTTGTGACTGAGCTACCTATATTGATTTATGGTATATGAAACTTGCTACTTTTCTGTCTTGCACACTACTAACATGAGAAGAAATATAAGAAAATTGACTTTTGATTTTTGTGTGTGGCAAATCAACTACTAACCTTGCTTATTCTCATGAATTAAAGTAAACAACCATAGAGCAGCTGTAGGGGATCTGTGTCTGTGGTGACAAGGACTTGATGATATGGTGTGAAACAATCCAGAAAATATCCATATAGGCTACCATAAAGACATTACGTTGCCGATTTATTTATGGTTATATTGTGTGTTGTTCGACCTTAATTTTCTTTTCCTTCTCCAGTGCCATTAAACAATGCCAAATACAAGGTTTTAACTGGAAAAGATGTGCCGTGAGAATAACTTTTATTGATGTATGCATTTAAAAACATGTTGCAAGTCTCACTTGTTACACTTTTTACAAGTCCTTACATATCAATGTTTTGTATTATTCTGGATAGCCATCATCAGATTGATTAATGTTTATTTCATCTACTTATTTAAGCTTGTTTTCTTTTCAACTGTCACAAATCATTTATTCAAAAATCTCTTTCAACAAATATACTTTTTGAGAGAACTGTTATCAGTGTATGTGTAATGAATATCTTTAAATAAATAATGATTAGATATAATATATACTTCAATTTGATTAGTGCTGATTGTGTCCATAAGATTTTATGTAATTTATTTCACAGGATTTGATTATGCGTTACTTATCAAATTTTGCTTGTCTTTCTTTCAGGCGTGCTGGTGCTTGTCATTATAAGTTCTGATACTCGGAAATTTAAAAGATAAACGAGTTGCTGGTTTTTTCCGTTATTATTCTACGGAAGTTTTACAAATTCTGTATTCTTTGGTGTCACACCAAAATTCAGGGAATGCTGAAAGATGTGCTTTCTAGTTAAAAACTCTTTTGCCGGTGCCAACGAGGCTGTACTGCCTTCTGAGCTATCTTCAATCATCCTTGATGAGATTGGATGTTTAGTCCAATGTCAATATCTTTACCATGCTCAAGTGATTGAGGTTGCTACAGTTCTTCGCGATTGTAAGATTTCTTGAGAAGCGGCTTCTTGATACTAGCACTCGATTATACACAACGTTGTTACGAGAAATGGAACGAAGCGGAAGTGTGATTATGCAACGATATGAACTAGGGAAATTATTAGGACAAGGAACCTTTGCAAAGGTCTATCATGCAAGGAACCTCAAAAACAACATGAGTGTGGCCATCAAAGTTATTGACAAAGAGAAGGTTTTGAAGGTTGGGATGATCGATCAAATTAAGCGTGAAATTTCAGTGATGAGACTAATCAGGCATCCTCATGTTGTTGAGCTTTATGAGGTAATGGCAAGCAAAACCAAAATTTACGTTGTCATGGAGTATGTAAAAGGTGGTGAGCTATTCAACAAGGTATCAAAAGGAAAGCTGAAGCATGCCGAAGCTAGGCGATACTTTCAGCAATTGATCAGTGCTGTTGATTACTGTCATAGTAGAGGTGTTTGTCATCGTGATTTGAAACCAGAAAATCTTCTGTTGGATGAAAACGAAAATTTGAAGGTCTCAGATTTCGGGTTAAGTGCTCTTGCCGAGACTAAACACCAAGATGGATTACTCCATACAACATGTGGCACCCCTGCGTATGTCGCTCCGGAAGTGATAAACCGAAAGGGATACGATGGAACTAAAGCCGATATATGGTCTTGTGGCGTTATCTTGTATGTTCTATTGGCTGGTTTTCTTCCATTTAGAGATCCGAATTTGATAGAGATGTATCGGAAAATCGGCAAGGCAGATTTCAAGTATCCCAACTGGTTTGCATCGGATGTACGCAGATTGTTGTCAAAAATATTGGATCCAAATCCAAAGACAAGGATATCAATTGCCAAAATTATGGAAAGTTCTTGGTTCAAGAAGGGGTTAGAGAAACCTATTTTTCCTGACTCAGACAACAAAGAACTAGCTCCTTTGGACGCTGATGGAGTATTTGGGGCTTGTGAGAATGGAGATCATGTTGATCTGTCGAAACCTTGTAATAATTTAAATGCCTTCGATATCATCTCCTTTTCGTCAGGTTTTGACTTGTCGGGTTTGTTTGAGGATAATAAAGAACGAAAGACAGAAGTGCGGTTTACGTCTAACAAGCCTGCTTCAATCATCATCTCCAAGTTTGAAGAAATTTGTAATCGTCTCGGGCTAAAAGTGAAGAAAAAAGATGGAGGTTTGTTCAAGATAGAAGGTTCCAAGGAAGGAAGGAAAGGACGTCTGGGTATCGATGCAGAGATTTTCGAGATCACACCCGTTTTCCATTTAGTCGAGTTGAAAAAGTCAAACGGTGACACATTGGAGTACCAAAAGCTTGTGAAGGAGAATGTTAGGCCTTCACTTAAGGACATTGTTTGGAATTGGCAAGGAGAACAACCACAGCAATTGCAACATGGAGCATTGCAGAAAGAGGAACAGGCTTCTGATTCTGGCATATCAGAAATTGTTTTACCACCAACTACTTAGTTAATGAATTTATATCCTTAAATTGGTTTTTGTATGATTTATGCTTTTGCATTATGTTCTTGGTCTCAAGTGTACACTGTCTTATCTACAATTGTCACATTATAATTGTGGTTTAAGCATGTGTGTATACTTGCTCAACTTGTGTACTTGATTGCTTTTTTGGCTCTTTGGCCTTTGGGTCTTCTGTACTCTATGTAATTTGACTTTGTTGGAAACGGTGTTTGCATTTTGCAGCATAAATGATGGCATGATGAAATTGCAATAACTTTTAAGTCATACTTTATTAATTTTTATTTTTTTTTGACAAAAGTCATACTTTATTAATTAATATGTCATTTTTTGTTAAAGTGCTTCAGATTCCTTTTTTATCTTTTTGGTCAAATCAGATTCCTTTTTTATACTAATAATAATGTTACTGATGTGAAGTATCCGCGGACTTTGTTGATGAATAATTGTTGTCAGAGAAACCTGAAGTAACCATTGACTTTGTTGATGATTAATTTTTGTCAAAAAACCTTTAGTTATGTCTTTTCTTCCAATTATGTGTTTTCCATCCATAAAACACAAACTTGAGACTTCCCTTGAAGGTATCCACACCTAGTTCCACTCGGAATGCACTGTTGGACCTTGCTTCAAGGTTATATTAATAGCTTACATTGTTTATGTCCTTAAATTGAAGTGTCTTTTCCTAAGTTTTCTTTCATTTAGTTTGTTTTAATTCAGTTAAATTTTTTTGTCAATAAAAATTAGTTAAATTGATGTGTCTTTTTCCAAGTTTTTTTTAGAAAATTAGACTGATATATTTCAATGATATCTCAAATGATACAATAGCTAAGTTTAAATAGATAATAATCTAAATCTAACGGGCTTACTTAATAAGCCACATATGAAAATAAAAGTAACTATTTACACTATTATTTACAACACTCTTTCTGAAAGTGGTAAATGGATATCTATCATTCCCAAATTGCAAGTAAGTTGGCTAAGTCTTTTAGTTGGTAAGCTCTTAGTTAACACGTCTACTAGTTTATGCCCAGAAGGAATGTAGATTGTAGTTATCAATCCAGTATTCATCTTCTCTTTGATAAAATGACGGTCAATCTCAATGTGTTTTGTCTTGTCATGTTGAACATGATTATCTGCAATACTAATGGCCGGTTTATTGTCGGAAAACAACTTCATAGGGCCATCATATTGTATCTTCAAATCTTATAGGACCATTTTATCTACAATAGTTTACAAATTCCTAATGACATAGCTTTGAATTTTGCTTCAGCTAGCGTTTGATCGAGCAACCACGCTTTGCTTATTACTCCTCCAAACAACAAGGTTCCCACTCAAAACAGTACAATATTTTAAAGTAGATCTTTTATCACTCGATGAACCTGTATAATCAACATTAGTGTAAGCCTCCATAATTAGACTTCCCCCTCTTTTAAACAAGAGTTATCTTCCTAGAGTGGCTTTGAGATATTTTAGAACATCAATGATATCTCAAATGATACAAGAGTGACATCAATGTAATATTTGGAATTACTTGATAGAGATCAAGCATAGGGGCAGTGAGGGTGGCGGAAATATAACACATGATCAACAACATCGATGATACGTAATTTCTAATAATTATCGTATAAAAAAATTTGTAAAAAAATAATTGTATAAAATTAGTTTGATGATAACTGAGAAACATACATCCTATAAATAGTGCAATACAAATACATAAAACAAAAAGACTTTGGCGGTGGAGAATTTTATTGTTTAATTTGAATATGAAATTCAAATATATACTCCTTCCGAAATGAAATATGAGAAAAAATGGTAGTTGAAAGGTCAATATACGTGGTTAAAAATTTAGTATATACATCAACTTTTCAAATATCATTTTTGCTTATATTTTATTTTAGATGGAGTAAAACAAAAATTATTATATTATATATTGACTTACTATATTTATTTATTTATATCATAAAAAAGGTGTGAGTGGTCCATTCATTTATTGCCAATGGAGGGGTGTTGATCACTGTATATTTATATAGGTGTGCATAGTGATACATTTAAGGGTTGCGGCTGCCCCATTTTGCTTATACCTGGATTTGTCCATGTATAGGGGAGCTTTCTTCTTAGCTATTTACAAAGACGAGATTGAATTAAACTTTGAGGAACATATTGGGCATCGAAAGAGTGTTAAGTGGGAGACTACATAGGCAACAATTTGCTACTTGTTATATGGCACTAGAGAAATCAACGAGTTCATAACTTGGAGTTTATCACCCTGGTTAAACCATGATGTAAAGTGTTTGAGTATGTTCAGTGGCGAAGCCAAAAATTTTACAGAGCCTGGGCTGGGCTGGCAAAATCTGCAGGAAATGGCTGGGCTGGGCAAAATCTGCAGGAAATTAGCTGGCTGTTGCTGCAGGAAATGGCTGGGCTGGCAAAATCTGCAGGAAATTAGCCCAAAAATCCGCAGGAAAAGCTCAAAGTTGTAGTAATGGCTGGGCTGGCTACAAAGGAAAGTTGGAGCTGAGCCTGGGCACTAGCCCAGGCTAGCTAGGGGGTGGAATCGCCACTGAGTATGTTAATGCTTATGAAGATGATACTAAGGCTAAGATGCATAGTGAAACATGGATAATGAATATGCTAATATTTCTCGACAGTCACCGACGAGGTGGCAAAAATACCCATGCCCATGGATACCCGTGGGTAAAATCCGTCACGGGCACGAGGCGGATAGCTAAACGGGTATCCATGGGTATAATAAATGGGTATTTGACTACCCATCATTATATGGATACGAACACGGATTTGATTGTACCCATACCCGATAATAAACTAAGTAAATTACTAAAATATCCTTATATAACTTATCTTATCTTATCTTATTACTTAAAGTTGTTACCTTAGTGAAGAAAATTTTACCGCCCACCTAAGATTCCTCATTAATAACTTATTTTTATTTTTAATTTTTTAAATTCATATTGTTAAGTTCACCGTTTTCACTTCATTCACATCATTAAACATATCATATGGATTATGTAAGAATCATGAATTTTCTATGGATTATGTATGATTTATGAAATTTTGAATGGATTATGTATGGATGTTTAAAAGTTGAAGTTTTTTGGTCATTAAAAAAAGTTATTATTTATTCCAAAAAATAAATAAATTCAAAAATCCATGGGTACCCATGAATACCCATGGATACCTCAATACCCACGGATACCCGCTTAGTGGGTACCCACGAGGGTATGGGGCGGGAACAAGTATCATGATATTTGTACCCATGGGTACCCATTGACATTCCTACCGCCACATGGATAGTCGTTAACATTGATGAAACTTGAAACATGGAACCAAAACGGTAGAATATGGTGGATTATTTAGATATGAGAATGGTGAATGGATAGAAGGATTCATGAAATTGGTGATATTATTTATGTGACAAAATTCTGAGGTTTATACAAGGGTCTTTGCATAGAGAGCATGAGAAGAATAACAAGAGTAGAAGTACAAATGAATTATTTGGCAGTGATTCAAAATTTGCAACATGGGAACAATGTGAGAGTTATGGATTATGAAGTAAATCAAAAAGGTAATACCGTTAAACTGGGAGTTGAGGATCACATATGTGTATCGAGAAGCTAACAAGTGTGTAATTGTTCTTGCCAATATCTTCTTATATATAAAAGTTAACCTGGGTGATTATTTTAACCCTAATTTTAACCTAAAACCCCCTGACCTATTTTGAGACCCATACATCTTCTTATATATAAAAGTCAACCCGGGTGATTATTTTAGCCCTAATTTTAACCTAAAACCTAAGCTAACTTTTACTGTATTACCCCTGACCTATTTTGAGACCCCATACAATCTTCTTATATATAAAAGTTAACCCGGGTGATTATTTTGGCCCTAATTTTAACCTAAAACCTAAGCTAACTTTTATTGTATTACCCCTGACCTATTTTGAGACCCCATACATCTTCTTATATATAAAAGTTAACCCGGGTGATTATTTTAGCCCTAATTTTAACCTAAAACCCCCTTACCTATTTTGAGACCCCATACAATCTTCTTATATATAAAAGTTAACCCGGGTGATTATTTTAGCCCTCTTCTTATACATAAAAGTTAACCCGGGTGATTATTTTAGCCCTAATTTTAACCTAAAACCTAAGCTAACTTTTATTGTATTACCCCTGACCTATTTTGAGACCCAATACAATCTTCTTATATATAAAACTTAACCCGGGTGATTATTTTAGCCCTAATTTTAACCTAAAACCTAAGCTAACTTTTACAGTATTACCCCTGACCTATTTTGAGACCCCTTACAATCTTCTTATACATAAAAGTTAACTCGGGTGATTATTTTAGCCCTAATTTTAACCTAAAACCTAAGCTAACTTTTACTGTATTACCCCTGACCTATTTGGAGACCCCATACAATCTTCTTATATATAAAAGTTAACCCGGGTGATTATTTTAGCCCTAATTTTAACCTAAAACCAAAGCTAACTTTTACTGTATTACCCCTGACCTATTTTGAGACCCCATACAATGAACCAAAGTTAACTCCAAAAGCCAAACAATTTTTCCCTATTTTCCCTCCTCTAATCCGCTAATACTAATCCCAAAACCCAACAAATTAGATATGCAACAAATCAGATACGCAGAAAATCACGTTATTTTTCTTAATGTGATGCCTTTCATCAAATTTTCTTCTTATATATAATAGTTAACCCGGGTGATTATTTTAGCCCTAATTTTAACCTAAAACCAAAGCTAACTTTTACTGTATTACCCCTGACCTATTTTGAGACCCCATACAATGAACCAAAGTTCACTCCAAAAGCCTAACAATTTTTCCCTATTTTCCCTCCTCTAATCCGCTAATACTAATCCCAAAACCCAACAAATCAGATATGCAACAAATTTGATACGCGGAAAATCATGTTATTTTTCTTAATGATATGTCTTTCATCAAATTTTCTTTTTATATATAAAAGTTAACCCGGGTGATTATTTTAGCCCTAATTTTAACCTAAAACCTAAGCTAACTTTTATTGTATTACCCCTGACCTATTTTGAGACCCCATACAATGAACCAAAGTTCACTCCAAAAGCCTATCAATTTTTCCCTATTTTTCCTCCTCTAATCTGCTAATACTAATCCCAAAACCCAACAAATCAGATATGCAACAAATCAGATACGCAGAAAATCACGTTATTTTTCTTAATGTGATGCCTTTCATCAAATTTTCTTCTTATATATAAAAGTTAACACGAGTGATTATTTTAGCCCTAATTTTAACCTAAAACCTAAGCTAACTTTTACTGTATTACCCCTGACCTATTTTGAGACCCCATACAATGAACCAAAGTTCACTCCAAAAGCCTAACAATTTTTTCCGTATTTTCCCTCCTCTAATCCGCTAATACTAATCCCAAAACCCAACAAATCAGATATGCAACAAATTAGATACGCAGAAAATCACGTTATTTTTCTTAATGTGATGCCTTTCATCAAATTTTAATCTCTATCTATTAATCTTTCGACCTCGATCATTTTTGCGTTATTCTATTTGCCTCATCTTTCTCATTCCTTTTGTATTTTCAATTTTTCTTAATTGATTTTCTCTGCAATTCCTTACTCTAAGCTATGCTGATATCTATCAGGTAGAGATTTTGTGTTTTGTTATATCGTAATCATGATTTTTGGTTGATGTACTTTTTCATGGTAACGCAGGTGGCTGTTTGTTGTTGAGTTTAATAGTGGAACTGAAGTTCCTTTTCATATTGCTCTGGGAGGAAGGAGAACGTGGTGAAAGAGAAGGAGAAGGATAGGAAGGTCAAAGAAGCTAAAATTGAGGAATCTGTTGATGCTGATCAAGAACACCGTTCATCCAAGCAAGAGGTTGAAAATAATGGTACGAATTTGATAACTTGGATTCATTCATTTGTGGTATTTTTGTGATCATTGTTCTTGAATTTATTGTATCATAATTTGATTGTTTTGAACTGAAATTCAGCATATTTTGCATTCTTATTAAAAATGATTAGAATCACCATAAAATTGGTACCAAGTTGAATAGGAATAAACACCAAGTTTTTAAGAGTTCTGCAATTGTTTGTGGCCGATTTGCGTTGCCGCTACTTTCAATATCAAATACCAATTTTTGATGATGACTTGAGTAGTAGACCTTTTGATATACATGTTGTATAAGCTGATTGAATTTCCCAACCACGTTTTTCAATCTATTACCCCTTACTCCTCCGCTTCTTCCTTAACTGCCGTAACTGCACTCTTTTTTTTTTTGGATCTATATCGTACAATCACAGGAAAATTGCCGGCAACTGGAAACGGAAGATAGTTGTGCGTAGAATTTGTGAAGCTGCACAGATCAAGTTGGGTGCTCTGATGGTTGGCCGAAAAACAAAGTGACAACAACTAATCCACACACCCACAAAAACACAAAATCATCCGATCCTAACAAAAGCACGACTCTGCTACACAGAAACAGCAGCAAAAATGCTGTCAAAACAGAAAAAATGCAGACAGAAAAAATCCAACCAGCAAAACGGTTGCAAAACTTGCATTGATATAACTTTCTTCTATTACGACATATAAGATAAAGTGTAATCATTGTTCACCTGTGGTATAACAGGACTCTCTTTTGAAGGAATTGGTCTCAACTTGCTCCAATCAAAGAGGATATGATGTGTTCAAACATCTTAGTTAGGAGCGTTTTTGTCTCTCTATTTTTACTCAAATGCGGAAATGATCCCCCATTCAAAAATACTCACTTTTAGTCGTTCTTAAAGATTTTTAAACTTAAAAAATGATACGACTTATGTGTGAACTTTCTTTTATTTTGGAATAATATGTTTTTCTTGACAAGTATTAAAAACAGACGAATTGGTGTCTTTTTAGTCGGTAAGACCCGTGCGGAGCACGGGTCGGTGGTCTAGTGAGTTGTGAAAGATCACATGAACTACATATTTAGAAACCCTCCTCTAAGGGTAAAGGGTGTCTCAGACTTTATTTGATGATCATAGGGGTGTGTCTCTTCCGGTTTAATTTTGCTGTAGTTTCTTTTCTTTTTGGGTTTAGACCTCGTTTATTTAAAAAAAAAAATATGATTTGAGCTAACTCATCAGGCTTTGGGCTGGTCCATCACGCTTTAGGATGACTTTTTTTTTTACGGTACGCTTTAGGATGACTTGTTTTAAATATTAAAACTATTTTTTGTTCAGTTAAAAAAATGATTTTTTTTTTGTTTAAAATATATGGCCCAATTTAGGCTTTGGACCGACCTTTCATTAGTTATTTAATAAAAGATTAAATATGTGTTTGGTCTCTGTAAATATATCAATTTTTCATTTTAGTTCCCCTAAAAAATCGATATTTAGTCCCAAAAAAGTTTTCCAAATTCACTTTTGGTCCTTTTATTTTAAGTTAACTCATGTGTAGACTTCATATTTTTTCATAAATTTAATAAGAATATCTCCTAGAAAAATTGGAACTTTTTTAACAAAACTTGATTTGAATATAAATTTTTATGTTTTTGGCGTTTAGACATTCATATTTAATTCATGTTTTGTTAAAAAATTCTATTTGTTTTGGAGAGTTTGTTATAATATTCTACATATTTCTGCACGATTTCATTTAAAAACATAAAGACTACACATGAGTTGACTTAAAATAGAGACCAAAATTGGTGATGAAAATGTTTTAGGGGATTAAAAGTTGAAGAAAAATTCATAAAAATTAAAACGAAAAGTTAGTATATTTGTAAGGATTAAAAACATATTTAACACTTTAATAAATGATTCAATTTACTCAACCAATCAAAATCTAACTCTAATTTACACATTTTACTTTGCCATATGATTTTTCTTGAGTTTTTGCAAAACTTAATATTACATTTTGGTCTACCTATTTTGGTCACAATTCAACAATTGGTATATTATAATATATAGTTTAGAGGCATTTTTTATCGTCCTATTTTATAAAACTTAAACTTTTAGTCCCCCTTTCTGAAAGCCAGATTTTTTGTCCCTCTATTTTACATTTTTCTCCGGTTTTTAGTCATCTACCTCATTTGAGTGTAATTTTTTATGACATGTCAAACTCATTAATGACACGACCCACAATATATGGACAAACTATATTCCATGTCATTAAAAATTTCTTTCGTTTAACATAAATCTATTAAAATAATAAACTAATAAATTAAATAATAATAATAAGAATAAGAATAATAATAATAATAATAATAATAATAATAATAATAATAATAATAATAATAATAATAATAATAATAATAATAATAATAATAATAATAATAATAACAACAACAACAACAACAACAACAATAATCTATATTATATATAAAGAAAATATGCTTAAAATACATGAGTTTGGGCTGACTTTTTCATTACATATTTTACCCTTTATTTAAACTATTTTATTTTAATTTTAATTAAAAAAATTGATAAGCAAGGAGAGTGGACAGGCACCAAGAGGCAACATCGACATCACAACTACGTTGGCACCCCGAGAAACCTCCATCCTATGCCGCCAAACTCTAAAATTTTATTAAAAAATGGGGGGAAAATAAGTACAAAGGAGGGGGACTAGGCCAAAACCCTCTGAAGAGAAAACATAAAGCATGAAAAAAAGAAAACAACAAAAAAACACCAAAAAACAGATTATGGAACTTTGTAGTTGGGTAAACCACATCTATCCCTAAAGAAAACAACATTCAACTCATTAGGGAGAGAAGACAACCAAACCGATCCTTACACTAAATGACCGATGCTAGCTAGTTTATCCGCACAACAGTTGCCTTCTCGGTATATATGAGATGCAATAACCTCTAACATTCAAATAGAGGAGATTCATTGATTAGTTTGATGATTATCACCCCGAGCACGGGTTTTAGGAGGCTGTTTTGCCAAGACTTGTTGCAATTTAATTTTATGTTTCTACTTCCTTGTAAGGACCGGCGTGAAGTCTTCAGCAGCTGACCTTGCATCATATTCACGAACTTTGTCCCATAGGTCTAGACCGTGTTGGGTGTTCTTGCTAGGGTGAACACGTTGTTGTTGTAAAACGACAACCTCTTGAGCTTCTGGTATTAACATGTTAGCGCTAGCTTCAAGAGACCTTTCTACAACAACCGGTGACGCTAAAGAAGGGCGTGACCCAGAATGAACTTCAACTTGCTCAGCAATAGTATCTATTTGAACCTGATCCGATTCTACAGATACCTCATGCACCTCAATGTGCTCAACAGGGGATGAATGTGGTACACGCTCGTAGGAACCCTTGGGACTCTCCACCAACTCCCGTGCACGTTAACGATTGTGTTCCACATCATCAGAAAGCGTAACAGATACATCATCCACCACGAGGTTCTCCAACACCTCCCGTGATGTTGGATGCAATTGTTCCACTCTCTCAGAATGCACGTCAACGTGCTCAACTAGGAAACAAATTCTAACACTGGCATAATATGTGGCAACTCCTCATGAGAAATTCTATCAAACACATTGTGTAATGGGAAATTGAAAGAGTTTGACGATAAAGGCGATACAGACACAGGGACGTCCGTCTGAGAAGTAGCCACAGTTGAAGTAGCCAAAGAAACCGACTCCAACTGTGAGGTAGAAGCCAGAATATCCAGTGGAATCGAAGCCAAAGTTGTAGTAGCAGTAACCAAAATTCTCTGAGTGATTGTAACTGTTGAAGCAACCGGGATCGGAACCCACGTCCAAGTGCTACCATTGGCTGAAGTGGAAGCACCCACATCATTGTTCTGTCGAGATGTTTTAGTGGGTGCTGCCTCAGCAATAATATTTGTTTCCCTCGATCCGTCTTGTCCATTGGTGGTTGTGGATGTAACCATCTACAAGTGGAGATATTGTGCCCAATGGAGAAATAGTGGTGACAGAACAACGGTCTCCTCTCATATTGAACCTCCACTTTGAAAGTGAATCCCTCTCTCTCTCTCAACAAGAATTTCATCATAAGCTCTCTTAGAAAGATCAATGTCAACTAAAATTTTGGCATAGTGACCAAAGTTACGGTTTCGTGTTGGTCCATCTATGTCAATCGGAGTACCAACCGCACTTGCAATTTCCTTCAAGGTTCTCTCCCGCCAATACTCTTGCGGTAACTTGATGGGATAAACCGCAAGTGCACGGTTTACCGATGTAGTAATAAAAAGAGTATCGTTCCAACAGGGAGTTGTTCAATTTAACTAACTTTTAGAAGATGATTAGAAGAGAATTCAATTAAAAAGGTTTGATTTTTAAAAGAGGAAAATAATAATAAAAAGAGCCTTGGGATTATTGGTTCATCATAATAACGAATCCTTCACAAACAAACCCTTAAACTTATAACTTTACGTTAGACCTAATTTCTAAAGACAAGTTTCTCTTTGGTCTATCACATCTCCTTTCGGTCTCATTGAGTGTGTTCCTCTAGCAACCACGCCTATTTTCATGGTTGATTACCTTTGGAATCCTTGAAGCTCGAAATTTTATGTGTCTCAAGGTTTGCTAGACTATTTTCATGTTTCGCAATCCTTGTCTAAATTCACTTGTTCGAATATCAAAACTCCACTTTCGTTTTATGAATTGATATTTGGGGTGATGAATTAACTATTATCAAACCCTCTGCTTTCGCTTCTACAGTTTGATAATGGTTAATTCATGTTAAAACGGTGAATTTAGATTAGAAATTAGAGTTACATAAATTAAGGTTTAAGGCTTGGTTTGATTAGGATTATGTCATTAGACTTATCCAACAATCCCAAGACAAGAGAAGTCTACTCACTCATGTTCATCGTAGACATGAAGAAGAAGAAGAAGAAGAAAGGCATAAAGTAAATAACAAGGAAATAAAGAAATAAAGAAAGAACTTTTATTAGAAAGAAAATTGCCACTTATTGAATTCCAAGAATAAAAGATGAATGTTTATGATAGATGGTTGCTCTATTTATAGTCTTATTGTCGATTTAAAACCTAAGCAACTATTCAGTATCATGTTCCACAAGAAACCACGGGCTTTTCGGTCAAAACCGGTAGCTTGCACATGAAGCAAAAGAGCAAAAGAGGCCCTGGAGGGTGGCACGGCCGTGCCAGTTGGTGGCACTGGCCGTGCCAAGCTTCTGACTTGGGGAGATGATATTTTCGTCTTCAATCTTCGTATTTTTCACCCGAATCAGCTCTTAATCCTCTTTCTTTTGCTCTAAGACTCAATCTATCAAATATTCGTTCCTGAAATATAATAATATGCAATTGAAGTAAAATAGCTCAAAAAGGAAATAATAATTAAATAAAATAAACTTAAATCTAAATAAAACGAAACTAAATATCATATAAAAATAACTAATTATTGACTCATCATAACTCCACCAAGCGATTCCAAAGAGATACATGAGTCTATTTCTGAGCCAGATATTTGAAATCCTTGGTCCATTGTGATAACCTTAACAAACCCGGCTTAAGGTTAATTGTGCCTGCTGCCCATATCTTCCTTAGATCATCAGCTGAGTCAAAATGAAAGTCATAGTAACGTTTGCCGAGAGGCACCATTTTCCAACCAGCCGATGTTTTCCAAAGCTTTCCGATTTTATTGCTTAAGTCACGTGCAAAGTACGTCTTATCTTGCTTGTTAAGATTCAAACGAGCCCTTAACGCATTCTTGCATTCACCTACACCCCTATGGCACTCTTCCTGGCAGATTTTGATACTCAAAGCATCTCCCTTAAGGCCTGAAGTAGGTAAAGGTCTGTCGTCAATCACTTTTGGACCCGCTAGGGCTGCTGCAAATGATTTAGTTGTCACTGAAATTGGTGGCACCGTTGTTGTAGAAGTTGATTGCACAATAGCTGATGCGGAAGGTGCGATGTCGGACACACACGGCCATGGGCACGTGAATGTCATTTGGGCCCTGAGTGCAATTCACCATACCGATTTTAGGTATGAGACACGCGTGAATCAACCTTTGTAATGCTCAATGGCATTAGGGCGATTGCGCGACCTCAAATTGAAGAATCTGGTTCAGTGAATTAGAACAATTGCTATGTCGGACCTGGAATCAAGAATAAAGCAGCTCAGCAAGTAGGAAACAGGAGAAAAGGGCGAACAATTGCACAGCAGAGGGAACACGATCAAATTGTTATAGCCATGTAATTATCAAGTGCTGAGGTTCGTTTGAAGTCAGTAATTAGGAGAAAAGTGGAATTGCCAAACCTGATCGGTGATGGCTAACCACCTAACCCTAGCAGAACGTGTTGCTCAATTTGATATCAACCTGTGATTCACCAATTCAGCAAGGATTACCTTCACGGTGATGACCAATTGGTGGCTTTCCTTTCCTTTCCCTCACCTTCATGACTGCTGCTGACATGTATTTTTCCTTTCACCTAATTAAAAAAATAAATCTCATTAAAATAGGAAATATCTCACTACAATCGGAACAATATTATCAATATTTTTTATAATTTCAATTAGAGAAATGCTAGCAACATACATTTTAACACACACTTTTCAACACATTTTCTTTGATTGGTTAAAATTCACATGGAACCCACATGATTTGGTGGGACCTATGTGAATTTTAACCAATCAAAGAGAGTAGGTTGAAAAGTGTGTGTTAAAATGTATGCCGCTAGCATTCTTTTCGCAATTATACCCTTAAACAAATTTTCCTTGATTAATGTTATATCGTTGGTGGTATTAAAAAATTAAGGATTTATATTATATTTATTAAAGGGTAAAATATGCTTTTCGTCCCTGCAATTATAAGCCATTTGAATTTTCGTCCCAGAGCTTACTAATCCTCCCATTTCGTCCCTGTAAAAGTTAATCACTTGAAATTTCGTCCCTCGACCCTTTTAATCACTGCCACGTCAGCAAATTACCAAAATGGCATGGGAAATGACGAAAATACCCCTGGCTTATTTTTTTTCCTTAAAAAAAATTTCAAAATTTTGAATTTTTTTTTAAATTAAAAAAATCTGAAAAAATAATTAAAAATCATAAAAAATTTCGGAAAAAAAATGTTAAAATTAAAACTGAAAAAACTAAAAATTTTCGGAGAAAAAATCGTAAAAAAAAAAATTGGGAAAAAACTGGGAAAATAAATTTTGTGAAAATTCTTTTTTTAAATTAAAAAATCTGAAAAAATAATTAAAAATCATAAAAAATTTCGGAAAAAAATGTTTAAATTAAAACTGAAAAAACTGAAATTTTTCGGAGAAAAAATCGTAAAAAAAAATTCGGGAAAAAACTGGGGAAAAAAATTTTGAAGGAAAAAAAACAAAAAAAAATAAGTCAGGGGTATTTTCGTCATTTCCCATGCCATTTTGGTAATTTGCTGACGTGGCAGTGATTAAAAGGGGCGATGGACGAAATTTCAAGTGATTAACTTTTACAGGGACGAAATGGGAGGATTAGTAAGCTCAGGGATGAAAATTCAAATGGT
This sequence comes from Medicago sativa, assembly GCF_051527215.1. NCBI lineage: Eukaryota > Viridiplantae > Streptophyta > Magnoliopsida > Fabales > Fabaceae > Medicago > Medicago sativa. The sequence goes on along the minus strand of NC_140752.1, from coordinate 27,003,311 downwards.
CTATAATTGCAGGGACGAAAAGCATATTTTACCCTTTATTAAATTATTGCTATTGAAAAAGTTAAACATGATTTTTTGAGTTTGTTACAATTTGAAAGTCACAAATATTTGTACTAATAACTTTAATCAAAATCAAAATTTTATATAAATTACCGTACATAATAATATACACGCGTTAACGTAATAACAAGAGCGGAAAAACGGGTTCATGAGTTTCTGATTTTTCGACGGTAGTAATAATAATAACAACAACAAAAACAACAACAACAACAACAACAACAACAACAACAACAACATTTTATTAAAACAAGAAATAGAAAAATCAAAAGGATGCCATAATTGCCAAATTATCACCAACTGTCCCGTTCTTCCATCCATCGTGCTTCACCTGCAATTTCCTCTATCCTTACTTCATCTATTCGAGTTATTCTAAAAAAAAATCAGTTTATACTTTCAGTTATTCTTTTCAATTTCAATTTCATTTTCATTTTATAGTTTTGCAACAAAATTCAATTTCGGAAAAATCCAAATATCGCAAAGAATCAGTTATGTCAGATTCGAATTATTCTCACTTCTCTAAATCAAGATTTTGTTGTCAGAAATTGTTTTTGTGGGCTTGATTCACCATTAATGATCCCTTGGACAAACGGAAATCCAGGTCGCAGGTTGTTTGGATGTGGCATTTTATGGCACTGTTTTTTTTCTTTCTATTTTATATAGATTATTCATACTTCAAAATACTGATATGTGTGTATCACTACAGCAGTGTGAATATATATATATATATATATATATATATATATATATATATATATATATATCTTAGGTCAAAAATTGGGGTATGACAGAAGGCTTGTGCAAACCTGAGTAAAAAAACAATTAGAAACTACAGACGTTTATGTCCAAATAATTAACAATAGTATACTAAACGCAACAAGAGTATCAGTGGGGGACCACAACAACCATTAAAAAAAAGAAGACAAACAAAGGAACAATGGTGAGGCACAACCACTATTAAAATAGTAACATTCACAAATTATTTCTAAATCAATAAAAATCAACATAGAATATACAAACATACCTCCCACGATTTTTCATGTTTGACATTTCAAATGTTCAGATCACAATAGTAGAACCACAAAAAGTTGATGATGAAATCTCAGCAATAGTTGAAGGACAAAAATGCAGTCGAAACAACAGCAGCAGTTGAAGAATGATATGGAGGATGAAGATCACAAAAGATGAGGGATAAAAAATGATGGATGAAGGTTGCATGATTAAAGGGTGGGTCACGGAAGATGAAGGCGGTGATTTGGAAATTAGGAATATTGCTTCTAATTTCTTTCTTTTCTATTTTAATAAAATGTTATTATATTAAATTTATTAGTTTATTATTTTTAATAGAGTTAAGTTAAATAAAAGAAATTTTAAATGACATGAATTATAATAATTTGTGAACATGTTATACGTCATGTCAATAACTAACTTGACATTTTATCAAAAATAACACTGAAACGCAGTGTTGGACTAAAATAAAAAAATGAAATGAGGGGACTAAACCATAAACCCTAAACAAGGGGTGCAACACCCTAAAAACCCGACTTTATTTAATAAAAAAAATTATTATTCATACAGGTGCTACGTTTACTTATCAATTAACAATTTCATTAAAACTTAAAAATCACAAATTAAGTAGCAAAAACATTTATCAACTTCGAATAAAGTAAAATAACATTTCATAATTCATGTAAGACAAAATTTATTAAAATCAACCTCAAATTCGAATAAATTCATAATGGACAACTGAAAGCCCAACTCTTGTGTTACAGATCAGAGCACGTAAAAACGTCTACATAGTTTCCCACGAATAAAATAAAAATGGAAGCAACTTTCAGCTTCACCCTTCCTACTACCTTGCAGCTAAAGCTCCTCAACCTGATTATCTATACTCACACGAGTACAAACATCACAACACACAACAACAAATAGGGGTGAGAATATGTTCATAAAAAATATATATGGTATATCTAACAACATCGTGTGTGTGTGTCTATACACACACACACACACACACACACACACACACACAAATAATTCACATTACTTATCAATTTAAAACATCAACATTTTACGCATCATTCACCGCATCGCCAAATTCAAACATCAACAATTCACATATTAATCACAACATCATCAAATTCAAACTTCAACAATTGTATGCAAAAATGCACTTTATTACTCCTAATCATCTATATGCATGTGGTACCATTTCCACTCATCGTTTATTGTACGTCAGAGTTGTGTTACTGAACATACACTCATCATTTTCCTAATTGATATGATGCATGAAAAAAAGACTCACAAAATATGTCATCCTACAATGGGATTTATCTCATCAAACTCATCATTATAAACAATATATGTCTCATCATTACTCGTCATTATAAGCAACATTTATCCCATCATTATTTCATAGTAAATAAATAAGGTTTAAATCATCAAACGTCATCATAAATAACAATTATCTAATCATTACTTCACCATAAATAAACAAGGTTTAACTTATCAAACGTCATCATAAATAAACATTATCTCATCAATGATTCAACATTAGCACAATATTTGACTTACATTGCTCTTCCAAATATGTGTGTCTATATAATTAGATGTAATGAGAAACTAAAATTTGGAGAATCATAAATTTACCCCTTAAAATTGAGAAGGTAAAAGTTTAAGAAAATGTAAATATTGAATGTTTATTGTTTAGTTTAGTAGATAAGATGAAAATAAGGAATCAATGTGGACATTGGTTAGACGGAAATAAAACCCAAAACAAAAAGAAACATGAAACTTGCAAAGGAAGTATATTAAACGATGTCGTGCCACATGATTTTCATTTCATGAAGAAAAAAACAAAAGCGAGACTCAACATAGTACAAATTTTAATTCTATTCTTGTTTGTTAAGAAAGAAAGAATAACCATTACACACACACACACACACACACACACAAACACACACTTTTCTTCCCACATTCAACAAATCATTTTCTCTCTCTTTCTATCACAGCACAAATATACCATTCTCTCTCAACAAGTTGTTGAGTGAGTGTATGAGTGTACCAACATAATTTCTTTTCCACGATTTGTTACACATTTTCAAGTTTCAAATAAGTTCAGTGTTGTATAGAATCAAAACCTCTTCATATTCTAGACACAATGATCGGTTCAACTTCAATTTCAATGAAGAAGAAGAGTACTATCAACCAAAGTGATGAAAATTTCATCAACACCATTTTTAATTGGTTTCTCCCTGATATTCTCAACAAAGATCTTTACAAGACAAAAGTTTCAACTCTATTCTGTTACTATATTTTATCACATTATCTTTCTTTTATTTGTTTTGCCATTACATTTTAAATAGATATTCTCAACCAAGATCTTTACAAGGAAAAACGTTTCAAATCCAAGTATCCAAGTAACGCACCATACCTATGCAACCATGGAAGGGTAGGATCCTCAAGCAAATTTGCCCAAAGTTGTGTCTTCGCTCGAAGAGCTTTAAGTCTAACATTGTGATTGCGATCATTAAAAAGATCAGGATCAACTGGACCGGGAAGTCTGCAATGCGTAAAATGGAAATTAAAGGGTGAAGTAATGTATTACGAATTTATGTTAACAAATTATAAACCATAACTACAACTACGTACATGTCAAAGTTGACATGGATCAACATCATGGGTACCCTTAGTCTGTTCGCCAACTCATCTATCTCAGCCTTTAACGCTGCACAATCTTCTAACACTGCAAGTTTAAATTCACTAAAACTTTAATTTCAGAGGAACAATTTCACTAAGTACCGTAAATAATTTAGGTTAGTGAAGTTCTACCTTTCTCAACATTTTTCCTAGCAATTTTTTTGACCTTGATCTTATCCTTACTCCCATAAACGTCCTGAAGAACCTTATACTTTGCAACTATCACGTCAATTGAGTTCAGGATCTTACGAAGGTTTTCCTAAATAGATAAAATTGGAAAATGAATAAGATTCAGTTCTTTAAATGTGAAATAAAAAAAGAAGAATTCTAAACAGAATCGAAAAGAAGAAGAGAAATCGAAGAAGAAAAGTTGGAAGAAAGAGAGCAAATGTACAAACCTGACGAATCTGATCGTTCCTCGCATCGTTCATCACCTGACGAATCCGATCGTTCCTCGCATTGTTCCTCGCCATTTCTTTTCTTGGAGAAGTGAGATTTGAAAAAGTGTAATGAAGTAATTGCTAGAGTAGAAACGGTTAGGAGTAGTCAAAGTGAGGACTTGTATACGAGAGTAGGGAAATAATGGGAATACGGTCGCATTGCTCGGATTTGTGTTGTGGTTGTAGCCCCTAGTTTCTAATTAGGAACCCCTCTTACCCTACTTTTTTTTATTTGATTAAAAGGGTATGTACTATACTTCAAAAACTATTCTCTCTCCAAAAAAAAAACTATTGATTCAAACATAATTAACTATTAGTAGAGAAACATAATTAGATATTTATTGCGGAGAGAGAAACATACGAAATGAAGTATTATATTAATAAGGTCATTATAGTAAAAGCAAAAAACAATTGTATCAAAAGTAGTAACATTTATTGATTGTCTTGGTTTGTGTAATATGTCATAAGTTGGCAATTAACAAGGAACGACGGTAGTACACATTAACATATCATCAGTAATTCACCCTACAATGGGATTTATCTCATCAAACTCATCATTATAAACAATATATGTTTCATCGTTACTCATCATCATAAGCAACATTTATCTCATCATTATTTCATCATAAATAAATAAGGTTTAAATCATCAAACGTCATCATAAATAACAATTATCTAATCATTACTTCACCATAAATAAACAAGGTTTAACTTATCAAACGTCATCATAAATAAACATTATCTCATCAATGATTCAACATTAGCACAATATTTGACTTACATGTTAACCACACATTATCACACTTTATTCATCTCCTTAAACTCGTCATTTTAACACATTACTTCATCACATCAATGATAACTTTATAATACATTATCTCGTCTCGCCATTAACAATTCTTTACCTTCTATCATAACTTTAACTAGATATATAACACATGCGTTGCACGGGTTTAATTTGATCAAAATAATGCTTGCAATTTGCCAAGAACCATACCCAAACAATATTACTAATTTGATCCACCAATTTTCCCACATTATCCACCCCACCTTGAAATATACTATTGTTTTTAATATTTTAAATGTACCATATTGTTGCCAATCTAACCAATTTCTTAAATTTCTTTATGCGACTTTGCTATAACAAAGCTCAAAAATGTTCTCTCTAATTGTTATGCATAGAACCTAAAAACATAATTAAAAGAAAAACAAAATCAATCTTGTTAAAAAAATAATGTGCTCTCACTAAAAATAAAAAACAACAACAAATTTTGTTAAGAAAATAATATGCTCTTTCAATATATAATGATACAAAATTGAAGAGTATCATGCAAGAGTTGATTGAAGAAAGTGATAATGATGATCTAAAACCAAAATAATACAACCGAAATATATACTCAAAAGGATGGGACAATAACCCTTAATTAAAATTATAACCAACCAATTTTCAACAAAAGTGTAGAAAAGTATTTGTTGTGAAATTGATATCAATAGAATGCTTGGTGGAAACATCCAGGGATTGAGTGAAAATGAAAGTGGCATAAGTTATGGTTGTAAAGGGTGAGTGAGAATTAAAAAAAAAAAAAGTGTGCTTTAAATTTTTTCATTTTGTAGGTTATAATTGAAGGAATGTTAAGAGATACAACCAATGATGATGGTGTAAGAAATTATAGAATGTTTGAATATTTTGGTAGGTGCATAAACCGTTACTATTAGATTCTTAAAACATGGCTATAGAAAAACAATGATGTTTCTGTTCATTAACGTACATCTTTGTTGTTTTTTATCTAGAGTGAGTTCATAACTCCTTGTATTCTAATGCATTGTATGATTGAGTTAGCATTATTGTGAAGAAAAAAATGTGAGAAGTTACGTATTAGATTAGTTTATTAGATAGAATAATTAGAGAGTAAAAATTTAGCCTTTTTTAGAGGTGCCACGTAGGCACAATCCTAGCATTAGAGTGAGTCAAGTTTAGTTTACAAAGAGAAGAAGATATAGATAGATAGATGCCCCAAACATGTGACACCCATCTTGTTCCTCAGCTTCTCAAACTTGTCATGTTTCACAATTTTTGTTGGAACGTCTGCTTCATGTATAGCAGTAGGACAATGTAGCGGTTCCAGCCTTCCTTAGTCTACTTGATCTCTAATACAACGATTTCTTGTCTCAATGTGTTTACGGTAAAATGTCACAATATTTTTTTAGATAGGTAAAGTTTCATAGTCTTTAATTTAAGTTTAACAATTAGACTGGAGAAAAATATGACAACTTATTATTTTTTTTCTTGATTTACATTGTATTTCAAATGGTTCAAGTAAAAAAGCAATAGTTTATTTAATATAGTTCCTAATCTTCACATATTCTTTTCCCACAACTTGTATTATATTAAAACAGACCCCGGAAATAATTTGTTTACAACTCATCAATTATTATACGCTACATAATTACCTCAAATCCTCATCTTTTTTTTTTTTTTGCTAAGCAAGGAGAGAGACAGACATCAGGAGACAACACCGACATCCCAACTAGGTTGGCACCCCGGGAAGCCTCCGTCCTATGCAGTCAAACTCTGAAATTCATTAAAAAAGGGAAAAAGTTTGTATTAAAAAGAGGGGGGACTAGGCCAAAACCCATCAAATCCTCATCTAATCCAACACTGCACTCCAAAAAAATCATTCCCAACACTTCTTTTAATTTATTTCTCATTCTCTCTCTCTCTCTCTCTTTTTTTACTAACTCTTTCTCACATTTTCTATTCTCCACGCCTTTTTTAATGGAGGATAAATAATAACTACAAATATATTAAGAAGGGATATATTAAGAAATGATGATAAGTTTTGTAACTTAAAATTACTTGCATTATTATAATTTTTTTTAGAGGCATTATTATAATTATTAGATTAGATAGATTAGATAGAATAAGAAAGGGTGAGAAGTTATACTATATGTGAGATGGTTTTTTCTTAGAGGTGATGCATATGCATAATCATAGTTTAAGAATAATGAGTCAAATTTAATTTATGGGAAGGTCTTAGTGGTACCAATTCATCACAATGCTAGATAAGTAACTTAAACTTTACAATATAATATAGAATACAATTATATAATTGATAGAGACACTTATACATTCAACCTTAACCTCATACTTTCAAATATATAAAATCCATATAAACTTTATTAAATTAAATCTGAAAATATTGCTAATAAATTTATTAAACCTTAATTAAAAGAAAACAACTAAATGACAATAAAGTCATTTAATTATCCTTAAAATAAAGTAATAATAAAACTTCCCTAGAAGAATGTGGGTGTAGTTTGACAATTCCATAAGTTGCACCCAAATTTACTCTTAATTGTAGGAAACTCAATTGATGGAAAGTATGAAGGTCAGCCAATTCCATGGTCAAGGATTAAATTTCCATGTTGGTGCATTCAAATCATCAAAACATGATTTTGTCTTTCCAATTTCAGGAAGATCAAGAACATTCCATTAGAATTTTGAATAGATGTGTGCTTAGTTACTTAGGCTTTGAATACATGTGTGCTTCTACAATTAGTTACCTAGGATACTTGATCTTATAACAAACTATTCAATTAAAAAATAATAAGAGCTCTCTTATTACAAAGACACGAATACTAGATCAAATTAAACTAACACCTATGAATAAAGATTCTTACTTTATCTTGTTTGACCTTTTAGGATTTTTCGTGTTGAGAGTTTTGAGTTTCTTGTAAGCTCCATCCAAATCCTCCTCCATCTTATGGCAATTAGTTGAGAAGGAAAAATCTCTAATAGTTATAGCAATGACCACATGCTGACTTGGAATAAAAATGAATAAAAAATATGCATTTTTTATACATTTTTAATATGTTTCATAACAATGTTTAAAAAAAATGAAAAAAATACTTTAATTTCAATGAAAAAATACAACAACCATTTCATATATGAAGTATCCTTTCAAAAAAATTCTCCCTTTTCCCAAAATCTGTGTATGTGAAATCAAAGAAAAAAAATATCCATTAGAGAATACAAAAAATTATAGAAATAGAAACACACACACGAAGCTTGAAGAGAAAATCAAAACTATCAAAAAATGAAATGGAAGAAGAAATGAAAAGGATAACATAAGCAACATATATATATATATATATATATATATATATATATATATATATATATATATATATATAAGCTTAGAAAAAAATGAGGAGCTTTATAGTAAACTTGTGTGTGTAAGAGGATTGATTAAGAATATGAATAATTTTAAAATGTAACCCCTCAATATTAATAAAATGGATTATAATGCATTCATTGTGTAACTTGCATGAAGTGAAGTAAATGGAGTGCTTCTGCAACTGATGGGAAATGAAAGATAGATAGTAAGGAATGGCTAGTAAGGAACCAAGAACAAAAGAGAGCCACATGGCATAACTCATAAGTATGAGAGATTAGTTACAAAAAGGGAACATTGGTGAAGTGACACATAAGCAAAATGTAGTTTAGAATACATGTATATAGAGATAAAACCTAAAACTTCGTCTCATGTTCATCATCTCCTAGAACCTCAACCATCTCCATAACCATGGCTTCATTTTAACGTAAAATATTTATCTCACATATTAATATTCACCCTATGAATAAAGATTCTTACTTTATCTTATTTGACCTTTTAGGATTTTTCGTGTTGAGAGTTTTGAGTTTCTTGTAAGCTCCATCCAAATCCTCCTCCATCTTATGGCAATTAGTTGAGAAGGAAAAATCTCTAATAGTTATAGCAATGACCACATGCTGACTTGGAATAAAAATGAATAAAAAATATGCATTTTTTATACATTTTTAATATGTTTCATAACAATGTTTAAAAAAAATGAAAAAAATACTTTAATTTCAATGAAAAAATACAACAACCATTTCATATATGAAGTATCCTTTCAAAAAAATTCTCCCTTTTCCCAAAATCTGTGTATGTGAAATCAAAGAAAAAAAATATCCATTAGAGAATACAAAAAATTATAGAAATAGAAACACACACACGAAGCTTGAAGAGAAAATCAAAACTATCAAAAAATGAAATGGAAGAAGAAATGAAAAGGATAACAAAAGCAACATATATATATATATATATATATATATATATATATATATATATATATATATAAAGAATATGAATATGAATAATTTTAAAATGTAACCCCTCAATATTAATAAAATGGATTATAATGCATTCATTGTGTAACTTGCATGAAGTGAAGTAAATGGAGTGCTTCTGCAACTGATGGAAAATGAAAGATAGATAGTAAGGAATGGCTAGTAAGGAACCAAGAACAAAAGAGAGCCACATGGCATAACTCATAAGTATGAGAGATTAGTTACAAAAGGGGAACATTGGTGAAGTGACACATAAGCAAAATGTAGTTTAGAATACATGTATATAGAGATAAAAACCTAAAACTTCGTCTCATGTTCATCATCTCCTAGAACCTCAACCATCTCCATAACCATGGCTTCATTTTAACGTAAAATATTTATCTCACATATTAATATTCACCCTATGAATAAAGATTCTTACTTTATCTTGTTTGACCTTTTAGGATTTTTCGTGTTGAGAGTTTTGAGTTTCTTGTAAGCTCCATCCAATTCCTCCTCCATCTTATGGCAATTAGTTGAGAAGGAAAAATCTCTAATAGTTATAGCAATGACCACATGCTGACTTGGAATAGAAATGAATAAAAAATATGCATTTTTTATACATTTTTAATATGTTTCATAACAATGTTTAAAAAAAATGAAAAAAATACTTTAATTTCAATGAAAAAATACAACAACCATTTCATATATGAAGTATCCTTTCAAAAAAATTCTCCCTTTTCCCAAAATCTGTGTATGTGAAATCAAAGAAAAAAAATATCCATTAGAGAATACAAAAAATTATAGAAATAGAAACACACACACGAAGCTTGAAGAGAAAATCAAAACTATCAAAAAATGAAATGGAAGAAGAAATGAAAAGGATAACATAAGCAACATATATATATATATATATTATATATATATATAAGCTTAGAAAAAAATGAGGAGCTTTATAGTAAACTTGTGTGTGTAAGAGGATTGATTAAGAATATGAATAATTTTAAAATGTAACCCCTCAATATTAATAAAATGGATTATAATGCATTCATTGTGTAACTTGCATGAAGTGAAGTAAATGGAGTGCTTCTGCAACTGATGGGAAATGAAAGATAGATAGTAAGGAATGGCTAGTAAGGAACCAAGAACAAAAGAGAGCCACATGGCATAACTCATAAGTATGAGAGATTAGTTACAAAAAGGGAACATTGGTGAAGTGACACATAAGCAAAATGTAGTTTAGAATACATGTATATAGAGATAAAACCTAAAACTTCGTCTCATGTTCATCATCTCCTAGAACCTCAACCATCTCCATAACCATGGCTTCATTTTAACGTAAAATATTTATCTCACATATTAATATTCACCCTATGAATAAAGATTCTTACTTTATCTTATTTGACCTTTTAGGATTTTTCGTGTTGAGAGTTTTGAGTTTCTTGTAAGCTCCATCCAAATCCTCCTCCATCTTATGGCAATTAGTTGAGAAGGAAAAATCTCTAATAGTTATAGCAATGACCACATGCTGACTTGGAATAAAAATGAATAAAAAATATGCATTTTTTATACATTTTTAATATGTTTCATAACAATGTTTAAAAAAAATGAAAAAAATACTTTAATTTCAATGAAAAAATACAACAACCATTTCATATATGAAGTATCCTTTCAAAAAAATTCTCCCTTTTCCCAAAATCTGTGTATGTGAAATCAAAGAAAAAAAATATCCATTAGAGAATACAAAAAATTATAGAAATAGAAACACACACACGAAGCTTGAAGAGAAAATCAAAACTATCAAAAAATGAAATGGAAGAAGAAATGAAAAGGATAACATAAGCAACATATATATATATATATATATATATATATATATATATATATATATAAAGAATATGAATATGAATAATTTTAAAATGTAACCCCTCAATATTAATAAAATGGATTATAATGCATTCATTGTGTAACTTGCATGAAGTGAAGTAAATGGAGTGCTTCTGCAACTGATGGAAAATGAAAGATAGATAGTAAGGAATGGCTAGTAAGGAACCAAGAACAAAAGAGAGCCACATGGCATAACTCATAAGTATGAGAGATTAGTTACAAAAAGGGAACATTGGTGAAGTGACACATAAGCAAAATGTAGTTTAGAATACATGTATATAGAGATAAAACCTAAAACTTCGTCTCATGTTCATCATCTCCTAGAACCTCAACCATCTCCATAACCATGGCTTCATTTTAACGTAAAATATTTATCTCACATATTAATATTCACCCTATGAATAAAGATTCTTACTTTATCTTGTTTGACCTTTTAGGATTTTTCGTGTTGAGAGTTTTGAGTTTCTTGTAAGCTCCATCCAATTCCTCCTCCATCTTATGGCAATTAGTTGAGAAGGAAAAATCTCTAATAGTTATAGCAATGACCACATGCTGACTTGGAATAGAAATGAATAAAAAATATGCATTTTTTATACATTTTTAATATGTTTCATAACAATGTTTAAAAAAAATGAAAAAAATACTTTAATTTCAATGAAAAAATACAACAACCATTTCATATATGAAGTATCCTTTCAAAAAAATTCTCCCTTTTCCCAAAATCTGTGTATGTGAAATCAAAGAAAAAAAATATCCATTAGAGAATACAAAAAATTATAGAAATAGAAACACACACACGAAGCTTGAAGAGAAAATCAAAACTATCAAAAAATGAAATGGAAGAAGAAATGAAAAGGATAACATAAGCAACATATATATATATATATATATATATATATATATATATTATATATATATATAAGCTTAGAAAAAAAATGAGGAGCTTTATAGTAAACTTGTGTGTGTAAGAGGATTGATTAAGAATATGAATAATTTTAAAATGTAACCCCTCAATATTAATAAAATGGATTATAATGCATTCATTGTGTAACTTGCATGAAGTGAAGTAAATGGAGTGGTTCTGCAACTGATGGGAAATGAAAGATAGATAGTAAGGAATGGCTAGTAAGGAACCAAGAACAAAAGAGAGCCACATGGCATAACTCATAAGTATGAGAGATTAGTTACAAAAAGGGAACATTGGTGAAGTGACACATAAGCAAAATGTAGTTTAGAATACATGTATATAGAGATAAAACCTAAAACTTCGTCTCATGTTCATCATCTCCTAGAACCTCAACCATCTCCATAACCATGGCTTCATTTTAACGTAAAATATTTATCTCACATATTAATATTCACCCTATTTCAATTATCTTGAGCGACTACACTTTATTATTCATCTATTTTAATCTTATACTCTTTTATATGATAATTACCTTAGACACATTATTGCTTTAAGAACCTCATCCTCACCCATCATCTCAAAACACCACCACATACTTTCCATTATAACCATCTTGCACTTCTCTAGTTAGTTCTCATCTTAAGTTCACCATTACTCTAAGGAAATCACTTATAAAACACCCAAACACACTTCCCTCGCTTAGGTACACAACTTTTGGTTCAATTCTTGGTAGCTAGGGTTTGCCTCCTTTCCTCTACTCTTATCTCTGGTTCTCACGTGCAACAACAATCCATAACTTCCTTTCTCTTGAAACCCTAGTTTCTCCTCTACTCCTTTCAATTTCTTTCTTTTGTTTTCTGCAACCTTAATTCTCCCATGTTCTCCTCTATTTATAGCTACTTTTTTGGGCTTAGTATTTCTCGCATAATTCTTAGACTGACTTGTTATCTGCACCCCTTGCGTGGTTACTATTCTTTATGTAACTACACAACCTTGATGTGTACACCACCCTCTTTCTAAACCATTAAACACTACACAACTTACTACTTACACCCCTTTTCTACTCAATTTTGCTAATGTACCTCAGTTTGCACTCTACCTTCTTATCCTTGCTAAAAACATTATTTTCTTCCTACGACGGTTTTTTCCCATTATTTAACCGACTAGTTAACTCCTATACCTCTTCATTATTCACAAAGTCTACAACTACAAATAATTTAATTTAATAATATCAACAACCAACACTAATAATAATAATAATAATAATAATAATAATAATATCTATATTAATTTTAATGACTTAATTAAAAATCGGGGTGTAGGGGACCAAAAACCCGACTTCTAAAAAAGGGAGACCAAAAGTTTAAGTTTTCTAAAACAAGGAGACCAAAATATAATTATAGAAATCTAATATATAATTGCTTTGCATAATTTTTATTTTATAAGTAAAATATGGTCATACTGAAAATAGGTCGAGGTGATCCAATATCCCACGTAAATAACCCATAAATACTTGTGCCAAACTCAATATTTGAAGCCCATGTAACAAGCAGGTCGGTTCAATTTGACCCATTTATAAATGATCGTCCATCATTGGTCAACTTAAATAAACATGATTTATTATTTTATCGAACAAATAAAACTTACGAGTTTAAAAATTAACTTTCAAAAGTAATTTGAGTGTTTTAAATTGTATATGATAGATAGATGAAATGACAAATAATGGAAATTCACTTACACGCAAAAGTGGAGGAATCGTAGTTCAAATCTTAGTGTCTAGTTTAGTGATTTCGACATTTTTATCAGTTGGGTTTGGACTAAAGGGCTGGGTGTTTTTTTTTTTTTTTGTGGTGACCCGAGTTCGAACCCCAAACCTTACATATATTATACATTGTCCCTACCAACCGAGTTAAGTTCACGAGAACAAAGGCCGTGTGTTTTAAGTATACTCATAAAATTACTATGTAAATATGTGTATTTTTCTTTTGAAAGATGTAATTATGTATTTAAATTACTAATATTCAAATATAATCATAATATTCATATAACAAATTTCTTTTAAAAATAATTAATATAACAAATTTGTTGCAAAAAAAGCCCAATAAAACACAAACCCGACCCAAATCACACGCCTATATATAGCACCACTACCCAACTTCTCTCACCTTATAACCTCCAGATCCTTCCACAAACACAATACAAATACCTCTCTCTCTCTTCTTTCTCTCTCTACATATATCTTCATCGCAATTCACAAATTCACAAATCTGAACAAACTCAATTCACCTATAAAATCACCCTCTTTTCAAATCCTTCCCGCTTTCTCCACTCTTTTTCAGACACAAACCCTAATTTTTCTCTCATAAAATCGAGGTTTGTTTTCTTAACAACCCTTGATCTAATTCATCGTACAAAATTCCCCAAATTTTAAATCTGATTCATGAAAATCAATATTTAAATCAAAAAAATTTAATTTGAGAATTCGATTTTGAAAACCCTATTTCAATTGATTTCTGGTTTACCCTCGATTTAATTTTTGATCAAAATTGTTCCTTTTTGTTATGAGATGAAAGTACATAATTGATTATGAACATGGTGTTAAATTTTGATTGATGGGTAGTTTTGCAATTTTAATTGGATTTGAGAAAACCGTTTTAGCCCCAATCGAAATTGTACCTTTTTGTGATGAGATGAACGATAATAATTGATTATGAACATGGTGTTTGATATTTTGTTGATGGGTTGTTTTGTAATGATTGATTAAGTGATTAATCTTAAGTTGTGATTATTATTATTAAGGTTGATGGCTGATCAAGGATTGGAAGGGAGCCAACCTGTGGATCTAGCGAAACATCCTTCTGGGATCGTGCCTACCCTTCAGTGAGTATCTAAATATTAGTGTATATATAAATATTAGCCTTTTGTTCGTTTGATTGAATCATAGTTGGAGGGTTTGCTTTTATGTTTTTGAGATTATAAGTGATTTGAAATTGTTAGTATGAAGCACTAACACAAATATGGACATAGGACATGACATTGACACGTCCACACCGGTAGTTATTTGAGAAAATGACATAATTGAATGTAATCACATGTGTCCGTGTTGTGTGTGCATTATATGCTGATGGTTACCTTGTGATTTTGCATGGAGAAAATGAAGATTGATGATGGATTTACCTGGATTGAGGCTAAAATTTTTATTTGTTAATATTTTTTTTTTTGAAAACTCGTATCCGATTCAAGAATCGACTATTCATTTTATTTGTTAATATTATTCTGTTACATTGCATCAATGGTAATTATTAGTGCATATAGGCAAGTGGCCGTGGGAGAGACTATTATGGTATTGTATTATTGTTTGTATCCTTATTTATGCTTAGCTTTCTTGTCCGGGAAGAGCTGTAATATAGTTGTTGGTCGATGATTTCCCAATGATATTTAGGAAGTCATTAATTATAATAAGCAAAATTATTCGACTAAGCACGCGGTTTAAATGGAATGTGATAGAAAGGTATCATTCAAGCAAAAAGGAAATTTTTTTACCTCAAATATTTTTGACGTTATATGGAAGTAAACAAAAGCGGGAAAGAGTTAACTAGAAAATAAGTTGAACATTGTAGAGATAAAAATATTGTGATTGTGATGTGATGGATGAAAATAAGTTGAACGTATGCTTGAGCTTAGCTTTAGTGCACTTTGTTTACTTCATATTACATTACAATATCTAATACTACCAATGTCTGTTTACTACCAATGTAGTAATTATTATGCTTTTAGTTATTATTTACTTTGAATTCTGGAACATATAATAAATTTGCTTCTTTAATTTTTTTCTATTATTTAATTTAAACTAATTACCAATGTCTGTTTACTTGCAGAAATATTGTTTCAACAGTCAATTTGGACACTAAGTTGGATCTCAAAGCAATTGCACTCCAAGCTCGTAATGCAGAGTACAATCCCAAGGCAAGTTTAATCTCTTGACTGTCAATTTCATTCAAATACATCGATGATATGTGTGAAAGTGTGTGCCTTGCCCATGTTTCCTTTTTCCATTGCTTTGGTTGTGAAAGTGAAAATTAACTTGATGGTTGTACTGTTTCCACTTTTTGAAATTTTTGTGTTTCTTTCTGGAATAGAGATGCTTAGTTGATCTAATTATTAATCACTATTATTTTATATTAATGTCACTTTTGATATCAGTTACTTGTCGTCCTTCTTTTGTTATTCCAAATCAATATTCTGCAAATACAGTTAATATGCGTGTTTTAGTGTTACTGATATTTGTGATGCAATTGTCTGCAGCGTTTTGCTGCTGTCATTATGAGGATCAGAGAACCAAAAACAACTGCACTCATCTTTGCTTCTGGCAAAATGGTATGCTTCTTTGTTGCACTCGCCACCTCTGTCATATAAGTGCTTTTCTTTGTGATTTTAGCATTGTAGTCAAATAAAAAGATTGGAAAGTTCTGTATTGTTTATGCTATTTTTTAGCTGTTTGATTCTCTTTTAGAATCCTGGTAGGAGGAGGGTCATTAGAGACTCTTCTTTTAGCCGTATGTTTATGATGCAGAACTATATTTTTTGTTATTTTAATCATTTAGCACTAGACTTCTAATACTTGATTTGATTCACTCTGTATGGCCATGGTTGGGAGTTTAAAATTTCAGTTTTTTTTCCCTCATGTCCGTAATGTAATGTTCCTTTTACTAAACCAAAATAAATTGATACAGTACATGTGAAGGAATTTTTTTTTTTTTTTTTATGCTGTTCTAATTTTACTGGTATGACTAGGTTTGCACTGGAGCTAAGAGTGAGCAACAGTCTAAATTGGCAGCAAGGAAGGTGTGTTCTTGTTCTTTTATTTGTTAATCTCATTCATGCTATTAATGTCTCTCTAACGGAGGACCTCAAAGTTGATTAGGATGAATAACTATGCCATTTGTGTTGGATTGGAGCCTGCTTATTTTTCAAAATTTACAGCATTTTCTAATTTTGTTTTTCTACTCTTTCTTTCAGTATGCCCGTATCATCCAAAAGCTTGGCTTCAATGCTAGGTTTAAGGTACAAAATCTACCCTTTAAGATTATCTTCACTGAAATTGTTTCATCAACTATAATTGATTTGTGCCGTTTCAGTTTCACAGTAGTACATTAGTAGTACCTTGATTAGTAGTTGATTCCTTTGGCTTTATGCTTCAGGATTTCAAGATTCAGAACATTGTTGGCTCTTGTGATGTCAAGTTCCCAATACGGTTGGAGGGTCTTGCATATTCCCATGGGGCTTTCTCTAGTGTAAGCTATTTTATTTACAGTTATCTTCACACTTCGTGATCGCTTGACGTGATTTGTATGGGGATAAGTATGGTGAAAAGATTTAGGTTTTTTCTGAAAATTTAAACTAAGCTCGTAGTGTTGTAAATAGTGATGCTTGTGTTAGAATGTAGATGATGGAAAGGGCCATATTGCATGTAGAGTTACTTGATTCAAGTCTTTTTATAAGTATTAATGTCTATAAGTTGAAGAAAATATACTGAACTTGCTTATATGGGATGGTAGTATGAACCTGAGCTGTTTCCCGGGTTAATCTACCGTATGAAGAAACCGAAGATAGTCTTGCTAATTTTTGTTTCTGGAAAGATTGTTCTTACAGGAGCCAAGGTAATAATTTTATATACAATCTCCTTTTGTTAATTTTTCCCTCAAAATCATGGTTCACTCGATTTTATGTATACATTTTTTGTATTATCAGGTGAGAGAGGAGACTTATCTAGCCTTTGAGCAAATATACCCTGTGCTCACCGAGTTCAGGAAAAATCAGCAATGGTATGGACATGACTTTATCTATTTTATTGCTGTTTACCATCTATGCTGATTGTCATAATTTCAACGAATCGCCACTATTGAGTTACTGACACTATAATTATTTAATTTTTTTGGCAGATTTTTGTCAAAAAAAGAATTGTTCTTGCAGAGAAGTTCGTCGAATTGTATATAAACCAAGACAAAGGAGATATCCGAATTGGTAACAAGACAAAGGAGATATCTGAATTGATATGTTCTCTGCTTCTGGATTTGATTTTGTTATGTGACAGGACAATTTTGTACTGAATTAACATTTTGAAAAAGATGATTTTGAAGAGGTAGAAGAAAAGAAAAAAAAATGGGGGGAGCTAGATGGAATAACATATTCTGACAGTTATCTCATGAAGTTTTGAACTCATTTAATAGTGTTCCTTACAATTTTGAACTCTTTTAAAATCATGAGTGTTCACCCATTTACTTCTGCATGACAGTAGTGTAGTTGATTAAACAGTAACAAAAACTAGCTCTTTCTTTTTGTAGTATGAACTTTATAGATTGTTTTGTTCTAATTCTTTGTTTAACTTTTAACTTTTCTTTGTACAGTTCTAAATCTGGGATTTGACTTGTAGCTTTTATTGTATAATATTTTAGTGGAGAGAAATGCTCTGAACACTTTCTTTGTAGTACTCTTTAATAGTCACTCTCCTATTGAGTGAAACCATGTGGATCATACACAATAAGCGAGTGTGTTAAGAGAGTATTAGAAAGAGTGTCCATAACACTCCTCCTTCGGTGGATCTTAATTTTCATAGGTTTCATTTCTTATAGGATGAGAGCATGTTATATTAGATGAATTCCGTTCAATGATAATAAAATCAAAACAATTGTAACAAAAAATAAAAACAAACAATATCATGTCAACATTAAACAGGGTGATGGACATGGGGAATGAGCAAGAAACCTTGTTTCCCATGTGTTATAGGCTATGTGATTTGTATAACAAAGGTTGGTAAAACCCTAACCCATGCGTGTGTTGAGCTTTGAGATTTTGATCCATTTCTAGAAAGACATGCAATAAAACGTACCAAGTACATGCAATAAAATGTATCAAAATGTTTAAACCGTTATGAATAACTTGGTATTTTTGGCACCTTCTGGGATCGTCAAGATGTAGGTCTCACCATTTCACTTATTTAGATTATATACAATGTAATTAACTCTTACAATCCACCAACTTTGAATCTTTTATCAAATCAAATAAACCTTTCACGTGACCATTCATATAAAGCATATGGATAAAGTTAACGTTGTTTAGTGTGAACCTTGCTTATTGTTTTTTGAGTTGATCATTGTTCTTTATAATCCAGTAAAATATTATCAAACTCGACCTATATCAAAACCAATGGAGTTTGAGATTGTTTCTTAGTGGGGTTATGTTGGTGTTGATTGAAACATGAAAAGATGATATAAAAATGGAATTGTATGAAATCGAAAATTGTCAATGTTTGGGTGGTGATAACATGGATGGATTAAATTGAGGCTTTTGAATTGGTTGGAGGTTGATAATATATGCAAATGTCTGAGGTTTAAACTCCGGCCACCACAAAAAAAAAATGGTTTAGGTGTCTTGTAAGCACAACCCAATTGATAATTGTAAGGACAATATTAAGTAGAGGTTGAGATTTGAATTTCAGACATTTCATTTTTGCACATTTAAAACGCGTGAACCTCAATCACTAAATTACTAGATAAAAAAAGGTTAGACAAACTTTCAAATGAAAAAATTAATTTATTGTTATTAACAGTCTAAGAATTATCCTCTATCAACCTTCAAAGAAGAGCAAAAAGAGTCAACACAAATCGTATATATAAGCATATAAATAACTATCTTGCAATGGAATCAAATTATTAAAAATATTTATATATTACGGTTATTTTATTAGTATACATCTGTTCCCTTATTGATTAATGAGAAATATACCAGAGATTGTTCACGAAGTAATTGAAATCGATGTAAAACATAATAAACATATTTATTATCCGAGATAAAACATCATCCGACCTTAGCTCAGTTGGTAGAGCGGAGGACTGTAGTTGTTCAACAGATATCCTTAGGTCACTGGTTCGAATCCGGTAGGTCGGAATTTTTTTCCTATTTTTTTTTATGTTTCGGATATTGGAGATATTGGAGACTGGTTCGAATCCGGTAGGTCGGAATTTTTTTCCTATTTTTTTTTATGTTTCGGATATTGGAGATATTGGAGAAATAAAATGTGAGTTGATTCATGAAAACTTCAATATCCCTAGCAAACTTTAAGTTCAAAATCATTACAAAAATTCTATTCTTGCTGATAGGCTTGCTCCAATAATGTCCTCTATCATATCAGAAGAGCAAAGGGGATTTATACAAGGGAGGAATATTAGAGATTGTATATGCACAACTTCAGAGGCTATCAATCTTCTGCAAAAAAGAGCTTTTGGTGGAAATGTGGCTTTTAAAGTGGATATTGCAAAAGCCTTTGACACTTTAGAGTTGAGTTTTTTACTTTCAGTATTAAGAAACTTTGGCTTTAATGAAAATTTTTGTGATTGGATACAGGTTATTTTGGAGTCAGCTAATCTTTCAATTGCCAATAACGGGAAGCAACATGGATTTTTCAAATGTAAGAGAGGAGTGAGACAAGGAGACCCTCTCTCTCCATTTCTATTTTGTTTAGCAGAAGATGTCTTGAGTAGAGGTATCAGAAAACTTGTGGAGCAAGGGAATCTGGAACTCATCAAGGGATCAAGAAATCATTTTGTCCCATCTTACACTCTATATGCAGATGACATTATGGTGTTCTGCAAAGGTAAAACTTCATCTATCCAAGTTTTAAAGGATCTTTTCCTCAGATATGCTGCAGCTTCAGGACAAATAAATGGTTAATCCTGCAAAATGTACCTTGTTTGTTGGGTTAATTTCAAATGCCAGGATATCTCAAATTGCAAATCTCATTGGATTCAATACTGGTTGTTTGCCATTCAATACTGGTAGCTTGTAAAATCAGTTATACAAAGCATGTTAATTCATAGCATATCAGTATATTCATGGCCAAATTCCCTTCTTAAAGACTTAGAGAACAAAGGGGCCAAGGTATATAAAACTGTCGATGTAAAAGAAAATCAAGCATGATTTTTCCATGATGATGGTCACTGAAACACTAACACGTTATCCATTTCAAAAATCAACCAAGCAAATGGAAAGTCATTTATGGAATCAAGAAGATATCAACCCATGACTGAGGAGAATGATATCATAACATCTAATAAATGTCAGAAAAAAAAATAGAAGAACAAAGTCTATGTTTTAGAAAACTATCGAGGCTCACGACATTCAAACTTAGGCTCGGGCTAGCGTGAGCAAGTAACATAGGTCTCTCACGGTGAAAACTGAATCTTGTCCATCAGATATATGAGTATATTATGTAGTGTTCAGGATGTTTTACAGGAAACCTTCTTCAACCGAGTAGAAACAGTGTAACAGTATCCGAAATTAATCACAGATAAATGAGTAGAAAAATAAGTGGGTTGCCACGCATTGACAAAATCTTATCATGTCAGCGACCAGGCTTTTTTAATTGGGTAAGTAATGGACTTGCTGGTTTCTTGATAGTTAATGGGCCTGTTCGCTAGCTGAGAGATAAGATTAGAAATTTGCTACTCGCACTGTCATTGATTGCCTAATAGTTGAAAAATATTTGTGAGATTAAATCACGTTTGACTAGGCGTGTTTAAAACCGAACCAATAAAATAGAAAAACCGCAAACCGGACCAATCCAAATCGAAACCGCAAAAAATGGCACTTGGTTCAGATGTATTCGGATTATTTTTTTACTCAAGTTTGGTTTGCGGTTTTGATTTTACCAATCGAACAAAACCAAACCGCAATATAAAAAAAAAATCTAAATGGAAACTTTAAGAAAATGACATAATTTTCCTCTTGTTAAGTTTCCTTTTTTTTTCTTTAAAAAATATATTTTTGTGGTACTTGAACTCTTAGAGAATGATAAAAAATTCAGTCTTTTGTAATTTTTACAAAATTTAATTATTTTTTGTCCACGTTTAAATCTGGTCTACGTAGTTGGGTACATTGTTCGATGAAAATAAAATTGTAAAGTTGGATGAAATTTAAAACATTACTGAAAATATGTTGTGTTTTATCTTTTTAATTTTATTTTAATGTAGAAAACAAAAAAAATTATCGTATAAGCAAAACTGCAGTAACCAATCCAATCCAAATCGCATCTGTTTGATTTGGTTTTGTTTGGTTCGAATTTTATTTTAAAAGTCAACCGAACCAAATCAAACCGCACACTTTTTCAGCTTACGGTTTGGATGAATTTTAGCCTCAAAATCGAATCAAACCGCACCGCAAACACCCATACGTTTGACATTTTATGCGGGAGTTAACACACTTATGAACATCAATGAGTAAAAGCAAATGGGAGGAGATTAATTTAAAAAATAATATACAGTTAAAAAAACTTGTGGTTGATAATATCGGATTAGAAATTTTTTCCAGTTGTTAACGAGATCATTAACGTACTAAAAATAAGATATATACATAGAATTGTCTATTGATGTATTTTTATATAATTAGTAATATTTTTTTATTAAAGCTTAAAATTGAAACGTAAATGTATTGTCAATTTATGAACTTTAGTTTTTTATTTTTAAGAAAAGTCCTAAGAAGAAGGTTTTTTGATTTTGCATATTGATAAAGCAATAATCAACTTTTTTTGGATACTTTATTT
Source organism: Medicago sativa (assembly GCF_051527215.1). Classification (NCBI taxonomy): domain Eukaryota; kingdom Viridiplantae; phylum Streptophyta; class Magnoliopsida; order Fabales; family Fabaceae; genus Medicago; species Medicago sativa. Next base: position 26,980,593 of record NC_140752.1, on the reverse strand, counting down.
TAAAAAAATAGTAATTAACATAACCGCCATGTTAATATGATATAAAATCTGTTTGTTAATAGGATATGGTCTCATTAACAAAAGTCCTAAGATGAAGGTTTATTTGATTTTGTATATTGCAATTATGAACATTTTTCTTTATTAAGGTAATAATGAACCTTTTCTTAAATTTTAAATAAAAAACAATAGTAACATTGGTAATGTCAATGGGAGATCAAATATGTGTGTTAAACCTGCTTCAATTTTGCTTTCAGAAAAATAAATTTTATTTTATTACTTTATCCAAATACATTTTTGGTTTTATTAAGGCCTTTATTAATTATATATAATGGCATTGAGAATGCAACAAAGCGATTCAGGAAGGGATTCACAAGAAGAATATGATGATAAATTTGTCTGGTTTTATCTAATTAGCTATACCCATTTATTTCAAAATAATACTGAAAAGGCAATTCAAAATAAAAACACGATGAACATTTATATTTCACACAACGGAAAAGGATGAGTTTACATTTATCAACGATCAGATCTGGGTGATAATCACGTCCAACAAGAGGCAAACGACTAAACAAAAACATCATAAAACAAGGATAATAAAAACAAGTTTTCACAAACAGCTTCAAACACCAAATACAGGCTTCACGTAGGCAGCAAAGTTGTAAATCAAACACAGGATTCAGATTAACAACACAAAGATGAAGGCAACAAACACGAAACTCATTGTTATTAACATGATTTTTGCCTGCTCAATCAAAGCTTTGATTTCGCCCACATCGACGACGATCTCTTCCATCCTATCTTCAACAGGCATGATTCTTTCAACGAATGAGTCAATGATCTTGTTACCATCAATGATATCATCAATGACTCCAACGTTTTCAGCACTGTATGAATGATTACAACCACACCCTATTGGATGTGCCCAATCCAAGAAGCCACACTTTCCATCCTTGCAAGAATAGAACAGCTTGAGGGGATTGCGGGTAGTGTTTGCTATCTTAACCTCTGCGAACCTATTACAGTTGCATTTCAACTTCAATTACTGTAAATTACAGGAACGCGCGTACCTAGAGTAGCATGAGTTGGATGAAGTCATTTTTTTGCAGAAAAGACTGAGTTTTTGTAAAATGAAGGAGGGAAGAAGAATGAAAATAGATTGTGTGCAAGGTTGGAGTAGTAGAAGGTTTGTCTTATTATATAGAAGAGAAAGAGTAGTAGAGGTGTGTTGTATAAGTCTTAGTCGATTTAATATTAAAACAAATTGCAGTAACATACATAATACAAAGTCTTATTCCTTCGGGACCTTATTCCTACAAGATGAAAAAGAAAAAAAATATTAAAAACTCTTTCAAAAAAAATTAAAAATTAAAAACAATGCTATTTTTAATTAGTTTAACATTAATTTTATATTGTGGTGAACAATTAAATTTTGGAGAAAATATAACATTTGCACAAAAAAAAAAATTTGGGAAACCAATTTGTTCCTATTTAAATGTAACATTAATTGTTTTTTTACCAATAATATTATTAGTTATTTATTTATGGAAAGAGAAATATATGAAATCAAATATTAAACGAGTAAGGTTATTATAGTAAAAGTAAATATTATCCCATTAAAAGTAGTAGCATTTAATAATTGTTTTGGTTTGTGCTAAATGTCAAAACGTGACAATTTGAAAAGGAACAGAGTTCTCGGATTAAGATTCATAAGGTTTACGTGAAGATCATCAAGTATTTCACTGAGAAGAGTTTATCGGATTAAGATTCATGAGGTTTACCTGAAGAACACGAAGTATTTTGATGAGAAGAGGTAATCAGATTAAGATTCATAAGGTTTACGTGAAGATCATCAAGTATTTCACTGAGAAGAGGTAATCCGATTAAGATTCATGAGGTTTACGTGAAGATCATCAAGTATTTCACTGAGAAGAGGTAATCGGATTAAGATTCATAAGGTTTACCTGAAGATCATGAAGTCTTTTGATGAGAAGAGGTAATCCGATTAAGATTCATAAGGTTTACCTGAAGATCATGAAGTCTTTTGATGAGAAGAGGTAATCAGATTAAGATTCATAAGGTTTACTTGAATATCGTGAAGTATTTTGATGAGAAGAGTGAAGGTGAGAAAAACACAAGAAGGGGGGTTGAATTGTGTTTTGAAAAAAAATTCTTCGTTTCTCCTAAAACTGAACACACTTGATCAGAAGCTAAGTGAGACAGCTTCTGAAGTGGTAATCAGAATCTAAATGCAGCGGAATAAAACAGAGAGAGAGAAGAAGAACGACACAAAACAATTATATTGGTTCCTTCCACAATCCGGAAGTAGTCCAGTCCCCCTTGCAGAGGTGCTCACAATACAAATCAGATACAGACTCAATGACTTAAGAATTTCTAAGATATGACTTTAAGACACAGAAATTCTAAGTGAATGCAGAACAATTTCAGCAGAGGTTTGGCACTTGTAATAATGTTGTGAGTATTTCGTTCAGCATTACCAAAACTCTAAGTCTTCACTCCTTTATATAGAGGTGTGAAAGAGACGTTGTGAAATTGCCAGCACATCAAAGAGTCGTTGTTGAAGCTTGATCTTTCACCAATGATCTTTTGCCTGATTTGGTTGTTGTCCTATGAAGAACCAATTTGAAATCCATTCCTTATCCAAAGGAACATCTATGCAGGCGAAGCCGTATTCTGGAGCTGTTTTCTTGTCTTGTAGTGTGGACACAAAACAGAGTAGTGGAGAAGGTGGTTGTACAGTTCGTACAATAGTACAATGTCAACGCTTTCGTCCAAATTGCAAGCACATGCCTTCAAACACCTTTGAAATGACCGTTGCAATGTTCCACTAATTTTCTGCTATGTTTTCGAATCCAATAGACAGCTTTTGCAGTGTTGATTCTTCAATCTTTGAATCTTTTGCAAATCCAGTTGATCTTAAGCTTCTGGTGAAATGACTTCTGATGAGGCAGCTTCTGATGATGCAGCTTCTGATAACGTGGCTTCTGATAACGCAGCTTCTGATAATGTGGCTTCTGGACCTCTTGTCTTCAGGAGCACTATTCTTCAGAAGCACTATATTAATCTTCAGGAGCGGCTTTTCTTCAGGAGCGCTTTTTCTCTTCAGGAGCGAGTTGCCTTCAGGAGCACTAAGCTTCAATCTTGTTGATTCCTTTTGCTCTTTATTTGCTCATTCAGAACCAATAAATGATGTAACCTTTTAATTATTGTCCTGTACACTTGAACAAATATTAGCTAGTCCAATTTACAATTTTTAATACCTTGTTATCATCAAAACTCTTTAAGGTTCATTGTTAAACACATTTTGTTCCAACAAAGAGTTTATCTAATTAAGATTCATAAGGTTTACCTGAAGATCATGAAGTATTTTGATGAGAAGAGTTTATCGGATTAAGCTTCATAAGGTTTACCTGAAGATCATGAAGTATTTTGATGAGAAGAGTTTATCGGATTAAGCTTCATAAGGTTTACCAGATGATCATGAAGTCTTTTGATGAGAAGAGGTAATCAGATTAAGATTCATAAGGTTTACCTGAAGATCATGAAGAATTTTGATGAGAAGAGTTTATCGGATTAAGATTCATAAGGTTTACCTGAAGGTCATGAAGTATTTTGATGAGAAGAGTTTATCGGATTAAGATTCATAAGGTTTACCTGAAGATCATCAAGTCTTTTGATGAGAAGAGGTAATCAGATTAAGATTCATAAGGTTTACCTGAAGATCATGAAGTATTTTGATGAGAAGAGTTTATCAGATTAAGATTCATAAGGTTTACCTAAAGATCATGAAGTATTTTGATGAGAAGAGTTTATCGAATTAAGCTTCATAAGGTTTACCTGAAGATCATGAAGTATTTTGATGAGAAGAGTTTATCGGATTAAGATTCATAAGGTTTACCTGAAGATCATGAAGTCTTTTGATGAGAAGAGGTAAACGGATTAAGATTCATAAGGTTTACCTGAAGATCATAAAGTATTTCACTGAAGACTTCATGTTCTTCAGGTAAACCTTATGAATCTTAATCTGATTACCTCTTCTTAGTGAAATACTTGATGATCTTCACGTAAACCTTATGAATCTTAATCCGATAAACTCTTCTCAGTGAAATACTTCATGATCTTCACATAAACCTTATGAATCTTAATCTGATTACCTCTTCTCATCAAAATACTTCATGTTCTTCAGGTAAACCTTATGAATCTTAAGGTAAACCTTATGAATCTTAATCCGATTACCTCTTCTCATCAAAATACTTCATGTTCTTCAGGTAAACCTTATGAATCTTAATCCGTAAACCTTATGAATCTTAATCCAATTACCTCTTCTCAGTGAAATACTTGATGATCTTCACGTAAACCTTATGAATCTTAATCTGATAAACTCTTCTCATCAAAATACTTGATGATCTTCACGTAAACCTTATGAATCATAATCCGATAAACTCTTTTTATCAAACCTTTATCCTTTTAATCTGATATTTAATTAATATGCAATTCATTTCATGTTAATATTCTTTCAAAAATTGAAAAGTTTAACAAAAAATTATACTACTAAACTTACAAAATACCCAATTTTATAGGGTACCGAATACATAATTAACCCACTTAATAAATTAATTTGTTTTTTTAAAGACCATTTAATAAATTAATTTGTTTTTTTATAGACCATTTAATAAATTAATATTTGCAAGAAGAAATTATTACGTAATTTGTATATACGTAGTGATGAGAAGATTTTAACCAAGATATTACTACCTAATGTAAAGACTTGGTGACGAGAAGCATTCAACCAAGTTGAAAACAGCTACTATCCATTACCATAACTAGGACACGACATGATCATCACATCATTGATATACGGCCTGCTTTGTAGTCTTTTACTGACTGAAAACTTATGTATACTGCATGTAGCCTTCCCACGTGTACAGAGGTACACAATATGAGATCGTATTCCAAAAGAACATCAAATCGAAGAAATGTGTGAGTACTCTTTTCCCAAATCAAGTTAAGATAATATTACCATCCCTTCTCACCCCATTAGCGTACACACACGTGGCCCATAAAAATGTCAATTTTCTTTTATAAACACAGAAGAAAATACAACTTCTATAACAAAAAAGATAATAAGAGACTATAAATTTTTTTACGTGTAATATGACGTGAATTTTTTCTATAATAAAACTCATTATGCCTTTGCTGGAGTCCAATTTGTTCACCACTATGTTTTTTTTTATGTTTAAATTGAAAATTCGTGATGTGTTAATGTAATTATTTTTCTGCTAAATTTGGTGCAATGGTGCGAATTTAAGTGTGTATTTGTAATTATATCAGATGAATTTGAATCAAAAGTTAAATCCAAATATATTGCAGATAAATTTAACGTTTAAGAGTAATTTACAATTATTTAATATGTACAAATCTAAACAGTATAGTAGTTGTTCAATTTCAGGATAAATAAACAATTAATATTTTAATGCATCCAATCCAAATTTGAATTGAGCTTCTCTTTTCCCAAAAATTTGTCCAAAAGTTGCTGGTACCCTTCTTGTAACCTTATAGTAATATTTTAGGATTTCTCATATTTTAGAAACATCTTGAGGAGCAAAATTTTAACGTGTTAATAACTACTCCTTTCGGTCTCAAATGTAAGCATAAGTATACTAATATCATCATATTAAATGTCACTATTCCAAAATATTTGTTAATCATAATTTTTACTTGTTAATAACTATTCCTTCAGGTCTCAAATAACAATCATTTTTAAGAAGGGGTAAATATGTTTTAATCCTTAAATTATGATCTTTTAAGTCTAATCCTTATTTAATTTTAATAGATCTTTTAGTCTTTAAACAACTTTCCTGCACTCAGTATTAGTCCCTACTCACTTAAAATTTGTTGAATTTATGCTTAAACTCTTAATTTTTTTTAACAAACTTTGTTTTATCAAACTATTAAATATTTTACAGATATATTGTAATTTTTTTATTGAACCATATATTTTGTCTTTTATAATCATTCATTTATATTAAAAATTTATATAATTTGTTCACAAATTATGACACTCAATTATCCTAACATATTGTGTCTTCATTTAGCATAGATCATAAAGAACTAAAAGGTTATCGGATTAAAAAATGGAATAATTAATAATTGATTAAAATGGGTTGAACGTTTCTCAAGGCTGTCTCATACCCGTTGATCTCAACACACACGGTTGATTCATCATGTTTGGCATTTGCATAATATGACTTAATATCCCTAGAAGTACTACACCATAGATCATCATCACAATACCTAATGACAGTCTTCTACAAATAGACATGCATTAAATGCTATGGATACCACCACTCACATCGCCTCCAATCAGTCCCAACACAATTTGCTATTTTTGCTAAAGACAACAATACTCATATTTTTATAACATTATTTTCTCTTTACAAAATTTTGCATCGCTTGGAAAACTACTACACCATATCAGTAGTATAAATAGGGTTGTAGATTTACACTCATTTCTCATCACCTTCATTCATAGCTTATAAAAAAAATTAAGATGGAATCCCATAACAAGACGCAGAAAGACACAGGGTGAGTTGATTTTCATTGTTTTTGTTTAACAAACCCAGCTCCACAACTACACTTGTAGCTAACACTTAACAAATGTCTGAGCTTTTTTAACTTTATAATCTAATTATTTTTATACTCATACATTTTAGTGAATATCCAGGTTCAAGTATGATGAGAAAACCGTAGATGGCTATGAACTCGGTGACTTTATTGACATAACTGCAGAACAAGTACGATATTGGTTCCATGTTTTATGCTTACATTTGTTCATGCATTTAATTCCACTGCCATTATATGATCATCTTAACGCTAACTCCATTTTATACTTTTTGTACACCCAGGCTGAGCCCCAACCAACGGAAACTGAGAGTGATTCTGCTTCACTTTTTGCTTCGTTACCAGATGACAACAGTATGCAGGATGTGGTAAACGAGCTGAAGGTAATGTTTCTGACAAATTCGATTTATAGCATAAAGTGTCTCATGCTATTTAGTACAAAACGATATATATGAACGAATGACAACTAACTTTGTTATTTGTTTTTCCTTTTCCATGTAGCGCTTAACACTTTGTGTTGAAGGGGTTGAAACTTCAAACCAAAAAATGTTAGAGATACTGGTTGGACTGGTAAAACTTGATATTAAGTCCCCTAACCCAACTGAAAGAAACTATAACACCAACCCAAATGATAAAGCTAGAGATGAGCCAAAACAAATGACTACGTGCATGGCACCGAGTCAAAAAAGGTAAACCTTTGACAATCACAGTTTTCTTACTGGAATCTCAACTGTCATCTTATCAGATGATGACCAAACTGTTAACACCTTTAACATCCAGTTTGGTTCAGTTGATGAATTCCAGGCCACTAAAATTGCTTCCAAGTCTAAAATGGATAAAGGGAAATCACCTATGGTTTACAGCAGTACCAATCCAGAAAAAAATGGGTCAAATGACATGTTAATGCACAGTAACTTTAAGAGATCACCATATGCAAAGGTATTAACGTACACAATACAACTTTCATGTACTCTTAAATTTTTTCAATATAACTAAAATTTTATTTAACTTATAGATACTTGTAAATGACGACGTTGTTGTTGCTAAAAAGCTGTCATTTACTCCTTCACCCACCAATATTTCCTTCAAGAGACAGAAAAGGATGTCACCCTCGGAAGTTGCTGCTGCAAAGAGTTGCCTAGCATCTCCAGGATCAACCTCCACCATGGTTACAAGGGGAAAGCATCCTCTGAGACCATTTCGCCCACAAATATTCAAGTTTAGCAGAGGAATCCTTCCAAAGATAATGATAAATGACTATCAATTTAATATACCATATTTAAAGAATGTTTAGTAAAAATTTATTTTTCATGTCGTATTTGTGTGTAGTATGTAAAATGCACATTCAGACCAACTGTCGACATGCGTCTGACGGCAGAGGAGTCCATCCTATGTGCGTATATATTCCGAGATGACTTCCAATCGTACGTGTTTGATGAACTATAAATCCTTTTTATATACTTACCCACTTAAGTTTATAAGAATGTTTTTTTTTCCATCCATCACTTTCAGGATCCTTATTAATCAAATGTTATATGTTATTGTAGGAAAAATGAGCTTGTGTTTTCAATGGGGAACAACGTTTTTATAAGATCCGAATTTCAATGTCTTGTGCCTAGAGGATACGTGGGAAGACAAGTAAGAAGTAATGTATTTCTAGGGTTTTTGTTTACTTGCAAATAAAATAAAATTTATGCACTTTTATGCTAATATATTTGGTAAAACATATAGATCATATACATGATGGCTTTGAAAGTTATGTGGGCTCAAAAGCATGCATTGACCCAAAACATGTGGTGTTTGCCTCACTCATCTGCGGTAATATGACTATCTGTTGTATACCATACTATGTTACAAGATTAGGATTTTGATTTTTCACATAATGTCGCTTTTTCAAATATATGCAGTCAGATGTGCAATCAGGTTTTAGCGCTGAGAAGCTTGTGGTCATATACGGGCATGAGTGGATGCCAGCCTTTAAAAAATTCAAGCTGCTATACATTCAAACTACTGGGTATACTAGATAATATACATCTCTACATCTACATGTTGGTTTATTTACAAAATATAATAGTATAAACACTTATAACCAATGTAATTCTGTATTGTGTAGATATATGTCCCTATTGTGGATGAGGGAGGGCACTGTTGTTTGATGGTAATACACATTATGGAAAGAAAGATCTACCTGTTGGACTCTCATTTGGTTGTAGAGAAGGTTGAGGAAAGACACCGTATGTTAAAACAAATTGCAAGTGCTCCTGTAATTTACAACTAGTAACTAATGAAGTATTTTAGGTAGTGCCTTCAGGCTTCTGTTATGCTGCTGTAGTTGTGTGTAAGTCTCAGGTTTTTCTGCTATGAGGTCTATTTTAGGGGTTTTGTTTTGTTGGTTGTGTGCTGATTGGCTGCTATTTCCACTAGTTTTACAATTGTAGCAGTGCCTCTGTTTTCTGTTGTTTTCTGTTTTGGCGTTTTTGCTGTTACCATATTTTGTAACTCTCTTATTTGTTGGTGTTAATAATATATGATGTTTCGAAAAAACAAAAAGTAGTAACTAATGTCAATGAAGCATAATTTAAATCATCCTTATAACTATTGATGTAGGCTACAGTTCTGTCTCAGATGGTTCTAACAACTTATGACTATGAAGTGGACTTATGTGTCTTTCCTGACTTTGAATTCTGGGATATAGAAGAACCAAGGGGTGTTCCCAATTGTGGCCACAAGTATAAATTAAAATAACTATGACCATACTCATATAACTCAATCCGTAGTTATTGACCATGTTTTCCAAAATTTTAAAATGACCTAATGGACTGTAATGTTAATTGTGTTTTGGACTGGAACTCTTGCAATTTGATGCTGGCTTTATTTGGTTTGCGTTTACTTTATGCTAGTGATGTTTTAAATCCTTGGTTTGATGTTAGGCTAATGACAATTATGTATTTTGTAATGATATTCTGCTTTGATGATCCTATATTGGGTCCTAAACATTTGGTTGTGTAATATTTCTAGTCCAGGTATTAATGAAGGTTGTTAGTAGCATATGTTCCCTAACCCATTTTCACATTTATTATCACGATTTATTAATTGTATGCTCACACCACACATATAATAGAAATTTCTTGGTGCATCATTTAATTAATAAAAATGGGTTACAACTACTAATTGTTGTGCTCTTTAATGTGTTGTTGTTTGTGGCTGACTTGGTTTACTTGTGCAAAAAAATTATATCTGCATCCATATAATCACAAAGGCAATGGGTTATGGTGTCTTCATGATTAACACAACGACCACAAATGTGCAATGGGGTCATACTTGCATGGTGAAGCATGGAGAGAGTAGGAATATATTGATGGCTAAAACACCAAAATGAAATTTTTGATATTCTCTTGTGCCTTTAGCTTCCAACTTCAACACCACTGCCTACCATTATTTATCTCAAGTAAAATTGGTTTGGATCAACACCTTATAACCTAAACTCGGAGTGCAACTTGAATTAAACATTCTTGATGTTTTCCACTGTATTAGGATGAATAATAGTGGCAATAACCAATAGCTTTAGGGTTCAATTCATTATCAGGGGTCTTTGAGCAACCAAGGAAAAGAATTCCATTTCCGATTCTGTAATGTTACCCAAACATTATGATTACCTAATGGTAATCAACATTCACATCTATGATAATTTAAAATATGGGTGTCAATTGAAAGCAAATAAGTGCTCCCACTGTATAATTTTTGATCGTCCGACCCTGTTCCTTAGCTGGCATACAAACATTATGATTACCTAATTGTAATCAACATTCACATCTATGATAATTCAAAATATGGGTGTCAATTGAAAGTAGATAAGTGCCACACCAATTAAGGTGATATAGGTCCAAGATTAATCTACATTGCAACACCATACAACATTACGACACAAATCCAGATAGTGTACATCACACAGACAACTTGGTACTTCACACAAACTAAAATATTCAAATAACATACTACATCACACGCAAAAAACCACCATTGTTTAAACAATTTATTTAAATTTTCTCTATAGAGCATATTACTTAAAAACCCTATTGAACCCCAAAGCATTTCCATGACAGCAACTGATCTGCAACACATAATTTTTGCAACATAGATTAAAAATTTATCTATAATGCATAAACAATCCTTAAAAATTACATGAAATAAAATAATAAAACTGCTTACACAATAATCTCCGTAACAAGGTTTCCATAACATGGACGGTACACGTTTTAATCCTGGCTCAGCATGTCTTTCAAAGCGGATAAATAAATTATAAGGCAGACAAATAATGAAGACATTTAAATTTAAAATACAAGGAATCATGCTATAATAACTTGACATTCACTTACATTGTAACCCTCAGTGGTGTACGCATCCTCGTCTTGAAGAATTCCTTCGTCGGTTGACATTGGTGTTTGTGTCTACCCAACATTGATGTGACTGATGGAAGGACAACAACGTCTATTATGACCTAAGACACCACAAACGCTGCCAGTCTGTGTACGTTTGCGTTTACCAAGAGTACCACTGGGGTTAGCTCCATAGCCTTTTGTTCTTACACATTGTGGATCCAACACATTCTCGACATTCTCGTTTGTGTTGTTATGTGCCATTAAAACTGTATCACAATTTGCGTTGTTCCTTTTCAATTTAAGCCGATTAATTTCACCACTCAGATATTCGACAACACGATTGTACTCATCTTCATCTTCGTATACCATCTCAGCAACAACTTTACACATTTGGACTATGCCAGAATACCTTTCAGCAATTTGCGAGTCCCAATAAAGAGATCCATTCGCATAACTAGCACAGATCGAATCTTTAGCAAACTTGGACCACCTGGGCAAAACCAAACATTTTGGAAGATCGTCAAGATCAAGATACAGAAGCACAACAAGAATATGATCACAAGGCAAACCAAGCGATTCCATTCTAAGACACGAGCATTTCAAAACAACTGGTTCTTCGCAGTATGTCACATGCCAAACCCTACCATCACCACAATATTTTGAAACCGTGAAAATATGCCCCATGGACATTTCTTGGCTTTCTATAATTCTAAGAAACAATGATCTTTTCAGCACGGTACGAAACATAAAAAAGAGCGCCTTCGTAAAATGATTAGCTGCATATTTCTCTAATGAACGTAAACTAGTCTGCATCACTGGAAGACCATAATTGGATTGGTAATCAGATAAAATTTCCCTGAACCAAAAAAATGTTAAACACCTGTGGAACTGTTGCACAAAATCAGTCATGTTCATCCGAGAATGCACGTATTGTCCCATATGGAGTGCCTCACAACGAGAGGTGGTTCTTATACCAGCAAAGAAACTTCCTCTGATGTAAGCGGTGGCCCATATATTCTTCTTTTCGTACATCTCATTGATCCAACTGTTGTTTTCTAACCCAAACTTTTGAACCATCTCAGACCATAGATATTCAAATTTGTTAATCTCAATGTCAGCCAGCATGCATTTTTTCAGATAAGACATAAAATCAGGAATCCCGATGTTGGTGGAAGCATTCCTTAACAGATGCCAAGCACACAACCTGTGGTGCGCTGCAGGAAAAACCTTTTTAATGGCATTTTTCATTGCAAGGCCACCATCTGTTATAACTGATAAAGGAGGTTTACCATTCATTGCACTAAAAAATTGTTCCAACAACCAAACATATGTTTCTTCGGTCTCCCGCGTTACTATACCAGTCGTAAAAACAATGGTCTGATTATGGTGTTTAACACCTGAGAACACAACAAACGGACAATTGTACTTGTTCTTCCGATAGGTTGCATCGAAGGCCAAAACATTTCAAATATCTCATTGTTCATACGACTTTCACCGTCACACCAGAACAAACGCTCAAGCCTCCTATTTTCATCAATACAACTTTTAACAAACATAAGAGGATCGTTTGTGCAAAGATCTGGAATACTTAATTGCACCACAAGCATCAGAAAACAATGATTTGCGTTGTCTCACAACCTGGTTTTACAAATCCTTTTTAACAAATCATACCTTATGAAAACCCCTGGAAGCATTTGCCAAAGACCCGTACATTTGGTAAGGTCTTATCCCTGCTTTTCGATTACGATCAATTTCAGGTATGTCGGCCTCGCTCATTTTTCTGTATGCTGGCAACATTCCACAAAGAGTACCACCTAACAAATCATGGTTGTGATCAAACTCAAATACCGTAACATACCAATACCTTGACAAAATATCTAAATGGACTCGAAATTTTGCATTACACCCACATCTTGTTTCATTTTTTGGCTCGCGCTTTCGGGTTTCCATGGTTAACCTCATATCCTCCCTGAATCCTTGACATGAACAAACAAAGGTTTGCTGAACTACTTCACCATTCCGATCCCTAACCACTTGGCCCTTACGAACTGAAAATCCCGACGTTCTAGCAAACCAAGAGTAGAAAAGGTAAGCAACATCTAATCCGACAAATTCATATCTCTCCACATTAGCCAAGCAAAAATTTTCCAAGTCAATCTTCATTATATCAACCATATCTTTTATGACAATAGGAATGACTTCATTAGGTTCATCGTGTGAACCTTCAAATGCATCTGAACTTCCGGTGACATCTCCATTGATTTATTCTGCAATTCTGTTGTTATTACCACATCTTTCATCCTCAAAATCCTGTAACAAGTTAATCTTTTAGCCTCATGTTGTGTAATTTTATAAACCAACAATTAATTTCCAATTTTCACATTTGCGATTACTTACACTGGAAATTCTAGGACCTCCTTGCTCAAATAGAGGATTCAAATTGCTTGTGATCTTCCATCCATGTCTCTGAGTACCAACATTTTATATCAATCAAGGTTACCACAACTTAATTAAAACCCAGCCATGTACCATACAAAAACCCAACCAGCATTAATATGCATAATATACCAACACAAAGGTAAACCATGTCTCTGAATACCAAATATAGTAGTACTACAACATGAATAGGGGCAGATCGATTGTCATTTTGATCAAACTAATAATACCTCCATTATAATCAACAAAACAACCATTTTTGTTTAAACCAAAATGGATTAATAAAAAAAACAAAAAAAATATATTAAGGAATCTAGATCCAGCATGCAATCCGAAAAACTAATAAATATGAAGTTTTTAAACAAAACATGTTATATGCTAACCAAAATGGATTCAGTAAAAAAAAAAAAAACAAAAATGAAATCTAGATCCAGCATACAATCCGAAAAACTAATACAACTGAGTATAAGCCTCTTGGGTATCGACTAGATTCTTTTCTTTTATCTTAGATCTCTCCTTCACAAATGTTTTTTTTATCCTTTTTGAAGGAACAAATGTTATATGTTTAGCTTTCAGATTTACTGATTGACTATTTTATATTTAATCGCCTTAATTTGTTTTGTATTTATTGAAGATACAAAAATGGAAAAAACATATTAAATGTAATTAATAAAAAACCGGCTTCACCTAATATAAACGGTACATTTGCAAGTTTCACCGTGAGAGACCTATGTTGTTTGCTCATGCTAGAACTCGCCTCAAACTTAATCTTTCATGTTGATTGTTACAAAATTGTCTTTCACAAAAGAAGAAGATGAGCGATTGTTGGCGGACATGATGGCCTTTCCAGATGCTTTAACTCCTCATACTATAGTTTTCAAAGCTTCTACTTATTGGACATGATGGCCTTTCCAGATGCTTTAACCTTATCAACCATATCACACTGAATTTCTTCTCTCTTATCCTTACTTATAATGCATAGATCATTTTTAACAATATCACACTACTTGTATTTATGTTGTAAATCAGAGGCTCAACATTTTCTTATATATAGATGCATTTGATTATAACTTGACCCGACTTCATAGTTTCTTAAATAACCGTGGTTTAATTCATACATGCAATTTGAATCATATCATATCATATATATTAATTCTACAAGAGCTATATAAATTAAGTCTACAAACAATTCAGGCCACATACTTAAAGATCACCATGAAGATTGACAAAATACATTTATAGTATATTAATGAATAATATGTATATTAAGAGTTTCATTGATACACTTTCGGTGTAAAATAATTTCACACCAATATTAATTATGAACACTCATAATATTGCCACATAAATTCCCTTTATGATAAAAAATATAAAATAACCACAAAATGTTGGATATTTATTGTTCGTCTGTGTAAAATTAATTTACACTAACGGTACATGCTCCAATTTCTATATATCAATGCCCCTTTCTATATAGAGTTGCAATCTGGTTTAAGAAGAATGCCTCCAAGGCCAATTTCATTTCTAGGTATGAAGTTGTTTGTATTATGAAACAATAAAACCTCTTCTGGTGATGACTCATTTGGCATTCCCTGTGTTATCCACTCATGAAGAAGTTGTCTGTGAAACTTTTCCATTGGTGTCATTATCTTCCTCTTATAAATCACTGGTGTACGTTTCTTTGAGGGAACCCTAGACTTCAAAAAAATTGGAATTTTCCTGCCTAATTAAAAGGAGTTGCAAATTGTTAGAATGACATATAAGGAGAAAATGGAACATGCACTCTCAATGTAAAATTGTTTATATATATATATTGACCAATATAATATGAATAATTTGATGTCAATATAAAATAAATGAGGCCCCCGCAAGTGGACGGTGGGATTGGTCCCATCAGATTAGTCGATTCTTGGATCGGATATAGAATTTTTAAAAAATAAAATAAAAATTGATGTCAGTATAAAATAAATTTACACTGCATACTCATTAATCTCTTATAAGAATCTCCTAAAAATTCCGTCCAAAAAGAAGAAAAAAGAATGTACTTAAAACAAAATCATTTTAAAGAAAATGGTATATCAATAAGGAACAAACAAATTCCATTTAAATTTATTTTTACTTATGTTTGAAATTTTAGACAACTAAATCGATGTTTTATATTTCTTAGAGGACTAAAATACGTCTCCCTAAATTTCTTACAAGTTACTCAAATAAAATAAAAAAGTGATAATTACTAGTACCATTATTTGTGTTTGAAACACTGCTTGAAGGATTGGCCTTGACATTGAGATTGCTTGTATTCTTCACATCTTCAAGGTTATCCACTACATTAGGTTGAAAATGAATGGGACAATTTCTTTCAAGTTTTTCACTCTCTGACTTGTCTTCTTCTTGTTCCATTGGACAAAGTGGAGTGATCGATGAAACCATTGTAGTAGTGACAAAATTATGTGACAAAAAATAAAAGTGACAATTAATTCGAAAATGTGTGAATGATTCTAATGCACACGCCTATATATGTAGACACCTTAAGAGTAGTGTCGTTTTAATTTTACTTACATAGTAATAACATTTCATAAAGTCACAATGGTTGGTTGGTGCTCATTAAAAAAAATATACAATGGTTGGAGTAAACACAAAAGACACAATGGTTAGCACTTAGCCGCGTATAGAATAAAATTATTGTGTAATCAATAGTATATATATAAAGTAAGGTTTTTTATGTCACATGTCACTTCCACATTCATTCTCAATATTTTTATTATTTTTTCTATTTTATTTAACATAAATATCTCAACAAACTTTTGATCTTATGCACTCAGTATTTTTTATCTCAACAAACTACACATCAATCAATCAATCAATCAATCAATCAATCAATCAATCAATCAATAGTATATATATAAAGTAAGGTTTTTTATGCCACATGTCACTTCCACATTCATTCTCAATATTTTTATTATTTTTTCTATTTTATTTAACGTAAATATCTCAACAAACTTTTGATCTTATGCACTCAGTATTTTTTATCTCAACAAACTACACATCAATCAATCAATCAATCAATAGTATATATATAAAGTAAGGTTTTTTATGCCACATGTCACTTCCACATTCATTCTCAATATTTTTATTATTTTTTCTATTTTATTTAACATAAATATCTCAACAAACTTTTGATCTTATGCACTCAGTATTTTTTATCTCAACAAACTACACATCAATCAAATATTCAATCAATCAATAGTATATATATAAAGTAAGGTTTTTTATGCCACATGTCACTTCCACATTCATTCTCAATATTTTTATTATTTTTTCTATTTTTAAAAACCAATATTTTATTTAACAAAAATCGGGTTTTCGGGCTACTTGATCGGATTGCTCCGAAACATCCCCAGAAAATCAGAAAAAATTCAAGGACCATGACTCCCATAGAAGGGACTTCTTACGGGACTCCGCCCCTCAAAATCCAAATTTCCATCGTTTAGTCCCATTTTTCATTTTTATTAATTTTTCATATTCTCATAAAAATCCGAAAAAATTTCGATTAGTTTTATTTGATTTTTAGAATTTTTTGGTACTATTTTTATGATTTTATTTGAAGGAAAGTAATAGTCCATGTTTAAAGGACCCAAAACTATTATTACTTGGACTAATTCATTATTGATTTTGTTACACTTTTTATTCTTGCATTGGACATTCATCTCATCATTTATATTTATTTTTAATTTTTTTTGAAATATTTATATTTATTTTTATGATATTATTATAATTGTAAATTTAAATAAATTCAATCTAATATACTGACACGTGTATTCGTGCACACAAACTTATAAAACTTATTTAATATTTAACCCGGGCAACGCCGGGTCTCTAAACTAGTATATATATAGGAAAATGCTACTTCTCAAGAAAAATAGCTTCAAGAATTTTTCAAGAAATAGTTGGCAAATTTTAATTGGATGATTTATTTGTCCACTTCCTATTTTTCAGCCACACCTCCTTGAATTGTGGCAAATAGTGCATTGTGATTGGCTATTCTTTATTCTTGAAGAATTCTTGATGTTATTTTTCTAGAGATATAGCATTGCTATATATTAAAATGGCTGATTTTTCAGGGACCAATACAAGGAGCACGCCATTTCAGACTTTTTTCCTGCAAAAACTCTGCATGAAACTAATTTTATTTATTTTTGCATGGAATATAGTTCCTGCAAATTTTCCAAAGTTTTCAAGACTTTTCTTTTCAATTTAATTTTTCTAATTTCATGCAAATTTCTTTGAGGATTTTCATACATTCACAATTTTATTTTACATGAATATATTACTGTCTCCTGTTTCCTAGACCGTCTGTATGGAATTGAAGGCCCGACTTTCATAATAAAGATAGTTCCCTAATAAAAAAAAATGCATTTTTTTAAAGTGCAAAGAAAAACTCATATTGTTAGTTTTATTTTACTTTTTGAGATAATAATTATAATGTTTGTTGTTAGAACTTTGTTGTTTTATACAATAAGTATGATCCGAAAATTACAAATACTATAAAATTATTTTATACGGCAAGTATGAGTCAAAAATTACAAGTATTCTACAAAAATAAGGAAAAAAAATTATGTTGTGTTTTTATTTGTAAACATGTAGTCCATTAGACTCACGAGTTGGACTGAATTGGAGGGAGAAGAGAGATTATTGAAAATGGAATATTTTGAATATTGAATTGACTCTGAAGTTGATTCCTCGATCTTCATCGTGGCTCTCTCCCTCTAGACCACTCTATCTATCTCTTTCTAGATTTCTGACTTTCTTTCCTCTACGAAAGAAGTAAAAACCTATATTTATATTGACATCTGATAGGTGGAATTCTGCCTATCAAATTTGGCTTGCCTAAGGAGTCTGAGCTTTCTTCAGATAGAGGGAAATGACAATTCATCCACCCGGTTACTAAAACCTCTCTGACTCTCTAGGCGAAGTTTTGCTCGCTTAGCGATTCTGCTCTTGTATTTTCCCTTAAACTCTCTGGATCCCTCGCTTTGAGTAGGCACCGGACTGCCCAACGAATCTTCTTGTCATGCAACTTTGACACTCTAGATTCTGATTAATATGGCTCCCTAAGGGTAAAAAGAGATGACTACTAAGATTATTTAGTGCTCCTTTTAAAGGCAAAAGTGTCTTTATTTGGTGTAAAATAAATAAATACATATGACCATCCAAATTCATCCAAAATGTAACACACACATCTCTGAAGCTAAAATGATTTAAGGTATAGCTACAGCCACCCGTAATTATTGTTGTTTCTTGCATTAAATCTTCATTTTTCTAGTTTTGGGCTACGTGCATAAGGCTATACTTACCCACAAACTGTATCTTAAACTGGTTCTTGGCTTTTCTTGCATTCATTGGTCTTTAGGTACCATATTTGCATCCATTAAATTCAAGGCTTTAATAAATACATCTTTTGCACCATTTTCCTCACATTTTCCTTTGCTTTCCTTATAATTTAAAAATAAAACGAAAGTTAGTAACAAGTACTAAAACACTCCAAAAAAGGAATAAAACCATGTTATCAAGTATCAACTAAACCTCTAATTAAGTGCACTTTTTATCATCGTAATAAAATATCGATCCCACAAGGACTTGTGATCCTCAAGGTTCCCTTTTTCTCCTAAGTATGTAATTGAAAAGATGAGTTTGGGTTTTTATAAGATGATTGACTTGAAAATAAGAAAATAGTTTTATTAATATGCGATGATAAAAATGTCGTAGGATTGTGGGTTTCTATAACTAGATAGATTACAGTCAGAAGCCCTATGTTGCTATGCAAATTAACATTATGAAGTATTTGTTTCACCTTACAAATCTGATATCTACCTTTGCATTTCAACAAAGATTGATGACAAATATTATGAATTTATTATGTTATAATTAGTCAATTACTTTGAAAAGGTTTGATTTTAACTAAGTGATGGTTTGTTCTTGTAATGTATATATGAATTGTTACCTTGATTGAGCAAGTTCAAATAATTATACTCATAATTCATTTAAACATTGATTATTTGTTCTTGTAATGCCCACATCAATTGTTTTCTTGATTAGCCAAGCTCAAATAATCATATGGCACAATTTTAAAAGCACTTAGGTGAACTATAGAAAACATAGCAACGTGGTTTGGGAATTTAGGTAAAATATATTATTGTGACTTCTTCCCAGCACCTCAAGATCAAGGGAGTCTACTCACAGAAAAAAATAAAAGAAAATTAAAACAAGAAGTAAAGAAACTAAACTTTATTGAAATTGCAAGAATAAGATACAAGAGTTTCTATGCGTAAACTGATGAGTAAAGCTTACTAGATTACATGCCTTTTTTTTAGTCACAAGGGTCCCCAATTTCATGCAATTCACTAAATATCATACTTAAGTGCACCTAATCACACATGGCTATCGGAATTCACAAAAAAAAAAAAAAAAAAAATTAAGGGGTGGAGTACCACCAAATTACGGCCGTAGCACCTCATTACGGATGGTAGTAAGATACTATTTTCAGCACTTGATTTATCAGCTTTTAGAAACACTTATGGGGACGATTTTGGGTCTTTTAGCAGCACTTATGAAGTCTTACAAATTGATTTCCCACTTGTGATTTATTGAAGAAGCATTCCGCTAAATTCATTTGATCTCTTAACAACGAAATCTTTATAAATCGTTTTTTTTTAATGGCAATATATGTTGAGTACATAAAAATATTTCAAAATAGAAACTTCCTAAAATTAACGATGCCCATGCTGAATAAAAGAAATGAGCATGTAAACATGTACTAATTGAATTCAAATAGTAAAGATTCATATATGATATTTCAAAACAACGTTTATATTCTGAAATTCATTTTAAAATTCTTATAGAATCATAAAAATATAGTTTTTATTAAGGAGAATTATTCTTTTATAATTTAATCAGCGTTGAAGACCAATGTCGATTAATTTCAGGTTATGTATGATTAATGATTATGAAGGTATGATAAAAACCGACTGTACTTGAGGGCAAACAAGAATTCTTTTCCCCTTAGGTTTCCTCAACTTGAAAATTTATATTCAAAACATATCGAGTACTAAATATGAGTATATCTTTCTCCGTAGTGCATAATATATGCAAGGCCCGGGGTTCAAACCCCTGCCATCACTAAAAAAAAATCTTTCTCCACAATTCAAACTTTATTTCAACATCTCCTAAAAAAATACTTTATTTCAACATGTTGTGGAAATCAAACCTTTGATGGTAAAAAAGAGGAGCTTTAGTAACAATTTTTTTATATGTATAGTTAAATTTAGTCAATAATTTCAATTTTTTACCGGTAGTACAAAGAAAAAAGTTTGGTATACTTTGTTTTCAATTTTATCATGAAGGCAGGTAAGCTTGTACTGTATAACAAAGAGTGCTTCATCTTGTATGCATGCAGAGAAAAATAATTGCTTTATCTTTTATTTTACCAGAAGAATCGAACAAGATTTGCCTGTTCACAAGTTGAATTGAAGAACCAATCAATTTGCAGATTTGTTCAACTCTGGTCGGTTCTTAATCTTTCAAAATCAAATCGAACTAAGCTCAACTAGTTCATTTTTTACCAAACATTATTTTTTAATACTTTCTCATTAATAATTAATCATCGGACTTAATCGTGGTTAAATCAAATAAGGGTTTAATAATTTGTTAAGACTTCTAAAAAATATTCCTTCAAAATAAGACTTATAAAAAATAAAAAAATAGTCCATGTCATATAGATCCAGCAATGTTTTACATTTGTTGCCGAAGGCTAACACGATCCTCTCTTTTTATCCGAGTTTGCGACAGACTATGCTTAGCAAGACTAAGAATTCTAAAAAAGTAATTTTGATATTTAATAATTTAGTGATTAATTATTTATTAGAGCTTTTTTTTTTAAAGAAATTAGAGTTTTTTTTTATATATAAAAATAATTGTTATTGAAAAAGATTTTAAGAAAAGCTATTCAAGACAACTTTTTATTTGAAGCAGTTTATAAATTTTACTTTTTCGATTCTAATCTTTTGAGTTAAATAAGTTTTTAGTCCCTATAAATATATCAACATGCAAATTTCGTTTTTAATCCATCAAACAAATTTCTTTAAACGATGATCCTTCAAATATTTTCTATTACCATTTTTATTTCTGTTTTTAAGTTAACTCGCTTGTTTCCTTCAATTTTTTGTATTTGTATTTGGAGACAAGCTTAGAATATTATAAGAATTTCGCTCAAATAAACTTAGAATATTTTTTAGAAAAGATTAATTAAATATATTTTTTAAGCACCAAAATTATAACAAAATTCATATTCAAAATTAATTCAAAATTCATCTATTGTTAAAATCTTATAAACTTTTGGTAGGAAGATTTCTATAATATATCAAACATGACAACAAAAATTAATTCAAAATTTCAAATGTACAACGAGTCGACTTAAAAATAGTGACAACAAAGGCAGATATAGAATGCTTGAAGAACCATTGTTTGTAAGAAAATTATAGACCAACTAAAAAACAAAATTCGATATATTTATGAGGAGCAAAAACTTATTTAACTTGTTAAATCTGACTTAAAATCGCATCGTGCATCAACAGTAGGAAGCAAATATTGTAAAACTCGTGTTTCTGCACTATCGTCTGGGTGACACACATTCGTCTTAGGGCGGCACGGGTGAGGCACATTTCTCCGTGTTTTTGCTAGTTGTTGCATGTGCGGCACGGGCTTACCTGCTTAAGGCGCATGGTACCATTTTGTGAACCTCTATTTAAGCCTTTTCTCACTCTTTCCTATGTAATCTTGTCAAACCAAATGAGGGAACTTAGAGACTATAGTCGCGTATCTTTGGGTGAGAATTTTGGGTTGGTAAACACTTCACAAATACCTTGTGTAGTGAGATATCATTAGATGAAGGATAGAAAAGTTTTCTCTCTTGAGTGAGCTAAAAAGTGTATAAAAATTAGGGTTTGTTCTTTCAGAGCATGTGAAGCTAATTTTTTGTAACCTCTTTGAATCACTCATTTCATAATGGAATATTGTTCTGCTGCTCTCTTCCCTAGATAGAGGTCAATTTGAGTCGAACTCGACAAATAAATATTTTTGTGTTGTTTCTTTTCTCTCATATTCTCATGTTTTGGTTATGCTTACGGTGTTGCTATGCTTAGTTACTAGGTCTATTAAAGCTGTTGTTGCTTGAAACTACTTTTGTTTGATTTCCGAATCCACAACATAAAGAAGCCATTTTATTTACAAATAAAAACTTCTAAATGAAACCATTTTTTTTAAAAAGGGATTTTTTTTTCTCACCAAAAAACAACTTGTAATAAAGGGACCATAAAGAATATGGAATATAATTGAGAGGTCTTGTCTACTAAATCTCTAATCTGATTTTAATAACATTGTGTTTTACTCTATTTAGTTGAAACAAAAGTAGAAGGAAGCAACATACAAAGTGTGGCAGTTTTTGTTTTTATAAAAGTTGACCCCAATTTTAAATTTCCAAATTTGGCAAAAAAATTTAAAATTTATAAAAGTTGTCTAAAAGTGATGACAATGAAATTTTTTATTACTTCATCCAAACAAAAGTTTTGAAAAATGAAAGTAATTTAATTGAATTGTCTGAAATTTTAAATTTTTTTAAAATTTCTCAATTGTCTCGTCCAAACACACTTTAAGGAGTGAAATTTTGATCGGGAGATTAGTCACTTTAGTTCCTGAATAGGAAAGGAGTCGTCACGTTAGTCCCAGAATGCAGATAAATTGCAAAATAGTCCTTGAATGTAGACTCTGTTAGTCAATTTAGTCCCTGAATGCAGACTCCGTTAGTCAATTCAGTCCCTGAATATAGACTCCGTTAGTCACTTTAGTCCTTGAAATTGACCAACAGAGTCTACATTCAGGGACTGTTTTGCAATTTCTCTGCATTCAGGAACTAAAGTGACTACTCCTTTCCCATTCAGGGACCAAAGTGACTAATTCCCCAATTTTGATCATTAGACTACTTAACCAAAAACATTAAATATTGGCAAACAAGGATTTTTCCTCTCGGGAAAAAATAGCAAACAAGAATTCTTTTCCCCTTAGGTTTCCTCAACTTGAAAAATTATATTCAAAACATATTGAGTACTAAATGTGAGTATATTTTCGTCGGAATTCAAACTTTATTTCAACATCCCCTAAAAAAAAACTTTATTTCAACATGTTGTGGAAATCAAACCTTTGATGGTAAAAAAGAGGAGCTTTAGTAATTTTATATATATATATATATATATATATATATATATATATATATATATATATATATATATTTAAATTTAGTCAATAATTTCATTTTTTACTGGTAGTACAAAGAAAAAAGTTTGGTATACTTTGTTTTCAATTTTATCGTGCAGGCAGGTAAGCTTGTACTATATAAACAAAGAGTGCTTCATCTTTTATGCATGCAGAGAAAAATAATTGCTTTATGTTTCAGAATCAAATCAAGTTGAATTGAAAAACCAATCAATTTGCAGATTTGTTCAACTTTGGTCGGTTCTTAATCTTTCAGAATCAAATCAAACTAAACTCAACTAGTTCATTTTTTACCAAACATTATTTTTTAATACTTATTAATAGTTAATCATCGGACTTAATCGTGGTTAAATCAAATAAGGTTTTAATAATTTGTTAAGACTTCTAAAAAATATTCCTTCAAAATAAGACTTATAAAAAATAAAATAGTCCATGTCATATATAGATCCAGCAATATTTTACATTTGTTGCCAAAGTCTAACACAATCCTCTATTTTTATCCGAGTTTGTGACAGACTATGCTTAGCAAGACTAAGAAGTCTAAAAAAGTAATTATGATATTTAATAATTTAGTGATTAATTATTAGAGCTTTTTCTTTTATAGAAATTAGAGTTGTTTTTTTTATATATAAAAATAAATGTTATTGAAAAAGATTTTAAGAAAAGCTAAAGACAACTTTTTATTTGAAGCAGTTTATAAATTTTACTTTTTCGAATATAATCTTTTGAGTTAAATAAGTTTTTAGTCCTTATAAATATATCAACATGCAAATTTTGTTTTTAATCCATCAAAGAAATTTTTTTAAACAATGATTCTTCAAATATTTTCAATTACCATTTTTATCTCTGTTTTTAAGTTAACTAGCTTATAAATATATTAACATTGTGTTTTACTCTATTTAGTTGAAACAAAAGTAGAAGGAAGCAACATACAAAGTGTGGCATTTTTTGTTTTTTTAGTACAACTAAGTGTGACACTTTGACACAGCTAGGATTGAAGCAAAGTGAGTCAAATACAGACCCCTTAGCTTAGCTGGTTAAATGTGCCAACAGAAAAGCCATACCAACCATGTCAATATTCATCTCTCAAAAAAAAAAAAACCATGTCAATATTCATAGAGATTTCCAGATTCCCACGCCTAATAATACAGTTACGAAATTGGGATTGTACTCTACATATATGGGGCCACAAAATAGTGTAAAGTGTAATTGAAGAAACTAAAATAGAAGGGGAGGTGCCTGGTGGGGTGGGGATAGAAATTTGTGAAAGCGAAGTATTAGATATCTTATCTTATATTTAATTAAGAAATTGGTTGGGTTGAGATTTTTATTTGATCATGCTAATTGCGTGCTTGTCAAAGATACTTGCAGCAAAGTCAAAAATTACTTAATCCATTGGAAGTTATACCCTTTTGACGGCTAAACACTTCTAAATTCTACCCAAATATGGAATACAATGTTCTTTCTAATATTTGTGATTATCTTCATAGCAATAGTATTAGTGTTTTTAATATAAAACAATATTATTATTTGTGTTATCATACTTTTCACTTAAGATTCATGTTTGAAGTAAATGTGATTTCAACTTACTATATTTTTATGGGTTAGGTTAAGTTTTCTTGGGTTAGGTTAAGTTAATAGATCAGTAGTTGTTTGAATTTTGATAACGTCAAAGGGACTTTTTTTATATACCACGCAAAATTTCAATCAAAGAGGATTGATGAAACTTACAAGGGATACACGAACCAAACATTCATGTCAATCAAAAAGAATAATACTCAATTGTGTAAGTAAATCATAGAATTTTATAAATGTAATCTTCTTCATTTATAAATATTTTAAAATGATTTCTGCAATTGTATTATGTTAATAAAATATGAGTTTTTGTTTAGATATGTTATCAGCACATCCATGACATTAATCATCATCATCATGTGATTGAATTTAAATGGTTAATGAGCTTCACGTAATGATGAATTATTTTGAAAAATCCAAGTTTGATTTCTTGGTAAAATGATTCTTACTTTACTATCTCTCAGTCGAACACCGGATTTCTATGGCTATTCTCCATATGGAGGGTTAACATCAAAATCAATCATATATACTAGTCATTTAACGGTAGTTTCAAATGCATTTTGATACTACTAGCTAACTTAATATTGATAATTGGTTGAGCTTGTTAGGTTATAAGGGGAGCCTGAAGGATCTTCCATATTGAGTCAATGACAACCATAGAAGTAAGTGTGACATCACAACTTAGCCCAAAACCTTAAGACATTGAGTTTATGAGTCCTCTAATTTATTTGTTGATCAATTTCCACTTTTTCAAGCAATGTGTGACTTTCAACTCACACTTGCTACACAACAATCTTTCCTTCAAGTGTGAGTCCATCATTTTATTATACTCCCCCTTAAGCGGAGTTTTTTCATCCATATATGTTTGTACTTGCACCGTTGTTGCCGCTATATCAAAAGAACATGTCATCTGACCATCATTGTCAAGAAGACCCTCGACACAAGGAGACAGGGGAATATTTGGTCAAACCATCGGCTCTAATACCACTATTGGATAATGAGGGGGGAGTGAAAAGTAATTCATATTGGCACAAGAGCAACCCACAAGTGAGTCGGACACCACATCCCAAACAAAATCTTAAGCCATTGAATTTATGCATCCTCTCTCATATATGTTTCTCAACCTCCACTTTTTCAAACAATGTGGACTTTCAACTCACACTTCCTACACAACAATTAAGTCAATATGATATTGTTTTAAAAAAAGAAAACAACACAATCCTTTATTTTTAGGAAGAAAATGGATATTTACTTCATTCTAAATCATCAAAAGAAAGGTACCGTTTAGCCTGGGAAAGGCTGGTTTTTCCCACCATGGGAAAGCTTTTTTCTGACCATTAGATCTAGTGAAGAACACATCTTTATCATGGACTGTCAGTATTAAATCTAACCAAGGCACCTACCTCCCTCTTCCGCTACAAAAACACGTGTGTATTGTTTTCTTGTTTCTGGGTTATGTTTAAAGTTACCAATTCTTAATTGAAACAAACACTGATAAAATCTAAATTTGTTAACATGGGGGCACCGTATTTTAAAATTAAAGTTAATAAATATCAAATTTTTAAGAATTTGATTCTGTATCATGTATTAAAAAAAATCACCATTTTTTGTTAAGGGTTCAAGATCAATACTAAAAGAAGAATCAAATGATTTTTCTTAATGTTTCTTTTTATTCTAGACTCGGATCTAGATGTTAAACGATTGAATTGAGGTTGTGTTGTTTCTGGTTTTTGTTTTTGTCTTGGGGGAAAGCCGCCGTTGGGTTGAGGAAGCAGATTGGTTGTGGTGGCGCCGACAAGAGAAAGAGGGAGAGACAGCGGTAGTGATGATGGTGAAAGGGAGAAGAAGGAGCGTGATATGCAGTTTGAATCAGAAGGAGTTTTGTTTTGATAGCTAAACAGAACAAGAACAGATCCGGTAAGGTGGTGGTGGTGGGGCAAGGAGGAAGATGAGTGGTTAGATTTAATACTGACAGTCCATGATAAAGAAGTGTTCTTCACTAGATCTAATGGTCAGAAAAAAGCTTTCCCATGGTGGGAAAAATTAGCCTTTCCCAGGCTAAACGGCACCCAAAAGAAAATCCTTGGAACAACTTTCTTCGAGCTTATTGCCATAAAATATTTCATTATGATAATTTAATCAACTTTTCTGATATGTTACCACAAGCCATATCTTTTCTATTAGGACAAACTAATTATTTTCCTTTTAATAAGAGAATAAAAAATAGGAGAAAAAATTGTTAATTGATTGATAAGGACATAATGATATGTATGATTCATGTTGAACATTAAATTTCTCACTTACATCTCAAATGATGAAATTTTAGTAACTAAACTATTTCATCAAAAAATAAAAAAATCTATTACATCAAAAATTAATAAGAAAAAAAAAGATAAAATCATTGCTAATCATTTATGATGATTAATACGAGTATTCTCTATGTACTTTTTCTTTTGTAGTGATAAAGTAGTAAAGGGAAGACTTTAACAAAAGAGAACAAAAAAAGTGAAAAAAAAATAATGAAAGGAATTTTCTTTACAATAAAAATCTAAAGTGGAAATATACCAAACCAAAGAGTGCTCCACAAATAATTGATTGGTTCAGCGAATATTTTTTAATACAATCATGGATGACCATGAAACATTATATATACAACTAAGTCTACAACAACCCTTACCAATTTGCAGCCTCACTAGCTTGATCAAACCACTGCGACGCAACGCATATAAAGTCAAGAAAATGCTAATGATTATTATAAGAAGATCATAATAGTAAATATTTAATTAATTAAATAGTTGAAATAAGTAGCTAATGAATGAATCAATAAAAAAACTCAAGTTCGAATTTTGGTAAAAATAATTATTAATCAAACTTTATTTATCTTTCAACTGAACTCTTAGAGTATCAAAACTTTTTAAAATTTTTGTTCGCAGAAGTAAATATACTTTTGGGTTCAAATACAACCTTAAAACGAGTCGATATTAAAACTCTTGATAGAGAATTTTATGTTCATTATGATCTTAATAAAAGATTAGACTAATTACACATATGTCACCATTACAAAAAAAAAAAAAAAACTCCATTCTCTTCCCTAAAAGAAGAAAAAACTAAATTTCATTATCTCTTTTTTATAAGAGATAAATAGGTAGAGGGTCATGCTAATCGGTATCTCGAGGTTGTGCTTAAAGATGCCAAAAAATGTAATTATTACCATAAAATGAAATATTTGACTTTTTTGTATTAATTACACATTTTTCAATGTAATAACTGCTACTCCCTCCGTCCCACAATGTAAACCCCTTGCTTTTTTCACATTTCTTAAGAAAAGTTGTTAGTGTAATTAATGTGTCTATTTTGTGTGTTAATATTACCAAATTGTCCTTTTTTGTATGTGTATTAAATTTGATTTTTCATATTTCAAGATAAGTTAGTAGTATTAATTAGAGATATGTTTAGAAAAAAATATTAAATGCATCTAGTAATTTGAAAAAGAGTTTACATTTAGGCTTTGTTTGCGAGTTTGGAGGGGAAGGGAAGGAAACGCTTTGGGGGGAGAGAAATATAAGGGAAAATTGAGAAATCTTTCAAATTTTTTAAAAGAATAGTTTTTTAGAGAATGATAAATTAATGCATATGATTACTATATTTTTAATGTTAAAAAATAATATAACAACATAGATTAAATTTGAAGAACTCATATAAACCCTCCAAAACCCTCCTCCAATACAATTTTTTAGTTCCCCCAAATGAGGAGGGTTTAGTATTATGAAGAAAAGTTAACCCCCCAAAGCCCTCCCCTCCCATTTTCCTCTATTTCTTCCCCTTGCTCATTCCTTTTTTCACAAGTCTTCCCCTCCAAACTCGCAAACAAAACCTTAGGGACAAAAATAAAGTCAAATGAGTGTTTACATATAGGGACGGAGGAAGTATATAATATCCTTTTTTAGCATTCTTAACCAGTGTTCCGATCGGTTAACATTTCCCTAAAAATTAATCTATTTGATCTAGGTTAAAAATTAGATGCATCGATTATTATTAAGTAATTTGTTTGGCTATAGTGCCCATTTACCTCTTTCTTGTTTGACTATAAAACCCAACTCCGTCAAATAAAACTTGCGGCGGACTTTCAATAAATAGCCGCTATATATTTTCCTTTCACACACACATTATCAATATGAATGAATTTGACCATATAATTGTCATATTAAAATATTGTCAACTTTGTACCAATACAAAATATTGTCAACTAGCTCATCACCAAGTGAAAACCGTGTGCATATATAACATCAATAATTTTCATCAAACAAGTAAAACCAAAACACCCTTCAAAAGAAAAAAAATACATATACTCAAAGTTCAAAACCAACCACAAGTTGTAATAAAATATAATAGTATGATTATTATTCATTGCTAGCCAAACCAAGCCAGCAAAGCAAACCCATATTTTCATTCATTGAACAAGTTTGTGTCTTACACTTAGAAAAAACAACAACAACCCTAATTGTATAAGACTATAGTTTCTTTAATAACTTAAATATTCCTTATTTTAATCTATCTTCTATCTTCAATGAAAAGTCATCACCATCATCTTCTTCATGCTTCATTTTCTTCTAATAATTCTATCATACCCTTAAGTTCTTCCAATCATCAATTACCAAAAAATATGGCAATATCACCTCAAACATTTCCAACTACTAAACCACCATCATCAGAAACGGCGTCGTTTATCACCCCAAATATCACTAACTTTAACCTCCTCCATTCTCTTTTACACCTCACAAACCAAATATGTTCCTTAAACGCAGCTCCATGGTGTCGTTTCCTTTTAAACAAAATTTCTTCATCCACTATACGTAAAACGCATCTCCTCGGTGTCGTTTTCGATGACCTAATTCGTAATTCAGTTTCGATATCAGTTTCAGCTTCGAATTCAACTCGTCAAAATTCTTACGTTCTTTGTTTAGAAGAAATGTATATTGTGCTTCATAGGATTAAAACTCTGCTCGAAGATTGTTCTAATGGAAGCAAATTTTCTATTCTTATGCAGATTGAAACTGTTGCTGATAATTTCAACAAATTAACCGGTGAATTATCAACTCTTCTTGATGTTTTTCCAATTCAAGAAATGAACTTAAACGATGATGTATTGGAGCTTGTTCTTCTGATTAGAAAACAGTGTTCGGAAACGAAGAATTTGTTAGGTGAAGAACAAATTCATCTCCGAAACGACGTTGTTTCTGTTCTTGAAGGAATCAAGAGAGAAATTGTTCCAAAAGAGGAAAAATTATCTTCAATTTTTGAGAAATTGGAGATTTGTGATTCTTCAAGTTGTAGAAGTGAGATTGAAATTCTTCAGGAAGAAATTCAGAATCGGAACGAAGAACAATCGAAATCAGAGATTGTTGCGTTGATCGGACTTGTTCGTTATGCGAAGTGCGTTCTTTTTGGTGCAACGACGGCGTCTTCGGGAAATGATGGCCGTTTACGGCGGAATCAGTCGTTGGAGGTGGTGGTTCCGGCGGATTACCGGTGTCCGATAAGTCTTGAACTGATGCGGGATCCTGTCGTCGTGGCAACAGGACAGACGTACGATCGTGTTTCTATTAAGCTTTGGATGGATTCTGGACACAACACGTGTCCTAAAACAGGTCAAACCCTGGCCCACACGGAGTTAATACCTAACCATGCTTTGAGAAATATGATAGCTATTTGGTGCAAAGAACAGAAAATTCCATTTGAAGGTGAAACGGTTGCCGTTAAAGTTAACGGTGGTATTACAAATAAGACAGCTTTGGAAGCAACGAGAATGACGGCGGCGTTTTTGGTCAACAAGTTGACGTTGACTAACGGTTCTTTAGCGTCGATGGAAGAGACAAATGGCGTCGTTTATGAACTTCGGGTTTTGGCGAAATCGGATTCAGAGAGTCGAGCTTGTATAGCTGAAGCTGGAGCTATAGAGATTTTGGTTCGGTTTTTAAGCTATGAAATTGGTTCTCAAAATCCGAGTTTACAGGTTAATGCAGTGACAACAATATTAAATCTCTCGATACTTGAAGCGAATAAGACAAGGATAATGGAGACTGAAGGTGTTTTAAGTGGTGTAGCAGAGGTTTTAAGATCGGGTGCCACGTGGGAGGCGAAAGCAAATGCGGCGGCTACTGTGTTTAGTTTAACTGGTGTGGTTGCTTTTAGAAAGCGGTTAGGTAGGAAAACACGAATCGTTAGTGGATTGGTTGAGTTGGCGAAAAATGGACCTGAGGGAGCGAAGAGGGACGCATTGGCGGCAATTTTGCATCTCGCAGCGGATAGGGAGACGGTGGGAAGGTTGGTAGAGAGTGGGGCCGTGGAGATGACAGCAGGGATTATGGCGGTAATGCCGGAGGAGGCGGTGACGATACTTGAAGCAGTGGTTAAGCGTGGAGGATTAGTGGCGGTTGCGGCGGCTTTTGTGGGGATAAAAAAATTAGGGACGGTGTTAAGGGAGGGATCAGAGAGGGCGAGGGAGAGCGCGGCCGCGACACTTGTGACAATGTGTAGGAAAGGTGGATCAGAGATTGTGGCGGAGCTTGCGGCAATTCATGGTGTGGAAAGGGTGATTTGGGAGTTAATGGCGGTGGGGAGTGTTAGAGGGAGGAGGAAGGCGGCGACGTTGTTGAGGATTTTACGTCGGTGGGCGGCGGGTTTGGATGGTGGTGAAACGGAGGGATTTACATCAACAAACACTTTTGTTAGTACATCAACTACCATGGTTGTTCCAACTACAACTTCATTAGCACAGTAACACACGTTAATTTGTAAATTTCTTATGTGTTGTTGTACCATTGTTTTTTCTTAATTCATTGGTTTTGCCATTCTGTAAAATGTAATCGATGCAGCAATGTTTTTCATTCTTCATTTAATGAAAAATATATAATGACATTCTTTCATTGGTTGTGTATTTTGATTTGAGTTATTAAGAAGTGAAAAGTGATCGTCTTTGCCTTTGTAAATGAATTTCTGAATACTTGTACTTGCAGTAAACAAAATTGAACATTTTTTTCTTCTTTTTTTGTCCTTATAATAATTTAATATGAGAAAATGGTGTTTCACTTCAATACAAAAAACTTATTAAGGTGTGGTAAATATATACTTCAAAACTATGTTTTTGTAGATTTTGGTGGTGATGATTCAAATCATGGTAACACGAGTAATGAGACTAATCAAATCATGATGTCGAAAATGAGTTTAAAATGAGTTTATGTTGGATTATTTCCGTTGGGATTCGAACCAGGTACTCCTGAGACTCAAATCATGCTGGATTAGAATCAGAGTAAAAAGGAAGAAAGCTTGATACAAACCATGCATGTTTTTCTATATAAATAAATATGGCATTTTAAGCAAACCAGAACAAGGGAACACGAAGTTGTTCTAAAGTTTTCATGGTGAGTGCTTTTTGATAAGTATTTTGGATTGGAAAACACATTGTAAACATCTAGGATTATTAGGAATGATTAGGTGAAAAATTCAAGCTTTCTTTATTGAATTCTAGGGTGAAAATAGCCAAGGGTTGAGAGAGAGGGTTGAAGGAAAAAATTAGGGTTTGATCGGCTTGAAAGTTGGAGTTAATTTCTTATAACTTTTTTGCGTCTCTTATTATTTGTAAATTGGAGAATTGCTATCTCCCGCAGACATAAGTAAGTTTTAAGCTGAATTATATTGAGTAAAAAATTATGATGTTATTCATCTACTCCCTATGTTTTGTCTTTGGTTTAATTTTTTAGATATTTATGCACATTAGTTATATATACGTTCTAGGTTGAATCTTTATTTGTCGGACTGTTTATTTAATTTTGGTTGCTATTGTTATTTGTTCCATTTTTCTTGTTGAATTCATGATGTCAAATTTAGCACGTGTATCAAACTGTGACAAATAATAAAGCAGTAAGTTTATCGTCTCCACAAAGATTTTCGTCAACTTAGCAATTCACTTGACTTATTTAAACTAGAAAGAAATAAAGGTATTATAGAGATTGCACTTTTGAATTGTGTGCTCAATGCGAGTAGTAGTTGTTTGCAAAAAAAAAAAAAAAATGTTTGCTTCAGATGTAAGACGGCGATTATGATTCTTCGAATTTCCTTTATCTTCTTTGTAAGATTAATGTAATATTCAATACCAATATTAATGTAATATTCAGTATATACGAGTTGTGCCTAAGTACTTTATAAAAGATGGTTGATTATAAATTGTAGATATTTACAAGCTGTTTCCAATATTAGGTCATATATATTCAATGGAAGAACAATTGTTGTAAATTTAATCTGGCTATTTCAATTTTTTTTTTATGATCATTAAAGTTAGACATTTTTTTTTGAAGAGTCTAGTGGTGAAATCACACACTTTGACATATTAAATGTCTCTACATCATTTACCATATAGTATGTACGGGACAAAACAAAAATACAACACCTTAACCGTTAAAAAATTATTGAAATGAATTTATTATTTTCATATCTATAACTATTTAGATTTTAGTTTTGATACGTTGTCTAAAAATCACAACCAGTCATGTGTAATTTTAGAAATATTTATGACTAAAGTCTAACATTTTTATTTATTTGATGATTATGATTGATTGATAGTGTAACTTTCTTTGTGTATATAAATTAAAAATAAATATTTATGCATCTCCAATACATGATATGTGCTTAAGTCAATGTTAGTTTACGATTTCAAACAAAACAAAGAACTACACATAATTTTTGCCACCCTTAACAAAAACAATCATGGTTCTGTCCCTGCCTAGCTGCTTCTTGATGCTTGATTTGCTCTTTGCCATCACCTTGCACCACCAAGTTTATGAATGAATAATAGTGTTTGCAAGAGTCTCTATTTATAAGTAAGTTTAGAATTGAATTAATTAACAAACTTTTTCCACTTGATCCAACTTGAAAAACAAGTCAAAAGGAAGGAAAATAACCGGAGCCATGCGCCTGGGGCACACATGGTTCCTGCTGGGGCGCATGGAACAGTAGCATTGTTCCTTTTTGGCAATGTCATCCGCCTA
Organism: Medicago sativa; assembly: GCF_051527215.1. Classification (NCBI taxonomy): domain Eukaryota; kingdom Viridiplantae; phylum Streptophyta; class Magnoliopsida; order Fabales; family Fabaceae; genus Medicago; species Medicago sativa. The sequence goes on along the minus strand of NC_140752.1, from coordinate 26,946,197 downwards.
GGCCACCCCTTGGGGCGCATGGGGAAGGATATTGGTCGGAAAATACCCTTTTTCTTTGTTTTTTTTTTATTGATCTTCTTCCATACCTTCATCTTGAAACTTCAGAAATTATTTTTCTATATTGTAGTGCCTTCAACAATTTCTTGAACTCCATTAGTCTTCATTCTTCTGCCTCCATAACTCCATGTGATTTCTTAATTTTCCGATTTACATGATTTCTCCCTAAAATGACTTAAAACACCTACGAATTGCCAATTTTGAGAAGCAATGGAATTACTCAAATGAAAACAATACAAAATGTTGTTGGAATATTTTATTATTTATTATATTCCAATAATATTATGTGGGCAAATATCGTAACAATAATTATATTAGCTATTTATCATTTGTGGGCCTTAGTTGATTAGTGATCAAATTAAGTAATAAGGCTATTAGATTTCTAATTGGATAATTAAATAAATATTTAATTAGTTGATATGGACTCAATGAGTGGATGTCTGGATGGCCCATTAACGGAATAATGGGAAACCCTAATGGCCATCCAATATAAAAGAGGCTATGGTCCCCAATATACCGTACACGGCAAACTCTCTCTTCTCCCCATCTGAAGAGAACTTGAGGCATAAAGGTACCGGTTGAGGAAGAACCAAATCAGCCGCCGCTAACCGTGTTGATGTTTGTTTCAGATCACCTTCTCTCCTTATTGCCGTTGTCGAGAGGGCTACATGAAAGCTTTATCCAGGTATTCCTAATACCCTAATTCTTAATATCCTTGATAAATCAAACATGTCGTAGATCCGATCATAATCATGTTCAATGCTTTGTTTGCTTCCGCTATTCATTCTGAATTTGAACATGCTTTATGAAATCTGTTTTTATTATTAAGACCAAAATTTCCAACAAGTGGTATCAGAGCGGTCTTCATGTTTGATTTATTGGGATTTCTTGTGAACTTTTTTTTCATGTTCCAGTCTTATGTTTTTACCCAAATTTTAAGAACCCTAATTTTTAATTTGGGGTTTTGTCGCATGTACGCATCGGTTTAACAAAACAAAACTCAATAATGAGATTTTGAATGGAAACTAAATTAAGCTTATTTTTATTTTATTAGTTTCCAACACACACCTTGTTTTTTTTTAATTGGACCGTGAATCAATTTTTATTTTGATGGCCCTTTTGGATTATTGTTTATATTTTTTAAGTTGTTCGATGCACAACACATTTAGCGTAGTTTATGCTTTTCATCATGTTTGGATCCAGATTTAAATTTAAACAAGGAATTGATAGGGATTTTCAGATAAAGTTCTCTATTTTACCCCGTTGTATATATTCCTCACTTTTTGGTTTAACAAAATTTTGAGAATATATATATCATTGGTTTGCATCCAAACTTGTATATTCATATCAAAACTTTATCAGTGATTAAAAGGTTTCAAGATAGGTAAAATCTATCTGGCATTGATTGTAATTTTCTGCATTCGATTTGGTCGAGAACTTTTATGTGAAAGTCAGGAATGTTTTTTGTTTTGTTTTCCATTAGATGACTTTCGTTTATTTGACCTTATATCAATTCTGGTTTTCTTTTGAACTAAAGAAATATACATGTTTAAGGCATATGGCTCCAACGATTAAAAGTGTTCTCTAAAAATTGATTTGCCGTGATGAATTGTATTACATGAAATATGGTATTCGTGTGATCATGTCTATGTGAATTTTATGAAAATTTTATTTCTTTTGAATGCTATATTATTTTGTTTTTTCATAAATTCTATTTTCTTGGCTATGGATGTGATAAAGTTATTTTGATTTTTTGAATCAAGTTTTCAAAACAAATCTTTCGGTACGACTTATTTATAAAGTTTTTTTATTTATTGTTATATCTTTTCGGTAACGGGTATAACAAATATAAATGTGTTGTTAACAAATAAGTATTTGGATTTGATTTGACATGATTTTCAAATATCATTATCATATCTTGCACCTTAATTTCTATTTGAAATTAAAATTTTGATTCACGCATATTTTGTACAAGTTTATTTTGAAAAGTAGGCACATAAAGATTAAAATATATTTGTGATATATTTGTTGCCTTTTAATAATGAATCTCAAAATATTATGAACATTTTTTTTTTTTTTGTACATAAGGTAAGAATTTGATTCTTTAAAGTTTGAGAAATAATAATTCTAGTTTTGTTTGTTTGTTTGTTTATAAACATGTAAAGTTTGTTTCCTTATTTAGGAAATATTTATGCTAGAGTTATGTTTTATTTTGTTTAAAGAATCATTCAGTTTATCTTTGCGAATTAATTATAGCATGAATATTTTTGGAATATAAAGATTCAATTTTCATTTGATTTGAAATTGAATATTTGGTTTTAGCATGATTACCATATTTGAGTTTATTGTTATTAAGTTTCCTACAATAATATTTTTTGATCATGCGAAGTTTCGTTTTTTATTTGGCTTGAAATTGAATATTTGGTTATAGCATGATTATCATATTTTAGTTTATTGTTATCAAGTTTTCTATAATAATATTTTTTATTTTTTTTAATCATGCATTTTGGATATATTTCATGCTATGGTTCTTGTTGTTGCTTTTATACGATATCTGTAAATGTATTGTCGTACACACATTGGTGTGATTTGTGACTTTCATCTTCTTTCAATTATTGTGAATTTGTCTTCACACTTAAGGGTTGTCGAGCGACATTATGGTTACTTGACAACATAATGGACTAATTCGGCCTACATTATGTCGGTAGTGCCTTGTAAATTTAAGACATTTCCCATTTGCATTGTAAAATTAAGACCATTCCTATTTAAATTCATTTATTGAATTGTCTAGTAATTTTGGTTGAGTTGGTTGAAACAACAAGTTGCAAAAGTAACCTCTGTTGCGTAGATTTGATTCAGTTAGAATTACAAAAGATGTAGTATGTAATTGTTCATGCGAGCTGTTTTAGTCGGCCAAAAGGAAGGCGCAGTTTGGCCGGATAATTACATACCTGCGATGGTAAATATGCGGTAATTATTAAGTTTTTCCATGTAGATAATGAGGATGTCAAAAGACACCCATTATTTGACCGGACTTCTTAAGTTTTATCCATGTGGATAATGAGGATGTCAAAAGGCACCCATTTTCTGACCGGACTTGTTACCATATTTGATCATTGCATTGAGATACCGTTTGAAGTTAATTCTTAGCAGTCAAAAGATTGTGTTTTAATGGTGCTTTGGTATCTTGTTTTGGGTCTTTTAATTTACAACTTGTGATGTTAAATATGTGGTAATTCTTAAATTTTTCATGTGGGTAATGAGGATGTCAAAAGACACCCATTATCTGACAAGACTCTTAAGTTTTTCCATGTGGGTAATGAGGATGTCAAAAGGCACCCATTATCTGACAGGACTTATTACCAATATTTGATCATTGCATTGAGAGTACCTCTTGCAATTAATTCTTAGCAATCAAAAGATTGTGTTTTAATGGTGCGCTTGGTATCTTGTTATTGTCTTTTAATTTACAAATAAAGATCAATTGTGCATGCCTTATAATTAATTAATTTTGACATGTCTACACTTGTGATGGTAAACACACGACAATTATAAGAATTTATTCTTTGTCAAAGTAAATTGTCATTGTTTGATCATTGTTATAAAATACCACTAGCAATTGATATTATTGTTTAAAGACTTGATATTGATGATGCACTAGGTATTTTAGCGAGTGCTTTTGCTACTCTTGTTCTCTCTAAACTAATATAGTTTATGTATCTGCTAATTTGAGTTAAATTCTTTAACTCTTAAAATTCTAATTTAGGATTTAAAGAAGAACATTGGTATTGTTCTTGGATCAAGACCTTAGATAAGCATGGTGAAACTCACATTCTCTCACAAATTCAGTACCTAATGTGAGAATCAAGTTTGACAAGTGAGTATACACCAAATTCCATAGGCCACGTGTGATCATAAAGCTAAAATATCATATATATTAGAGGTGTTTGTTTTTTTTTTAAGATGACAAATTTTTTTTTGTCATATTTCCTTTGCTTAAACTAAGGGGCTTTTGAAGCAATACAGAGAAAAACAAGCTCTCATTGGAGAGTGAGTATTCTATTAAGATTATTAGGCAAAGAGAATATTATGAGCACATTATGTAGATATTTAATCTTGCTGAGACACTATAATTTCGACTATCAGGCAACTTGTTCGAAAATTCAGAATTTATTATTCTATTTGCACAATTAAGTTTATAACTGTTATAGTTAGAAATGATCTTTTTGAAAGATCAATTCATAAAGTGTGCAAATAAAGAAAAGTTGAAGCAAGAGAAAATTAAATAGTGCTCATTCGGAAAATACCTCAAAAGATAAGGGCAAATAAAGAAAGGTAGTCTTGACTGACTTATGTCCAATGATGTTGAAAGATATATCAATTTAGAATGGACAAAGTCGATAAAGATTGCTTTATTCATTTTTTGAACCTATTTTAGATTGTCGTTACTAGCTTTTTTTTTGTATTTAAAAGACAATTTGGTGAATCATCATTTGCTTATTTTTTTTCTTTATTCTTTTTCTCTTTGAATAAGCCATGATATCTTGAGTTTTATTTTCAAATGATGATTCAATGTGTCTTTTAAGTTCAATTATTAGAGTCAATTTAGTTATGACTTGTGACATTCTATATTGTTTAAGGTTTTGAATACTATTAGTTTTCTGTCCCACAAATTAAGAAAATTTTGAGACATAAATTTTTAAGTTTTCTTGAGGATATTGAGTTTGGGGGAGAGATATGGTTTTAGATCAAAATTGAATGAGGAAGAATTAGTTCTAAACTAATTCATATAGTTACTATTATTATAGTATATTTGGATCCTCATGAGGACATTATTGTTATACCTCTCAATCAAGTTAAGAAACTATTTCATATAGATCAAACTCAACACCCTCAAGAACTAGGGATTCTAGTGTCATTAAGAATTGACTGAAAAGAGAAATTCTATTTAGTATATTTGAAAGACTCTATTAAGACAGTCTTGATACTAGTTTGCTTATTATAATTTTGGAGCTGCACAAGATGGATTTCAATTTAGTGTTTCTTAATGGTGACATTAATGATACAATATGGTGCAACTTAAGAAAACTTTTGTGTCAACAGATACAAAGTAGATGTTTTGCAAAGTCATGAAATCCACTTATGAGTTAAGAAATTTGTCTCTTTATTGTTACTACATATTCTCATAAAGCAATTATCTCATTTGGTTTTGAGATAATATTATGGAGAATTGTGGATTTAGCAAGTTCAGTGGGAGTAAGTTTATATTAATATGTCAATTTTATTTTATTTAGTCAACAATGATATATGTTTGTTATGTGAAACCAAGGAAATCTCAAACAAAAGTTAGTGATGAAAGATCTTGGGGACACCTCTTTTGTGTTAGGCATTTCAATACTTAGAGATTCTTCTCAAGGTATTATTCGGATATCACAAAAGATTTATATCAATAAAGTTGAAAATGAAATGACATAATTTTTGGTAACCTCAATCACCGAGAGAGACTTTTCAGTCTCAAATATTGCCCATTAGGAAATTTATGAATTCAGAAATTTAAGTATTTTCCTAAGTTTTGCCTATAAAATATTTTTTATGTATGACCTTATTTATATGCATTTGGAAATAGCATATATAATTAGATTGTTTGGCAGATACTTGAGCAATTCAAAGTTTGAATTGTTGAAAAGCAACCTTAAGGATTATTAAAGAGAACAAGAGAGCTTATGCTCACATTAGAAATCTGACAATTTGGAGATCATTAGTATGTCAGACTCTGGCTTTTGGATGTCTGTATATAATACACATCCTTATTCAGGAAATTACTGTAAGTATTTATGTCACTTGGTTGCATATTGTTAAAGGTATTGAAAGATCACTCAAGTTATATAATGACATAATTCAGTCTTATAGTTATTCAACAACCTTTATAAAGTTTATTGCCTTATAGATTATCGTTGTTGAATGATAGAACATGCATGTAGAGACAAACTTTATGCTAGCTATACCACTAATCAAAGACATGACACCTAAGGTCTTTTCATATGGTTGTTGTCATTAAGGATGTCTTGGATTAGTGGGAGTCTCCTTTATTTTATGTTCTATACTTTTGTTTTGGTATTGATACAGACTTTATGCTATGATTTTCTGCAGAAGTAAAGTTCATGAGGTTATGTTTATTATAACCATTACTGTATCATTTTGTGCAAATATTAAATTTGCAAACTTCAGTTTGATCTCACTAAAGTTTTCAGTTGGATCAGTTGGAAATAGGCATGATTTAGAGATCACATTACATGAAATTTCCATGCCACTCATCCATATCAATCTATGTCATCAAGTGCATTGATATGGTGGTCGTCGGGGTTCCGTTACGTTATATGTCAGTGACGACAGCCGCGGTGGTCCCATTATTAATGTATGAGGTGGACCAGATTGTAAGGTTGAAATCTAAAGATAAATAGCATTCGGATGCGCGCCTAAAGAATTCTGATATAATTATTAAGATATGTAGCCCAAGTGGGAGATTGTTGGAATATTTTATTATTTATTATATTCCAATAATATTATGTGGGCAAATATCGTAACAATAATTATATTAGCTATTTATCATTTGTGGGCCTTAGTTGATTAGTGATCAAATTAAGTAATAAGGCTATTAGATTTCTAATTGGATAATTAAATAAATATTTAATTAGTTGATATGGACTCAATGAGTGGATGTCTGGATGGCCCATTAACGGAATAATGGGAAACCCTAATGGCCATCCAATATAAAAGAGGCTATGGTCCCCAATATACCGTACACGGCAAACTCTCTCTTCTCCCCATCTGAAGAGAACTTGAGGCATAAAGGTACCGGTTGAGGAAGAACCAAATCAGCCGCCGCTAACCGTGTTGATGTTTGTTTCAGATCACCTTCTCTCCTTATTGCCGTTGTCGAGAGGGCTACATGAAAGCTTTATCCAGGTATTCCTAATACCCTAATTCTTAATATCCTTGATAAATCAAACATGTCGTAGATCCGATCATAATCATGTTCAATGCTTTGTTTGCTTCCGCTATTCATTCTGAATTTGAACATGCTTTATGAAATCTGTTTTTATTATTAAGACCAAAATTTCCAACAAATGTTTCTTTAACCATAAGCAACTCCTCTAAAATATCTCTAAAATGACCTCATACTCTACTAAAACAACTCAAAAACATAGCTAAAATAATGTAAAAGATCATGTCATCAATTCAAAACATAAAGGATGTTGTAGCTCAAAATATTTCCCATTCTTAAATGATTTTGATGGTGTCACACTTTTCTCATAGGCAAGGAAATTGGTTGCTGAATCACGTAGGAAACTTAATCTAGTTATAGATTTTAAATCAGACTTTTTAGGTGCACTTTAACTTCTAGTTTGAGAGAGGATAATTTTGGCTGTAGTCTTCAAACAAGATTTTTTTCAATAAAGTTTCATGAATTTCTTCTTTATTGTAGTACGACAAGTAACTTTCATTGGATGAATGTGTGGAAATGGTCGGAGGGTCCTCAAAAGAATAAATGTTTCTTTGACTTATTTCTAGTAATATGGTATTGATTAAAATTTAACTTTTTATCTCTAATTGGATCATGTTGAAACATCCTCTTCATCTTTTGCAAGATTGTTAGGAGGTTTAACCGGTGTGGTAACTGCTCAATTTCATCTTCTCTCATTATATCTTTTATAATATAATGACTTGCAGAGTTGGGTTCATCGTGACATAAAATTGTCAATTGGGTCATGGCTTCACAAAAAGATATGTCATTTGGTGTCGTTGTGTGGTGCATTTGGCTGAAAGGTCCTTAGAGGTTTTGACTCAAATGTCTGTTGTAACATTCATTCTCTTATTGAGTGAAATAAATGTGAGTGTCACCATGTTATGTGGCACCAAATTTAAAAGTGTGAGACTTAGACCATCATATGAAATATAGTTTCGTACTACCTTGCTATGATGAGCTTACCCCGTGTCTTACATGTAGAAGCAGAATACTCAGGGCCGTTCCTATGAAATAGGAGGCTCGGCACATGAGCGAGGACGAGAGCAGAAGCGGAAAGTTCAAACATCTTAGTTACACGGTTTAGGACCAGGATTATCAGAGAAAGGAGTTAGGAGAATATGTGATGAGGTAAGCTTTAGACGGTTCTTGGCCAGAGGAGATTGTGAGCCTACGTAAAGGGGGACTTAGCCTGAGACACGGTGATCACTTTGACAAAAGAAAAATACCACCACTCTTTGCTTGAACAATTGCAGGCAGGGTAGTAACGATCGTACTCACAACAAGTACATGAGTCATTGATTTTACTTAATAAAGAAGTTCGTGTTAATTAAAAAGTGTTTCAAACACTCATCTTGACCTAATAGTCTTTTTTATATTTTTCTTTTTGATAGTAGTCTCCCTCTTATAAAAGTAAAATAAAACATATAACATATATATCCTTTTATATATATGTGAAAGTTATAGAGAGAAACACACAGTCACTACTTCAATCTATTTTATTGGAATTGATTATACTCATTTGAATTCAAAATAAAAATCAGGTAGCTTCTGTGAATAATGCATCAAGGGACAAGGTTTTGGTCTTCCATGCTTGCATAACATATTCCTGCATTGAACTAGGAATACTATGATGCTTTAGAAACATTCTTTCTACATTTTCAGTTCAGCAGTTCAGCGCACGTTCTATGGTGTCATTTCATGTCACAAGATCCATGATTTATGGACAATGCCAACCAAACATTAACTGCTGCAGCTATCCTGAAGTCAACTGATCTATATTATTCTTGTTTGTATATTAGGCTGACACTGACCTTACAAAGATAAAGAATAAAGCCCAAGAAATTTCATTGCCCAATATCTTTTAACTTTATGGGCCTAGACCATCACTTAATCAAAGTTGGAAGGAAATTACTTTTCTCCCTTTTAAAATTGCTAATTTCCTTAACCCAATGGAAGTTAACTCATGCTCGGCATTTTTCAGCGTGAGTTAACTCTTGCTGACACTTTTAAGATCGGTTGACCCGACTTAAAAAGTAATTAAACCGATCTAAAAAGTGTCAGTGTGAGTTAACTACCGCTGAAAAATGCCGAACATGAGTAACTCTCGCTGAGTCAAGGGAATGAACAATTTTATAAAGGAGAATAGTGATTTTCAAATTGGAATTTTCTTTCCATTGCTCAGCCAATGGACATGGGTAGCCCCTGCAAAAACCAAACAAAAACAAAAGAAGAGAAACATTATCCATCAATCATAAATCAATATAACATTTTTGTGAACCTAACTCACTATGATTGAAAAATTTACTTATTATGAATTTTAGGAATAAAAATTCACACTTGGATAGGATACCTATGACAGGACCTAGCTAGATATAGTACTCCAAAAAGAAGAAATTATATCAATAAAGTGACATGGCATTGCAAACAAAGACGTCTCTAATAATACAAAAAAACAACAAACAAAAAGGATAATATTGCCACTTGAGACATCCTTTGTCTTTGTTTAAAATACAAACAAAAATTTAATACATATTTATAATTATGACACTTACACTCTTTGGTCCCCTCTTAAATCAATTCTTATCTTTCTTGATCATGTTTAGATTATAGTTACGCCACGAAAACACTACCTAGACCGTTAACATGGTTTTCTAGTCTTGTACCTTTCCATACAATAAGGAAAGATGGGGACCAATTGACCAAATTTATTATTTATTTACAAATATAAGCATACACCAATCTTCTTTTACGTAAGTTTCTGAGAGGAAAGAATCTATGTCTATCTAGGTTTTTGTACCTGTGTTTAGAGGAATGAGTTTATGGTTTTTGTACATCACTATAGGAATTCTGTCATTTTTTTAAAAATGTAAAAAAACTTTATTAGTACATATTTTTTATTAGTACATATTTATTAGTGAATAAATATTTCAATAATTTTAGAAATATGTTTTTTTTTTATACACCCACCCAAGACTAATGTAATTGAGGTGTCTATATCTTTTGAAAAAAAAAAAAAATAGAGATAATCCCTACCTATGACGCATAACATTCTTACGATTATGCATGTCCCTGTCTAACATGTATCAGTATCCGACACTCGTACAATATGTGTTAATCGCTTTAGACAAGAATCCGTAAAAAATCTTCAATTTGATACATCTCAAACTTTTTCACCTATGGCACAACTACGATGAAAATGACCACTTTTTTATATGTAATATAATATTATTTTATTTAGACATTTGAAATACTTCCACATTTGAAGAGTTCATATTATCCTCTCTTTATTGATGATGATAAATTTGGAGTTAAAGATACTAAATTTAGTTTCATCGTTTGTAACTTTTCAATGATAAGTCGATAGATGAAGATGAAATACTAGAATATATGCATGCATAGTGGTGTCCAATGTTCTTGACATAAGCAACGTTGAGGTGTTTATGTCCATATCGTGTTCGTTGTCTATGTGGAAGTCATTGCTCTCTACTCTTTAATCTTAGTGTTGTATTTTTTTACTGCTTTAATTTTAGTCCCAAATTGTGTAATCATGTCAAAAATGAAATCCCCAAAATATTTATCTACTTTGGTGTCCAGGAGCTAACTAGCCATGAATATTTATTAGGGTTAGGGCAATATGAGTCATTTTTCACTATGGTACAAATAACATTGAAAGTATGTTTCACCATGATGTACAAATATGATTGAAATTTTTTGGTTATATGATTTTGACATCAATGTGAACTTCAGATCTAGCGAATCCAGGTAAGCAATTCAATCTACACCTGAACTATCTTTCCCTTTTGCAATAGGTGAATTCATGACAAATTGTACTTTTTCTTTAACCCTTTGAAGAGTGCACATTCATGATATTTTTCTTCTTTTGAAAATTGATTAGTTTTTTTTTTTTTAATTTTTTTTTTATTTTTTTTATCTTAGACATGGTACATGAAGGACTTACCAAGAAAACGATGGATACACATGGGACGAAACAAAGGTCTAGACTATGTTAACTAACCCATATGGTCTAGTTTCTATAAGAATGAAATAAAAGACAATAATAACGAGAACATGGCAAAATTGTAGAGTAATACAAATTTTTTAAAATCTATCAATTTAATGGGCCACTATCATTTTCCACATTTGGATCCCATGTTATATCTTCACCAACAAACAAAACTTTCACTACCTAAAGCTTCTTTCTTTTTCTTACCCTTGCAAATTCTCTTCGAGGTTTCTCTCTTTATAAGACAAAAAAATTATTTTTTTGACCAATTCTATTTATTACAATTACTTTTATTGCAAAATTAAAGATGAAAAGCCTAAAGTTTCTTTCTTTTTCCAAGACTTGCAAATTCCTTACTAGGCTTTTCTCTTTATAAGACAAAAAAATTATTTTATGAGCAATTCTATTTATTACAAATACTTTTATTGCAAAAATAAATACGAAAAGAAATGAATCATATCAATCACGAGATTTTGTATCATGAGTAATATGCTAAAGTTTATAAAGAGTTTGTCCAAATATAAGTACGATGTGATATGGAATAATGTACTTTTTTTTTAATATTTTTTTACAAGTGGAATAATGTACTCTTACTCTAGGGATTTGATTCAAAATTGAAATCTTGGTGTGTACATGTTGCAATTGATAAATCAAAATCAAATTATTTCGTTACATTTTGTTCTTCCATTTTTCGTAACAATCAACATTTAGTTGTTACCATATGCATAAGTAGTTAAAAAAAAAAAAAAAGCATTGTAACCTTACATGGGTAGCTAAAACATTTATTCATGAAGGTTTCTTTTGCAGCATCCAACATTTTTCTTGAAAAAAAACCTATGAGCAAGTGAACATTGCACCTAAAACAATGTCATTATATTACATACACTTTTTAGATATAACTCTACCGAACCGGACCTCGGCCCAATAATCAATGGCCCACTAATCCAACTTACCTTTATTCGAGGACACACGGAGGGTCACATATTCACCTCGGTGCACATGAACACCACCTAATCAACTTTCAACCGTTAGATCAATCTCCAACTAACTCCAAATCAGTTATGCTGTAATCAATTATAAAAGTATGGATTATGGTCATGGGTCAGGTACGATTATTATTACATACATTTTCTCACACTTTTCTCTCAAGAATAAACACTAACTTAAAGGTTGGAGGGCTAACCTATTTTTGCAAGTTTTCTCTTCTCGGTCGATGAACAACCTCTGCTGCACGAATCTCACAACCGCGCTATCCTAGTTCCGTTCCCGAACGGTACAATAACACCTGTTAAAACTTCTTCCCTTTTTGTAATAATGGCTTGTTCTTTCATGAATAATCACTAGTAAGATTTTAAATTACAGTCATAGTAGCAATCTTCATTGATAAATGCAGTTAAATACCACTGCTTCAATAGAGTCAAGAAAACATAAAAAAAAAAACTCTTGTCGCCATCAAAATCACAATGCCAAATTCTTTCATGAACATTGACCACATGTCTTGATTAGATTTTGTTATTAGTGTTGATGCAAGAATATTTTTTATGCTGCTCCCAGTTTGATGTACTTTGCACTAGAAGTGAATAATCTTCAATGGGTCACGTTCGATATGGGTTAATTGTTGTTTCACCTTGAAACATTATATCAGCATGTAATCCACGTGGAGAAAGAAGCTATGACTTAAATCCCAGAAGGCATAAAATTTCTGCCTTGGAATCACCATACGTGGAAGATTATTTAAAAGGAGCAAAACAAAACATTGATTAAGTTAATTATTTGACATAACATATAGGACTCTATTTGGGTTAGATGTTTTTATTTATGTATTTATTTGGGTTAGGTGTTGATTATTAGTGTCACAATCTCCCAATTGTTATTCACCACCACACATTGACCCACACATTTTGCTTTGTGCCAACCTTTTCCCTCTCTTGTGGACCCAATTTCCTACTACCAATTCTGAATGCCCCTTTCTCTCTTTCTTTCTATTTATCTTAGAATTTTGTTGTTTGATCTAACCTAGCTTCATAAAATCAATTTGTAAGATGGAGATTACTCTAAGTTACAAAATATTTATTCAAGTTATCTCTCAATCGATACTTGATTCTTTAATACACCCTCTCACAACACCGTTGAGTTTGGTGCATGGATATAAAATAATGAGTGGTCTGATATTATCAAATTCAATAGTGCCACTGCGAGGGAATATGTTAAAGAGTTTCACATTATTGAGAGATGTTCTAAATAAGTGTTTATATGCGGGGGGAAATTCTCACATGACAAATCGATTTTGTAGGGTTGTGTTACGCCCATCCACAATTTTTAAAAATTTATGGTATTGACCATGTTTTAAAAATTAACCCATTTGAATTGGTCTGATGATGTTAGTTTAGGACATTGAAGTGTGCTCCTCCTTAAGGTATGAGGTTCAATTATTTCAGATGTTGTGAATTACTTGTGAATATTTTATTTTTATTGATATGATGATTGGTCACTATTACTTATTTATATATAAATAAATAATATGTAAAGAATATTTGCAAATTAACATACATAAATAAGTAAACTGTGAAAACTGATTGAACCAACCGCAATTGAACCAGTTCAAAGTGATTCAATCTCAATTCATTCAAAATGCCCTATAATCATCAGGATCAAAACAATCTACGGATAAACCATGTTAGGTTGACCCGATGGTATATGATTCGGAACTAAGATCATGCTTCTCACTCAATCTTAGATTTAAATCTTCCATATGTCTCCAATTTTTATGTTGGGTCAATCTATACATGACTTTCCTTTGACTTCGATTGAGCTATCAACAATAGACGGTGGGATTGGTCTCCGGTATTACTCGGACCTTAAGACCGATATCAATTTTTATATTATTTTATCTTCATAAAAAAAAAATCTATGAATAGATATGTTGCCGGTTCAACCCATAAAACCCGCGAGCATTGCTACTAAAGAGTGCAAAAAGTAGACACTGATGGGTTTATGTAATGTCTTACTCTCTCACTCTCATTCCCCACAATTTGCATAGAGAACTAGAACTAGAAAAACCTTTCGTCTACTCACAAAAACACACTTTCACAAAACTAAATACAGAGTGAGTTCAGAGGATATGAGGAATAACAAGTTTAAGCTATCAGATATGATTCCCAATGCTTGGTTTTACAAGCTAAAAGAAATAGGAAAAACAAAAAACCAAACATCAACAACACCTTCCAAGAAGAAAAAACAACCTTTTTCATTATCCTCAACAACTTCAACACATTCCTCAAAACCAAACCAACCCAACCAATGTAATAATCCTAGAAAATCTTACTACTTCACTAGAGAACTTAACCAAAACAACCCAAAAACAAAAACACCACAAACACCATCCAAAAACAGAACAAGAAAAAGAAGAACCACAACATTAACATCAAAAAATTCTTCTTCTTCTCCGAAACATGTTACCTCTTCTGTTTCCGCGGGTTGTAGTTGTCGAACGACGCTTGAATCAGTGTGGACAAAATCAGATTCTCCTCATGAAAACTCTTCTTCTTCTCCACTTGATAGCTTAACTGAATCAGAGTCCCCCGACCCTGAATTCAGGACCGACCGTGTTCTGATACCAACTGAACCATCGTTTGATGAAATGGTTTCGTTAACCACTTCGTGTGCTTGTAACAAAATTTCCAACAACAATAACATAGATATTGTTATTGATGTTGATAAAAATTCTCTAGCTAGAAAAGATGATAAACTTGAAGGGTATGATTATTCATATGATTCTTTTTCGAAGCTTGAACTTCCTCCTATCATTACAAAACCAACCATGAAAAATGAGCACAAACCCATCAAAGAAGAGTCTCTCAAGATTAAAATCATGAATCAACAACAGAAGCAGAAGAAGAACAAGAAGAAGAAAAATGGTTCTGTAAATTCACCTGGAATGAAACTTCGTATAAAATCTCCAAGAATTGTTCAGTTTCATCATGGCCGGAAAAGTGTGTCATCAACGGTGACTTCCGGCTATCGGAGAAGCTTCTCCGGTAGTCTAGCAATAGTGAAGTCATCTTTTAATCCTCAGAAGGATTTTAGAGAGTCAATGGTGGAGATGATTGTGGAGAATAACATAAGAGCATCAAAGGATTTGGAAGATCTTCTTGCTTGTTATCTTTCTTTGAATTCAGATGAGTATCATGATCTTATTATCAAGGTATTCAAGCAAATATGGTTTGATTTGACTGAAACAGGGTAGGGAAATAGTAAAAAACCTAGTTTCTATTTTTCACATTAATTTTTCTTTCTTTATGTGTATTATTGTTATTATTATTATTTATCTATGTATGTAAAAATAATTATGATGATAATAATATATTTTGTACCTTTAATCAAGGTTTTGAATTGCATCAAGGTTGTTATTATCGAAATATTTGCATTAAGAATATGGAATAAAAAGAGTCACAAGTTATGGATAAATGCAGTCGAAACAAATGCAAAGTTTACAACATGTAATAAAAAAAATAATAGAAAGTATACAAAACCTATAATATTGTATATTTATTTATTTTTTGAATCATCAATTAATTTGTTTAGTTTTGCTCTCATTGAAAAAAAAAATTATATTGCAGCCGCAACTTCATTTTTATAATGTTTTCATTTTTTATAGTATTTTTGCCCAATATAAATTATTTCAATACATCTACCAAAAAAACTGTTAGAATACAAAATAATGTTAATAAGATCTAAAAAAGATATATTATTAAAAATACAAAAAAGACAGCTAAATCATTTGCTTGTCGCATCATGATTTTTGGACAAAAACTTATATTAAATTCTTAGTGATATCTTTTGTCCAAAAGTGCTACTAACCTATTTTACTTTTATTGAAGAATAATGAACTAAGAGTATGTCATAGTTTTTTTTTTTTTTTTTTTTTTTTTTACAAAAATGAGTATTCCTATTTCATAGTTAGTAAATGTAGAAATAAATTTCAGATGTTGTACCAAAAAAAAGTAATGAATAATCCTCAGATGTAGAGTGCTTGGTTAGGGACAATTATTCTCTCAACCAATATGTACCTCTATTTCAATTAACAAAAATCAATTTTTGTACACATTGTTGGTAAACTATGCATTAAATTTACTATATCATAATTGATGATGACTATTTATTTAGTTTCTGAAATCATGATTAATTTTCAACTCAAAATACAAAATAGACTAAATATGCCAAGACCAAAAAATTTCACCATGCAAGGTGAAATTAATTTTTCTCTCTTTTGGTGGGAAAATAAAATAAGCATAGTGAATTTTTTTTCTGTTTCAGAACATCATAAAGAGTGTAGTTGTGTAGGGCCATGGTATGGTATACGTGTGGAAATTTTTTCGACAAAGATATTGTCTCTTTCCTCACTTGTGTGAATGAAAAAGCAATAAATAATTTGGGCATGTTGGCTTTCTGTCATCTTAAGAAACTTAGCACTAAATTTGCTTCTGAATTTTCAGTACCCTCATGGACCTAAAGTGGTTTGGGAACAAGACATAGAACTACACAAAATTGTATCAATAGTTAGCAACCATAAGGGACCCTACCAACAATCTGTAATAACTGGTACCTTCTTCCATTATAATTTTGATTTTAAAAGAACTTCTCCTTTAAGTACAATATCTGGATTTTAAGGCCCTTATGCTTATCCCAAAGGCCAAACCATGCAGCTTTTAATATGCATGCCAATTTTCCACCTCAAACTTACACACATTTTGAACATGGTTGTTTTTTTATTCAAAAAGAAAAATCTATGGCTACAATTTGAATCACGACATCAACTTTTTTTCTTTTCTGATTTCCCATATGTTCATCCTATAATGTGGGTACATCCAGGAAGGATCCCACACATATCCAAAAATCCATCGTATCGGGGGCTAGAAAATAATAAAGTATCTCAGTATTGTATCCGAATTGTGTGCATTCACAATCATGAGATTTTATGCAATTGCATGTATCTCGATCGTTCAATTAAGAGTGTACAATTCAAATTTCAAACTCAGTATTTTATTTTATTTTTTAAAATAAAATATGCTTTAAAAGACGGGTCATTCAATATTTAATCAAACAGTTGAAGTACATGTAACTGTGACCGTGTAGAGTCACACTACATCCAATCCAAATTCACAAATATTATAATATTTGCATAATATTTATATATTGTAATATAAGCTTACATAATACCCAAAAAAATAATACTAGCTTACATTTTTTGAGATAAATATACGATAATGCTTGGAATGTATGTAACAAGTTTAAGTGGCTTTATAAAATGACATATATAAGAATACTTAAAAGAAAGCCAATTGTATATAGCTTGTGAGATTGGAGGAGGGGGCTTGATCCCATGCTCGCTCCTACTGAATCTGTCCATGAGTATATCTCTATGTCAGTATTCGAACATTGATTCATCACATAAGAATAATTAAAAGAAGGCCAATTGTATATACCTTGTTAGGTTGGGGGAGGGGGGTTGATCTCATGCTTGCCTCCACTGAATTTCTCCCTGTGTACATCTCTATGTCAGTATTCGAACATTGATTCTTCACATAAGAATAATTAAAAGAAGGCCAATTGTATATACCTTGTGAGGTTGGGGGAGGGGGCTTGATCCCATGCTCGCCCCCACTGAATTTGTCCCTGTGTACATCTCTATGTCAGTATTCGAACATTGATCGTCACATAAGATTAATTAAAAAAAAGGTCAATTGTATATACCTTGTGAGGTTGGGGGAGGGGGGCTTGATTCCATGCTCGCCCCCCACTGAATCTGTCCCTATGTGCATCTCTATGTCAGTATTCGAACATTGATTCGTCACATGGAGGTTTAATTCATTTCGTTAGAATCAATCCTCATTGATCACGACATAGAGGTTTTTGATGCAAGTGTGACATGGAGACTTTTTTTAGCAGCATTTGACCGTGAATTTTTAATGAATTACATATGTTATTAGTTTTCTTATATTTGTTAGATATATAAAATTGTGTAAATCATAGATATTAAACTTATAAGTCATACCATGAAGTTATGAGACAAAGTGATGGAGTAGAGACAATGAAAAAGGATGCAAGTAACTGATAATCAATTTAGTTTTATGTTTGGAGGTCGACCATGAAAACGATCTACTTACAACGACTTGTGATAGAGCAATATTGGATGGATAACAAAGAGTTGCACTTTATTTTCATGATCTGGATAAGGTGTATAATAAATTTCTTACAAAGATTTGCAGAAAAACCCAGGAGAAGAAATAGGTTAGGATTGTATATATTCATGATTTCAAGAAAATGTTTTAGAAGATCTCTACTAGTGCGAGGACACAAAAGAATTTTAATGACGATAAGAATACAACCAAAGTCAACTCCAAGCCCTTATCTATTTACTTTAGTTTTGGACGTACTTATAAAACACACCCAAAAGTGAGCATCGATATCCATTATTTTTGCAAATGATATAGTCCTACTTGGAGAGTCGATGGAGATAATAAATAGGAGATTGAAAACATGGAGACAAGCCTTAGAAGTGTCTGGTTTCTACCTGAGTATAACCAAGACATAGAATATGAAATTAACCTTAGCAAAACGTGAAACATTTCTAACAAAGAGGCGAAAGTTGGAGATTACATCATACCACAAGTTAAACGGTTTAAATATCATGGTCAAAACGTACAATTTAGAAGTAGAATCGATTGTAGAAAAGATGGTGGCAACTTGGCTTTGATGGTTTGGATATGTAGAGGTAAGACTATAATTTGTAGGACTACATGTAGGTAAGCACACAAAAAAAATATACATATAATTATAAACACTAAAAATTCTTTGACTTTAATTCATATTTGGTCTCCCCATATTAAAGAAAAATGAATTTTTGGTCCTCCGTTTTATAAAAAGATTTTTTATCCCCAATTTAACTTTTTATTCTTACTTTTAGTCTATTTTTAGGTAACTTTTTTTGATGTAGTCTACTCACTTATGAGGTAGCATTTGCTGATTAGGCCACACCGAATATCCATGTCATAAGCAATCTTGTCATAAATAAATAGGTCACATCATAAAAAATGACTTAAAAATTACATTTAAACAACATTTAAACCAAATTCTTTTTTAATTATCAAGCATCGCAACTAGCATAACTTTTCTTAGAGATTAAATATCATGATTGTGAAACCTTCACAAAATCACGGTTTAAGATGGATGAAGATTTTTTTTTGTGTTAACCATCCGGTTTTCATGAAAAGAAGCCCTGATAATATGGAATTTGGCAACAAGATAAGAAAAGTTTGACAAATTCTTTTTTGAACTCATAGTTTCTTGAATATTTTTTTTTGAACAAGCCAAAATGAAATATATTAAATTACCATAAATGGTTCATCTCGCACAAGGCGTGCAAAAGAGAACCACTCAAACACATTACATAGTTAACAAAAATCACCACGAAATAGTAACAAAAAAGAAGATTACACCATAACACCCATACAATGTAAAGGGTGCCGCCACCAATCATGATAATTGAAGGCGAAAGTGTGCATATTGGCCTTTAACCACAAGAAAGACAATAATGTAACCTTGTCTGCAATGTGAACCGAATCCAAATTCACATTGAAAATCCTATTGTTCCTTTCCTTTCAAATAATCCAGACACAAGCAAAAGCCAGATTATCTTCAGGAAAGCATGTGTAAATCGCGATAACCCCGCCAAGTGCCCAAACTGAAGAAGATGATCATGAACCATGTCTGGTGCAATAAATGAAATGCCGAGCCACTGGTAAACAAGGAGCCACACGCTTCCAAAGATGTCGCAACCGAAAAGAAGATGAACCGCGGTCTCGGAGGAGCCGCACCCTCCAACACACAAGTTGTCGTCATGATGTAGTACTCTCCATCGTACTAGATTGTTTCTTGAATAATTTGTCTTTGATGCAGTTTATCAACCACTTAAGTTCTTAGAAAATAAATAAATTACATGAGTTCAATTACTTGATTAGTAGAAACATTTTCAAATTACCTGAGTTCGTAAAAAGGAGTATCTAGATTCAAACTTATATGCAGTTGCGTTAATTTTTTGAAGCTTGTTTGAAGGGGGGGAGTTTTACTTTCAAATTTAAAGAAAAAAAGTTATTTCCATTGTTTCAAAAAGGGGATACAGACTTTAACCATAAAGGCATAGAGGTTCTTCTTGTTTGTTAGGACTCTCTCATGTACCCTGTCCTTTGGATTATATATTTACATATATTGTTTTCTAGTTTTAAGGGGATGAACAATTCACACAATTAGCTTTAGCCTCATGGTAGGTCCAATTTTTTTATTTTTTTTTTTCATTTTTAAATGATCTCAGTAATTGTAATTGCAGAGTTTATCAAGTTTGAGATATTGAACAAAAAAACCATATTATTGATAATGAAAAAGTGTTACAATCTGTGGTCGTATTCTTAACCCCAAGGATTCGGGAAATCATATTCAACGTTGAAATTTGGGGTTTAACTCATTCTTACGAAATTGGCTCTAACTTATCCTTACAAAACTAACTTATATTGTGAGGAGTGTCTCGCATTTATAAACTCTTGTCAAAAGTCTTATCTATCCGACGTGAAACTTAGGTTTTTTTCAATATTGAAAAGAGAAAAAAAATTCGTTGAAACTTTAGCAAACTTTTTTTTGGTTACAAAACTTTAGCAAACTTGAAACAATCTTTAACCATTACTCTATAGGTTTTGTCTTTTTAATACTCAATTCATTTTATAATCAGTTTGGTGGACGCCACAATTACTTTCATGTACTTCCGCTAGGGCTCATAAGCATCTTCACCTAAGCAGTACGCATCTTGATAAAGTTTCATATGACAATTGTTTATACAACTCATCACCAACTAGTGGCGGAGCCAGGAAAAAAAGTTGGGGTGGGCCACTAAAATTAACCGTTGAAAAATTGTTTAAAGTCTCGCAAAATAGACCTATAATTGAATTATTTAAATTTTTCGGGTGGGCCACTACACTACTTTGCGGGAATTTGGATCAACCGAAACCTATAACCGACATAAAATTGTATAAAATATCACAAAATAGACATATAATTGAATTATTTAAATTTTTCGGGTGGGCCACTACATCACTTTGCGGGAATTTGGATCAACCGAAACCTAAAACCAACACAAAATTATATAAAATCTCGCAAAATACACCTATAATCGTTGATTTTTTAATTTTTCCGGGCGGGCCGTGGCCCACCAGCCCATGAAGGGCTCCGCCACTGTCACCAACTATGGCATAAACAAATGCTCGGTATTTTAATTGAGGAATGTCAGCGATATTCACTTTTCAATACGAGCTAGCACTCATTTGTTTATTGGATGAAATCAATGTATGCCTCATCACTTTGTGTGGGTTCAATTTTCAAAAGTGTAGACCCACAATGATTTAAACTAATAAGAGAGTGAGTATTAGAAAAAGTGTTAAAAAATAGTGTTGGTGGCATTACTCATTTTACTTTCTTGCTATGATATAAAACAAGTCATGCATTAATAGTAATGACTTTGAAATTACCTTTTTTGAGTAAGCCCTGATAATCAATATATATATATATATAGGGTTATGATAGAAGACACCTTTTGTGAAGGTGTCTTTTATCAAGTTACTCTATGAGCATTTGTTAAAAGACACCAACTACTTTTTATGAAGGTGTCTTTTATCAAAGTTATAACTAAAAAAGTGAAAATCACACCTTGAGGTGTGACTTGATAAAAGACACCACACTACTTTTTATGAAGGTGTCTTGTAACATAACCCATATATATATATATATATATATATATATATATATATATATATATATATATATAGTAATTATAACAACAACAGCAACAACAATAGGGATGTAAATGGATATCCATGGATGTGGATAGTGTGATATCTGTGTCCGCTCCGTTGGATAAATATGAAATCCGTATCCTATCCATATCCGCGCGGATATCCATTTAGCGGGTAATCCGTGGATTTTGAGGTATCCGCGGGTTTATACAGATATCTATGGATAACATTTATAAAAATAAAATAAAAAATCTGTTTAATTTTTTTTAGCTAAAATTTAGAAACAAAGGTTCTTCACATGCATTTTATTTTCTTTTTAGCAAAACGTAATATCCATACATTACAATAACAACAAAGATCATTGACTCAACAAAAACATAAATAAAGTCTCTTACATTTAATAAAAATAAAGTTCTTTGATATAACAAAAACATAAATAAAGCTCTTCATATTCAACAAAAACAAAGCTCTTGCTTCAACAATCCCAACCATTTTCACTTCTTTTTAAAGGAGCGTAATAACTAATAACACTCACAATACCTAGGGTTTTTTCTTAGGAAGTCGAATGGTCTTGAGGTTATTTATTTAATTTACTCGGTTTAATAGCGGGTATGGATATCCACGATGTGGATACCATTAAATCCGCATCCGTATCCATTAATTAGCAGGTAGTTAAAAAATCCGTTTATTTTATCCATTGATATCCATTAAGGTATCCGCTCCGTGTCCGTGACGGATTTTATCCGCAGATATCCACGGGTGCGGATTTTCTCGCCATCCCTAAATAACAACAAAGAGTTATTAAGTGGGTATAATGATGATCACATCTCACGAATCATTAATTACGAGTTATTAACTTTTCACATAAGTATAAATATTAGGAGTAATATTTATTTGAGCAATGCTATATATCAAGAAAGATTTTTTCAAGAAAATTTCAAGAATGACATGGCAGAATAATCACCCTTGGATTTTATCAAGAAATTGTCCCGAAGTTAATGTTAGCCAATAAAATCTCTCAACCTGACCGAAAATCATGGGGTGATGGGTGTTATGTATTTTTTTTTATGAAAGGTTAATAAATAAGACTGAAATCTAAGGGTGATTATTCTGCCATGTCATTCTTTAATCTTTCTTGATAAAATCATTCTTGATATCTAGCATTTTCCTATTTATTTATATTAGATTGACCGTCGTGAGAATACTACATAGTAAGAGTTAGGAAAAGTGTCATAAAATATTCTCAAAGTGATAGTGGTGTATTATACCCTTCGACCTGAAACAACTATGTACCTATATGTAAGAGTCGAGTACTTTGTTGTCGTTCAAACGTTGTTCGGAAAAGGACGACTATAAAGTCGGTTGATGAGCACTATATAAATCATGCTGAAGGACATGAGTGACCTAGATGAAATTTTCCTCTCCGACATAACAGGAGAAATTTCAAAGGGCCTAATATTGAGTTGGACAATGGTGACACGGTGTATGTCTTGTGTTCAATATAGACATAGGGGCAAAAACGTAAGTATATATGTAATTTAAGGTGAGAAAAACACAAGAAAGGGAGGTTGAATTATGTTGGCTTTTTCTAGATTCCTTTTCTAAGTGTTAAAAGTTGTCCAGAATCTGATGAGTATAGATTCTGATACAAAGTCTGAGTGCAGCAGAATACAGAACACAGATGAGAGAGAGAGAGAGAGAGAGAGAGAGAGAGAGAGAGAGAGAGAGAGAGAGAGAGAGAGAGAGAGTGAGCAAACACAAGAAATTTTATATTGGTTCCTCCCACAACACAGGAGTAGTCCAGTCTCCTGCACTTACAAGGGATTTTACTATAATCACTCTGCTTACATTTGCCCAATGACTCTTCCAAGAGACTTGCCAATGCTCAAGCATTCGTGCAAGAGACTTCTTTGCCCAAGGTCACTACCAAGGGACTTCCACTGCTCAAGGACAACTCCAAGATACTTCCTTTGCTCAAGGACACTTCCAAGAGACTTCTAGCACTCAAGATTTCACCTAGAGACTTATATTGCTCAAGCAGGTATGCAAGAGTTTTTCCTTGCTCAAATGGCTCCCCTAAGAGACTTTTATGCTCAATCATAACTGATTGAGACTTCTGGTGCTCAATCACAACCGAATGAGACTTTGATGCTCAAGGTTTCATCAAAAGACTTATGTTTCTCAACCTTAACAAGCAAGAGGCATATGTTTGTTTACAACAAATATAAACAAACTTGTTCTTACACCGGATTTAACAATTTATGTTGTAAACTGAATAATTTTAATAGACTCTTTAAACTTTCAAGGATTTCTAAGATTACATAAGTTGAAACAAAAAAATCCTAAGTGTTTATGCGCAATTAGATGTGGCAGAGTAATGACACAGTTAAAATAGAAGAATCTTGTTAATCTTCTTCATGGTCTTCAGTTCCTTATATAGGCAGGGATTTGAGAGACGTTGGAGAAGAGTGTCAGCGCATAAAGAGTCATTGAGAAGCTTCATATCAAGGATGTTGAGCCATTGTCGGATTTGGATAATTCCGTTAGATAGTCATTCGAAAACACTTTGCTGAAACAGGAAGTATCCGTTCATTCTTATTGCCTTTCAAGTCCTTTGTCTGTTTCTACACGTGGTCAGAAGAAGACAAATCTGTGCTCAAATCCTTTGATGTGGCCAGCTACAGAATACGACAAAACTGACGTGGAGTCTGGGTCCCTCAGGTGCTTCTGGAGTCTGATGGGGTCTTTTGTGTCCTACTAGAACTTGTCAGTCTGGTGATCTCTATAAAATCTGATGATCTCTTCAGCTTTTAGGAGGCGTCACATTCTTCTGATCCAATGTGTTGACTTTTGGTTGACCTTTCTTCAGATCTTCTACCAAAGTCTTTGAGCTTCTCTTGTATTTATGATGCTTTCATACTTGTTCAATATTTGATGGATATATTCTATGATCCTGCACACGTAACAAATATTAGTATGTCCAATTGTTCTTCGATACTTTGTTATCATTAAAACCTTAGAGAAATTGTACAAGACGATTCTTGTTCCAATAGTAATAATTATCGCATAAAGATTTGTCAGATCAAATGACATTCTTGCCACTTGGATTGTAGTGGTGTGTTACTAGATATCGCTCACTATTTATAATATTAAAGATATGATTTAATATTAATGTCAACATAACGAGAATCTACAACGTCACACACATATGACATATAGATAAGAGAAACAAATAAGTAAGACTTGTTATAAAATAATAAGTGAGACTGATTAGTAATTAAATTATTAAGTATAAGTTATTATTTGATTTACAAAAAATAGAGAATCACAGTTCATCGTACAGTACAACGCAGTTAAGTGAAATTTGGTACACCGTAAGGTACATTATGCTTAAGTGATTAGCTTCTTGACCACATAAGTGGTTCTATAAATAGAACATTTTGCTTAAGCACTTTACACACCTAACCTAATTCACTATTTCAGAAACCCTAATTTTCTGAAAATCAAAATCTGCACCATCTCTCTAGAAAAAGCTTATGTTCAATCACAACTAGCACCGCTAATGAAAGAAGTTATGTTTGTGTAGATCGATGATGAGATGCCGCTCGAGCGGCGCTACAGATCAACCACTTTGGTTTCGACTATCAACAATATTACACTTCAAGAGATTAACACGTGAATCCTTTTTGTATAATTATGTGCTTGCGAGATTCTTAACAAAGGGTATATTCCACTCAGGAGAATGAATATTAAAAGAGTTTTAAAAGCTAAATCTATAGAAAACCCATCATATGGTTCTTCAAACTTCAATGATCTTATCGAAATGTTTCTTTATGATTTTATAACGAAAAGCGTTTTAAGCTAGTCCATTTGTTTGAAAGATTTCTATTGGAGGGATACATTCCAGAACAACCTCGTCAAATTATGCTAGTATTTTAAAATATTTAAATTTTAAATAGATTAGGGTTTTCACAATTTTGAAGGTCCTCCAACTTTGTATTTTTTTCCTTTTCTTTTTTATTAATAATATTAGGTTTAATTACCCTCTTATTTTTACTCACTCACTCACATAATTGCTTTTCCTTTTTTAGAATCACTTAATTTTGGTCAAGTTTCCCTATTTTTGTACTAAAAAATAATGATGATGTGATATATTTAAATGACTAGTCATACAATATGATAAAGTGGAATGACCAACAACCATGAAATTCCTCTCAAAAAAAAAAAAACCATGAAATTATATAAAAAAAAAAACCTCTAAAGCATCAATTTAAAATTATGAAAGAGCGATTAAAATTGTATGAATTTAAAATGGAGGACCAAATTCGTGAGTGAGTGAAAATAAGAAGACCAAAACTGTGATTAAACCTAATATTTAAGAATGTGATGCAATTGATTGTCAAGGGTTTGAGGTGCCGTATAGCTCAAATGTCGGTTCCTCGTCATTATGTATTGGGTTAATAGTGTTTTTCACCCCATAGGTTATTTTTGATTTTTGCCCCTATAAAATTTTCAGTTTGATTTGCATCATTGTAAAACTTTTTTTTTCTTCCGGAAAACGCCCCTCCCCCATATGACTGTGCATATTTGCTGACGTGGTACACTGTGTGGCATGCTGACTGTGCATATATGCTTATGTGCCGTGCTTACTGTATAATTAATTTTATTTTTTTAAGGGTACACGTGGCATTTGTGCCTATTTTTTTAAAAAAATTATAATATAAATTCATTTATATTAATTTAGAAATAAAAATAATTTGAAAAATTTGAAAATTAATTTTTGAAAATAAAAAAATTCAGGAATTTTTTTTATGACGATTTTTTTTTCCAAATTGTATATTTTTTGTTTAAATTAGAAAATGATTTTTTTCTAAAATTTTAATTTAAAAAATGATTTTATAAAAATCAGGAATAAAATTTTTGAAAAAAAATCTGAATTTTTTAGAAAATTTGCATCCAGATTTAAAAAAAAATATTTTCCAGACCTTTTTTTTGTAGAAAAAATTTTAAAACTATTTTTTTCGGAAAAAAACTGAATTTTTTTTAAAAATTTCGAATTTGTTTTTCCTAATTTTAAATTTTTTTATTTTGAAAATTAAACTCCAAAATCTTTAAAAATAAATTAATTTTAAAAAAACCGGATATTTTTTCTGATTTTTTTAATATTTGAATTTCGAAAAAAAAAACAAATTTTAAAAAAATCATATCGTTTTTTCTGATTTTTTAATATTTGAAAAAATATATATATATTTTTTTTTTAAATTTTTTGAAAAAAAATCTGAATATTTTTCTATTTTTTGGATTTTGTTTATTTTTGAAAATTAATTTTCAGATATTTTAAAAAATAAAATATGATGTGGACAATTAAAAATAAATAAAAAAAGCCAAGTGAGCGCCACATATGAGCATTTGATGAGTTGGATGCAGGAGGGGTGTTTTCCCGAAAAAAAAAGTTTTACAAAGATGCAAATCAAACCGAAAATTTTATAGGGCGAAAACCGAAAATGACCTATATTATAGGGGTGAAAAGTACTATTAACCCTTATGTATTTGCACAAGCTCCATAGTTTAACTAAAAAAATTCAAAAATAAGAAAAGTAAAATTTAAATTAAATTATATGATTAACATTAATAAGACTATTTTTGTTGAAATGTTTTTTGTTTGAGTTTTGCTTTAGATTAGTTGTATTGAGATCAATTCTAATGAAAAAAAAGGGGAATTAGTCACTTTAGTCCTTGAATCGGAAGGGATTCGTCACTTTAGTCCCTGAATGCTGATAAATTGCAAAATAGTCCCTGAATGTAGACTTTGTTAGTCAAGTTAGTCCCTGAATGCAAACTTCGTTAGTCAATTTAGTCCCTGAATGTAGACTCCGTTAGTCACTTTAGTCCCTGAAATTGACCATGCAGGGACTGTTTTGCAATTTCTCTTCATTCAGGGACTAAAGTGACGAATCCTCTCCCATTCAGGGACTAAAATGACTAATTCTCCAAAAAAAAAACTTTGCATTGTAACTTAACTTTTCCTTTTATTTAAAAAGTAAAATATACAGTGTTGGGTCAACAAATGACAGAATAAATCTTCAATCAACAACCATGGCTAATTTAACATCTGTGACGTTGTATGTATATAGTGTCAATTAAAGGTATCGTGTAGGAAATGCAGAGAGCAGATTAAATAATAGTGACTTAACTGTAGTGAGTATTCACAACAACCGAAAGGAACAAGCACAAAGATAAAGAAAAAAAGACTTAACTACCTACCGATCATATATATTCACAACATTTGCATTGCAAGAAATTAAAGAATCAGACAAGCAGCATATAGTGTTTTTCTTTGTTTCGATTAATCAAATCACAAGCATATAGATCCAAGGAGTTAGTAAGGAACTGTTGATTAAGTTTAAAACGTTGGTTATTATTATTATTATTATTATTATTTTATTTATTTATTTATTTATTATTTTTTTTGGGTCAAGAATTTTATTATTATTTATGAATGTAATGAATTTATTATTAACTTTTCCAAATAATCTGCAGACAAATGTGTTTGGATTACAAGAACGTGCATTTGTGTTCGTACTAATTAGACATTAACCTTTTTTGTTTTCTGTTGAGAGAACTAGACATTAATCTTATTTAATTGTATTAGAGGAATTCTAATTTCCCCGCACATTAACAATACTACATTTTATTTAAAAAAAAAACAATACTACATTTATTTTTTATTAAATATATATATATATGACCATCTTGTGACTAAATAATTCATCCAAAGGACTAGAGAGACAAACCTTTAGAAGTACTTAATTACCTTGAACTTGGTTGTGTAAATTCCCTTTATTAACTTCATCGTGTGCAACTTTGCTTGTTCTTTTGGGACCACTAATTGAAACCGATGGTTTGTGTTTCCATCATAATCAATTGGATTTACGACCTTCAAATCATCAATATTCTCTTCATTATCAGCCAAATTAACCAATGATTCTCTCATAAATTACATATCTTGCGAGACCACGACATGAATGGCTGGAACTACAAGAACCAAGATGCTAATGTTGTTCAGTGTTTGCTCTATCAATCTCCAATTCCTGCTCATTTTTCATTTTTGTTGCATCTACAACTTCTGAATCATGTGAATTTTAAGTATCTTCATTTGCCAAGTTTTGTATGTTAAATTGTGCTCCACATTTGTATGATGAGTTGAATCTGTGAAACAAAATAGCAAGTGTACTAATTCGTCGGCAAGTAGTAAAATTTATAAGTTCGTTTTCATAAGGATTCTGTAATTCCAACTTAACGACCACAATAGTGATTAGGATATGTTTAAAATAGGTTAAAACGACTAGGTCATGTCAGATTTCCTTCTCTGAATTATTTGGTTAGACCAATAATATCTTGGAACACTATTCACTGTTTATGGCACCCTAATGTGTAAGGTGAGTCCATAGCCATTGAAGGTTTTCAAGAACACCAAATTATCATAACAAAGCATTAATTGAATATTCGTAAAGCTAATAAAGGTTTAACGGTTAAATTAAGTTGAGCCTTAAAGATATGGTTAGTAGTCATGAGACATAGATCGATTTATGAGCATTTGTAAACACATAAAAATATTAATGATAAATTTAACCGAATAAATTCAAAGCAATCAATTATATTCAAAGGATAATAAGTTACATGATTAAACAATTATAGAGAAATTCCTCCTTTATGACTTAACCTAGAGAAATAGTTACTCATGCTTCATAAACCTAAACTATTGAATATGAAAAGGAAAATAAAATAAAATAAAATAAAGGATCATTGATTGATGATTCCTTGACTCCCAAGTGGCTCCAGTTGTTCCTAATTTTCCAAAATCGAGTTTCTTGGTGAGCGATTAAGAATAATTTCTTGGTAATTTTGCTACTCTCTTGAGAGAAAGGAAAATTGTGAAAATTAGGGTTAGTTCTTGTTGAACATTGGAACTTGATTCCTTGTAACTCTTTTATATCTTTTGTGAAGTCTCGTTGATAATGAATCAAAGAGCTACTCCCTCCATCAAACATATGTTAATTTGAATTGAACTGAATAAGAATCTTGGTGTTTGTCTCTTTACACTCTTTTACCTCTTGTCTTTGGTTTGAATTTATTGTGTTGAAAAGTTATTTATTTGGAACGTTGAGTTTGATTGCGATTATTATTTGCTCAACTTTTTGTTAAATTCACTTGCATTTTATTTTTTGCTAAAAAACAATAAGTTTTAAGTATTAGTATGAGATTTTCCTTCAAAAAAAAAAGTATTAGTATGAGATTTATTTTGGCCCATTCACATTTCTTTGTTTATTTATATTCATCTTTTTGGTAAATTATTTTTATATTTTTAAAAGTTGTGGTACGGTATATGTACACGGAATCGATTAGACTATTACCATTAATAATTGTAAGAAAAAAATCTTCACTACCCACCAAAATTAGCATTCCATCACTTCAAATCACTTCACCTGCATGGAGTCAAGTTTAATTCAGAAAAAAATATGTACAATTTAACATTTAATAGGTCTTATTGTATTTATAAAATGATACTCCCTCCGTCCCGGAATATCTGACCCATTTTCTCAAAAAAAGTGTCCCAAAATAACTGAGTCATTTCAATTTTCAATACAACTTTCATTATTCCCAATACAATATAACACTAAATAATACTACTTTTATCATTCCCAATACAATATATTCCACTTTCCCCTTTATTTATACATTTTTCTTAATCTGTGTGAAATGAGTCAAGGGATCAGATAAATTGGGACGGAGGGAGTATCTTTTTAATATTAATAATTGTAAGAAAAAAAATCTTCACTACCCACCAAAATGTGCTTTCCATCACTTCAGCAAGCATGGAGTCAAATCAAATTTAATTTAGAAAACAAATGTAAAAGGGGAATTAGTCACTTTAGTCCCTGAATGGGGAACGATTCGTCAATTTAGTCCCTGAATGCAGATAATATGCAAAACAGTCCCTGCATGGTCAATTTCAGGGACTAAAGTGACTAACGAAGTCTGCATTCAGGGACTAAAT
Organism: Medicago sativa; assembly: GCF_051527215.1. Taxonomy (NCBI): domain Eukaryota; kingdom Viridiplantae; phylum Streptophyta; class Magnoliopsida; order Fabales; family Fabaceae; genus Medicago; species Medicago sativa. Next base: position 26,915,214 of record NC_140752.1, on the reverse strand, counting down.
TGACTAACGGAGTCTGCATTCAGGGACTAAATTGACTAACAAAGTCTACATTCAGGGACTATTTTGCAATTTATCTGCATTCAGGGACTAAATTGACGAATCGTTCCCCATTCAGGGACTAAAGTGACTAATTCCCCAATGTAAAATGTAACATTCAATGAATCTTCTTTTATTTATAAAATGATATGTTATTAATATTAATATCACTATTTAAATTCTAGAAAATAAATTGTTCTAACTTAATTTTCCAAGGGTTATAAATAAAAAGTTATTTGACGTGTGTGTGTATGTGTGTGTGTCTATATATATATATATATATATATATATATATATATATATATATATATATATATATATATATACTTTATTCAATTCAACTAATTGTAAATTTTGATATATGTTAAAAAAAAAAAAACTAACGGTCCACTAGTTCAAATGCAAATTAGAGATTTTGCAGAGACATATACAATCCAAAAGATATTAATGTTGGGGGTTTGTACATTCTTCAAGCCGCAAGAGGAGACCATGTAGCCGCAAGGAACATATGCTTTTATCGGTTCGTTTTTTGTTGGCATAAGCATTTTCTGTCTTTCAAAAATGGGGTTTCTTAGAGTTTATTTTTTGGTGAGGGCACTAAGGATTCTTTAGAGTTTTAATGTCCTTTTAGAAATAATAATGGTCTTAAGGGCATGGTCCTTTCGATAGTTTTTGTCCCTTGAAAATTAAGAGTATTCTTAAGTTCATAGTCCATTTCGAGATAAATTGTCCCTTAAAAAATAAGAATGAAATTAAGAATATTGTCTCTTTCAATGTTTTATGCCCTTCAGAAGTTAGGAGTTATAATGATAGAAACACCATATTATAGTGGTCTCAATACCATGTTGGAGTGGTATTAACACCATATTTTAAGGTGTCTTTTTAGAACGGAACCTACAATGGCGCAAGAGTTTGATATTGTTGCAACTAGACTGTTTTATTATGGAGACGTTGTAATTGATAGTATGGTTGCACAATTTTAATCAGTGTCACGAACCGTTTCAAGAGAGCGACATAGTCCGTGACTCAGCTTAATAATGTCTTCAATGACCAAAAATTATTGTTCCAACATATATATGAAAAAGAAAGTTAGATAACATAATGTAAAAGAAAGTTAGTTAACAAAAGTTGATATATTAATTAAAATTTGAGTAAGATGCATCAATTATTATTTACTAAACTTTCTCATATTATATATATATATATATATGACCATATTTGAGGTGAAATCTATAAAATCACCATAAACCATCACAATTTTGGCAAAATTACGTATTACTAACTTTGCCGAAAATAAAAGTGCCATCGCCACTTTCTGAAGGGAAGCACTTGGGTGGCATAATGTCACCGTGACATTAAATCTGAGCCACACAACACACATTGCCACACAACATCTGGGCCACACAACACATACAACACATCTGGGCCACACAACACAACACCTTTGTGTGTCCCAGATTTAATGTCACGGTGACATTATGTCACCCAAATATTTTCCCTTTCTGAAATTATACAACTCATCCAAACATATATAGTTAAAGGGAAATGATAGATACAATGATAAAATGTATCAAGGAAATTTTAAAACAATGTATTTACTAACACCTTTACTTAATTACACACTATTATCTTCCTTTGATTTCCGACAAATAGCAAATTTAAATGGCTGAGATAAATTTTTGATAAAAACACTCTAGATAAATAACAATGCTAATAGTTAAAAGGCACGTTGAGACTCATGTCTATTATGAACGATAGGAGATAGGAGTACTTTTTCCAATCATAAAAGCTAAATAAAACACTACTATTATACTATTATAAAAATAATACTCCTAATAATAATACAAATTATGCGGAGATTCAGGGTTCTATTTTTAATTGGCTGTGACCATATATCATATCATCATGATAATGTCTCTTATTCAGTCCAATTATTGTTGTTTGTGGCTGTGACGGTGAATGAAAAACATACATAAGAAGCCAAAATCGAAAAGAACAAGGTGAAGGAAAGGAATGAATATAGGAGGTGCATGTACCTACCTACAACATAGGTGTTTGGTAGTTAGTATTTAAACGAAATGTTAACTTGTGCTCTTAGGGTATAAGTTAAGGTACCAAATATAGAAACTTTTTTTTAAAAGTTGTGTATTCAATATTTTGAAAGTTTCAAAAATTATCATTTAAATATAAAATTTATTTGTTAATTCTATTTTAAGCTCCTTAATTTATGTCCTTAAGCACAAGTTAACATGACCTTTACTCTGTGAACCCTCGTTAAAATATTAATGTTTTTCATCAATTCAATTATGGGAAAATTACATTGACCTCCCCTGAGGTACATCAAAATGACACTCACACCCCCTCTATTTTAAAACTTGACATTCTCCTCCCCTGACTTTGACACTGTTAACCACCGTTAAAGAACAGAAGCTCTAATGACTAATATTTTCCTCATAATAATTGTTTGACAATAAAATGAAGTGAAAACGTAATCGATGGGAAAAATGGTAAAGGCGAAGTAGATAAAGAAGAGGAGGTGTCTTGTTTTAGTATACTATTGTTTCCACTCAGAGATGAGGTGGAAGAGAGGAAAAATTGAGTACGATTGTCACCTAATGATATAGAACCCATTCTCTCATTCTTCTTCTCCAACAACTCTTTTATTTTTCTCTTTCTATCCCTCATCCTCTCTTCCCAGATAAATTTAAATCAGTTTGCAAGTTCATCTCTATTTACCAAAACATAAACCAAAACCTCACTTCCTGCGCCGCCACTTTCAGCGACGGCAACTCCGGCAACACATTCATTTGCGGAGGAAATTTTTGCGATTTTTTATGGCCGTATATCCTCTAATTTCCTCTCTCAAGGCTTAGATCCTCTGTTCCATGTTTTTTTGGGATCCATGACCATGCTTCTTGTCGTGCTGCTCAACACAAATATGTAAATCTTAATTTTTTTTTAAATAGCTAAGTGTGCTATGTTAATTATGACAGAAAAGAATAAGGAATTTCAGAGTAGCTACATCAACATGTGTGTAGATGTGTGAGAAGTTGCAGAAAAAAAGGGAATTTTACATTTGTTAGTTTTAAGTAACAGACCTAAACACCGTTAACTAAAAAGGGAGGTATTTGTCACATGTAATACTAAGTAGGGGAGGTCAGTGTCATTTTAAAAAATAGAAGGGGTGTGAGTGACATTTCAACAAACCTTAGGGGAGGTTATTGTAATTCTCCCTTCAATTATTGGTGTAGTATGCAGTACATGCCACCACTAAAATCTTGCACGTATGTGTGTGGTTCCTACTTTACATTTTTTGCACGCTTGAAATTTCAAGACTTGGCTGCATTGCATAAAGACAAAAATTAAGATTTTCTTTTTTCTTTCCTGTCTGTGTGCGTGTTTTATTTTGACCGAAATAAAATTAGTATATAAATTTGTTGGGTTAGTTGTACACAAATTAATTATTTTGTCCCTAGGTAGTGAAATGACTAAACTATTTGAGTCTATACTAATTGTGAGCGAAAATCACAAACTACCCTGAGATAAATACTTTGTCCGTATACTAGTTGATGTTGAAGATGGTTTTAAAGTTATTTATAGTTTATTATTTATCACATATTGTTCAGGTTTTCGGGCCGTTGAGTATATAAATACGTTTGAGTACCTCATATTTTGAAGCAGTTTTTGGGATGAGATCCAAACCTATTTAACATGGTATTAAGCTGAGTTAAAGTTTGTAGTGTGAGAATTAGACTCAGGTCCACACTAGACGTGAGGATGGATGCTGAAGTTGGTTTTGAAGTTGGTTGTAGTTTGTTATTTGTCCCATGTTGTTCAGGTTCTCAGGCTATTGAGTCTATAAATATGCTTGAGTACCCACATTCTTTAAGCTAGTTTTTGGGATGAGATCCAAACCTATTTAACAGAGTAGAAAATCACACACTCCAATGGTTGGAATGTTATGCAGATATTATTTTAATCAAATAAGGGACAACCAAGTCTATTACCAAGTACATGTGTCTTGAAGACATCAAACTGAGCGAAAGCTTAGTAAAAATAGACAATAAAGCAACCCACTTACGTTGGTCTGGTGAGTGGTGATATTGACTTGGATCTTTGAAGTGTACTCCTCCTTAAATTCTCTATTCTAATAAGCTAATTTAACTTCTTCAAATAAAAAAAATGACAATGAAGCATGAAATCCACACTTCCTGTTGTAGCACTGCACTACTAACCTTAAGGAACAATGAGTAAGGCGGCACATGTTAAATTACACAAAATCAAGCAAGCACAACCTATTTTTAGTATTTCATCGCTTTATCGTTCTACCTTTATCTTTAAATACATGCATTTCTTAGTATAGTAGCAAAAACCCGAAAGCAAACATATTCAATATGAAGTCTAATACCATGCCAAATGGAAGACTTAATATGATAAGCGATAGGAAATCTGTTCCAAAAAAAAATACCCTTGAAGGGTAATAACCTACATAGAATTAGAAGTAAGAAACTTTCACAAATAAAAGATGCTATTTATTTTCTTTTTATGTTATTATTTCATTTTTTAGTCGTGTAGTATAACGACTATAAATTCATCTCTTAAAGTGAATAAGTGCGGTGTCTAGAATTCAAATCCCGACTATTACAAATATAATGTAATGTTCATACCAACTATTAGTGAGATAAATTCGCGGGGACTTCTTTTTATATTATTAACAATTACCCTTTGAAAACTAAAAAGAAAACATATATGGGTACGAAAGAGTATTTATATAGAAAAAATATGAGGATAAATAAATGGGGAAATAGTCACTTTGGTCCTTGAATGAGTGACGAGTAGTCACCATAGTCCCTCAATGTATCCAAATAGCAAAATAGTCCTTGATTGTGCACTTTGTTAGTCAAAATAGTCCTTGATATTAAAATATTTCATTAATATTGTCATATTAGTCCTTCAATAGACTTACTTATTTTCATATTAGTCCTTATACGTACTTACTTATTATCATTTTAGTCCTTATATCAAAAGAGTTATTGTGAGTATTAAGGGGTTATTTAAGCTTTAGGGACTATTTTGACTAACAAAGTGGAGAATCAGGAACTATTTTGGAATTTTGATACATTGAAGGACTATTGTGACTACTTGCTACACATTCAGGGACAAAGTGACTATTACCATAAATAAATTGTAACATTTGTCAAAAAGATTGTACTACGTGTCAAAGTGAAAACAATAAGGAGATGAAATAAATTGAAGGATACATGCACGTGCAGGAGACAAAAATCTTGTGAAATCTGAAATGGGTCGATCATTTTATACATCCCAGTGTACCTGTAATTAAAAGGGTTAATTAAGTAAATGATCCTTATAAATATTCAGAATTTTGTTTTTAGTCCCTACAAAATAAAATCACACTTTTTAGTCCCTATAAAATTTTCCATCAACATTTTTAGTCCCTATAAAATTTTCCAACAACTTTTTTAGTCCCTATAAAATTTTTCCATCAGCATTTTTAGTCCCTAAAATGCTTAAGAAAAATGTCACAGGGACTAAAAAGTATGATTTTATTTTGTAGGGACTAAAAACAAAACTGTGAATATTTATAGGGACTAAAAACTTAATTAACCCTAATTAAAAGTATAGGCTGACTCTCAAGCATCTTGTGTCTCTATCTGGTTTAATGAACAATATTCAATCTTAATTTCTCTATCATTTACATGTGGCTAAAAGAAAGGACAAAATTGAATGTTTCATGCTGCCCAAAGTCATCAATTTCAACACCATATGAATAAAATTATGATCCATCCAGCACACACTGAAAACGAGTATGAGATAAGATTTTAGGTTTGCTCATAAGTATAGTATGAATGTGAATCTTTAGCTGCTGGAAAAAATATTGTCTCTCCTCAAGTCAAATATAAACAAAAGAACTTATTTTTTTTTTTACTATAAATATTTTTTTTAGTCGTCAGGTTTAAACCCTGAACCTTGCATATATTATGCATTGTCCCTACCAACTGAGCTAAGCTCACAATGACTTTTTACTATAAATATAAACAAAATAGTTAAATATGTTTTTCATCTCTATAAATATTTCTAACTTTTCGTTTTAATCTCTTCAAACTTTTCCTTCAACTTTTAGTTTTATAAAAAAAATTGATCACTACTTTTAGTCTCTACTTTTAAGTCAATTTATGTGTATTATACCATTTTTTTTAATGTCATGTTTAATACATTATCAAATTTTCTCTTGTTCCTTAAAAAAAAATAATTCTCTCTTGCAAAAGTTTAATGTTAGCAACATAATGAGAGATAAATATACATTTTTATATCATTATTTCAACTTTTTCTATTATTTGACTCCAAGTTCGATTGTTAGGTGGTGTAAGTATAAGCAAGTGTGCACGAATGAAAGTTCTACTTGAGAGGTAAACATGATAAATTGATGAACTCACACTCAGGGAGAAATTGTTGTGTATCAAGTATGAGTTAGAAGTCTTACATCAGTTAAAATAAAAACCAATTGTTTTAAGATTTTAGGTTACGATTGTTCTGAACTCAACATGGTTGGTCCTTCCACCTCCCCCGGTGACCCAAATAATTAAACTAACATGAGTATGTCAATGTCTCATACCTCAAAAGTCATTTTAGTACTTTGCTTTGTGTATCTCATCTCATTCATCCCTTGCTGATTTCAGTAACCAAAATCACTGTCAATTTTTTGTACCATCGCATATCATCACAGTTCAATAACTTATAGCTTACCTGCACAGCCTAGCCTAAACTGTGAGTCTGTGATGATCTATGATTCTCTTCATACTCTTTCAAGCAAACACATGAGGGCCATCATGTCAGATTTCACTTCGTGTGTAAGGTAAAGTAGAAAAATATTACATCTTACGTGAAATGTGAAACTATATTCTGGAATATAACATAAAAGATGTAACAGTTAATTTGTTTTGGATATTTTTTCTTCTAACCATGTAAATACCAATATCTACCACCCTTAACAATGATTTATCTTTGTCGAGCAATTTGTTGGATACGCAAATCAGTGAAATTTTTCTTATTTTTGAGGAAATTTGTAAGATATTTGATGTGACACATAACATCCTTTTTTAATGGAGAAAAGTCTTAACATAGATCAAATCAGTGCGGTTCTTATGAAATAAGAGGCTTGACTCTTAATGTATAATCGGTCTAAGTAAAATAAAAACGCAATTTTTTTTAAAACTTTCTAATCTTAAGAAGCAATTTAGGAGGCATAGAGGAAGACTGAAAAAAATGTAGAACCTAAAAATTTAGGAGGCATATATTAGCGACATATACCTAAATTTGTCAACGTTCAACGTTCAATATATAACAAAATTAGCAATTATATTTTTCAACATTCAACATATAACAAAAATTTCGACATTCAACATTCAACTTATATTAGAACCATATATTTGCAACATTCAACAAAATTAGCAATCATACACTTAAATTTAAAAAATTAATTACTAGTAAGCATTAAGCAACATATAACAAAATTCATGTAGCTAAGCTTCATTAAAAAATCAAAATCAGAAGAACTTCTAAACATGAACCGAAATATAAAATATTAAGTAAAAGAGAGGTGTTGAGTGAGAAGAAGAAACTCAAACGCGTACCGAAGAAAGAAAGCCCAAACATGTTTTTTATTTTTTTTATTTGAGTGGGGTGTGGGTATTAGGTTATACTTTTTTGACTATTACTTTTCCCACTCTATGCATTTCCTCGTGCGCCCTATTTTTTTCCAAAATTACCCTCGGAGCTTTCCGGATTATATAATCCGAACATGTCCGGATTGTATAATCTGGATTCAACCAGTACACATAACTAAAACAGATTTGCACGTCATTGTGGTTTTTATCATTGTTTTTCAATAAATCATTATATATGTATGTATAAAAGGCAATTAACTTAAATATTATATCAAAAAATGATTATATATATATATATATATATATATATATATATATATATATCATTATACCAAAAAAAGAGTTGAATCGATATCATTACACATTTCACCTAATGATATACATTTCAACTAAACTAATTATATATATCTAATCTATGGCGCTGAAAGATCAATGGAACTATCCTTATTTTCAACCTTCACACCTAGATCAACAAGACCAACCCTCTCATCGGGATCAAGATTTTCAATAATGTACAATTCTTCATCATCTTCTACCACCTCTTGACCCGCCCTCCGACTTAGCTCATTATAATCTACCATCCGACTGGCATATCTATCAGGCCAGCTGTTTGCATCCTCTCGATGGTGTTGTCTCCATAGGTTGCAAGTGGGAGGAATTGGACAATCATCCTTCAATTTCAATGCCATAAAATGGTTGTCATTCACATATGCTAGACACATCTACGGAGAGATACTTGGCGGTGGCGGTGGACCACATAGAGGGAAATAGGTTGCCGAGCGCCCTAATCCAATGGACAACACAACAACCGCTTGGTTGAATTTCTGTGCGATGAGGAAACCCATATCCGGCATTGTCATCCATTTATCCCGTGGTGCATTGCCAATATCGGCGTAGGATAGAGCGTCTAAGACCTCTTTATATCGCCTATCATCATTAATCATCCTCCGATAACAGGCATTTTCATTACCGATAAGCTCTTTGTAAAGGTTGTACCGGACTATTGTGTGATCATCAACAGTCAAGTTACGTAGGACCACAACTGCTCGGAACCCACAATGGCCATCACCGGGTACATCCGTAACATTTTCAATAAAGCCATGCATCCAAATTGGGATTTGGTCTTTGTGTGGTATGTGGACTTCAACGGGTGTTGGCTTCTTCGGATTTTTTTGGAGTTGGCTTAGGAGGACTAGAGACATGTTGCTTTTACGTGCACTCTTTCTACTCGTCCCTGTTGACCGTGTCTGTGAACCTTGTGTTTCTTGGTCCTGGGAGTCAACAATCTCCCATAGGGAAAGGGACCTCCTTGTTGATCGAATGTTTTGCTTATCTTGCTTTGGAGCTTCTTTGGTGGTGACCTTATTTGGCGGTGGACGCATATAGGTGGTTTCCGGTAAAACAAATTGTCGGAATTGTTCCTTCAAATGCAACTTCATGTTGTAATCGGCGACCTTGAACCGAGCCTGCAATGTGTAAGAAAACTGTCATTCTAGCGGTTGTTGAAAAATAGGCAGAAACATGCATTCTGGTCTGTGCACTGATACAATCTGGATTTTAAATTTCAGAAATCAATTATAGAATTCAGAATCTAAAATCCGGAACTTCCCGATACACCCTTTGCATGAGCCTTATAATCAGGAACTCATTACCATGGTCCGGATTATAAAATCCAGATTGCACCAGTACAGGAAATTAAAACAGAAATCCTGGGCAGAACCTAAAGTAACACAGTTTTTTTTTAAAAATTACCTGAAGAATATCCCATTCTGGCAATATAGAGATGTCTTCCTTTTTTTACAGCTTCGGGTCAACCTCGTACTCGAACCTCAACCTCTTCCAGTGGGTGTGAATTTCATCCAAACGAAGGGTGGTTCTGTTCTTGATCTTTAAACCAATCATACACGCACACGGTAATCCGTAAGTGATCAAACTCAAACAAACACATTTTGATTTATTCGTACCAATTTCAAGTGCTTTATTGTACTCCACTATGAGATTATGTAAAGCTTCCCTTGAAATGTCCCGGATCAAATTAGACCACAACACCTTTCCTTTGAACCTATATTCAAGCATTATTATGCTCGTCTGAAATGAAGCATGTATTGCGGTATGTTGCAACTCTAGCATGTTATGAACGGATTGCTAGTTTGTACTCAAATCACCCATATTACTACTCAGATACTTTTTCAACCGAGCGTATGCAGATTCAGCTCTGTTTGTTGTAGTATTCCCCATATGAAGGTTTTTGACAACCCAAAACCTCACAAACTTCTCCTTAACCGGATCCAAAATTGTCGTTTCAACATATTCCAAAAACTTGGGAAATTTTGCGCATAGAACTTTGAACCGGGTCCAATTATCAATATATGTTTCCTTTGTGTCGGAGTCCACAATATCCATCCATGCAGCCATCACAGTCTTCACCTCCGAAGCAGGCTTAATCGCTTGCCCATTCTTGCCTTTGAGATCCGTCACTTTGCAATCCAATTTACACTTTGCTCTCACATTTTGTCCAATGTGATATGAGCACAACAAAGTAGTAGCTTTAGGGAAAACCTTTTCCACAGCATTGATCAAAGCATTGTCCCGATCAGTGACAACTACTTTGGGATAGAGATCTTTGAAGTGCAACATCTCACGACACCTCTCAAGAGCCCAATAAACATTGTCTTGCCTCTCAGACATCATATAAGCAAAAGCAATAGAGAATGTTTTCATGGTAGAAGTGTTACCGACAAACTCAAGCAATGGAAGATGATACTTATTTGTCTTGTATGTTAAATCCAACACAAGCACAGTGGAAAACGTGTTAAATAACTTGATAGAATCTGGATGTGCCCAAAAAACATCACTGACATCCTCAAAATCAGGATAATTCCTACAATGATAAACATAATTATTATCAACCAAAGACTTCAAGAGATGTTGCATGCCATTCCTCGTACCCCTAATGGACCGCCTAAACCTGTAAGTAGCATTATAAACGTGTTTGATGGTAGTTGAAGTGGTACGGTTCCTCTTCTTTAAGTTGGTAGGCATTTTCCTCGGAGGAACGTTTGAATCCACCATCTCTTCAAAGGTAAACACGTTCATTTGGGTTTAGACAATCGGCGGTTTTATGACCTTTCAACACATCTGTCATGTCATGGTTGTGTACACCATGACCAACTTTGAGGCTCCAATCACCACCAGTCAACAAGTAACCTCTCAGCCGAAACGGACACCCGCATTTAACCGAACCAGCTATCTCACGCCGACTCTTTCTCTTGTACTCTGTGTATGAACCTCCCCTTTCACATATCAAAGTAACAAATGCGCTTCTTCCATTGCCACCGTTATCGGATTTACCAATAACAGTGGAAAAACCAAGCTTCCTAGCTTTCTCTCGAACCCACTCCAACAAATCATTCCGTGTTGCAAACTTCTGTTTGGTGGTAAAATGTTCTTGCTGGTCAATACAAACAACAACAACTGGAGGTGGTACAACAGGAGGAATAGGAGGAGGAGCATCCTCTACTTTCGAACCGCTAGATAAATTTCAAGTTTTGGTGGTGGTGGTGGGGATTCTCGGATTTGGCATTTCCGAAATCAGGCGCATCTTCAAGTAAAAGAAGTGGCAACACAATAGGAGATTCATTCTGAGGTGGATCACCATTTGGGGCATCAACTGGAACAACCATGACTGAAAACAGTGCGAAGCAGAGTCAGACAATGAACACAGTTTTTGTACTGGTGCAGTCTGGATTACTCAATCCGAAACACATGAATTCAGTGCAGATTGCATATTCCGAAATGGTACAGTACAGATCATATGACGTGATCAAAAGAAAATTGCCTAAAAAACGAATGGGGGAAGATTTATATACACATTACCTTTGCATTCAGTCAAAAATGATGATGTTAACCTCCCTTGATGGCCAGATTGCTGCTCCAAACCATGTTTTCGCCCTAAATGGTGAGTTTTTGGAGGTGTAGTGAGTGTTTGTGATAAAGGTGGTCTGCTTTAGCTAGGTTCTGGAGAACTATATATAACCAAGCTGTCCGGATTTCGTTTTCCAGAAATAAACGACTATTTTTCCCGCTCAGTTTAAATGCAGGGTGTGCGAAATTTCTATTCCGGAATGTAACCATGGTGGCCGGATTATGTTTTCCGGATAACCTTTCACCCTCACCAAGCCCAAGTATCAAATGCCACATGAATCAGGGTGGTTTGCTAATCATTTTGGATAATTGGATCCGAATTCTTTCTGGATTGTATAATCCGGACAAAGGGTATTTTGGTCAAAATCGCAGGGCGCGCTAGAAGGCAACAGGGTGGAAAAAGTAATAGTCTAATTTTTTTTAGGTCCATGCATTTTGGAGGCCCGACTTGGTTGAGCTGTTTGCACTACTCCAAAATCGAGCCTGGCATTAATATACAAAGATCAAAGTTCAAACTCCGGACATTCACTTATTCACCTTAAAATGAATTTCTAACTGCTAGGTTATTGGATGAACTTATTCACCTTAAAATGAATTTCTAACTACTAGGTTATTGGATGTAAAAAGTATATTAATATTAATTATAATGTCGTGTTGATGTGATTAAAGTTATCAATTTTCTTTTTTAGATTTTATTAAAGCCAAATCTTGGAATAATTAGGGTGGGGTATATAACTCAGACATTACATAACAAGTTATCAATTTTGTTTTTTAGAATTTATTAAAGTTAAATCTTGGAATAATCTCGGTTGGATACAGTGGCGGAGTCAGAAATTTTATAGAGCGTGAACATTTTTTTGCCTTTTGTTGTGTTGTGTGCGCATAATGAAAAAATATTAGAGTTTGCTCTTTTTTTTTAATTGGGTTGATGGGCTATTGGATTGGGCTTAGTATAAAGAAAATAGAAGGTTGCTTTTCTGACATAGAATACTTCCAATTGACACATGGAAATGACCATTTTACCCCCAGCGGCAGTTAACAGCCGCTGGTTAATGCGCCGACAGTTAACAACCGCTGGAGTCTTCCAGCGGCAGTTAACAGCTGCTACGTGCGTTCTAGGATGCACCGTCCTTTTCACCATTCAACCTCTTTTTCTTCATTCATTCAACACATATTTTCCACATTCAACCTATTTTCTTTCAACATTCAACCTATTTTTTCTAAATTCAACCTCTTTTTCCATCATTCATTCAACCTATTTTTTCTACATTTTTCCCCTATAAAAACCCTCACATTCTCACATTTCCTCACATTCTCTCCTCCTTACTCTCATTTCCTCTTTACTTCTTTACTCTTTCTTCTAAAAAATGTTTGTTTGTCATAGTCCAGTACTCAAAGAAACTCAACCAGAACTTGTTCATTGGTTATATATTCAAGTGAGGAACAACACGAATTGCAGCATAAACCTTCTTGTAAAGCTCCTCAAGATCATCTGCCTCGATTCCTTTCTTAATGTACTCACTAAAGTGAGTCTGGTATTTCTCAGGCTCATCCTTAGTCAATACTAAAGTGAGTCTGTTATTTCTCAGGCTCATCCTCAGTCAATAAATTGAGTCTGGTATTTCTCAGGTTCATCCTCACTCAATAAATTTACGGCGAAGATGACTTCACCTATTAAGGAATAAATGTACGACGAAGATGTTATTTTTAATGTTATTGGTACGACGAAGTAGATTTAGTTTTACCCCATTGTAAATGTATTATTATATTAATAAAATGTGATTTTATATATATTACTTGTGTTCCTTTATTTTAGTTTTTATTTTCATTTATTTATATAAAATCCGAATAAAATCCGAATAAAATCTAACGTGAATTCAAATAATTAAAATTCGAATAAAATCTAACGTGAATTCGAATAAATATTGCGTATCGAATAAGTAAATTATAATAAGTACACAACATTAATTCAAATAAAAATGGCGTATTGAATAAATAAATTCGATAAGTACACAACATTAATTCTTAGACAATTTTATTTACATATAATTACATTACGTAAAAGACATGTACGTCAACTATCATTACATTACATTCGGAAATGTACCTTCCAACTACAACAATTATCTTACCCTTTGAATGGGGTCAATTCAAACTAGCTAAACAGCAGGACTCCAGCATTCGTCCAGAAGTCCTTTTGTTCCATTCCAAATGTTAACTTCTTGTTGGTCTTGGTTTAAAATGATAGTATCTAAGTGCCAACGGAATGAGGTCCAGACCTTGACACTTCGATACCATCATTTAAACGAAGCCAACAAGAAATTAACATTTAGAATGGAACAAAAACACACCCGGACGAATGCCGGTGTCCTGCCATTTAACTAGTTTGAATGACCCCATCCAAAGGAAGACAATTGTTGTAGTTGGAATGTGCATTCCAACTACAACAATTGTCTTACCTCTGAAATGGGGTAAATTCAAACTTGCCAAACAACATGACTCAAGCATTTTGCTGGGCATTCATGCTTTCCTTTGAAAAGAATAAATTTTTGTCAGGCTTGATTTAGATTATGGTATTCAAGTGCCAAGGAAATGAGGTCCATTCCTTGACACTTAATACCATCATCTAAGCAAGCCTAACAAAAATTTAATCTTTTCAAAGGAAAAACATTAACGCCCAGCGAAATGCTTGAGTCTTTGCCGTTTGGCAAGTTTGAATCACCCCATTTCATAGGTAAGACAAATGTTGTAGTTTAAATGCACCTTACCCTAACTAATGACAATCTTCTGGCGGAATCAAGCTGTTGATGATATCTTCAGTTGATCTCAGCAACGTCACCCGCATATCGATGCACTGGAACTTGGTGTGCTCCCAAAACATGCTTGTCACGTTTTCGTCGTTCTTTAACTCCACCCAAGTGAATGATACGCTCCCCTCGTCGAGCTTTGGACGTTTATACCGAACATTTTGCACCCTCCTTGTGTCTCTTGGGTTGACTCCTTGGTTGAATTCATTCAGTTGATCCTTGAGATCTCTTAACGTTACATCAAGGCACCGAACCTTCAACCTCTGAGGTTCTCCGCCGTTGAATGTTGCATGAACGTCGATCCACCCGGCGATTGCTTCAAATCTACACACATAGAAATTAAAAATAATCAATGAAAAACTCATTCAAACACTTGTAGTGAAAATTTGACATAAACCCTAAAAATCCTAAACAAACCCTAAAAAATTCATAAAATTCGAAAATAAATTATAAATTCAATCAATATAACTTCATTATAACAGGTATTCATAATATATGTCAATAACATTTCAGATCTACAACATAACTATATTAACAACAAATATTCAAACCCTAAAAAATTTATAAAATTCGAAAAAAAAATTAAAATTCGAAAAAAAATTATATATTTAAGCAATATAAGTTCATTATAACAGATATTCATAATATATGTTAATAGCATTTCAGATCTACAACCATAACTATATTAAAAACAAATATTCAAAATTTAATAATTAAACAACAACTAAAATTATAAACATATAAACACATATACTAACTAAAATGTATGACAATAGCATAAGTGATAACTTACTTGTGATTTAGTGGAAGAAATTTTGGATGATTTGGTAGAGTTTTTTTTTTAGAGAGAGAGTGAAATTTTGAGAGACTGTTATGGTGATAGTGATGATGGAGGGACTGTTTGGAATATGGCCACTGGCGTGAATATATCACAAACACAGCGGTAGTTAACAACCGCTGGCACTCAGCGGTAGTTAACGACCGGCGTGTTTCCCAGCGGTTGTTAACTACCGCAGGGGTATTAAGGTCATTTCCATGTGTCAATTGGAAGTATTCTTTGTCAAAAAAGCAATGATCGACCCTATCGATTGAGCCCGGGGTCGCTGGGTGGTGTCTCCGCCATTGGTTGGATATATAGCTCACTCATTACATAACAACCTGTGACAAGAATGTACACCTTCAATCTTATGCACATTTTCAAATCACTTCCTTGATCTCAAATATAAGCAAAAGATCGATCAACATTAATGGATATATTTGGTTTACAATTTAGATCAAATACATTTATTTTGCTGACTCAACTTTTGCATATATATAAGATCGAAAGAAGTATATTTTATTCACTATGTGACTTTGTTCACTTTTTTGGGATTCCTCTAAATAAATTGTATTAAAATAAATAAATTTGTTTTTGATAAAATTTAATGATATAAAATAATTGATAGAACCAATTTAATGATTTTTTTTGTGAGGCATTAAATTAAAGAAATTGAGTGATGTATACGTATAAAACACACTTAAACATCTAAAATGGATGCTCATTGCAATCCTCTTATCATAAAAATCATCATTTGATTTCATTCCAGTTGGCAATATTTATTATGTTCACATGATCAAAATTAAACATAGTACTATAGAAAAAGCATATTGATTTATTAAAAAAAAAAAAAAAGCATTTTGATAACTATGGAAGGACCCTAATTAATATGAAAGTGGTTGCTAACAATAGTCTAACATGTGCTCTTAGGACGAGTTGGGATCTTTTCCATCTATAAAAATAAATAAAGATTGCCATTATGAAAGATATACACACATAAAAATATGTGGTAGGTCCTATTCTTAAATAGGTCCCATCATCATTAATTATTTTCAAGATTTTTTATGTCTTTATCTCTTCAAATGGTTTAAATGGAGAGGATCCTAACTCGCTTAGGACATGTTTAAGGAATTAAAAGTATCAACTTTTACATAAAAATTTATGTAATTATGACTCTTTTTTTTTCCTTTTTTGGTGGGGTGCGCCAGACTCATGCAATAGTGCAATGAATGAGCGACACATGAAAAGCTCAGTAGCAAGCTACTGAAGTGATCTCTCCCTCTCAAAAAAGTAATTTAATATCGTGTGACCCATTGAGCCACATGTCAGGTATTAAACTGATAAGAACAGATACTACACGTATTTAACTTATATTTTTAAGACAACATTTTTTTATAAATTCTTAAAACAATTTTCTTAGAGTACCACTTGTTCGCATGCCCATTTAATTAAATAACTCAAAAGGGAAATGCTAACGAGTATCTCCGTGACACTTTTTAAGCATCTAAAGTGGTATATTTTATCAAAATATGTGTATTAATCTTTGGAATTGAAATATTTGACTTTCTTAAAAAATAATTTTTGTATTGAGATTCTTTCAAAAATGTTCTGGACACTTGTTTACAAGACCCATAACAAAACTAGTGTCCTTAATACTATCATTATTGTTCGATGTGAAGTTTTGCTTAGTGGGTATGATTAAGCAATAATTAAGATAGATGCATGTCATAATCTTACGGGAAAATGAAAATGAGATAACTCCTTTTCGGGTTACCCCCTAATACAAGGCATCACAAGAAATTTTCGTTACTACATTTAGATTAGATAGATAGATAGATATTAACGGGCCCTCTCCATCTATGACATGCTAACCAAATATTTGGACTATTTTATTTATCAAAATAAATAAATTAAAGAGACACAGACACAACAAATGATAATTTGTCATATTATTAAATGAATTTCATCACTATTAATTATTTAGGTTAATAGGCCTTTACCCCCTGTAATATAAGTCACTTTTGGTTTTTTCCCTGTAATATTTTTTGTCAGATTTCGTCTTTGTAAATTTTTTTTTGTTTTGGAATACCCCCTAGGTCAACTGACTATGTATTTTCGCTGATGTGGCACACTGAGTCACTTTTTTCTGATGACGTGGCGTGTTGACTGTATAATTATTTTTATTTTTTTATTGTGCACACGAGACATTTGTCATTTTTTTAAAAAAATAAAAAAATTCTAGAAAAATGAAAAATAATGAAAAAAATACCGGAAAAATAAAAAAAATTCTGGAAAAATAAAAAAAATCTCGTAAAATGAAAAATAAAAAAAATCTGGAAAAATTAATATGTATCGAAATTTTCAAAAAAATTATAAAAAAAAATCATAATTAAGTTCCTGAAAAATTCTAAAAAAGATCAAGTTCCAGAAAAAAATTTGAACTTTTTTTAAAAAATTTCGAAATAAATTTTCTTATTATTTTAAAAAAATTCGAAATAGTTTAAGTTCCTAAATTTTTTATAAGAAATGTTATTTTTTGTTAGAATTTTTATTAAAAAAGGAAAAATTCAGGAATTTAAAATATTTCAGGAACTTAATTCAGATTTTTTTTTTTTATAATTTTTTCGACAATTTTGATATATATTAATCTTTTCCAGATTTTTTTTTAAAATTTTTACAGAATTTTATTATTAATTTTTCTAGAATTTTTTCACTATTTTTCATTTTACCTGATTTTTTTAATCATTTTTATTAATTTTTCCAAATTTTTTTTAATTTTTCCGGTATTTTTTCAGATTTTTTTATTTTTTCAGCATTTGTTTTCATTATTTTTCATTTTTATTAATTTTATTTTTTTTTCCTTTTTTTAAAAATTTTAATTATTTTTTTTAAAAAAATCACAAATGCTAGGTGTACACAATAAAAAAAATTAATAATTATACAGTCAGCGCGCCACATCATCAGAAAACGGTGACTCAGCGTGCCACATCAGCGAAAATGCACAGTCAGCTGACCTAGGGGGTATTCCAAAACAAATTTTTTTTACAAGGACGGAATCTAACAAATTTTTTTTACAGGGGGTAAAACCAAAAGTGACCTATATTGCAGGGGGGTAAAGGCCTATTAACTTTAATTATTTTATAATTTTTTAAAACTTTTTTGTGTCTTTCTTTTTATGAATGGATGAAATTAAAATGCATATAAATGTAGATGATCTTAACTCCATTTCTTCACTTATTAGTACAGAACACGAGCCACCAAAAAATATACAATTAAAAATAACTGTTTTATCTTGGTTTTCGGGTGTCAAACATTGATTACGTTTGAACCTTTCAAACCGGTGATATCTTATTTTTTCTTGGGAAGGGAAAAAGTAAGCAAAACCCTTGAGAATCGAGGTCCGGGAGTTGTTTTTGCTACGGGAAGGTGTTAGGCACCCATAACGACTATAGTATCCTATAGGAACCGTCCTTAATTTCTACGCGCGCACTTTATTTTTAAATGCTATTTTTTTTTGAAATTGTTGATTTAAACCTAAGAGTTCTAAGTGAAGAATTGGAGGGAGAAGAATGTTTTTGGATTTTTATTTTAGTTGAATTGAAGGAATTTTGTTCCTTGCCTACGTACCCGTTTAAGGGATCAAATCCACCGTAGTTCTCTTCCAAAAATGTTTTTTTGTTTTTGTTGGTTGATTTTAAGTTTGAAAATGAGATTTTTGAAGAATAGAGATTGAGAGGCCTCAAGGGCATGAGAATTTAAGAAAAGGTGAGGTTTGATTAGTCATTTGCAAAATGAGGTCTAAACATGATTAGAGTTCATTGAAATTTGATTAAGAAAATAAAAGGAAAAATTACAATGGGATTTTGATCCCAAGGTTTATTAAGAAAGCCATTTGAGTGAAGTTTGTTCATATTTTTTGGAAAATGATTTTTCTAAGTATAAAGCCTAATCATTCATCTAAACATACAATCCTAAACATACATCTAAACATGCATATTCTAGTTATATACCTAGAGTGATGTGTGTGCATGTGTCGGTGCTCGTGTCGGTGTACATCATTAGAGTCCATTGTCCTTTACATCATACCCTAGATACATTCTATGGCCTCTTTGCCAAGAAATTAAAAGCATAGGAATATTACAAAATTCCTAAGTGTTACATTCTAACTTTGGTACAAATTAAATTGCAAGAAAGATAGAGATGAATATGGGATGAAATGGAGATGCTTATGATGAATATGAAACATGAAATGAAAAGGTTAGTAGCATAAGGCAATACCAAAAGAAATAAAGCAAGAAAAACACTATAACATAAAGGATGGAAAACAAACCAAAATAAAGGCAAAATGAATGCAAACATGACTAAAATTTGTTCATAAAGTGCAAGGCTCATGTGACCTATAATTCTCACATTCCAATACACTTTTAAAGGTTTAGAATCAAATTTTGGAATGGATATCTAGGCAACATGACTAACTTGACATTTTAGAAGCAAACCTAAGTACATTTACATTATTTACTTACACAATGACTTGTAAACTAAGTAACCTACCAAGATTCACAATTATGCAACAATATTAAACACAAACAGTAGCTAAAACCCTATGAAATCAAGAGGTATAGGTCACCAATATTCATCAAGCAATTTGGATTAAAACCAAGCAAATTTTCATTCATTTTTAGCACAAAATATCACAAAATAGTAGGGAAATTAGCCACATTATGTTCACCAATTTTTAATATGCAAAATTATCACAAGAACACCACAAAGTTATCAAGAAATGTGTATGAAAATTCTTAGAATTTTTTAAAGCATTTTTAGACATCAAAACATCTAATCTTTCACAATCTTTTACAAAAAATAGAAAACAATTAACAAGAAAATTCCACACACTTTTTAACCAAGATTCAACATGTGATAATGTCACAAAAATGTCAAAAAAAAGATTGATAACACATAGGAAAATTTTTTAGGAATTTTTTTTTAAAGGATTTTAGGCAAGGCAGTGGCGTAAAAATTAAAACATAGTGTAAAAATAGCCAAAAAAATGAAGGAAGACGAAATTACCAGCAATATTAGGCCCAAGCCCAACACTAATACTGGATCTGGATCATCCAGATGCCTCAGGGGCCATTGGATCGATCCAGATCTAGCAAACCCTACATCTAATGGTCTATATTGAAAGGCGCATGGTAACACAGATCCAGTACACAACAGGAACGAATCTAGGCCATACACGTCACATTAGTTCAGATCTAACGGCCAGGCATTTAGAACAAACCAAAGGTGAACCAGACTGGTTCACGTGAACCGGTCCGGTTCACCTTCCTATATAAGTCAAAAACCGGTCCAGAGGCTCATAACATCCCTCTCCTTCTCTCTCTAACATGCAGAGAAGAGAGAGAAGCTCTCGTCTTCTCCGTCAAACTCGGTATCCCCATGGTTTTCAAATCCTTTTCAGTTTTTGTGAATCCTTTTTCATGTTCTTTATGGATCCAAGCTTGATTTCGAAGGAGGAAGGAGGACTAGTCATGAATCCATGTATTTATGCTTACGGCTTTTGAGGATGAAACGAAGAAAGACGAACAAGGAGAAGACGATTTACCTCTTTTTCGATCTGTTTGGAGATGCTCGAACAATCGTTGTTGTTGTTCGTTCGTCCTTCTCGTTCTTCCGTCTACGTCTTCTTGATTCCTTGGAAATTGTTCAACCCTAACCGTTCCAATTCTTGCAGGTTCAAGATCTTTTTGCTGTTGCTTCTTGATTTCGTGTCCAATTCGAAACCCTAGGGTTTTGGATTAGGCATAGATTGAGGATTCGAACCGGTTTTGCTGTGAATGTTGATTCGGTTTGGGACAAAACTGATTCGATTCTGATGAAATTGCTTCGAATCTTCGTTGAATTTGATTTTTCTGGACCGTTTCTCTTCACACTCACTGATTATTCATTTTTCCTTTTTCTCTTCTCTGATTTTCTTCTCGTGATCGCCTCTGGCTTGGATTGCGAGGAGAGGAATCAACCAGCTCAGTGATGAAGATTTTCGAAGAAAATCACCTGAGAGCTGTTCGAATTTGCTGTGAATCTTCGAATTAGCGTTGTTCTTGTTTTGTTTTCTGATGATTTGTGCTTGCCTCGTGTAATTGATGAGGATTCTGGAACTGGCAATAGGTGATTAGAGTTGAAGATGAAGATGAATCTTCATCTTGTTCTTGAACGTTCTTGAGGTTTTTTTTCTGTGATTCTGTGGCGTTTGATCCGAAAATGAAAGAGAGAGAGAAAAGAAAAGTTGTTAGTGCTGAGTTGGACTGTGTTGAATGGATCTGTGATGATTTGGCCCCTTTTATAGACTGACACTTGGAATATCTGGACCAATTAGGCACTGCCATGTGGACACAGGCTTGTAACAAACTTTGACCGCCTTGTAACTGCTTTGACTTTGGGATTTTTCTGCAAAATATGACAAACAAAGGACCAATCTGCAAAAATAATAAAAAAGACTAAAAAGGGGCTGAAATGCCATTATTGGAAATTTTAGGACTAAATGAAAATTGAATTAAAATTGAATTAAAATTTGTGAATGGAAAATAACGTAAAGCGAAACAACTAAAAATAACAAAACAGACTAAAACGAACCAATGGCCTAAATGAGGTACTTTAAAGTAACCTCTCTCTGCCGAAATTTCGTGTGAAATGACCAAAATGCCCCTAGGGCTAAAACGACTGAAAATGACTCAGATACAAATTTTGAAATGGATTTTTTTACAAGAAATTGAAGCAAAGACTCATACAAGCAGAATTAAAAGACTCAGAGACAATTTTTAGGATTTAAACAGGGTTTTAACATGTGAAAAGACCAAAATGCCCCTAGGGGCAAAACTTGACTTAAAATGACTTCAAGTGCAATCTTTGAACTGGATTTTGACATAGAATGAAACAAAGACTTATTCAAACCAAATGAAGAGACTCAAACAAATTTTCAAAAGACTGAAAGAAATTTTGACATAGGAAATGACTAAAATACCCTTCTGTTGTGAAATTTGAAAACAATATTGAAATAAAATGCAGAGAAAGATGCAGTTGATCAGTGACAATTCAAATAACTTGAAATGCAAGAAAGAGAAGAAACAAGTATTTTTAGGTCCAAAATTAGGGTATAACAGCTGCCCCTATTTAAGTTTCTTTGTCCGGAGAGTCAAGAGACAGAGTCTTTGAGGTGACGGGACATAGACACTTAAATATTAACATTTGCACTGCTTTTGGACATAAAAATACGCTTTCAGAGTTTCAAAAATATGAATGTCATGCAATACTTTGATTATGAATGCAAGACAATCAACTGGAGTCTATGGAACCTGTCATGTTACTGGGGATTCAGATAGACACTGACAGGGTAGACAAACCAGGGATAGAAAATAGGGTACAAGTTGTTCTTTGGGTCGAACTAGCCACTTGACCGAGGGATACAAAACAAGGGATAGGTGCAAGCTGTTCTTGGGATCGAACTTGGCGTTTGACCGGAAACATAGGCATATAGGCAGATACAAGCTGCTCTTTGGATCGAACCTGACACTTGATTGAAGATACAAACAGATAGGCAGACACAAACTGTTCTTTTTGGATCGAACTGGCCGTTTGGCTGGAGACATAGACAAAAGGGTTGATACAAGCTGTTCTTTTGGATCGAACTTGCTTGTTGGATTATCACCACGTCATGTGGGAAGGTGCAAACTGTTCTTTTAGATCGAACTTGCCGTTTGACCGATAACAAAGCATAAGCTGGGTACAAACTGTTCTTCAGATCGAACTTGTCGTTTGTCCGGAAGCATAGGCATATAAGCAGGTACAAGTGGTTCTTTTGGATCGAACCTGGCACTTGACCATTAACAAGATACAAATTGAAAGTCTGGTTTAACAAGATACCAATTGAGGGTAAATTGTTATTGACTTGATTTGAAAATAGGCATGACCATTTTTGTTGGCCCAAGAGTAAATTGAGAGAGAATTGACATTGATTTGAATTGAATTGAAAGTTGACATTGAAAAAGGGATTGAAAGTTGAGGTTGAGCAGAGACATAGACATAAATATTGGATTGAGAGTTGAAATTGAGAAAGACATTGGAAATTGGAATTGAATTGAGACATAGACATTGACATTGGATTGGAGAGTTGCAATTGACATTGAGATTGAGATTGAAATTGGAGATTGGCATTGACATTGAAATTGAGATTGCTTCGAATTTGACAGTTGAAATTGAGATTGAGATTGCTTCGGATTTGACATTGAATTGAAATTGGAATTGACATTGCTTCGAATTTGACAATTGAAATTGAAATTGAGATTGGAAATTGCTTCGAATTTGACAGTTGACATGATTTGAAATTGAGATTGGAAAGTTGAGATTGCATCGAATTTGACAATTGAAATTGAATTGAATTTGACAGTTGGAATTTGGAATTGTGATTGAAATTGAGTTTGACAGTTGAAAGTTGGATATGCAACATGTATGTATGGTATAACAAGATTATTGGATGTATGAGCACATAAAATGCATGATTATGCATGTATGAATGCTTGGAATGCATGATTGATTGGCAGTTTGACAGAGAAGTTTCACAAGGCAGACGAAACATTGGAAGATTGGGCACGTAGTGGCTCGTGCTGCAACATATTCACAGGGGAAAACCTCTTTGGAGAGACCGTCGTTGAGAGACGTATCGAAACCATGGCTGAGGGCAATAAAACTTGTAAAGGAGGGACCCTTGGAAGGTTCTTGGATACAGGTCGCCGTTGCTAGGCGTGTCAGTGCTGGGTAACATTGGATATTCGTATCTGTGGTCAATGCTTTTCAATATTTCATTCTTTCATTTTTCATTTTCAAACCCCATTTTTGCCTGATCCGCCCTTTCGGGTTTTCGATTCACCGGGGAATAAATTCTTTTCATTGCCCCATTTTTGTCTGAATTGCCTTCATAGGTTGTCAATCAGCGGGGTGCTCATTTTTGCCTAAGCCGCCCTTTCGGGTTTTCAACTTAGCGAGCTTTTCATTTTTCATTTTTCATCATTTTTTTCATTTTCATTCTGTTTTTTCATTCTTGCCATTGACCACAGATCATCCTAGGGAGTAACCTGCTTGTAACATGTATTGAAAAAGACATTGACACTCATTTATTCATGCATGTTTCATTGAAATGTACCTTATTGCTCAGGTTTGCTTTTCAAAATAGACAGAAAAAGATTTTTCAATTTTCAAAAATGTTTATTTCAGATATTGACGTTATCAAAATAGAAAGAAAATGTTTTGTATATAGCATTGAAAGTGGAAAGGAAAAAAAAATAGAGTTTCAAACAATAGCACAGGCTCAAATTGATGTAGAAGAGTGAAAGCCAGCCAAAGGCATGACTTCATGGATTTACAAAGCTTGGAAAATGGTAATTTTATTGGTTGGTGATACATTGAACACGATGACCGCTACATTTCATAGAAATTTTGTATTCACAAGTACAGAAACTTCTGATGAAGATGATCATTGACAGTTGCAGATGCCCCAAGAGGTGATGGTGATTTGCCAGATATAGTTACTTGTCTTTTTATCAACCTCATTTTTGCATGAACCGCACTTTCGGGTTTTTGGCTCATCGAGGCGCTCATTCTTGCCTGAGTTGCGTACAATCTCAGCGAGCTTTTTCATATTCATTTTTTTGTGTCCCTAACTTTTGCCTGGATCGCCCTTTCGGGTTTTCGATCCACCGGGAAGCGCATTTTTGCCTAGGCCGCCCTTTCGGGTTTTCGACCTACCACGCTGCTCTTTTCTTTCTAGACAAAGTATTTCTTGACTATATCGGCATTAACAGGATTTGGGAGTTCAACACCATCCATGTGTGTAAGAATCAAAGCACCACCAGAGAAAGCCTTCTTGACAATATAAGGACCTTCGTAGTTAGGTGTCCACTTGCCCCTTGGGTCGGGTTGCTGACTTATTCTTCTTTTCAATACAAGTTCGCCTTCCTTGAATTCTCGAGGTCGGACTTTTTTGTCAAAAGCATTCTTCATTCGCACTTGATACAACTGTCCATGAGCCATAGCATCCATACGTTTCTCTTCAATTAGATTCAATTGATCATACCGACTTTGACACCATTCAGCCTCAGTTAACTTTGCTTCCATGATTACTCGAAGAGATGGAATCTCCACTTCCAGAGGGAGAACTGCTTCCATACCCTATACCAGAGAGAAAGGAGTTGCCCCGGTTGAACTACGCACTGTAGTACGGTAACCATGCAAGGCAAAAGGTAGCATTTCATGCCAGTCTTTGTAAGTAGTGACCATCTTCTGAACGATCTTCTTGATATTCTTGTTAGCGGCCTCAACTGCACCATTCATCTGAGGTCTGTAAGGAGAAGAGTTGTGTGTTCGATTTTGAATTCTTCACATAAAGCTTGCATCATGCTATTGTTCAGATTGGAACCATTGTCAGTGATGATTTTGTTGGGAACACCATATCGACAAATGATGTTATTCTTGATAAACTTGACAACCACTTGCTTGGTCACATTTGCATAGGAGGCAGCTTCAACCCACTTGGTGAAATAATCAATTGCCACTAGAATGAAACGGTGTCCATTGGAAGCCTTCGGTTCAATTCTTCCGATCATGTCAATGCCCCACATAGAGAAAGGCCACGGGGAAGAGATAACATTGAGGGCATGTGGAGGCACATGAATCTTGTCAGCATAAATTTGACATTTGTGGCATCTCTTGGCATGTTTGTGGCAATCACGCTCCATAGTTATCCAGTAATAGCCGGCTCTTAACAGTTTTCTTGACATAGTGTGACCCGAAGCGTGGGTCCCAAAAGTACCATCATGTACATCATGCATCAACTTCTCAGCTTCCTGTTTGTCAACACATCTTAACAAGACCATGTCATAGTTCCTCTTGTATAGGATTTCTCCGTCCAGAAGGAATTTGCTAGCCCATCGTCTCAAAGTCTTTTTATCCCTGTTGGAAGCACCAGGTGGATATTCACGATTCTGCAAGAATTGCTTGATGTTGTAATACCAAGGCTTTTTATCATTCACAACCTCATCAGCTTGATCTGGCATATTTTCAATAGTAAACACATGAGCGGGTCTATCAAGACGTTGCACTTTGATTACGGGCACATCATTCCAGTGATTGACACGAAACATGGAAGACAGAGTGGCAAGAGCATCAGCCATCTGATTTTCATCCCGAGGGATATGGTGCAGTTCAACCTTTGTAATGTATGTCAACAGACGTCTTGCATAGTCACGGTATGGGATCAGCTTCTCATGATGAGTCTCCCATTCACCCTTTATCTGATTGATAACAAGTGCAGAATCTCCATAGATGTCAAGGTGCTTAATTCTCAGATCAAGGGCTTCTTCAATGCCCAAGATGCATGCTTCATACTCAGCTATGTTGTTTGTGCATTCAAAAGTTATTCGAGCAGTGAAAGGAATGTGTTGCCCCTGCGGAGTTACAATGATGGCCCCAATTCCTTTACCATAAGCATTAACAGCACCATCAAACACCAATCCCCACTTGCTATTGGGATCTGGCCCTTCATTGATCAGTGGTTCTTCACAGTCTTTTGCTTTCAGATACATGATCTCTTCATCAGGGAAATCAAACTTAATCGGCTGGTAATCATCAAGAGGTTGACAAGCAAGATGCTCAGCAAGGACACTTCCTTTGATTGCTTTCTGAGCCTTGTACACAATATCATATTCAGACAACAACATTTACCAACGTGCAATCTTTCCAGTGACAGCAGGTTTCTCGAAGATGTACTTGATTGGATCCATTCGGGATATCAACCAAGTTGTATGATTCACCATATAATGACGCAGGCGTTTGGCAGCCCAAGCTAAGGTACAACAAGTCTTTTCAAGCATTGTATACCGAGTCTCACAGTCAGTGAACTTCTTGCTCAGATAGTAGATAGCATGCTCTTTCTTACCAGTCTCGTCTTGCTGACCGAGAACGCAACCCACTAAATCATCTAACACTGACAGATACATAATCAAAGGCCTTCCTTCCACGGGTGGGACAAGGATAGGTGGTTCCAACAGGTATTCTTTGATGCTATCAAAAGCTTCCTGACATTCATTATTCCATACAACAGGCTGATTCTTTCTGAGCAATTTGAAAATTGGACCACAAGTAGTAGTCATGTGAGATATGAATCTTGAAATATAATTCAGACGTCCGAGGAAACCTCTGACTTGCTTCTCAGTTTGAGGGGCCGGCATCTCTCTGATGGCTCGGACTTTGTCAGGATCAACTTCTATGCCTTTTTGACTGACAATGAAGCCTAGCAACTTTCCAGATCTTACACCAAATGTGCACTTGTTAGGATTCAATCGCAGCTTGTACTTTCTCAATCTTTCAAACATCTTTTTCAAATATACCACATGCTGCTCTTCATCACTTGACTTCACAATCATGTCATCAACATATACTTCAATCTCTTTGTGAATCATATCATGAAACAGAGTGGTCATACCCCTTTGATAGGTAGCACCAGCATTTATCAAGCCAAACGACATCACTTTATAACAGAACGTTCCCCACGGAGTAATGAAGGACGTCTTTTCTCTATCTTCAGGTGACATCCGTATCTGGTTATAGCCAGAGAATCCATCCATGAAAGAGAACACTTTGGATTGAGCAGTACTGTCAACAAGCACATCAATATGAAGCAATGGGAAGTTATCTTTCAGACTGGCTTTGTTCAGATCTCTGTAATCAACGCACATTCGAACTTTCCCATCTTTCTTTGGCACTGGTACAATGTTGGCAATCCACTCAGGATATTCAGCCGTCATGAGAAAACCCGCATCAATTTGCTTCTGTACTTCAGCCTTGATCTTAAGAGCCATGTCTGGGCGAGACCTTCTCAATTTCTGTTTGACAGGAGGACATTCAGGTCTTGTCGGTATCCGATGTTCCACAATCTTGGGATCTAGACCCGGCATATCTTCATAGGACCATGCAAAGACATCTGGATAATCATGGAGAAGCTGAATAATCTTCCTTTTCACTTCGGGCTCAAGTGCAGCACCAATCTTGATCTCTCGCTTGTTCTCTTCAGTACCCAGGTTGATAAGCTCAATCTCTTCCTGGTGAGGCTGAATGGCTCTTCTTTCTTGCTCAAGTAGTCGAGTGATCTCATATGGTATCTCTTCATCATCATCCTCATCTTCAGCTTCATATACAGGGAATTCAAAATTTGGAGGAACCGTAGGGTCACTGTGTTCAACGGGTTTATTATGGTTCAATCTGCATGATATGATTGGGATGATTTTAGAAAAATGTTTTTCATGCAGATTTTTGAAATTAATAAGAAAATACAGATGTTTTGGTTTTTTCTGGCATTACCATTATTTCCTAGAAAAAGGCATTAAAAAAGTAAAAAACAAAGAGTCGTGAAAAAAGACGACAACTTTTATTGATAACGGCAATGCCGAAACAAACACGCCCTTACAATGATATCACTTTCGCCTTGGGCAGAGCGAAAGGATTGTTATTTTGAAAACAGAAAAACATGAGCAACACGACACATTACATGGAAGCATGCATGACCAAGGGAACATCAATGGCCTCCCAATTTCTCACAGTGCCTCCTGGTATAACAAATGTGGGCACGTAACTACTCTCAGCAGCATCTTCAGTAATAGCATTGATGAACCCAGCACTGTAGAAGGTTCCCTTTGAAACACCAGAGGTTGGAGAGAATCCAAGGCCCTCTTTACGCTTGTTTTCCAAGATCTGAATCACCTTGCCCCAGCCAGCAGCTTGCCCTGCCTGGACAGCCTTCTGGGCATCTTTCAGCGAGGCCATGCTAGCACCAGCCCTCCGGGGTTCTGCACCCTCGACAGTCAAGCCTTGAAACGACGTCCCTTCAGCGGACCCTGCTTCAACACAAGAGAAAGATGATACTTGGCTAACCAGAAATGCTTCTTCACCATGTACAGTGACAATCTTACCGTTCCTCATGAACTTGAGCTTCTGATGCAAAGTAGAAGTGACTGCCCCAGCGTCATGAATCCACGGTCTTCCGAGGAGACAACTGTAAGAAGCATTGATGTCCATGACTTGGAAAGTAATCTGAAATGTCTCAGGACCGATGGTAATTGGCAAGTCTACCTCCCCGAGAACATCCTTGCGGGATCCATCAAAAGCTTTAACCAGATAGCTGCTACCCCTCAGAGAAATTCCATGATGACTCAATTGCCTTAGTGTGGATTCAGGCATTACATTCAGAGACGATCCAGTGTCCACCAACACATTGGATATCATATCAGACTTGCAGTGCACCGAGATATGCAGAGCCAAGTTGTGGTGTTTCCCTGCTTCGGGGAGTTCATCGTCACCAAACCCCAAGTTGTTGCAGGCAGTAATATTACTCACTATCCCATCAAACTGATCCACAGAGACTTCGTGGTCAACATAAGCTTGCTCAAGTATCTTCATCAACACCTTTCTGTGAGCCTCTGAGCTCATGAGCAGAGACAGGATGGATATCTTTGACGGGGTTTGCAGCAGCTGGTCAACAATCTTGTAGTCGCTCTTCTTGATAAGCCTCAGAATTTCATCCAGATTAGACTCTTCAATAGATTGGCTTGATGGGCCGAGGTTCTTGTCAACAGGAGGAGCGACTGGTGGAGTTATTGTGGCAATGGGTGTAACCACCTTCTTTTGAAACAAGGGTGGACGGACTTTTCCGCTTCTCAGAGTTGTGATTTCACTAGCAACATTGTCAACCGTAGCTGGGGATACCAGAGGTACTTCCACTCCATTCTCGACCATGGTGGCATTGTATTTGTAAGGAATTGCCTTGGTAGAGGTATAGGATACCGGACCAGGTAACCTGATCACCAAAGGCTCAACATTCTTCGTCTGAGATACACTTTCAACAGGAGAGTCATGGAACACTGGCACAATCACGCATACATCACTGGTAATCAAGTGTTTGTCATCCATCAGACCCTGGATATCATCTTGCACAACACAACAGCCCATAGGATTCCGAAGACATTCTGAACAAGAAGTATGATCATGTTTGAACAGAGAAGCCTGGCAGAGCTTGACATGTAATGGCACCAAGGGAGTGACAATATTGCGGACATCCAACATAGGCTCTTCCTGAGGAACAGGGACTCCTTCGAAGGCCTCGATCATGTTAACAGCAGCATGGTTTGGAAGCGGGTTGTCTAGAACATGAGGAACACTATTCTCAAAAGTCAACCGTCCCTTTTCTATCAGGTCCTTCACAATATATTTCAGAGCAAAGCAACCTTCAACATCGTGGCCTTGAGCACCCTGGTGGAATTCACATGTTAGGTCCTGACGGAACCTGGGAGGTAATGGATTAGGCGGAGGCTTGCCTGGCCTGGTGACACAGTGTCCCTTGGCCAGTAGAGTTGGGAGCAGCTCACCATACCGCATTGGTATTGGTGGAAAAGAAGGTTTGGGTCGGGGACCCTGTTGTTGCTGCCGTTGCTGTTGAGCAGGAGGCTGTTGTTGTACTTGCTGTGCAATAACATTGACGGGCACTGGTGGTTGACCTGGTGGCAGAGGATACTGTTGATAGAATGGAGGGAAGAAAGGATGTTGAGAGTATTGCATGTAGTGATAGGGCAGAGGTAATTGTGTAGCAGCTGCAGATGGGTTACCAGACACCATCCCTACATCAGATTCTTTCCTCTTATGATGACCATTACCATACTTCTTTGGTGCACTGGATGAAGATTCACCCTTCTCAAGGACAATAATACCATCTCTGACAGCCTCCTCTAGACGAGTTCCCATCGTAACCATATCAGAGAAGTTGTTTGGAGCAGAGACTATCATTCTCTCCTTATATTCCTTCTTTAGAGTCTTCAGGAATGTCTGTGTTAATTCTTCCTCATCAAGTCGGGGAGAAACACGGGCAGCTGCCCCTCTCCATCTCTGAGCGTATTCACGGAAGGTTTCATCTGATTTCTGAGATAGGGCTTTAAGAGAGTCCCTATTTGGTTTCAGACGGGTATTGAATTCATATTGACCTTCAAAAGCAGCAGCGAGTTCCTCAAAAGTATGGATGTTGTCTTTGCTCAAGCTAGTGTACCAATCTGCTGCATCATCTGTCAAGCTACTCTGGAAGCAATGGATCATCAGTGTATCATTATCTGCGTAATTAGCCATCTTTCGGACATACCGGATGACATGGTTTTGTGGACAAGAAGTTCTGTTGTATTTGTCAAATTCAGGCTCTTTGAATTTCTTAGGAACCTCAAATCGGGCCACCAAGCATAGATCACGAGCTTTAGCAGGAGCACCATTGTTTCCTCGGCTAGCCTTGACCTCACGGAGTTCTCCAGCCAACTCCCTCAACTGTCTCTTCATAGCTTCCATTGCGGGATTTTGTCCACGCGGAGTGTCAATATCAATCACCTGTTGCACAGTGTGTACAATAGGATCGGTGACAACAGTAGTCACTTGAGGCATAGCAGTGGATACAGGAATCTGTCCTTGACCAGCAACACCAGAGACACCAGCAGCAGTATTAGGAGAGTAATAAGCTGAGAGGCCATAGGGACGGCCGTTGGGCATAACAAAACGAGCATCAGTAGCCACAGTAGATAGTGGGATAGAAGGAATCACCTCAGCAGTAACTGGAACAGAAGTGGCTGGTTGTTCCTGTGCAGCCATCATAGCGGACATAGCATCATGAGCCTTAGCCAAGTCTTCTTTCATAGCAGCCAATTCGGCACGGAGCTGAGCATTTTCTTCTTCAAAGTTAGCCATCATTCTTCTCTTGTGAAATCTTGTTTGATGAATTTTGTCTGGTTGGTAGACTTTGCGAACACGAGCCACTTTTCAGACTGCGGCGGACAAAACCAGGAGGCAATGAGCACGAGAGAAGTTTTTTGTGACCAATGAATGCATATGATGCATGAAATGTGTTAATGCATATGCAAAAAGACTCTTTTTTGTGTTACCGAAGGGTTTTAGACAAATTATAAACTCGTAAACATTACTAAACAACAATTAACATAAACGGGAAACAAACAACCAACATATAGTTTTACACGACAATTTCAACATAAACAAATGGAAATAACAACAGGAAATGGAAATCCTCAAGCATAGGAAGTGGAAGCGTCGTCCTCAGAGTCGGACTCATAGCTGCAGTATCGTGCATAGAAGTCACGGGCACCCCTAGCCCTCTTAGAGTCTCTCATAAGCAACATATCCTTCTCTTCAATCTCTCTCCTAGCCTTAGCTAACTCTTTCTTCAGTGTCAGGACCTCATGAGTCTGCTGCTCATCCCTTCCGTCCAAAGTCATGATCAAATTCTCAGCCTCATAGTATCTAGCCCTCCACTGATGCTTCTCCCGACTCTCCATAGCTAGATGCTCCTGATACATCTCCTGGGTAGGTGGGAGTAGAGGCAAAGGCATGGTAGGAACAGATGCGGACACATATCTCATAGAGGGGTAAGGCATATCAATCTCCTCAGCTTGGTTTATCACCCACTGTGTATAGGCCTCATGAGCAACACCGGACCTTACACCCATGTGTTTCACCTCTTTCTTCCGAAGCTTGGACCAAGCATCCATGAAATCCTCTTTTATTCCCGTGGGAGCATTGGAGTAGTGAAAGAAGTAAGGAGCTGTAGCAAGATTGATGGGTTTATCTTTCATCGGGAAACCAAATTGTCGCAAAGCAAGCTCCGGGTTATAGTTGATTCCACCCCGGGTACCAAGAAGAGGTACATTAAGAAACTTTCCACCACCAAAGATGATTTCCTTAACTCTAGAAGCGGGAGTGAGCCAAACCACTTCATTAGGAGTGAGAGCCATAATCCTCTGTGAAATAGACCAATTCCCCGGATTGTCGTGGAAAGACTGCGGAAGGTGCGAAATAAACCACCTATAGAGGAGAGGCACACAACAAAGAATGTATCCACGACCTTTGTCGGAACGATCGTGAATAGCATGGTATGTGTCAGCTAGCAAAGTAGGAACCGGATTCTTGGAGTGGAAGATCATAATAGCATTCATGTCCACGAAGCCATCAAGATTCAGAAAGAGAATAAGCCCATAGATGAGAAGTGCAAGAATAGCCTCGAGAGTGTCCTGACAAGTGGTGTTGAGGTTGGCTTTCCCAAGAAGATACTCTGAAGTGAACCCTCGGATACGTGCCTTAGTGACAAGATTCTTGGAGACATCGGTGGTCTTGAGATAGAGATCTTTAGCAATAACCAATGGAGTAGGAGGATTCTCAAGTCCTGAGAAAGGTACCCCCTTAGCAATAGATAGACCCATCAAGGAAGAATAAGCCTCTAGAGTAGGCATCAACTGAAAGTCGGGGAAAGTAAAGCATCGACACTCCGGATCATAGAATTGCACTAGAGTGTGCACAAGCTTCTCATCCACATTAGTATGAAGAATAGTAAGTAAAGCCCCGTAACGACGTCGGAAACCAGTCGGATCCTTAACCTTGAGTGCCAAATCTCTCAAACTAGCCAAATCCACTTCCTTGAACTTGTAGGACTTAGTCTTC
Organism: Medicago sativa; assembly: GCF_051527215.1. Taxonomy (NCBI): domain Eukaryota; kingdom Viridiplantae; phylum Streptophyta; class Magnoliopsida; order Fabales; family Fabaceae; genus Medicago; species Medicago sativa. The sequence goes on along the minus strand of NC_140752.1, from coordinate 26,881,366 downwards.
TTCATTCCTACAATGTTTACAAATTCAACTTGTCTAAGCCCTTCGATAACAATGCATGACAAAAAGTTTATGCATGTATGCATGTATGCATGAATGCATGATTATGTTCAAATTCGGAGAAAACATGGTGGGTTTGAAGTTCAAAGTCGAGGAGTCGTGGGTGGACACGGCGTCCGGTGAAACTAGGGCTTTAGGATGATAGTAACCGGGTTCTAGAAAGGTTCCCAAGTTGCAACCTCTCCGACGTATATCATGGTGTCACGAGACAACACTCGCTCCACGATTATCCGTAAGAAAGTCTAACTTGAGTGTAGTATCGCGTGACGACTAAAACTCGAGACAACACTCGGTTTAGCCTCCGCACTACATCCTAGAAAATGGCCATGGATGGGTTTGGTTATCTACGGTTCATAGCGTCATAGAACAATTAGAAGTAAAGTGCCTAAACGCGACAACACGCGCCGACAACATCACCCCCAAAATGCCTCAGCTATGTGGGATTGATCGCATAATCCAAAACACGAGGCAACCCCCGGAATGAATTGTCGATTACATCCCTCCTAAATCCTAAGTTCACTCAGCCCGGGTGCAGGACTTTTGATGTTCTCACCCCACACGTTTGCAAGAAATTAAACATTTATTCACATAGGAAAGCAAGTAAAAGAAGCAAGTAAAAAATACAAGCGCAAGCGTGGAAATAAAGACTAGGCGTAACTCTCGAATCTCCCCAGTGGAGTCGCCAGCTGTTTTATCTTGGTTTTCGGGTGTCAAACATTGATTACGTTTGAACCTTTCAAACCGGTGATATCTTATTTTTTCTTGGGAAGGGAAAAAGTAAGCAAAACCCTTGAGAATCGAGGTCCGGGAGTTGTTTTCGCTACGGGAAGGTGTTAGGCACCCATAACGACTATAGTATCCTATATGAACCGTCCTTAATTTCTACGCGCGCACTTTATTTTTAAATGCTATTTTTTTTTGAAATTGTTGATTTAAACCTAAGAGTTCTAAGTGAAGAATTGGAGGGAGAAGAATGTTTTTGGATTTTTATTTTAGTTGAATTGAAGGAATTTTGTTCCTTGCCTACGTACCCGTTTAAGGGATCAAATCCACCGTAGTTCTCTTCCAAAAATGTTTTTTTGTTTTTGTTGGTTGATTTTAAGTTTGAAAATGGGATTTTTGAAGAATAGAGATTGAGAGGCCTCAAGGGCATGAGAATTTAAGAAAAGGTGAGGTTTGATTAGTCATTTACAAAATGAGGTCTAAACATGATTAGAGTTCATTGAAATTTGATTAAGAAAATAAAAGGAAAAATTACAATGGGATTTTGATCCCAAGGTTTATTAAGAAAGCCATTTGAGTGAAGTTTGTTCATATTTTTTGGAAAATGATTTTTCTAAGTATAAAGCCTAATCATTCATCTAAACATACAATCCTAAACATACATCTAAACATGCATATTCTAGTTATATACCTAGAGTGATGTGTGTGCATGTGTCGGTGCTCGTGTCGGTGTACATCATTAGAGTCCATTGTCCTTTACATCATACCCTAGATACATTCTATGGCCTCTTTGCCAAGAAATTAAAAGCATAGGAATATTACAAAATTCCTAAGTGTTACATTCTAACTTTGGTACAAATTAAATTGCAAGAAAGATAGAGATGAATATGGGATGAAATGGAGATGCTTATGATGAATATGAAACATGAAATGAAAAGGTTAGTAGCATAAGGCAATACCAAAAGAAATAAAGCAAGAAAAACACTATAACATAAAGGATGGAAAACAAACCAAAATAAAGGCAAAATGAATGCAAACATGACTAAAATTTGTTCATAAAGTGCAAGGCTCATGTGACCTATAATTCTCACATTCCAATACACTTTTAAAGGTTTAGAATCAAATTTTGGAATGGATATCTAGGCAACATGACTAACTTGACATTTTAGAAGCAAACCTAAGTACATTTACATTATTTACTTACACAATGACTTGTAAACTAAGTAACCTACCAAGATTCACAATTATGCAACAATATTAAACACAAACAGTAGCTAAAACCCTATGAAATCAAGAGGTATAGGTCACCAATATTCATCAAGCAATTTGGATTAAAACCAAGCAAATTTTCATTCATTTTTAGCACAAAATATCACAAAATAGTAGGGAAATTAGCCACATTATGTTCACCAATTTTTAATATGCAAAATTATCACAAGAACACCACAAAATTATCAAGAAATGTGTATGAAAATTCTTAGAATTTTTTAAAGCATTTTTAGACATCAAAACATCTAATCTTTCACAATCTTTTACAAAAAATAGAAAACAATTAACAAGAAAATTCCACACACTTTTTAACCAAGATTCAACATGTGATAATGTCACAAAAATATCAAAAAAAAGATTGATAACACATAGGAAAAATTTTTAGGATTTTTTTTTTAAAGGATTTTAGGCAAGGCAGTGGCGTAAAAATCAAAACATAGTGTAAAAATAGCCAAAAAAATGAAGGAAGACGAAATTACCAGCAATATTAGGCCCAAGCCCAACACTAATACTGGATCTGGATCATCCAGATGCCTCAGGGGCCATTGGATCGATCCAGATCTAGCAAACCCTACATCTAATGGTCTATATTGAAAGGCGCATGGTAACACAGATCCAGTACACAACAGGAACGAATCTAGGCCATACATGTCACATTAGTTCAGATCTAACGGCCAGGCATTTAGAACAAACCAAAGGTGAACCAGACTGGTTCACGTGAACCGGTCCGGTTCACCTTCCTATATAAGTCAAAAACCGGTCCAGAGGCTCATAACATCCCTCTCCTTCTCTCTCTAACATGCAGAGAAGAGAGAGAAGCTCTCGTCTTCTCCGTCAAACTCGGTATCCCCATGGTTTTCAAATCCTTTTCAGTTTTTGTGAATCCTTTTTCATGTTCTTTATGGATCCAAGCTTGATTTCGAAGGAGGAAGGAGGACTAGTCATGAATCCATGTATTTATGCTTACGGCTTTTGAGGATGAAACGAAGAAAGACGAACAAGGAGAAGACGATTTACCTCTTTTTCGATCTGTTTGGAGATGCTCGAACAATCGTTGTTGTTGTTCGTTCGTCCTTCTCGTTCTTCCGTCTACGTCTTCTTGATTCCTTGGAAATTGTTCAACCCTAACCGTTCCAATTCTTGCAGGTTCAAGATCTTTTTGCTGTTGCTTCTTGATTTCGTGTCCAATTCGAAACCCTAGGGTTTTGGATTAGGCATAGATTGAGGATTCGAACCGGTTTTGCTGTGAATGTTGATTCGGTTTGGGACAAAACTGATTCGATTCTGATGAAATTGCTTCGAATCTTCGTTGAATTTGATTTTTCTGGACCGTTTCTCTTCACACTCACTGATTCTTCATTTTTCCTTTTTCTCTTCTCTGATTTTCTTCTCGTGATCGCCTCTGGCTTGGATTGCGAGGAGAGGAATCAACCAGCTCAGTGATGAAGATTTTCGAAGAAAATCACCTGAGAGCTGTTCGAATTTGCTGTGAATCTTCGAATTAGCGTTGTTCTTGCTTCGTTTTCTGATGATTTGTGCTTGCCTCGTGTAATTGATGAGGATTCTGGAACTGGCAATAGGTGATTAGAGTTGAAGATGAAGATGAATCTTCATCTTGTTCTTGAACGTTCTTGAGGTTTTTTTTTTCTGTGATTCTGTGGCGTTTGATCCGAAAATGAAAGAGAGAGAGAAAAGAAAAGTTGTTAGTGCTGAGTTGGACTGTGTTGAATGGATCTGTGATGATTTGGCCCCTTTTATAGACTGACACTTGGAATATCTGGACCAATTAGGCACTGCCATGTGGACACAGGCTTGTAACAAACTTTGACCGCCTTGTAACTGCTTTGACTTTGGAATTTTTCTGCAAAATATGACAAACAAAGGACCAATCTGCAAAAATAATAAAAAAGACTAAAAAGGGGCTGAAATGCCATTATTGGAAATTTTAGGACTAAATGAAAATTGAATTAAAATTTGTGAATGGAAAATAACGTAAAGCGAAACAACTAAAAATAACAAAACGGACTAAAACGAACCAATGGCCTAAATGAGGTACTTTAAAGTAACCTCTCTCTGCCGAAATTTCGTGTGAAATGACCAAAATGCCCCTAGGGCTAAAACGACTGAAAATGACTCAGATACAAATTTTGAAATGGATTTTTTTACAAGAAATTGAAGCAAAGACTCATACAAGCAGAATTAAAAGACTCAGAGACAATTTTTAGGATTTAAACAGGGTTTTAACATGTGAAAAGACCAAAATGCCCCTAGGGGCAAAACTTGACTTAAAATGACTTCAAGTGCAATCTTTGAACTGGATTTTGACATAGAATGAAACAAAGACTTATTCAAACCAAATGAAGAGACTCAAACAAATTTTCAAAAGACTGAAAGAAATTTTGACATAGGAAATGACTAAAATAGCCTTCTGTTGTGAATTTTGCAAACAATATTGAAATAAAATGCAGAGAAAGATGCAGTTGATCAGTGACAATTCAAATAACTTGAAATGCAAGAAAGAGAAGAAACAAGTATTTTTAGGTCCAAAATTAGGGTATAACAATAACTTACTATGAAGGAGAGTTAAATTTTGACGATGGGGGTGACTTGGTGTGTCTTAGTTTCACAAGACTACATATACTTTGTTGTGTAGATCTTGTATCAAATGAGGTGTGTACAATTAAAACATTAAACAGATTCTGGAAAAAAAAATGGGAATGAAGGGTTTCAGAAACCAAAACACATAAGCGTGTATCGAGAGAGAAGCTGTTGATGTTAATGTAATTCAATCCAATGACTATCATTTGATCCTCTCATCTCTCACATTAAAAGTTCTTTCATTTGATATGCCCTGTATATATATAAATTTAAATATATGAATAATTTCATGGTCCCTCCGAGTTATAAGCACTACAACAACTAGACTTTCGACCCGTGCGACGCATGGGTCCTATCGACTGTTATAATGATCAATAAGTTATATTTAAGATGTGACATGTACGTGTCTATCGAAAAACACATGTGATTATTAGATGATTTATTCCATCATGTGCAAATTTGCACATATTAAGAAGTTTAAAATAATAACTTTGTATTTTTTTTTAAACAAAATAGTAAGTTTGTATTGAAACGTGCATTTTATATTAAATATATAATTTTTTAATAAAAAATATATTTTTTCAATTTTTTTGTTACTTTTAGTTGTTTTAACATGTGCAATGTTGCACATGTTAGACAGATCCTTATTAGATATACAATATAGCGATAAAATGTGTCTTAATATGTCCTTCAACGACATATGAATCGTACCATTTGTCACGTATTTGAAAACATAATTTATTAAAATGATTTGCTTGCATTTGCTAATAAAAAAGAAAAATAAGAATTATTACCTAATTTAGAGTAAATCCAATTTATAGCCATATAAAAAATAAAAATTGTAAATAAGGACAAATTGCATCACAATAATTAAAGTTCGAACTAAAAATATGGTCAACAGATATGACAACAATGAGAGAAGAATGCAACATTGAGAGAATCTGAAATTACTTGCTAAAGTTTTGTTTGTAATATATATAACAACATTGAGAGAAGAATGCAAGGTAAAATCTGAAAAGATCTCCTTAAATTAAAATAGCGTCCATAATAAGGCAAGATGATGCTTCATTACAATGATAGTCCAGAACTGAAGCATCATAGTTTTTGATTGACAAAACAAAAAAGAAAGCATAAAAGATGAAGCATACTACACTCCATAAAAAGAAAAGGCAAAGGAAAAAAACAGAAAGGGAAAACATTAAAATAAATTGGCAAATTCCATCAACAATAAACCATCCCAACCTCCAATCCTAACCAACAATGACAATTAAATAGATTGTATCATTCTCTCTAGTCATTGGCACACCAAGTCTGATCTGAACCCCTTCACGAAGCCTGCGAGCATCCATAAAACGCTTCCACTGTCCACCAATCATGGCGTGTTGGTATGGAGTAGATCCAAAAATCAACACGCAATCCCAGCCATTTCCACAATCATCCACCAACCTGATAGAAGTAGTTCTGATATCCATCATCTTCGCAACTTCTCCTTCATAAATCAGCACCTAACACGGAAAATAAATTAACATGTCAACAACCTAACAAAAAAAGACAAGCGCTGATAAATATAAATATGCTCACAACAAACATTTTCCATACCAAAAAACCCTTGGCTACATCAAATTCTGTTAACTGCTTCACAAACTCTATCTGAAAGTTGTTGACATCGTGATGATAAGAAATCAAAGGAGTGAAAGGGGGGAGATTAGGATCAAAAGTTGTCTCAACATTTGTTTTGTCAATCATAAAATGCATATAAGGATCAAATACGGGAGGCTTAATCACTTTACCAAACCTTATCTTTCAACTTAATCACGAACTTCATTTGATCCATAAATATGAGAGAAACCCAAGCACCCAAGATGATACCATAAAAATCACGTAAGGATTTCCATCCCTTTGGGGAAAAACACAGACCCATCAATTCTGTCCACCAACACCTCCAACTGATTGCTCTTTGCAACATTATAAAGCTTTAAAATATAGGAAACGATATTGAAAACAGACATCGTAATTGTGAGAAAAAATAACCGTATCACCTGTCAAACGAGATAGGACAACAGAGTTTCAATACCACGACCCTCCATTTCCTGAATCAATGATAGAATAATGGAAGAAGAAATGAGGCTGAATCAATTAAACAATTATAGTAATGATAATATAGACTGATTTTATTTTGCAACAGTGTGGTTTTTTTTTAAGGAAATTTGCAACCGTGTGTTATTAATGGCAGTTAATATATAATTGATTTAAAAATATTCTACAATCATACCAGAAAGATATTCAACATGCAAAATATATGGAGTACCTAAAATATGATGTCATCCCAATTTGACTTGAAACATATTATTTTAATTTGCAACGGTGTTTTTTTTTTTTTTTGAAGGAAATTTGCAACCGTGTCATTAATTGCGTTGGAATGGAAGGGAAAAGCTAGGAATAAATTCAGATCGGCTGATTAGGAAATGCTCTCAAATTTGAAATGAATTGCCTTAAATTATTTAATGAATGAAATGAAATGGATTGCCAAACAACAACACGGTCAAACCTGAGAAATTGCCAAACAATTTGAAATGAAATGAATTTATTGCGTGTTAAAAGGGTGAGGAGGTCAAACTTGGAATTAAATGCGTTAGAATGAGAGGGAAATTGCTAAATTAAATTTAGGGTTAGGGTTAGCTTTGACCAGACAAACTTTAGTAAGTAAGATATCCTTATTTTAGTGTCAAAATAAAGTTATTTTACCGATATATTTTAAGAAAAGCATACACACGAGGACAACTTTAGTGTCAAAATAAAGTTATTTTACCTATATATTTCTTATTTTACAAGAAACCTTGTGAAAAATAAAACTACGTTTTATGTAGATATTAGAAAGCTAGATCAATTATTAATTCCTTATACTTTTATCCTTATTTCAACATACTTTATAGTGATTTAGAGTAAGGAATGTATGGTTAAAAAAATAAACAATTTATTTCATTAGAGCACTTTTCTACAAAAACAAGTATCACATTGTTATTTACATTATTGAAATACATTAGAACAATAATTTTTTTGGTACAACTTTAGAGCACTTTACAACAAAATATATTACAATTATTTTACAATATAATACAAGACATCAATCGATAAACACTCTAAACGCAGTGAAATAAGAAAAATAGTATAATCTAAATCCATGGAGCTTGAATTCAAGAAGAAAACCATCCACCTTCATCTGGATTTTGAAACCCAACATTCTCAACGGCACCAACTGTGTTGAACATCCTTATCTTTTGCATCTCCTCCATCAATGATCGTTGTAGTTGTTGTTTCCTCACATCAACACATGAATTAATCCTTGTAAGCCTTTGACATCCATGTCTTTGACCATGATGATTCATATGAGTGGGATTGTGAGAATCCATTCTCTTGTTACAAAACTGTTTGGTGAAACCAGCCTCCACCATCTCTTCTGGAGGACAAAATCTTGTCCATTTGTTGTGACCCTTTGGATTGCAACAAAGGGGTTCTTCTCCTTCTACAAGATTTGAACATTGTTCATCTTCATTGCATAAATCATTGCAATGGTAATTGAAAGACTTAAAGGAATTCATTGAGCTTTGAGAGCTTGCATCATCATTCATATATTGAAGATCATCTGCAAATAGTTCTAAGTCTTAAGTAATACTAAAATTATTAGCAACAATTACATTTAAACCGAGTAAATTACTATTGGAACAACAATTATAGTTTTAAATTAAAAAAGATATAGAAAACGCAAACAAAGAACACATGATGTTCGATCAAGGAGTATAGTATTCTACAAAATAAAACTTGTGCATAAAGACGACGATCCTAATTAAAATTTTACCGTTGAGCCATACTCAATTTTCCACCCGAGCAACATGCCCATTTATCAATAAGTATGAATAATCTTAGAAATAGTGGTTGGACCTAACACAACCCCACAAAACCGGCCTGTGAGGTGAGGATTGCCCCCATTTATAAACACATTGTCAGGCTATCTCCTATCCGATGTTGGACTCTTAACACACCCCCTCACGACCAACATAACATTATTGAGCTTGGTTCGTGAACATAAATGGTGGGTGGTCCGATAGCGGAAACCTGATAACAGGTGGCACAATGGATCTTGAAGAGGCTCTGATACCATCTTAGAAATCGTGGTTGTGCTTAACACAACCCCATAAAACCGGCTTGTGAGGTGAGGATTGCCCCCACTTATAAACACATTGTCAGGCTATCTCCTATCCGATGTGTGACTCTTAACAAATAATACCTAACAATCTCCACTTTGGTGAATATTCAAATGACCTCACCGTACTTATAGATAAACTATGAGCGATAGCTAACAATTGCCAAAATGATCCTTGTAGAACTCATGATTTTACTTTCTAAATTATCTTCACATATATTTAAATGGTCAAATGTGAGATGTATGTGCAAATTTGTTCCGGGCCGTTGGTCAATTTAGTATTTGAAATTATGTGATGGAGACTAATGTGGTCAAGTACTTTCGATTTTAACGATTATTTTGAAATTTTGTTTATTGTAGATTCCAAATAGTTGGACCCCTACAAGTTGAAATTATAAATTGGTGATTCCTTCCATATAAATTTGTTAAGAAAAACTTTATTCAGTGATCAAAGTGAAATTGTTGTTACTTGCATGATAAGTTTAAAAAGGAAAAGTACCTTTTGACCAATCTTGAGCAAGAGAATAATGGTTCCCACAATGGTTGCTATTGTTATTGTAGGAAGCACAAAATATTGGAAGAGAACCATGAGAGGAAGAGCGAGAAGATGGTGAGAGGAAAGGATGGTGGTTACTAACATCATGATCATCCTCTTCACCATAGATAAAACTATGTTGTCTTTGATACTTAGAACTGCAACAATCCCTCCATGTTGGAACTATAGTTGATATCTCTTCTTCAATCATCTCAGCAATCTCTATTGGTTCCAAGTCACTAATTTCAAGTTCTTTGACCATCTCATTTGCAACCTCAATGGCAGTGTCCTTTTTGGTGTCAAATGGGAAGTATATATTTCTTGTGTGCCCTGTATTAAAAGTACATTTGTTTAGCAAACCCAAATTTGGGCCGGATCATTATTATAACAAAACCCCGCCTTTCAGATTCATTGAATATCTGATGTATCTGATCTATAATATATATCAGATTTATCAGTTATTCAATGATTCTGACAAATAAATCTTGATTTATAATAATAATCGAAGGAAGTAGTATCTTGTAATGAAACTATGCATTACCATTTTTGTTAGAAATTTTGACTTTAAGGAAAACAGTGCCATCCTCTTCATTGATAGTCCCTGTGATTGTCATGTATGTGCTCTTTGTTGTGTCCTTCAATGGTGGTTGTTCTTTGGCAATTGTTGCATTGAAATTGATTTGTTGAGTATGTTTGCTAACTAAAGTTGGACTAGGCAATGGTGAGTCATGATGGATCGTAGCTAAACATAAGAATAACAACAATATTGAATCATTAAGCTAGAACCTTATACATTAAAAGATCAAAAGATTACATAATAGCTTGTTTTGTTACCTCAATACTACAATAGAAGATGATAGCTACACATAGACATGTAAACTATGCAAAGGATGAAGGAAAGATGAAGATTCCATGTCAAGATCCTTCGTGTCCAAAGTGATCTTGAGTTGAATCTACTCCTAAACCACTTGCTTTGTGTTTCTCTCTTGGAAATAGCTCTGACCTCTCTCTTAGAATGTATAAAAATATCAATGGAATAGTGAATGACCTAAAAGAGAGGTAAGAATGCTATTTAAATGGGCTGTGTTTTTACACCTACGCTAATAGCGAAATGTACACTAATAGCGTAGTAGGTCGGCCTATTTAATGGCCAATGGAAGCCTGCCACGTTGGTCCTTTTTGCCCTGTTACGCCCAAACTACGCCAATGGCGTGGCTCTCTGGAGCTTTTACGCTAATAGTGTATCTCACGCTAATAGCGTGTTTCTTGATCACTTTTCCTTGTCTTCGCTCCAGGTACGCTATTGGCGTATCTCTCTGGGGTGGTTACGCTAATAGCGTAAATCACGCTAATAGCGTATCTCTTCATATGTGCCCAGAATCACGCCCCAGGTACGCTATTGGCGTATCTATCTGGACTTTCGCATCTCTTGCTCACGCTAATAGCGTAGAACACGCTAATAGCGTATGGCTTTGAACTTTGACGTTTCTTGCTCCTTGCTTGTATTTTCCTGCACAAAAAGGGTAGAATAAGGCTCAAAAGCATAAATGACATATTTGCATAATATTTGAAGTTTTCCATGGAGAATCTTGCAAAACAAGTCACTAAAATGCCTAAACTACCATATGAAATATATCACTTTTAAACACTTATCAGCTGCAAACTGGGTACCTACAAATCACACTTCCACTATTGCAACTAGGTTGGGAAAGTTCATTTATATGATTGGAACTAAGACTAAATTTGATTTTGGATCATATGTATTTGAACAAACTATGAAGCATGCCAACACCTTTGCTGTGAAGATGCCTATTGCATTTCCATCTCTTATATGTGGTATAATTCTAAATCAACACCCTGGAATCCTAGTAAGTGATGATGTAGCAAGCAAAAGGGAATCTTCTCTTTCATTGCATTATAAGTTGTTCATAGGGAAACATGTCCCAAACATTGTCATGACATTAGGGAAAGAGACTGCTAGCTCTACAACAAAGGAAGGGATAATTGAGGAATTGAAAGCTATGTCCAAGACTCTAGAGGAGACCATAAGAATCATCACTGAGAGGAAGATAAGTGTGGATAAGATGATTCTGGCCCTGTCAAATCAGGATGAAGATATGAGTGAAGGGAATGATGATGTCGGAGGCATCAAAGATGAGGAAGCTAATGGGAACACTGAAGAGGAAACTGCAAGAAGTATTGATGATGAACATGGAGAAGTAGCTCGGAACACAGAAGATGAGAATGATGATCAGGAGGACTCTGAAGCTGAGGCTGAGGCTTGATTCTCTGATTATTTTTTTCCATTTGTGGGCTATGCCCTGAATTCTTGAGCATTATATGTGCCTGGTCTATAATAATCACACTATATGTCCTGCTACTTTACATTTTGCACTTTTATTTTCTGCACCACTATGACCTGTGTCTATGACAAGCTACTTATGTCCTGGAATCTCTACTCTGGACTCTGTTACTTTGCTGCCCTTAATTTTTTTATGCTTGGAAGTTTGTCATAATTTTAGGCTAAAAAGGGGGAGTAGTATCTTAGATGTATCTTAGATATCTTAGATTTTATGCATGTTGTTTTGACATGTTTCTAATATGCATGAGTTCTACATCTAAGGGGGAGTACTCTGCTATATGCTCTGCTATGAGTACATGTGATATGCAAGGAAGTAGTTCATATATGTGATCTCAAATGTTATGGTAGATTTTCATTATGCATTTACTAAGGAAGCATTGCCTGAAGGGGAGCATAATTTTCTTTATGATCTACCATTGAGGGGGAGCTTTATCTGTTACTAGCTTGCTTATACTCGAATAGATTTATGCTAGTATGTGCTTGATATGAATGCATGTGGGTGTGTGCGTTCTGGTGAACTGATGTCTTACCAGATGCTCTGACATCTTGAGGCACTCATGCTAGGAAACCCTAATAGATTGTTTTCAAAATTTATTTTGCTTTTATAAAAAAAGCATACACACGAAGATATTAGTGTCCGTCATTTTGCTATCTATTACATTATAAACGAAAGTTGGTGCCAAAATAACGTTATTTTACCCATATATTTTAAGGCACTTCATATTTTGCAAGAAATCTTATGTAAAATAAAACTCCATTTTATGTAGATATTGGAAAGCTGGATCAATTATCAATTCCTTATACTTTTATCCTTATTTCAACATATTTTATAGTGATTTAGAGTAAGGAATGAATGACTAAAAAAAGAAACAATTTATTTCATTAGAGCACTTTTCTACAAAAACAAGTATCACATTTTATTTTTTGACAAAAAAAACAAGTTTCACATTGTTATTTACATTATTGAAATACATTAGAACAATTATTTTTTTGGTACAACATTAGAGCACTTTTCTACCAAATATATTACAATTATTTTACAATATCATGCAAGACATCAAATTAATAAACACTCCAAACGCGGTGAAATAAGAAAAGTAGTATAATCTAAATTCATGTAGCTTGAACCCACTTGGATTGACTTGATGGTATTGACTTGAGACCTGGGAATGCGCTCCTCCTCAAGGTCTCAGTTCGATTCTCCCAGACGCTAATTTGGATGGACAAATTTAGCTTCTTCAAAAAATAATAATCTATAGAGCTTGAATTGGTTAAGAAAACCATCCACCTTCATCTGGATTTTGAAACCCAACATTCTCAACGGCACCAACTGTGTTGAACATCCTTATCTTTTGCATCTCCTCCATCAATGATCGTTGTAGTTGTTGTTTCCTTACATCAACACATGAGTTAATCCTTGTAAGCCTTTGACATCCATGTCTTTGACCATGATGATTCATATGAGTGTGATTGTGAGAATCCATTCTCTTGTTACAAAACTGTTTGGTGAAACCAGCCTCCACCATATCTTCTGGAGGACAAAATCTTGTCCATTTGTTTTGACCCTTCGGATTGCAGCAAAGGGGTTCTTCTCCTACTACTAGATTTGTACCTTGGTCGTCGTCATTGCATGAATCATTGCAATGGTAATTGAAAGACTTGAAGGAATTAATTGAGCTTTGGGAGCTTGCATCATCATTCATATAATGAAGATCATCTGCAAATAGTTCTAAGTCTTAAGTGACACTAAAATTAATAGTAACAATCACTTTTAAACCGAGTAAATTGCCATTGGAACAACACTTCTGGTTCAAAATTAAAGATAGAAAAAACGCAAACAAAGAACACATGATGTTCGATCAAGGAGTTTAGTATTCTACAGAATAAACTCGTGCATAAATACGACGATCCTATTTACAAGTTTAACATTGAGCCATACTCAACAACTTCCACCCGAGCAACTTGTCCATTTATCAATAACTATGAGGCATACCTAATAATCTCCACAATTTGATGAATATTCAAACGACCTCACCGTACTTATAGATAAACTATGAGCGATAGCTAACAATTGCCAAAATGATCCATGTAGAACTCATGAATTTACTTTCTAAAATATCTTCACATATATTTAAATGGTAATATGTGAGATGTAGGTGCAAATCTGTTTCGGATTGTTCAATTTAATATTTGAAATTATGTGACGGAGACTAATGTGGTCAAGTACTTTCGATTTTAATGATCATTTTGAATTTTTTTTTTTTACTTTAGATTCTAAATAGTTGGACCCCTACAAGTTGAAATCATAAATTGATGATTCCTTCCGTTTAAATTTGTTAAGAAAAACTTTATTTAGTGATCAAAGTGAAATTGTTGTTACTTGCATGATAAGTTTAAAAAAGAAAAGTACCTTGTGGCCAATCTTGAGCAAAAGAATAATGGTTCCCACAATGGTTGCTATTGTTGTTATAGGAAGCACAAAATATTGGAAGAGAACCATGAGAGGAAGATCTAGAAGATGGTGACAAGAAAGGATGGTGGTTACTAATATCATGATCATCCTCTTCACCATAGATAAAACTATGTTGTCTTTGATACTCAGAACTGCAACAATCCCTCCATGTTGGAACTATAGTTGATATCTCTTCTTCAATCATCTCAGCAATCTCTATTGGTTCCAAGTCACTAATTTCAAGTTCTTTGACCATCTCATTTGCAACCTCAATGGCAGTGTCCTTTTTGGTGTCAAATGGGAAGTATATATTTCTTGTGTGCCCTGTATTAAAAGTACATTTGTTTAGGAAACCCAAATTTGGGCCGGGTCATTATTATAACAAAACCCCGCTTTTCAGATTCATTGAATATCTGATGTATCTGATCGATAATATATATTATTCAATAAATCTGACAAATAAATCTTGATTTATAATAATAACCGAAGGAAGTAGTATCTTGTAATGAAACTATACATTACCATTTTTGTTAGAAATTTTGACTTTGAGGAAAACAGTGTCATCCTCTTCATTGATAGTCCCTGTGATTGTCATGTGTGTGCTGTTTGTTTTGTCCTTCAATGGTGGTTGTTCTTTGGCAATTGTTGCATTGAAATTGATTTGTTGAGTATGTTTGCTAACTAAAGTTGGACTAGGCAATGGTGAGTCATGATGGGCCGTAGCTAAAAAAGGGTCCATCAAGAGCTCTTTTGCTGACAGCCTCTCTGACACATTTGCCAAACATTTTCCTATAAACTTTTGGGTTTCTACATCATGGATCTTGTCAAATGCCTTTGGTAGCTTCCCCTGTTTAAATAAATGAATTATTTAGTATTGAAGTTAAATGGTGTATATGACCGAATAATTAAACTATTAATAACAAATACATTTTTGTTAATTATATGGGAAACGATATTTTTTATATTGCCGTGATTAAAGTCGGTCGAAAAGAAAAAGATTCATAGACATTCAAAACTCATTTACACCTTGAGAGAGACAGAGAAAATGATATGATAGATGTGATATGTTGTTCACGTGGTAGCAAGAGAAAGATAGAGAGAAAATAAGATGTTGAATAAATGTAAACAATTTATTAATATTTAAATATAAGAGTTGGTTTCAAAAAACACAAATAGTATGTTAGAAAAGTTCAAGGTTCCGTTTATATGATATGATAAACTTTGATCCAAAGAGAGAGTTGGTTTCAATAAGTGCAATTATTCCCTTTGTACAGAGAATTATTTTTTTTCTTTTCGAAGAAGTTAAATTAGTTCACCCAAATTAACTTTGTATTGAGAAAATTGTCAACCAAACCATTAATTTTGGCACCATCCACTAATTTTTTTAAAATCTATTTTTAAATTTTTTTTTGGGGGGGAGTGTGATGTCTCTCAAAATAAAATTGCTTGGATAAAATGGAATTCTATTTGTTTACGTGTAAATTGTGGTGGTTTGGGGGTTAGGAGGTTAGGGGAATTTAATTTATCTTTGTTAGGGAAGTGGTGTTGGAGGTTGTTGTGTGATAAGGAGGGACTGTGGTACCGAGTGCTCAAAGCACGTTATGGGGAGGTGGGAGGCCGCATACAAGAGGGGGGTAGAAATGGTTCAGGTTGGTGGCGGATGTTGTGTAACGTGAGGGAGGGTGTAAGGTTGGGAGTAGGGAATTGGTTTGATGATAATATTAGGCGAGTAGTAGGTAATGGTAGGAATACATACTTTTGGACTGATAACTGGTTGGGTGGAGTGCCTTTAAAGCTTCAGTTCAGCCGCTTATTTGATTTATCATAGCATAAGGAGTATTCGGTGGCGGATATGGCAGCTTTAGGGTGGGAGGATGGTGGAGGGGCGTGGGTTTGGCAAAGACGTTTGTTGGCGTGGGAGGATGAGAGTGTCAGGGAGTGCAGTGATTTGTTAAGTAATGTTATTTTGCAGGATAATATGCAGGACTTTTGGAGGTGGCTTCTTGATCCTATACATGGCTACTCGGTGCGTGAGACATATCGTTATCTTACATCTGTTGAAGATACGTGGTGAATCACGCTTATTCCAATGTTTGGCATAAGCTAGTCCCTTCTAAAGTTTCTATTTTCGCTTGGCGACTACTTCAAGATAGAGTTCCAACCAGCGTTAATTTGGTAAGAAGACATGCTTTACACCCGAACGGCAACCTGTGTGTCGGTGGGTGTGGAAACTCAGAGACGACGAATCATCTTTTCATCGGCTGCAATATTTTTGGGAGTGCTTGGTACTTAATTTGTAATTGGCTTGGCATTTCTTATGTTCTCGCAGGTTTGGTAACTGATCATTTTCTACAGTTTACGAATTTGGCGGGTATGCCGAGATCTTCCCATATTTACTTTAAGGTAATTTGGCTCGCTACTACTTGAGCAATTTGGAAAGAACGGAACAACTGTGTCTTCAAAAATGCGGTATTAGATCCCCAAAGCATCCTTGATAAAGTGAAGTTTAATTCCTTTCTTTGGCTATCTTCGAATCGCATTCCGTTAGCTTTTAGTTTTCATGATTGGTGGAGGCATCCGCTCCTTTGTATGGATGTCATGTAGTTTTTGTCTTTTTGTTTTGAGTTGGTGGCGGCATTCCTTTTGCTAGGGGCCTTGTATTTGTAACAGATTGTGTGATTCATCACTTTTAACATACCTTGTGCGGGGTGAATCACTTCTCGTTTGAGCAATATAATCCATTTTGATTTGTTAAAAAAAAAAAAAATTGTTGGTTTTTTAAATAAAACTTACAGAAGTAACTTTCTTGTATATTTGAGCAGGGTTGGAGCACTCGCTATATGGAAACTCAGAAGTGAACAACTCTATCATACACATGCCAAAAGAGTATATATCTACCAGCTCATTATATTCCTCTTCATACAATTCTGGTGCCATAAATTCTGGTGTACCTGAAAAATCATAACAAACACACAAAAACTATCAACTTGATAGACATAATTTAGTATAGATTACTTATGTTAACAATTGAAGTACCAACAATACAAGAGTTAGGTATTGTTTGAATTAATTTATTTGAGTCTATGTATTGACATAAGCACTTATCAAACTACTTACCAGAGTTTAAAGAAATAGTTTATGAAATGTCCATGAATTATTTTCACCTTATTTTTATAAACTCTTCAGTATTGACATAAGCATCAAACTACTTACAAGAGTTTAAAGAAATAGTTTATGAAATGTCCATGAATTATTTTCACCTTATTTTTATAAACTCTTCAGGATGATTTATGAAAACAGTTTATAACTTATATGAAAAATATTTCGACTTTATATATTTTTTACATAAATACTTATATGAAGATGTTTAGCCACCATGAGTGGAACTATACCTATGACACTGTGTGCATGTTGGGAGCCACGAAGAATTGCTGCAAGCCCTAAATCACCAATCTTGATCTTTCCCATATGGCCATTGACAAAGATGTTATCACACTTTAGGTCTCTATGTATCACAGGAGGATCATGGCTATGCAAATACTCCAAACCACTTAGAATCTGGCGAGCCCAATTCTTTATTGCTCTGATATCTACACGAGGATACTTCTTTCTATACCTAAAATTAATATATATACATGGAATAATGTCATACAAATATTATAATCATGTATGAATTAATAAAATGGTATAATAAGGTAAAAGGTAGGGTTTTAAGATGTCAACAACTGCAATTTAATGCAACCATGATTTTAAATTGAGGTCACATTTGCGGTTATGCTTCAAACCTTTATTTTGTAAAAAAAAATAAAAAATTAGGAGTATGCTTGAAATGTGGTAGAAATTGTAATTTCTATGCGGCTGCGGAGATCTCAAAATCATTTATATTGCGGCCACAATTGTGGTTGTGGACTATAATTTAAAATTATGGTTGTTACGCCCTAGTTTTTCATGTCTAACTCTATGTGACTATTATATGACTGTGATTATCTACATCGTCTATGGTTCTTAATTGCAGTCCACAACTACTATTTGGACCGCATCAACTACATATGTCATCATTTTCGTGTAAAATTAGGGATCACAAGGCAACTACTACAATTTTATTGTGATTTAAAACCTTCATAAATGATTCAAAAACATGTAAAAGTAATTACAATAAGCGATTGAAAAATTACTCTCTTAGAGTGCCGGAGGTGAACAATTCAGTGATGAAGTTGAAGGTTCTACAATTGGCATCAATCCAAGTACTATGGAAAGTCATGATAGAGTCATGATCCAAGTTTTTAAGGAGATGAACCTCTGAATAGAGGCGTTGAAGTTGATCTGGTGAATGAAAAACATCATCAAGCTTGATTTGGTTCCAAGCCACTTCTATTCCTAGGACTTCATCAAATGCCCTATACACTACCTTCATAGCTCCTTTGCCAAGGATATCCCTGAACTATACACACCAAGTAATCATAATTTAGTTATAATCTTTAATGCACTTTTAGAAATTGTGTGCAGTGTCTTTGGCAGTGTCCGACACAAAACCGACATATATATGATTACATTCAATTAATTTATTTTCTCTTATTATTACCAATGTCGATGTGTTAGTATCATTGTCGTGTAGGCTTTGTTGTTAGTGATTTATGGATTCATTAGATGTCTAGAATAAAACTCTGATTAGTTTATGTATATTAGTTTAACAATTTTATTTAAAAGTCAAACTCATATGTGTGGTGTAATAATATATCAAGTGAGTTTCAATAATTCAATTTGATACAGGTTTTATATGAGTGACCCTTGGATGTATTAGAGAGCTAACCATGTGTGATCAAGGTGGTAATAAGCCAAGACTTTTTTTTTAAGGGAAACCAAGACTTGGTGATAGGACAAAATAATTAAGATAAGAAAATTTGTTTATAGTTAATTGACTCAATCATAGATGGAAACTGAAAAATAATTAAGATAAGAAAATCTACTCCATTATTATCATTAAAAAATTGCAAAATTACTCTAAATTACAAGACACAAAGTAAAATCAATTTTCAAGGGAGACTAATTTTGTGCAAATTAAGCAGCATAGTTATGCAACTCAGGAAATTTGTTTGATATCAACTCATACCAATTTCATATCAATTCAAATTCTTTGGTCTATTCTCAATGCAAAAAGAAAGGATTTCAATTCATACTTTCATTTCCTCTAAAAAAAAATTAAAAATCATACTTTCATTTTACTTCATGAATTTATCATTTCACATCCCTAAAACTTAACCATATAATTTTGTCTACAAAAAAATTAACAATATGAATATGAGAATCATTTAGAAATACTTACACGTCCATATCGACCTGAAGGGTCCGTTTCAATATATCCAAGCTGAGCTTTGCCTCCTATTCTTCCCTTATACATGGCTCTAACAACTATATTCTGCCTTAATTTTTAGATATAAGTACTGAAAATTATATTTATGCAATTTCAACTATAGCTTATAAGATTCAAGTCAAGGTAGCTAGGTGCTAGATGATCCGAGGCTTCCAATGATTTTCATATGAGAAAACACCAAATAATTGCCATAAAAGTCTTGAATAGTCAACACTTAGCAAAATCCAAGCCATTTCAACAAAACCAAATGAAATTTCGTAGAATTTTTTATGAACCATTGGTGTCAAAAAATATCTTAAGAAGAAAACAAGAAATTAAGAGATGGTGTCCTTTAAGATATTTTAGAAGAAGTTATATAGTAAGGAAATGAAACTATTTAACGATGCTTGTGTTGTCCCACAAAAAAGTCACACACCACTAATTGTGTGTTATGAGCCAAAAGGGTGATGAGTTTTTTGGTTGAAAATATTTGTGGTAGAAGAGATTTTGAAAAGAATTAAAAGGGTATCTTAGAAATTGAATAGACCAAAGATATGACATAGGAAATAAACCGGACTTCTAAACTTGAAGAATTTTGGGCCATGCTTTGATAGAAACATTTGTGGTTGTGAGAGATGAAGATAAATCAAATCGTTTAGGATTAGTGGAAACAAGAAACTAAGGATGATAGGGTATGAGTTATTTGAATTTTGGAGTTGAAAGAACAAAGAAGAAATCTTAATAGGTTTAAGGATTTGGTTAATTATGTGGATTGTGGAAATTAATGAGTTGTGGTTGGGGTGTAATATAGAATAGTCTAAGTAGGGAATTATATAAATATTTTACATTGCATAGTTAACGTTCATGTCATGATAATTAATTATAGAGCAATGCTATATGTCCCGATATAATTTATCGCGAATCCTCACGAATGACCATACAGCTTGTGTTAAAGTGTTGCACTTACACCGCTTGCACTGTTTTTTTGTGTGATAACCGCTTGCACCTCTTCACTATTATTTTGTTCCTCCTAATCCTCTGCAACAAAGACTATTCCAAATCTTCTCTCCATGATTCCACATACCAACCTTTTCTTCACCTACTCTATTTTTTCTTCCCACAAATTTACCTACTCTATCTTGGACAATCAAGACAGCTTAGTACTTATTCAAGATAAAAAAAACTCTGTCAAAATTGAATAACGTATTTATGTTAAAAGTTGAATTTAACCTTTGAAGCAGTGCAACTGAGTAGAAAGGAAAACATTTGCCACCTTGTTACTTAAGAAGCAACACGCTCGGGAAGCTTTCGTGAAGCCTGGCTTCGCGAGATGTAGCATTTTCCTTAATTATAACAATAATGGGTTAACGTTCATGTCATGATAATTAATTATAACAATAATGGGTCTATGCCATTGATTAAAAAATAGGTATATAAGTTACACCACAAAAATAGAGAAAAATATATATAAGTTTGGAATTCACTTAATCTAGAGGCACAAGTCAATTATATTATTTAATTGGTGTTTTCATATTAAATTTAGTAAAACAATGGTAGAGTTGAAAAATTCACAATCTTGATTATGTCACTTATTTTTTTAGTTTCATAAACATGACAACTTGCTCAAGTATTTTGTTAGTATTGTACAAACAATAATTCAGTCTTTCTCAGCCAAAAACTAGATGTATACTCGTATGAATTTGTCAACGCTATCGGAATAATGGTGTGAGTTTGTAATTGGAGAAGTTATTTTCTGGATTTAACACTTGTCACATCCTAAATTAAACACGTCCATTTACCACTTTTTTTTTACATAAATAAATAAAATCAAGTCATATGGGGACAAAACCTCGACAACTCCTCAAACTTAGCGGCATACTCCGCAACGGTTCAACTACAAGAATTCCACCTCCTTCTTGTTTCTCAGATCTTCCGGAAAGTACTTTCTCAAGAACTCACTCTTGAATCTCTCCCAGGATACCACTTCACCACCAACCTCAAGTTTCCTCTTAGGACTTGCCCACCAATACTCAGTCTCTTCTGCTAGAATATGCGTAGCCAACCTCACTTTCTGATCGTCGCTGGTAACCATAGCACGGAAACTCCGCTCCATACCTTGCATCTATGTATGTGCACCATCCGGATCAAAATGTCCCTTGAACGTCGATGGATTGTTTCGCATGAAACAATCTAGCTTTCGCTCCTCCGCCTCACCATGATCATGAGGACCATACCCCTGAGCCTGAGCTAACATCTGGACCATACCACTGTAATATAGGTCATTTCCGGGTTTACCCCATGTAAAAAAAATTGATTTACCCCCTGTAAAAAAAATTCTTCAGAATACCCCCTAATAGGTCATTCAAAAACCAACTTTTTTTTTTTGCAAAAATTTTCGTTTTCGAATGACTTATTAAGGGGTAAATAAAAAAAATTACAGGAGTAAAACATCATTAACCCTTCAAATAACAAAACTCTTTTATATATCCACCGTGAGACTAAAAACTAGAATAAGAGGAAAGTATTTCATCCCAAGTAAGATTCCCTCTTAAGACCATTCTTAAAGTGATCTAATTCAATCCTAGAAGGCATTTGACAATGTTTGGCAGCACACCACAGGTCACATTATAACGCTAGATTCACAAAGCCACTTCTTTATTCTCCAATGGTTTTCACTGATATGACTAAAAGGGATATCTCAACTCATCAATTATAATTTATACCACAGAACAGTACTTTCATAACAACTTTTATCTATGCTCCAATACTAATCAAAACTACTATACACATGCCATAAGAAAAAAACTAACATGATAATATCTATAGGATTCAAGTAAAAATTCAAAATAAGCTACTAAAGTATCCTAAAATTCACAAATTTGGCTGAGTCTTATATCTGTATTCCCCTATGTAATATAATACTATGAATCCTCCAAAATAAAGGCCATATACTTGATCAATTCCAAACTCAATTAACTTATGCATACAATAAGAAAAAAAAGAGACTAAATATAGATCCAGCAAACAAGCACTATTTCTGAGCACGCTCACTTAAAAACCATCCACAAACCATCCTTGCATTTATCCATGCGATTAATATTGAGAGCCAATGACACTCACAATAGTAAAATCTTACATTCCAATTAGACCTACAACACTCAAGTAATCAATGTAACAAAAATTCTACAGATTCTTATAGTAACTTATCCAACTACATTGATCACTAGCTCAAAATCAACTATTCACCAGCTCTCCTAATTCAATTATGGATAAATTCCTATCAGGTCATCCTATAGTAGCACTCTATCGCATGTGGCGCCCTCAACCACATCCAACTTGGCAAACACAATATCTTGGAGAATAAAATTTATCAACTAGCCATTCACACAACGCATTTAGCACAACTCAAAATATTCACTATCAATAACAATCACATAGACAATAAATGGTTTATTAAAACATCAAACACACACAAACTAGGCCAAAGTCGAGGTCAAGCGCAAACCCCTCTATCCAAGACCGCTAAAATACCCATGAGTAAAATAATCTTTCCCTCCCCTCTTTCCCTCCCCTCGATTCGTTTGAAAAATCTGGTTTCTGACTTGACCTTGTTGCACTAGGGTTTCTCTTCTTCCGCTCCTTTCTTTGTTGAAACCAAACTTAATTTTAAACCCTAGAGTCAATCATGTTAATCATCAGAAATAACAAATCAATATGCGGAAGCGTACCTGAATTCATATTCGGAGATTGTTGATGCGGTAATGGCCTTCCAGATCAACACACACTCTCACTGAGAGAACCCTTTGTTATTCTCTTGATCTCCTTGTGATGATGGGATGTCAACAAAGAACGGCGGCTTGGTGTGTGACCTGGGGACCATGACCTCTTTATTTATAGCACCCAAACTAGGGTTAACTATTGGTATTTCTATTTTAGCCCATCATAAAAATAGAATTACCCATTAGTCTCTACACATTAAAGGCCCACACCCTATTAGATACTCATAAGCCCACTTTAGCCAAACCTTATAAGATCACTTTAATTGGGCTTAACTTAAATGACAGTCCACAAAACATAATTATTCACATATAAGGCCAATGTTGGATTAATGATCCAACAATCTCCCACTTGGACTATATGTGCAACCCTATAATTATGCATTGCAAAAATTATCCTTATGAGCTCAAATGACTGTTGTTACTGAATGTATCTATAACCAATCCGGTCCATCGATAATGCCAACATAGGATCAAAGCAGTTTTCGTTACAACTATCGTAACTAAACTCATCAATGGTCACATATGCTAACACAAAAGAATGACATGGATCATGATGTGGATATGTAGCATGGAATTTTCATGTCATGTGATCTAAACATGCCTAATTCCAATTGGTCCTCCTTAATCCTTAGTGAGATCAAACCTTAACCAAATTCAGAGTGTAAACTACCAAAACTTTATTTCTGTAGAAAATATCCTTAAGCCTTACCTAACTTGAAATATGTCTATATCATAAAAGCATTTAAAATAACAAACTCCCACACAAACTGAATATCACTTAATGCCATAAAACCCATACGAGCAGTATGCTCATGAAACCTTTTGGGTGACAACTTTTCATAAGCGGATCCGCAACGATGGAGTTTGTCCTGATATGCTCAATAGACAACTATTCACTCTGAAAACTTTCTTTAATAACCAATAACTTGATCTCTTTGTGTTTGTACTTTGTCAAGTTCCTATTGTTATTACAAAATAGAACTGATGATAAATTGTCACAAAATAACTTTAGTGGTCTTTCAATTCCATATTCACTATGTGCAGCCCCGTGACAAATTATCTCAATTATGTACTATGGTTAGATGCCTCATAAAATAAAATCTTTGCATCCAACACAGTTGGAGTCAGTATACATAATGATCTCAAAACTGATCTGACCTCCAACATGTGAGCATGTAGTCTTTTGTTCTCTTTAAGTACCGCATGACCCGTTTGGCTGCTTTCTAATGCTCTAACCTGAATTACTTAAATACATGTCCAACATCCTTGTAATGTACGCAATATCTAGACGCGTACAAACATGAACATACATTAGACTCCTTACTACTTATGCATAGAGAATCCTCTGCATTTTCTTTTCTTCAAAATCATTTTAGGGCACTTATTGAGACTAAACTTGTCTCCCTTAGCCATCAGGGGTATCTATTGGTTTACTATCTTGCATGCCTTATCTTTTTAGAACTTTTTCAATATAGCTCTTTTGGGATAATCCAAGAATACCCCGAGAACGATCTCGGTATATCTGAATGCCCAATACCAAAGATACATGACCAAGATCTTTCATCTCAAAATTCTTGCTGGAAATCTCATGGTTTCATGCAACAAGTCTATATTGTTATTAGCAAGCAAAATATCATTAACATATAAAAAAATATATACTTACTCCCACAGAACTTATGATATATCCAATCATCAACCAAATTCACCTCAAAACCAAACGAGATGATCACTTGATGAAATTTGAAATACCATTGTCGAGATTCTTGCTTGAGCCCATACATGGATTTCTTAAGTTTGCTAACCATATCCTTTGAATCTTTTGAAACAAAGTTTTCTAGTTGCACCATAAAGTGTCTCGTCAATGTTGCCATTTAGAAACAAAGTCTTTACATCCATTTGATATAACTCAAGGTTAAAATATGCCGCCAATGTCATTTTAGTCCTAAAAGAGTCTTTCAAATAAACTAGAGAGAAAGTCTCTTTAAAATCAATGCCTTTCTTTTGTATAAACCATTTATATGACAAGACAAGCTTTCTTTTGTATAAACCATTTATATGACAAGACAAGCTTTGTATCTCTCCACATCGCCATTGGAATCATTATTGGTCTTAAATATCTATTTGAAACCAATAATTTCCGGAACTTGTGGCAATGGGACAATATCATAAATGTCGTTGTCCTTTATGGATTTAATCTAGTAATTCATGGCATCAATCCACCTTCAAGAATTCTAACTTTCCATGGCTTGACGGAAGTTGATCGAATCATCATCCATCATTCCAATGGCAACCTCATGTTCCTGGATAAACACAATATATTCATAATGTATTTTACTTCTCTTTTCTCTTGTGGATCTCCTTAATGGCATATGTTTTTGAGATGTAAGAGTTTGTTCTTTTGGAACAATTTATTGCATGGGGATTTAAACATTGTCATGATTTATTATGCCTTGGACAAAGTCAAGAAAAAGATCTTGAGCAATGTCAATGACACCCGTAGAAATATCAGGATATTCCTCTTTAATAACAAAGTCCTTAACCATATCTCCCCATGCAAACTCGACATCCTCAAAAAATCCGGCATCACCTAATTTGAAAATCAACTTATTTATGGGATCATAAAATTTGTACCCCTAGATACTTTTAGAATATCCAACAAAATAGCAACTCACGGTCCTAGAGTCCAGTTTCTTTTCACTTGTCCTATATAGGCCTGGCTTTAGCTGGACAACCCCAAACATGCAAATGCTTTAAAATAGACCTTTTGCGTATCCAAAGTTCGTAAGGAGTTTGTGTAGTTTATTTTGTTGGAACCCTATTAAGGATATATGCTGCAATTTTAATTGCTTATCCTCAGAGTGATTCTGGTAAGTTAGAATGAGCAATCATACTTCTTACCATAACTTTAAGCGTTCTGTTTCGCCTTTCAGAAACACTATTCATAGTAAGAAAACTTGACATAGTGTGTTATGAGACGATATCACATTCCTCTAGGAATTTAGCAATTGGTCTTGGACAATGTTCACCTGAACCGTCATATACCGTCATATATACCATGATATTCACTACCAAGGTTTGATCTGACGCCTTTTATTCTTTAGTTGAGTAGATTCTCAACTTCAAACTTAAAATATTTTGAACATGTCGAAAGACTTTTCCTTTTCATAAATGAGATAAATGCAGCCATATTTACCAAAAAATCATCTATGAACGTTATAAAATATTGTTGACCATTCCAAGAAACTGTAGGGAATGGCCCACAAATATTTGTATGTTTAACATTTAAGACGCCTGAGGTCCTATTGGCCTTAAATCTCCTTGTATTGGTTTGTTTCCCTTTTATAAAATTGATATAAATATCAATATTTGGAAAATTCAATAGTTCTAGAATGTCATTTGACACAAGTCTCTATATTGTCCATCTGGAGATGTGACCCAATCTCTTGTGTCATAATGCAACATAATTCTCATTGACTAATTTCCCTTTTATACTTAATTAATGTGTTTAACTACAGTGTTTCATTAAATGAAGCAATTGTGTCAACAAAATAAAGATTATCGTAACTTGATAAGGAACCGGAATGAACCAATTTTGAATCCTAAAACAAGCTAAATTTTCCATTTCCAAATGAACAAGAAAAAAAAAACCAAACTTGCTCAAAGAAGAAAGAGAAATCAAATTTCGTCTTATAAGATGCTATAATCAAGATCCAAATAAAATCCATTCTTTAATGATAATCTAAACTTTCCAATTGCCTCAACCTAAACTGTATCGTTGTCATCAATATAGATGTATTTTTCACCATCACTTAGTTTTCAACAATTTAGACAACACTGCATAGACACACTAGGTACGAAAGTTAAATTGATTTCAAAACAAACCAAATTAAGAAACATATCATACCTTTTCAGCTCCACAAAATAAATAACTTTTGTTATCTCTTTTGAGGCACTGTATTCGCAGCTTCCTTATCCTTACACTTAATTGAATTAAAGTTTGTCAAAAGCGTATCTATCTTGGATCTTTCGTACTTGACAAACCTCTTTTCAATATCTTAAATTAAATGAAATCCTTAACTGTAATTACCTTTTCAGATAGTTTGCCCTTGAATATTTCTGGATGGCCTTCATCATTATCATCAAACACATGCAATTTGACTTCTCTTCACCTTTCAATTTCTCTCTTTATTTTAGAGATACTCTCATCCATAAGAGGTAAGGGAGAGTCAGGCCTTAATGCAATGTTGATAACCATAACTTCAAAGAACTATCAAAAATTTACTTTACTTTCTAGAACTTGAAGTTTGAGCCATTTAATAAAGTAACCGATGTTGGCAATAGTATTCATAGGATCATTTATAACCGAACATAGAGCAACAAACAAGCAAAACATGCTCATATAAACCTTAGAATAAAAGTAATACTAAATTCAAATAAAAGTAAATCCCATTACAAGATATCGAGAATCCATTAACATTTTTATCTTTGGATAAAATATTAACTTTTCAGTGATACCTTGGCGCAGTAATCAAACATTGATAATAAGAACATGTCAAACAATAAATTTTCCTTTGGGCCAATTCATTATTCCATGTAAAACCGAATAATTATCACATGTTTATTACCACATGTGCACTTGTAATTCTGTAAAATAACAACCTTCCTTTGGGCCGATTAGTTATTCACATGAGTTACAAACACACAAGCTTTTATATTTCAAAATAAATTAATTTCCACAAAAGAGGTCACTTTGGCAACATAATGCTTCAACCAACTAATCTCAAAATATATACATAAACTGTTCCTTATTTGAATTTATAATTACTTAACCAAAAAATTAACCTTTTATATTTTAAAATAAACTAATCTTCACAAAAGAGGTCACTTTGGCGACATATTGTTTCAATTAATTCATCCTAAAATATATACCTAAATTGTTCGATATTTAAATTTTAAATTACTAACCAAAAAACTATAACCGAAGTTGCAAGTACAACAAATGCCTCTTGCAATTTTATTTCCAAACAGTACTCTGAAGTTTTGTTCCAATTCCTTTAAATATGAATATACAATTTTGGAACAAAATTTCTGTTGGACACTAAAAGAAGATTGAGACCCATAATTTCAGTCTACAAGATCCAAAATTGGTGAGTGCAGTACCATTCATAATCGAAAAACAGAAATTCATAAAATAATAGCCAAAACTGAATACTGAATTTGGCAAGGCAACCAGTGTAAACCTGAGAATAAATAAAACTTGTCGATGCAAAAGGAAAACAAAACCACGTAAAATTGGTTTTCTTATATATTAAAAAAAAAAAATTTGATTTTACAATCATGAAATTCATACGTGTATCAACCCAAAAGTTTAGTGATATGCTAAAACCACGTACACATATAACCAAAGTAAAAGAAATACAAAAACCGAAGCCACCAAACCAAAATCACATGCATATCGCACCGATGAACATACTTTAACCATAGATTTAAAAAGTATAGCAATAGCCGAACAACATTCTTGCCGAGAAACAAAATTTCGACATAAAAAATATATTTCCCAATGATCAAACATGATTGGCTCTGATACCACTTGTTGAAACCAAACTTAATTTTAAACCCTAAAGTCAATCATGTTAATCATCAGAAATAACAAATCAATATGCGGAAGCGTACCTGAATTCATATTCGGAGATTGTTGATGCGGTAATGGCCTTCCAGATCAACACACACTCTCACTGAGAGAACCCTTTGTTATTCTCTTGATCTCCTTGTGATGATGGGATGTCCACAAAGAACGGCGGCTTGGTGTGTGTGACCTGGGGACCATGACCTCTTTATTTATAGCACCCAAACTAGGGTTAACTATTGGTATTTCTATTTTAGCCCATCATAAAAATAGAATTACCCATTAGTCTCTACACATTAAAGACCCACACCCTATTAGATACTCATAAGCCCACTTTAGCCAAACCTTATAAGATCACTTTAATTGGGCCTAACTTAAATGACAGTCCACAAAACATAATTATTCACATATAAGGCCAATGTTGGATTAATGATCCAACATTCTTCTCCTCTTTTCATGTTCGGTAAGAACCGACTATTCTAACTCCTAAGGTTCTATTTATATTCGGGCCAACACTAGTCGCAACCTTTTCCACCAGTAGCCACTATTATTTTACTTTTTCCCTCTCCCACTTATTAAAAACTCATGTTCTACACCTCCAACCCTTCAACATCGTGCCCGAACTCTCTCCTTTATTTTTAACTAAACTCTCCTAATATTTTTCAGTCATCACCATAATTAAATTTTATCAGCATCACATAATATTTAAACAAAACAACATCAATAATTCTTCTAACCAAAACATCACCTATTATACCTCATTAAATTAATTAAAATATAAAGTAGGGGTGTTACACCATTAGCAACGATGGATTCTATATGAAAGATAGGAAGGATCACCGAAAATTTCATTTCACCTATGGTGGTGAGAGATTTGAGGTTGGATGTTACTGTAATGCCACAAATGAAAATAAGGCTCGAGGATGGTCATTTTAACACAAGTGTAGGTCAATGCAAAGAAATGTGGGTAGAAATTCAAGGGTCTGAATTCAAACTGAATGCTACAGTTCTAGTTGAATTACATAGACATAGTGTCGGGTTTGACATGACTGACATGCATCAGGCGTATGTTGTTTGGCTGGAATGAAAGGATGAGGTCACATGCGTTTCAATTTCGGTAACGAGTGGATCGAGATCAAAAGAATCCAGGAAAATATGGAAGAATTACGTGCACTTCAAGATTACGTGGATGGTAAACGATACCCTCAAGAACGTTGCGCGGAAATACCACGATGGTCGGAATGAGAAAATTATTATCAAAAAAACATTTTTTTAAAGAAAAATAAGTATCAAATCAAAAACGACATAACTAGCTTTGTAAAGGCCACAGAAACCTTCCACATAACTAGCTCTGTAAAGGCTACTGAAACCTTCCAAAAGGATCACATGATCTCAAAAAGTTTTTTTGACAAAGCCTGTAATAATTATCTATGATCAGGGTTTATTTTTCTTCATAATACAAAAATACTCATCATTTAGGTGAACTTGAAATCGTATTGGATGAGGGTTTTGAGGAGGTTTGAAGAGTTTATATGAATTCTAGAAATTCTTTCTATATTCTTATAATATTCTTAAAATTATAAGTATGTTATCCATGACTATTAATCTATAATTATAAGAAAAAACAATCTTTCAAAAAAAGTGAAAGATTTCTCAATTTTTCCATATATTTTCTACCCTCTAAAACCCTCCATTTCCCTCATAAATTGACAGCGATGAGAAACGAACATAAGATCTCAAGAAAGAGCACACTCCAATTATATCACAACCCCACAAAATCGGCTTGTGAGGTAAGGATTTCCCCGCTTATAAACACACTGTCAAGCCATCACCTATCCGATGTGGGACTCTTAACACACCCCCTCACGACCAGCACTATTGGGCTTGGTTCGTGGACATAAATGGTGGGTGGCCCGATAGCGGAAACCTGATAGCAGATGGCCCAATGGATCTTGGAGAGGCTCTGATACCATCTAGGAAATGGTGGTTGGGCCTAACACAACCCCACAAAACCGGCTTGTGAGGTGAGAATTGCCCCCACTTATAAACACATTGTTAGGCCATCACCTATCCGATGTGGGACTCTTAACAACATTATACCATAACAAATTCTTAATTATACTTTTGTCAAAAAAAAATTATTTGTACTATAATATACTATGACCATATGATATTTTCAATTAATGGTTAAATAAAATGATATTAGAATACCTATGTGCATTAATCTAATGAAAAAGAAATAAGGTTTTGATAGATAAGATCAGGGGCTGCCCTAGGCATAGGCCGGGGGTGTAACACCCCGATTTTTAATATTAGTTTATTAATATTATTATTAGATAACATTAGTATTATTGTTATTATTAGTGTTGGTTGTTAGATGGTATTAATTAATTATTAATTTAATTATTCGAATTCATTGGGAGAATAGGTAAGGAGAAAATGGATGAGTTAGTTATTCAGATGAAGAGAGGGAGAAAATAATGTTTAGGAAGACAATATAGTTTTCAGAAAGAAAAAGTAAGTAGATTGCGAACGGAGGTTGATTAGTAAAATTTGGTAGAAAAGATGTGTAGTTAGTGAGCTGAGTAGCATTTTAATGATTTAAGAAGAGTGAGGTGTGAACAGTAAGACAATGAAGTTACAACAAGAATAGTAACCAAAATAGAGGCGCGGATAGTAACCCCAATAGAAAGATTAAGTGAGAAACAAACTCTTGGTGGTTATAAATAGAGGAGAAGATTAGATAATTAAGGTTACAAGCAAAATAGAGGAAAGTGCAGCGGAGGCAAAAGAAGAAAACTAGGGTTGAGAGGAAAGGAGACATAAAGAGATGGCCAAAGAGAGATTCAACCGTAGGAATTCATCAATTTGCAGAACATCGAGGTAAGGGGGAAAATATATGCACTTCAGGGTATCTTAATCTATGATGGGAGGGTTGTCTTAAATTTTAATAAGTTGTTGCTATTATGATGTGAATTTTGATGAGAGAATAACGATGAACGAATTGAAAGATGAGAATTGAGGAAAACTAGTTTAAATTTTTGAATTGAGCTTTAGTCTTAAAAAGAGTGGATAATATGGTAGGTTAATGAAGAATTGATGAATGAATGATATGGTAATCATGGGGTGAAGATTTGAATCGGGTTTGGCGAGTTTAGGGTCAAAAACGGAGTTAGCAAAAGTCCCTCAAGGCTAAATCGCAAATGGGAAATCGCAGATTTGGGTAACTGAAACAAAAATACAAATTGGGACTTTTCTGTTCAGAATTAGGCTTTGGTGTCTTCATGAAAGTTGTAGATATGCATGTTAGCTTTAATTGGGCGTTGTTTTGACCTCATTCCAACTTCTAGAACTCTAGATATGATCAAAATACTACACTGGGGTCAACAGAGTCGTGCTCTTTTTTTTTTATTTCTGTAACCGAAAAACAAAAATACAAATTGGGAATTTTCCGTTCATAATTAGATTTTGATGTCTTCATTAAAGTTGTAGATATGGATGTTAGTTAGCTTTCACTGGCCTTTGGAGGTACTCTATTTAAGTATCTAGAACTCAAGATATGATGAAAATACTAAACAGGGGTCATCAGGGGTCAGCAGGGTCGTCCTCTTTCCCCAAACATAGGAAAATCAATTTTTATGCAACTTTATGTTCAGAATTAGGTTTGAGAGTCTTCAGGAAAGTTGTAGATGTTTGTGTTATCTTTAATTTCCCATTGGTTTGAGTCCATTATTCCATGTAGAACTTGAGTTATGATTTAAACACCACGTTTGGGTCATGCTGAGTTTTCCAGGAAATTTCAGCACAACCCTTTTTATGGACTCTAAAACAACTATGAAAGCGATAGTGAGTCTAAGCAAGCCATTACCATGTCAAGTAAAATTAAGGGTCCTTAAAAGATATGTCTAATGAAGTAGTGTGCTTAGACATAAATAGGAGTGATTACCTCAAGGTAGTAAGACAATAGATATGATGATTGTGAGAGTGGCTTAAGACAATAGAAGATAGTAATGATTAAACTATATATGAAAATATGTTCGTAAAAGAATAACAGGATACAACTAATGAGGCATGTGTGTTATAAACATGATATTGAAATATAAAAGATGTAAACTATATATATTTGATATGTAGATATGATGTTAATCAATGGATTAGATGTTAACGTTGAAATATGATAGGGTATGTTGATAGTATAAATAAGGCGATGATGCACTACGTAATAAAACATGTTGTGGAAGACTTGAAGGTAAATAGAGAGAGTTGTAAGAGGGTAATCCATGAACTAATAAATGTGAAAATAATAGTAAATCAGAGTAAAGGGTAATTGTAGAGACATGTGAATAAGAAGAGAGAGAACGTAGGAACATTTTTAGGTTGAAGAGAAGAAGAGTCAAGGTAAATAGTGAGGTCGAATTAGAGAATTGATGACAACAAGGAGATTGCTAGGATGAAATATAAACGAAGATAGGAAGTTAAGTATGAAGTAACGACCTTAGGTTAAAATGAAATGAGTGTGGTCGATTTAAGAGTGTATATGATGCTAAGAGAATTGATAGGACGAAATAGAATGGAATAAAAAGGTGTGTGTTAATTAATTAATAATGTGGGGGTATGGAGTGTTTCCGTTAGAATGAAGTGTGTAGTAAATAAGGGGAGCCAGTGTAGTGTTGAGTGTGAGTTTTAATAACAATGTTGAGTAATAACAATGTGGAGCAATGAAGAAATCATAATGTTAAATAATGTTGATTGATGATGAAGTAAATGATGAGTCTGACATATGAAATTCTGTTGTAGTTAGAGGTTGGAGGGCTGGGGGTTAGGTGGATAGGTGCTTTTAATTTAGCTTTGTTGGGGAAGTAGTGTTGGAGGTTGTTGACTGATACGAAGGGGTTGTGGTAGGTTTTGAAAGCCTGGTATGGTGAGGTAGGTGGGCGGTTGGTTGAGGGTGGGTGTCATAGCTCGTCTTGGTGGCAGATGTTAAGTAGAGTCTGTGAGGGAGTCGGATAGGGTGTTGGTAGGTGGTTTGATAATAGCATTCAGTGGGTTTTAGGTGATGGTAGAGACACTTTATTTTGGCACGATACCTGGGTGTGGGATATTCCGTTGAGTCACAAATTTCCCTGCCTTTTCGATTTGGCGGTGGATAAGGAGTGCATGGTGGAGGAGATGAGTAGGCTAGGGTGGGAGGGTGGGGGGTGAAGCTTAGGTGTGGAGGCGGCGTTTGTTGGCCTGGGAGGAGGAGAGTGTGAGGGCGTGTTCAGTTTTACTTCATAACATTGTTTTGCAGGATAACGTATCTGATATTTGGCAGTGGCATCTTGAGACTACTCATGAATACTCAGTCAGGAGTGCATACCACTTCCTTACTGATACAGGTGATATGGTGGTTAGACATCAGGACGACAATGTTTGGCATCAACATATACCGTCAAAGGTTTCTTTGTTTGTTTGGAGGCTGCTTCGTAACAGGTCGCCAACGAAAGATAACTTGGTGCGTCGGAGCGTTCTAACATCAGATAATGCGGCGTGTGTAGCAGGGTGCGGTGAACCAGAAACGGCTAAGCATTTGTTTCTTGACTGTGTGTTCTTTAGTTCTCTATGGTATCGGGTTTGCCTTTGGTTGGGTATCTCTTCTGTCTTTCCGGGACATATCCGACATAATTTGCATCAATTTATCAATATGGCAGGGTTACCAAGAGTTACTCATTTGTTTATGAAAATTATTTGGTTTGCATCTGTGTGGGTATTATGGAAGGAGAGAAACAACCATGTCTTTCAACAGGTGGCCTCTACTCCTTTTGTTTTACTCGAAAAGGTGCAATTAAATTCTTTTCTATGAATTAAAGCTAGACAGACGACTTTCACCTATAGCTACCATGATTGGTGTAAGAATCCGCTTCCTTGCATGGGAGCTTTCTTGTAATTTTTGATTGTTTTGTGGTTGTTTGTGTTTTGACTGGTGCTGGTGTGTTTTAGCACCTAGACTGTTGTAATTATTGTTGGGTGGTTCTCCTTTTGCACGCCTTGTGCGGGGTGAACCATTACTGTTAATATATCATTTTAGCTTTTCCAAAAAAAAAAAAAATAGAGAATATGATAGACCTCTCGTTGGTATATGTATTGGAAAATCCTATTTGTGATACATCCTTTCAAAAAGCAATAAATATTTTATTCATTATGTACTATAATATATAACTAATGCCATAAATGTACTTTATTTTCTATATCTTTGATGGCAAGTCAATAATGTGACATTTTACAACTCAGAAATTACAGCTGGAAATGAGTCACATGCACAAAATATCATCTAGAAACTGAACCCAATATATCTTATTGGTCTATATAAACAAACAATAACACGACATTATTGACAACAAGAAAAACGAAAAAACAAAAAGTAACAAGACATTATTCACAACAAGAAAAACCACAACAATCAACTTTTCTTCTCAATTTTCTTTTTCCTTTGTTCTTTTCTCAACAATGACTCGGAAAAAGGTGAAACTTGCTTTCATTGTCAATGATGCTTCTAGAAAAACAACCTACAATAAAAGGCAGAAGGGTCTATTGAAGAAGGTTTATGAACTAAGCACTCTATGTGGAGTTGAAGCTTGAGCCATTGTCTATGGACCATATGAGCCTCAACCAGAGATCTGGCCATCACCACGGGGAGTCCATACAGTGCTCTCAAAATTCAGAACAATGTCTGAGTGGGAGAAGAGCCAGAAAATGGTGAACCAAGAGACTTATATGACACAAAGGGTTATGAAGGCCAAAGAGAAACTGAAGACACAAAGGCATGACAACTATGAGAAAGAGATGGTTATGCTCATGTTTCAATGTCTTTGTGAAGGCAAATTAGTGCAGAATAATATCTCCTTGGTTGATTCAAAACATCTTTGTTGGTTGATTGACCAAAAATTGAAGGACATTAGTAGAAGGTTGGAAGCAGAGGTCAATAATAGTAAACATCCAATTCAATTCCAAATGGCAC
Source organism: Medicago sativa (assembly GCF_051527215.1). NCBI lineage: Eukaryota > Viridiplantae > Streptophyta > Magnoliopsida > Fabales > Fabaceae > Medicago > Medicago sativa. The sequence goes on along the minus strand of NC_140752.1, from coordinate 26,845,417 downwards.
CACCATTGACATCCAAGGATGAAAAAATGGCAATGATTGGTCATGGCTATGTTGGGATGACTAGGAACAATGGTGACATCATGGAAAGTCAAATTTTCATGGGATTGATGATGAATGATAAAGGAGACGAGACAGTACCCTTTGGCGAGGTCGATCCTAGATTTTTGCCCAATCTACTTCTTTGAATGAATTCATGTATTTGTTTTGTGTACCCTTTGAGATGGATCTATCACAATTTTGTATCCCCTATTTATCTTTTCGTGACTTTTAGTCTCTAATGTAGTTTTGGGTCATTTTTTAAGATGTATTCTATTCATTTATGAAGTAGCATTCGTTTATTAGGCCAAACTGAATATCAATGTCATAAATAATTTTGTCAAAAATAAATAGACCACATCCTAAAAAATGACTTAAAAATGTTAAAGTGACCTAAATTCATAAAACATTATTGCTTAATTGCACTTTTGGTCTACCTATTTTATCAAATTCAGAAAAGATAGTCCCCTCATTTTAAAGTCAAGCATTTTGGTTCCTAAAACCAATGGAATGCTAACATTCATATATACAACTTTCATGAAGACATATAAGCTTGATTCAAAACAGTAAGTGGTAAAAAAAAGTGGTTTTCCTAAGCTTGGAAAGGATGCAGGACCGCGCACCCTCAAAACAAGAAATTAGGCTGTAAGCTGAGCATGGGTTGTGCTCCCAAGTAGTACGATCGTTCACGTGTGTCAGACACCCGAAATTGCAGTTTTCCTAGGATTTCGCTAAAGGGGGACTTCTCGAACCCTGTTTTCGACCTAAAACTCACAAAACTCGTCCCTAATTGATGTAGAATTTCTACATGTCATATAACTATGTACACGTGAGTATATATAGGATCGTTTTCCGCAGGGAGTTGCGTTAAATCATAAGCGTTTTCACAATCTTTCACATTAAGGTATCCTTTATAAAATGTTTGTTTGTAACACTATATCTACAGATGACATAAAAGTAAAAACGAGAGGAGATCGAACTATTTCGCTTGCGGTATAAGATAACGAGCAAGCATAACAGCAGCAATCTCTCGATCGATTAACAGACTCTAGCTTTATAACCAATATTATTACAATCATTTCTACAACATCCTTCGTGTCCAAAGCGACATTGTTATTTCTAAGTTAGCGTTTAAACATTCGTGTCCAAATCCCTTAAACGATAACAAAGTCGATCGGATAACTTAATCGACCGTGTCCAGCCTGATTAAGTATCCAAAAGCATTGAATTCTTGATTAAAAGTAATTATCAAAGGTTTACAAACTTGTCAAGAGTGATATAACATAAAATAGATTGTTATTCTAGTTCTAGATTCAAAAGTTCGTGTCCAAATCATCTTGAATCTCATTGAAAGCATTAAACATAAGAATAACAACAATATTGAATCATTAAGCTAGAACCTTATATATTAAAAGATCAAAAGATTACATGATAGCTTGTTTGTTACCTCAATACTACAAAGAAGATGATAGCTACACATAGACATGTATACTATGCAAAGGATGAAGGAAAGATGAAGATTCTATGTCAAGATCCTTCGTGTCCAAAGTGATCTTGAGTTGAATCTACTCCTAAACCACTTGCTTTGTGTTTCTCTCTTGGAAATAGCTCTGACCTCTCTCTTAGAATGTATGAAAATATCAATGGAATAGTGAATGACCTAAAAGAGAGGTAAAAATGCTATTTAAAGGGCCTGTGTTTTTGCACCTGCGCTAATAGCGCAACTCACGCTAATAGCGTGGTAAGTCGGCCTATAATCTGGCCAATTGGAGTGTGCCACGTTGGTACAATTTGCCCTGCTGCGCCCAAACCACGCTAATGGCGTGGTTCTCTGGAGAATTTACGCTAATAGCGTAGATCACGCTAATAGCGTGTTTCTTGACAACTTTCTCTTTTGCTTCGCTCCAGGTACGCTATTAGCGTATCTATCTGGAGTGATTACGCTAATAGCGTATCTTACGCGAATAGCGTGTTCCTTGACATGTGCTCCAGATCCACGCTCCAGGTGCGCCATTGGCGTATCTCTCTGGCCTTGGGCATTTCTTCATCACGCTAATAGCGTAGGACACGCTAATGGCGTATGACTTTGAACTTTGACGTTTCTTGCTCCTTGCTTGTATTTTCCTGCACAAAAAGGGTAGAATAAGGCTCAAAAGCATAAATGACATATTTACACAATATTTGGAGTTTTCCATAGAGAATTTTGCAAAACAAGTCACTAAAATGCCTAAACTCCCATATGAAATATATCACTTTTAAACACTTATCACTAATCATCACCTTAAGGTTACCCTATCATTCAAACACTAATTTTCCATTGACCTACCCATTCACACACTCTCTTCATTGTCAATCCTCAATTCGAAAATCCTAAGCTAGTTTCCCTTAAATTTAAGTTTTTCAACATCGTCTTTACCTTCGTTCATCATCGTTTTCTCATCAAAGTTTACAACATAACGACAACATCATTTTAAGAATTAAACAACCTCCGTTATAATATAAGATAGCCTTAAGGGAAAGGATTCTCTCCCTTACCTCGAATTCTTCAAAAATGCGGTGTTTGACTCTCTTCTCCTTAGCTAGGGTTTCCTCCTTTCCTCTCTTCTTTTCTCTGGTTCAACAAAAGTGTTTATTCTGATTTTCTATTTCTATTTATACTAGGGAATTGGGCTATTCGTCATACTGTTATTTTTCTTTCTCCACTCATCATAATTTTACTCCCTTCTTCCCTACTTATTTGATTACTTCTAATCCACGCCCCTACCTCTATTATCTCATTATCTCATTCTCCATCCTATTATTTTCAACCAATAATAATATTAATATTATCTATAATTAATATCAATAAATAATTTTAAAAATTGGGGTGTTACAACTTGACACAGAACTTGCCTAATTTATTTTTTTATTTATAATTTTTGTTAGTTAAAACCCAAAAATCTAATTTATCATAATTGTATTGTTAGTATATGTCTCAATTAATGATTGAATAGCCTTAATTAAGTGAAAAGATAAATATTCAAAACTGCACAACTGAGACAAAATAAATTTAATAAGTTATAATATATCCACGCTAACATGAATTCAGAGTTCTCTTTAAAAAAAATATAAATTCAGAGTTCTAAGAAATTTTAAGGATATACGAAAAATGAGTATATTGAGGATTGCGAGAGTTTAACTAGATTAAAACAGTTTTTTTTTTTAAAGAAAATTAAAACATTTTTTGAATAACAGTAAATATAATATAAATATAAAAAATGCAAATGTAAAAGGATAGATATTTTCCGATGAACTAGTGAGTAGTGAATCTTTAGTATTGTATGTGAGTGCGCAAACAAAATCATAGATAATGAGTAGAAATTTCTAAGAGAAATTGCTTTGAGGAATCATAAATTGAAAATCTAATTAAACCTTAGGGTTCTTCTAAAAATTATAGATAAAACATCTCTTTTTTCTTCACAATTAAGGATTCAATTAAGAATTTGTACAATTAAACTTAAAAACTTATATTTTTAAGTTTCAATATATTAAATAAAAAAAGCCCATCATATACTATCATTTAAGATTGAAAAAAAAAATATAAAGATAAAAAATATAATAATATCAGAAAAATTTAAAATTGTTTGAAAGAATCATGACATCTGTTCGTCCTCTTATAACTCCGTCCTTAAACTAATACAAGAAGTCTTAGAAAACAAAAATATTGTTATGATCATTTACCATTAATTTGCTACCCAAATGTTGACATCGACAGGTGTTGTTGTGTAATCTCTTGACACAGAATTATGTGTCTTGACACTCCCCACCTCAATTATCATCTCTATGACCCCTGAAGATAATATACTATTCAAAATAACTTTACTTTTTTCTCCTATGTGAGCCACTTGGAGGACATAAAAAACTTAATAAAATAATAAGGGATTTTATACATAAATAAAAAAAAACGATATGAGGGTAGCTTGTCAGTGGTTGTCTGGCAGAGCCTGTTCATGGGATTAGTGGCCTTTTGAGTATGATAAGTTTCATATATTTAAAGAGGAATGATATTATAATATATCAATTTTTATACTTATTTATAAACCTTTTGAGCATGATAAGTTTTATTTAATTTTTAATTGATTTTTCACTATTCTTTTTTTTTTTGAAAGATAATTTTTCACTTTTCTAATTATATATAAATTATTTTTTTTACTATAAAAACCTAATAAATAAAAAACAATTAATAATTCATATCCTAAAGAAGATTGTGCAAGTTATTAAAACTGATACCTTCATTGCCTACTTTGTTATTTACAAGACTACTAAGTGCGTTTTTTTGGTAGAAATGTATTTTGTTTGGTAGGAAGAGTACCAAGTATTTTCAAACTAATTCGTTTCAATTTTGTACCGTTAAATCCTCCCATTTTTTTTTTCTTTTTCGTATTCTAAAAACCTGCTTTATCAATCGTTAATCATTTAATAAATGTCAACATTCATTAGTTTGACATTTTTACACTGTAGTGTTCATGGTTTATTTTTTTACTGAAGCAATGTGCATAAATTATAGAATAAAGAGTCAATTTAATCCATAAATTAAATTATCATTCTTTCATCAATCTAGTCTCTAAACTATTAAAACTGACCAAAGGTTCCTAAACTTTCATCAATCTTAAAGTTTTTAAACAAAACTAAGCAAACAAGATAACCAGAGAGAGGACAACACAAACAAATTATCCTAGTTTACCCCACAATCGAAGGTTAGTTCAGTTCCCTTGCACTTCCAAAGGGATATTTCACTATAATGACACAAGATTACAGCTGCTCAAACGCACAAGGTTGAGACTTCCTTATCTCACACAAGAGGTCTTCTACAATCATAGTTTACAACACATAAGTTTGGTTGTTTATGCTTTGTACTCAGAGAGTGGTAATCTAAATTTTAAGTTTAAGTAACTTCTAACGCTAAGAAATTCTAAGATATGAAGTTTGTAAAAAATTTCTAAGTGTTTGTGTGCTTTTGAATTTGACAGAGTTTTGACACTTGTAAAAATTGTGTAGTCTCTTAAGTTCTTGAAACTGCTCAGGTTCTTAAATAGGAGAGAAATGAGAGAGTCAGTGTTTGAAGAGTGACAGCGCATCAAATTCGTCCTTAAGAAGTTTCGATCAGTTTTGAAAACTTTGCATCTAATGGATAATGTTGTTGAATAGTACTAGAGGGATCATTTGCTTCATTGAGAATAATATGCTTCATTCTCTTTATCATTGAAATTCTAAGTTTATTTCTGCGCGTGGACATAAGAAGACAAACAGTACGATCAGATCTTGAAAGTGACGTTCCTTCGAAAGAAGACAAAACTGTACAGAGTCTCTTTAGAGTATTGGTTGTTGACGTGTCCATCAGATCATATTTCCTTCATAACTTGCTTTCATCAGAGTCTTCAAGGGTAAATGCAAATTATGATTAGAGCTTTGAATTTTTGTTGACCTTTCTTCATATCATCTTCTAAGTATTCAAAAGTCTTCTTAACTTCTCTTGAGTACCAAGACACTTCCTTTGCATTCAAAGCATGATGTATCAGAACCAAAAACTTAACTTTGAAGTTATAATTTAATTATTTGATCATGCACAGTTAAACACCCATAAGAGTATCCAATTGTTCTTTCATACATTGTTATCATCAAAACCTTAGTGACATATTGTTCGAAAACCCACTTTGGTTCAACAACCACTCCCTACCCTTGTCAGCCCCGGGCGTTACATGTCCACCAGCTTTCGTTTGGTTCATCCCCGAACAACATCATACTTTTAGAGGTCCACTCTAATACTACTTGTAATATCCCAGACAACTAACTTTAAGTATTGTCTTCTGATCCTATGAACCAACACAAGTCTTATTAGTGTGTTGTGTTCTTACTTGCACGCTTTTCGCGAAACTTCCCAGAAGGTCACCTATCTCAAAATTGCTCAAAATCAAGCACGCTTAACTCTAGAGTTTTTATGGAATGGGATACCAAAAAGAAGATGCATTTTGTTGGTATTTATAAACCTTTCTTCAACCATGTTGTCTCATACTTGCACGATATCAGGATCCCTATCATTTTGAAGTGGATTCGGTTTGTCTAAAAGCTTTCAGGAGCAACTCATTGTCATACCTTATACACCGACGACCACTTCCTGTCTTCGTCAACCTCGGATGTTACAAGGAATATCCCATATACTCAATTGTGTAAATTCCCTTTTCTCAACATATACGTCTTTTCAAATAAAAAATGTTTTCTCAACAAATATGAAAAAATAAACAAATTGTAAAACCATGTTATTTTCAATAAACCTAACCATGTCATCATTCCTAGGACATGTGAAAAAAGGTTTATGAGAGACAGAAATTGTACTTATTCGGGCTATTTAAAAGATTTTATATATGTTTGAATTTTCTAAGTGATCAGGAGATAATGTAAAGTACAAGATGCCATCTATTATAACATATCCTCCTTTTAGACATTGTGCAAGAAAATAATATTATAGAAGAGTTATTAAACTAACCGTGATGAATCTTTTGCAAGAACTTCTACCTTTTGAACGTGTTCACCACACCTTTCTGATGAACAAAGAACTACAAATATATATCCCACGAGCACAAAGTTTGCTTCGGGTAAGTTAATTGCTCAAAAGGGTACAAAGAACAAAGTTGGACAAACACACGATGAATTGTAAAATAAGTTATCAAAAGTAGAACCTCGAATCACTTTTGATGTGTAAATAAAGAGAATTTTGACCAAACTGAAAAAAAAAAATTGAAATTTTTTTGGGTTTTTATATCTATTATTGATTTTATAAGTTAAGAATTATTACTTCCATCAAAATCAATTCCACGAAATCCAAAAGCGCTTAGATCAGATGGCGCGGGTCTCTTTTAGTTTAACCGAAGTCCTAGGTTTGAATATAACTTTTGGCATGCAACAACGTTAAATTTTTTAAGGAAAGTTTTTCATCCATTTGAATCCTACAAAACTCAAGGTATTAGTCTCCGTAATTACATAGGGAGGATACTTGGTTTACAAAAAAATATATTCAATTCCACGAAGACCAAAATCAATTTTATGCACCATGTCATTTGTAAACTAATATAACTATAGTTTAATTTCTCTACTATAAAAAACTATAGCTTAATTTCAATTATTGTAACCTTACTTTTACTCACAGAATTTGTTGGATCATGAGATGGGTCTAAAATACTATGTAATTGTAATTTAAATTGTCCCGACCTAGTATGTAGATACATACACTATAAGACGATAATTAAATTTTAAGAAGGTTTTTTAAGTTTATTCGTTGTTTAATAAATTTAAAACTGCACGCAAAAGTGTTTTTGAGAACTTTTAGATCAATTTATGTTAAAAATGATTAGAACAAAGGTTAAGATGTGTCAATTAAGAGGTAAGCATTTGACTTTGTAAATTCAGAGAATATGGTTCAAATTTCATATCTAACGATTTTTTTTTAAAGATATCTAACGATTGTTAAATGACTATTAAAAGCTTTGTTAAAAAAAAAGTGACTATTAAAGCCACCGTGGTCTAAAATAATATACCTTTCCGTATTTTTTAAAAAGAAAAAAGGCTAAAGTGCACTTTTCCCCCTATCTTTTAAAAAGTTGCGATTTTGGCCCCCTAACTTTGAAAACTACAATTTTGGTCCCCTAACTTTGAAAACTGATGAGAAGACGACACGTGTCCAAAAAAAGATAAGGGGGTTAAAAGATAAGGGGCCATAATCGCAATATTTTGAAAAGATAAGGGGTCAAAAGACATATTTCCCTTATGTTAGGGGGTTAAAAGAGCATATTTCCCTAAACATGGGGGGCCAAAATTGTAGTTTTCATACTTAGGGGGCCAAAATCGCAACTTTTTGAAAGTTAAGGGGGGAAAAATGCACTTTAGCCAAGAAAAAAATTAAAACGCTTGTTTCAATATTATTTAAGTTGGTTTTTAACAATTGATTTAAAAACTTTTTACAACAGTAGTTTCATTTTATTATAAGCAGAATTCTATATGATTCAATACAAGTATATATAAATCAAAACAAAAATGATAAATGAACACAAGATATTTGACACAAATACAATACCAAGGACAGTTTAGACATTTCACACATAAAGCACGGGGTATAATTGAATTTTCAATAGAACTGGAAGGCTACTTTAGTAAGTTTGAACCCATTTTCTCTCTCCCTGAATTCTAACAGGTACGTGTTTCACTTGTCACCACCACGCCTTGCACGAGTCACACCCACGCCGTCATCTTCAACAGATCACCACCACCATGTCGTTGTCATCACCACTGTCAAATCGCAAAGTGAGAGGTCGCGAATGAGAGAACCAAATCGTGAAAGTGGAATAGGAGAGAGAAGATAGTGAAACGACGACAGTGGTCGGTTGCCAGAGTGAACTGATTTTTCGAGAAGAGAGAAGCAGAAGTGATTTCAATTGAGAACGGATGGTTGACGAGTCCCCACGGTGGACGGAAGGGGAGAGAGAGTCGCAGAGATGAGACTTGAGAGGTGGTGGTCGGTGGCCAGAAAAAAGTGAGAGAGACTACATGTTTGAGAGAAAAAGAGGTTGGTGTGAGGTGGGAGGAAGCGGCAGTCGGCGGTCGGCGTGTAGGGAGGAGAGAGAACAGACAAGACGGAAGAGAATAGGGAAAGGAACAAAAAAAAAAGGAAAAAAAATGTATAAGATACGGTGTCGTATTTGTGTCTTATATTTTGTGTCTTGTTATCATTCCTGAAATCAAAATTCTTAGTTCCCAGTCGTCAAGAAGAACATGGGACAACAAACCACTTCAGTGTTCTAACACCTAGAGATAACATTCCTGCAATCAGGGTGCATTGACCACATCTCAAGGATCTAATTTGAGATCAATAACTAATATCCTGCAATTGAAATTCCAAAATCAAAGGATAATGACCATATCTATTATTTATCAGGGTTGAGATAGAGATGGAAGTGCACATGTCAATCCATTGATGGTTACAAATAGCTCTTTTCAGTCACTTTTTTGTATGATTGGTGCCTCTTTTTCCGCAAGAGATGAAAGTGCACATGTAAATCCTTTGATAGTTACAAATAGCTCTATTCGGTCTCTTTTATGTGTGATTGAGGCCTCTTCTTCCATTAGACCAAGAAAACTTCTCTTGTTGGCGAGTGATTAATCACTAGATTAGTCTCAGACCAATGATGAAATTCCTCCATAGGAAGTCTTGTAGGTTCAAGAGATCCTTCGTGTTCATGTGCACCAATAGTATTGAAATCACCTATGATACACCAACGCTAGAAGAATGTAACAAATAAGCATGGGGGCAATTTTCCATGCAAAGGCAAAAAAGCCCACGCAGTGTCGAATTTGCGGGGGAATAAAGTCTCACGCAAAAAGTGGAATTCCGACCGCCACAAAGACCCATTTACCATGGCGAAGAACTCATTTCCGTCGCAAAACCCATTGACCCCTCCGACATAACTCTTCCTTTGCGTGGGGCTGGATGGCCGCCACAAAGTCCCCCATGACTTTGCGTGGAAAAAGGGCCGCCGCAAATGTTGCTGGATTTTAATATATATATATATATATATATATATATATATATATATATATATATATAATTCTCATATAAATAAGATGTATAATTCTACCATTTAATTTAATATTAACAAAAAAAACTATATATATATATATATATATATATATATATATATATATATATATATATATAATAGTCAAAAGTTAATGCTATCAAATAAAATATTACAAAATGTTATTGAAAAGTAAAAGTACAAATTGAAATGTCATTCATAATTAATACGATGTTTAAATATAAAAATATTGAAGTATAAAAGTTGAGAGAATGATGTAGAAAAAAGAATTAGTGTAGTAGTAAGAAGTGGAAACATATATATATATATATATATATATATATATATATATATATATATATATAATCCTACTAGATGCGTATTTGCGGCGGTCTATGGTTTGACGCAAATTTCAATGCTGAAATAACTAGCAGTTGTTGCATTAGCGGCGGTCTGAATCCACCGCAAAATTCAAAGTGGATTTACGGCGGCTTTATTCCTTTGCAAATTTTAAATCTGAGTTTTTTTCCTGCCTACTTTTAGCGTAAGCTTCCTTTCCGCTGGAAATATCAATAGTCCACCACAAACCTTATATTGAATTAAATTAATTGGAAATACATTTGCGTGGGGCCTTTTCCGCCGTAAATGCATAGATTTCCGCCGCAAATGGTTGCTGCTAAATCAAGGATTTCTTCAAATGCAAGGCACATTAAGTTGAAAACGATCATTTTGTTCAACAATTATAGTAGAAAAAAATATCATGTTGTTCCAATGCTAGTTTAGCTTCAACTTCCTTTTATTCCATTTATGCTAGATTAGCCCAAGATTCATTTAATAATTCCACATATTTATGTTTCTCCTCGAGGATAACTTCTTTGTTTTGCTAATCAACTTCATGAATTTCATCTTCTACGGCTTGCTCATCATCCATATGTGTAGCAACCACAAACCTTGATGTTGTTGTGCGATTGTCATCCTTGTCTTCTATATCATCAGTTTCACCATTGGTTACCAATATCCTCACCATTATTCTTCTCAGCCTAATAATTTACGAGTGTAATTTTCATGTAATTCTCAGTATAAGAATACAAGTGTAAGATTACAAAGATTCCTTTGATATCTAATCTTTTATGCTAAGCAATCAACTAAAGAATATAGTTTTCAAACCATCTTGAAATTTAATACCCTTGTGCAACAATATGGGCTTTTTTGCATGAATGATGGTGAAACCATCTCATCTATGCAAATAAGATTTACTCATACTGTAAACAAGTTGCAAAACCTTGGTAAAACAATTTCAAACCAAGATTGCACTAATAAAATTTTGATATGTATGACAAAGGAATGACAACCAAAAGTGAACGCTATCAAGGACTCACAAAATCTCAATGCTCTTAGTATGATCACACTCTTTGGCAAACTAAAGGAAGATTAGCATGAAATCAATCGCTTCAAATCAAGTGAAGATGACTCCAAGAAGAAGGAAAGGAAGTCCATTGCTTTAAACACCACCTCGTCCGTTTCTACCTCTTCGACTCAAAATGATGATGAATCCGTTGACGATGCCATCGATGAAGAGGAAATGAGCTTGTTTGTTAGGCGCTACAACCGCTACATCAAAAGAAATGGGTTAAAGCACAATAACAAGAATCTAGAAAAGGTTTTTGATGATGTTCTCTGTGTAATGGTTTCTGCTGTCAATTAGATAGTTTATTAGGTGTTTGTTAGTTCATTATTAACTAGATTTTAGTTTGTACAATGCACCCTAATAAGCCTACATACTCTAGATCAATGTGTCCCTATGTCTTGTGTCCAAGTCATGCTGCCTTTCCTTCTGACTCTGCATGAATCGTATCAAACAGGGGTTGAATCGATTCAATAGTTTGTGGGATCAAAAATGGTACTCTCTGACTTCCTATGAATCGTATCAAATTACTTGTGAATCTATTCAATAAAGTATCTGACTTCATATGAATCGAAGTTTCTGACTTCCTAGGAGGAAAGGATACCCCCTCGCTGACTTTCTATGAGAAATGGTATCCCCTAAGCAATCTGCAAGCCCCCAAAGCATTTAAATTGTCAAATTAAATCTAACTAATTCCCATCTCTCTTATATGGAATGAAGAAAATACTTTTCTCGGTTGGTTTAGTGCTAGGATTAGAACATGTTTCCTCATAATATATATCTTATACAGGAGCAAGAAAATGGTTGGACTACACACACACACTCACTTGGAACTTGTTGTTGGGTTGAATAAAGATCATAAGAAATGCTTGAGTTTGTGATTAGTGTACGCTTGAAATAAAAGCCTTTGAGGAGACATGAGTTTTAATTGTATTGTCATACATTAATCTTGTATTATGCTGCTATGTTTATGCCTTTTGCTTGAGGACAAGCAAAGATTCAAGTGTGAGGGAGTTTGATGAGTCAATAATGAGTCATTAATTAGTGTCTTTTAATTAATATTTAAGTTTAATTTATTTAGATTTAATATGTTTTTAATTCCTTCTAGAACTATTTTACTTCAATTGCAAGTTATTTTATTTTAGGAACAAATATTTGAAAGATAGAGTCTTGGAGCAAAAGAAAGGAGAATTGGAGCTGATTCATGCCCAAAATATGAAGATCTCATATAAAAATATCTTGTGCAAAGAATTTGAAGATCCTTCACCAAAATATGAAGATTTGATAGAAAAATATGAAGCCAACCAATAGAAGCTTGACACGCCCCCAATTTGCCTTTTGTTGCTTTTGCTTTAAAGACAAGCTACCTATTAGTTTCTTGTGGAACATTCTATTGATTAGTTGCTTAGATTGTAAGTCGACATAAGACTATAAATAGAGTAGCCATCTATCATTAACATTCATCTTTTGTTCATGGAATAAAAGTTCACCTTTATTTTATGTTTTTCTTCTTCTTCTTCTTCTCTTCTATGTCTACAATGAACGTTAGTGAGTAGATTCTTCTTGTCTTGGGATTGTTGGATAAGTCTAATGACATAATCCTAATCAAACCAAGCCTTAAACCTTAATTTTATGTAACCCTAATTTCCAATCTAAATTCACCGTTTTAACATGAATTAACAATTATCAAACTGTAGAAGCGAAAGTGGAGGGTTAGTAATTGTTAATTCATCATCTCAAATATCAATTCATAAAACGAAAGTGGAGTTTTGATATTCGAACAAGTGAATTTAGACAAGGATTGCGAAACATGAAAATAGTCTAGCAAACCTTGAGACATATAAAGTTTCGAACTTCAAGGATTCTAATAACAATCAACCATGAAAATAGGCGTGATTGTTAGAGGAACACACTCACTGAGACCGAAATGAGATGTGATAGACTAAAGAGAAACTTGTCTTTAGAAATTAGGTCTAACATAAAGTTCTAAGTTTAAAGGTTTGGTTTGTGAAGGGTTTGTCACCATGATGGACCAATAATCCCAAGACTCTCTTTTATTTTATTATTGTTATTTTCTTTTAATTAAAAATCCAAACTTTGCAACTTAAACCTTTTCTAATCATTGTTGAAATTTAATTGAATTCATAACTCCCTGTCGGAACGATACTCTTTTATTACTACTTCGGTAGAACCGTGCACTTGCGGTTTTATCCCATCAATTTTTTGGCGCCGTAGCCGGGGAGTTATTGCAATTTGATTAATTTTTAACGATTAGACTGAAAAAAAATCTTTTTCTTTATTTATTTTTATTTTTTTTCTTTCTTTTTCTATTTCTTTCTTTTAACTTTAACTTCTTGGGAAGCATGAAATAATAACGATATGGCTGAGGAACGCACTCTCAAAGAGTATGCAACCCCTTCTACGGAAGAGCCACATGCTATTATTGTGTACCCAACGGTTGAGGGTAATAATTTTGAAATAAAGCCTGCACTTATTTACTTAATGCAGCAAAATCAATTTTTCAGATCACCCACTGAGGATCCGAATCTTCATGTTTCAACTTTTTTAAGACTCGGTGGAACCTTGAAGGCAAACCAAGAGGCCGTAAGGCTGCACCTCTTTCCTTGCTTGGTTTCATTCATTGGAAATTGGTTCTATCATTACATGGCACCAAATGAGGCAAGCTTTTCTTGCCCGATTCTTTCTCCATTCTAAAACTGCTCAATTAAGGAATCAAATCACACAATTCACTCAAAAAGATGAGGAATCTCTTTACGATGTGTGGGAGCGTTTCAAATAAATGCTTAGACTTTGTCCCCATCATGGTTTAGAGAAGTCGCTTATTATTCACACTTTTTATAATGGTCTTTTGTATACCACAAAAATTTATGTTGATGCTCCAGGTGGAGCTATGATGAATAAAACTTACACAACAACATATGCTTTGATCGAGGACATGGCACAAAACCACTATCAGTGGACCTATGAAATGGACATCACTAATGTTGCTCCTTCACCCTCTAAAAGAGAGGCAGGTATGTATGAAATTTCTACTTTTGATCATCTAGCTGCTAAGGTTGACGCACTCACACAAAAATTTGATAAAATGAATACTTGTGCTGTCACACCTGCCCCTGTATCACCTCCTTGTGAAGTTTGTGGTGTATTGGTCATATTGGAATTTTGATACTATGCTCAATATAATCAAGGGTTTAGGCATGGTCAAAGTTGTTTTCAAAACCCTCAAAATCTTTTTGGACAACAAACAACACCACCCAGTTATGCAAACAACCAAAGAATCCCTCAAAAATCCAGCTTGGAACTTTTTTTAGAAAATTATTTTATAAATCCTAGCAGCTCCAAGAGCTTAAAAATCAAACTGAATTTTTAAATGACTCTCTTGCCAAACTTACATCGAAAGTAGACTCCATAGTTACTCACAGTAAGATGCTAGAGACTCAGACTTCTCAAGTGCCCCAACAGGTGGCTACTTCCTCACAAACCTCCGAAATTCTTTTGGGCCAAACCGAAACCAACCCCAAAGGTCATATAAGTGTTATTACTCTTAGGGATGGTAAACAATTAGAGGACCTGATAGACGTTTGGCAAGTGCACCAAATACTATCGAAGTAGTAAAAATATCGATCCCACGAGGACTGTTTTTAACTTCAATAATTCAATTGCGTTATAAAAATAGGATGTATAAAATTTATTTTGTTTTGCCACTAGGCAGTAGATTTGATTTGATTTTAATTAAATCAAGAAACAGAAAATAAAGATTTGTTAAGAAAATATGGGGAGAGATGAGATCAGATCCGTCGAATCCTCTAAGTTCCCCTAATTGGTCTACTGCACCTATTTGTTATGAATCCTCTTCTAATTTACGATGATTAACAAAATAGCCCTAATCAATCCCTTGAGTTAGGACCCTCTTCTTAAACTACAGCCCCTAATTCCTTAGGTGGTCTAATAATTCTTGAAGGTTTTACCGAACGTTAACCTATTATCACTAACAAACGATTATCTATTCCTAGACTAACCCTGTTTATTAGAACAATTCAATTAGGTCTAAGTTGAAAGCCATGGTCAGTGGTCATTCATTCTCACAAAATCAAGTTATATGTGATCAAGATATAAAAAGCATTAAGAACAATTGAATTGAATAAACTAGAATTGAATTCATAAACAAGATAGAGTTTCACAGCAACATGTGTCAATTAGGGTTACAAAGATTCATCTCGGATCTAATCTCTAAGAGATTTAGCTACTCATAATCGAGTTTACAAATAGCATAATCAATGAAATAATTAAAACATACATGAATTGGTAAAAGGTTGAAGAAATCGCCCTTCTAGCCGTCTCTGATGTCTCAAAATCGCACTTTGCTCTCCAAAATCGTAACCCTTGTTCTCACCAAAGAGTGCAGTATTTATAGAAGTCATGGGCCTGACCCGTCAAAATTGCGCCGCGCCATGTATATAGGCGTGCCGCGATTTCCCTCAAACAGGGAGGATGTAATTTTGCTTCAAAAATCGCAGCACGGCTCGAAATTGGCGTGGCGCGATTTCCTTCGAACAGACTTCAATATTTAAGCTTTTTGCACTCCAGAACAGTAAAAATTGCATGAGAACTCTATCAAAATGTTACAATAAGTCCTAAAAATTACGTAATGACAGCATGTCATCACAACCCCAAACTTAAACCATTCCTTGTCCTCAAGGAATTTGCTTGCAACAGTGACAAACGACAGTAAAATAACAGTTACCTGACAAAACGATAGTACCCAAAAGTTCATTCTCCTTCTAGCTAAAGATGAGCTAGTTTGACTTGTTCGCATCCACCAATTCACAACTCCACTCATTCAAATTGAAATAGGGTTCTACCAGTCGACATGCAGGTCTACATATTACCATACGCTTGAAAAGTTTCTAAACATCAATCAAAGTCAATATCATTACACACTTTTGAGGTCTTTAGGGTTATAACGGGGCTTAGGTGAAAGGTGGGATATATTTGGATAAGTAGGCTACACAAAATTTGAGTTAGGCATTCCTACAGAAGTTAAAGCACAAAATTCAATCCTTCAATCATTCACCTTGTGGAAATACAATCAATGCAAAGGTACTAGAGAACATTTTTAACATTTAGGGACAATCGAGTTTGAAGTTACTCGGATTTTCAATGTTTTGTCCCTTTTTCAGCATTCAATTTCATTTTTTTATACACCATTTTTGTGTATATTTTGCATGACAATTTCATAATTCTTTTCATTTTTGTTCTCTTATTCTCTAGTACCCCCGCCCCAAACTTAGTTGGTTGCAAATTCCAATAGCAACCCCAAACTTAATCTTTAGCAACATTCTACAATGCCTTAACTCAGAAAATACATTAAGGGACAAGTCCTAAAAGTGTCTAGGCTTGTAATGTAGTTTGTCACCGAACAAAAAGTTCTAATCCTACCGGCTCACAATTGGTTAAGAAAGGATAAATTTAACAAATTAAAACAGGGTAGGCTTCAAAAAGGCTCACAGGACCAATCACTTTTGCCTCAGTGTGTAATTGACAAAGACCAATCAATAATAGAGAAACAATGCAAGTTCTAGAAATGTAGTTGCATGGAAAACTAATCTAAATATAAGTAAATTGAAAAACAAAATTTGGCAATGAACCTTATGGCTGAGATTTCTGGGAGTATGTGACTACCTAGCAACGACGTACACTTCGCCTTTGAATCAAGTCACCCCTCCTTTAGAACTTTTTGGAATACCGATTCATCAAACAACTGTTACTAAACTGGAATAGGTCACATGAAACAAAACAAATTCATTAATAATAAACAAGTGCAGGAGCAATTACAATAGGAAAATAAGTTCAATGGACTTCGACATAAAAAGAAAATAAAAAAAAATACAGAATGAATCGAAAACAAAGTAAATCTAGTGGGTTGCCTCCCACTCAGGGCTTCTTTATCGTCACTAGCTTGACTGCTAAGGATCCTTAGAGGTCCTTCAGAATGAGTGCCACCCTTTCTCTTGGTAGGTCTCCACCTAGGTATGGTTTAACTCTTTGTCCATTCACTTTGAAACTTCGATCTCCTTCAGGTGTCACTAATTCAACAGCTCCATATGGTGACACACTTCTGACCAAGAATGGTCCAGACCATTTTGACTTGAGCTTCCCAGGAAACAGCTTCAACCTGGAATTATACAACAAAACTAGTTGTCCACAGTTAATATCCCTAGGTACTAAGTTTTTGTCATGATATCTTTTTGTCCTGGCTTTATAGATGAGCGCATTTTCATACGCTCTAAGCCTTATCTCCTCAAGTTCATTAAGTTTCAAAATTCTTTTCTTACCAGCGGCTACTTGATCAAAATTTAAGGCCTTAATGGCCCAATAAGCTTTATGTTCTAGCTCGACTGGAAGATGACATGCCTTCCCATAGACTAACTGATAGGGTGAAAACCCAAGATGGGTCTTAAAGGCTGTCCTATATGCCCACAGTGTGTCATCTAATTTCCCAGACCAATCTTTCCTGTTTGACGCAGCTGTCTTCTCCAAAATCTGTTTCAGCTGTCGGTTTGAAACCTCTACTTGACCACTAGTTTGTGGGTGATAGGGAGTTGCAACTTTGTGCTTAATGTTATACTTTTTGAGCACATTTTCAAGAAAATTATTGCAAAAATGCTTCCCCCCCATCACTGATCAATACTCTAGGGGTTCCAAACCTAGTGAAAATATTCTTTTGAAGGAAGTTGACAACAGTTTTGGCATCATTAGCAACACATGGTATCGCTTCAACCCACTTTGTGACATAATCAACACAGACTAGAATATGGAGATAAGAGTAAGAGGAAGGGAATGGTCCCATAAAATCAATACCCCAACAGTCAAATGGTTCAACTTCAATGATTCCTTTTAGGGGCATTTCATTCCTCTTTGATATGTTACCTGTCCTTTGGCATCTGTCACATCTTGTGACAAAGTCGTAGCAATCTTTGAAAAGGGTGGGCCACCAGAATCCACTTTGCAAGACTTTTGCAGCTGTCCTTTCTCCACTATGGTGGCCTCCATAAGCTGAGCTATGGCAGTGCCACATGATACTAAGTGCTTCCCCACCTGCAACACAACGTCTAATCAAACCGTCAGTACCTACCTTAAGCAGATAAGGGTCATCCCACAAGTAGTGGTTTGCATCTTTGAAGAACTTTTTTCTCTGAGGGTAGGTCAGATCATCAGGAACTATGTTGCCGGCCTTAAAATTCGCCATGTCAGCAAACCAAGGTCTTTCTCCAATAGCAAACAACTGTTCATCGGGGAACTCGGCCTTGATGGCCTTCTCCTTCTTTGTCACCTCATCATTCTCTAGCCTTGAGAGGTGATCAGCTACCACATTCTTGACTCGCTTCTTGTCACGAATTTCAAGATCAAATTCTTGCAATAATAGGATCCACCTCAACAGTCGAGGCTTTGAATCCCCTTTAGTTAAGAGATATTTGAGAGCTGCATGATCTGTAAAAACAATGACTTTGGAGCCTATTAGATAAGAACGAAATTTTTCCAATGCAAAGATTATCGCAAGCAATTCCTTTTCAGTTGTGGAATAGTTAACTTGATTTTCATTTAAAACCTTGCTTGCATAGTAAATTGCATTGAAAAATTTGTTCTTGCGTTGGCCTAGGACTGCACCAACAGCATAATCACTTGCATCACACATAAGTTCAAAAGGTAAATCCCAATCGGGTGCAATGATTATTGGTGCTGTCACCAACTTGTTTTTAATCAAAGAAAAAGCATTTAGACATTCAGAATCAAAATTAAACTCGTTTTCTTTGACCAAGAGGTTACAGAGGGGTTTGGAAATTTTTGAAAAGTCTTTTATGAAACGCCGATAAAAACCGGCATGCCCCAAGAAACTCCTTACTCCCTTAACATTAACAGGTGGGGGAAGTTTCTCTATAACCTCTATCTTAGCTTGGTCCACCTCAATGCCTTTAGCACTTATTTTATGCCCCAAAACTATACCTTCAGTTACCATAAAATGACATTTTTCCCAATTCAAAACAAGGTTAGTTTCGGTGCATCTTTTAAGTACCGCATTTAAATGGAACAAGCATTGATCAAAAGACTTACCAAAGACAGAAAAGTTGTCCATAAATACCTCAATGTTCTTCTCTATCATATCAGAGAAGATGGAGAGCATACACCTTTGAAAGGTCGCCGGCGCATTACACAGCCCAAAGGGCATCCTTCGATAAGCAAACACTCCAAATGGACAAGTGAAGGCAGTCTTTTCTTGATCTTCCGGAGCCACTGCAATTTGATTATACCCCGAATACCCATCCAAGAAGCAATAAAAGGCTTGGCCAGCCAATCTCTCAATCATTTGATCCATGAATGGTAATGGAAAGTGGTCCTTTCTTGTTGCGGTGTTCAACCTCCGGTAGTCTATACACATTCTCCAACCAGTGACGGTGCGGGTGGGTATCAATTCATTTTTTTCATTTGCCACCACCGTCATTCCTCCTTTCTTTGGTACCACGTGAACTGGACTTACCCATGAGCTATCTGAGATAGGGTAAATCATACTTGCATCTAGTAACTTCAGCACCTCTTTCTTCACCACTTCCTTCATTGTTGGGTTAAGTCTCCTTTGAGGTTGAACAACCGGTTTGTATTCAGCCTCCATGTGTATTTTGTGCATGCAGCAAGCTGGACTAATACCCTTCAAATCAGAAATGTTCCACCCCAAAGCTCCTTGATTGTCTCTTAACACCCTCATTAATTTTTCTTCTTCCAAAGGTGTCAAGGTATTGCTGATGATTACTGGTTTAGAGGCATCCTTAGTGAGAAAAACATACTTCAAGTGAGAAGGGAGTTCTTTTAATTCTGGGTTTTTCTCTCCTTCTCCACTCAAAATAGGAGCATCCATAGAGTACTTACCCATTAATTCTTCTATTTTTACCGGTCCCAACTCTTGCTTGCTTGCTTCTAGTTGTTTCACACAATCACTTACTTCAAGATCTTCATCATCTCCACAACTTGCTATAGAATTCACAATCGCACGTTTAAGAGGTTGTGTTGGTTGATGTTCACAAGAGTCATCTTCAACTATTTCTTCAACAATGTCAATCCGATAACACTTGGGATTTTCATCTTTGTGCTTCATGGCCTCAAATATATTAAACACGACTTGCTCCTTATGGAATCTCAACATTAGCTCTCCTTTCTCAATGTCAATCAAAGCACGACCGGTTGCAAGGAAAGGTCTTCCTAGAATGAGTGGCATGTCTTCATCTTCAGCCATATCTAAGATCACAAAATTTGCTGGAAACACCAAGTCATTAACCTTGACTAGCACATCTTCAAGCACACCGAAAGGATAAGAGATTGACCGATCAGCTAAAGTAATTGTCATTCTTGTTGGTTTTGGTTCCCCACACTTAAGCTTCTTCATCATTGAAAGAGGCATCAGGTTGATACTTGCTCCCAAGTCACATAAAGCTCTACCAATGTCTACCGGTCCAATTGAACAAGGGATAGTAAAAGCTCCAGGATCCTTCAGCCTAGGTGGCAGCTTCTTTTGAAGAATAGCACTACAATTCTCAGAAAGTGCTATGTTCTCATCATCCTTAGGCTTCCTTCTTTTAGTCAACAAGTCTTTCATGAACTTAGCATACAACGGCATTTGATCGAGAGCTTCACCGAAAGGAATATTCACCTGAAGTTGTGAGAAAAGTTGCATGAACTTCTTGAATTGACCTTCATCCTTTTCTTTCTTCTTTGAAAGGTGACGGTATGGAAGCTTCACATATGATGGAATAACCTGTGGTTTATCTCCATCCTTCAATATTTGACTCTTCGTCTTCCTCAAGATTGAATCTTCATCAATTAACTTCTCACTTTTTTCTCCCTCTATTTTTTTCTTCCTTTCGTTTTCAACTACTCCATGATCATTTTCTTTTTCAACTACACCCTCATTATTTTTTTCAACTTCACCATTCTCCTCCACCTCAACTACATCATCAACCTTCTTTGGAGCTTTTGGAACTAAAGGTGTCAAAACCTTTTTGCTCCTCAATTCAATAGCATTACAAGACTCATTCTTAGGGTTGTCTTTAGTGTTACCTGAGAATCCGCCTTTACTTTGTTCAGCCAATTGCTTAGCTAATTGTCCCAGTTGAGTTTCAAGCATCTTCCTAGAAGCTTCATTGTTCTTTCTTTCAGCTTCTTGACTTTTCTTCATCTCTTCGAAGTTGCCTTGAGTCATCTTCATGAAATTCATCATAGTTTCCTCAAGAGCTGATGGCTTTCTTTGTTGTTGTTGAGGAGGATTAAGCATCTAAGAATTCAAAGCGTTGTTATTCGAGTAGCTTAGATTGGGATGCTTGTTAATTCCTGGAGTGTAGTACTGATTTTGCCTTTGATATCCTCCCATGTAGTTAGCTTCTTCACTAGAACCTTCTGGTACACATTCACCATTGGGATGTTCTTCACCACATAGATCACACTTGATTGCAGCCACTTGTTGTTGCTTATGAGCCAAAGTGAAGCCTTGAAACTCCTTAGTTAGAGCCTCGATTTGTTTGTTCATAGCTGCTTGGTTAGAAAGGATAGCAGTTTGTTCACTCACCCCAAACACTCCTCTTTCTTTCTTTTACGCTTCAGCACGATACTCATTTCCAGCCATGTTTTCTATCAAAGCTTGGACTTCATGATCAGTTTTGCTCTTGAGATTACCTCCCGCGGAAGCATCTAAGAACATTCTAGTGTTTGGTGTTACCCCCTCAGTGAAGATTTGGAGGTATTGTTTCTCGGTGAACTCATGATTAGGGCATCTCTTAAGAAGCAAATTGAATCGCTCCCAAGCATCATATAATGACTCACCTTCTCCTTGCTTGAAGTTAGAGATCTCCATCTTCTTTTCCCAATACTTAGACATAGGGAAATACTTCTCTAAGAACTTCAGCTCTAACTCTTCCCATGTTTGGACAGTCCGGTTTGGTATTGTTAGCAACCAATCTTTTGCTCTTCCCGTCAAGGTGAAAGGAAATAGCCTTAGTTTCTTTTGTGCTTCAGTCACGGTGGCTGGTTGCACACAAAACTCGCAAGTTTCAGCAAAGCGGCTCAAGTGTTCATGAGGACTCATAGCTTCAGTCCCATCGAATTGCTTGTCCCTCAAACCGTTGAGGACAGCTGTCTTGATGTCGAAAGCTACGGGGTTAGCTGGTTGAAAAGTATGGGTCAGTTGACCGTGATGAGTGGCTAACCCGTAGTCTCCTAGCTTAGGTCTCGGTGGTACAACTCCTTCACCTTCCATAGTTGCAGATTTAGGAGAAGCAGATATTTCAGATTCAGTTGAGAGTGGCTCCGGTATTTGTTCTCAAACACCCGGTGGAACGGACTGAGCTAACCTTTGCGACCGGACAGCTTTCCGAAGTGCTCTAGCAGTTCTTTCAATTTCCGGATCGTACTCTAAGTCGTCAGAGCTCTGTTTACCTCGCATAAACAGCAAAATACCTTAGTAGCACTGCACAACGCAAAGTAATCAAGTGAATATGAAAACAGAAAAAGAAAAAAAAACAGAAATTTAAATTGCAAAAACCCTAAATTATAACATAATTGCCTTGTTGAAATAAATCAACAGTCCCCGGCAACGGCGCCAAAAACTTGATAGACGTTTGGCAAGTGCACCAAATACTATCGAAGTAGTAAAAATATCGATCCCACGAGGACTGTTTTTAACTTCAATAATTCAATTGCGTTATAAAAATAAGATGTATAAAATTTATTTTGTTTTGCCACTAGGCAGTAGATTTGATTTGATTTTAATTAAATCAAGAAACAGAAAATAAAGATTTGTTAAGAAAATATGGGGAGAGATGAGATCAAATCCGTCGAATCCTCTAAGTTCCCCTAATTGGTCTACTGCACCTATTTGTTATGAATCCTCTTCTAATTTACGATGATTAACAAAATAGCCCTAATCAATCCCTTGAGTTAGGACCCTCTTCTTAAACTACAGCCCCTAATTCCTTAGGTGGTCTAATAATTATTGAAGGTTTTACCGAACGTTAACCTATTATCACTAACAAACGATTATCTATTCCTAGACTAACCCTGTTTATTAGAACAATTCAATTAGGTCTAAGTTGAAAGTCATGGTCAGTGGTCATTCATTCTCACAAAATCAAGTTATATGTGATCAAGATATAAAAAGCATTAAGAACAATTGAATTGAATAAACTAGAATTGAATTCATAAACAAGATAGAGTTTCACAGCAACATGTGTCAATTAGGGTTACAAAGATTCATCTCGAATCTAATCTCTAAGAGTTTTAGCTACTCATAATCGAGTTTACAAATAGCATAATCAATGAAATAATTAAAACATACATGAATTGGTAAAAGGTTGAAGAAATCGCCCTTCTAGCCGTCTCTGATGTCTCAAAATCGCACTTTGCTCTCCAAAATCGTAACCCTTGTTCTCACCAAAGAGTGCAGTATTTATAGAAGTCATGGGCCTGACCCGTCAAAATCGCGCCGCGCCATGTATATAGGTGTGCCGCGATTTACCTCAAACAGGGAGGATGTAATTTTGCTTCAAAAATCGCAGCACGGCTCGAAATTGGCGTGGCGCGATTTCCTTCGAACAGACTTCAATATTTAAGCTTTTTGCACTCCAGAACAGTAAAAATTGCATGAGAACTCTATCAAAATGTCACAATAAGTCCTAAAAATTACGTAATGACAGCATGTCATCAGGACCCCATTGTGAAAGTTAAAAACAATGAAGGAGAGATAGGGAGTGATGAGCCTCAAAGTGACAAAGCCATAGGAGAGAATGAAAAGCCACTTGTTTCACCACCTCATGAGCCTAAAATTCCATTAACACAAGAGTTCGCTAAATCCAAGTTAGATGAGCAGTTTAGAAATTTTATTGAAATACATCCAAACAAATTGCCACCTAAACTTAAGTATCCAGAGAGCTTTTCCATACCTTGTGTCATAGGATCTGAAACTATAGAAAAATCCATGAGTGATTTGGGAGAGAATGTTAGTTTGATGTCATTGCCCCTTTGTGAAAGGTTGGGTATAGGATAGAGAAACCTTCTAACCGTCAAGCTAATGACTTTAAACGAGCGCTTCGTGGGAGGAAACCCACGAATTTAATTGCTTTATTTTTGTTTGTTTTAATTTGTTGTGTAGGTACTTGTCCAAGATGATGCGAAGAAAAAAAAATTAAAATTTTTTTTTAGGAAAAAAAAATTTGTGCCTAAGACCAAAGACTAGGCACGGCCCGTGCCTATGAAAAAAAAATTTAAAATTTTTTTTTTTTTTTAGGGAAGAAGATTGTTGGCTCAGATGATGATGCAGGGAGGAAGAAATCAACAGTCATGAACCATGACATCGAATTCAAAGATACCGAATAAAGGAATAGGTATAAAACTCGTCTCTAAACCTATATCTGCTTGCAGGTACCCTGATAGTAATACTATGATTACACTAGGTATTAGAGATACTATGGTTAGATTTTTGAACACATTGACTTGCACCATGTGGAGTAGGAAAGAGGTAGGGATGATGAGGACTGATGAACTATTTATGTTGTGGGCTATGCTTTATAACCATCCTATTAACATTTTTTATTATTTGCTTGATTATCTTGTTTCAATTGCTAAAAAGAAACAGGATGATAAGGGTGATATAATGGTAAGTGGAATCATCACTTTTATTGCTAGGAAGTTTGGGGTGAGTGTGAATCAAGGGATCAAGAGGATAGATGGGAACTATTATCTAGGCTTATATACTCTCACTACTTTGTCCTTCCTTAGAACCCATGGCCTTACTCACAATTACCAATATGAATGGAGAATTATTAGAGCTAATTGTTTTATTATTCTACCTAATCTGGACATAACTAATCCGGAGGTGGTGGAAAATTTGCTTTATGTTGGTACTAACCCACAAGTACAAGATGATGGTGATGATGGTGGTGATGAAGAGGAGGTAGGTGCAAACTTGCACCATGAACAAGAAGTCGGTGGAAGCTATAATGATGAACGGTGGGCATGGATGCAAACCGAAGTTCAAAGAATAAGCACTGAGCAACAAAGACAAGGTGTTGAAATGGCCGGGCTAAGGAACGATGTCCAAAGGGGCAATCGAATAAATGAAGAAAATAATCAAATGCTCCGGAACATGATGCAATACCTTCACCTCCAAGGTCCACCTTATGGACCTCAATGAAATTGTGAGCTTTCCTCTTCCTCTACTCTTCTCTCTTCTCCTTCTCCTTCTTCTTCTCCTTCTTCTTTTAATCATTGAGGACAATACTTCTCCCAGGTGTGGGGGGCCTAATAAAGTGTCTTGAGTCGTAGTGTTTCCAAACTCCCTTGAACTTTAATTCTTTTGCTATGTTTTGTTGCGAAAGGCATGATTAAGCGGCTTGTTTTTATTGAAAATTATGACATAAATTTTTGTTGTCTCCTCTAAATTGGTTGTTTCTTGTACATGAAAGTGAACTCTTGTGTTTTAAGTATTCTTGATATACCCACATCTTGTTTTATTGTGATTAATTCTCCAATGAGAAAAGCACAAGTTGTATCCCTTGAGCAATTGTATGAATAGGTATTTTAAGGAGCACGTTCTAATTTTAGTGGTACATTAACCCTTAAAAGTATTTAGAGTAAAAGTAGTATAAGTTTGTGTGGGGAATAATATGTTAAACCAAAAAGGGGCGGAAGCAATATCACCAACACATGGACGAAAGGATACCCCCTCGCTGACTTCCTACGTGAGGGTGATGCTTCTCTAATAAACCAAATGTAATTTCCATAAAGCCCTCTAAAAAGAGGAAACAATTAAATACATCATCAACACATGGAGGAAAGGATACCCCCTCGCTGACTTCCTACGGGAAGATGATTAATTTGCAGCACTACTTAGGGTGATCATGGAATCTAGAAGGAAAGGATACCCCTTCCCTGACTTCCTATGAGAAATGGTATCCCCTAAGCAATCTGCAAGCCCCCAAAGCATTTAAATTGTCAAATTAAATCTAACTAATTCCCATCTCTCTTATATGGAATGAAGAAAAGACTTTTCTCGGTTGGTTTAGTGCTAGGATTAGAACATGTTTCCTCATAATATCTATCTTATACAGGAGCAAGAAAAGGGTTGGACTACACACACACACTCATTTGGAACTTGTTGTTGGGTTGAATAAAGATCATAAGAAATGCTTGAGTTTGTGATTAGTGTACGCTTGAAATAAAAGCCTTTGAGGAGACATGAGTTTTAATTGTATTGTCATACATTAATCCTCTTTTATGCTGCTATGTTTATGCATTTTGCTTGAGGACAAGCAAAGATTCAAGTGTGGGGGAGTTTGATGAGTCAATAATGAGTCATTAATTAGTGTCTTTTAATTAATATTTAAGTTTATTTTATTTAGATTTAATATGTTTTTAATTCCTTCTAGAATTATTTTACTTCAATTCCAAGTTATTTTATTTTAGGAACAAATATTTGAAAGATAGAGTCTTGGAGCAAAAGAAAGGAGAATTGGAGCTGATTCATGCCAAAAATATGAAGATCTCATATAAAAATATCTTGTGCAAGAATTCATGCAAAAAATATGAAGATCTCATATAAAAATATCTTGTTCAAAGAATTTGAAGATCCTTCACCAAAATATGAAGATTTGATACAAAAATATGAAGCCAACCAATAGAAGCTTAACACGCCTCCAATTTGCCTTTTGCTGCTTTTGCTTTAAAGACAAGCTACCTATTAGTTTCTTGTGGAACATTCTATTGATTAGTTGCTTAGATTGTAAGTCGACATAAGACTATAAATAGAGTAGCCATCTATCATTACCATTCATCTTTTGTTCATGGAATAAAAGTTCACCTTTATTTTATGTTCTTCTTCTTCTTCTTCTTCTTCTTCTTCTTCTTCTTCTTCTTCTTCTTCTTCTTCTTCTTCTTCTTCTTCTTCTTCTTCTTCTTCTTCTTCTTCTTCTTCTTCTTCTTCTTCTTCTTCTTCTTCTTCTTCTTCTTCTTCTTCTTCTTCTTCTACAATACTACGGGAGGTCAAACCAAGGAAAGGCCTTATGGAAGTCGGGGCTCGTCCCCGGTTGTTATACCCTAATTTTGGACCTAAAAATACTTGTTCAATTCTTCTTTTCTTGCATTTCGGGCCATCTGATATGTCTCTGATCAATTACTTCTTCCTCTGCATTTTATTTCAATGTTATTTGCAAAATTCACATAGAAGGGTATTTTAGTCATTTCCTGCATTTCAACTCATTTTAATCCTTGAAAATTGTTTGAGTCTTTTAATTTGGTTTGTATAAGTCCTTGTTTCAATCTCATGTCAAAATCCGTTTCAAAAATATCAGTTGAGTCATTTTTTAGTCAGTTTAGCCCCTAGGGGGCATTTTAGTCATTTCCCATGATAAAGTCCTTTCAATCTTTAAAAATTTGTTTAAATCCCTTCAAATAGTTTGAATAAGTCTTTATTTCAATTCTGTGTCAAAATCCATTTCAAAAATTGCATTTGAAGTCATTTTGAGTCAGTTTTGCCCCTAGGGGCATTTTAGTCTTTTCCTGTGTTAAAGCCCTGTTTAATTTCTAAAAAATTGTCTCTGAGTCTTTTTTAGTTTAAATAAATTCTTGCTTTAATTTCCTGTTAAAAATCCATTTTAAAATTTGCATCTGAGTCACTTTTAGTCGTTTTAGCCCCCAGGGGCATTTTGGTCATTTCACATAAAATCTCTTGTCTGCTTCGTTGTTTTTAATCGTCTCGCTTTACGTTTATTCTCAATTTACTTTTTCAATTCAATTTTAGTTTTTAATTTTCATTTCGGTCCTTGTACTTTTGTTATTTACATTTTAATCCCTTTTTTAAGTTTGATAAGTCCAAGTGCCACGTGTCCGAACGCTATTAGTCCACAAAAGTTTGTTAGAGTCCAGTGCCACATGTCCCACTCCAATTGGTCCAAGGCTTACCACATCACCTATATAAGTCAAAGTCATGGTCAAAATAACACATTCAATCATTCTTCACAAAAATTCATAAAAAAATCACAAAACAATTTTTTCCTCTTCCCCTCCTTCCCTTTCACGTAACCAACTCCTCCACAACCAACTTTCAACCACCTCTCACCACCTCTAACAACCTCCACCACCACCCTAACTAACTCATCTTCAACCTCTCAATTCTCTCTTTCCTCCATAACTAACTTAAACCACCACTCTAACCCCCTAAACCACCACTCAAACCCCCACAACCTTCTCCAAACCGCCACCATCATCATCAATATTCACCACCAAATTCACCACAAGCCTCCATAGCCAAAGCTCAATTTCAACTGCTCCAGACCTCCAAATTCCATCATCTTTCGAACTCCAATTCAGCGATACAAACCAAAACGCTTCTGTTCCGATCATCAACGAACCGGAATCAAACTCGTGTTCATCCAATTCAAAGAAAGCAAGAACGGTGGTGGAATCTGAAATAAAAGAGGACATACGAATCAACGCAAGAAGAAGGTTGTGGCTCCTCAGAATCGAAAAACCGTAACAGAGCCGAAACTGAAGATCATTGCAATTGAACCGCGAAAGGAAAGGATCCAGAGTTGAAGCTGAAGCAAGGAGTCCAGAAGATTGAATCTGAATCAAAGGGAAAGCGGTCCAGCATCACAAATCATTCAAGAGTTCGAACGTGAGCAAGAACAAGCTTTGGTGAAGCTTTCCGCATCCAATCCGTCGAATCTCCGATTCATCTCAGGTATCGCTCCATTCTTCCTTCTTGGATTCAATCTATGACCATTATTGTGCCCGTAATCGTGTTGTCTGTCCAAATCGATTGTTGCTTCACGTGCGAATTTGTTTTCTTTCTCCATTTTTGCGTCAGATTCAAAGCTTTTATCGTTAGTGTTTGCTTTTTCTTGTTTTGTACCTGCGTTCATTCTTGTTTCGAGATTGTGTGTTTGGGGATGAGGGACGATTGATGGTATGTTACAGAAAGGCGATTCAGGGAATGGTTAAGAGGAGAATTTTGTGTTTTGTTTGCGATGGGAAAAGAGGGAATGGAACGATGGGGAAGAAGAAGAAAGCTTTTCACGTTTTGACTAGTTAACCCATTTTACACAAAAGCTTTGACCCATGCCCATTTGCAATACTGGTTCAGGGTCAACCCTACCCGATCCATCCCTTTTGTTCTTAAGCCCAAGCTGTTTCATTGCTTTCTGTTTCCTGCTTTGCCTATGCTGAGTACACCCCCCTTGTATCTGCTGCTTTTGTTGATTTTCGCTATTTGCACCCCTGTCCATTTAATCTTTTCATGAAAAATCCTAAAAATTTTCCTATGCATTCTTGGACTTTCATTTGATGTTTATATGTGTCGCGTCATTTTTCGGAGGTCAAGCTATTTGATTAGCTTTTGACTCACTTTTTATTTCACGACTTTGAAAAAATTTATTTAAATTGGGGGGTCCGGGGGTTGGTTATATTTAGGGAAGGTATTAGCACCCTAAATATTCGTAGTACTCTACGAGAACCTCTTGATTTTATTTAACTTTTTGTGCTTAAACTTGCTTGCTTTTTTGAAAAAAAAAATGAAACTTTGAAATGATTAAAAAAAAGGAAGACCTAATTATCTACATTTTATCTACATTAAAAAAAGGAAGACCATAGATGAGCAAGGCCAAGATGGACTCGAAAGCAAGGGTATTCTTTGATGCAGCAAAAATGTTGGCTTTACTGATTAGGAATTTGGAAGTTAGCCCCTGGATTTTCTCTTTCCCTTTGGTAGTGAGGTTATCAGTTATGTCGGATATCTTGAGGTGAAGGGCTTTTGCAATATCGGATGCTGTAGGGGGCCCCTCGAGACCACTGAAAGGTATTCTGTCAAGTACTGGTAAGCCGACCAAGTAGGAATACTCTTCAAGGGTGGGGACAAGCTGGTAGTCCGGGAAGGTGAAGCAGTGGAGACGAGGATCGTAGAATTGGACCAGAGTCTTGAGGATCCCTCCGTCGAACTTTGTATTGAGAATCTTGAGCAACTTCCCATGGTGAGATTGAAACCTCGCTCGATTAGTGATGACATCTCCCAAACTCCTCAAGCTTTCCAGATCTTGGCTTTGGAAGCTATACTTCTTAATACTCCTAGTAGTCATATCTACAATGTTTACAAAAAAACTTGTTTAAGTCCTTCGATATTTTTTTTAATGAGAAAAAGAATTTGTTTTATGAATGAATGCATGTATGCATGATTATGCTAACACAAATGGTGAAATTATGGTGAGGTTAAGTCACATGTTGGAGTCAAGGGTAACAACGCCATTTGGTAAGGACTATGGTTTTGAATTGCACTCGTAACAAAGGTTCTACCAAGTTCCCAAATTACAACTACCCTTATGAACATATCGGTGCGTAGGACTGCTCCTAGTCCAATAATATTCGTAAGGAAGTCTAGTTTGAGTGTAGTATCGCGTGACGACTAAAGTCAAGACTGCTCTTGGTTTAGCCACCGCACTACGTCCTAAAAGAGGCCAAGATGGGTTAAGGGTGATCTAAAGGTCCTCAACGTTTGAAGGATTTCAAAAATAATAATGCCAATCACGACTGCTCATGGTGACATAGTACTACTCTTGAAACCCACGTTGAGTGGAGTTATATCACATGCACACATATCGCAGGACCGCTCCTGGTATGGCACTATGATCGTACCCCGTCCTATCTTATTTTTCACTCAAGCCCGGGTGTAGGACTTATGATCTCACCACTCACGTTTTAAGAAAGGAGAAAGAAGAAGGGAGAACAGATATACACGTAATTTCCATCTTTTATTTTTTTGGATTTTTTTTTTAAGCAAGTTATAGCACAAAAATTAAATAAGACCAAGTTAGGCTCAACCCTCTTAGGGGGCTCCCCAGTGAAGTCGCCATTTCTGTCGCGTCATTTTTCGGAGGTCAAGCTATTTGATTAGCTTTTGACTCACTTTTTATTTCACGACTTTGAAAAAATTTATTTAAATTGGGGGGTCCGGGGGTTGGTTATATTTAGGGAAGGTATTAGCACCCTAAATATTCGTAGTACTCTACGAGAACCTCTTGATTTTATTTAACTTTTTGTGCTTAAACTTGCTTGCTTTTTTGAAAAAAAAAAAATGAAACTTTGAAATGATTAAAAAAAAGGAAGACCTAATTATCTACATTTTATTGATTTGGAAGGACGAGTGTCCTCTGCCTACGTACCCGTGAGGGATCAAAACCTCGTAGTTCGGGGTAGAAATTGACGTTTGATTTGTTGTGTGTTTTTTATTAGTTTTGAAAAAGGTTTTAAAATAAAAAGCCAAGTGGCAAATAAGATTTGGTTTGCATTTTTTAATTTAAAAGAAAAATGGACTCAAGGTATGATTAAATTGATTGAAGTTTGATTAAGAAAATAAAATGAAAAAAGACGGTCACTTGATTTAGGATCAAGGTTTGTTTATGAAAATATTTTTTGTGATTTTGTTATATGCATTTTTTTTGTTGTTTTCAAATAATTGGAATGAAAATTAAACTAACGGAGCAGAAAAAATAAAAGCGTAGGGACCTTATGGTGGCGTTGGATCACCACGAGGACCTTTGACCTAAACTACCAAGCATAAAAGGTAAACACACACACACACACACACACCCGCGCACATGCACCTAAAGCTATTACATAAAAACCTACTATACATTCTAGGGTCTGCAGTGAAAAAATAAATTACATTAAAGCCTATTTTTACATTCTAAATTGTGCAATAATATAAACGGCGGAAAATTAAATATGCTTGATATTAAACCTAAACTAAACTCGAACAATTTACTACCTGTTAATTGATGAATGACTTTCAATTAAGGGAATAAGTGCATAGCAACAATGAAAGGCAATATCAATTTGGATTAAAGTGGAACAGCAGCGCAACAACAATGAAAGGAATTGGAATTGAATTGGTGCATCCCTTTGTTAATCACGGAACCAAGGAAGTAACAGGCTGCAACAATAAAATATGAGAATAGCAAATTGAAAGAAGTAGCGTGAATAAAAATAAGAAATAAAGGACAATTGAAACTTCAAAATTGCATGGGAATAAGGTTTCTCAAATTTATATAATCATATAGCGGCTGCAAATTGAAATCAATATAGAACTGCAGCGATTATATAACCATATAGCGGTTGCAAATTGAAATCGAATGAATTGAGGTATAGAACAACCGGCTGCAAATTGAAATCGAATGAATTGAGGTATAGAACAACAGCGATAAAAATAAAAGAAACAAAACGAAAATATTTACGGTGGCTAGGGCCTTTTTAGAAATAAAATTGAAACTGAAAACAGGGTGAATATTTGTGCGTGTGAAAATTGTTGTTGGGTGAAAATTGTGTGTTGGGTGAAAATTGTGTGTTCGGTGAAAATTGTGTATGTGCAGGTTGGCTTTTATAGAATTAGGATTGATGTAGAAATGGAAATAACTTAGTGAAGAAGAGAACGTGTTCCTGGATTTGGCAACAAAGTGTCTTGCTCCTAAAGTTGTGGCATAGAGAAGAGAAAAATATTTTTGGACATGGACATTTTAATTTTGGACTCATTGAACTTTGACACTATTATTTTTTGAACATTTTGGACAATTAGTAAAAACTAAAATAAAAGTGATTAAAGTAAAAAAAAAAAAAATGTCTAATTAAAAATAGAATTAATAAAAGAAATTTTTTTTGGACCCTTGCGGGCATTTCAGACTTATTGGACTTTGCTGTTTTTTTTTTTTTTTATGCCTTGGACAACTAAATTAAAAACAAGTGATTAAAATAAAATATGAAACACTACTAATTAAAAAAAAAGATAAAAATAAAAATTGAAAAATTAAAATTGTAAAATCAAATAAAAGATGGAAATAATAAAAAAAACTAATAATAAAAATAAAGTGAGAAGAGGGCCCGAATCAGAACAAAAAAGAGGTATTTTAAAATATCTTTCTGCCGATTTT
Source organism: Medicago sativa (assembly GCF_051527215.1). NCBI lineage: Eukaryota > Viridiplantae > Streptophyta > Magnoliopsida > Fabales > Fabaceae > Medicago > Medicago sativa. The sequence continues at coordinate 26,812,343 of NC_140752.1, read as the reverse complement.
TTCACTAAAATGTCAAAGACTAATCAGGATCGAACGGTGTATGAATGTAGGACCTTAGGTCAAAAATTGGGGTATGACAGATGCCCCTATTTAAGTTTCTTCGTCCAGAGATTTGAAGATGAAATCTTTGAGTTGACGGGACGAAGAGACTTAAATACAAAAGTACACCAATTTTTGACCTAAGATGCTGTGAAATGCTCATGATGCAATTATGAATGCAGGACGGCAAAGATGATTTGACTGGGACGAGAAACAAACAACGGGATACCCAATTCGTTAAAGAAAGGGATCCGACACTGCTGGGGAATGTAGTTTTACTGGGGAAAAGATTGTCTACTACCGCATTAGTTTGGAACGATAGCTTAATGAAGACAAAAAAAATTTAGCGACATCACTTGAACAGATAAACTGGGGATGACACTTTTGAAATTGATTGGCGACGTCTCTAGAACAGATAAACTGGGGACGACACCATTGAACTTGAAATTGAAATAGAAATTGACTGGTGACATCACTGGAACAGCTAACGCTGGGGATGACACTGGAGAAAAATGTGATTTCAAACCGTTCATTGGTTGGAACTGAAAAGTGACGAAAGGTAAACTCATGCGGTCCATTGTTTAGGACTGGCTGCTTAAAACAAGATAAAAAGGAAACTCAAGCGGTCCGTTGTTTTTGACTGGCGGCTTGAACGAGATGAAAAGGTAGACTCAGGCGGTCCGTTGTTTAGGACTAGCAGCTTGGAACAAGGTGAAAAGCAAACTCAAGCGGTCCGTTGTTTGGGACTGGCAGCTTGGAACAAGATGAAAAGTAAACTCAAGCGGTCCGTTGTTTAGGACTGGCAGCTTGGAACAAGATAAAAAGTAGACTCGAGCGGTCCGTTGTTTAGGACTGGCAGCTCGAAACAAGATAAAAAAGGTAGACTCGAGCGGTCCATTGTTAAGGACTAGCAGCTTGGAACAAGATGAAAAGTAGACTCAAGCGGTCCGTTGTTTAGGACTGGCAGCTTGGAACAAGATAAAAAGTAGACTCGAGCGGTCCGTTGTTTAGGACTGGCAGCTTGAAACAAGATAAAAAGGTAGACTCGAGTGGTCCGTTGTTTAGGACTGGCAGCTTGAAACAAGATAAACTCAAGCGGTCCGTTGTTTGGGACTGGCTGCTTGAAACAAAAAGTAGACTCAAGCGGTCCGTTGTTTAGGACTGGCAGCTTGAAACAAGGCAAAAAGTAGACTCAAGCGGTCCGTTGTTTAGGACTGGCAGCTTGAAACAAGATAAACTCAAGCGGTCCGTTGTTTAGGACTAGCAGCTTGAAATAAGACAAAAAGGTAAACTCAAGCGGTCCGTTGTTTAGGACTAGCGGCTTGAAATAAGACAAAAAGGTAAACTCAAGCGGTCCGTTGTTTAGGACTGACAGCTTGAAACAAGATAAACTCAAGCGGTCCGTTGTTTGGGACTGGCAGCTTGAAACAAAAAGTAGACTCAAGCGGTCCGTTGTTTAGGACTGGCAGCTTGAAACAAGGCAAAAAGTAGACTCAAGCGGTCCGTTGTTTAGGACTGGCAGCTTGAAACAAGATAAACTCAAGCGGTCCGTTGTTTAGGACTAGCAGCTTGGAACAAGACAAAAAGGAAACTCAAGTGGTCCGTTGTTTAGGACTAGCAACCTGAATCAAGACAAAAGGAAACTCAAGCGGTCCGTTGTTTAGGACTGGCAGCTTGGAACAAGATAAAAAGTAAACTCAAGCGGTCCGTTGTTTAGGACTGGAAGCTTGAAATAAGACAAAAATGTAGACTCAAGCGGTCCGTTGTTTAGGACTGGAAGCTTGGAACGAGACAAAAGATAAACTCAAGCGGTCCGTTGTTTAGGACTGGCAGCTTGAAACAATTGAAGACTGAAACGAAAAGATGCGACCAAACAAGACTTGCGACAACTGATGCAACCATGTATGAATGATGTTGTGTATATATTGTGTATGCATGAGTGCATGAATGCGTGAAATGTATGAATGTATGATTGTATAAATGTATGAATGTATGGATGTAGCTCGTACGACTGTATAAATTGGATATGACAGGCGACTCGATGAAACGAGACAAGATATGTAGGATGGGAGGCGGACTGACATTGCAGTACAAACACTCAGCAAACTTCCTTGGAGATGATATTATTGTGAACAAATTGAGCCGTTGGCGGTGTAAAACCCGGCACAAGGTAGCAACTGATGCCTCTTGGGGAGAGAGCCCATTGTTTAACCAAAAGTCTGGAAGAAGTCGCTGTTTGTAAACTGGCGCAGAGTGTTCTTCCACTGGTATGCTTCAGCAGTCATGTTTTTTTTTTTTTTTTTTTTTTTTTTTTTGAAAATCCCTAACTTTTGCCTGGACCGCCCTTTCGGGTTTTCAGTCCAACGGGAATATATTCCTTTTTTGTGCCCCTAATTTTTGCCTGGACCGCCCTTTCGGGTTTTCAGTCCACCGGGACGCTCTCTATTGCCTAAGTCGCCTTTTCAGGTTTTCAACTTAGCGAGCTTTAAATTTTTTTTGTATTTCTTTTTTGAATTTCTGGATTATGACTGCGTCTTGCTCAAAGCAGAGGTCCTCTCCATAGTGCTTAGCTATGTTTCTCTTTCGGAGTGTAACCGTTCTCGAGGCGGATGCGGATGTACGCTTCAACTACTCACGAGTTCAAAGAGGATGTGTTTGTTGTTCACACTTTTCAAAAGATGTAAAAAAGGTTTTGTATTGTGAAAATTTTTTTTGCTTCAAGTATTGCCATCAAAAATAGAAGAAATTTTGCAAATAGAATAAATGAGAGTTCCAAATAAATGGGCACATGCTCAAATTTGATGAATTGAGTGGTGGCCGCCAATGGCGTGGCTCCACAGATCTTTGAATAATTTGGAAAATGGTAATTGTGATAGGGAGGTACATTGAACACAATAACCATTATACTCCCTAATAACTTTGAATGCCCCTGTTCCGAGTCTTTGATCTGCAGATGCTTCGAATTGGAGGTCTTTTGATAACTGAATGCCCCAAGTGGATTGTGCCTGACCGGATGCAGTTACTTTGTCATGATCCTTAACTTTTGCATAGATCGCCCTTTTCGGGTTTCAACCTATCAGGATAATCATCATCATGTTTTTTTTTTTGTCTCTAATTTTTGCCTGGACCGCCCTTTCGGGTTTTCAGTCCACCGAGACGCTCATTTTTGCCTAAGCCGCTTTTTATGATTTGCGACTTATCGAGCTTTTATTCTTTGACAGAGTATTTCTTGACTGCATCGGCATTCATGGGACGTGTGAGTTTGTCACCATCCATAGTCATAAGAGTCATTGCACACGAGCCTTCATAGTCGTCCACTTGCCCCAGGAGTCTGGTTGGAAAGTAGTACAAAGTTCCCTTCTTGAAATTCATGGGGACGAACCTTTTTGTTAGAAGCTTGTTTTAAACCTCTTTTGATGTATTTGCACAAGGTCGTCATGCGTTTAAATTCGATCAAGCTTGGATTTTAGCAGAACTTCTATTGACTGGACTTCGACCTCCACAGGAAGTATGACCTCCATGTTATATATTGGGGAAGGAGGGGGGTTGCCCCTGTTGAAATGTGTACTGGAGTATGATACTCATGAAGTGTAGACGATAGCATCTCGGGCCAATCTTTGTAAGCGACTGCCATCTTCTGGACAATCTTCTTGATTTTTGTTTGCAACTTCAACGGCTAAGATACCCCAGTGTGCGAGAGATCTCATCGCGAGTCTCTTCATTCCCTTCTTCAGCTTCGGACACAGGGAACTCAAAGTTGGAAGAGAGTACATGATTAATGTGTTCAACGGGTTTATTAATGCATGATTTGATTATTGATTTTGACAAGTGTAAGTTATGATTATGCAGATATTTGGGAATGATTATATTTTTTGGTTTTTTGTATTACCATTTTTCCAGAAAAAGCACAAAATAAAAAACAAGGTCAGGATCAAAACGACCTTTTTATTAATGATGAAAATGCTTAAAGTAAAAAGCCCTACACCAGTTCACTTTCGTCTCGGGCAGAACGAAAGGGTTTTTTGAAAAGTAGCAAACAACAAACCAACGCATTATTTGAACAGATAAGTAGTAGAAGGAACATCAAAGATGACCCAAATGTGGCTTGCAAGTACGAATTCAATCTTCGAAGAGCAATATATTGGCTTCAATCAGCTTCCGGACTTCAATCTTCAAAGAGAGACAGTGCTCAATGTCATGGCCGGGTGCTCCTTGATGAAAGGCACATGAGAGGTCAGGTTGATACCCAACCGGCAACTCGTTAGGCACTCGAGGAGGCTTTCTAGTTTTGACAAGGTTCTTCATGAGCAGGATGGGAAGTAGCTCCGCATACGTCATTGGGATTGGGTCAAACTGCATCTTTGGAGCCTGTTGTCGAGGCTATTGTTGATGTTGGCGTTCTGGCCTTTGCTGGAACTGCGGCTGCTTTGATTCGGCCTGGAGCGTTGTGGTCTCTTGTTCAAATTGATACGTTCACTCTTTTTGTTTGCACGAGTGTTGTAGCTGCGAGTTGGCCTTGGACGAGGACAGTCAGACCACTTTTGAGACAGATTGACCTTTTATGGAAAAGAAATCTTGTGAGACTCGGAATCGAGACTATGAAATGAAAAATGATGCATGATGCTTATGCAAAAATAGACACTTTTTCGAAGGACTTATAAAAGCAAATTTGTAAACATCATAATTGAAAAATTCATTGACTAATTAAAGTACTATAAGATAACTCCCTTTTAACAAAACTGAGCCAAAGGATAGACTCCAAAGTACATCACAAAAAGTTAGGAAATAACATAAAGTGGTGAATCAACTAGGAAACTCTTGAGCTCTTGTAGTAGACTATTCCTCGAAATCTGGGTGCACCCCTGCGAAGAAATCCATGCACTCCTTCTTGCTGATAAATTGTGCAAGCCTCGCACTTTGAGCTTGGATCTGAGCGTTTTTCTCGATCAATTGTCGCTCTTTGTTGAGGAGCTCATGCTTGAGCTGCAGTATTTCCACATCTTTATCCCCTACTTCAGACATAGCTTCCTCATACTTCCTTTTCCAAGTGGTACACACACGGTTTAAGTCAGCCATTTTCTCTTGGTACTTTTCTTGGGTACTAAGGGGTAGGGGTAAAGGTATTGTTGGAGTGGTTGAGGACAAGTACCTCGGTATAGGGTAAGGCATCATATACTCAGCAGCTCTATCGATAACCCATTGGGTATAGGTTTCATAAGTGAGGTTTGACTTATCCCCCAATTGATTGCTGTTTTTTCTGCGGATGGTACGCCAAGCTTTCATGAACTGGTCTCTCATACCCTTGCTATCGGTGAGGTTGAGATAGAATGTGCCCTCTAGTGCAATGTTGCAAGGCTTTTCTTTCATAGGATACCCGAACTGGCGTCTAGCTAGGATAGGGTTGTAGCTGATACCCCCATGAATACCGAGGAGAGGCACATTACCGAAGTCCCCACATGAGTCAATGATGGTTCCGGTATCGTAAGCTGGGTTGTACCAAACTACATCGGCTGGAGCAAGGGACATGATTTTCTCTGAGTATATAGCTTTGTCTTTGGAGAGGTATAATTGGGGTAGGTGTGAGATGTACCACCTATAGAGTAAAGGTGCACAACAAAGGATGGTTCCGCCCTGCTTATCGGTTCTATGGTGGATGGAGTGGTAAGTATCAGCAAGGAGAGTTGGGACAGGGTTTTTGGTGAGGAAAATTTGGATGGCATTAACATCGACGAAACCATTAACGTCGGGGAAAAGCACAAGGCCATAGATGAGCAAGGCCAAGATGGACTCGAAAGCAAGGGTATTCTTTGATGCAGCAAAAATGTTGGCTTTACTGATTAGGAATTTGGAAGTTAGCCCCTGGATTTTCTCTTTCCCTTTGGTAGTGAGGTTATCAGTTATGTCGGATATCTTGAGGTGAAGGGCTTTTGCAATATCGGATGCTGTAGGGGGCCCCTCGAGACCACTGAAAGGTATTCTGTCAAGTACTGGTAAGCCGACCAAGTAGGAATACTCTTCAAGGGTGGGGACAAGCTGGTAGTCCGGGAAGGTGAAGCAGTGGAGACGAGGATCGTAGAATTGGACCAGAGTCTTGAGGATCCCTCCGTCGAACTTTGTATTGAGAATCTTGAGCAACTTCCCATGGTGAGATTGAAACCTCGCTCGATTAGTGATGACATCTCCCAAACTCCTCAAGCTTTCCAGATCTTGGCTTTGGAAGCTATACTTCTTAATACTCCTAGTAGTCATATCTACAATGTTTACAAAAAAACTTGTTTAAGTCCTTCGATATTTTTTTTAATGAGAAAAAGAATTTGTTTTATGAATGAATGCATGTATGCATGATTATGCTAACACAAATGGTGAAATTATGGTGAGGTTAAGTCACATGTTGGAGTCAAGGGTAACAACGCCATTTGGTAAGGACTATGGTTTTGAATTGCACTCGTAACAAAGGTTCTACCAAGTTCCCAAATTACAACTACCCTTATGAACATATCGGTGCGTAGGACTGCTCCTAGTCCAATAATATTCGTAAGGAAGTCTAGTTTGAGTGTAGTATCGCGTGACGACTAAAGTCAAGACTGCTCTTGGTTTAGCCACCGCACTACGTCCTAAAAGAGGCCAAGATGGGTTAAGGGTGATCTAAAGGTCCTCAACGTTTGAAGGATTTCAAAAATAATAATGCCAATCACGACTGCTCATGGTGACATAGTACTACTCTTGAAACCCACGTTGAGTGGAGTTATATCACATGCACACATATCGCAGGACCGCTCCTGGTATGGCACTATGATCGTACCCCGTCCTATCTTATTTTTCACTCAAGCCCGGGTGTAGGACTTATGATCTCACCACTCACGTTTTAAGAAAGGAGAAAGAAGAAGGGAGAACAGATATACACGTAATTTCCATCTTTTATTTTTTTGGATTTTTTTTTTTAAGCAAGTTATAGCACAAAAATTAAATAAGACCAAGTTAGGCTCAACCCTCTTAGGGGGCTCCCCAGTGAAGTCGCCATTTCTGTCGCGTCATTTTTCGGAGGTCAAGCTATTTGATTAGCTTTTGACTCACTTTTTATTTCACGACTTTGAAAAAATTTATTTAAATTGGGGGGTCCGGGGGTTGGTTATATTTAGGGAAGGTATTAGCACCCTAAATATTCGTAGTACTCTACGAGAACCTCTTGATTTTATTTAACTTTTTGTGCTTAAACTTGCTTGCTTTTTTGAAAAAAAAAAAATGAAACTTTGAAATGATTAAAAAAAAGGAAGACCTAATTATCTACATTTTATTGATTTGGAAGGACGAGTGTCCTCTGCCTACGTACCCGTGAGGGATCAAAACCTCGTAGTTCGGGGTAGAAATTGACGTTTGATTTGTTGTGTGTTTTTTATTAGTTTTGAAAAAGGTTTTAAAATAAAAAGCCAAGTGGCAAATAAGATTTGGTTTGCATTTTTTAATTTAAAAGAAAAATGGACTCAAGGTATGATTAAATTGATTGAAGTTTGATTAAGAAAATAAAATGAAAAAAGACGGTCACTTGATTTAGGATCAAGGTTTGTTTATGAAAATATTTTTTGTGATTTTGTTATATGCATTTTTTTTGTTGTTTTCAAATAATTGGAATGAAAATTAAACTAACGGAGCAGAAAAAATAAAAGCGTAGGGACCTTATGGTGGCGTTGGATCACCACGAGGACCTTTGACCTAAACTACCAAGCATAAAAGGTAAACACACACACACACACACACCCGCGCACATGCACCTAAAGCTATTACATAAAAACCTACTATACATTCTAGGGTCTGCAGTGAAAAAATAAATTACATTAAAGCCTATTTTTACATTCTAAATTGTGCAATAATATAAACGGCGGAAAATTAAATATGCTTGATATTAAACCTAAACTAAACTCGAACAATTTACTACCTGTTAATTGATGAATGACTTTCAATTAAGGGAATAAGTGCATAGCAACAATGAAAGGCAATATCAATTTGGATTAAAGTGGAACAGCAGCGCAACAACAATGAAAGGAATTGGAATTGAATTGGTGCATCCCTTTGTTAATCACGGAACCAAGGAAGTAACAGGCTGCAACAATAAAATATGAGAATAGCAAATTGAAAGAAGTAGCGTGAATAAAAATAAGAAATAAAGGACAATTGAAACTTCAAAATTGCATGGGAATAAGGTTTCTCAAATTTATATAATCATATAGCGGCTGCAAATTGAAATCAATATAGAACTGCAGCGATTATATAACCATATAGCGGTTGCAAATTGAAATCGAATGAATTGAGGTATAGAACAACCGGCTGCAAATTGAAATCGAATGAATTGAGGTATAGAACAACAGCGATAAAAATAAAAGAAACAAAACGAAAATATTTACGGTGGCTAGGGCCTTTTTAGAAATAAAATTGAAACTGAAAACAGGGTGAATATTTGTGCGTGTGAAAATTGTTGTTGGGTGAAAATTGTGTGTTGGGTGAAAATTGTGTGTTCGGTGAAAATTGTGTATGTGCAGGTTGGCTTTTATAGAATTAGGATTGATGTAGAAATGGAAATAACTTAGTGAAGAAGAGAACGTGTTCCTGGATTTGGCAACAAAGTGTCTTGCTCCTAAAGTTGTGGCATAGAGAAGAGAAAAATATTTTTGGACATGGACATTTTAATTTTGGACTCATTGAACTTTGACACTATTATTTTTTGAACATTTTGGACAATTAGTAAAAACTAAAATAAAAGTGATTAAAGTAAAAAAAAAAAAATGTCTAATTAAAAATAAAAACTAGAAATTAAAATAAAAAGAGAATTAATAAAAGAAATTTTTTTTGGACCCTTGCGGGCATTTCAGACTTATTGGACTTTGCAGTTTTTTTTTTTTTATGCCTTGGACAACTAAATTAAAAACAAGTGATTAAAATAAAATATGAAACACTACTAATTAAAAAAAAAGATAAAAATAAAAATTGAAAAATTAAAATTGTAAAATCAAATAAAAGATGGAAATAATAAAAAAAACTAATAATAAAAATAAAGTGAGAAGAGGGCCCGAATCAGAACAAAAAAGAGGTATTTTAAAATATCTTTCTGCCGATTTTTTCACTAAAATGTCAAAGACTAATCAGGATCGAACGGTGTATGAATGTAGGACCTTAGGTCAAAAATTGGGGTATGACAATATGTATCAAATTTTGATAAAAAAAAGTGTGGTATTTTCTTGATTAATTGTTTGCTCTTTGTTGAAAATTGTGAAGTTTTGTGTGTTCTCGTGTCCAAACACCCTTTTAAAAAATTCCAAAAAATTCATGGGTAGTTCTTGATAATTTTGTGGTGTTTTGTGATGATTTTTACATATTAAAAATTGGTAAAAGATAATGTGGTGGTTCTCATACTATTTTCGTGATATTTTGTGCTAAAAATGGATGAAAATTTGCTTGATCTCAATCCCAATTGCTTGATGAATATTTGTGACCTATACCACTTGATTTCATGGAGTTTTAGCTACTGTTTGTGTTTGATATTGCTGTATGAGTGTGAATTTTGATTGGTTACTTAGTTTACAAGTTACTTGTGTAAATAAATAATGTAAATATGCTTAAGTTTGCTTCCAAAATGTCAAGTTAACCATGTTGCCTTAATTCTCATTCCAAGATTTGATTCTAAACCTTTAAAAAATGTATTGGAATGTGAGAATTATAGGTCATATGGCTCTTGCATTCTATGAACAAATTTTAGTCATGTTTGCACTCATTTTGCCTTTATTTTGGGTTGTTTTCCATGCTTTGTGCTATAGTGTGTTTCTTGCTCTATTTCTCTTGATATTACCATGTGTTACTAACCACTTCATTTCATGTTTCATATATTTCATAAGCATCTCCATTTCATCCCATATTCATCTCTATTTTTTCTTGCAATTTAATTTGTACCAAGGCTTAGAATGTAATATTTAGGAGCTTTTGTAATATTTTACTTCATGCAATATTAAATTTCTTGCAAGACCATAGAATGTATCTAGGCCAATGATGTAAAGGACAATGGACTCTAATAATGTACACCGACACAAGCACCGACACATGCACACACACCACTTTAGGTATATAGCTAGAATATGCATGTTTAGATGTATGTTTAGGATTGTATGTTTAGATGAATGTTTAGGCTTTATACTTAGAAAAATCATTTTCCAAAAAATATGAACAAACATCACTCAAACCATTTTCTAAATAAACCTTGGGATCAAAATCCCATTGTAATTTTCCCTTTTTTTTCTTAATCAAATTTCAATGAACCTTAATCATACTTTGACTTTCTTTTTCCAAAATAACTAATCAAACCCCACCTTTTTCCTTAAATCTCAATGCTTATGAAGCCTCTCAATCTCCATTCTTCAAAATTCCAATTTCCAAACTTAAAATCAACCAACAAAAACAAAAACATTTTTGGAAGAGAACTACGGTGGATTTGATCCCTTAAACGGGTACGTAGGCAAGGAACAAAATTCCTTCAATTCAAATAAAATAAAAATTCAAACACATTCTTCTCCCTCCAATTCTTCACTTAGAAACTTTTAGGTTTAATAAATACTTTTCAAAATAGCATTTAAAAATAGAGCGCGCGCGTAGAAATTAAAGACGGTTCCTATAGGATACTATAGTCGTTATGGGTGCCTAACACCTTCCCGTAGCGAAAACAACTCCCGGACCTCGATTCTCAAGGGTTTTGCTTACTTTTTCCCTTCCCAAGAAAAAATAAGATATCACCGGTTAAAAGGTTCAAACGTAATCAATGTTTGACACCCGAAAACCAAGATAAAACAGCTGGCGACTTCACTGGGGAGATTCGAGAGTTACGCCTAGTCTTTATTTCCACGCTTGCGCTTTCATTTTTACTTGCTTTCCTATGTGAATAAATGTTTAAATTCTTGCAAACGTGTGGGGTGAGAATATCAAAAGCCCTGCACCCGGGCTGAGTGAACTTAGGATTTAGGGGGGATATAATCGACAATTCATTCCGGGGGTTGCCTCGTGTTTTGGATTATGCGATCAATCCCACATAGCTGAGGCATTTTGGGGGTGATATTGTCGGCGCGTGTTGTCGCGTTTAGGCACTTTACTTCTAATTGTTCTATGACGCTATGAACCGTAGATAACCAAACCCATCCATGGCCATTTTCTAGGACGTAGTGCGGAGGCTAAACCGAGTGTTGTCTCGAGTTTTAGTCGTCACGCGATACTACACTCAAGTTAGACCTTCCACGGATAATCATGGAGCCAGTGTTGTCTCGTGACACCATGATATACGTCGGAGAGGTTGCAACTTGGGAACCTTTTTAGAACCCGGTTACTATTATCCTAAAGCCCTAGTCTCACCGGACACCGTGTCCACCCATGACTCCTCGACTTTGAACTTCAACCCACCATGTTTTCTCCGAATTTGAACATAATCATGCATTCATGCATACATGCATACACGCATAAACTTTTTCCATGCATTGTTATCGAAGGGCTTAGACAAGTTGAATTTGTAAACATTGTAGGGATGAAGAAGACTAAGTCCTACAAGTTCAAGGAAGTGGATTTGGCTAGTTTGAGAGATTTGGCACTCAAGATCGAGGATCCGACTGGTTTCCGACGTCGTTACGAGGCTTTACTCACTATTCTCCAGACTAATGTGGATGAGAAGCTTGTGCACACTCTAGTGCAATTCTACGATCCGGAGTATCGGTGCTTTACTTTCCCTGACTTTCAGTTGGTGCCTACTCTAGAGGCTTATTCTTCCTTAATGGGTCTATCTATTGCTAAGGGGATACCTTTCTCAGGACCTGAAAATCCTCCGACTCCATTGGTTATTGCTAAAGATCTCTATCTCAAGACCACCGATGTCTCCAAGAATCTTGTCACTAAGGCACGCATCCGAGGGTTCACTTCAGAGTATCTTCTTGGGAAAGCCAACCTCAATACCACTTGTCAGGACACTCTTGAGGCTATTCTTGCACTTCTCATCTATGGGCTTATTCTCTTTCCGAATCTTGATGGCTTCGTGGACATGAATGCTATTATGATCTTCCACTCCAAGAATCCGGTTCCTACTTTGCTAGCTGACACATACCATGCTATTCACGATCGTTCCGACAAAGGTCGTGGATACATTCTTTGTTGTGTGCCTCTCCTATATAGGTGGTTTATTTTGCACCTTCCGCAGTCTTTCCACGACAATCCGGGGAATTGGTCTATTTCACAGAGGATTATGGCTCTCACTCCTAATGAAGTGGTTTGGCTCACTCCCGCTTCAAGGGTTAAGGAAATCATCTTTGGTGGTGGGAAGTTTCTTAATGTACCTCTTCTTGGTACCCGGGGTGGAATCAACTATAACCCGGAACTTGCTTTGCGACAATTTGGTTTCCCTATGAAAGAAAAGCCCATCAATCTTGCTACAGCTCCTTACTTCTTTCACTACTCCAATGCTCCCACGGGAATTAGAGAGGATTTCATAGATGCTTGGTCTAAACTTCGGAAGAAAGAGGTGAAGCATATGGGTGTAAGGTCCGGTATTGCTCATGAGGCCTATACACAGTGGGTGATAAACCAAGCTGAGGAGATTGGTATGTCTTACCCCTCTATGAGATATGTGTCTGCATCTGTTCCTACCATGCCTTTGCCTCTACTCCCACCTACCCAGGAGATGTATCAGGAGCATCTAGCTATGGAGAGTAGGGAGAAGCATCAGTGGAGGGCTAGATACTATGAGGCTGAGAACTTGATCATGACTTTGGATGGAAAGGATGAGCAACAGACTCATGAGGTCTTGACACTGAAGAAAGAATTAGCTAAGGCTAGGAGAGAGATTGAAGAGAAAGATAGGTTGCTTATGAGAGACTCCAAGAGGGCTAGGGGTGCCCGTGACTTCTATGCACGATACTGCAGCTATGAGTCTGAGTCTGAGGATGATGCTTCCACTTCCTATGCTTGAGGATTTCTTTTTCCTGTTGTTATTTCCAGTTATTTATGTTGTTTTACATTTCAAAGTCTATCCCTTGGCTTAGCATTTCAAAGGGAATCGTCTTATAAAACTATATGTTGGTTGTTTGTTTCCCGTTTATGTTAATTGTTGTTTAGTAATGTTTACAAGTTTCTAGTTTGTCTAAAAACCCTTCGATAACACATAAAAAGAGTCTTTTTGCATATACATTAACACATTTCATGCATCATATGCATTCGTTGGTCACAAAAAACTTCTCTCGTGCTCATTGCCTCCTGGTTTTGTCCGCCGCAGTCTGAAAAGTGGCTCGTGTTCGCAAAGTTTATCAACCAGAGAGAATTCATCAAACAAGACTTCACAAGAGAAGAATGATGGCTAACTTTGAAGAAGAAAATGCTCAGCTCCGTGCCGAATTGGCTGCTATGAAGGAAGACTTGGCTAAGGCTTATGACGCTATGTCCGCTATGATGGCTGCACAAGAACAGCCAGCCACTTCTATTCCAGTTACTGCTGAGGTGATTCCCTCTATCCCACTATCTACTGTGGCTACTGATGCTCGTTTTGTTATGCCCAACGGCCGTCCTTATGGTCTCTCAGCTTACTACTCTCCTAATACTGCTGCTGGTGTCTCTGGTTTTGCTGGTCACGGACAGATTCCTGTGTCCACTGCTATGCCTCAGGTAACTACTGTTGTCACCGACCTTATTGTACACACTGTGCAACAGGTGATTGATGTTGACACTCCGCGTGGACAAGATCCCGCAATGGAAGCTATGAAGAGACAGTTGAGGGAGTTGGCTGGAGAACTCCGTGAGGTCAAGGCTAGCCGGGGAAGCAATGGTGCTCCTGCTAAAGCTCGTGATCTATGCTTGGTATCCCGATTTGAGGTTCCTAAGAAATTCAAAGAGCCAGAATTTGACAAATACAATGGAACTTCTTGTCCACACAACCATGTCATTCGGTATGTCCGAAAGATGGCTAACTACGCAGATAATGACGCACTGATGATCCACTGCTTCCAGAGTAGCTTGGCCGATGATGCAGCAGATTGGTACACTAGTTTGAGCAAAGACAATATCCATACTTTTGAGGAACTCGCTGCTGCTTTTGAAGGTCAATATGAATTCAATACCCGTCTGAAGCCAAATAGGGACTCTCTTAAGGCTCTGTCTCAGAAGTCAGATGAAACCTTCCGTGAATATGCTCAGAGGTTGAGAGGGGCAGCTGCCCGTGTTTCTCCTCGACTTGATGAGGAAGAATTAACTCAGACATTCCTGAAGACTCTGAAGAAGGAATATAAAGAAAGGATGATAGTCTCAGCTCCAAACAACTTCTCTGATATGGTTACCATGGGAACTTGTCTAGAGGAGGCTGTCAGAGAGGGTATTATTGTCCTCGAGAAGGGTGAATCTTCGACCAGTGCACCAAAGAAGTACGGTAATGGCCACCATAAGAGGAAGGAATCTGACGTAGGGATGGTATCTGGTAACCCATCTGCAGCTGCTACACAAATACCTTTGCCCTATCAATACATGCAATACTCTCAACATCCTTTCTTCCCACCATTCTATCAGCAATATCCTCTGCCACCGGGTCAACCACCAGTGCCCGTCAATGCTATTGCACAGCAAGTACAACAACAGCCTCCTGCTCAACAGCAACGGCAGCAACAACAGGGTCCCCGACCCAAACCTTCTTTTCCACCAATACCAATGCGGTATGGTGAGCTGCTCCCAACTCTACTTGCTAAGGGACACTGCGTCACCAGACCAGGCAAGCCTCCGCCTAATCCATTGCCTCCCAGGTTCCGTCAGGACCTAACATGTGAATTCCATCAGGGTGCTCAAGGCCACGATGTTGAAGGTTGCTTTGCTCTGAAATATATTGTGAAAGACCTGATAGAAAAGGGACGGTTGACTTTTGAGAATAGTGTTCCTCATGTTCTAGACAACCCGCTTCCAAACCATGCTACTGTTAACATGATCGAGGCCTTCGAAGGAATCCCTGTTCCTCAGGAAGAGCCCATATTGGATGTCCGCAATGTTGTCACTCCCTTGGTGCCGTTACATGTCAAGCTCTGCCAGGCTTCTCTTTTCAAACATGATCATATTTCTTGTTCAGAATGTCTTCGAAATCCTATTTGCTGTTGTGTTGTGCAAGATGATATCCAGAGGCTGATGGATGACAAACACTTGATCGCCAGTGATGTATGTGTGATTGTCCCAGTGTTCCATGACTCTCCTGTTAAAAATGTATCTCAGACAAGGGATGTTGAGCCTTTGGTGATCAGGTTACCTGGTCCGGTATCATATACCTCTACCAAAGCAATTCCTTACAAATACGATGCAACCATGGTCGAGAATGGAGTGGAACTGCCTCTGGTATCCCCAGCTATGGTTGACAATGTTGCCGGTGAAATTACAACTCTGAGAAGCGGAAAAGTCCGTCCACCCTTGTTTCAAAAGAAGGTGGTGACACCCATTGCCACAATAACACCACCAGTTGCTCCTCCTGTTGACAAGAACCCCGGCCCATCAGGCCAATCTATTGAAGAGTCTAATCTGGATGAAATTCTGAGGCTTATCAAGAAGAGTGACTACAAGATTGTTGACCAGCTGCTGCAAACCCCGTCAAAGATATCCATCCTGTCTCTGCTCATGAGCTCAGAGGCTCATAGGAAAGTGTTAATGAAGATACTGGAGCAAGCTTATGTTGACCACGAAGTCTCTGTGGATCAGTTTGATGGGATAGTGAGTAATATTACTGCCTGCAACAACTTGGGGTTTGGTGACGACGAACTCCCCGAAGCAGGGAAACACCACAACTTGGCTCTGCATATCTCAGTACATTGTAGATCTGACATGATATCCAATGTGTTGGTGGACACTGGATCGTCTCTGAATGTAATGCCTGAATACACACTAAGGCAATTGAGCCATCACGGAATTTCTCTGAGGGGTAGCAGCTATCTGGTTAAAGCTTTTGATGGATCCCGCAAGGATGTTCTCAGGGAGGTAGACTTGCCAATTACCATTGGTCCAGAGACATTCCAAATCACTTTCCAAGTCATGGACATCAATGCTTCTTACAGCTGTCTCCTCGGAAGGCCGTGGATTCATGACGCTGGGGCAGTCACTTCTACTTTGCATCAAAAGCTCAAGTTCATGAGGAACGGTAAGATTGTCACTGTGCATGGTGAAGAAGCATTTCTGGTTAGCCAAGTATCATCTTTCTCTTGTGTTGAAGCAGGGTCCGCTGAAGGGACGTCGTTTCAAGGCTTGACCGTTGAGGGTGCAGAACCCCGGAGGGCTGGTACTAGCATGGCTTCACTGAAAGACGCCCAGAAGGCTGTTCAAGCAGGGCAAGCTGCTGGCTGGGGAAAAGTAATTCAGATTCTGGAAAACAAGCGCAAAGAAGGCCTGGGATTCTCCCCAACATCGGGTGTTTCAACAGGAACTTTCTACAGTGCTGGGTTCATCAATGCTATTGCCGAAGATGCTGCTGGAAGTAGTCACGTGCCTACATTTGTTGTACCAGGAGGCATTGTGAGAAATTGGGAGGCCATTGATGTTCCTTTAGCCATGCATGCTTCCATGTAATGTGTCGTGTTACTCATGTTTTCTTTGTTTTCAAAATAACAATCCTTTCGCTCTGCCCAAGGCGAAAGTGATATCATTGTAAGGGCGTGTTTGTTTCGGCATTGCCGTTATCAATAAAATTTGTCGTCTTTCTCACGACTCTTTGTGTTTTTACCTTTTAGTGCCTTTTTCTTGGAAATAATGGTAATGCTAGAAAAAAAAACCAAAACATTTGTTATTTTCTTATTAATTTCAAAAAAATCTGCATAGAAAAACTTTTTCTAAAAATCATCCCAATCATATTATGCAGATTGAACCATAATAAACCCGTTGAACACAGTGACCCTATGGTTCCTCCAAATTTTGAATTCCCTGTATATGAAGCTGAAGATGAGGATGATGATGAAGAGGTACCGTATGAGATCACTCGACTGCTTGAGCAAGAAAGAAGAGCCATTCAGCCTCACCAGGAAGAAATTGAGCTTATCAACCTGGGTACTGAAGAGAACAAGCGAGAGATCAAGATTGGTGCAGCACTTGAGCCAGAAGTGAAAAAGAAGATCACTCAGCTTCTCCATGATTATCCAGATGTCTTTGCATGGTCCTATGAAGATATGCCGGGTCTAGATCCCAAGATTGTGGAACATCGGATACCGACAAGACCTGAATGTCCTCCTGTCAAACAAAAATTGAGAAGGTCTCGTCCAGACATGGCTCTTAAGATCAAGGCTGAAGTACAGAAGCAAATTGATGCGGGTTTCCTCATGACAGCTGAATATCCTGAGTGGATTGCCAACATCGTACCAGTACCAAAGAAAGACGGGAAAGTTCGAATGTGTGTTGATTACAGAGATCTGAATAAAGCCAGTCCAAAAGATAACTTCCCATTGCCTCATATTGACGTTCTTGTTGACAGTACTGCTCAATCCAAAGTGTTCTCCTTCATGGATGGTTTCTCTGGTTATAATCAGATACGAATGTCTCCTGAAGATAGAGAAAAGACGTCCTTCATCACTCCATGGGGAACGTTCTGTTATAAAGTAATGCCGTTTGGCTTGATAAATGCTGGTGCTACCTATCAAAGAGGTATGACAACTCTGTTTCATGATATGATCCACAAAGAGATTGAAGTATATGTTGATGATATGATTGTGAAGTCAAGTGATGAAGAGCAGCATGTTGTGTATTTGAAAAAGATGTTTGAAAGACTAAGAAAGTACAAGCTGCGGTTGAATCCTAACAAGTGCACATTTGGTGTAAGATCTGGAAAGTTGCTAGGCTTCATTGTCAGCCAAAGAGGCATTGAAGTTGATCCTGACAAAGTTCGAGCTATCAGAGAGATGCCAGCCCCTCAAACTGAGAAGCAAGTCAGAGGTTTCCTCGGACGTCTGAATTATATTTCAAGATTCATATCTCACATGACTACTACTTGTGGTCTAATTTTCAAATTGCTCAGAAAGAATCAGCCTGTTGTATGGAATGATGAATGTCAGGAAGCTTTTGATAGCATTAAAGAATACCTGTTGGAACCACCTATCCTTGTCCCGCCAGTGGAAGGAAGGCCTTTGATTATGTATCTGTCAGTGTTAGATGATTCAGTGGGTTGTGTTCTCGGTCAACAAGACGAGACTGGTAAGAAAGAGCGTGCTATCTACTATCTGAGCAAGAAGTTCACCGACTGTGAGACTCGGTATACAATGCTTGAAAAGACTTGTTGTGCTTTAGCTTGGGCTGCCAAACGACTGCGTCATTATATGGTGAATCATACAACTTGGTTGATATCCCGAATGGATCCAATCAAGTACATCTTTGAGAAACCTGCTGTTACTGGAAAGATCGCACGTTGGCAAATGTTGTTGTCTGAATATGATATTGTGTACAAAGCTCAGAAAGCAATCAAAGGAAGCATCCTTGCTGAGCATCTTGCTTGTCAACCTCTTGATGATTACCAGCCGATTAAGTTTGATTTCCCTGATGAAGAGATCATGTATTTGAAAGCGAAAGACTGTGAAGAACCACTGATCAATGAAGGGCCGGATCCCAATAGCAAGTGGGGACTGGTGTTTGATGGTGCTGTTAACGCTTATGGTAAAGGAATTGGAGCCATCATTGTAACTCCGCAGGGGCACCACATTCATTTCACTGCACGAATAACTTTTGAATGCACCAACAACATAGCTGAGTATGAAGCATGCATCTTGGGCATTGAAGAAGCCCTTGATCTGAGAATTAAGCACCTTGACATCTATGGAGATTCTGCACTTGTTATTAATCAGATAAAGGGTGAGTGGGAGACTCATCATGAGAAACTGATCCCTTACCGTGACTATGCAAGACGTCTGTTGACATACTTTACCAAGGTTGAGTTGCACCATATCCCTCGGGATGAAAATCAGATGGCTGATGCTCTTGCTACCTTGTCTTCCATGTTTCGTGTCAATCACTGGAATGATGTGCCTGTAATCAAAGTACAACGTCTTGATAGACCCGCTCATGTGTTTACTATTGAAAATATGCCAGATCAAGCTGATGAAGATGTGAATGATAAAAAGCCTTGGTATTACAACATCAAACAATTCTTGCAATATCATGAATATCCAACTGGTGCTTCCAACAGGGATAAAAAGACTTTGAGAAGATGGGCCATCAAATTCCTTCTGGACGGAGAAATCCTATACAAGAGGAACTATGACATGGTCTTGTTGAGATGTGTTGATAAACAAGAAGCTGAGAAGTTGATGCATGATGTACATGACGGTACTTTTGGGACCCATGCTTCGGGCCACACTATGTCAAGAAAGCTGTTAAAAGCCGGCTATTACTGGATAACTATGGAGCGTGATTGCCACAAACATGCCAAGAGATGCCACAAATGTCAAATCTATGCTGACAAGATTCATGTGCCTCCGCATGCTCTCAATGTTATCTCTTCCCCATGGCCCTTCTCTATGTGGGGCATTGACATGATCGGAAGAATTGAACCAAAGGCTTCCAACGGACATCGTTTCATTCTAGTGGCAATTGACTACTTCACCAAGTGGGTTGAAGCTGCTTCCTATGCAAATGTGACCAAACAAGTGGTTGTCAAGTTTATCAAGAATAACATCATCTGTCGATATGGTGTTCCCAACAAGATCATCACTGACAATGGTTCCAATCTGAACAATAGCATGATGCAAGCTTTATGTGAAGAATTCAAAATTGAACATCACAACTCTTCTCCTTATAGACCTCAGATGAATGGTGCAGTTGAGGCCGCTAACAAGAATATCAAGAAGATTGTTCAGAAGATGGTCACTACTTACAAAGACTGGCATGAAATGTTACCTTTTGCCTTGCATGGTTACCGTACTACGGTGCGCAATTCAACCGGGGCAACTCCTTTCTCTCTTGTGTATGGTATGGAAGCAGTCCTCCCTCTGGAAGTGGAGATTCCATCTCTTCGTGTGATCATGGAAGCAAAATTAACTGAGGCTGAATGGTGTCAAAGTCGGTACGATCAATTGAATCTGATTGAAGAGAAACGTATGGATGCTATGGCTCATGGACAGTTGTATCAAGTGCGAATGAAGAATGCTTTTGACAAGAAAGTCCGACCTCGAGAATTCAAGGAAGGCGAACTTGTATTGAAAAGAAGGATAAGTCAGCAACCCGACCCAAGGGGCAAGTGGACACCTAACTATGAGGGCCCTTATGTTGTCAAAAAGGCTTTCTCTGGTGGTGCTTTGATTCTTACACACATGGATGGTGTTGAACTCCCAAATCCTGTTAATGCCGATATAGTCAAGAAATACTTTGTCTAGAAAGAAAAGAACAGTGTGGTAGGTCGAAAACCCGAAAGGGCGGCCTAGGCAAAAATGCGCTTCCCGGTGGATCGAAAACCCGAAAGGGCGATCCAGGCAAAAGTTAGGGACAAAAAAAATGAATATGAAAAAGCTCGCTGAGATTGTACGCAACTCAGGCAAGAATGAGCGCCTCGATGAGCCGAGAACCCGAAAGGGCGGTTCATGCAAAAATGAGGTTGACAATAAAAGACAAGTAACTATATCTGGCAAATCACCATCCCCCCTTGGGGCATTGCAACTGTCAATGATTTTCTTCATCAGAGGCTTCTGTACTTGTGAATTCAAAATTTCTAGGAAATGTAGCGGTCATCGTGTTCAATGTATCACCAACCAATAAAACTACCATTTTCCAAGCTTTGTAAATCCGTGAAGTCATGCCTTTGGCTGACTCTCACTCTTCTACATCAATTTGAGCCTTTCTATTGTTTGAAACTCTATTTTCTTTCTACTTTCAATGCTATATACAAAATGTTTTCCTTCTATTTGATAATGTCAATGTCTGAAACAAACATCTTTTGAAAATTTGAAAACTCTTTCCATGTCTATTTTGAAAGCAAACCTGAGCAATAGGGTACATTTCAATGAAACATGCATGAATAAATGAGTGTCAATGTCTATTTCAATACATGTTACAAGCAGGTTACTCCCCAGGATGATCTGTGGTCAATGGCAAGGATGAAAAACAGAATAAAAATGAAAAATTGAAAATGAAAATGAAAAGCTCGCTAAGTTGAAAACCCGCAAGGGCGTCTTAGGCAAAAATGAGCACCCCGCTGATTGACAACCTATAAAGGCAATTCAGGCAAAATGGGGCAATGAAAAGAATTTATTCCCCGGTGAATCGAAAACCCGAAAGGGCGGTTCAGGCAAAAATGGGGCTTGAAAATGAAAAATGAAAGAATGAAATATTGAAAAGCATTGACCACAGATGCGAACATCCAATGTTTACCCAGCACTGACACGCCTAGCAACGGCGACCTGTATCCAAGAATTTTCCAAGGATATCTCCTCTGCAAGTTTTATTGCCCTCAGCCATGGTTTCAATACGTCTCTCAAACGACGGTCTCTCCAAAGAGGTTTTCCCCTGTGAATATGTTGCAGCACGAGCCACTACGTGCCCAATCTTCCAATGATTCGTCTGCCTCCGCGAAGTTTCTCTGCCAAATTACAAACCAATCATGCATTTCAAGCATTCATACATGCATAATCATGCATTTTATGTGCTCATACATCCAATAATCTTGCTATACCATACATACATGTTGCATATCCAACTCTCAACTGTCAAATTCAATCCAAGCTTCAACTGTCAAACTCAATTTCAATTTCGATTTCAATTCCAACTGTCAAATTCGATTCAATTTCAACTGTCAAATTCGATACAATCTCCAATCTCAATTTCAATTTCAATTGTCAAATTCGAAGCAATCTCAATTTCAATTCAATGTCAAATTCGAAGCAATCTCAATTTCAATTCAATATCAAATTCGAAGCAATCTCAATTTCAATTCAATGTCAATTCGAAGCAATTTCCAATCTCAATTTCAATCCAATGTCAATGTCAATTTCAATTTTCAATTCAATTCCAATTCAATTTCAATGTCAATTTCAACCCTCAATCCAATGTCTATGTCTCTGCTCAATCTCAATTCTCAATCTCTCTTCCAATGTCAGCTTTCAATGCAAATCAATGTCAATTCACTCTCAATTTGCTTTTGGGCCAACAAAAATGGTCATGTCTACCTTCAAATCAAGTCAATGACAATTTACCCTCAATTGGTATCTTGTTAAACCAGACTTTCAATTTGTATCTTGTTACTGGTCAAGTGCCAGGTTCGATCCAAAAAGAACCACTTGTACCTGCTTATATGCCTATGCTTCCGGACAGACGACAAGTTCAATCCAAAGAACAGTTTGTACCCAGCTTATGCTTTGTTATCGGTCAAACTGCAAGTTCGGTCTAAAAGAACAGTTTGCACCTACCCATATGATGTGGTGATAATCCAACGGCAAGTTCGATCCAAAGAGTAGTTTGTATCAACCCTTTTGTCTATATCTCCGGCCAAACAGCCAGTTCGATCCCAAGAACAGTTTGTGTCTGTCTATCTGTTTGTGTTTTCAATCAAGTGTCAAGTTCGATCCAAAGAACAGCTTGTATCTGCCTATATGTCTATGTTTCCGGTCAAGTGCCAAGTTCGATCCCAAGAACAGCTTGTACCTATCTCTTGTTTTGTATTCCTTGGTCAAGTGACTAGTTCGATCCAAAGAACAGCTTGTACCTCATTTTCTATCCCCTGGTTTGTCTACCCTGTCAATGTCCACCTGAATCCCCAGTGACATGACATGTTCCATAGACTCCAGTCGTTTGTCTTGCATTCATAATCAAAGTATTGCATGGCATTCATATCTTTGAAACTCTGAAAGCGTATTTTTATGTCCAAAAGCAGTGCAAATGTTAATATTTAAGTATCTTCGTCCCGTCAACTCAAAGACTTCGTCTCTTGACCCTCCGGACAAAGAAACTTAAATAGGGGCAGCTGTTATACCCTAATTTTGGACCTAAAAATACTTGTTCAATTCTTCTTTTCTTGCATTTCGGGCCATCTGATATGTCTCTGATCAATTACTTCTTCCTCTGCATTTTATTTCAATGTTATTTGCAAAATTCACATAGAAGGGTATTTTAGTCATTTCCTGCATTTCAACTCATTTTAATCCTTGAAAATTGTTTGAGTCTTTTAATTTGGTTTGTATAAGTCCTTGTTTCAATCTCATGTCAAAATCCGTTTCAAAAATATCAGTTGAGTCATTTTTTAGTCAGTTTAGCCCCTAGGGGGCATTTTAGTCATTTCCCATGATAAAGTCCTTTCAATCTTTAAAAATTTGTTTAAATCCCTTCAAATAGTTTGAATAAGTCTTTATTTCAATTCTGTGTCAAAATCCATTTCAAAAATTGCATTTGAAGTCATTTTGAGTCAGTTTTGCCCCTAGGGGCATTTTAGTCTTTTCCTGTGTTAAAGCCCTGTTTAATTTCTAAAAAATTGTCTCTGAGTCTTTTTTAGTTTAAATAAATTCTTGCTTTAATTTCCTGTTAAAAATCCATTTTAAAATTTGCATCTGAGTCACTTTTAGTCGTTTTAGCCCCCAGGGGCATTTTGGTCATTTCACATAAAATCTCTTGTCTGCTTCGTTGTTTTTAATCGTCTCGCTTTACGTTTATTCTCAATTTACTTTTTCAATTCAATTTTAGTTTTTAATTTTCATTTCGGTCCTTGTACTTTTGTTATTTACATTTTAATCCCTTTTTTAAGTTTGATAAGTCCAAGTGCCACGTGTCCGAACGCTATTAGTCCACAAAAGTTTGTTAGAGTCCAGTGCCACATGTCCCACTCCAATTGGTCCAAGGCTTACCACATCACCTATATAAGTCAAAGTCATGGTCAAAATAACACATTCAATCATTCTTCACAAAAATTCATAAAAAAATCACAAAACAATTTTTTCCTCTTCCCCTCCTTCCCTTTCACGTAACCAACTCCTCCACAACCAACTTTCAACCACCTCTCACCACCTCTAACAACCTCCACCACCACCCTAACTAACTCATCTTTGTTGGAACAAAATGTGTTTAACAATGAACCTTAAAGAGTTTTGATGATAACAAGGTATTAAAAATTGTAAATTGGACTAGCTAATATTTGTTCAAGTGTACAGGACCATAATTATAAAGTTACATCATCATTGGTTCTGAATGAGCAAATAAAGAGCTAAGGAAACAACAAAAATTTGAAGCTTGGACGCTCCTGAAGGCAACTTGCTACTGAAGAGAAAAAGCGCTCCTGAAGTTAAGTCGCTTCTGAAGTAAGGATAGTGCTCCTGAAGTTAAGTCGCTTCTGAAGTAAGGATAGTGCTCCTGAAGTTAAGTCGCTTTTGAAGTTGGAATAGTGCTCCTGTAGACAAGAAGTTCAGAAGCTGCATCATCAGAAGCTGCAGAAGTCATCTCATCAGAAGCTGCATCATCAGAAGCAGCATCATCAGAAGCTGCCTCATCAGAAGCTATTTCACCAGAAGCTGAATCTCAACTGGATTTGCAAAAGATTCAAGAATTGAAGAATTATCAATGCAAAAGCTGTCTATTGGATTCGAAAACACAAACAAAGGATTAGTGGAGTTTGCAACGGTCATTTCAAAGGTGTTTGAAGGCATGTGCTTGCAATTTGGACGAAAGCGTTGACATTGTACTTTGTACGAATTGTACAACCACGTTCTCCACTACTCTGTTTTGTGTCTGCGCTTCAAGACAAGAAAACAGCTCCAGAATACGGTCTCGCCTGCATAGATGTTCCTTTGGATAAGGAATGGATTTCAAATTGGTTCTTCATAGGACAACAACCAAATCAGGCAAAAGATCATTGGTGAAAGATCAAGCTTCAACAACGACTCTTTGGTGTGCTGGCAATTTCACAACGTCTCTTTCACACCTCTATATAAAGGAGTGAAGACCTAGAGAATTGGTAATGCAAGAACGCTGAACGAAAGACTCACAAGATTTTCACAAGTACCAAACCTCTGCTGAAATTGTTCTGCATTCACTTAGAATTTCTGTGTCTCAAAGTCATATCTTAGAAATTCTTAAGTCCATTGAGTCTGTATCTGATTTGTATTGTGAGCACCTCTGATTGTATATCAAGTGTTCAACCTTAAACAATTTTCTGTGTAATTTTGTTTAGTTAGGAAGTCTCTTGCAATTGTGCTTGAGCAGGAAGTCTCTTGATTGTGTTCTTGAGCAAAGGAAGTCTCTTGCTTGTGTGCTTGAGCAAAGGAAGTCTCTTGCTTGTGTGCTTGGGCATTTGTAATCAGATATTACTCATAGTGAAATCTCCTTGGAAGTGCAAGGGGGACTGGACTACTTCCGGTTTGTGGAAGGAACCAGTATAATTGCTTTGTGTCGTTCTTCTTCTCTCTCTCTATTTTATTCCGCTGCATTTAGATTCTGATTATCACTTCAGAAGCTGTCTCGCTTAGCTTCTGATCAGTGTGTTCAGTTTTTAGGAGAAACGAAGAATTTTTCTAAAACACAATTCAACCCCCCTTCTTGTGTTTTTCTCACCTTCAATTGGTATCTAGAGCCTTGGTCTGTTGTGTAACACTTAACCGTGCAACAGTCAAAGATCTGAGAAAAACATGACTACTCCTCCTCCTAATGGTTCTGGTTCTGGTGATACTAGCTATAAAAATGTCTCACATGATTATAGTGATAGTAAGAAATCCAGTGTTGGAAAAGTTCCAAAGTTCAATGGAGATGCTGAAGAGTTCTCTTGGTGGAAGACCAACTTTTACAGTTACATCATGAGCCTAGATGAAGAATTATGGGATATTCTGGAAGATGGTGTTGGTGATTTAGTCCTTGATGAAGAAGGAGCTGCTGTGGATAGAAAGAAACATACTCCAGAACTGAGGAAACTCTACAAGAAGCATCATATTATCAGAGGAGCTCTTGTCACTGCCATACCCAAAGCAGAGTACATGAAGATGAGTGACAAAACCACTGCTAAAGCTATGTTTGCTTCTCTCTGTTCAAATTATGAAGGGAGCAAGAAGGTCAAAGAAGCAAAGGCTCTCCTGCTTGTACATCAGTATGAGTTATTCAAGATGAAGGATGATGAAACTATTGAGGAGATGTACTCAAGGTTTCAAACCTTAGTTTCTGGGCTACAGATTCTAAAGAAGAGCTATGTTGTTTCTGATCATGTAAGCAAGATACTCAGAAGCTTACCTGCCAGATGGAGACCAAAAGTGACTGCCATTGAGGAAGCTAAAGATTTAAACACTTTAAGTGTCGAAGATCTTGTTAGTTCTCTCAAAGTTCATGAGTTAAGTCTTAATGAACATGAGTCTACTAAGAAGAGTAAATCAATAGCTCTTCCATCCAAAGGCAAGTCATCAAAAGCTCTCAAAGTGGTTGAATCTGAAGAGGAAGAACAGTCAAGTTCAGATTCTGAACCAGATGCTGCTGAAATGGCCATGCTCTCAAACAGACTTCAATATCTGGCCAAGAAGAACAGAAAGTTTCTCTCCAGAAGGGGTAACTCCAGAAGCTCAAAGAAAGAAGATCAGAAGGGATGCTTCAACTGTAAGAAGCCTGGACACTTCATTGCTGAATGCCCTGATCTTCAAAGAGAAAAGTCAAAGGACAAATCAAAGAGGTCTACATTCAAACCAAGCAAATTCAAGAAGCAGATTAAGCAGAGTTTAATGGCAACCTGGGATGATTTGGGTAGTGAATCTGGTTCTGATAAAGAGGAAGCTGATGAAGATGCAAAGGTAGCTGTTGGGTTGGTAGCAACAGCAACTTCAGAAGCTGGATCAGATTCAGACTCAGAAGATGAAAACGAGGTATATTCCAAAATTCCCAGAGATGAACTTGTTGAGTCACTTAAAGAACTTCTTACACATTTTGAAGTAAGAACCAATGAGTTGAAGGATTTAAAAGAAAAATATGCTGATTTGGTACAACAGCAAAAATCAACTCTATTGGATCTGAAAGCTTCTGAACAAGGACTTAGGGGCTTTGACTTCATGTGTAAAACATATGAAGACCAGCTCAGGTTCTTATGTCAGAAGCTACAAGAAAAGTGTAATGAAAAACCTTTAAGTAATCATGAAATTGCTCTTGAAGATTTCATTATATCTGGCATTGACAGAAGCAGAGTAGCTTCTATGATTTATAGCATTTACAAGAACAATGGCAGAGGAATTGGTTTTCCAGAAGTGAAACTTGAGAAAACCAATCTAAAATCTTGTTGTGAATGCATCAAGGAAGGTCTGAAAACATTCTTTGTACCAGAAGGGGCTGAGTTGGAAACTATTGTTCAATCAGAACCTGAAGCTTCTAGTCCTAAGGCTAAGATTACTTCAACGCCATCGAACTCTAAGTCAAAGGCTATGATCAAATCTGATTCCAAGACTTCAAAGGTCAGGATCCTGAAAAGATCAGAACCTATTCCTCAGAGTCTGGTGAAACCAAAATCTGGGGTTCTGAAGTCTAAGTTTCAGAAGAAGATAGTTACTGCTTCTGAAGTACCAAAACCTAAGGTGATGGTTAATCAGAAGCAACCCAACTCACAGCACAAGGTACAAGAAGTGAAGAGTAAAGCCTTAAGTACTAACCTTCCAGGACCCATAGAACAATGGGTACCTAAATCTAAAAATGTCAATGATGCAGGTATGTCTAAGAGCAGTGCCAAAGCAAAGGTCATGGTACCTAGACAGCGGTTGCTCAAGACACATGACAGGAGACAAGTCCATGTTCCTCAGCCTAACAATGAAAGAGGGAGGAAATGTGAAATTTGGAGGCAACCAGTCAGGCAGGATCATAGGTACAGGAACTATTGGTAATTCCTCTACCTCAATTAATAATGTATGGTTGGTAGATGGTCTTGAACATAACCTTTTGAGCATTAGTCAATTTTGTGATAATGGTTATGATGTGCTTTTTGAAAAACCCAACTGTACAGTAATCAACAAGGAAGACAAATCCATTGTGTTCAAGGGAAAGAGAGTTGACAATGTCTATAAAATCAATTTTTCTGAACTGGCTGATCAGAAGGTGGTTTGCCTACTATCAGTGAATGATAAGAAATGGATGTGGCACAGAAGGTTGGGACATGCTAACTGGAGGTTAATCTCTAAGCTTAGTAAGTTACAACTTGTGAAAGGGCTACCAGACATTGACTATCATTCAGATGCACTCTGTGGTGCATGTCAGAGAGGGAAAATTGTGAAATCATCTTTTAAAACCAAAGACATTGTTTCAACCTCAAGACCTTTAGAATTACTCCATATTGATTTATTTGGACCAGTAAGTACTGCATCCTTATATGGAAGTAGATATGGATTAGTCATTGTTGATGATTACAGCAGATGGACTTGGGTGAAATTCATAAAGAGTAAAGATGTTGCGTGTAATGTATTCAGTAGCTTCTGCACTCAAATTCAATCTGAAAAAGAATCAAAAATTTTGAAAGTCAGAAGTGATCATGGTGGAGAATTTGAAAATGAGCCATTTGAAGCTTTTTGTGAAAAATATGGAATTTTCCATGAATTCTCTTCTCCTAGAACACCACAACAAAATGGGGTTGTAGAGAGGAAGAATAGAACTTTACAAGAAATGGCCAGAACCATGATTCATGAAAACAATTTACCAAAACATTTTTGGGCAGAAGCAGTGAATACAGCATGCTATGTTCAAAACAGGATCTATATTAGACCTATTTTGGAGAAAACAGCATATGAACTCTTTAAAGGAAGAAAACCCAATATCTCTTACTTTCATCAATTTGGATGTACTTGTTACATTCTGAACAACAAGCTCTACCTAAAGAAATTTGATGCCAAGGCCCAAAGAGGAATCTTTTTAGGTTACTCTGAAAGGTCAAAGGCATACAGAGTGTATAATTTAGAAACACTCTGTGTTGAAGAATCTATGCACGTTAAATTTGATGACAAGGAGCTTGAAGATAAAACTTCAAAGCAAGGTGAAAGTTTTGCAGAGATACAGGTTCCTGAAGCTACTCCAGAACCTGATCAGATAGCTGAGTCTGAAGATAGTCCAGAAGCTGAACCCACATCAGAAGCGCAAGATGAAACTGCTTCTGATGAAGCACAAGATGGCTCACATCAAGCAGATCCTCCCAGAAACACATTCAAACACAAGTCTTCACATCCTGAGGAGCTAATCATTGGAAACAAAGATAGTCCAAGAAGAACAAGATCACATTTCAGACAAGAGGAGTCAATGATTGGACTAATCTCAATGATTGAACCTACAACAGTTGATGAAGCACTTTCAGATGATGGATGGATTCTAGCTATGCAAGAAGAGTTGAATCAATTTCAAAGAAATGATGTGTGGGATCTGGTACCCAAACCTCAGCACAAGAACATTATTGGAACAAAATGGGTATTCAGAAACAAGCTGAATGAGCAAGGTGAAGTAACAAGAAACAAAGCCAGGCTTGTTGCACAAGGGTATAGTCAACAAGAAGGCATTGATTACACTGAAACGTTTGCTCCAGTTGCAAGATTGGAAGCAATCAGGTTACTTCTTTCCTATGCAGTTAATCATGGCATAATATTATATCAGATGGATGTCAAGAGTGCATTTCTCAATGGTGTCATAGAAGAAGAAGTGTATGTTAAGCAACCTCCTGGATTTGAGGATATTAAATATCCTGACCATGTTTTTAAACTGAAGAAATCACTATATGGCTTGAAACAAGCTCCCAGAGCTTGGTATGATAGACTAAGTAATTTCTTAATCAAAAATGATTTTAAAAGAGGACAGGTTGATACTACACTCTTCAGAAGGACCCTTGAGAAAGATATTCTTGTTGTGCAAATATATGTTGATGATATAATATTTGGTTCTACTAATGCATCTCTTTGCAAGGAATTTTCGGAGTTAATGCAGGATGAATTTGAAATGAGCATGATGGGAGAACTGAAGTTCTTCCTGGGCATTCAAATCAATCAATGCAAGGATGGAGTCTATGTTCATCAATCAAAGTACACAAAGGAGCTTCTGAAGAAGTTCAAACTTGAAGATTGTAAAGTGATGAACACTCCAATGCAACCTACGTGCAACCTGAGCAAAGAAGATGAAGGAGCTAAAGTAGATCAGAAGCTGTATAGAGGTATGATTGGTTCTTTGTTATACCTCACTGCATCTAGGCCAGATATTTTATTCAGTGTATGCTTGTGTGCAAGATTCCAATCAGATCCTAGAGAATCTCATATGACTGCTGTCAAGAGAATCTTCAGGTATTTGAAGGGAACAACTAATCTTGGACTCCTTTATAGGAAATCCTTAGATTATAAGCTAATTGGATTCTGTGATGCTGATTATGCTGGTGATAGGATTGAAAGAAAGTCAACCAGTGGCAATTGTCAATTTCTGGGTGATAATCTTATATCCTGGGCTAGCAAAAGACAAACAACTATTGCTATGTCTACAGCAGAAGCAGAATACATTTCAGCTGCAAGTTGTTGTACACAACTACTTTGGATGAAACATCAGTTGGAAGATTATCAGATAACTGCTAACAGTATTCCCATCTATTGTGATAATACTGCTGCTATTTGTTTGTCTAAAAATCCAATTTTGCATTCAAGAGCGAAGCACATTGAAATCAAACACCATTTTATCAGAGATTATGTTCAAAAAGGAATTTTAGATATACAATTCATTGATACTGAAAATCAATGGGCTGATATATTTACTAAGCCTTTAACTGTTGAAAGATTTGATTTTATAAAGAAAAATTTGAACATGCACTTTGTATCTGATTAAATGCTTGCTTGCTCCTGAATAGGATTTTAGGTTCTGAAGTTAGTTCAGAAGCGGTAGTCCATCAGAAGCTCTTTATTGAGGTTCTGAGGAAAACTCGCTTCTGATGATGACGTCAGCATCTGAAGTCCAGAAGCTGGATTTGTTGCTTCTGAAAAGTTGAATTAGTGGAAACGTTGGAAGTTACCTTTTAAAAAGTAACTTCTGGCCCACTAACTTGGTAGTTACTCTGTGAACTTCTTACGTGGCCTGTATGTGTTGGTGTATAACTAAAAGGGCAATGATGATTTAATAGCTTTGAAAGTACTTTTCACGCGCCCCCAATTTTGTCATTAATGTTATGTTTGTTTGTCTCTTTTGAATTGCAATCGTTTTACTTTTAACACTTTGACAATTCACACACTACTCACTCACAACAAACACTTTTGCTCTCAAACCTCTTGCGAAGTAAGCGCATTCTCTCAACCTTAGAACCCTAAAATCTTCATCTTCTTCAAATCTTCGTCAATCATCAAATGGCATCATCAAGCTCAAAAGTCTCAGAATCTACATCAAACATGCAAAGCGTACCAGAATCCGGGTCCGTCTACAAAGAAAAGACTATGGATATTCCATGGGAATCCTTAATAGTTCAAATAGAGTCACCGGTGGATTTTACTTCACTCAAGAAGTACGAAGTAAACATGGAAGGATTGATAGAGACACAGGAGCTGTCTGAGTATTTCAGGATGCTAAATGGGCCAACATATGTGAACTTGGTCAAGGACTTTTGGTTAAAAGCTGAAGTGTACAATGAAAAGCCTGCAAAAGTTGTAAGCAAACAAGCTGGGTCAAAGAAAGGGAAAATGGCCATGGATATGAATCCTACATCGTTTGACAGCTTAGAAATAAGGTCTGAAGTGATGGGCATTCCTATAACCATCACTGAGGAAGTTATAGCTAAAGCTTGTAAAAGGCATGCAGAGGGAAGATTCCAAGAAATAGTCAGGAAGGAAGATGTCCTGCTAAAAGGTTACTACAACTCTCTTCTGGGTGGGAAGAAAGATGCCAAGCCTTCAGAAATGGAGATTCACAACAGAATGTTGGTGAAATTCAGTAATGATTGCTTCTTTCAAAGAGCAGGAGGGTCTGACCAACCCAACAACCAACAGAAGTTAGCAATTTATTTCATGACCAATCTGGAAAAGATAAACTTCCCCAGATATGTAATGGATCATCTCTGTTGGGCCATAAACGAAAGCACTACAAGAGGAAGAAAACAAGTACCCTATGGAAGATTGCTGTCTGAAATCTTTCATCAAGGAAGGGTGCTGGAGCTCTTAAAAAGGACAAGGAGTGCTTCTGATAAATGTTTCGAAGTCTCTACTGCTGAAAGGACAATCAGTAGCAGGAGCTTATGCTCTATGAAGTTCATCAAGGAAGTATCTAAAGATGAAAAGTGGCTAGAGATGACAACTGCTGAAACTGAGATAATCAGGGACTTTCCTTCCATCTTTAAGGAAAGTGACTCTGATTTCCTAGGTCAATCAGTAGCTGAGTACGTCTTGGAGGAAGATGCGAGGTCTCAGGAGGAAGCTGCTCCTGCAAAAGGGAAAGGCAAGAAGGCCAAAGCAGTTGCTGTGTCAGAAGCTGCTGTTTCTGATGCACCTAAAGGGAAAAGGGCCAGAACTAGTTCTGAATCTGATGCCGCTCCTACTAAAGGAAAGAAGGCCAGAACGAGTACTGAGTCAGAAGCTGCTAAACCTGTTTCTATCAAGGAAAAAGGAAAGATGCAGAAGGTTGGTGCTGCCTCTATTCCTCAGAAAAGAAGAAAAGGTAAGGCAGATTTGGTAATCACCCAAGAGCAGCTGGAGGAAGCTCTTGAAGAAATTGAAAAAGAAGAAGCTGATCCCAAGCTGAAGAAGAAGAAGGCTCCTCTTCAACTTGTGAGTCCTATGGTTGAGATGACTCCAATAAGGAAAAGGATGGCAGATGAACGTGCTTCTGAACTTATTTCAGACAAAAAGGATCTAAAGGCACAATACACTCATCAAAGAGATGAAAAGCTCAAAGCCTTGGGTATGGAAGATTGTGATAGGTACTTCAAAGAGAAATTGGCTGAAGTAAGAGCCATTGCTGGTAAGCCTTCTGAAGACAATGAGGAAGACGATATGATGCTCATTTTTGAAAATGCTCCAGAAGAGGGAACTTCAGAAGCAGTTCCTCAATCTGCTGGTCCACAGAAGATCACTTCTGAAGCTGGCCCTGCAGATCAGGTAATCCAGATTCCAGACACCTCTATCCCCATTTCACCCTCTTCACCATCAGCACCTGAACCATTAGAAGACACTTCTGTCTTAGACAATCTTGCTCTCCACTACTCAGGTGAGTTACCCATAGACAAGTCTACTTCAGAAAAGGCCTCTGAAACAACTCCAGAAGCAGCTGCTTCTGAAAATGTTGTTTCAGAAAACCCCCATCAACAAACACCTGAACCACATAAACCCACAACACCCCCACAATCACCAACAGCTACCATTGACCCCCAACTCAACACTCAAACATCATCTTCACCACAACAACCACAAACTGAAACTGAATTTCAACCTTTACCTGAACACTCCCCAGAACCAACTCCCATGGATGTTGACATCTCTCTAGTCAATGTTCAAGCCTCAACCTCTACCACTCACATTGCCTCTGACCAGCCTTCATCTTCAAACACACAAACACACCTTACCATTCCAGTTCCTAACCCTATTCAAGATTTAGAAATCAGTGATTCTGATCTTGAAACCCTTGAACATCCACCCACAAACATCCTGGAATCTGGATATATTAACTCTGAGCTTCTGACAATCCTGAGTCAGATGCATAATCTTGTGGATCAACGAAGGACAATTGATCTCACAGGTGCATATGAAGACTCCTGGGCATCTCTTCAGAACCGGGCAGCTGAGCTTATTGAAGAGATCAAGGCTAAATGCATTAGAGTCAAGCAAGCATCAGTCAGAAGGCTAATGGAGTATGTCAATCAGAGTCTCAGAGTAAGAAGTTCTACACTGCTCCTGGCAAACCAGCCTTTCTTCTTTGAAACGGACTACTTGACCAGAGAAGCCAGGTTGTGTAAGCTTCTGAAGAAACAGATGGCACAGCAGCAGCAAGAAGCTAAGGAAAGGGAACAAGCTCTTCTCCAGAGGCAACAACAACTTGAAGAACTGTTGCAGAAGAAGATTGAAGAAATGGAGGAGATGAAGAAACAACAACAAACCAACCCTTAGTTGCACACCCTTGTGTTTTACTTTTTGTTTGTTGTTTGTTTTATTTTCTTAGCTCTTGCTTCTGAAACCATCTTGTCTTATTTCTCTTGCTTCTGAATGCTTACTGATTCTGACTATTTAGCTGCTTCTGACAATTGAATATACATGTTCATATTTTTTGCTCTGATTTATTTGGTTCAATTCCTATTATACTCTCTCATGTTTGAGTTTTTCTCATATCTTTTTGTCTTTTTTGCTTAAATTTATTTCAATTTTTTTTGATAATGACAAAAGGGGGAGTATATGTGACAAGTATTTAAAGGCTCTGAGCCCCATTAATGGCATTTGAATTTTTTGAAAAACTTCTATCATTTTTTTTTACCTTATTGGTATAAGCTATGAACGAACGAAGGAGTATCAAAATTCAAGTAAAGTTAATTGAACCATTCTTCTTATCTATAAGTTAATTCTTTCAATGATTCAATTTTGTTTTTAAGCTCTGACAATATTATTGCGCGAAAAATGAATTTAATTAACCTGGATAGAACTTAGGGGGAGCTTACAAACCTCACCTTAAAGACTATCAGACTCAGGGGGAGTTTGAGCTTACAAACCTCAGATTCTGAGCTTACAAACCTCAGAACCCCAAAGTCAACTTGTTAATTAGATTAACAACAATTGATCAATTTTAAATACTTTTGTTTGTCATCATCAAAAAGGGGGAGATTGTTGGAACAAAATGTGTTTAACAATGAACCTTAAAGAGTTTTGATGATAACAAGGTATTAAAAATTGTAAATTGGACTAGCTAATATTTGTTCAAGTGTACAGGACCATAATTATAAAGTTACATCATCATTGGTTCTGAATGAGCAAATAAAGAGCTAAGGAAACAACAAAAATTTGAAGCTTGGACGCTCCTGAAGGCAACTTGCTACTGAAGAGAAAAAGCGCTCCTGAAGTTAAGTCGCTTCTGAAGTAAGGATAGTGCTCCTGAAGTTAAGTCGCTTCTGAAGTAAGGATAGTGCTCCTGAAGTTAAGTCGCTTCTGAAGTTGGAATAGTGCTCCTGTAGACAAGAAGTTCAGAAGCTGCATCATCAGAAGCTGCATCATCAGAAGCAGCATCATCAGAAGCTGCCTCATCAGAAGCTATTTCACCAGAAGCTGAATCTCAACTGGATTTGCAAAAGATTCAAGAATTGAAGAATTATCAATGCAAAAGCTGTCTATTGGATTCGAAAACACAAACAAAGGATTAGTGGAGTTTGCAACGGTCATTTCAAAGGTGTTTGAAGGCATGTGCTTGCAATTTGGACGAAAGCGTTGACATTGTACTTTGTACGAATTGTACAACCACGTTCTCCACTACTCTGTTTTGTGTCTGCGCTTCAAGACAAGAAAACAGCTCCAGAATACGGTCTCGCCTGCATAGATGTTCCTTTGGATAAGGAATGGATTTCAAATTGGTTCTTCATAGGACAACAACCAAATCAGGCAAAAGATCATTGGTGAAAGATCAAGCTTCAACAACGACTCTTTGGTGTGCTGGCAATTTCACAACGTCTCTTTCACACCTCTATATAAAGGAGTGAAGACCTAGAGAATTGGTAATGCAAGAACGCTGAACGAAAGACTCACAAGATTTTCACAAGTACCAAACCTCTGCTGAAATTGTTCTGCATTCACTTAGAATTTCTGTGTCTCAAAGTCATATCTTAGAAATTCTTAAGTCCATTGAGTCTGTATCTGATTTGTATTGTGAGCACCTCTGATTGTATATCAAGTGTTCAACCTTAAACAATTTTCTGTGTAATTTTGTTTAGTTAGGAAGTCTCTTGCAATTGTGCTTGAGCAGGAAGTCTCTTGATTGTGTTCTTGAGCAAAGGAAGTCTCTTGCTTGTGTGCTTGAGCAAAGGAAGTCTCTTGCTTGTGTGCTTGAGCATTTGTAATCAGATATTACTCATAGTGAAATCTCCTTGGAAGTGCAAGGGGGACTGGACTACTTCCGGTTTGTGGAAGGAACCAGTATAATTGCTTTGTGTCGTTCTTCTTCTCTCTCTCTGTTTTATTCCGCTGCATTTAGATTCTGATTATCACTTCAGAAGCTGTCTCGCTTAGCTTCTGATCAGTGTGTTCAGTTTTTAGGAGAAACGAAGAATTTTTCTAAAACACAATTCAACCCCCCTTCTTGTGTTTTTCTCACCTTCAATCTTCAACCTCTCAATTCTCTCTTTCCTCCATAACTAACTTAAACCACCACTCTAACCCCCTAAACCACCACTCAAACCCCCACAACCTTCTCCAAACCGCCACCATCATCATCAATATTCACCACCAAATTCACCACAAGCCTCCATAGCCAAAGCTCAATTTCAACTGCTCCAGACCTCCAAATTCCATCATCTTTCGAACTCCAATTCAGCGATACAAACCAAAACGCTTCTGTTCCGATCATCAACGAACCGGAATCAAACTCGTGTTCATCCAATTCAAAGAAAGCAAGAACGGTGGTGGAATCTGAAATAAAAGAGGACATACGAATCAACGCAAGAAGAAGGTTGTGGCTCCTCAGAATCGAAAAACCGTAACAGAGCCGAAACTGAAGATCATTGCAATTGAACCGCGAAAGGAAAGGATCCAGAGTTGAAGCTGAAGCAAGGAGTCCAGAAGATTGAATCTGAATCAAAGGGAAAGCGGTCCAGCATCACAAATCATTCAAGAGTTCGAACGTGAGCAAGAACAAGCTTTGGTGAAGCTTTCCGCATCCAATCCGTCGAATCTCCGATTCATCTCAGGTATCGCTCCATTCTTCCTTCTTGGATTCAATCTATGACCATTATTGTGCCCGTAATCGTGTTGTCTGTCCAAATCAATTGTTGCTTCACGTGCGAATTCGTTTTCTTTCTCCATTTTTGCGTCAAATTCAAAGCTTTTATCGTTAGTGTTTGCTTTTTCTTGTTTTGTACCTGCGTTCATTCTTGTTTCGAGATTGTGTGTTTGGGGATGAGGGACGATTGATGGTATGTTAGAGAAAGGCGATTCAGGGAATGGTTAAGAGGAGAATTTTGTGTTTTGTTTGCGATGGGAAAAGAGGGAATGGAACGATGGGGAAGAAGAAGAAAGCTTTTCACGTTTTGACTAGTTAACCCATTTTACACAAAAGCTTTGACCCATGCCCATTTGCAATACTGGTTCAGGGTCAACCCTACCCGATCCATCCCTTTTGTTCTTAAGCCCAAGTTGTTTCATTGCTTTCTGTTTCCTGCTTTGCCTATGCTGAGTACACCCCCCTTGTATCTGCTGCTTTTGTTGATTTTCGCTATTTGCACCCCTGTCCATTTAATCTTTTCATGAAAAATCCTAAAAATTTTCCTATGCATTCTTGGACTTTCATTTGATGTTTATATGTATCAAATTTTGATAAAAAAAATGTGTGGTTTTTTCTTGATTAATTGTTTGCTCTTTGTTGAAAATTGTGAAGTTTTGTGTGTTCTCGTGTCCAAACACCCTTTTAAAAAATTCCAAAAAATTCATGGGTAGTTCTTGATAATTTTGTGGTGTTTTGTGATGATTTTTACATATTAAAAATTGGTAAAAGATAATGTGGTGGTTCTCTTACTATTTTCGTGATATTTTGTGCTAAAAATGGATGAAAATTTGCTTGATCTCAATCCCAATTGCTTGATAAATATTTGTGACCTATACCACTTGATTTCATGGAGTTTTAGCTACTGTTTGTGTTTGATATTGCTGTATGAGTGTGAATTTTGATTGGTTACTTAGTTTACAAGTTACTTGTGTAAATAAATAATGTAAATATGCTTAAGTTTGCTTCCAAAATGTCAAGTTAACCATGTTGCCTTAATTCTCATTCCAAGATTTGATTCTAAACCTTTAAAAAATGTATTGGAATGTGAGAATTATAGGTCATATGACTCTTGCATTCTATGAACAAATTTTAGTCATGTTTGCACTCATTTTGCCTTTATTTTGGGTTGTTTTCCATGCTTTGTGCTATAGTGTGTTTCTTGCTCTATTTCTCTTGATATTACCATGTGTTACTAACCACTTCATTTCATGTTTCATATATTTCATAAGCATCTCCATTTCATCCCATATTCATCTCTATTTTTTCTTGCAATTTAATTTGTACCAAGGCTTAGAATGTAATATTTAGGAGCTTTTGTAATATTTTACTTCATGCAATATTAAATTTCTTGCAAGACCATAGAATGTATCTAGGCCAATGATGTAAAGGACAATGGACTCTAATAATGTACACCGACACAAGCACCGACACATGCACACACACCACTTTAGGTATATAGCTAGAATATGCATGTTTAGATGTATGTTTAGGATTGTATGTTTAGATGAATGTTTAGGCTTTATACTTAGAAAAATCATTTTCCAAAAAATATGAACAAACATCACTCAAACCATTTTCTAAATAAACCTTGGGATCAAAATCCCATTGTAATTTTCCCTTTTTTTCTTAATCAAATTTCAATGAACCTTAATCATACTTTGACTTTCTTTTTCCAAAATAACTAATCAAACCCCACCTTTTTCCTTAAATCTCAATGCTTATGAAGCCTCTCAATCTCCATTCTTCAAAATTCCAATTTCCAAACTTAAAATCAACCAACAAAAACAAAAACATTTTTGGAAGAGAACTACGGTGGATTTGATCCCTTAAACGGGTACGTAGGCAAGGAACAAAATTCCTTCAATTCAAATAAAATAAAAATTCAAACACATTCTTCTCCCTCCAATTCTTCACTTAGAAACTTTTAGGTTTAATAAATACTTTTCAAAATAGCATTTAAAAATAGAGCGCGCGCGTAGAAATTAAAGACGGTTCCTATAGGATACTATAGTCGTTATGGGTGCCTAACACCTTCCCGTAGCGAAAACAACTCCCGGACCTCGATTCTCAAGGGTTTTGCTTACTTTTTCCCTTCCCAAGAAAAAATAAGATATCACCGGTTAAAAGGTTCAAACGTAATCAATGTTTGACACCCGAAAACCAAGATAAAACACCGGTCAATATTGGATCAAACAATGGAGAGCCGTAGCACTGACCTATTTATTATTATTTTTATTCAATACAGGGAAAAGATCGTAAAGCTCCCTACCGATACAACAGACACTCTCAACGGATCCTCCGCGCTCCGGGCATACCTCTTCCTTCTGTGCGTCTTTCTCGTGGCGGGAACAGAACAACAGGGAAAGACCCGGCCGACCTGCCCAAGGCTCGAGGGCGAGCTTTATTTAAGAGATAATGGGGAGTGAATCGAAAGGCTTCCGTTTTCGTTCTTGGTTTTTTTGGGGCTCCTCTCGATCTTATTCGTAGTTGGGAAGGGGGAAGGAGTCTAAATCGATGGACATTAATGATGGAATTGTTGGATAAGTCTAATGACATAATTCTAATCAAACCAAGCCTTAAACCTTAATTTTATGTAACCCTAGTTTCCAATCTAAATTCACCGTTTTAACATGAATTAACAATTATCAAACTGTAGAAGCGAAAGTGGAGGGTAATTGTTAATTCATCATCTCAAATATCAATTCATAAAACAAAAGTGGAGTTTTGATATTCGAACAGGTGAATTTAGACAAGGATTGTGAAACATGAAAATAGTCTAGCAAACCTTGAGACATATAAAATTTCGAACTTCTTGGATTCTAATAACAATCAACCATGAAAATAGGCGTGATTGTTAGAGGAACACACTCACTGAGACCGAAAGGAGATGTGATAGGCTAAAGAGAAACTTGTCTTTAGAAATTAGGTCTAACATAAAGTTCTAAGTTTAAAGGTTTGGTTTGTGAAGGGTTTGTCACCATGATGGACCAATAATCCCAAGGCTCTCTTTTATTTTATTATTGTTTTTTCTTTTAATTAAAAATTCAAACTTTGCAACTTAAACCTTTTCTAATCATTGTTGAAAGTTAATTGAATTCATAACTCCCTGTCGGAACGATACTCCTTTATTACTACTTCGGTAGAATCGTGCACTTGCAGTTTTATCCCATCAGTAGCATTGAATACTCGAGTTAAGAGATCGAAAGAGTGCACAGGCAATTCAAGGATCCGAATATTCAAGGAGCACCAAATTCAAGGGGTACTTGAAGTTTGGGGGAGCTTTGTTTTACATAGAAGTTGAAGAATTTGGGCTTTAATCTGAAGGAACTCTTGTAAACATTGTAATCAACTTTTCATACATAGTGGATGGCGTTGGTGAAGGATTACTTCATCAAGAAGAGTAGACGTAGCCCTTAGCGAGGATGAACAAGGGTGAACTACTATAAATCTTGGTGTTCTCTCTCTCTCTCTCTCTCTCTCTCTCTCTCTCTCTCTCTCTCTCTCTCTCTCTCTCTCTCTCTTACTTTCATTATAGCACTTGAGTATTTGAATAATTGATTAGTGAATTGCTAGCTTTTATCTAAATAGTGTTTTTCTCAATAGATTAATCTGAATCCATTTGATTTAGGTTAAAACAATTTATGTTGGATCAATTAATTGCAATACCAATTCAATTATTCAAATTCATGTGTTTTATTTTTCCAATTGATAATTAGGTTTATTGCCATATAGGTTTGGTTTGAAATTTTATATCATTTTGTATCTTGTTTAAGGATTGTTAATAATTGATTGTGCTCAAAGATTTGTATCGTGAATCTCTTAATTCTAAGATAAAATCTTATTCCACATATATTTTGTATTTGTTGATTCATTGTTTGTGATTCCTCTAGCAAATTTCAAATAGTCAATTTGTTAAAATCGTTTTTCACAAATCTCCGAAAAGTTTTTCAAACGCGTTATTCACCCCCTAGCTTGGTAACTACCTAGCCATATAGACCAACAAGTGGTATCATAGAGCTTGGTCTCTTCTTACGGCTAACTACCGGAAGAGTTAGCAAGGAGCCCACAGGGTTGTATAATAGAGCACCTATTTTCGACGGAGAAAATTATGACTATTGGAAAGAATGCATGATTGTTCACATCCAATCGGTGGATATGGATGTGTGGGATGCCATTGTCAATGGTTGGTTTCAACCACAAATTGCAGCCGATGGTGACAATGGTGTAGTCCTAGATAAGCCTAAAGCCGATTGGACCGATGATGACAAAAAGAAAGTCCAATACGATTTGAAGGCACGAAATATTCTCATCTCCTCTCTTTGAGTAAATGAGTATCATTCTGTATCTCATTGTAAGACTTCCAAAGATATGTGGGAGGCATTGGAAACCCTTCACGAAGGAATCGATGAATTTAAACAATCAAAAATTAATACCTTTGTGTAACAATATGAGCTTTTTTGCATGAATGATGGTGAAACAATCTCATCTATGCAAATGAGATTTATTCATACTGTAAACAAGTTGCAAAACCTTGGTAAAACAATTTCAAACCAAGATTGCACTAATAAAATTTTGATATGTATTACAAGGGAATGGCAACCAAAAGTCACCGCTATCAAGGAATCACAAAATCTCAATGCTCTTAGTATGATCACACTCTTTGGCAAACTAAAGGACGATGAGCATGAAATCAATCGCTTCAAATCAAGTGAAGATGACTCCAAGAAGAAGGAAAGGAAATACATTGCTTTAAACACCACCTCGTCTGTTTCTACCTCTTCGGTTCAAAATGATGATGAATCCATTGACGATGCCATCGATGAAGAGGAAATGAGCTTGTTTGTTAGGCGGTACAACCGCTACATCAAAAGAAATGGGTTAAAGCACAATAACAAGAATCTATTGAACTTTAGGAAGGCCTCAAGAAAAGGAAGAGAATTGGATAATGATAAGAAAGTGGTTAGTTTCTATGGTTGCGGAAAGGTATGCCACTATAAGAATGAGTGTCCGGAGCTTGCTAAAGAAAGAGGAAGATCTGGAGCTAATCAAAGCTCAAAAGGAAGGAGGGCTTACATTGTTTGGGAAGAAGATGAAGTTACCTCCAATACTAGTGACATCGAAAACAAGTATGAAGATGACCTATGCTTCCTGGGTCAAACAAAAAAAGATAAAAATGAAGTAATCTTCTCAGACTCTGATTCCGATTCATACTCTGATTTTAAACCCACTTATAAGGACCTACAAGATTCCATTAAGGAAATGCATGCCAAATCTTTAAATGCTTTTGATAAACTAATTGCTCAAAAGAAAACTATTTTGAAACTAGAAGCCGAAATTTCTAAACTTAAGGAAGCATTTGAAAGTTTGAGAGATGAGCATGCTTTACTTGTTAATGAGAAGATTGTAAGTCCCGCAATTGAGTCACCTAAGACAAAGTCACCCAAATATGATAATTGGATGGACTTTGCTAGTTGTGAGACTTGTCATAGTCTTCATGAAGAGATAAATTCTCTAAATAAGAAGCTAGATCGTATCTCTAAGGGAACCATGATTTTTTCTATGAGTTCAAAAGATGAAAGAATTCCTTTTAAAAGACCTTACACTAAATATTCTTATGTAAGGAAAAACAAGTTTCATAGCAAAAATTATGTTCCTACAATTAGGTGTTATTATTGTGGCATAAGTGGCCACACCACACCTCATTGTCACATTAGGAGGGTTGAAGTTCCTAAAGGGATAATGATGTGGGTGCCTAAAGTTACTTGTTGTGAAATCCATCCCAAGGCTCCAACTTGTGTTGGAAGCCAAAGGAATCCTAATTGATTTGTGTAATTGTGTCTTGCAACTTTGAAGGATCTTTGTCCCTCTAGGTTGTCCAAGACATTAAAAGTTAGATGTGCTCTCTTTATCACTTTCACATTATTAAGTGCATCTTATATCTCACAAATCAACTTTGGTATTCCTTGTTTTCCACTTACTCCCAAAAGCTTGGGAAAATGTTTGTTTTGTTCTAGTATGTGTAGGTTTGATGATGATTGAAGCATGTCAAGGATGATGCTCCACAATAAGCTCCTTAATTCTTAAGGACATCATGAGCAAAAGTGTGATGAAGACGTATTCGAGGACTTTAAATACTAACCTCTCCATTTGTATTATCATGTTGGTTGATCACGAGTGACCTCTCTTTCATCACTCTCATTGAAGCACTCTAACAAGGGAGTAAGTTTACTTTGATAGTAGGTAAAATTCTCTAAGAAGATTCAAATGCGTTTGATCTATCTTGGGAATCTCCTTCTTACCTCTCTCGCTTTATCCTTGATATCTTTTCTAATTGGTTAGTTATGTTTATCTGTGTGTTGGTTGTCTTCTTTTTTCATCCTTTCCGTGCTTTTTTTTTTGTGCCTTATATTGCATGCTTGCTTGTATTTCAATTGCGGTTGTCTACTTGCT
Source organism: Medicago sativa (assembly GCF_051527215.1). NCBI lineage: Eukaryota > Viridiplantae > Streptophyta > Magnoliopsida > Fabales > Fabaceae > Medicago > Medicago sativa. The sequence continues at coordinate 26,768,984 of NC_140752.1, read as the reverse complement.
CGGTTTAGGATGTTCTTAAATGACTTTCTATCACATTATCATTAATATGATCAAATTTGTGCATTCATATTTTAAATTTTAAAACCTTGTGCATAAATTTTTTTGGTTATGAATCGATTCACCCAAATTTCACTAAAGAAAATGAATTGATTCATGCTGAATCGATTCATATGCATAAAATCAGATATTTCCTCTACATCCTGGCCATTCATTACAAATACAACTTTCCCTCTTCCAACTTCTCTGAAACCGAACCCAAACACTAACACAAACCCTCAACTGCTCGAAACTCCTCAACTTTTCCCATAATACATTCTCTTCACATCCAAATGGGTTCAAAAGTGGGTACATCAACAGGAAGAGGCAGAGGTCGAAGGGGTGGTGGTGTCCGTATTGGGTCTGACATGGCTGGTGTTCTTGTGGAAGAGCTCATTCTTTCGGAAGAATATGACAGGTATATTACTGAATTTCACAACTCTAGGGTAACTGCCAGCCAATTCTAGTGTGATATTGATGCCTTGGAAAGATCAGGTTTTGGCTTCAAGGTCCTCTTAGCATTTCAAGGTTTAGGGACTTTCCTTGGCTTGAAAAATAAATATGATTCATCCCAAGTGAAAGCCCTCTATTGCATTGCTAAGAGACAACCAGATAATGTCAACCTTATGTGTCAGTTTAGGAATAAATTTGTTACCCTAACCCCTGTAATTTGGTCAAAATTAACTGGTCTGGAGTGTGCCGGTGTGGATATAGAGAGTCCGGATGTATTTCCTAATTATGATAAGGACCAATTTGAGGTAAGTGTCTCTAAAGCCTGCATTGCCCCTTTAAGATACTCTAATTTTAATGCCATGCAACTTAAATGTGAAGATAGGATACTTCACTGGATTATTGACAAAATGATTATTTGCAAACAAGACAACTTTGGTAGAATTGATGTATTTGACCTTCAAGTGATGTTGATTATTAAGAACAGGATTAAGGTGAATTGGCCTCTCTTCTTTTGTAATAGGATGATTACTTATAAACTTGATGTTTCCAAAAAACTGCCTTTTCCCTCGTTCCTTGGCCTTGTCTTGAATGAAGGTGGTATCCAATCATCTAACCCTCTCCTAAACAAGCCTAGCCCTAGGAGTGGTCTTGACAATGGTGTTGTAAACAAAATGCACTATTATCAGGATTCTGAAATGGAGTGGTTCCATTCTGATGGTGATTTCTGGTATTATGATGACATTGTTGTTCCTGCTAATACTGAACGTGTGTTGGTGGAAGAAGTAAGGGCTAATCACAACAATGAGGGTGTTGGGCTAGAAGGAGATGCTGAAATGGAAGATGCTGAGGAAGACAGTGATCCTGATTATGTCCCTAACTCTGAAGAAGCTGAGCCAGATGCTAATGCTCAAGGATCTAACTTCTCTCAGGTGTTGGATAGCATTAGTGATCTGAAATCATTCATGTCTCAAAGGTTCAATGATCAAGAGGATCGATTTGTGGAGATTAATCACAGGCTTGATACCCAAGAAAACCAATTCAATGAAATGAAGATACAATTTCATCAGTGGAATACAAATCTTGGCGTGTCAACAGATGACTTCTTTACTGAAAAGAATGATGATGGTGGCTCCTTCAATCCCTGAAATGATGGGACCTAGTGTGGTTGGATGCCTTGGAGCACTGAATTTTTCTCATGCATTTTAAGTTTTTATGTCTACTAATTTAGACGTACATCCCTTTTTGATGTTATCAAAGGGGGAGTATGCATATGATATGTTTGGATATGTTTTTTTTTTATGTTGTTAATGTTTAGGTTCTTCTGTTTTGAGAAATGCTTATGTATGAGATGTTGTCATGTCTTCTGTGTTGCCATATTCATGCCTATGATATGACATAAGCCTTGGTTGCTATATTCTGTTGTTCTGTTATATTTTATAAGTTTCAGGGGGAGCTGTGTTACATAAACCAACATATCCTTCTTTTTTTGACATCATCAAAAAGGGGGAGATTGAAGCCTAGAAAAGGTTTTTGATGATGTTCTCTGTGTAATGGTTTATGCTGTTAATTAGATAGTTTATTAGGTGTTTGTTAGTTCATTATTAACTAGCTTTTAGTTTGTACAATGCACCATAATAAGCCTACATACTCTAGATCAATGTGTCCCTATGTCTTGTGTCCAAGTCATGTTGTCTTTCCTTTTGACTCTGAATGAATCGTATCAAATAGGGGTTGAATCGATTCAATAGTTTGTGGGATCAAAATGGTACTCTCTGACTTACTATGAATCGTATCAAATTACTTGTGAAACAATTCAATAAAGTTTCTGACTTCATATGAATCGATTCACATATATTTGAATCGATTCATCCATGCATCGTTTCTTTCTTGGTTGAATCGTCTCACAAAAGTTTTTGACTTGCTCTGAATCGATTCACATGGTGGTTGAATCGATTCAATCTTCATCTGGGTACATTTGAATCGAGTCACAGGCACCTTGAGTCATATCATCCTTCATACTTATCTGATGTGCCTTTTTGCTGTTTGAATCGATTCACATATTTAGTGAATCGATTCAACCTATTGTTTTTGTGCGAAAATTTAGTCTTATCTCCTCTTCATATAAATAGTCTCATCCTCATTACTTCCAATTCATTGAATCATTTGCATCTATTCTCTCTAGGTGTCAAAAACTCATTGTTCATACATTCTTTAAGATTAAAACTTTTTCTTAGAATCACTTTATCTTTGAGGGTGTAGATTCTCTAGGGTGCTAGTAGGGATTGTAAGTTGGTTCTCTCAAGGAGATTGATTGCGCTTAATCAAGGCTCTAAAGGAAGTGAATAATCTCATTCCACCTCCAAAGGGCTTGGGGGTCTTTCAAACCGTTCTTGAAATCGAAGGGGGTTCGTTTGTCGGACGTAGCATTGAAGACTCGAGTGAAGAGATCGAAGGAGTGCACGGGCAATTCAAGGATCTGAAGATTCAAGGAGCACCAAATTCAAGGGCTACTTGAAGTTTGGGGGAGCTTTGTTTTACATAGGAGTTGAAGAACTAGGGCTTTAATTTGAAGGAACTCTTGTAAACATTGTAATCAACTTTTCATACATAGTGGATGACCTTGGTGAAGGCGTACTTCATCAAGAAGAGTAGACGTAGCCCTTAGTGAGGACGAACAAGGGTGACCTACTATAAATCCCGGTGTTCTCTCTCTCTCCCTCTCTCTCTCTCTCTCTCTCTCTCTCTCTCTCTCTCTCTACTTTCATTATAGCACTTGAGTATTTGAATAATTGATTAGTAAATTGCTAGCTTTGATCTAAATAGTGTTTTTCTCAATAGATTAATCTGAATCCATTTGATTTAGGTTAAAACAATTTCTCTTGGATCAATTAATTGCAATACCAATTCAATTATTCAAATTCATGTGTTTTGTTTTTCCAATTGATAATTAGGTTTATTGTCATATAGGTTTGGTTTGAAATTGTATATCATTTTGTATCTTGTTTAAGGATTGTTAATAATTGATTGTGCTCAAAGATTTGTATCATGAATCTCTTAATTCTAAGATAAAATCTTATTCCACATATATTTGGTATTTGTTGATTCATTGTTTGTGATTCCTCTAACAAATTTCAAATAGTCAATTTGTTAAAATCGTTTTTCTCAAATCTCCGAAAAGTTTTTCAAACGCGCTATTCACCCCCCTCTAGCTTGGTAACTACCTAGCCATTGGGTGCTATGCTCTAGTTGTGAGCAAGGGAATTCTTCAAGAAGACGGAAGGCATTCCGGAGTTTGAAGAATGTATTGCATAACTTGTGTGATTACCTAAAAGACCAAGGGTGGTTGGATGCAAGGAGATCTTCAAAGCAGCGAAAGAAGTTCTGTGGTTGAAGAGGGTTTGATGTAGACTTGTGGAACTACAAAAAGGTAAAGGTGGAAGCTTGTAGAGATACATGGTGTAGTTGGAAGCAAGGGAACATGAAGCACGGAGAGAGCAGCATGGTGGTTGATAGTTAAATTGACATCATCACTAATTTAGAGTCAAGATGGAGAAATGTTGAAATTGACTCAAAATCTGATGGATGAAGAATATTGTTGCTAAAAATATAAAAGATTTGTTTTAAATATATTTTGTGCTGAAAATATATTTATAAACTATAAATATATTTTTGTACCGTATGAAGGAAGATTTGATGCAAATATATTTTGAAAGGGAATATTTGATGCAAATATCCTTTCACTGAAGGAGAAAAAAAACGTATCTTCAACGTGATATCCATTCCAAGTTTAAGAGTTATATTTCTCTATAAATATACACCTTGTATCAGATGAAAGAAGAGAGAGAGAGAGAGAGAGAGAGAGAGAGAGAGAGAGAGTAGAAAAACAAGGGTTTATAAACCAACACTAAAAATAGGGTTTGTAGAGAATTCTCTTGGGAACAAACACTAGGGTTGGGATTAATTCACCTGGGATAAACACTATTAGCATAGAGTCTCTTGGTCACGGGAAGAGATTCGGGACTTTGGGTAAAATTAGGTTTGAAGACTGATTCTTGTAACCATTTGATATCTCTTTGTAAAGTTACTCATCATTACAGTGGAACGAAGAGCTGCTCTCTCCACCAGACTAGGTTAGTATTGGACTGAACTAGGTAATCAAATTTTTGTGTGTTCTCTCTCTCTCTCTCTCTCTCTCTCTCTCTCTCTCTCTCTCTCTCTCTCTCTCTCTCTCTCTTTCTCCTTTTATTCTATTATTTGCTTGTGTTTATAATTGTTACCCACGTTGTTTTGGTTGCTTGATTATTTTGCTCCACACATCAAGTATTTTATTGGTGTGATTTTTGACGAATTCACAACAATTTGTTATCATCATTTTTGTTAACATAAGAGTATTTTTTATAAGGTCTCCCACATGGAGCCCTTTTTCCTTTTGACTTCATAGAAAACATCATAGGGCCCTTGGAGACTTGTTGTAGTCTAAGTCTTAGAGATTTGATCTCTTCATGTAAACTAGGACAAGTTTTACAATTTGCGAAACCCATCCAATATTTGGGTGAACTTGTCTTAGGTAACTCAATTCAAGAAATTAGAAATTGTTCATTAAATAGAGATGCATGGTAATCTTTCAAGCATTCAAAATAATATTTTAGTTGTGAAAGTTCTTCTTCCAATTTAAAATTAACTTTCTTTTCTACACTTAATTTCTTAAATGCTTTCATTGCATCACCATGCATATCTATTAGAGCCTTTTGTAATTCTTCATAGGAAGGATTAGATTCGGAGTCAGAGTAAGTTACCTCATTTCGCTTTTTCTTGTCACCCGTGAAACACAACTATGCAATTTTGTAATTTTTTGAGTCACTAATTGTGGATGCCAAGTCATCGTCCTCCCAAGCAATATATTCTCTTCTACCTATTGACTTCTGAAAGGAATTGGTTTTTCATTTTCTTTAGTTAGCTATGGACAATCAGTCTTCATGTGACCGACTTTTCCTCATCCAAAGCAAGTTCTAGACGTTGTTGGTGACAATTACCTAGTCCCAAGGAGTAGAAAATCGACAATAAACAGAATAGGTTAGGCGACACCAACCAATCTCCGTCTCATTGGCCTAGATTTCCCACAGTGAAATGGTGATCCTGAGATAGAAAATATAACCTAGAGTATATTTAACCATGTAATGCACCGTCATCCACCCAACGTCGACAACCTATTTCCAATCTCTTTAATAGTGATATATATATATATATATATATAGGGTTTTGCTAGAAGACACCTTTTATGAAGGTGTCTTTTAGCAAGTTATCCTATTAGCATTAACTAAAAGACACCAAGTAATTTTTATGAAGGCGTCTTTTAGCAAGTTATAACTAAAAAGTGGATAATCATACCTTGAGGTGTGGATTGCTAAAAGACACCTTCATGGGTGTCTTCTAGCAAAACTCATATATATATATATATATATATATATATATATATATATATATATATATATATATATATATATATATATATATATATATATATATATATATATATATATATATATATATATATTGAAACGATTCTAATGAATGATGTGGAAGATTGCACTTTAGTCACCTACGAAGTGACCAACAACAGTAGTTAATTGTCGTTCAAATCATTTTTTTCTTTTTAAATTGGCTTAACTGATTTAAAAAGTGTTGAAGGTAGTTAACTATCGTTTTGGCAGGTGCCTATGACCGATCGCTAGTTGCCTAAAGAGCGACTCTCATGAGTTGGATACGTAGAACTCACCTAAAAGTATCAATAGAGTATTGGGTGAAAGATGTCCTTTGGTATCTTAGACAGTACAAGGTGAATGCTGTCCAATTTAATTTCTGGCCCCAACAAAAATGCTAATTGATCAGCTATACGCATGCAAACTTAAAGTACGGCTAAGAGGCCATTGGAGAAAGTACACATAAGAAGACTTATTAGCATCTGGTTGGTGATTAAACTAGTAAAAGGACTTTGTGGTCTCAGATTCTGAGTCAGCAGTAGTTACACAAGAACACTACTCTTATAAATGCATGCATAATTATGACTTTAAAAAAAAAAAGTATTCCCACTAGATTTTACAATAATTATGACCACAGTGCTAAAAGCTTCCTCTGTACCGAGTCATACCAACGGTTCTAATATTTTGGTGCCAATAAAGACTGAATTTTAAGGTATTATTGATAACGAGTGCCTTCGTGATAAATTAGAAAAGGGAAATGTTAACTTGTATCCTTAATCTTAATGTATAAATTAATGAATCAAATATAGAGAATTTTAAGGTATTGTTAACGTGTGTATTACATTTAATCTTTAACTTTTTAATGAATTGAATGCACCAAATTTTAGAGAATATTTCTTCTTTTGGGTTTCTTAACATGTGCCCTAAGGGCACAAGTTAACACCACCCCATTAGAAAATTATTTTAAAAAAAAAAGATAAATAGTTCAATTTGCAATGCATTAAATGCATAAGTTCTTATAAAAAAATTACCATTTAAGGTCGTTAAAGAAAGTTCGGAAGCACTCGTTAATATTCTCCTTTAAAATTTAATGTCTTTATTTTTATTTTTAGGTATGAAATTTCCACCACTGATAACTAGCTAGCTATAACTAATCTTCGTCGAAAAATTTATAAAGCACATCCGGAAGATTAATCCTGATAAGATGTGAACAAAAGTTTATAAGTAAGGTGGTTACTTATAAGCTAGTTTTATAGGTATCTTCTCTAATAATTATGTTTTCCTCTATTAACTATTTATTTATTATTAGCGGTTCCAATTATATGTGAAGTTCTTGATATGACTTATATGAAAAAAGTTCTTGTTATTAGAATATAAACGTGCTTGAACTCATTATGGGTTACCCACTCAGTTTTATTGTTCAATAATAATTCAACCAACAAAATGTACACGAGGGGATCCAGGGTTACCCAATAATTTGAAGTCACAGACATAGTTTAAGATCATCAATTGCTTATTGGAGGAAATATAAGTTTATGAATAATATACCCTCTGCTAGCTGAAGTTGTGGCATAATTTCTTGATGTCTCGACCTAATTTGTCAAAGTTCCAAGTTATCCATTGAATGAAGTCCATAAAATTCAATTATTTAGTGAAGAGAAAAAAAATAATATATATTTATTAATTTCCATGTACTCAAGTATATGGAACCAAAAGCAATGTTGACATATAGATAGTTAATCTTTTTTGCTGTCAACCTTCCTGATTTAAAGAAAAAAGAGACTCTAGTAATATGAAGTTTGTTCGTCAAATATAAATAATATTCTCATGAATAATTGTTTCATCTAAGATTTGAATTTAAATTCTTCCAAACAATTCGTTGAGTCTAAATAAATAAATAAATTTATTTTATAATGACCAAAACGCATTTCTACATTTCCTCCTATACTTGGCTCATACTATAAAGAGATGAAATTCATTTAATAATTTTGGTTTCACGAATTTAGCATGATAAACTATTACTACCTAAATTCAAAATAAGTGTTGTTTGTTTCACATATTTCAACATTAACAATAAATAAATGTAGCGTCTGTTTAGCAAGGCCATGAAGGAAAATAAATGTTGGGTCTGTTTGACAAGTTCAGAGTTTCAAATCACTTGAAGGAAAAAAAAAATCAATTGGTTCTTGACTAAAACAAAAAAACAAGGGTGAGTGAGCAAAGAAATCGTGCCAGGTTCTTCGCTATCATTTCGTGAGACTAATATTTGTTGTATGAGTATGCTAGCAACAATCTCTCTTAAACATTTTCTCTAATATTCACTATTTAATTGGATTAAATTAATGTAGGTCCTATATTTTGGAAATGAAACCCACATAAAGTGGTGATGCATATATTGATTTCACCCAATAAATGAGTGAATGTTCAAAAGAATGTTGAAAGATAGTATTGTTAGCATTCCTCTTCGTTGTATATAACATTTTTTTAATTATAATAAATACTAACATCAAGACTAAATTAATAATATCAAAAATAAATATATAATTTCAGATATTTTTGTCAACTTTATGAATTCATGATGAATTCTTAGCGCCAATAACTTTAGGAATGGACTTAGAGAATAACTCAACTAAAGCCATTGCAAGTTCCAACTAATTAAAATGTGAGTGATATTTGTCAAAAAATGAAATGGAAGATCAACTTTTATGTCTCCTCCCAAACTATTTATAAATTTGATTTAAGAGTTCCACATGCATTATGGCTTCAAGGTGGAAAGATGACAAAGTCTTGTTAATAATTGATGCAGACCAAAAGGTTCTTCAACATTGAAAAGTTTAAATTTCAGAATATAAAAACGTAGAAGTTAACGTTTTGTACTTCCTTTTATATTAATTTATAATAAAAAAAACTGTATAGTCGATTTCCGTGTCCTTATATGGTGTAAAAGGTATAAGAATGAAAGAATTAAATAAAAAGATGTTAAAAATGATAAACATAAAGTGTGCCGAAACTGACTTTTGATGTCGATTTAAAAACCTTTTTAAGTTGGTTATTCATGTTGTTTAAATAGTTTGGACTTAGAAATTGGGGATTCTATAAATCAGTCAAGAAAAATATATTCTATAACGGATTTATAATGTTGTTTCAAAACATATTGTTAGCCACATTTTAAGCGATATTTTAAATTAAATAGATTTAAAAGGTATACTTTTAACGGGCTGTTGTTATTATCCGATTTAAAAGTCTTTTACATCACTTTTGAAAGTTTTTTAAACAAAAGTCGATTTGAAAAGAGTTAATCTTTTTCCTTTTAAACTCTTTTAGCGACAAGAGCGGAAAGAATATCATAGAGCAGACCAAAGTCTTCACAATTTATTTAAAACAATAATTTAATACGACAAATAAGTAAGTCATAAAATCATTAGTCACTTAAATTGAATGGATCTATCATTTTAACCCTAAAATTTAAGGACAGACAAAATCAAACATCTTCAATATTTTAAGACATCAATAAGTTTAATTAGTTTTTTCGTTACGCCATTTTCTAACACCGCATGGCTAAGATAGTTAAATGCATATGTGACACTCCACACTTGCAGCCACGCTTGTTATGTGTCATAGAGATGAAATTGAAGCTTTGTGTCTTTGAAATTATTGTACAGTAGTTTTACTGAATCATTAAAACCAATGCTACCCACACATAGAAATTATTTTTCAATGACACCCAGAGTTTTTGTTAATGCTAAAAAAATGGATTAAATATTACAATTTTTCATTTTTATCTTTGAAGTTACTATCTAGAGCTAAAGCAAAAAGATAATTATTTTTGCGGTATAAAAATATATGCTTAACATTCATTTAGTATTGAAATTGAATTTTGCACTTTATGCACTTCAAAGTTTATAGCTTAAACTAGGGGGAGCTTACAAACCTCACTTTAAGTTAAATTATGTTTTATTGGTTTGAAAAATTATTCTTTGATGTTTGTAATCATCTAAAAGGGAAAGATTGTTAGACTAAAATTGGTTAAATAACAAAGCCTTTAAGTTTTGATGATAACAAGTCATGTAAAAAGCATGTTCGTGAAGAATTAGGATACTCAAATGTGTGTTTAAGTGTGCAATAAATTATAAGTGTAAGAGAAGTTCTACCTATAGACCAAGTTAAAGCTCGGTACATATGTCAATACTGTAAACTCTAGTCAAATCTCAGGACCTTGATGAAGCTCTGCGTCATAGATAAAGACAATGCTCAGTATCAAGATTAAGGTAAACAATGTAGAAGTCAACTTCGTGGCTAAAGCGTTTAGACTGAGATCGTTTGTACTATCATTGACTCAATTATTCATTAATGATGCATGCAACGACTCTTTGTTAAGAAAGGAAACTTTGTTCTGATTTATGCAAAGAAGTAAATTTATTCAGAGAGTCATTGATTGAAATGAATGGATGGAACGTTGACAACATTTACTAAAAAATATTTCAAAATTCAGTCAAACATTCAAATACAAGGTTAATCTTGAGCAATGGTCATCGAGCTTTAGCTCTATATAAAGGACCAAGATTTGACTGAAGAAGGTGACACACGTAAAATAGATGGATATACATACGTACATGTGAATACAATATACACATTTGTTAATATTGTATACCTTGTATTGAAACAATCATACTAATTCATTAGAAATACACTTAAAAGTGTATTAAGCTTAAATTTGTTTACTACATGTGTGTAAACACAAACTTTTTTGTAACCACTGGTTGTTTGATATTTTTAGATTGAGATTATGAAGTCTTATAGATTAAGGCAAGGATATCTAGGACTAGTTTGTCATATTGGAATTGTTGTAATTTGTTGATTATAGTAAAATCTCTCGGAAGTGCGAGGAGAAACGATTAGCCAAGTATTATTGAGTGAATCAAAATAAATTTATTGTGCCTTCTCTTCTCCTTTATCTCTTTACTTTCAGCTTTTACCTTCAATTAAAAAGAAATTCAAAAAGAGACCAACACAATTCAAACCTCACTTTCTTGTGTGTTTCGCACCTCCACCAATGATCTTCCTAAGGCGATTAACCAACACCTTAGCCAAGACTTTATACTTGCACCCAACATTAGAAATGGGTCTAAAATATTTCAAACTATCAGTCTTTTGAATTGAAACTTAAAATCTACAATTTAGCCCTCTTGCCAATTTACAATACCGATGAAACTTTGATAAAAAATGCAACACTTCACCTTTAATCTCAACTAAAAAGTCCTTGGTAAATTCAATAATACCTTACAGTCCAAGACTTTTAATGGTATCACAATCCCGGACAGCCTATCTAACCTCCTCCTCACAAAACAATTTAATGAAATCTCCCTTACTAATTTAAAACACTAAGAGCCCGTTTGATACACATGATAAGATATAAAGTTGGATAAGGATATGATTTGATAGGGACATGATAAACATGACCGTATCATACGTTTGGTGTACACAAGAAAGTTGCATGATAGCATTATTTTATTCTATCTTGTGTTTGAAGCCCATTTGCTATTGACACGATAAAAAAACCTATTATATTTAAATTACAAAGTTATCCTTGTAAAACAAATACATGTTTTTTATGAAAAAACTATTTTCATATTTTAAATTGTCAGTAAAAAATATTAAAAAATGAAATAATTTCATATATTTGCAAAAAAAATAAAAAATTAATTTATGGGCACTACTAAAATTAAAATATTCAAACACAAAAGTACCACTAAAATAAGTAAATAAAAATAAATAAATATTTCGTCAAAATGAAACTTGTATCAACTTTAAATTGTCATACAGATAAGTAGCAATAAAATAGATGCAACAAAAAATGGCAAAGCAACAAAATATTGTCAAATATTTTCATCAAACAATACAAAAATTATTGCGCCAATGACTTCACAAAGGCAATACCATCATCAACATTAGCATAACTCCAGAATATGTGAAGACGATGTGGCACCAATAAAATGTTATTAGAAGCAACAAAACAAATTTGTTCTGTTAACTCTGTTTTCTCAAATTCTGCGATAACATTTATGGAATCATCAATCACGTATTTGTCGAAACCTAGATGATTTGCAGCTTCACACAATCGTTCTGAGCTTTTTTCAATTAAACTCCTGAAAGTCTTTCCTAACTCAAATATACTATGAGCAATTATATTTACTCCTTTGTTTCTTTTTCTGGATTGGCTTTTCATTTGGTCAATTTTTCTTTTAGATTGATTAATAGAAGGCGACTCTGAGATTTCTTCTTCATTCTCCTTTCCATTAAGTTGTTGTTGTTGTTGTTGTTTATAACATTGTTAACAAAAGGAGCAGCACCTTTACCAGTAGCATGATCTTTTTCAAAAGCATGACCAAGTTTGTCAAAAAGTGGGGTTAAAGCAGACTTATAATCTTTTGCATTTGGGTGACTATACACAAGAATAAAAAATATATAAAGTAATCAAAATGAGCAAACTAAAACATTAAAAAAATATTAATAAACACTAACCTTTACATGTTCCTTCCAAACTTAATTACTCTCCACCTTAATCATTTGTTTCTCTTCATTCCAACCAAATCCATTTTTGTTTAACATATCATAAATTATTGGCTAAATTGATATTTTCGTCCCTTAACTATTTAATTAGTATCGTTTTGGTCCCATACTTAAAATTTGTTCCGGTTTGGTATTTTAAGTTTATCTCTATTACACATTTTGGTCTTTTCCATTAGATTTATTAAAAAAAACGTTAAGGTTCTTCCCCTTTTCTTCATCTTCATATCATCTACATCAACCTTCAACAAAAAAAATCCCAGAAAAATTCCAGAAAAAAAATTAGAAAAACCTTCATTTCATCTCCAACTTTCAACAAAAAAAATCCTAGAAAAATTCCAGAAAAACAAAAAGATTCTAGAAAAATCTTCATATCATCTCCATCAACACAATAAGACCATCATCTTCTTTAACAGCACTCTCCACAAGAACTTTCAACACATCAAAAACAGTAAACGTCTGCTTCTTCTTATCCTTCCCAGACCCCCTTTCAACTTGTTAGGTTTCAACATTTTTCTCCAAAGAATCAAACATTAATTTCAAATTTTCCTCATGAAAATAAGAAATTTCGTTTTCAAAATTTCTGAATTCATTATAATCCTGCTCAACATTCTATGATTCAACTCTCAAATGATCAAACCCTAATTTCAACTTTTTCATGGGAGCCTTATCAAAATCAGAAATTGCCCATCCAAAACACAAAATTCATCGAGATGAATCTCATAAAACTCACTGAATCGATCTTCCTCAAAAGAATGTGATTTTCAAACCCAGAGAAGTTAACGAACATTTGAGAAACATCATCAACATCAATAACAGCTTGATTAAACTCACAGTGAGGAACATTAATAAAGGAAGATGGGTCCTCCGACAGAGTGTGAAAAACTTGGTTATCGACGTGCTGGGTCTGGAGTGGAGAAGGGAATGATAAGGAGAGTGGATGATGTTGGAGGGATGATCTCAGCAGTGGCGTCATGGTGGTGGTGGTTGTTGCAGTTGCAGGGTGAAGTGAGAGTGTCTCCGACGAAGGGGACGCTGTTGAGAAGTCCTTCTTGGGAAGTGGATATGCGAAAGGATTCGTATGGATCTTCCATATTCGATTTTTGTTCTTCCAATTTCCTTGGTAACTTTGTGTCTACAAAAAAAACTTACCCAATTTCTTACCATCCTCTTTCTTACTTTATTTTATCGTACCTGAAAATTATTTTCCAGTGTATATTTTCTGGAATTTTTTTGTTGAAGGTTGATGGAGATGATATGAATATGAAGAAGAAGGGAAGAACCTTGACATTTTTTTTTAATTAAACTAACGCAAATGACCAAAATGTGTAACAGAGATAAACTTAAAATACCAAAACGGAACAAATTTTAATTATGGGACCAAATTGATACTAATTAAATAGTTAAGGGACGAAAATAGCAATTTAGCCTGAATTATTTAATAAAGTATCCTTAGTCTGTTCATACTCGATTCAATATGCAGTTTTACCTTAACTCCACATCCAGAAAACATCTCTTCCAACTTTGTCTCAAATTTTTTTAGGGTATATGATTTGAATTGCCTTCATCCTCTAATTCAGACTATTGTCTACGATCTCTCTTTTGATTGTTGGTTTGTTGCATGCTGTTCTCAAATTCCTTTCCTATGATATTACCAAATTATCAATCATAAAAACACAACCGACTATCAAAAAGTATGCAACATTGAAATAATTAATGGTAAAATAAATCAAAATACGGTGCTCCTTTAGTTTCATCATAAATTCAAATTTCCATGTAAAAGTGGAAAGAAATCAAATCAACAAAATAGGCAATCAAGCAAAAAAAAAAAAATCATAAAGCCATATTGAAGAATGACTCACTATCATTAAAATTTGAAAAGAAAAAAAAGTTCAACCATATCTAAACACGATTGTTGCAAAGTTAGATATAGCATTATGTTCAGTTGTTATTGTAAATCAACCAGTTTTAGTTATAGAAAGGAACAAGTATTCTAAGAGCACTCACATAACCATTCAGACAATATTAAAATAAACAAATACACAAACTTTTCTTCGAAGAAATCAAACAAATAATCAAAATGATAATATGTTAATTATCCCACGTGAAAACAAAAAAATGCACAAAAAGCTAAAAACTGGGGGATCTAAACCACCCGAAAACAACACAACAACACAACTAGCATAAGGAAAATAATACACCAAAACTCCCCCACATGAAAACAAAAAATATAGTCAATCATGTGAACAAAACAACATCTCGATAACAACATTCTCACAAAAAATTTCAATCAAAACGATATTAGCATAACCTATTACATGTAGTATTTCAATCGACATGTTTTTTTTCTTCCAATTAGAAAATTCATTTTGTTGTCAATCGTTACAACTTTTCAATCAAACCTTCAATCGTGAAGCACAAAATATGAACAAAAAATAGGAATGATTAGAAGAACAATGATGTGATTAACAGGAAAGCCATACTTGAAGGTTTTGAGAGAGAGAGAGAGAGAGAGAGAGAGAGAGAGAGAGAGAGAGGAGAGAGGAGATACATGAAAAATCCTGAAACGTAGAACGTGAAAGAATATTGATATGCGATATAGGTTTCTAATCCTATGAGATTCGTAACCAACCAAAAAATAAGGATCGAAATAACAAAGGAGGAGTAGGATAGGACTAGAAATAGGTTAAACTTATCATTTCCTATTAGTGCACCAAACAACGGACTGAGTCAGGATAGGATATTCTAATCATATCCTATCTCTTTATCCTTCACACCAAACGGGCTCTAAGAGTCTTAATTAAAATCATCCATCCTAGGTCTCACCACATTATTTTCCTAAAAGTTATTAAAAAAACGGTCCTACATTGTACCTCGAACATTAGCCACTCCCTCAACCTGATCATTGTTAACATTGATTGAAATTATAGAATTGATCCTCCTTTTACTAGACATAATCTCGTTATTATTTTTTTTAATTGCATCATCCTCTTTGAGCCAATTAAGTTTAGACTTTATCTGATGTGCTTGCATATTTGTATGAATATAAGACAAAGAAAACAAGCTAAATGTAAGAGAATGTACCTCTTCCACCATTCGATTCCTTTAATTCTCCATCCTGCCCTTAAAAATCAAGAGAGAAAATATGATCTTTCATATCTTTCAGAATTTAAGAATGGTTCTGATGCCCAATTTTAAGCCTTCTTTTGATTAATTTTAATTTCTCCTTTTGGACGAATCCAACCAAACAATCCACTTGAAAGAACGCCATTTATCAATAACAAATTTTTTATACTTAAGGAATTCAACCTAGGATTGAAACATACACGATGGTATAGGTCCCAAATTTTCCTCATCAATAATCAATATAACATGGAAATGATCATGCATTCCTCGAACCAAAGCGACCATGTTACAATTTGGGAAATGTAAGCACCAATCCTCTGTCAACAAGAATTTATCAAGAAAGTTAATAGAATAAACATCACCATGGAATCACGTAAACCATTTCCCATAAAGAGAAAGGTCAACTAACATACTATCATTACAAAAGTTGTAAAAATGAGTAAATTTATCCTGTCGAGGGGTTGTCCCCTACATTTTCTTTCCTTCTCTGGGCGAATGGCATTAAATTTAGCACATACATACCAATTAGCCCTTAGAAGATTCTCAATTAGGCCTCTTAAAAGAGCCTAAATAGCTTATTTACGACCCAAATCACAAGGTGCATGGACATTAGCAAAGAAAATATACTTTGCCACTCCTTTGGAATCTACCTTGAATAATGAGAACATGATAAAAACTCATAGTCAGCCACACTTCCACTTGTGAACTATCCCACATCATCAAAACCCCATCGGAGGCTCCAACTAAAGACTAATAAGAAAAACAAATGAATTAATTCTAACATATAAACACACAAAAACCATCTATGACTTCCATCTTCCTCTCGTAAATATACAAAATCGATGGCCTCTTTTCCAGGACCAGCTGCACCTCCTTCCTCTTTACCAACCCTCTAACATTATAAGAGTTAATCTTCATCTTGACCCCCTACTCTTATCTTTACCTCCATCACCTATTCCCTTCTCAACATCTTTCGCTTTCAACTCTTTATCCCTCCTACTACCTTCATCCCCTACCACTACCTTTTCATTTATCATCCACCTTGGAAAACACATTGAACATATTAATTTTATCACATCTATACAGAAGAGGAATGTACATTTTTCAACGAAACTCCATTACCTTTTAACATTGATTAATACACTCCTCACACCTCTCTACCTCTTTCTTTTATTTCTTTTCATATTCTTGAGCATAGTTTTCCTAATTTTACTGGAAAGCCTCACAATGTTTCGCATGGGCAAAAGAGATGGTTGTTTAAATTTTTCAACTGAATTTTTATCCGTAACCTTTCTTTCCTTTAAGATTGTTCGTCTCCAAGGTCCTAACACATATTAACACTGGTGTTTGTGGGTGGGGGGGGGGGGTGTTAAGATTGAGGTTGTTGTCCCTTCTTAATTGTTATACCCCCCCCCCCCCCCCCCCCCCGTGATCCTTTTCCATAGGTAAAATGAATGAAGAGACAATGACTTCTTGATCCATATTCCCACTACCACTCTTAAATATTCACTTGATTATCATTATTTTCTGCTACCTCACTTTTCTCCCATATCCTACCTCCCTTAAAAATAGTCTGTATCACTTGCAAGTCCAAGTTTACGTCTTCACCATTTTACCGAGCCTCTGACAAAATTTTACCTTCTGGCACAACATTTGATTTCACTTCACCAATCTCTTTGTGTGTTCGTGATGTTCTTTTACAAGAGCATCGACATCACGATCGTCCTCATTCAACCCATAATCCTCATCATTCACAAAATTATCATAACCATTCTCGGGCTCCGCATATGGAAATAAACATATTCACCTAAAGCCATACATAATTCCTCCACTAAAATTATATCACACAACTTTTGGTCAATCTGAATATCTTGGACAAAATTAATTACCTCCAATTAGGGAATATATATCATAATGCAAATGTAATGAAAACATAATTTATTCCCCATAATCCAATAAACCTATTGAAAATGACCTTTAGAAGTGGCAATCAATTTAGAAAACAAATCATTACAAGCATGGATCAGAACACAATAAAGTTGTAACTGCACCCTTCACTTATAAACCAACGTCTTTTGAGTCCAAGCACTAAGATTATTAAAGAACTGGCTAAAAATATCAGAAACATCATTAAAACACTCAAAACCTCCTGTGAGCCTAAGAATTGCAAAAACAAATTGAAATTCTAGCGCGTTAGTTAGAAGATGTTCTATGTGATGTTCCAACACCAGGCATACAGAAAACGGATGTTGAGTTTAATGTTTAAACATCATGCTAACAAACATAAAATACGTAAAAATAAATGACAAGACAGTAAATGGCACAGAAGGTTTGTTGACCCAGTTTGGTGACAAACACACCTACTCTAGGGGCTACCAAGTCAGGAAGGAAATCCACTACTGTAGTCCTTATTCTAAAGTTCTCAGCAAACCACGTTTACAACTTAAGACCTAGGACCTACCCGTCTTGATTTCAACCTAGGAACTCCTAGATTTGAGATCTCATCTCACTATCCCACAAACAATCACAGCTCCTGTGATTATGAGATTACAACTCAAAATAGTGAAGTTACCTTCAAACACAAACTACTACCTTGCTTCAAAGCTTTGGTGTAGTAACAAGTTACAACTCAATAAACAGTCCTACGCTTGCATCAAGGTGATACAAGAAAGGCTCACAAATAACAAAAACACAGTCCTAGACTTGCATCAAACGATACAAGAGAAGCACAAAGAACATGACTCAAAACCCTAAAAGCTATTCTTTTGAATGACGACTTGAATGAATAATTAGGTCTTGAAGTGTTGAATATATACTGAAGTAACATGGGCTAAAAAGTCTTGTTGGACTTCAGAACAATGTAGATCCTTCAGCTGATCTACGTAACAAGAATCAGTAACAAATATAGAAAGTACTAAAAGGTATGAACATCTTTAGGAACCGCCAAACAAATCCAAAGATTCCCTAAAATATTGTTACTCCTTTAGGAATAAAAACACAGTTGATTATGAACAAATAGCGTGTTGCTTGGCCAGCAAGAAATAAAGGCGTGGATTCCTTAATAAGATAAAGCGCGCGTACATCTAGGCATAAAAATAGGGCACACTGAACCGTGCCAGGATGTTGGAACATCACATCCAACATCTCGTAGAAATGCCAAAACATGTTGGAACATCGTATCCAACATCAACACATGGATATTTGTTTTAGTAATAATGAAGCCAATACAAATACCCAACACAAATTTGTCTCCACCTAACGATACAACATAAAAATCATATGAACCCGCATCCATTATTAGCTGTTTAATGAGAGGTATTTTTTCCCTTCAAACACCGTACCAACCACTCTTTTGCTGGCCCATATCACATCTTCCCTAACATAGCTATACTTCCATACATAACCTTTAACCAAGTAACATCCCCATATTTCCCTTCCTTCGATAAACAACCCCCCTCCATGACTTCAACATTGTAGCATACATTTTCATATCCCTCTCGCGTTCCACCCGTACGACCCTCATTCTTCCCCACTCTTGAATACCCTTGCTCCTCCCAATTACCCAAGGTTATCTCAACCCTTTTATCTTTAGTATTCCTCTCTCCCCTTATCTCCTTCATCAACCCTCCCCTTCACCACACGTTCACCAACCCTACTATTTTCCTTTTATTTTTTCTCCCTCCTTCCTCACTTCTTTCACACCGTCCTCCCTCAACAAAACCACTCCATTCTTTAACACTTCCTTCCAACCTTCAAAGCCATCAAAATGGACAACATTCGCCCCCTACTCTATACTGGCCAAACCAAAGATTGTTAAAGGATCGAGCAAGTTTCTTTTCATCTCGAACATGACTATAATGAACAAACCCAAAAACCTGGATGCGGGGATTTCTTTTTTTAGACAAGTACACATCGAACAATATACCACACACATCAAACCCTTTCCTTAATTCAACATACGAAATTTGCAAGGGCACATTGGTGAAATATAAAGAAGCGACACCTGCCCCTCTTTGAACATGATTTCGCGGTGCACCGTGAATATGATGATTGACTCATATTTGTCTAGCCACGCATTACTAAAATCCACGTGAATAAAACTGTTCTAGACGATGTGATCATGTTAACACTGTGATCACTACTAAAGGCACGCCACAGTTGACCAGTCTGTTGCAAATGTACCCATAAGCGCCCACTCCTTGACCCCGTAACCACAAAACCCTAACCTCTGAACCTTGTTGAAGTCTTCAACTCTTTGATGACTGTCGATTCTGCCCCTTGTCGAGAGAAACTCTGAAACTTGGCATGCCCTTGATTATCCTCCCTTATCCCCTATTATATCTCACCCTTAGTGGAACCTTTCCGCTCCCATGATGTCTCACCTCTGGCGAAATTGAATAATTTGTAGTGGTTTTATCTTAAAATTGCATAATTTTATTTACAAAATATAAGAAAATATTCAATCACATAACACTTTCATGATAAGTTGTGATATTATTTCATAATATATATTCATGAATATTCAAATAATTAATTATGTGACTGGAACACCATGTAAATTCTTCTTACATTATTTTTGGGGAAAGTTCTTTTTACATTGTCAATTATACTATTAAAATTTTAATTCAATGAACTTTGATATTCGGGATAAGTATAAAGTTAACAAAAAGGTTCACTACTAGAAAAAGCAAAATTAGAGATGGAAATTAGTGACGGAAAAAATAAAATCCCTCACAAATTTCTTGATAGCAAAATTTAGTGACAGAATTAGAAAGTGGTTTCACGTTTTCCCTATCTAAATTTCCCTCACTAATTTTTTTCTTTTTTAGTAGTGGTTCAGGGGATAATTGTAAATGTTTAATTAAGTAGAAAGTGTTTAGGTTCTACAACTGTTTTTGAGTCCCAAAACTTCATATATTCCTTTGCAGGTATACTTATTCTACAAATAACCAACAAGACTTGCAAAGTTTAACGACATGCTGCAGTGTCCGTACACATTTTTTCTTAAGATACTATGCATAGGTTTATTATTATTTTATTTAATTAGGTTATAAGCTTTTGTTTATAATGTTTCATTGGCTACATGAAAACTCCTTTTAGTTTAACCATTCAATCATTTCAAAACCAAGTTGATAATTTTTTTAATTTACTTTACATTTCATCACTTTTAAGACATTTTAATTATTCTTTGGTCTTTTGGGGGGATGGGGAAGGATCAATGTTTTGCCGTTGTTATCCTTGCATTCTTATAGTGGCTTTTATATTGTTGACATGCAATATAAATTTCATATCTATGAAATTATTGTGTTGTATTGTGTACTTTTAAAGGTTTGTTTTTTCTATCTTGTTTTACAAAAGGTTTGGGAGAAGCATGTGCAATGGTGCTGAATCTCGAGGAAATATAAATGGTGAGGTAGTGATATCAAAGGTTGAGAATTGCCATGAAGAAAGAATGCGAAATACAGAAGGTAGTGAAAGAGCTTGCCATTGTGGCACTGGTCTTCTTCAACGTATATATCATCATCTTAGTACTCTTCTTCCTAACATTTCAGTATCTGAGGTTAGTAACCTCGATCTATCATTCTATCTATCTATCTGTCTGTCTATCTGTCTATCTCTCTCTTCGTGTTTTCGTTATTGGACCGAGCAAAGTTTTTCTCATGTTTTCTAAACTTGTTTGTTGGGTTTAAAAGATGAATTTAAAACATTTTGAAAACCTAACATGATATCATATAATGAACTAACGTTTTTTGTTGACACATACACAAATGAAAACAGAATATAGGTGTCGTGGGATCCAAGTCCAACCCACACACCTACACTATGTCCCATTACTAACCACTGCACTTCAACAACATAAGGGGCACATAATGAATTTAAGGGTTTCCATAATTAATGTTTGTAAGGTAACTAGAAGAACATATTCATTTATAGCAAAATGATAATGATATTCTCGTGAAAATTTTTGTAGGTTTCAATATAATTTTTATAACCAACCGACATCAGGCTTAACAAACATGAGTAATAATGTAACAAAAAAACATGAGTAATAATGTAACAAAAAAACATGAGTGATACTTGGAAAAAAAAAATGTCTGAGTTGTTATGGCTTCACCTCGTGAAATTGTTCAAATTGGTAGGAAGCCTCCTTTAGAGGGATGGGTTAAGTTGAATACGGATGACTTTTGTAGAGGTAATGAGTTATCTGGTTGTGGTGGTGTTATCCATGGAAGTGATGGTGAATGGTTGGGTGGCATTGCTAAAGGTGTTGTTATGTGTAGCGCCTATATAACATAGCTTTAGGGAGTGTTTGAAGTATGCGAAATTGAATGTGAATTCTCTAGTGGTTTCTAATGTCCTTTCTAATAATGAGAACGGAAGCCTGGTTGGTAGATCATTGGTTGTGAAGATTTGTCGATTGCTTGAGTTGGAGTGGGAGGTAGTGATAAATCACTCTTACTGTGAAGCCAATCAATATGCTAATACCTTGACAAACTTCAGATGCTCGAATGCTGAAATTGTTTATTACGAGATTTGTCCAGTTAAATTATCTCTTTTGATTGACATTGACGTTAGAAGATTTATTGCCCCGCGTTTAGCTCATTGGTTGTCTGTCTTTTTCTTCGACTTTCGGCCTCTATGTAATAAAAAAAAGAAAAACATACGTAATACTTAAAATCTATAATTAAATCGGAGATTCGAGGTTATATATTGTACCCTTCCATTAATAAAGTCAATTGCTCTTTTTTTTTTGTTCGGGGTTTAAACTTCGGACCTTGTATATATTATACATTGTCCCTACGAACTGAGTCAAGCTCACAAAGACAAAGTTAATTGCTCTAAAAAAACAGATAACTTTTTCCAGCCAATTTGTCATTTCATGGTGACGTGTAGTATCAGTAGGATAAACTAGAAAATGTTGAAAATTCGGGATATGATAATTATGAAGAAAAAAACATTTTTCATGAGTAAAATTCTTTTGCATAGGAAATATAAAATATAAAGGCATGCAGTCTACTTCGAGTGTTTTCAATTTTTATTTTTAGCGATAAATTTAACATGAGATAATTACAATGATTTTTCTTAAATACATTTCAAAATACATTGAATATTTTAAAAAAAATTATAAAAAAATCATAATATTAATAGAAGGAAAAAATACAGCTATAGATGTCATTTTAGTTACTCACGTACAACGTAAAAAATAAAAATAACATTAAAAATATTATTAAAAAATAAAATGAGACTTTGATTTTCAGTTTTGCAAAATACAATCTCTTATTAATCGTTATATTTAAGATTGACTCGTTCTCTATTTATTCGACACTGACAAGAGTAAAAAAATATAATTTTATATAATTAAGTGATTGAACTCAAATGTTAATGAGGTTCATCAAAAGATGAATCGTTCGAAAAAAACTAGAGTTCAATTTTTAAGTGGAACAATTCATGATTAAATTTTACTTACTTCACTCTTGATTTCAGATTATTAAAGACCCCTTACCGTAGGAGTAAGAGGGTTAACACAAAAAAATAAATAATAATCTCATATTGTTGCGGTCGGTTACTCCACACACGCTCACATTAAGAAGATTTGTGATCATTTGATTGTCGATTGTACTATCCAAAAACTAAGAATATGTTTTTTGTAAAAATTAAAATTACCGAGCCCAAGATCATTGTGGATAGTTCGATCTCAATCAGACGTAGATATTAAGCCTTGATGGCGTGAATGCAGGAAACCCGAGTTAATGAAGTATATTTCATTGAAACTACTGCAACAACTAGTATATAAGAAATGATATTTATACAATAATTTTTTAATACAACATTGCTATTTTCCACGATACAAATCATCCCGACTGGTTCCCGAAGATTTGCCAGCCGTTGGATTTGTTTTTTTATTGGAATACATGGGTTATTGAAAAAAAGGAGGCGGTACCCACATGGCTATTTTGCACTATCGGGATAATCTCGTGAGATTTGTTTTCGGGAACTCTAGCATTTTCCTTTTTAATAACTTAAAAATCATCCGTTATGTACTTTGTCATGAGTTGGAACTACAACCTTAAACATCAAATAACTAATCTCTTCTACTGTACAATGAGAACACAAAGGAACATCAATAGAAAATTATAAACACAAGAAAACACAAATGGAAGATATGCCCATGAATCAGATTTTGGGTTTCCATCTTCATTGTTGTGAATGAGTCAGCAGTGTACTATTCCATATTATTTAATATACTAGTATATACTACTATTATAATACTACTATGCGCGTGCGTGTGTCTAATACAGTTCATCATAATAAACCATGTCTTGTTCTTCATAGTGTTTGTCCATAATTCTTGAATATTTTATTTTTGTCTAATAAATAAATTATGACTATGATTATGGTGTTCAATACTATGCCTTTAAAGCTTCCATCATTTCTTTAATATTAAGTTTTAGATTCAAATGATTCTTGTTTTATATGACCCCAATTTTTTCTTACTATATATTTATGATGACGTCATTACATGGATCATCTTCCCTTAAAAAAATATGTAGTACGATATCGTAGCTAGTCTTAACTCTAATTGTCTAGGATGCTACTAATATATTATGAGAGAAGTGAGATTTGGGAGCAACTTTACATTACTATTATTTTCTTTTATTCATTTTCACTTATTGTGTCTCTTTCTCCCTCTTAGCTACGTTGTAAATAATAATACATCTTGCTAGATTCCTATAATGTGACGAATCAAGGTTTGAATTCTATTTGAGAATGATATTTACATTTAGTGGTCGACATTCATCATATAATAGTACCTCCACTCTAGGGAACTTAAGGAAAAAAAATACTTCATTAATACACCCTGATTCTACATTAACAATCTAAAAATATATCATAGAATGTCGATAATGTATATTTAGGTTTAAATGCTCAATTAGTCCCTTAACTTGATTTCAAGTATCGGTTTAGTCCTATAAGTAATAAAAGGTCCGTTTAGGTCCCTTAATTTTATTTAAAGTAACGGTTTGGTCCCTTCTGTTAATTTAATTCAAAAAAAACGTTAAATCTTGGTCCCTTAACTTATTTAATTAGTATTAGTTTGATCCCTAAATTTAACGTTTTTTTGAATTAAATTAACAGAAAGGACCAAACCGATACTTTAAATAAAGTTAAGGGACCTAAACAGACCTTTTATTACTTATGAGACCAAACTGATACTTGAAATCAAGTTAAGAGACCAATTGAGCATTTAAACCTATATATTTATAATGTTTAGAAAGTGATCTCAAACTGAGTATATAGTAAGATATGATTAGATACATGTGTAATTTTTTATTATTTAATTAATGTATAGTACATATTCTCCATTACAGTTGCTCATTTCATGGCCCTTTTGCCAGCAGTTTTACTTGAAAGTTCAGCATGGATTGATTTTTCATAATACATAAAGGCTTGATAATCATACACAATAGTAATTAGTAGTATCTTCTTGATGAACAATAACACAATAGTAATTAGTAAAATTACAATACTTTTCGTTGAAATATTTGCAATAACAAAACAAATAATTTGCATGCAGGTGAAAGAAGAGTTGCGATCGCTCTCAAAGATTGCATGTCCCATAACAATGACAAGCCTAATGATGTATTCTCGGTCAGTTATCTCAATGCTTTTCCTTGGTCGACAAGGAAAAGCAGAGCTAGCTGGCGGTTGCCTAGCGCTTGGTTTCGCCAACATCACCGGAAATTCCATTCTCAAAGGCCTAACAATGGGAATGGATCCACTTTGTTGTCAAGCTTTTGGAGCCAAAAGATGGTCAGTTCTAAACCAAACACTTTTCAGAACACTCTCTCTCCTCCTACTAGTTTCAATTCCAATTTCACTTTTGTGGCTAAACATGGAACCACTTCTTCAATTACTAGGTCAAGATCCTAGTGTCACAAAAGTTGCACAAATTTACATGCTCTACTCAATTCCTGAACTATTAGCTCAATCTTTTCTCAATCCATTAA
The DNA here is from genome assembly GCF_051527215.1 of Medicago sativa. Lineage (NCBI taxonomy): Eukaryota > Viridiplantae > Streptophyta > Magnoliopsida > Fabales > Fabaceae > Medicago > Medicago sativa. The sequence continues at coordinate 26,743,312 of NC_140752.1, read as the reverse complement.
GAACTTTCTTAAGAACTCAAGGCTTAACAACACCAATTACTATGATTGCATCAATTGCAGCACTATTACACCTACCAATAAATTATTTCCTAGCTACATACTTAAAATTAGGTGTAAAGGGTATTGCATTAGCAACTGGAATGAATTCAATAAACATAACATTAGGGTTGTTGGTTTATATTGTTTTCTCAAATAAACCACTTAAGCCATGGCAAGGTGTTAATATATTTGACTCAATTTTTCATGGTTGGAAACCATTGCTTAGCCTTGCAATTCCTAGTTGCCTTTCAGTTTGTTTAGAATGGTGGTGGTATGAGATAATGCTATTTCTTTGTGGTTTATTAAGTAACCCTCAAACTTCGGTTTCTACAATGGGGATACTTATTCAAACACTTGGTTTTCTGTATATTTTTCCATATTCACTTAGTGCATCTTTGACAACAAGAATCGGTCATTCATTAGGGTCAGGACAGGCCTCTCGAGCACAAGGAACAGCTATAATTGGAATTTTGGTCGCGTTTCTACTTGGAGTTTCGGCTTTTATTGGATCGATTTTAGTGAGGAAAAATTGGGGGAAATTATTTACCAACGAGGTACAAATTATTGATATGATAAGAAAAATACTTCCGATTTTAGGGTTATGTGAAATTAGCAATTGGGCACAGACGGTATCGTGTGGGATTTTAGCTGGCACCGCACGTCCTTATGTTGGTGCTAGGATTAATTTGTGTGCATTTTATTTAATTGGGTTGCCAGTTTCAATTTTTGCTTCATTTGTGTACAAATTTGAATTGGTTGGTTTGTGGTGTGGAATGTTGGCAGCACAAGTTTCTTGTTTTTGTATGATGGTGTATACATTGATTCAAACTGATTGGGAACAACAAACTAGAAGGGCATTGGAGTTGGCTCAAAAAACAACGGAGCAAGAAAGTGTAATCATCGATGAGGAAAGTGTGTTGCTGGATTCTCTTTAAGTGAATGTTTGGATCTGCGGTTGAAAATTGTAAAATCGCATTCCAATGCATGTGATTGTGAAAGTTACAACTTTTTGTTGCCGCGGTTCCAAACATGCTATACGGCTTTTAATGCTATTAGAAGCATTTTTTTCCCCTTTCAAATTACACTTTATTAATAGGTGGATTTTATTCAAATTTCATTGATATAAAAGAATTCTCAAATTCATTCTCTTTTTAGTGAAATTCATGGAATACCCCCTATCATAAAGTGTTAATTTTGAAGAGTTTGCTTTTTAGTCAATGAGATTTTTATAATTTTGAAGAGTTTAGCAATTTTTGTTTAGTGATGGTAGTCTTTGAGTGTAAGTTATTTTCCTTTTTGAGTAATTTTATTCATTGTTCATTCATTAATTGTAATAGGCAATTTAATTTGTAAACTTGCTGGTGATTAATATTTTTTCCATGATACATATTCACTATTGTGTGCAAAGAAAAAGCTAGCTGCATTGTGAACAACTCGTTCACAATCAAGCTTTTATCAATATTGTTGAAGTGTAGATGGAATTTGAATTAGTATTAGTTTGTTATTGATTCATTTAAGTTTGATTGTATAAATACTAATTCCATGGTAGCATTTCAGTTAGTGTAGATGATTTATCCTCTTGCAACATAGTTTTTTATGATGTGAGTTTTGAGAAGGTGTAATCCTTACTATTACAACAGAAGCATGTAAAAAAGGTATATTATGTTTCACAGATTTATTAAACAAAGTTTTGAAAGTTTTTCCATTCAAAGAAAAACCCAATTTTTTCTTTAAAACATTTTGCTACTGTATTTTTCAAATTTAATTTTCTTCTTCTAAACTTGCAAAATTTTCGCATTTGAAAGAAACATTAGAACATCTAGTAGTTTGGGATTTTTTATAAGAAAGCTTTAAGGATTTGCTCAAATCTTTTTTTAAAATGGAAAATTTATTTTCTTAAATATATAAGGTTTTCTTTTGAGAAGTAATTAGTTTAATGATCATATTGGTTTTCACTTATAATTCCTCATATGTAGGCAATGGATTAAGTTTATTATCACTTGCCTCATTATTCTCCTTGTAGCGAACATCTGATAAACTAGCTTATCGCGTATGGGCTTATAACGAATATTTGATAAGCTATCTTATAATGGATGAGCTTATAACGGATGACTTATAAGCTAGCTTACAACTGATAGCGGATAAGCTAGCTGATTGAATTTGTAGTGTTTGAATAAATTAGTTGTTAAAGTAGCTTATAAATATGAAATGACGTAAAAAATATGTATTTAATTAATATTTCTTTTTCAATTAAGATTACATGGGTAAAACTTAGATAAAAAGTTTTAAGCTATAAACTACTTGAATTATAGCTCATCACAAATCACTATAAACTCATAAAAATAAACTATAAGCTCATGAGAAAGTGACCGTTAACAAATAAGTCTTTCTTAATCAAATAAGCTTACATGACATAAGTTATAAGTCATAAGCTCAAAAATAGGTCTTACCAAAAGACCCTAGACCCTTCTTCCTTTCTTGCCTTCTTTTTGTTTTTTTAATTTTAAAAAAGGACATCTTTGAAATGGAGACCGAACATTGCATCTTCATATGTGACCGGTTTTTTTTTTTTTTTTTACATTCATAGCATGTGTAATGGATGAAAAAATTTCTTCCTATTTTTTTTCAAAAGCAAATTTATGTTGATAATGGGTAAACTAGCACAAGAAGTGCAAAGCAACTCCAAATGAAACATATATATATAAACAAGGTCTCCCCTAACATTCTTAGGGGATTAGGCTAAGTTTGAGAAAATGACCTAAATATTTTATAATATTTTTCCTGATAAACGATGACTGTGATACGCATTAATTATGGCGGTTGACATCTCAAATGTGTTGGCACCCAAGTTACCATAATACAATATTTTTAATTACCAACTATGCTGACATCCAAAAAATAACGTGTATCAAATGCACCTCATCCTATGTATTATTAATAAAAAAATATTAACAAAAAAAGTTAGGGGCCAAACAAAACCCAACAAAACTAAATAAAACGATATGTAAGCATATCAAACATATCTAAAAAAAATAAGCCCCAATAAAACTAGGATATACATATTGAAGCTGACCTTGGTGTTGGAGTTGTTTTGGTGATGTTTGATTAAGACTAGCACCTAGTGATCCATGATCTTAAGTTTCTTCAAAGTGTCTTGTGTGTCAAGTTTCATTTTGTGGCAAAACTCCATTCTCTATACCTTTGAATCATATCGAAAATTGTCGATTCGTATCATACTCCGCAAGTCTAGTTCTTAGAAGTGTATTCTTTGTTTTGGTTCAACAAGTGTGTTGTTAGAAAGATTGTCATGTTTGAAGTCAAGTTTTCTGTTCAATGTGTTCAAAATCATTTATTTTAGTGATTTGATTCGATTCACATATTGCATTCAAACTCTTGGATGTTTGGCTCATGAAAAATTGTTCAAAAACAATTTTTTAATGTTTTGGATCGATTCATTGAAATTCTCGGGTGTTTGGCTCATGAAAACTGCATTTGAATAGATTTAAATATGTCCTGAAAGTTTTGATTTGAATCAGAGTTTTTCTGATTCTAATCATTTGATTCGAATCAAATTATTTTGAATAGATTCAGAGTTGTTCTGGAAATGCTGATTCGATTCAAAGCTTCTTTGAATCAAGTCAACCTTCATCTGTAATTCTTTGATTCGAATTAAAGATTCTCTAATTCTATTCAATCTTCATGACAACCCGGATTTCATATTTTACACTATTGAATCGATTCAAACTTTTATGATTCGATTCAAACCCATTTTTTAGTGTTATTTTGGGTCAAACTTACTCTTATCTTACTGACCTATATATACTGTTACACACACACACACACACACACACACACACACACACACTCATTTTTCTATCAATTGCAAGTAAGATTTTAGAGTCTCCAAAAGCTCTCTCTCCACTTTTTCTTCACATTAAACACTTTTTCTAAGATTCTTTGTGGATTTTGAGTCATAGATTGCTAGGGTGTTATAAGGATTATATATTGGTTTCCTTCAAGGAAATTGGTTGGGAATCAAAGGTCCAAGGGTAAATGAGTGATTTCTTTCCACCTCCAAAGTGAATTGTGGGAGTCTTTCTAATCTTCTCAAGTTCAAGGGGATCCAAGCTTCGAACATAGCAAATAAGAATTCAAGGTGAAATAATTTCAAGGATTGCATGGGAGCTTGATTTTGGAAGACTTAGAGAATCTTCGGTTTCAAGGGTTACTTGAAGATTGGTGATGTTGTGGTTTCTTAGGATTGAAGATTAGGATTATCGAGGAAATTCTTTGTAATCATAACAATTTGTAAACAATTGTCGACAATAGTTGAAGTCCTTGATAGAGACTTTTTCTATCAAGAAGAGTAGACGTACCCCGGAGCGAGGACGACCGAGGGAACTACTATAAAATTCCGGTGTTCTTCTCTTCCTTATCCTTTAAGATTTTTGCATTATTTTTTGTATATGAATTTTATGTTTGAAGCTACTTTATTTGATTGTGATTAACTTTTTCACTTAACCTAATCTTGATTCATTGAATTAAGATTCTTTTCAAATACAATTTTATCACAATTAAACTTCAATTAAGTTTCACATCATTAATTTATATACATTGTGCTCCTTAGTGTTATTGTGGTTTATTGCAATTAGGTTTGGTTTAAGTTTGTGTAGTTTTGTGATTTGTATAGTTGATTATTGATAATTGATGTGCTTAATAAGATTTAATTTAACATTTGAACCTCTCAGTTCAATTTAATTTGTTATCGTTGTTGTGCATAAATTTGGTAAGTCATAACTTTTCAATTCGCGCTTTCGCAAGCTCTTTTGAAAATCGAAAAATGCCATCCACCTCCCCCCCCCCCCCCCCCCTAGCGCACATTCTTGTTCGCCATATAGACCAACACATATCACCATCGAGAATCTACAAATTGTTTTACAAAATCTCAACCAAAAAAAAAAAGCTTCACTTTTATCTGAAAGTCATAAGATTGCAGTTTCTTCGAACATTTTGAGATGCAAAATCATCTAAAATGTCTTCGATTTCTCAAATATATTTTTTACAAAAGTAATTTCCATATAAACAACAATAAAAAAAAAGTTAATTTTTATGAATTCTTGATCAAATAATTTGTTGTAATAAATATTATCTTAATTTAAATGTATTATCAATTTTTGATCAAATAATAAAATGTGTTTAATTCTTGACAATTTGTATTATGTATCTTTAAATTGTAATTTTCATTTATGTCATTTTAATAATTTATGTCACTGTTTTCAAAAAAACTAGTAAATCATAATTCGGATTATAAAACCCGAAATACAACAAATAAGTTTCGAATTATTAAGTCCAAACAGAAAAACTGATCAATTTGAAAGCACTTAACAAGTGAGTAGGGTGAGAAAAGAAATTCTAAAAAAAAAAAGAAGAAGATGAAAGTCAGTTGGGCTTAAATTTGTTATTGTTTGGAGCCATGTGAAGTAGTTTTGCAAGAAACAAAAAAGAGAAGAGTTGTTGAGCTTAAGTCTGTCGGGACCTTTTTTTTATACATTTTACTATATACACCCCCATAAAATGTAGCCTTATTATATACACTCCCTTCTTATAAAAAAATATTTTGGACCCCCTTGGTTGGGCCCTAGGACGTCGCACCTCTGAACTATGTCTTGGGTCGGCCCTATATTTAAAATACACACGTTGGCTCCCACACCAGTAACTTTAAAAATAATTATCGAGCATATTTCAGCAAAAACTAGTCCCCTGTAACATAAAACCAATTATTTATAAAGAGAAAACCACCTTAATATATAAAGATCCATCAATGAAGTATCATAAATCTCCAAGATCTTCAATTACATCACGGCAAAATGAAATGCATTGGAGACAATAAAGTGGATTCGCCACCAATCTTTTTTTAAAAAAAAACTAAGCTTTTGTTTCCTACTTATTTGACTTGTTAAAGAGCCTTCCATTTTTGTTCGCTCCATTTTGGCCTTTCACTTTGATACTTGGTTTCAATATCTTCATCATTCATCATTTTGAATAGTGCATATTGTTGGACAAAAAGATTTGTTTTGGTTTCCTTCACTTGTTGATTTCCCTCATGAGTTGAACAGATGGAATTAAATATACTCTTAGCAGCAAATTTGTCAACGATTTTGGTATATTATGGAAAAGGAATAGTTTCCACCATGATGCCATAAGCTTTGTGATGCTTCTTGTAAACCGTTTTCTATTCCTCTGTCAGCCCTTTTATATCCAGATATGCTCCATCCACATTCATTGGAATTTTGATATCATCTTCAATTACATTTCATAGTTCTTCATCAATGTCAATGATATATGACTATATAACTTGTTTTTTTCCACCAAGAAAATTACTCAGCATCTCCACTGAAGGTTGGATGTCTAGACAAATAAGAGTTTTTGATATTAGAATAGGTGGTGGAATTGTTATAATCACCAGAAGGAGGGACAACATTGTTAGACGTGGAAGTAGACATGTTTTTCTCAGGATTATAGTTGTTACACGAATAAGTGTTGAATCAACATACCATGCGCTCTAGTACCGACCGAAGATGAGAAAAACACAAGAAGGGAGGTTGAATTATGTTGGTTTTTTATAAAAATCATTTTCGAAGTTATAACACAAAACAGAGTATGCAAATATATATTTAGAGAAGAGAGAAGAGAGAAACACAAGAAATTATTCTGATTCATTCCACAATCCGAGGCTAGTCAAATCCTATAGCACTTTCAAGGGATTTTCCACATAAATCACACAAGATTACAATTACTTAGACACGCATGTCTAAGATTTCATACCTCTCCTTGAGGGCTTCTACAATCTGAGTTTACAAATAAATTGATTTGTGTTTACACTTGATTCTAAGAGAGTGGTAAACTAACTTAAAGCTCAATTTTTTTTGAACACTTACAAAAATCTAAGATTGAAACTTTGTAAGATTTTTTCTAAGTGTTTGTGCGCTATAAAATTTTTATCAGAGTTTTGGCACAACTTTGATAAGTGAAGTCTATTTTTTTTAAATGCTTCAGATTCCTAAATAGCAGAAATGAATAAAGTCGTTATTTGAAGAAGTTCCAACATAAATCTTCCTAGAGAAGCTTTGATCACGTTGGAATACTTTTCCTCTAATGGATAGTTCCGTTGAATGGTACTAGAGGTATCTTTTTCTTCTTATGTTTCATTCTATTTATCTTTTAAAAGCTTTGTTCGTTTCCACACTGATCAGAAGATGACAAACTGTACTGCAAAACTTGGACAACAATGTTTCTTCAGAAGAAGACAAAACTAGTCAGAGTCCATCAAATTGTTGATTGTTGATATGAGTGCCTTCAAGGCTTGATGCAATTCTTATTAAGGCTTTGCCTTTTGTTGATCTTTCTTCAACTCATAGTTTAGTCTTCAGAGCTTCTTCTTGAGTACTAAATGTGTTTCACTGTGTTCATAGTTTGGTATTCCGGAATCATCAAATTGAATTCAAAGTTAGAATTTAATTATGTAGTTTTGCATATTTAAACAAACGTCAGAGTATCCACTTGTTCTTTCAAACATTGTTATCATATTTATAGGGACTAAAACGAAAAGTTGACATATTTATAGGGGACAAAAACATATTTAATCCTAAACTTTAAATATAACATATTTGGGGTTTAGGGTGTTACATGTTATAACCTCTACATGCAACTGTATATACTAATCCCTCGAGTCAGATATGACTATCATGAGTGACAAAATTGTCCCTAAAAAAATTAAACATTAGTGCATTCCTACGACTAGATTTGAACTTGCAACCTCTGTTAAAGTTTGAATAGATCTCTTATTGTATCATCCAAGTGATTTTGGGTCTTATTGATTTGATTTTTTTTTTTTTTGTCAATTAAGCAAGTAGCTCACCTCTTTAAGATGAATAAGTGAGATGTATGAGTTTCAAACTCAAGAGATGGGTCTTATTAATTCCATATATTATGTATTGTCTCTATCAACTGCTAAAGTCATGGGATGAGTCTTATTGATTTAATATACCATTTTTTTACAACAATTTAATATACCTTCTTTTTGGGTGTACATTTTAATATACCTTTTTAATAAACCTTTATTTATGGTACTTCTTGTAATGGTTTATTTAATTAACGTATATTAAATAACAAAAATAACTTGACCCCAAAAAAAATAACAACATTTAAAGAAAGATAAAGTAACTAATAATAATGAGTTGATTCAAATAGATAGAGATTCATACTGGGATGAGGATTATATAGTGAAAACTTTTGTACTTATAACATGATAACAAAAATAAATAATTGTGTTTTTTTTTTTTGTCAAGTAGTTTATCGGCTAGAATTCACCTTTTTAAGGTGAATAAGTGGGGTGTCCGGAGTTCGAACCCCGACCCCTGTATATAACAATGCATGTTCCTGCCAACAGAGCTATGCTCACAAGGACTGTGTTAAAAAAAATTTAAAACGTGTGTTTGGTTGTCCGGTGAAGAAAATTGATTTTGATGGAATTGATTCTATATAATTGATTCTGGTTAAACATGATTTTGATTAAAAGTGATTTATGTTTGAATACATTTATCTAAAAGCGAGTTAAACTTATGGAAAACAATTCTATAATAAAAAATTCCAAATACTAACTTTAACCAGAATTAATTCTATAGGTAAAATCAATTCAACTCAATAATAACCAAACATTTTTACTTAAAAATTACTCTCTCCGTCCCATATTAAGTGATACAGTTGACCTTATTACACATAACAATACACAATTTTGATCTTAAATAACTTTACTAATCTCTTAGAAAAAATTATAAAAATTTAATATTTTGAAAATATTCATCGAGACGAATTCAACGACATCTTATATATATTATTTATCTTTGTATATTAGTAGAAAAATACAGTCAAATATATTACTTCAATAATACATATTTTTAAATATGTCATCTATTCCACGACGGAGGGACTATTAATTATGAAACTTGTAGAAGTGGAATGAAACATTGTAAATGAATGTTTAATTTCATACTCCCTCCGTCTTATAATAATTGTCTCTTTACAATTTTTTCTTTTTCTCAAAATAATTGTCACTTTAGAATACCAATGCAACATTTATTATTTTTTTCCAATAATATACCCTTATTTATTGAAATTCATCCAACTTAACTACTCCACTAACTACAATTAATAAGGGTGTTTTAGTAAATTATACAAATTTTACCATCAAAATCAACTCAATTAATTATTTCCTTAATAACCGTGCATAAACCTTAAACGACTATAATTTAGAGACGGAGGAGTAGAAAATGGAAATGTTTCCATCCTTTACTATTAAAGCCTAACTTGATGTGCTGGCACTTTAGCCCTAATCACTCCCTCTTTTCCCTCCCAAATCACGTCATTAATGCTAATCTCACCTGCCCACTGCACACTTCATCTCAGCCGTTCATTTCATGACCTTTCATGTACTTGGATAAACCAATCAGAATCTTTGCTTTTACACTTCCCCATCCCTTATACTGTTTGACGTGCAGCTCTAGACAAATTAGCATTTACTGTTTGATACTTTCAATTCAAACAAAAAAAAAAAAAGCATTCTCTCAATCGCTCCTCTCCATTCCACTCTACAACGTTTTTCATCCCCAATTCATTCTGCAAATCCAACGGGATACCACTTCCTCTGTTTCTTTTCCATTTCATCCCTCCTCTCATCAACTGAATATGACTCGGCGGGGAAGGCACCTACATCTCCACCCTCCTCCGTCACCACTGAACGCAACTCCCCTAGCTTCAGCCCAATTTCACCACCACAACCTTCCTCCCTTCCCGTAGTCGTTCAAGATCATCGACCCAAGCAAATAATCAAAGTTTCGAGTTTCGGCAACGTGACTCCTTCTGGTTTTGTGTATCTCACCAGGATCAATTGTTGGTTGAGGTAGTATCTCTCTCTATCTTCACATTAAGCACTAATAAATTTCACGACATTCATTTATCACTCTGTTTGAGAGTTTTGACTTATGAAATTGTTTGATTTGGGTTTGGTTTTGGTTCAGGTGTCGAGGAAGGTGATGGGTTTGCATGAATGGAGGAGTAATGTGTGTCAAGGTGTGCCTAATCTCGCTGGGATGCATTATACATATGTGGAAGGTGTTATTTCTCTTTCAATATATGCAGACATGATAAATACTAATTGTTGTACCTCTTTCAATTTGCAATATGACCAAGGTAACAAAAAAATTTCTCATTTCTTAATTTTTTCTGGTGTATATAGAGTAAGTAAAGTCAGTTTTATTCTGATTTAATTTTAAAAATTGATGGGATTGGTTTCACTTTGGAAGATGATCAATTTTAATTCTCTTAAATCATTGAACAATGGTCTCCATTAACAATGTTCCATTTAACTTGATTCATTTCATACAATGGCGCTGGCATAAAATTGGTGTTTTATTTGTTTGGTGGTTTGTTTTCAATCCATGGAACTAGGATGCCAGGAATGAGGGATCTTGAATGTGATTAAATAGATTTGTTTTGTTCTTTCATTTTTATTTTTCAATCCTCTACTAATCTTTGTATTTCTAATAGGAACTAAACGTTGATGACAACTAAAAGAAGATTGGGATGAGGCTTTTTAGCTATAGAGTGATTTGAAAAACATTAATTGGGTAAGATGGATTACACTTTGATGTAAACTTAACTAACCAGTTTCTTGATAATGGGCTATAATCTTTTTTTTTAGTAACATGGGCTATAATCTTGATGGTAATATAATATGTGAGAATTTTTTATCGACTTTGGAGAATAAATTTTGAAAGCGATATACTTTTGGTTTTCTTAACGACCTTTTTTTGTCATCTGCAATTCATTTTGTTTTAGATTGGGTTATGCTTTGTGAAGAATTGCATGGCTTATTAATTTTTGAGGCCTCAGTGATGCAATTTCATACTTCTTTTCTCTGCAATTTCATACTTCTCTTTATGCTCTTTATTTAATAATGTGATGGGTATTAAGTGATTCTACCTCAAGCTATGATGCAAAAAAGATGCATGTCAATCATGATTTAGTTCCTGGCCGTCAAAAGAACTCAATAAACTTATGGTTAAATAGTTGATTTCATAGTGAAAAATATCATTATTCATTACTATAATTCATGTTTATGAATCATATATTAGCATAGAAGATAAGTTCTGATATATTCCTTCAAAAAAAAGTTCTAATATATAGTTATAGAAAATTCAGTAAAATGGTTTTCTTTTTTATTAATTAATATTATTAAAACATATTTCTATCATCATGTTTCCTAATTTTAGCAATCCTAACACTCTATCTACATTGACAGCAAAATTGCTATTGTGATATGAAAGTCCATGATGACATCAGTTTGCATGCAATGAGATTGAAATGTTTTCTACCTTAATGATTATACCATTAATTATTGTGATAGTTCTAATTATGTTTTACATGGACTATGTAGTAGAATGTCTACAATTTGGCGGAGTTGCATCAGATATACAAGTGGAGGACTAAGATGCATATTGCTATTCCAACAAATTAGAAATCAAGTTTCAAATGGTATGAGTATATTTGGTCATCCAATTAGGATATTGTTCAAAAACTTTTTAGGTTTCTAGGGGTGGAATTTTCTTCTATTATATCTCTAATTGATTTGTTTCAGCAATGCATCAAATTGAGAACTAGCAGTGAGGGGAGACAAGACGAACAAGGAAATAAACAACGAAGTGAAAAACCATTAGCCACTAGCCCGTGAGTGTTTCATATACAACCCTTGCCTTTTATTCTTATTTTTTTCTTTTTTTTTTATTCAAAATATTGGTCTTATTTTAGACAAATTGCAGCCTTAAGTCGTTGCATAAAGAAAATGAATTGAAGAAAATCTATTTTCAAATCCATTGGCCAGCATGCTCTTTTGCATTTATTGATGAAAGAATTTGAAACCATATTGCAAACTTCAATGGAAGATTGACTGGATAATGCCTATTTTCATTTTTGAATCTGTTTTAGTAATTAAACCGAATTCATAACAGCTTATATTAGACCCAATGGTACATTGTATTTAAGTTAAAAAACTGTATTTGGTTTGCGGATGGATCCTCCCATGTAATTTACACATGAGAGAGTTAAGTGTGATTTATCACCATTCAAACTCACCTTATCAAAATTCTTCATGAGTTTCTTTCTCTTGATACACATTGTGTTACCAAAGCCACTTAGCCATATAAATATTTAATAATTAGTATAACTCTGATTATTAATTACATCCTACCTTGCATATTTATTGGTTTATATGGGCATATTTTCCTAATGGGATGTTGTAATTTGATTCTCAAAGCATCTGTTTTTTCTAATTGCAGATGGAGGATAAGTTTAGTTACTATTCTGGTGGAAATGATAAGAAATATAGTGAGTAAATGCAATGTGCAACATGCGCTTCATAGAAAAATTGAAAGGAGCATGTTCTAATTGGTTATTGTAGTACATTGGTCACTCCATGATCAAAATAAACAATGTATGGGCTATGGGTAGCTAGCTACACATGTTATTATTGCCACAAACCTACAACTCTTAAATGTATTTATGTCAACTTAAACAATCACTGTATCAAAATGAATAATTATAGTCTTTCAAGTTAGAACCCGTGCGACGTCAAAAGTTTAGAAATACAATAATTAGACTACGATATTATCAGTTTGTTATCATTATTTTTAATTATACATGTTTAATATTTATCATGTTACTTCTTCCGGTTACCTATATACTCATTATGCTATAACTATATTCTTTTAAATTTCACTTGGTAGGACCCGTGCGATAGCACGGGTCAAGAGTCTAGTTTCTTTATACGTTGGACACACAAGCAAGAATGAAAGGTCAAGATATTAGACAAAACAACACGCAAACGTTTGTTTTTAGATGAAAAGTAAACTGAAGCTGATGAAGTCAATGTCTCTTTTGACAAACTAACCAAACGGAGTCTCCTATGGTTAGAATTTCCAACACTATTCTACACTGTACGATGATGTCTAGAAGTTAGAAAAAAACAACGAGGTTTTGTTTTTGTTTTACAGAGAGGAAAAAAAAACATTTAGAGAGAAAAAATCAATTAAACCTTAATCTCTCTGAGATCCATTGATTTCACCTTCAATCAAGTGTTTTACATCAATACAAAAATGGGTTGTCCTCAAAAGTCATGATTTTGTGGATTTATTCATCTGGGTCAACTTTGTTCAATGACTTATAAACTCACATAGTTAAAAATCGTGTCTTTTTGAAGTTTTTGTAGGATTTATTCATCTGGGTCATTGTAATTTTGTTTGATTGTTGAGTTAAATTTGGTTTTTGGTTTAATTTAGAATCTGGGTTGGGAGAGTTTTTTGATGAGATATGGAGGAGCATGTAGCAGCTTTGCACACTGCTACTAACGCTTTGCAAGCATTAGGAAGGGGTTTTGATGTTAATTTTGATACTAGGTTGCTTTATTGTAAAGGTGGTTCAGGTTCTAGGGTAGTTGAGATTGATCAACAGTATCAAAGGGATTTGTTTTTGTATGAGGATGTTGTTGTTCCTAATGTTTCAAGGGATATTAGAAGCTTTCGCGAACCTGTGGGGCGTTTGAGTTCTGGTGTCTGCAGTTTTCAAGAGGTAAAGTTGAGGATTCAATTTTTGTTTTTCTTTGGTTTTCTGATAAAATGTTGCATGTTGACTTGCTGACTGTTGTTTTTCTCTGTTTTTCGAAACGTTGAATGTGTCGGTCTCTTTTTGTTTGGCGAATTTGAGTGTGATTTTAGATTTCAATTCATGATTGTGAAGAAAAAGTTGCTAACAATGGATATGTTGAAAACCCCAAACCCAAAGTGCTATCAGGATATCTTAAACATTTTAGAGGCTCTGTTTAATTTTGGGCCCTCAAAATTTTGATGCCCTGTGCAATGACTCACCTTGAACTTGTTAGCCTACCCTGAGTTATATTATTGAGGATGATTTTGTTTCTCGCTTATGTATAATATGGTTTTGTATGGGAAGTAGTGGTTTAAAAAGTGGTGGTTTAGTATTTGTCAATTATATAGGTATGGCCTAAACTAAAGTCATTGGAGGCTATGCCTTTAGCTAGATATAGCCTGTCCTTTTTAGCATGGACACAAAGGTCATGGTTTTCAACTGCGGGAGAGATTTGCTGGTTATGGTTGAATCTCTATATTGCAGCCGATGCGGATAAATGGCAGTTTTGATGCCTTTGCGGGGAGACCTATCACGTGTGCAGCAAACGCATGAGAGGATAAGTGTCTATACTGTCATTATCATATCCTATCTTTATCCATTTTCTAATCCTATACTGTCTCTATCATATCCTGCGCACCAAACAGGCCCTTATATTGCGGCTGCAGACTGCAATTTCCAAATCATGTTTACTAGCGAAATTTATATCTTATGCTGTACTTTGTCTTTGTAAATTGCTTTGATAGTGTGCAGTGCAGGATGATTCCCTGATAATTTGTTTGCATTAAGTTTTTTGAGGCAACCAATGTATAATAATTTCAGATTTCCATGTACTATAGAACTAGTCATATTTTTCCTTTTTTAAGGCCTAGTTTTGTTAGCATCAAGTTTATGCGAGTTTTTTTAATTGAGATAAGTGTTTAATTCTTAACCATTGGTTATGGAGAAGTTATATGGAGGAGCTTCCGAAAATTTTGTAATGAAGAAGCTCATTTCAACTCATAATCATTGCAGGATAATTGCAATTTTATTTTACTTGAAGTCGTTGTTGAAAAGTTTATCCAATTTGGCTTGAAATCGTAGATGCAACTTCCAAAACTAAAGACCATAGCTATTAGTTGTCACATGATAATGGAAGCCATATGTTGTAACCATTGTTTTTAGTATGTTACCATACATTTGATACAAAACTGAACTCAACCGATACAAATTCCTAATGTGCATCTATTTTTGACATGAATCCCATCTTTAAGCCAGTTTTTGTCAACTTTGAATCATGAATCATTTTGAGTTCTGCTATGATATTGTAACTTACAATTTTTGCTGTGTCACTTGTTTCTTATCTAAAAATGTCATTTTTATTGGTGATGTGTTTTCTGATTCGATTCACAATTTTAATATCGACTTGGTAACCATAGTTATATCCTTTTTTGTTTCATATTTTCTCAAATCTTTGATTGTTCATTTGTTACTTGACTGCAGATGGTAGATTATTTTAATCACAAGGCAAATATATCAGGGAGCTTTCCTCTTGGAAGCTTCAACTCTGCATTTAGCTTTACTGGTTCAAAACATGTTGATGCCGCAGCTACAAAAACCTTATCTTCAGATGGGTTTTACATTCCCCTTGCAAAGGTTCAGCTACAAAAATCAAATTTAATATTGCAAGAAAATGTCAAAAGGGCTATCCCAGTCAATTGGGATCCACCATCCTTGGCAAGGTATTTATATTTATACAAGTTATCATTATGTCCTGTTTGGATAAACAACTTAAAAAAGTGCTTATCATATAATTTCTTATGTATAAGCTATTTCTATAATATTTTAGCATTAACAAGAGTAAGCAAATATTAAAGTAACATCATCAATTAGGGGCACTTCGGATTTCATTTTTGAGTTGTCCAGTTGTTATAGCACGCACATCTTCCTTGTTACCTTAAGTCCCTGATGGGACACAACGACGGATTCCATGACTATTGATTATGTATACTTGTTGAAGGAGGAAAGTTGGCTTAACCTTACCGAAACAATATATAAGTGTAGAAAAACATATGGGTGATAATTGTCTGTTATCCGATTGAACCGTTTGCATCAACATTGGTATTACACCAAGTTGTGCAAGTGCAACCTTGTATTTGCCCTTCCGAGTGACAATTGTAGAAAGGATACCCAGTCCCAAAGCAACGGTCTTAGGCAAATTTTCGCTCTCGTTTCTGATTATCTTAAGAACGGGTTTAATGACGATATCAATTGGAAAATCCATGTGCTTTACTAAAGCAGGAGCAAAAACCGCTAAATTGAAAATCAACTGAAGAACAGAACGATGAATTTCTTCATCTTTGCACACCAACATGTCTGCTAAAGACAGCATAATCTTTGGTGCAACCCTACTAATCTCTATAGCATTTTCTGCATTATTAAAGCAGAGATTTTTTAGAACATGGAGTGAAGATGTTTTCACTTCAAAATCTGATTTTGCAAAAAACCGGTGAAACAAAGGAATTCCATCATCTATTTTAATGCCCCGAGGGCAATCAATTAGATGAGCAATTGCGTTCATCACCACGCAAATTGTTTCGGTATCAAGAGCTGAGGAGGATTCCCGACGTTGACAAATTTCCAGAATGTTCATGAGTTCCTTAATCACGCCGGAACCCTGAATATGTTCTTTATGTTGCTCCGAGTCCGAGCTCGAGCAGATCCGCACAAGGGTTTTGCAGCAAAGCCTATGCATCTTAACAGATGGCCCTTTAAGATGCATTAGTATATCGTCTGTTATACTTCTAGCCGCAAGCATACCCCAGAGAGGCAGTACGTGCAACAATGTGCCAACTATGAGACGAGGCTCAACCGTGTAGGCTATACCCCAGAGATTAGCCATAGGGTTTTGGTTGACATGGCTGAGCATAGGAAGGAGCTGGAGAGGCAAACTAAGCCCATCCTCGATACTCTAAGGAGTTACCAAGACTTGCCTCCGGATAAAGCTCTGGCTGCCTTAGCAATTGAAGATAAAAAAAGGCAGTATGCCGCTGCTGAGAAGCGTCTTGAAGACGTGTCGTTGTCGAAGAAAGTATTGACCGTATCCATGCCACGCTCGTAGCTACTAATTTTGGCAACAGGACTGCATACACGAGGGACTTGAACAAATTCTTGGAAGCGATGGATGATCTCCAAACACTATTAGATTCTGGTGTAGACTTCGGTATGCTTGCGGCTAGAAGTATAACAGACGATATACTAATGCATCTTAAAGGGCCATCTGTTAAGATGCATAGGCTTTGCTGCAAAACCCTTGCGTGGATCTGCTCGGGCTCGGACTCGGAGCAACATAAAGAACATATTCGTGGTTCCGGCGTGATTAAGGAACTCATGAACATTCTGAAAATTTGTCAACGTCGGGAATCCTCCTCAGCTCTTGATACCGAAACAATTTGCGTGGTGATGAACGCAATTGCTCATCTAATTGATTGCCCTTGGGGCATTAAAATAGATGATGGAATTCCTTTGTTTCACCGGTTTTTTGCAAAATCAGATTTTGAAGTGAAAACATCTTCACTCCATGTTCTAAAAAATCTCTGCTTTAATAATGCAGAAAATGCTATGGAGATTAGTAGGGTTGCACCAAAGATTATGCTGTCTTTAGCAGACATGTTGGTGTGCAAAGATGAAGAAATTCATCGTTCTGTTCTTCAGTTGATTTTCAATTTAGCGGTTTTTGCTCCTGCTTTAGTAAAGCACATGGATTTCCCAACTGATATCGTCATTAAACCCGTTCTTAAGATAATCAGAAACGAGAGCGAAAACTTGCCTAAGACCGTTGCTTTGGGACTGGGTATCCTTTCTATGATTGTCACTCGGAAGGGCAAATACAAGGTTGCACTTGCACAACTTGGTGTAATACCAATGTTGATGCAAACGGTTCAATCGGATAACAGACAATTATCACCCATATGTTTTTCTACAATAAGTAACAAAGCAAACCATAGAATATGCCGTTTATAAAATATTATAGAGAATAATTACAATATATATTTATGTTTAAAAAATAAAATATTATATATTTTCATGCCACAAATTTATATAATATATATTGTCCCCACAACTAAAAATTTCTGGATCCGTCACTGATGGGACACAAACATGTTGCACAGCACTTGTTGCGAATGAACAAGCATGGCTTCGTATGGTGAGTCTGTGAACATCGATAATCACATGTAGCACCATGTTCTTCTGCAAGATGTGATCCCTCACCACCAGCAGAGAAAAGTTGGATCACAAAAGCCATGGCGAGGATGAAAGTTGGATCACAAAAACCATTTTAGCCAGAAAGCCTTGTTGTTTGATATATTTTAGACTTTTCCAATGAAGATGACTAGTATGCTCAAGCTATTTCTATAATAAAGATTAAATAAAGTAAAACTATTTCCATATATGTTAAAAGCTGTTTTTATAAGTTATTAAGGATAGCTTGTGGAAATAAGCTGAAAACAACTCATAGATATGTGATTAGTTGTTTTCTTAATCTCTTCCAAACACTCTCACAAGTGGTTATTGGTAAATAAGCTGAAATAAGTGAATTCAAACAAGTTCATAATGCTGTAGCAAGGTTATCTTTGGATGGCCTCTGACTTTTAATTACATTTTGACAGTTTCATTGAAAATTTTGGGACGCATGTCATTACATCAATAACCATCGGTGGTAAAGATGTTATTTATGTCAAGCAACACCATACTTCACCTTTGTCGAAGTTGGAGATAAAAAACTATATTCAAGATATTGGAAATCATAGGTTCTCTGACATCAATAGCCATACAAGTTCAGGTCAAACAAAATCCAAGGACAAGGCTAGTTCACTAGAATACTTTTCTGTCATGAATTGATATTATTTAGGTTAAATATATAATGAAATATAACACTTGGTTATATTAATTTTATAATTTGCAGGGCGTTGAACCATTTTCATTCAATAGTCAAGGGATTTACCCTCAACCTACGACTGCAACATATCTTACCGGGAAAGAAGTATGTAATTTATGTTGTAACATAATATTTATAAGAATTTATTTGCACTGACATCCGAAATCTTGGTGATTTAACTATGTTCTGATGAACCATTTTTTTATTTGAAACAAATACACTCTTGGTATCGAGTCTTATGATAATCTAGTAGACATTTAAGCATGATAACATGCAATTACCAATGTTATGACCCATTCAGGACTCACCTTAGAGAGCCTTATTTCCAATTTTCCCATCGCCTTGCAAATAGATATCTATCTAGAAATCCCTGAATAGATATGACACCTTTACGACACATGTATACTGCAATTCTGTAAGCACTGAAGCTTATATTATTTCTTGGTTACATAAAGTTTAGGCAAGTTGGGTGCCTGAGGCTCACCAGGGACAGAGAAAGCCGCAAGGCTTAGAGAGCGCGTACAAAGATACTTACATATTATCCTCCAACAAGTTCCTCATATCGGCAGCAGGATTCAAACTTGAGTCCTTTTGGAATCTGAGCTGAACATGTTGACAGTGAAAGATAGATTATGGAAGAACACATGACATTTACCTAATAAAAATAGGCTTAAATACCTTTTTGGTTCCATAACTTATTTTTTAAGTTCTGTTTGGTGCCTCATTTTTTAAAGAGTCAGTTGATCTCTTAAGTAATGTCTGTTGGCGCAAGTTGGTCCTTTCTATGAAAACTGACATAAATGCCTTTAACTCTTGCCGATGTGGCATCTTCTTCTTGAAACCTATTTAGGGTTTATGAGTTTTCTCTTAGTCAAGGATGTCAAATCTGTTGGTCGATTTTTTTTATATTTAACTGGAATCTGGTCCTATATAAGTCTGCTAGTGGTGTTTCTTCCCCTTTTCACTTCCACTTTGTCATATGGGAATATAAGTGCATAGTAATGCGTGGATAAGGATCTGTGCACCAGCATGCAGCTGTACTGTGAAGCCTTCATGCTTATTGTTGAGAGTGTGCTTGCATGTTTTTATGGTCATCGATTGTTAGTTGCTGGCTGGTCTGGTGGAGACAATGTTGTTAAATGGTGTCGCCATGGTGGAATGGCATGGAGGTTTTTTTCACAACTGCCACAGTAAATTCGTGAAAGGATGTCTGCCATGGCGGCACCATACGCGGTTTCTCCATCTATTTATCTTCTGAAAAGCAAAGAAAAAAAAATAAAGTTTGTTTTCCTCTTAACACCAACTAATACTTATTGTTCAGGATGTCACAGTCATTTTCAGAAGAAGAGGAGGGGATGATTTGGAACAAAACCACAGTGTATGGTTAGAAACTGTCAAGTCCTCGCCCGATATCATAGATATGACTTTCTGTCCAATAACAGATCTCCTTGAGGAAATACCGGCTAAGGAGCATTTGACCCGCGCCATTGGTCTTTATCTAGAATGTAAGTCAACTTATCTTTTATATTAGATGATTTAGGGCCTGTTTGATTAACTTATTTGAGTCTATCGACCGGCACAAGTACTTATTATGAGACTATTTTGGAGAACATATGGAAACAACATATGACATGTCCATAAGCTATATTTCAGCTTATTTTCACAAGTTCTCCTGGATAGCTTATTAAAACATCGTATAGCTTATATGAAAATAGTTTGTCTTTATTAATTTACCTTTTGTTATAGAAATAGCTTATATAAGCCCTTAATTGGGTTGTTATCCAACCTAATATCAATTGCCTGCATTTTGTGCTCAGATAAACCTCCTATTGAAGAACTTAGATACTTCCTAGAGTTTCAGATTCCTCGTGTTTGGGCTCCTTTAAATGACAGGGTTCCTGGTCAACAAAGGAAGGAACCTGTTTGTCCATTTCTACAATTCAGCATAATGGGCCAAAAGCTTTATGTCAGTCAAGAACAGGTAAATGATCATATGCTAGATTTTCTTTTGAAACTTTTTACTTCTTTTGATTGCTTAACCAATGCCCATAGGGCACTGTTTACCATTCTCCTTTAATTGTATTTGTAGTTTCTAAGTACGTGGGGGTTCCCCCCCTTTTTTTACCATGATGTTTCTTGCTACTGTGAGTTGCTTTACAATATGGTGCCTCTAGCAAACTTCTATGAAGTTTTAGGAAACAAATGATTGTATTTAGTATTTAGATAGCGTACACAATAAAATGAGTTACTCCCTCGGTTTCTTTTTATTTGCGCTTGTAAAATAGTTTGTTCCTATTTATTTGTTGTTTTCAAAGCTCAATGCAACATTGACTATTGTTTTGTCAATATGATGGTTCTCATTGAATGCAGATAACAGTTGGACGTAGACCTGTAACTGGCATACGTCTTTGTCTCGAAGGAAACAAGCAGAATCGGCTGAGTGTTCATCTTCAACACTTGGTGTCCCTTCCAAAGATCCTCCAACCATATTGGGACAGCCATGTAGCGATTGGTGCTCCGAAGTGGCAGGGACCCGAGGAACAAGATAGCCGATGGTTTGAGCCGGTTAAGTGGAAGAATTTTTCTCACGTGAGCACTGCACCCATTGAGAATCCCGAAACCTTCATAGGAGACTTCTCTGGTGTTTTTATCGTCACTGGAGCACAGCTTGGAGTATGGGATTTCGGATCACGTAATGTACTTTACATGAAGCTCTTGTATTCAAGGTTACCTGGATGCACAATCCGAAGATCACTTTGGGATCACATACCAAATACTTCACCTAAATCTTCGACTGTCGGAAACACTTCGAACACAGATAACACAACAAACTTGGGTTCGAGAGAAAACAACATAACAAACAAGTTGGTGAAGTATGTTGACTTGTCAGAAATGAGTAAAGGACCTGAAGATCCTCCTGGTCATTGGTTAGTTACCGGCGGAAAGCTTGGTGTCGAAAAAGGGAAAATCATTTTGCGATTGAAATACTCATTGCTTAATTACTGAATTCACCATCAATGTTTTTTTTTCTTCTTTTCATATACCTTATGCTGGTTTCGATCTAGAGTTTTGGAAGGCGTAAGAATGATCTCAAGACCATCCAACCAATGAAGAAACTGGCATTCACCATCAATGTTGTAGTAGACTAGAGTTTAGTCCTCCCTTGTGGTTAATGTGAAAATCATTTTACAGTTTGGCAAACTGAGTTGAATAGGAAACTTAATCTGTTTAGTTGGCTGCTACTACTTGATCCATATTGTGGTAGCAGATGTTGTTTTCATTGCTGCTGCTGATATGGTGATGTTGATATCCCATAGGTGTTTACTTAGAACCTTTTTCCAACCATGACAATGTCTATATTCTTATAGTATTGATAATACAAAATATTAGAAAACAAGAGGGCAAAATGTGTTTTTGAAGTCTCGAACATCCTTATTATTTCTCAAACTCCTAATTGTTGTTAGTATGTTAATTGAAATGTGAAATCGTTTTTAGTCTGTTTATTGACATGTTAGTTTTTTTATCTTTGCTGGGACTTGAACCTTAGACCTCTAACTAACTAACTCTTAAACCATTAACTCAAATCAGTTGGCCTACCCTACCCCACCTAACAAGCTGTGCATCTATGTACCTTTTTAAGTCACAATACCTATTTGCCTTACAACCTTTTAGACTTTGTTGCTTGCAGACTAACATTTTATACCTTGAGGAATAAAGAGTGGTTTGATGGAAGTGATATGTTTGTAATGTGATAGGAAGATAAATAAGATAGAGAAAAAAAATGAGGTGTTGAGTAAGTGTTGTGGTGTTGTAGATGTCTGAATATGATCACCCTTTCACCACTCGCTAATCCTATAGCACCTTTGGGTCCATGATTTAAGATTCTTCATATTTATTCTTCATAATATATCGGACTTGAAGGTACCTAAACTCCTTCGTTGTTGGTTGTAGCCTATTGTATTGATAGAGGCGTGTTAACTATTAGTCTTGAAACAACTTATGGCAGAACCAAATATATGCAGAGAAATATACGTATTGACACGAAAACAATAACAATATAGAGAGAGATAGAGATAGAGAGAGCAAGAACACAATGAGAGTATTGAGAGTGAAGTAGATAAAATAGTCACAAGGAAGGGGGGTTTGAATTGTGACCCTTTAAAATTATCCTGTAACCTAAAAAGTAATTCTCAAGCTGAAACTTGGAATGGTTAAGTTAATAACAGACTTCAGAACGTTCTGATGTCTGAGTGCAGAAACAGTTTAACAAGATAAATGTGTATGTGTGTGTTTGTGTTTGCAGTAAATAAAGAGTATAGGGAAGAGAGAATAAACACACAGAGATTTATAGTGGTTTCCCCAATGTGGGTTAGTCCACTCCTCACAGTCTTGTGAGAGTTTCCACTATGATGCTTGAGATAACCTCTCAAATCCTGCACCTTACAATCTGTGCTCACCTGAACACTTACAACTCTGTATTCTCTATGCCTCAGCAGGCTTGCACCTTGTTGCTAAGTTAACCACTTAGACTTTTACAACCTTTGCTCAAACTAACACTTTAGTACCCCTAAAGCTAGATGAAACTTTCTTTGCTTCTTGCTAAGTTACCCACTTAGACCTTTACACCTTTTGCTCAAACTAACACTTTAGTACCCCTAAAGCTAGATGAGACTTTACAAGATGTTTGGAGTTTGAATGTTTGACAAACAAACAGAAGAGGGAGAAGAAGAAGAAGTTATCTTTAAGAGAGATAACAAAGAGTATTGATTTACACTACAAAGAAGGTAAACAAAGCCTTCAGTGATGATCAATTTCAGTTGCAAGAGCTTCAAACAATCTTTGTGATTTTCTTGTATGCTTTGCAATTTGTGTGAAGTTTGAATGTTTGAGAATCAAACAGAGGAGGGGGAAGAGAAGTTATCTTTGCAAGAGATAACAAAGAGTATTGATGTGCACTAAGGAAACAAAAGCCTTAGAGATTGATCAATTTCAATTTGCAAGAGCTTTTAAACAATCTCAAGTTGTTTATTTGTATGCTTTGCAATGGTGCAAGTTTTGCTGAGTCTTAGATCTCTATTTATAGAGTCTTTGGGCTCATATAGCCGTTGTAGGGCGTCCAATGGTGTTATGCCACGTGTCCTGGGCCCCACAAGATTTTAAATGAAAATCTGGGTGAACATTCTAACTATCAGAATGTTGTTGTGTTTCCAGGATGAACATCAGAATGTTGATGTTTTCTTCATCAGAATGTTGATATTCATGATGTTCTTCATCTGGGTTCATCAATGATGAATGTCTGATGAGTTTCTGGGTTTGTTCAAGGCGTGACATGAGATTTGTTAGGCTTTATCTACCAAAAAGTAACTTCTCCATATGCATCAAAAGTTGCTGGATAAAGTAGGATAAAGTTGATTCAAATCTGCCTTGGATATTGTGCATGAGAGAGAGGATAGTGGGTCTGCAGCTTCAGGCCCATGCTTCTAGGAGATTTGCTTGATTCTGATCAGAGGACAAGTTATCTCTGATGCAAGATCTCCTTTTGCTACCTTTTTCACCTTTCTACCAACTACATTGTTCATAGCTGGAAGCATGTGCAGGAGTGAACATTCTGACCATCAGAATGTTTCATTTGCTCTTACTTTAGGATGATTTGTAAGACTACTTTTGATGTAATCAATCCTAATAGTAGAGACATAACTGAAGTGCAGTAAAGTAACCTCTAGGATAATATCCTCTTTGGAATATTCCTAGAACTTCAAGTGTTCATAGTCTTGAATGAACCTTGAAGACCTTTTTGACACTTTTCCTTGTCCAAGCCTTTATTGCTGATATATCCATGCAATTGTACTTTCCTGGACATATATTTATGTCACGTTGTAGTTTGCATGTTCTTCATGTTCTTGATGATTCTGGGTTTGCTTATGAACAACCTTCTGAACTATCATCAGAACGTTCTGATCAACTCTCTGATCAACATTCTAAACTAACTTTCTGAACTTCAGAATTAGTTCATGGATTCAATGTCCTTTGATTTCTTGTATCTTGGTATTATTTAAACCTTGTTCCTGTCTTAGTAAAACCACCAGAAAACCGATCTTCCTGGGGTAAAACTAAATCTGCACATTTAGTTTTACCCAATTTGGTTTTTTTGCCCAAGAAAGCTGCTCACTACTTATATTTTCCCCAGCATTCCCACTACTTATCATTCTTTCCCATTTTACACCAAAATAAAGAAGGAAAAAAAGAAGGAAAGGAAGAAGATTAAAAGGGGGAGAGAGTGAGAATGTGAGATGGTGTGAGGAAATTGGGAAGTTTAGAGGTGTATTTATAGGGGGAGATTGTAACATAGGTTATATCTACCATAAATAAGGTTAAAAAACGTGTAAAAACTTAACAAAAACGTGTAAAATCAATTAAAATGCATTGAACAAAGTCAAAAAAATGTGTTCTTGAGCCCCAGGATTAACACTAGCGTGAGTTAACTCACGCCCAGGATTTACACTAGCGTGAGTTAACTCACGCCCAGATTAACACTAACGTGAGTTAACTCACGCTAGTTAGGCCGGTGGTCACAACTCAAGAACTCGTTTGTTGGACTTTGGTCGGTTATTCAACCATGGTTTTATTGTGTTTTACACGTTTTTTTTACTGTTTTTTGACTGACTTTAGTGCATATAAAACCTATGCACTAAATAATTTTCAATTAGGCCTTTATTTTTTTTTTGATACATTGAAGACATTTATTCTAAATTAATTTATTAACTTTATTCTAAATTATTTTGTTTACATTAATCTAAATTATTTTCTTAACTTTATTCTAAATTATTTTGTTTATATTAATCTAAATTATTTTCTTAACTTTATTCTAAATTATTTTGTTAACTTTATTCTAAATTATTTTGTTTACATTAATCTAAATTATTTTCTTAACTTTATTCTAAATTATTTTATTAACATTATTCTGAAATTATTTTGTTAACATTATTCTGAATTATTGATTCGATATTATTCTTTAAATAAATACAAATATAAATAAAAGTAAATGGACTAAATTAATATTTATTCATTAAATACAACATTAGAAAATAAAAGCAAATATAAAATAAAAAGGAATGAACAAAATTGAGGCATATAACAATATCTCATTTTATTAATAATTCATACATTACAATTATTCATACAATAATTTTGAACAAATTCACTAAATCTACTTATTTTCTCCTTTTTGGTGTAAAAAGTAATCAATCTTCGTGGGGTAAAATAATGAGCAGCCTTCTTGAGGAAAATACATCATCATCCCTTGGGCTAAATTTAAATCTGGTTTTCTTTTTACCACAAGAAGTTCTTTTTACCCACGGTAAAAAGTTTATGCGGTTAAAAAAGCAGATTTAAAATTATCCCAAGGGTCGATCACTTCCCCAAGTCGGCTACTCACTACTTTACCCCGACGAAGTTTGATCAACTTTTGCTCCCAAAGAGAATATTGAAAAAAAAAAGAAGAGAAATAGAGGGACAGAGTGAGGAGGGGGAGAAAGTGATATGGTGTGAGGAATTAGGGAAGTATGGAGGGGTATTTATAGGTAGAAATGGAAACCTAGGTTGTATCTAACATAAATGTGGTCAAAAAAAACGTGTGAAAGTGGTAAAAAACGTGTAGAAAGAATGTTGAAAAGATGACAAAAGTTGGAAAAACGTTTGTTCTTCATCTGCCAACTAGCGTGAGTTAACTCGCGCTAGTGGTAAGTGGTGCGTGACTTAAGTCACGTTCATAATACACTAACGCATGTTAAGTCACGTAGCGTGACTTAACATAAATTCAGAATACACTAGCGCATGTTTAGTTGCGTAGGGGTATTTTGGACTTTTACTTTGGGAGTGAGCAAAAGCATTTGGGTAAAGAGCTGAATTCAATTGAGAAATCCGAATCTTTTTCTTTAGGAGAAAGGAGATATCCATCAATAAATCCAATATTGTTCTTGGATTTGAGCGCAACAAACATGGAACCACGCCAAGTGTTGTAATTGTCACCGTTGAGAAGACGAGACACGTTACCACGATTGTTAGCGGTCAAGTTTCAAAGAACATAGTTATTATAGTTTTAAATGATAGAAACTAAGGGTCCGTTTGGTTTGAGAATTAGGAGGGGAGGGGAGGATAGGAATTTTAATTGAGGGGAGGGGAGGGGAAATATTTTAATTAAAAGTGTGTTTGGTTCACAAGGGGAGGGGAGGGATTTTAAAATTATTTTACTGTTTTACCCTTAAACTTAATTAAATAAGGATAATAAAGTAATGAAACAATAATGATGTAATCGATAACAACATGATGTAGATGGTGGAATAATGGATTAGTAATAGGGTTGTTACAAGGAGTAATAAAAGTTGCTACAAGTAAAAATTGTTAATAATATGGAATAAAAGTTGTTACAAGAAAAAATTTGTCAATAATATGGAATAAAAGTTGTTAGAAGATAATATAACCTATAACCTAATAATAGTAAAAGTTGTTTGAAGGATAATATAACATAATAATAATAATAAATGTTGTTACAAGGATAATATTGAGATTTTAAATTAATATAAGGATAATTTTGACAGTGCAATAAAATTTGCTCCCCTCCCCTCCCCTCCCCTCCTACAAATTGAACCAAACACTTCAAATTAAAAATCTTCCCTCCCCTCCCCTCCAAAACTCTCGAACCAAACGGACCCTAAGTGTATTGTAGAAATTAAACAAGCCTATTCAAATTGATATCGGAGAGATTCAAACCTGAGACCTAAAGAGAAGCGCACGATCTCAAGCCAATACCATGATACCAACTCAAGTGAGTTAATTTCTGATGTAGGAGGGTTTCATTAATCTATACTATATATAAAGAAAACTACCCCTTTCAGCACACTTTTTGGTTGAAATTTTCTTTCCAAAAATACCCTTAATTTTAAATACTAATAGTCAATTATAAAATAACACGTGGATTAATAATCAATGTCACTAATCGTCACCGTTAACTTTCTTTTACCACAGTTAACAACAGATCAAACTCACAAAAAGTTTAAAAATTATATTTGCATTCTTTATGTCTCTTCTCATGAATTCAAATCGATCCAGAATTTATCATAGTACCCTCTGATCACATCTCATCACCTCTAAAAAATTAGAAAGTTCCAAGGCTCACGAACTTGATTAATACTTCTGAAGCACCATTGAATGGAATATCTTTAAGGTTCACTTCATGAATTGAATATCTTTCTGTTTTAAGCAATTTACTTTACGCCAACATTACAATTCAAGCTTTGTTTTTACTTTTTTTTTTGTTAGAAGAATGAATGAATCAGAATTTGAGAAAATCAAAGTTGAACAATAATCACTTATGAAAAAAATAATCCAAAGTTTATGTTTTTTCCTGCTTTATTTCTCACGAGTCTATGAGTTTTTTTAATATTTTTTAAACAAAAATAATAGCCGATGAGGATTGGACTATAAATCCTCTAAAAAAAATTAGTAACAAACGTGAGCAAAAAATATTGTTAAAGATTGGACTTTAAATCCTCTAAAAAAATGATTAGTAACAAACATGAGCAAAAAATAATGTTAAAGATTAGACTTTAAATCCTTTAATAAAAGATTAATAACAAACGTGAGTAAAAAAAAAGATTAGTAACAAACTAAGAAAAAAATAAGGTTAAAACTTGGACTTTAAATCCTCTGATAAAAATATTAGTAACAAACGTGAGCAAAAATATTATGATTCGAAATCTTTTAGAAAAAGATTTGTTAGCACTATATTAAATGGACTATAAATCCTCTAAAAAAAGATTAGTAACAAACGTGAGCAAAAAATATTGTTAAAGATTGGACTTTAAATCCTCTAAAAAAATATTATGAACAAACATGAGCAAAAAATAATGTTAAATATTAGACTTTAAATCCTCTAATAAAAGATTAGTAACAAACGTGAGCAAAAAAAAAGATTAGTAACAAACATGAGAAAAAAATAATGTTAAAAATTGGACTTTAAATCCTCTGATAAAAATATTAGTAATAAACGTGAGAAAAATATTATGATTCAAAATCTTTTAGAAAAAGATTTGTTAGCACTATATTAAAAATATTAATAAGTAGGGTTCTCACAGTTCATAGTTCGTTCCCGCATTGTTTAGTTTTTCTCAACCTCTCTCCGCCCTCTGCATCAGAATTCAGAATTAACATGTAAGTTTTTTTTTCTTTCATGTTACAACTAATCAAAGTTGATTAATTTTATGGATTATTTGACTTTGCTGGTTTATAAGTGATTATGATTCAAATTATTTACGATTAATTTTAAGAATTATTTGACTTTGCTAGTTTATAATTGCTTATACAAACTATGATAGTGTGCTTTTTTTTTTTTTTTTTTTATATCTGTAAGCACACCTTTGGGTTGGACTTTTCTTTCCAAAAATAAACTTAATTTTAAATACAAATAGTCAATTATAAAATAATACGTGGATTAGTAATTCATGTCACTAATCGTCACCATTAACCCTCTTTTACCTCTATTAACCAAAGATCAAACTCACAAAAACTAGCACAAAACAACAACTCATGTTACTTTTTATCAGCCGCTTTTATGTTGTACATCTGTGTTGTTCCCCTCAATACAACCGACAAAGATTGTCAAGTATTTTCATATCCCTTCCACAAAAAATAGTATTCCATATTATTTTATTGATATAAATTACTCATCCTTAGTCTTTGATCAATTGTAACAAACGTGAGTAAAAAATAATGGAAAAGATTGGACTTTAAATCCTCTAAAAAAAAGATTAGTAACAAACGTGAGCAAAAAATAATGTTAAATATTGGAATTTAAATCCTCTAAAAAAATTAGTAACAAACGTGAGCAAAAAATATTGTTAAAGATTGGACTTTAAATCCTCTAAAAAAAAGATCAGTAATAGACGTGAGCAAAAAATATTGTTGAAGATTGGACTATAAATTCTCTAAAAAAAAAGATTAGTAACAAACGTGAGAAAAAAATAATGTTAAAGATTGAACTTTAAATACTCTAAAAAAATATTAGTAACAGACGTGAGCAAAAAATAATGCTAAAGATTGAACTTTAAATCCTCTAGAAAAAAATATTAGTAACAAACGTGAGCAAAATATTATGTTAAAGATTTGACTTTAAATCCTCTAAAAAAATATTAGTAACAAATGTGAGCAAAAATTAATGTTAAAGGGCAGACCATTCCCAATGTCGGAATCTATCTTCCACCACATGTTTTCAGTCATGGTCAATTATATGTAGCTTTATCGAGAAGAGTTTCTCAAAATTCAACAAAAGTTCTCATTAATGAAGGGAAAATAGAAGGAGAAGATGGAGACTTTACGAAAAATGTAGTTTTAAAGATATTCTTTTATCGCAATCATAACAATGTTTCTTTCACATAAAATGTCATTTATACATTTATGTTATGATGTTACTAATTACTATTAGAATAAACAATAAAAAATCATTATTTTTTCTTTATTTTATATGCAGACAAACTAAAATATGTTGAGTTCATCTATACTTCTATACTATATATAAAGAAAACTACCCCTTTCAACATACTTTTGGGTTGGAATTTTCTTTCCAAAAACACCCTTACTTTTAAATACAAATAGCCAATTATAAAATAACACGTGGATTATATTTACATTCTTTTACCATACGTGGATTATAAAATAGCCAATGTCACTAATCGTCACTGTTAACATTCTTTTACCACCGTTAACCACAGATCAAACTCACGTAAAGTTTAAAAATTATATTTACATTCTTTATGTCTCTTCTCATGGATTCAAATCGATCCAGAATTCATCATAGTACCCTCTGATCACATCTCATCACCTCTAAAAAATTAGAAAGTTCCAAGGCTCATGAACATGATTAATACTTCTGAAGCACCAATGAATGGAATATCTTTAAGGTCCACTTCATGAAGTGAATATCTTTCTGGTCCACTTCATGAATTGAATATCTTTCTGTTTTATACTTCGATCAATTTACTTTCCGCCAACATTACAATTCAAGCTTTGTTTTTACTTTTTTTTGTTAGAAGAATGAATGAATCAGAATTTGAGAAAATCAAAGGTGAACAATAATCACTTATGCAAAAAAAATAATCAAAAGTTTATGTTTTTTCCTGCTTTATTTCTCACGAGTCTATGAGTTTTTTTAATTTTTTTAAACAAAAATAATAGCCGATGAGGATTGGACTATAAATCCTCTAAAAAAAGATTAGTAACAAACGTGAGCAAAAAATATTGTTAAAGATTGAACTTTAAATCCTCTAAAAAAAGATTAGTAACAAAATGAGCAAAAAATAATGTTAAAGATTAGACTTTAAATCCTCTAATAAAAGATTAGTAACAAACGTGAGCAAAAAATATTGTTAAAGATTGAACTTTAAATCCTCTAAAAAAAAGATTAGTAACAAAATGAGCAAAAAATAATGTTAAAGATTGAACTTTAAATCATCTGAAAAAAATATTAGTAACAAACGTGAGCAAAATATAATGTTAAAGATTGGACTTTAAATTTTCTAAAAAAAAATATTAGTAACAAATGTGAGCAAAAACTAATGTTAAAGGGCAGACCATTCTCAATATCGGAATCTATCTTTCACGGCATGTTTCAGCCATGGTCAATTATATGTAGCTTTATCAAGAGGAGTTTCTCAAAATTCAACAAAAGTTTTCATTAAAGAAGGAAAAATAGAAGGAGAAGATGAAGACTTAATGAAAAATGTAGTTTTTAAAGATATTCTTTTATCGCAATCATAGCAATGTTTCTTTTACATAACATGACATTTATACATTTTTGTTATGATGTTAGTAATTACTATTAGAATAAAAAATAAAATATGTTGAGTTCATAAATAATTGTTATATGCCTTGACAATATCCTGTTTATAAATCAATATATCAATAATTTCTATTAAATATTTAAAAATTTAAATCAAAATTATACAAACAAACATAATAAAATAATCATATGCGTTAGCGCAGTAGAAAGAGCGGACAGACGGGCACGATAGTGCCCGTCTTTCCGCTAGTAAATAATTGTTATATAACTTGACAATATTTTGTTTATAAATCAATATATCAATAATTTCCATTAATATTTAAAAATTTAATCAAAATTATACGAACAAACATAATAAAATAATCACATGCGTTAGCGCAGTAGAAATAGCGGACAGACGGGCACGATAGTGCCTTTCTTTTCGCTAGTATTTTAATAGTATTTTTATTTTAGCACAATTTTAGTATTTTTCTGTTTTTATTTCAGTTTGTTATTTTCAATTGCATAAATATAACTTCTATATTTTCCAAATCAACCCATCTTTGGAGGGTAGTTTCTTGTTCATTGGCGGGGTCAACATCCATGGGATGATCTTTATTAGAATGAGAACTCGGCGGGGGTGAGTTCTTTGGAGGTGGAGGAGACTGATGTAGGAGAGTTTCTTTATTATTTTAATAGTATTTTTAATAGTATTTTTATTTTAGCACAATTGTAGTCTAAGAGACAACTTTTATTCGTTCAATAATATTTTAAAGAGTTTTCTCAATTTCTGGTGGATTACGGAACCCTATTTTCACAAGTTTGTCGATTTCAAACTTATTTCTTTTCTATATATGTTTAGCGTTTACTAGCCTGCGTTTCTATACTGCGTCATTTCTTAGAATGTTTAATTCATTTGTCTTATTATCTGATATATAGATCTAGAACTTTATTTCTTAGAAAGGTTTTAGTTTTTTGTTTTTTTTGGCATTTTAACTGCTTTTTTTTTATAAAAGATGAGATAAAGGATTATTCTGATAACATGATGAAAATTCAGAAAATCAATTAAAATAAGAGTATGGAGATAACAAAATAAAAACCAGATTAAAAGATTAAAGCTTATGTTTTCAGGTGGATGGGTGGGGTGGTTACGTTTTGAAAGAAAAATTAAAGCTTATGAAATTGGCTTTAAAAGATTGGCATCAGCGTCACGCAAAAAATTTACCATCAAGGATATCAAAGTTGAAGGATTGTATAGACACAATAGAGTTGAAAGCCGAGTCAGTGGTGTTGGAGGAGGATGAAATCGAAGAGCTCCATGGGTATACGGAGGATATGTTCTCGTTATCTCGGGTTCATTCTAGTATTTGTTAGCAACAATCGCGGATGCAGTGGCTACGTGAAGGGGACGCAAATTCTAAATTTTTTCATAGTGTCATGACTAGTAAAAAACAAAGGAATGCAATTCAATGTCTCATGGTGAATGGTCAATTGATCGAAGGGGTTGACAACATACGAGCGGCTGTGTTATCCCATTTTTCTGAACATTTTCAGGCACATAGAAGGCCACGGCCTAGTATGGGTGCTCTAC
Organism: Medicago sativa; assembly: GCF_051527215.1. NCBI lineage: Eukaryota > Viridiplantae > Streptophyta > Magnoliopsida > Fabales > Fabaceae > Medicago > Medicago sativa. The sequence continues at coordinate 26,710,198 of NC_140752.1, read as the reverse complement.
AATTTCGGTCTCTTTCTTGTCGTCAAATGGGTGGGTTGATCAAACCTTTTATGCTGGAAGAGGTAAAAGTTGCAGTGTGGGACTGTGGTAATTACAAAAGCCCGGGTCCGGATGGTATTACTTTTGTTTTCATAAAGGAATTTTGGGATATGCTGAAGGATGATGTGATGTGTTTCTTGGTGGAGTTTCATAGGAACGGAAAATTGACTAAGGGGATAAATATCACGTTCATTGCGCTTATTCCTAAGGTTGATAATCCACAGCGGTTGAATGATTTTCGTCCAATTTCATTGGTGGGTAGTTTGTACAAAATCTTGGCGAAAACCCTTGCCAATAGGCTCCGTTTGGTGATTGGTTCCGTAATTTCAGAAACTCAATCGGCTTTTGTTAAAGGTCGTCAGATTCTTGATGGGATTTTGGTGGCAAATGAGGCAGTTGACGAAGCTAGAAAATGTAAGAAGGAGTTGCTTCTTTTTAAAGTCGATTTTGAAAAAGCATACGATTCAATTGATTGGAACTATCTAGATGAGGTGATGCTGTTAATGGGGTTTCCGACTCTTTGGAGGAAGTGGATAAAAGAATGTATTGGGACTGCTACAGCCTCGGTATTGGTGAACGGGTCTCCCACCAATGAGTTCTCTTTGGGTAGAGGGTTGAGACAGGGTGACCCTTTGTCACCTTTTCTTTTTCTTCTGGCTGCAGAGGGTTTTCATGTGTTGATGAAATCAATGACAGATAACAATTTATTCTCCGGCTACACAGTGGGGAGGAACGAACCGGTTACAGTTTCTCATTTGCAGTTTGCGGATGACACTCTAATCTTGGGTGAGAAATCATGGGCTAATGTTCGAGTTATGCGAGCAGTTCTTCTTCTATTTCAAGACTTGTCTGGACTAAAAGTTAATTTCTTAAAGAGCATGCTAGTTGGGGTGAATGTCCCCGCCTCTTGGTTATCTCAAGCAGCTTTGGTTCTGAATTGTAAGGTGGGTTCTATTCCGTTTTTGTATCTTGGGTTGCCTATTGGTGGAGATGCACGTCGGTTGATTTTTTGGGATCCCCTTTTAAAGCGCATTAATTCTAGACTGTCAGGTTGGAGTTCGAGATACTTGTCTTTGGGTGGTCGTTTTGTTCTGCTGAAGTCTGTCCTGTCATCGTTGCCTGTATATGCTCTTTCTTTTTTCAAGGCTCCGTCAGGTATCGTATCCTCTATCGAATCTCTTTTTATTAAATTTTTTTGGGGGGGGAGTGTAGACCACGGGAAAATATCTTGGATTGATTGGCAGTCTATTTGTCGGAGTCAGGAGGTTGGTGGTTTGGGGGTAAGGAGAATTAGGGATTTTAATACTGCATTATTAGGGAAGTGGTGCTGGAGGTTGTTGGTAGATAGAGATAGTTTATGGTATAAGGTGTTATCGACTCATTACGGGATGGAGGGGGGTTGTGTTAGAGAGGGTGGTCGTGAGGCATCTGTTTGGTGGAGGGATATTTCAGCGTTGCGTTCGGAGGAATGGTTTGGTGGTAATGTTAGTCGTTACGTGGGAGATGGTAGAAATGCTCTCTTTTGGACGGATGCTTGGGTGGGTGGAGTGTCTTTTAGAGATAGATTTCATAGATTGTTTGAGTTGTCGATGTTGAAGAATGAGTCGGTGTTTGTTATGCATGTGTTAGGTTGGGGGAGAGATGGGGCGGCGTGGTCTTGGAGGCGTGGGTTGTTTGTGTGGGAGGAGGAGTTAGTGGGAGAACTTAGGCTTTTACTTCAAAATGTCTCTTTGCAGGTTGACAGGGTAGATAGGAGACTTTGGCGGTTGGAAACATCTTCCGTATATAGTGTTAGAAGTGCATATAATTTTTTGACTGTTAATGATCCTGTTGAAGCTGCGGTGTCTGTGCCTGTGTCGTCTTTGTGGCATCGGGAAGTTCCGTTGAAGGTGGTGCTATTTGCTTGGCGTCTCTTACGTGATAGTTTGCCTACTAAGGACAACCTTTTTCGTCGTCACGTTGTTGGTGTTGATGACCAGTCTTGCGTTAGTGGTTGTGGGGAGGTGGAAACATCTTCTCATTTATTATTACATTGTGACTTTTTTGGGACGGTTTGGAATCATATTTTTAGGTGGATTGGAGTATGTTCTGTTTTGCCTTCTGATGCTCTAAGTCACTTTCATCAGTTCAATCTCATTGGAGGCCATGCTAGAACAAGGTGTTTCATCCTTCACGTTATTTGGTTTGCAACCGTGTGGGAAATTTGGAAAGAAAGAAATAACAGAATATTCTCTGATAAAAAGTGCTCTATTTTGCAAGTGGTAGACAAGATAAAGTCCTTAACTTTCATGTGGTTGAAGGAGAAATATGTTACTCTCCCCTCTAATTATCATGGCTGGTGGCTCAGTCCGTTTACCATTTTAGGAATTGGTTAACTGTTTATTTCTTTCTGTTTTGTTTCTTGGGTTGGGCGGTTTCCCTGTAAATATTGCTAAGACTCAGTTTGTACTTTGGTGTTACTTCCTTAGCACACCTTGTGCTAGAAAGGCCTTTTTGTTGTGGTAATATATTCCATTTTAGCCTCTTCAAAAAAAAAAAAAAACCAGATTAAAATATTTCACTACGTAATTGTAATTCATACAACGATACAGTAAGGACTATCCAACAAGTTTGGTAAGAGGATGAAGCCATAATAGCACGAGCCTCCACCACTCTCATTTTTATTCTTAATAACATTAATGATACTCATATACTTAAAATTTCCATAACTTTGGAGCTGCAATATCATCTTCAAGCCCTGATGCTGTAAATATGACCAACAAAAAAGAAAAATCAGCAACTATTATAAAATAAACTAGTAAAGAAACAGTAGATTAGTAGTAATGTAATCTAAAACAAAAAAATACAAAAACAAAGAATATATTATAAAATATAAAAATAATATAAAAAATTGAACAAATAGTGTATATATAAATTTTTCTTAGAAATTGAAATAGTATATTCTATTTTTGGTGGTGATCGATGTTTGAACCCCGGACTTTGCATATATTATGCATTGTCCCTACCAACTGAGCTAAACTTATGAAGACGAAAAAATATATTCATAATATTATCCAAAAATTAAAAGTATAAATTAGTTCTATAAAAATTCAAATGTTATCACAATAGTCTATAAAAAGACTAAAATAACCACGAATTTGATGAATAGTTTTTTAGGGTTAATAGGTCTTTACCCACTGTAATATAGGTCATTTTCGGTTTTTTTCCCTGTAAAATTTTTATTTTGATTTACCCCCTGTAAAAAAAAATTGTTTTGATTTACCCCCTATAATAGGCCAAACAAAAACGAAAATTTCTTGAAAAATAAAATAAAATTGGTTTTTGTTTGGCCTACTAGGGGGTAAATCAAAACAATTTTTTTTTACAAGGGATAAATCAAAAAAAAATATTTTAAATGACCTATATTACAGGGGTAAAGACCTATTAACCTTTTTTTAATTACATGTTGAGAATGAAAGTTTTTAAGTTAGATAAACATACGTAGCACAGTTGGTGGAGGTACTGATCTTGTAAGGAATGTTAACACCACATTTGCCAGGAAGAGAAGAAGCTGCGCCTGTATTCAAACCAGAAATAGCACCAGCAGCACTTTTCAAGCAGTTGCAAGCAGCCTGACGGTCAGGTGTGGTAGTGGCGGCGGCGTTAAGTCTCTTCACTCCAGCACAGCATGCTGGAGATGGACCAGCACCACCTCTAAGATATCCAATGCATGGAGAAAGAGCACCACTCACTTGTCCACATGAGATTGCAGCATCTGCCATAGGTGCAACAATCATGCACATCACCAAAACAACACATGCTACCTTCATGTTTGCCATTGTTTTTCTTAAAATAAAATTTGTTTTTCTTGATTTGTTTGTTTGTTTGTTTTGTTAGTGTAAGTGTAAGAAGGTGGAGGTTTATATAGAAAAAAGAAGAGGTGGGATTTGGAATTTGGAGAAGGTGGGAAGTTGAGCATAGTGATGGCATTGGTATATTATTACTGGACACTTGTCTCATTATTATTCAATTTTAATTTAATACAACCATGAGCTGGAGAAAATCTTGTGTGGACCAGGACCAAGAATTTTAGTTTGGTCACACACAAAGAAAGAAGAGAGAAGAGAGAGAAGAGAGAGAAAATGGAGAAGAGAAAAGTGAAGAGAGAGAATGAAAAAACTTGTGTGTGTGACCAAACCAAAATTCTTAGTCCTGGTTCACACAAGTGTTTCTCTCATGAGCTGTTAGATTTGATGATAATAATGGACCATACTCACATTCGACCTAGTGCTCAGGTGGATTGTATAACTCTGTAGTGTGTTTATTAGTTCTTCCTTTTCTAAGATTTTGTTTGCGAGTTTGAAGAAAAAAGGAGGGGAGGGTTTAGAAGGAAAAAAAGGAGTAAGTGGAAGATATAGAGGGCACTAGAAGGAGGGGCTTTGAGGGGCTTATTTTTTTTCAAAATATAAAACCCTACTCATTTGAGAGAAGTAAAAAACTATATTTGAGAAAGGGTTTTGGAGGGTTTGAGACGGTTTATAGGAATTCTTCAATTTTAATATATGTTAATATAATATTCTTTTTTTTTTTTTGAAGGAGTTAATATAATATTCTTAAAATTAAAAATATATTAGCCATGAACATTAATTTATCACTCTCTAAAAAAATAATCTTTCAAAAAATGTAAAAGATTTCTCAATTTTCCCTTATATTTCTCTCCCCCATCCTCTAACCTCCAAACTCCCAAACAAAGCCAAATAGTCTCTTATAAACTGAACTACGCAATTTTATTTGAGATCAAATTCAAATGAAACATAGGCATATAAATGAGATAAATTTAGTCACATCACCTTAGTATTTTTTTCTTTATTTTTTTCATCCATGTGTGTTTAAAAAAGATATATTTATGTTTGTGACCAAATAAATATTTTTCTTAGATGCAATCACTTTTTTCATATCAATCATTAAAATATTGATCATCCGATCTTGATGTGTCTGTCTCGAAACAATAAATTTTTTGAAAATTCTAATCCATAAAATATTGAGTATAAATTTGTACCATTTGATTTTAATCGAATGGTCAGAAACTCGTGAATGAGTGACTGTGTAACTTGATGACTGCAGCAGACCGACATCCCACTTTGACGAGTCTTTCTGTTTTATCATTTAAACCATTTAAACGCATCTTTTACTCATCAAGTTCTTTGTGTTTTTATTTAAACACATTTTCTAATCTTTAAGTAAATTTTGATTTTTTTTCCCTATTGTCTCCTCTTCTATTTGTTTGAGAGTTTGGAGGGGAGTGGGAGGGAGACTTTTGAGGGGTGAGAAATATATAGAGAAACAGAGAAATCTTTCATATTTTTTGAAAGGGCGATTTTTTAGATAATGCTAAACTAATGCTTATGATTAACATATTATTTTTAATTTTACGAATATAAACCTTCTAAAACCCTCAAAACTCTCATCCAATACAATTTTTGAGTTCTCCAAAATGAGAGGATATTGTATTGAATAAAAAATTAACATCCAAAGTCCTCTCCTCTCAATATCTTATATTCCTTCCACTTTCCTTCCTTTTATTCAAACTAGAATGGGTTTCTAGGTGTCCATAGATTATTTTTCTTTTCTTGATCAAATATAAAGTGTAAAAGAATGACGAATAAAAATATTCTAACACCAACCCTCTTTTTATGACTATTCAAATCGTTTTTAAGTATTTGTTTGTGATTTTTTGAATGATTTTATCTCAGAAAATAAAAGATAAAAAAAATTTCCTTCAAAAAAAAAAAATATACATACTAAATAAAATATATATATTTGGGTGGTAGTTGTGGGTTGTATTAAATGAATTATGGTACACAGTCTCTTTTTATTGGCATCCTGTCGCACTAGCATTCGATTTTAATTTATTTCTATCGTATGTGTTATATTTGATGATAATGACTGTATGACTATGTAATATACTAGTTCCTCCTTAAAAAGAAAAACGTTTTTTTTTTAATTTTTTTTTTATCTATATATCATCAACTAATTTATGTAGTAAAAAGGCTTTAAAACGTGAATTAAATTGTTTAAAATCAATTAACGAAAAAAATAGGTTTTTTAAAGGTTTTAAAATCATATGTTAACTCAAATAAATAAATAACATATCTGAACTTATGCATGCACCATAATTTATTTGGAGGTTGCCGACCATACTGTTTGTCAGCAAAGCTAGCATAGTTCACCGAATTCATAAATGCCATATATAGTCGGGGGCTATTTGGCAAACTTATGCAATTTTTTGATAGATAAAATGACAATAATTTCTTGAAATAAAATTGGTTTTGTACAATGCCTCCAAAGTATTGATGATAACAAGTTATTAAAGAACAATTGGATATATTAATATGGTCATGCTAACTTGTGTTCTAAGAGCATGAGTTAAGACTTAAGAAGGTAAAAAAAAAAAAAGAATTAAACAATAAAGGCACATGTTAAAAAGATAAAATTTAAAGCTTTCATAATTAACAATACACAACATCCAAGATTTTATTTCTACTTTTGTTTTCTTATCTTGTGCCGTTAGAGCTTCAAGTATGCAGGATCATAGATTTAAATTTAACAAAATCTAAACATGTATAGGAGAATCAGAAGTACAAGAGAAGTTAAAAGACTCGGTAGAAGATCTGAAGAAATGTCAACCAGAAATCAACACTTTGGATCTGAAGAAAGGAAGTCACTTAGAAGCAAGTGAAGACCAGACTCTGAACACTCAAGCTCTGAGTCACTCAGACTCTGAGTCACCCAGACTCTAAGGTATCTAGACTCTGAGGGACGCAGATGTCTACTCATCTTTGTCTTCTTCTGAATCACGTGTTTAGTCAAATTCAAGGACAAAAGGAATGAAACGGGTAATTTTATTTGCAGCAATAAATTTCGAATGTCTCTTCAAATGACATTAACCATATCAGGAAACATTCCAACGTCTCTAAAATTCTTGCCTACGTAAGAAGTTGAAGACTTGAAGAGTAATAACAAGATTCTGCTATTTTCATTGTGCCCTTACTCTGTCAAATTCAAAAGAGCATAGAACACATAAGAATTTCTTACTGAGTTCATATCTTAGAAATTCTAAGTCTTTAAAGTTTATTTTGTTCTGTAATTGTTTACACCTCTGATTGTATATCAAGTGTAAGTAAACTCTTTTATTGGTAAAATCTTAGAAGTCTCTTTAAGTTGTTATTGCCCATTTGAAAGTCTCTTGCTTGTGTGCTTGAGCATAGGAAGTCTCTTGGTTTTGTTTTGCATATTTAAATTTTGAATGAATGAATGATTCTATGAATGTATGTATGAATGAATTATTGCAGGAATGAATGAATACATGGATGAAAATGAAGTAATGTATGTATGGAAGTATGAATAAATGAAGTAAAATAGGGAAGAAAAAAGACCAGAGATAAAGAATGATACTATTCCAGACAGTTTGAATCGAATCAGGCCTTTTGTAAATGAAGATTTACGCCATAAAGAGGAAACTTGACACGCAAGACACTTTGAGAGGCCCTAAGATCATGGATTTCTAAATGCTTTAACATGAGCTAAACAATATAGAAGAAACAATAAACATCATCAAAAAATTTAGCAACCTAATTAAACATCATAAAAACAAAAACTATACTAAGGGCGACTTCATCCTTTGTAAACAACTTATTGTTGTGTATCTCTGGATTGATATTAGGAAGACCTCTAAGTTGACGCAACGAAATCTAGAGCAATGTTGTCTTAGTAATGTTGTTGTAATCGAAATTTGATTACTGTAGAAAAATCCCTTGGAAGTTCAAGGGGAGCAGAAGTAATCTCGAATTGAAGGGTGAACCAAGATAAATTCTTTGTTGTTGTTGTTGTTGTTGTCTCATTCCATTATTTCTTTACTTTCCACTGTTATTTGTATTTTCGAAAATTCAGGGCGAGGTTACAAACCTCACTCTACGTTAATGCGCTGTCTTTTTGAAAAATTGTCCATCAATATGCTAAAGTCTAAATAAATTGTTGGTGTTTGTCATCAAAAAAAATGGGAGATTGTTAGTTCAAAATTGGTTAATAGTACAAAGCCCAAGTTTTGATGATAACAAAGCAATGTATGAAGCATGTTTTAGAACAACTGGGATTTTATAATGTATATTTAAGTGTATGGGAGATTCTATGTACAAGTGAAGTACAACCTCTGCACCAAGTCAAAGCTCTGGAAGAAAGGTTAAAGATCTGAACTATCACTCAAAGCTCTAGATTTGTGCTGCTATCTACGCTAAGTTCTTGGAAGCCTTGGACCTTGATTAGTATTGTGTCATAGATAAAGACAAAACCTTGCACCAAGATTAAGGTCAACTGTGGAAGTCAATGCTAATTTACAATCCTCTGGAGTGAGATCCTTTGTACCAAGCATCTAACTTGAGTAAATCATCATCGATTTATGCAACTTCTAGTATCTCAAAGAAGAAAAGTTTATTCGGAATTATGCAATTAAACAAAACTCCTTTAAGATAATCATTGATGGAATTGAAGGACTAAAGCTCTGATTTCCAACTCTCAATGATATCTCAACATTCATTCAGGCATTCAAAGACAAGGATTTCATCATCAACGGTCATCTACTTCATCTCTATATAAAGGACCAAGAGTTTGTTTGCATAAGGTTAGGACAAAACACTACCCTAAAGAATACATACAAAGTCTATCTTGTTTATATAAACTATTGTAATTATATACATACTCGTATATAGTATATACCTTGTATAGAAAAAGAAAAAGAAACATTTGTAAGGTTACACTTTAAGTGTACTGAGCTTCATATCTGTTTACTATTCCTAGAGTTTGTGTAAACACTATCTTTTGTTGGTCTATATGGCGAACTAGAAGGTTCACTAGAGGGAAAGAGTGAATAACATTTTTGAAATTTCAAAAGAGTTTAGCGAATGTGTAATTAGAAAATGTCTGACTTTTCAGATTCGTGCACAATAATGATAACAAAAATTAAGACAATGATTAAAACACTAAGATTTAATATTGAATCTTAATATGCACGTCAAATATCCATCATCAACAATACAATTCATAAAACTTGAATTTGAGAAGAATATTAATTCAATGAATTAAGATTAGGTTAAGTATAAAAATTGAATATTAATTGTGATAAACTTGAATTTGAGAAGAATATTAATTCAATGAATTAAGATTAGGTTAAGTATAAAAATTGATCAAAATCAAATCAACTAGATACAAACTTTAAAATTCATATACTACTAATAAAGCAAAATCAAAGAGAAAAGGGAAAAGAAGAACACCAGAATATTTATAGTAGTTTCCCCTTTTCGTCCTCGCTTTAGAGGTACGTGTAGTCTTCTTGATAGAATACGTCTCTATTAAGGACTTCCACTATTGTTAAAATTTGAATACAATTGTTATGATTACAACAAATTCTCTCGATAACCCTAATCTTCAATCCTAAGCAACCACAACCCCCAATCTTCAAGTAACCCTTGAAATTGGTGATTCTCCAAGTCTTCAAAACTCAAACTCCCATGCAATCCTCGAAGTTCTTCACCTCGAACTCTTATTTGCTATGTCCGGAGCGTGAACCCTCTTGAACTTGAGAAGATTAGAAAGAACCCCCAATTCCCTTGGAGAGGTGGAAAGACATCACTCTTTTTCCTTTGGACTCTTGTTTTCCAATCAAGTTCGTTGAAAGAAACCAGTCTACAATCCTTATAGCACTCAAGCAATCTATGACTCAAACACCACAAAGATTTTTAGAAAAAGTGTTTAGTCTCAAGAAGAAATGGAGAGAGTGAGAGGGAGAGAGAGAGAGAGAGAGAGAGAGAGAGAGAGAGAGATTTGAAGACTCTGGAATGATAGTAGCAATTAATTTAGTAAGTTTGACAGTAGTATGAGTATAGCTATATATAAGAATGATAGTTGCAATTGATTTAGTAGGTTTGGGAGTGCAATATTTTAGGCAAAAACAACGTAGTAATTTGAATCATGTAATGTGTAATTCAATTCAGACATGTGTAAATGGACATATCTGGAGCTATGGAGGTTGATATGATTCATGCAATATGTGAATCGGATCAAAGTAGTCCAAATAAATATTAATATGAATCAAAGAACAATGAAACGATTCAACAGGGTAAAACACAAGACCAGAGAGAAAACTTAATTCGATTTAGCAATTTGTGAATCGTTTTAGGCATGATATGATTCAGAAGATTGTGAATCGAATAAAAAAAATGAACTCATAAGGTCAAGACCAGAGATAGATAATGATACAATTCAAGACAGTTTGAATCGAATAAGACCTTTTGTAAATGAAGATTTACGCCACAAAAAGGAAATTTGACACACAAGACACTTTGAGAGACCCTAATATCATGGATTTCTAGGTGCTTTAACATGTGCTAAACAATATAGAAGAAACAATAAACATCATCAACATTTTTAGCAACCTAATTAAACATCATAAAAACAAAAACTATACTAAGGGTGACTTCATCATTTGTAAACAACTTATTGTTGTGTATCTCTGGATTGATATTAGGAAGACCTCTAAGTTGACGCAAGGAAATTTAGAGCAATTCTCTTAGTACTGTTGCTGTAATCCAAATTTGATTGAAGTAGAAAAATCTCTTGGAAGTGTAAGGGGAGTGGAAGTAATTCCGAATTGAAGGGTGAACCAGGATAAATTCAATTCTTTGTTGTGATTGTTGTTGTCTCTTTCCATTATTTCTTTCCACTATTATTTGTATTTTTGAAAATTCATAATACACAAAACAGACCAGAGAGAAAACTTAATTCGATTTAGCAATTTGTGAATCGTTTTAGGCATGATATGATTCAGAAGATTGTGAATCGAATAAAAAAAATGAACTCATAAGGTCAAGACCAGAGATAGATAATGATACAATTCAAGACAGTTTGAATCGAATAAGACCTTTTGTAAATGAAGATTTACGCCACAAAAAGGAAATTTGACACACAAGACACTTTGAGAGACCCTAATATCATGGATTTCTAGGTGCTTTAACATGTGCTAAACAATATAGAAGAAACAATAAACATCATCAACATTTTTAGCAACCTAATTAAACATCATAAAAACAAAAACTATACTAAGGGTGACTTCATCATTTGTAAACAACTTATTGTTGTGTATCTCTGGATTGATATTAGGAAGACCTCTAAGTTGACGCAAGGAAATTTAGAGCAATTCTCTTAGTACTGTTGCTGTAATCCAAATTTGATTGAAGTAGAAAAATCTCTTGGAAGTGTAAGGGGAGTGGAAGTAATTCCGAATTGAAGGGTGAACCAGGATAAATTCAATTCTTTGTTGTGATTGTTGTTGTCTCTTTCCATTATTTCTTTCCACTATTATTTGTATTTTTGAAAATTCATAATACACAAAACAGACCACCCCCACCCCACCCCCCCCCCCCCCCCCCCCCCCACACCACACACACACACACACACACGCCCAAGTTAGATCAAATGTTATTCTCTCTATTTTAATGCATTAATTGTTATTATTAAAACATTAATTTAAGGAGAATTTTGTGATTTTCCTCAACATAGAACTTGTAAGTGATTCACATTGATTCCTCAATATTGTGACATACTTCGATAGCTGGACAACCCTGATTAAACATCTGAAAATATCTTTTTCGTGATAGTACGAAGCATAGAATTCAACCAATAAGGTGTTTATTCAAGTGAGACACCAAGTATGCACACCTAATCTACTATCTAGATTTAGAAATATGGTAGACATGCATATGAAGTAGAGGTGGATGAGCATTGCATTAGTATGCATGATTTGCTCATATGATTGGATTGTTTTAGGGTTTATTATGTGTTGTTTATGTATTTTCTATTCACTTCTTAGTGTTAAGGATATGAAATTTTGTTATAAGGGACTTACCAATATATGAACAATGAAGTTTAACGTTGTCTTTGCCGTTACTAAATAGAAAAACGATTTCAACATGCGTAACACTATTCTCTATAGTCTTTCTGAAATTATTTTATTTTCTTTATATTTTCTTCTCTTTGATGTTCTTTTGTATTGGTCATCCCAAATTAATAGTGTTTAGAACATCTTTTAACTTGTGAGGTACTATTAAAGATATAGATTGGTTACAAGTTATTTATACTAATGTCTACTAGGACCAATGTACTAGTAATCTATATCTCCAATAATTAATTTAGATTTTTAGATGTTACCTTATAGATGTTGGTTTATCTAATAGATGATTGGTTAGGAACTAGTTACTGTATTGCCAAACAAAAACTGTAATTCAGTCAGCCAAATAGCTAAAGTCTGTATTTGAATGGGTAACAAAACATGGTAGGTCCCCAAGTATATATTGCATTATGAATTCGGTGCCGTGATTATAAAACACCGACGGTGAAGTTTGCTGACAAACAGTATGGTCGGCAACCTTCCAAATAAATCATGTGCATGCATAAGTTTTAGATATAACCTACTTGGGTTGTTTTGGTGATATTTACTTGAGATATAGAAGTGTGTTTCTCTTCAAGGTCTTATGTTTGATTCTATTCGGTATCAATTTAGATGAGTTAATTTAACTTCTTAACGAAAAAAAGTTTTAGATATACTAATAATTTATTTATTTGATTTAAAATGTGATCTATTTAATTTTTTTTTATTATTTAGTTAAAAAAATTAAATCCATGTTTTAGTTCGCTTTTACTATATAAAGTTGATATCATATTGAAATTAAAAAAATATATTTAGATTCGCAAAATTTATTTTATATATAGAGAGACGTGTTTTAGTATAATTTATTATAATTATTATTATTGCTCGCGAAAAGACTGGCATTCACGTCTACGTCTTTTCTGCTCTTTTTATTGCGATAACGTTTAAAAATTATGAACGATGTTTTTATTATGAAATTTTGATTTTGATTAAAACTGAAAATATAAATATTGGTTGCTTTCTAGTTATAACAAACCAAATAAAACATGATTATTTATTTCAATAACACCAAAAACAATCTTTATTATAAAAAAAAGTTGTTTAAGGGTATAATTGGATAATAAAAAAGTAAGTATAAATATATTCATTTAGTTTGTTACACTTTTTAAATGATGAAGAAAAAAATCAAACATATATTCATATCGTGTTTGTTACATTTTTTTAATATTTAAATTTATTCTTATTTATTTGATACATGTGTTATTTGTATTGAAAATTGAGGGCATTTTTGGAAAGAGAAAAAGACAGCCAAAAAGTGCTGAAAGTGGTAGTTTTCTTTATATATAGTATAGATTATTATTATTATTATTATTATTATTATTATTATTATTATTATTATTATTATTATTATTATTATTATTATTAATATTATATATATATATATATATATATATATATATATTAATGATTAATTACACATGAATAGAAGATAAGCAGACAACAAACTGCGCCGCTAGGCTTTTTTGAATAGCAAAATCAATCCTCATAAACACAACATTCATAGACCTAGGAGTCATGACATTATTGTAACTCTATGTAGAAGGTCAACATCATCTGGTTCTATGAAGCTAAAAGTGTCAAAAACATACTAATTGTCTGCACACGCTTTCTCATGTTTGACCACTTTACTTGACCCCTCTTTTATGGTTGCATGTCCTACCGTAAAAGCATCGGCCCCTAATCCCACGAGTGGTAAAACCCCTGTGCAAGTCCACACATGCATGTTTTCATCATACTCATCTGTACACCATAACATCTGCAGGCTTAAGTATCGATCTTTTCTCTAGTGGGTCAGTCAAGAAGTTCACATGAACCTTCTTCCCTGAATATATTGTTTCATCTCTATACTTTTGTTTGAGAAGTTTGTTTGATATTGTATAACAGGCATTTTTGTTGACTCAATACATTGGGTCTTAAAAGACCCAATGGAAGTGCAAGGTGAACTCTCTTTGGAAGTGCAAGGGGAACATGACTACTTCCGGTTTGTGGAAGGAACCTGTATAATTGTTTTGTGTCTTTCTTCTCTCTCTGTTTTTATCCGCTGCATTTAGAATCTGAACATCACTTCAGAAGCTGAACTCTATCTGCTTCTGACCAGTGATTTCAGTAGGAGAAAACGAAGAAAAAACTAACACAATTCAACCCCCTTCTTGTGTTTTTCTCACCTTTATAACTAAGTAGAAAAATAGTGGTGACGCAAATTTTTTAAGAAAACGAACATGTACTTCGTTTCTATGAAATCGTTGAACTTGCTATTTTTAAGAAAAACTTGTTTCTAACCACCTTACTTCTTTTAGTCGTGGAGTACATTGTTTATCTGACACTAGAGTCCTTTGGCTTTTAATGTTACTTTGTTTATTTTGGTTTTGTTGTTATTTTTAATAAATGCAATTTTCCTAAAAGAAAGAGACTTATTTTTTTTTTTTTGAACAAAAAAGAAAGAGACTTATGACTTTCACTAAGTTTACGAGACTACACAAAATTCGAGTAAGAAGTTGTAGGACAAAAATTCAAACTAATAATAGTACAAACCTTGCAAATAAAGAGAAAATGGTAAAGTTACACCAGAAAAAGGAGTAATTTAATTTAGTTGATAAAGAAGTTGATTCATTTGCTATATTGTGGATTAACTCTCGCTAAGTGAACACTTTTGTGAGTAATTTGTAAAAGAGTAAAAAATGCTTAAAAAGTTTAATTAATGACTCGTGAAAATGAGAGAGACTAGTAAGGAAGGGGAGAACCAGGTTGAAGGGACTTAAAATATGAATCTTTTTTTTTTTTGGGTGGTGTCCGGGATTCGAACCCCGGACTTTTCATATATTATGCGTTTTGTCCTTATCATTTTTTAGAACAATTTATTATGCGTTTTGTCCTTATCATTTGAGTTAAGCTCACGGGGACTTAAAATATGAATCTAAACCATTGCAACACCTCTTCGGTTGTGTTTAAACATGTAGAATGATTTTTATATTGATAGAAATATATCTATGTATAATTACAATTACATATTATATTTTTTTAAAGAATTAAAAATTATATATATTTATTTTCTATAGGATACGTATTTTATTATTATATTTACCGCATACATTAATGTTTAATTGTGTTGTGATTTTTAGTTCAATGATCTTTTTTATCTTTTACATTGTGAAATTTTTATATTTTATGAGTATTGAGTTTTTTTATATGATTTATGGAAAATGATAACATGTGCCCCAAGGGCATATGATAAGAAATTTAAAATAGAAACAATTGTCTCAAAAGTTGTGCATTCAACTTTATCCAACTTTTAAAAGTCAAAATTTTGTTGTTTTCTATGTAAAGTTTCTAATTTTGAATTCCTTAACTTGTGCCATAAGGGCACAAGATAACAAGACCCATGATTTATTAGATACCATTTATCATATTTAATACACATATAAATTATTTATAGATGTCGATTATACAACCAAATCATCTTATTCAATCATGTGGTTCAATCAACGACTCAATAATTCGACTATAATTAATAACTTAATGAACCTACTGATTTAATGATCGAACCGAATTTTAAAACTATACAAGACCCTAGAAAGTCCCATAGTCATACTCATCCTACACTACACTACACTCGACTTGTGTGACATTATGTCACGGTGACATTAAATCTGGGCCACACAAAGGTGGTGTGTTGTGTGGCCCAGATGTGTTGTATGTGTTGTGTGGCCCAGATGTTGTGTGACAATGTGTGTTGTGTGGCCCAGATTTAATGTCACCGTGACATAATGTCACACAAGTGCTGTCCCACTACACTCATTATCATCAAATCTAACAGCACACGGTGGTATTAAATAAAAATCGAATGATATTGGGACAAGTGGCCAATGATTATGGAGCATGCACCATACATCATTTAATATACAACCTACAACTACCACCCAATCCTGACATAGCCTATGTGCATGTTCTCGAAAGGAACTCGTCTTCCCACCTTTCTAAATTCCATCTCCAATTTTCTATATAAACCCTAACCCCTAACACATTACACTCACAAAACAAACCAAACAAACAAACAAACCAAGAAAAACAAAGACACATTTCTCTTTACAAAATTTCTTCTAAGAAAAACAATGGCAAGCAGCATGAAGGTAGCATGTGTTGTTTTGATGATGTGCATGATTGTTGCACCTATGGCAGATGCTGCAATCTCATGTGGACAAGTGAGTGGTGCTCTTTCTCCATGCATTGCATATCTTAGAGGTGGTGCTGGTCCATCTCCAGCATGCTGTGCTGGAGTGAAGAGACTTAACGCCGCCGCCACCACCACGCCTGACCGCCAGGCTGCTTGCAACTGCTTGAAAAGTGCTGCTGGTGCTATTTCTGGTTTGAATACAGGCGCAGCTTCTTCTCTTCCTGGCAAATGTGGCGTTAACATTCCTTACAAGATCAGTACCTCCACCAACTGTGCTACGTATGTTTATCTAACTTCAAACTTTCACTTTTTTATCCTCATTTTTCAAGTGGTCTAGTATTCATAACATAACAGAAGTAACCAAAGTTAAACAACTAAATTTTTTACCATTTGAGATTGTTGAGGGTAAATCATTCTTTTAATTTTAGGATCACTTTATAGATATGCTATTTTATTTTCTATAGTACGTAGTAAAATTTTATAAATTCATTTTTGCTGAAGGATGTTTTAATATCATATTTTGTTAATAAAGATTTTATATTATTCAATGTTTTTGGGAATTTTTTTGAGATTAAGGTACTACGAATCTACTTTTTTATTGGTCTATAAAATAGAAAATTAATCACTGACTAGGTTTTTTTTTTTTTTGTCATGCTTACAGCATCAGGGCTTGAAGATAATGATGTGGCTCCAAGATTATGGTAACTGCTCAATAGTATATGAGAGTGCCATTTAACGCTATTAAGAATAATAATGAGAGTGATGGAGACTCGTCTTATATGTGTCCCTATCCTCTTGTACAAGACTTGTATCAGTTTATAAAGTGAAATATTTGAATTATGTTTTTGCCTTGTTATCTCATTACTCTTATTTTAAGTTGAGTTTTAGATTTTTTTTTTTTAAATGCCAGTATAATTTCCCTCCTCCGTTAATTTAAAATAGGCGCTTAATGGAAATCTACAATGACACATAACAAAATTTTAGTGTGGGAAACCTTTTCAATGAGTGTAAGAAAAACCACGGGACACGTAAGACTCTTAATCTCCACAATAATAATAGTTGGAATACAAATATTCATCCTACGAAAGACCCAACTAAGTCTCTGTTTGATAAAAATAATGGATAGTTGATGTGATAATTGTTAATTTGTAGGTAATAGCTAATGTTGATGGCGGATAGTTGATAAAATAATTAAAGTGTGT
The DNA here is from genome assembly GCF_051527215.1 of Medicago sativa. Classification (NCBI taxonomy): domain Eukaryota; kingdom Viridiplantae; phylum Streptophyta; class Magnoliopsida; order Fabales; family Fabaceae; genus Medicago; species Medicago sativa. The sequence goes on along the minus strand of NC_140752.1, from coordinate 26,692,770 downwards.
AGCAAAATTTAGGATTCAACTAGCTGATAGATGTAAAATGATATAAAAGGATATTTTTATATGTACTTTTAGGAGGACAAGAACAACATGCCTTTTTTCCTTAAAAAGAACAAGTACACTATTAAGCCATCAAATCATTTTGGAACATTATACATTTTTTTTTATATCAACAAATCATATGAAATCGTTGTTTGCTATTAATCTAAGCAATTTATGTTCTCGTGAGCTTAGTTCAATTGGTAAGGACAATGCATAATTATGCAAGGTCCGGGGTTCGAATTTCGGCCACCACCAAAAAAAAAATCTAAGTAATTTATGATATCTGATTTCTCTCAATTGGCATGATTCTTGAATTCCATGTGGGGTTTCTCTAAAAACAATAAAAAATGACAACATTATAATTTAAATAAAAATTAAGATAATCTTATCAACAATAATATCAATCCAAAATTAAGATAATCTTAACAACAATTGTGTTAATTTGAAATAATAATGAAAATAATTTTATCGTCTAATTTCATCTCAAAAACAATAAATCTATCGTCTAATATTTCATAATAAAGCAACAATGTTGTTCCACATTTTTTTCGTCTTGGTTGATCTCCCCTCTGGTCTTTCACTACCTTGATAACTATTAACTGTATTAGGAAGTTCATCATGAGGTATGTAATTTGGATGTTGCTCAAAAACAGTAAAAATTGCATCATCTTGTGAGTTAATGCGAATATAATTATGCAACGCAAATGCAACCATTAACATCAATTTGGGTATTAAAACTTAATTGCGGCATTTTGTTAAGTATCTTTCACCGTTTCTTCAATACTCCAAATGATCTTTTTATACAACGTCTAAGAGATGAATGTGCACGGTTAAAGGATTCTTGAGCATTAGTTGGGAACTCATGTTCAAACTGAGACCGATGATACCATATCTTAGGTTAAGGCACCATATTTCCTTCTTTATGATGACATCCTTTATCAATTAAATGATATCTACCTGTTTAAAGCAGGCAAAAAATTATAAAACAAACTTCCTCAAAAAAGAACTTGTAGAAATACGTATAAATAATAATACCTTCTGGTGGTTTTGGAAAGTTTAATGTCGATGTATTGATTGAATGAAGTAAAACATGTGTGTCATGCGTTGATTCCAGAAAACTATACCAATCCACTCTTGATATTTCCGATGACTATTAATGAATCTGAGTGGTTGTTCGCGGTGCTCCGGTGTGGCAGAGGTGGAGGAGAAAGGTTTCTGCAGGCATGTTAGCACTTCAACGCCAAAATCAGTATCTGAAAGAGGTGGTTATGTGCAAAAGTGGTGAAAAGTGAAGTGTACCCTGAGGGTGACGTTGAGTCATGCTTATATAGGCGCAGAGGATGCTTAACGATCTCTGTGAGATGCGACGTCATCGAAGGAGGCCGTTAGTGATGATCTGGACGGTGAGGATGAAGTTAGGGCGTGCTCTTGTGCAATGATCCACACAAGACTTCATGTGCTCCATCGCAGTGTTCTTATTGGTTTGTCATGGGTCGTGGCTTAATGGGCCTTGCTTTTTGGGCTGCTAGCCGATCTGGAACAGTTGCCCCCAAGTCAATATTGTCTTTATGACATAGGTTTGTCTTCTGGAGGCATGAAGTAGGTTCCGCGAAGAGAAACCGCCTCCGCGAGGTTTGTTTCTTGGTGCCATTGGATTTCTTTGTCATGTTAAAGCGCTCTGCATAAGAACTCTTGGTGGTAGGCTCTTAGTGAGTGGAGTTAGTTGTCAATAAATCATGTGACTTGATGGGATGCCTATTTAGTTTTGCTTTACACATGTCCACATCGTGCAAAGTACGCGTCTAGGTTACTGGGATCCACGCGTCCCAATCTTGACTACCTTCTGCGTTTCGAGATGCCTCCTAATTGATATATCGCGATTCATTGTTTCTAATTGATCTAAGCCCTTGGTTTGAATTTTTAAAGTCTATAAAAGGTGAGAAACTCTCCATTTCTACTCTTTTCACCTTCTTTGCTCAATTTACTTACCTGTTTTGCGAATTTCTCTCCTATTAACATTCCTTCATTTCCATATTTCTTTTGTAACTAAATCTAGATTTTGTGCCCACTCCTTTCAATTTGGTCTACTAAGATCACATGATTTGCAGCTCTTGTGACTTCCTGTGTTTTTTGGTTGAAGACTTGTGTGTTCCACTCGTTTTCTCTTGCTATTTGCCCGGGTACTTTATTTCCCTTTAATCTCATTGTTATTTTTCTTCCTTTTTGTTTTCTTTTTCTACTGAAAGATTAAATGAGAATTGAAGTATCAACTAACATGAATTCAGATGGTGTATTGAAAGTTAATTCAAATTTAGTTAAAATGTGAGCTTGCGTGTTGTGCAAGTAACTAAGTTGTTAGGTTTCACTTTTTATCAATGGCAGTTAGATAAAGCATATATTTTTCTTTTGTGTGTATGTGAAATAGATAGTGATCATTGTGTCTATATAATCAATTTTATGTGACCAATTATTTTTCCTATATATTATCTTGATGGAAATGTAGATTATTGTCGTTCGGAGATAGGTTGGTCATTATAAACTCGATATTGAGTAGTTTACCACTTTTTTTTCTTTCTTTAAAGCTCTAAAGAAGGCAATAAAAGAATTGGTGAAAATTCAAAGAAGTTTTCTTTGGGGAGGTGGTTTGAACATTAGAAAGATCAATTGGGTGAGTTGGGAGAAAGTATATTTTGCTAAGGATGATGGAAGGCTCAGAGTAAAAAAAAAACTACAATTGTTCAATTTGTCTTTGTTGAGGAAATGGATGTGGCGGATATTAACAGATTCAGAGATTATTTGGAAGGATTTATTGATTTTTAGATATGGATCGACAATAGACAAACTTCTTTGTTCGAAAGGTTTAAGTTGTACAAGGTTAAATCCTTTGTGGTGGCAGTATTTGTGCTCCATTTTGCATTTGGAAAATAAAGATTCAAATTTGAATTTGGAAAATTAAGATTCAAATTGGCTTTCTAATGTGACTCCAAAAGAGTTGGGAAACGGTGAAGATAATTTATTTTGGAAAGACAAATGGATAGGCAGGCAACCCTTATACTTGAGGTTTCCTAATCATCTAGGCACGCGAAAGTCGCAAACAATGGGCAGTGGCACGGTCGTGGTTAACATTAGGTTGGTGCTAGAGAAGCCATTTTAACTTTGTTGCAGATGCTTCTGCTGCAGAACTCCAGCTGTTACTGTCCACTTACAGTCCAAAGCTTGATGTCGGCGATGTGTGCAAGTGGCTGTCAGACTTGGGGCATAATTTTTCATAGAATACATGCTACAAAATGTGGTTTGAGATGTGTTTTTTTTTTTTTTTTTGCAGATTTTGATGATAATTATGTGGCAGCTGTTGGGCGTTTATGGAGAATAGTTTGTTGATGTACCGTCTATAATCAATACATTTGGATGGAGTTTGTTACAAGATAAGCTGCCAACAAGATTAGAATTGTGGAGGAGAAATGTAATTTCGGATGTTCATCAATGAAAGAGATCCTTAATTGGATGGATCTTCGACTTGTAGGGTGGACAATGGATGTGGTGAAAATTTTCCTACTTTTTAACAATGGGTGCTAAAACTAGAAAGGAAAAAAGGTGTCTCATCTGGTGTGATTGACAAGGTCTTGGTGTATTTGGTCGGAGAGAAACAATATTTTATTTAGTGATAAAAATCCCGTGTAGGTGGTTGATAGAATTAAGTGTCATTCTTGGTCTTGGTTCATCTGTAAAATAGGTTGTAATAAAAAAAATTAGGGCCTGTTTGAAATAGTTTTGATTTTGGCTTAATTGCGCTTTTCCCCCTATAGTTTGCCAATTGTGCGATTTTGCATCTCATGGTTTTAAACGAGCGATTTTGCACCCCATCCTTTTCCACCTTTCTGATTTTATGGTCCCTCATGACTTTTAGTGATGATGTGTTGGTTTTTGATCATTTAATGTGTGCCACGTGTGTAATTATATTTTTTTAAAAACAAAAAAAAATGGTATTTTCAGATTTTGAGAAAGGGAGTCACGCGACAAAAATGAAGTCCTTGCATGGACATTTTTCAATAGGATTGATTATTTTTTACAAAACAGTTTTACCCTACAAGAACATTTTTCAATAGGATTGATTATTTTTTACATACAATTTACAACCTGTGATGAATTATTAAATTTAGATGGCTTTGGCAATGGAATAGATTTGGTTTGATTAGCATTGTCCTAATAATGAAGAATTATGATAACTGTGTCAAGTTACCATGTTGATAATGTATGGAACATTGCAAAAGACTTCATCACTACCATTGCCATAGGTAGTGGCTTATACAACTCAAAGGTAAAGGACACTTTTTAATATAATTGATGTCTTATTTCAAAGCAAAGCACTAAAAGTTTGTGAAAACAAACAACTGCAAAATTGTAGTGTTCCTATATATGAATGTAAAACTTTTGATCTCTAAATTTGTAGTGTTCCTATATACAATCAAACCAGCAAGAACATTACAATCAACGAGGAAGAAGACTGATGGAAGAAAAGGATAGGAGAAAGCGAGCAAAAGGTAGCAGGAAGCGAGCAAAAGGTAGAAAAATGAGGGAAGAAGATCGAAGGAATGAGGAAGAAGATGGATGGAAATTAGGGTTTTTAGTTTTTTATCCCCTTTTTCAAGGGTCACAAAGGGGTCACGTGACTCCCTTTCTCAAAATCAGATAATTACTTTTTTTTGTTTTTTAAAAAATAGAATTACACACGTGGCAAACATTAAATGATCAAAAATAGCCACATCATCACTAAAAGTCATGGGGGACCTTGAAATCAGAAAGGGGGGAAAGGATGGGGTGCAAAATCGCTCGTTTAAAACCATGGAGTGCAAAATCGCACAATTGGCAAACTATAGGGGGGAAAAGTGCAATTAAGCCTTTGATTTTTAGCTTTTAAATTCTATTTTTTAAATGAGATTTAGCAAACTGTTTTGAAGAAGAAACTAAAAAAAAATATGTTTGTTAATCTCAATTTTAAAAACTGTTTTGGAGAAGTTTGAAGGAAAAAACATTTTGGCAAAAGATTTTGATAGTGCTGTGCAATTCTAAACGAAAATGACCGAGAAAAAATAAGAAAAAGTTGCAAGTATTTATAAGATTGCCATTATTGAAAGAGAAAATCTTCCTTGCACACAAACATAACACGTCATCCTTGGACACAACAAATAAAAATTTGACACATGTCAAAATCTTTTAAAACCAGTTCTCACAAAAACTGACTTAAAAAGTCTAGAATAAAATAAAAAATGAGACATTGGTTTCTTAAAAATCCAAATGGAAAAATTATCCTTCAACCTTGGTATTTAGTTCCAAACTATCAAGATATCCCAATAGTAAAAGCACAAATTAGATGGTGCAAAGAAACAGCTCGGTATTATCTAAAAGAAGATTTTGACTATTTTCTTTTAAAGAATGCGTAGAAATGTCTGAGGCTTTAAAGAAAGAACTCAAAAGATTAGCCAGATAAATCATGGATTGGTTAATAAATCCATTTGGAAAGATAATACTACAACCATTCATTTTAAATCCTAGTTATAATGAAATAACTAGAATATAAAACCAGATTAATTGGTGTAGAGAAATATCATTTTGGTTTCTAATAATTGAAGATGATTATTTTACATACTGGGAGTATGAAAACTTAGCGAATCTCTTAAGTCATAGAATACAAAAGTTTACACATGGCTAATAAAGGGTTAATTGAAAATATACAAGACATTTTTGAAAATCTAATAATACTTCAAAAACGATTAGATAAGATAGTAGAAGTTCTACTAGAAAATGAGTTCAAAGAAAAACTTGAAGAAAAATTATTTAATCTAGAAGAAAATCAAAAATTGTTAGATGAAAAACTTTGCCTAAAAATAGACGATTTAATTGATCTGTTAAAACTCTTACCTATAAGAGATAAATGTCTAACCCTAGAAGAATTACAAACTTTTGTCAAAAAAGAAGGGGGAGATATGATAGAAATTTCAGAAAAACCTGAAAAATCAGAACAAGAATCTCACTTTTTTGCTCCAAAACCATAATGGACGAAACAGAAGAAGAGATAACCAATCAGTTACAAGAATTACAAACCCTAATGGCTACCCTAGACATTAGTGAAAAAGGGAAAAACATCGAAGAACCAGAAGATGAAAGCAAATTCATTTGTGATTTCGATTCGGAAAGTTCACTTGGGAGCTTCGAAGAAGAAGAACCACAGGTAGGACTTGTTAAAACTGATAACCCAGAATCATCAGACCAAGGTCGTAAAAGAGGACGACGTGAGGGTAAGGAAGAATATATTGACCAACAAATCATTCAAGATAAAATGAATGAGAGAAAATATGCTAATATACCACCAAAATATATACCAGTACTAAATCGACATAAAGACTTAGAGGTCTTAGACTTAGACTGTAGTGGAGATGCAGCAAAAGAACTAAGAGAATGGTATCGTAATAATATGTTAACCAATCAATTAGATCCGCAATTAAAAGCTTTTGGACCAAGAGATATTTTTAATTATCTTAAATCTAAAACTACAGGAAATGTTTGGAATTATCTTTCAGAAAATCCAAACCAAGAAATACCTGAGACAAACCCAGGAGTAGCTACCTATGTGTTTGAAGAATTAAGAAAAGAATTTGTCGGTTTTGATTCAAATGATGGACAAAACGATCTTGAGACAACTAACATTCATAAAATCTTTAATTTAAGAATCTGTGATATGCGTCAGATAGAACCATTCATTTGTGAATTTCAAAAATATTATTATTCGATTCACTCAAATAAAAGAGTTGAACATAACCTTCTTGGTTTGTTTTATAACAAACTCCCACCAGCAGTAGGAACAAAAATGAGAAAAGTTTTCCAAGAAAAATTAGATATTGTAATGGGAATGGAATAAAAAGCATTAAGTAATTCACAGATAGCCAAAGGAGAAGGAAATTTAAAATATGGAAAAATAAAATACGATATAAATTTACAAATAGGCTTAAGCCTAAGTGATATAGATCTGAATAAATCTTTAGTAATTCATTATAAACTCAAAGATCAAAATCTTATGAGACCAGGAAATCATCCTTTTAGTATAAGTTACAAGATGAACTATGCATTAAGTAACTCTCATTATAGCATAGAATTTAGTGGAAAAGAAAAGATACAAATAGATGAACTATTTGCATCATTAGTAAAATTAGAATCACCAAATCTGAAACCATTAAAAAGATCAAGATCTATTATGACAATAGAAAGGACACCTCTTTTAGAGCAAGAGGAAAGCACTAGTGAATCAAGGTTCTTACCACCAAGAACTTCACTAGATAGTAAAAAGTTTGACAAAACTTTATCAGAAATTAAAACTGAACTTTTAAAAATTAATAAAAAACTATAATGCCTGGAATAACAATAAAAAGCGAGTTAAACTTATTCAAAATAAAGCTAAAAAATTTAGCTGACAAAATAGAAAGAAATTTTCTAAGAATAGAAATGAAAAATACTCTTTGGGGATTCCGTGACTTAATAATTCTACATATTTCATATGTGGAAGAAATGATAGAAGAATTAGAAGAAACAGAAAATATTTCTGCCCAACAAAGAGAAAGAGCTGAAACCTTACTATGACCTGCTCGAAAATTAATTCACTTAGAAAATCTTTTGAAAAAGGTTGAAGAAAATTCCACCAATAACTCCGTGTATAATCAATAATGCCCGGATTAAATCTTAAAACAGAGTTAAAACTCTTTAAAAAGAGATTGGAAAACATAATATTTGAAATAGAATTTTATAATGAAAGAATTATTCTAAGACAAATTCTTTTCCATGCTCAGGATCTAGTACTTTATCATATTGAATATGTTGATAATTTACTAAGAGAAATAGAAGATTTAGAAATTCTCACAAGTGTACAACAAGAAAGAGTTAAAACACTCTTAAAACCATTTCAAGGTCTAAATAAAATCGAACAAATGTTAGAACAAGTTCGAAAAACTTCCGCTGGCAATTCTGACCCCAATCTGGTATCAGAGCTCGTAATACAATCCTAAGGGAGGAAAACAAAAATAAAAATGAAAATAAATATATTATATTTTCAAAAAAGGCAAAAACTTTTTAAAATTGTTTTTTTTACTCAACCGACTTAAAAGAGTCTTATATGATATCAGTTAGTCTTTTAACCGATATAAAAGCTCATAAACATGAGTTGTCAAAATTCTATTGGCTGTGCCCAAAAGACAGGTGTTAGGTCTGTGCCTATGCAAGTGTTTATCTTATTGAAAAGTGTCTCTTCTATGTGTTTTCTGTCTTTCAATTTGGAGAACTAAAAGCCATGAAAATTGAAAAGTAAAACTACTATTAGCTGTTTTACATTTTTAGTTTTTAAAATTGATATTTAGCAAACAGTTTTGAAAAATACTTTTTAAAAATTTTATTATCAAACAGGTTTTTTGTTTTGAAATTTTTAAAAACTAAAAAACTGTTTTGTAAAATTGAATCAAAGAGGCCATTAGTGTTTTCCAATTGGTGGACAAATCCAATTGTTTGCTTTCAATGTATCTAACTATTGTTACTTTGTAATGGGTCTCGTGTATCCCTTGTTTAATACTCCCTCCGTTTCAAAATGAATGTCGCTTTAGCCAAAAAAAAATTGTTTCAAAATGAATGTCACTTTCGGTTTTCAATGCAATAATAACTTTTTCTTTTCAATTGTACCCTTCAATTAATACTATGTTACACTACTTCCAAAGTATTATTTTTTCTTTAATGAAAAACAAACCAATAGTTGATTAGGATAATTTGGTAAAATTGCTATAACATTTGACTATTTTACTCCATTCCTTAATTTGTGTGCAATTGGCTAAAGCGACACTCATTTTAAAACGGAGGGAGTATGATTTTGTTTATAAAAAAATACGACTAAAGAATCACGAGTGTGAGATTTAGTTTTTCATTAAGTCTCCATATTTTCTCTCTATTATTTTATTTTAGATCTTCCTCTTCCTATATCTTAGCACAGTTGAGTGTCCAAGAAAATCATTTGTGAGAGTTCTCTTGATCCAACATTTATTTTGAAACAATTTTTTTACTAAATTCACATTCAATTTAATCAAGCAGAAGCATAAACTAGTTATTACTTTCTCCGTCTCATTTTAATTGTAACTTTAACATTTTTTTTTATTTTTCTTAAAATTATTGTCACGTTAAAATATCAATATAATATAAACTTGTTTATCATGTGCAATATTGCACATGTTAAAGGAATTAAAAGTAGCAACTTTACATTGTAAAAGAACAATTATTAAAAAGTTATATATTTAACATAAAATGCACAAGTTTCGATATTATATACTTTTATTTATTTAATTTCATCTCACTTAACTACTACTCAACTAACTACAATTAATAAATGAGTTTTAATAAATGATATCCTTGAAATAATCTATCTAACTAATCTTTTTGCTATGTATCGATCCGAAATGACAATTACTTCCTTGTCTTTTTTTATAGGAATAGTTTTAAAAAATCGCGTATATTAAAAATAGTGTATGAAGTAATAAATTTGTCATAAATTTATGTTACTTTTACTAAATTACCCTTTTATTTATAGATATTTAATGCTAATTTTTTTACTATATTCAAGGTATATTAATAATATTAATCAAGATGTATTTATAAAAGAGTAATAAATATGTCCCGTAAGTGTAGCTCAAATGGTAACTACCAGAGATAGTTTGTGCAGTGGCCGGAATTCGAACCACGAATTCTCCACTTCTCCACACATTATGTGTATGAATCTAGCCACTAAATATTTGACAAAAAATTACTTCCTCCGTTCCTATATATAAATACCCTTTATCTTTAATAAAAATGTGCTTACATTTAGAGACGGATGGAGTAATAAATACATCTAAAAAATTTGCTTAAGAATGAGATGGGAGAGCACATGTGCCAAACATTTACTGCAATTCAGTCTGCCAAATAGCAAAAGTTTGGATTTGAATGGGTACCAAAACATGGTAGGCCCCAAACTATATTTGACATTATTAAATCGGTGGCGTGGTTATAGAACACTGAACACCTATGCCAAAATCAACTAGCTTTGATGAAAAACAGTACTGTCGGCAACGGGAAATACTTGTGTGACATTAATGTCACGGTGACATTAAATCTGGGCCACACATTGGGTGATATTAGATGTGTTGTGTGGCCCAGATACAATGACAATGACAATGTGTGGTTCAGATTTAATGTCACCGTGACATTAATGTCACCAAAGTGCCACCCGTCGGCAACCGTCTAATTATGATGCATTGTTTTGATTTATTAAAAAGACTAAAAAGTGGAAATGCTGACTTGTACTCGCTCATGTCGCTATTATAAACAAAAATTTACTTTTTATATTTATTTAATAAATGATATATGTAGTCTATATATAAATCACATATATCATTTATTGAATGAACCTAAAAAGCCAACTTTTGTTTATAATAATGACCGGAGGAAGTATATGTTAAGGAACTCAATATAAAAAAAGTCTTGCTAACCAATGCCCCAAGGACAATGGTTAAGGATTCTAATAATATGAACTTTGTCTTGAAAATACAATTCTCTACTTTTTTCTTAACAATAATTACACTACTTTTCAACGCAAACTTACTTATTTTAGTACTTTAACCAATACCCCAAGAGAGAAGTCGTGCATTCAACTTTTTAAAAATTAAAATATTATGTTTTTCAATGTAAAATTGTTTTTTTAAGTTCTTTAACATGTGTCCTTAATGCACAAGTTAACACGACCCAAAAAGTTATTTTAAAAAATAAGTGATTTTTAAAAAATTAGGAATAAGTTGCATTAAATTAATTTTATATATTTCGTTTACGGTAGTGATGAATTCCTTTTATCTAATATGAACCTCTAATTTTATTTTTTTACAAAAACAAAACGATATTAATTCAAATTAATAAAATACATTAGATACAAACATCGCTAAAGACGTAAAGGTTGAATCTGCGAACAAACTCACAACACCTAAGTTAATAGCATACACCGACAAAATGCCAACAAATAATATGATAAAATCTAAGTCACCGAAATACTCATGTTTCCGGATCGGCAATGTTGAGACCCAAATCATTGATTGAATTTGTAATTGACGGATGTCGATCTTTCAATAGGAATTAAACGAACACCACACAAGACACAAAATCAAACGCCGCACAAGACGATGAACAACACAACACCACACTTAGACGATGAAATCACAAAACACACAAGAAAAAACTTGATATATGTGAAAATCACTTATTTAGATCGAAAGAAAAAGGGAAGAAAAGATGTAGAGAGGTGATGTTAGATAAAAAAAAATGACCTAAAACCACCTCTCCTAAATGAATGTAGAAGAAAATAAAGTTTACAAAGAAGTTGGAGTTTCTCTCAATAAAAAACTAAATTTTTTATTTTTCTAAGTTGGACTAATAATTTTTAGTAAAAAATGTAATTTATGATAATATAATAAAAAAAGGATAAGCATGTAAGTGTTTTATTAATTTTTTTTTAAATACAGTGCATTTTTTACAGATGTTCATATTACATTTTTCCGATAGTGTTTTAAACATTAATTTTTTTTAAATACAGTGCATTTTTTACAGATGTACATATTACATTTGTCCGATATTGTTTTAAACATCTTAGGATCTATTTGGATTAGACTAATTATTTTGAGTTTATTTTTTTTGAAGGAAATTATTTTGAGTTTATATAAAGTAGCTTAAGAAAATAAATAAATTTTTATGTATCATTTAAATATTGTTTACGAAAAAACAGTTTATAAATGTAAGTTCAAGGTAACATTTGTAGTTTTTTAATATAAAATCCTAGATTGCATTAATTTGGTCCCTGACTTTTGTATTAACTAAAAGAAATGTTAGGTGGAGTTTAAGTGTGTTAAGAATGCATTTGGCCCGACTTTTTTTTGGGTGTAAAAGCTACTTTATGGTTAAAGTAATAGATAAGAACTTTAAATATAAAGTTAAAGTTGTTTGACAATTTTAAATTTTTTTAACTTAAAAGTTATCTTTAAACTAATATTTGTTTGTTGATTTTTATTATTTTTTTTGAAAGTCTTGACCATAAAAATATATAATAAATGAATAAAATATTTTACAAATTGAAGAAAAATTATTTAAAAAATATATTTAAAAACTGACTAATTTTTTTAATGAAATTTATAAAGATTCAATATTTTTTAGAAATGATAATTTTGTAAAATGAAATAAGGAAAAGATTATGAATTTTGTACAAGATATAAATAAAAAATTAATTTTATCAAACGCACAAAATATTTTACAAGAGTTCCTTCAAAAAAAAAATTACAAGAATAATAATTTAATAGTATATTATCTATAGGTTATAACTATAATATTATCTATAGGTTAAAACAATCGTTATTATAATACTAATTTATATAGCATAAGATGTGTATACATCGTTAGCAGAAGGTAATATCATAAAGAAAAAAGAGAGTCGTTTTTATTTATTTTAAGAATGTCGGTGTATGTGTTGTTAGCTACCAACGTTCCAATATTAAAATGAAAATATAAAGTCCCATGAGCTTAGCTCATTTGGTAAGGGATAATGCACAATTTGTGCAGGGGCCGGGGTTCGAACCCCGGACACCCCACTTAATCATCTTAAAGGTGAATTTCTCTAGCCACTAGGCTACTTGACCAAAAAAATTGAAAATATAAAAATAGTTGGAGTTGGGTATCGAACGAGGATCAAAGAAAAAAGGAGCCGAAGTTTTTGAAAAGTTGATATTTTTAACCTTTTTTTAGGCTCCTTCTTCATTGTTTTTGTTCACTAAAAAAATTTCCTTATTTCATGTAGAGCTTCTTTCAATTTGTGTTTGACCCGACTTCTTCTTAAAATAACAACAAAAGTCATAAAAAAGCTCGGCCAAACGGTACCTAAGACTTTATTGCCTTACTCAAAAAAAGACTTGATTGCCATCGTGTTATGTTAACCAAAAGGCTTAATTGCACTTTTGGCCCCCTATCTTTCTAAAAGTTGCGGTTACAACCCCCTAATTAATTTAAATACAAAACAGCCCCCTAAGTATTGATTCTTTGGCAGTTTTGGCCCCCTGGTCCATTTTTGGCTTGGTCAACGCTGACGTGGCACCCAGACCCCTTATGTTTGGTGCCACGTGGATATTATTATTATTATTTTCTTTAAAAGCTTGCAAGAATTTTTAAATTGGAGAAAATTAAAAAAAAGGAAGAAATTAAAAAAAAAAAAAAGGAAAAAGAATGAAACCGGTTCAAACTCCATTATTTTCAAAAAGGACCGGAAAACAATCAAACATGGCAGCAAGAATTCAGCCAAGCCCCTGCTAACTTCGCACCATCTCATCTCCGACCCATACACCCGCAAGCAAACAAGCAGGGACACAACCAGCACCTGGCCAAAGCAATACCATTTCATGCTTGTTTGTAAAAAAAAAAAAAAAAAATCAGATCTTGAAGCAGAAAACAAGTAACCCATTTCACTAATTCACTAATTTTGTTGTTTGTGTTTGTTGTGTAGGTGGGGCTGGTGGATATGGTAACCTTTACAGTCAAGGGTATGGAACAAACACAAACATAAGGGGTCTGGGTGCCACGTCAGCGTTGACCAAGCCAAAAATGGATCAGGGGGCCAAAACTGCCAAAGAATCAATACTTAGGGGGCTGTTTTGTATTTAAATTAGTTAGGGGACCATAACCGCAACTTTTGGAAAGATAGGGGGTCAAAAGTGCAATTAAGCCTAACTAAAAATAGAGTTAAGATCTTTCTATTTATCAAAATAAATGGAGGATATAATTTAGAGAGGGATAGACATAAAAAGGAGATAGTGAATATTTTAATTAAATGGATTCTACCATCATTAATTACAATATACTTTTTTTCAAAAAAAATTGTGTCTTTATCTCTCCAAATGGAGAAAATGAAGGCAATTGTAAATGGAGAGGATCTTAACTCCTAAGAACATAACATAAGTTGTATATATGATAAATTAAAGACTAATTTGATCAACATGAGTCTTATGGATACTTTCTTTCTAACACTTTTTTTAACAATGATTCTTTATTGGGTAGAATCTATGCCAAAAAAAAAAAAAATCTATGTGGGTATCACATTTTAAAAATGGATCTCACATAAAATGATGAGACTCACATATATTTCACCATTATGAGAGTGAGTGTAATGTTAAAAACAGTTTTCCTAACATTTCTTGTATTCTAAAATATCAATTAAACGATGGAAGTCGTAATTGAGAGCAATATCTAATTTTTGAGAGTATATTAAATATGGGTGTTGCTATAACACACCCAACCATTTTTATGAAGGTGTGCATTAGCATGCAACACCTTTTTAATTGGACACTCCTTTTCTCTCTTTTCAATTGTGATCTATTGAATGCCTCTTAAAGTAATTTTCATACCCAAACCTCAATTTCTCTCTCTTGCTCTCATTTTTTTCGGCCAATCATTTAGTAGATAGAAGAAAAGCTGGTACATTTATTTTTTTTAACAAAGAAAAGCTGGTAGCCTGGTACTGTTCGTTCCTCTTTGGCATTTTAATAAATTTGCATGTTCACTACTAGAAAAAGCAAAATTAGAGAGGAAAATTAGTGACGGAAAAAATAAAATCCCTCACAAATTCTTTGATCGCAAAATTTAGTGACGGAATTTGAGAGGGATTTCGTGTTTTTCCTCACTAAATTTCCCTCACTAATTTTTGTTTTTTAGTAGTGGTTGTCAAAAGAATAAGAAAAAAAACCCAGCAATAGCAACGATATTATTATTTTTTTTTGACGTTCGCTGTGTTATTAACTCATATATTGTACCATTAAAAAAAAACTCTGCTTTGTACCAAAAGAAAAAATAAACTCAACACAAGCCAGTTATTATTTGAACCGTTAAATAGCAAGTTAGGAAAAAAAGTGATCATTTAAATGCCAAAGAACCACATGAACTAGATTTTCTTCCTTCTCTGAAGCAAAAAAATCCGTTGGCTGAGAGCAAGAGAGAGAAATTGAGGTTTGGGTATGAAAATTACTTTAAGAAGCATTCAATAGATCACAATTGATGAGAGAGAAAAGGGTTTTTATTGTCCAATTAAAAAGGTGTTGCATGCTAATGCACACCGTCATAAAAATGGTTGGGTGTGTTATAGCAACACCCATTAAATATTTACCCATTTGCTTTTAGATCCTCATGCATGTTTCAATCCTTCGAGCCAAATAGAACTGCAATAAATTGATAGTTTCCTCTCAAAATTTAGATTTGAATTTTTATTTTTATTTTTTTTGAGGGAAGTTAGATTTGAACTTATTACCTATATTTAAGTTCAAAGAGATTCCTCACAATATCATATAAGTGTTCTTAAAATATATAATTTTTTTCCGCTTTTAATTAGTCCATGTAAAGTTTTGTTTTGGTTTTTAGTCATTGAAAAGATATCTCTACATTTTGTTCTTGTCGTTGTTTACGTTTTAGTCATTGAAATAATAATAATAATAATAATAATAACAATAATAATAAGAATAACAATAACAATAACAATAACAATAACAATAATAATAATAATATAAAAATATGTGTCACAAGCAATTTACATTGTCAACCCGTTTAGAGTACTTTATGAACAACTAAAATGGGCCACGATATTAATCATTTAGAGTACTTCGGTAATCAATAAAATGCAAGTAGTAGATCATTTACTAAACATAGTTATAAAATAGGAAATTTTAACAAATATTTTTAGAGCATTTGTTAATAAGTTTAAAGGGAAAATTTTGTCTTAAAAATAAGGTATTCAACATATTAAAAGTTTAAAAAGTAACTTTCATTATATAAAACTTATAAATTATTTACATTTTTAAATTTTTAACAAGTGCCCTAAAAATATTTATTAACAAAACCCTTATAAAATAACTGAAGTACATAGATATCTCATTAACCTCTTAGAGTATTTCGTTAACCACAAAAATTCAAGTCATTAATAGCTTAAGATATTTTACTTTATTAAAAAAGCTTAAGATATTTTACTAACCACGAAAATATGAATTAGTAAGTGATTAATATCTTTCATTTTATAGCTTAAGGAAGTACTTTTAAGGGACGATTGGACTGTTGTGAGACCAAGAGGTTGAAAAGCAATTCGACCGTATTATCAAGGACAGGACATATTTCACAGTTCGTCGAAGCAAGGAGGATTATGGTTTGATTAAGGGTTTCGAGCAGCAAGGGTGTCTGATGGATTTGGGTCTGATCACAATCAAATTAGGGTTGGTAATGTTACGGATTCACGTTGTCATAATTATGTTAGGAAGTATTTTGATGCGCGTGCAACATCTGTTTATGGTGCACGTCCAGGTTATGTCAAGTGTGTTGTTCAGAATGCATTTGGAGTATAATTGCAGCATGATAGAGGGAAGTCATGGATAAGAAGAGGTAGGAGGAAGCCAGGTTCACGTCTGCATGATACAAGGGTGCAGTCAGGTTCCCTTTCACAACATGACAGAGAAGCTCCTGTAATGGTAGCATTCTATATTACAAGTTTTCCTCCTTTTTTTTACCTCATATAGAACTGAGAAAGGGATTAGAGGTTTGTGGGATTTTGGAAGATGTTTTTGTGCCCAGTAGGAGGAATATTCATGGCCATGTTTTCGGATTTGCCAAGTTTTCTAAGGTACGGGATACTTCCAAACTACTTAAGGCTTTGAATAACATTGTCTTTGGCGAGTGGAGGCTGTTTACAAAAGTGGCAAACTTCAAGAGGAGTTATTTAGTGGAGGGGAGGGTTCAGATAGGAGAGGGAGAAAATATTGTTTATTTTGAGGGAGAAAAAAATGTGAGGGGGAAGGAAAAAAGTGGGGTCGACAGAGAGAATTTGAGGAAGATGGAGTGGGAGAGGGTGAAGAAGAAGGAAGTAGGGAGTGAGGCAGTGATGGAAAAGTTAAGATTGGGTACGTTTGTAGGGGTCTCAAAGATGTCGGAGGAGGGGGCTGTGCAAGTCGAGAAGGAAGGGAAGGGGAAGCCGAATAAGGAGGTGTTAGTAGGGAATGATAGTAATCAAAATGTGCAGACAGAGGTAGTGACACCAGTGATGGAGGTCAGAAGTTACGAGTCAACTAAAGAGGATGTAGAATGGGCTGTTAAAGGTATGATGACAAGAGTACGTAGCAAAGTTCGCGTGCCGGAGTTACAACAAAAAAAAATTGATGATGGTTTTGAAGATTTTTCTATTGTTCCTTTGGGGGGTGATATGTGTTTTTGCATCATTAAGGGAAGGAAGAAACCATGATAGTGTTTACCAAAGCGGTGGAATTCTTTCATTATATTTTGTACGATTATAGAGCGTGGTCTAAGGACTTGGATTTTGAATACAAAGGATGAGTGTGGGTGTGTTGTTATCGTGTATCGTTGCATGCTTGGAATGTTAATTTTTTTTTTATGGAACTTGCTTTATTAAAAAGGGAGATTATTACAAGTTGATGAATGCACCACTAATCGGGAAAGGTTTGATTATGATCGCCTTTTGGTTTCTAATTCATGCTTAAGCAAGATTAGTGATGTTGTTGATATTGTCGTTGATGTGAAAAAAATTAATATTCCGATGGTGGAGGATTTAGAATTTGGTATTGCTGATGATGGTTGTTTGGTGGAGTATGAGGAGGATAGGACGTCTGTTAATACTGACCCGGTGAGTTTTCAGGAGGATGGACCAATTATAGAGTCGCTTGTTCAGGAGTTGCAAGATGAGTGGATGCATCAAAGTGATAATATTTGTTCCCAAAAAATTAATGAAGGCAAGAGGGTGGTGGTTAAAGATGACGTTGAACCGACTTTGAATATACATAAGTTAAGTGCAGCAGATCCTATTTTGAAGAATAATCATGTGAAGAATGTGACTAAGCGAGCTCGTTCTTATCCTCCTGATCAGCCAGACAGTGTGGGTAGTGGGCGTTGGAGCGTTGAGTGGTTGAAGGAGGTTCAGTTACATCGTAAAAGAGAACCAATGAAGTCTGATGCTAGGAATGGTAGTAAGGAAGAGGTATATGTGGCTAAGATTTAAAATTATGCAAAAAGAGAACAAATAAAGCATATTCCTTCAGTAATTGATTTGGACCAGTTAGCTTGTATGTCGTCTGAAGAGAGGTATGGCTTACTTAGATCCCTTAAACACTAAAAAAGGAAAAAAGGAACTATTAAAAATCCCTCATGTATGGTTGAGAAACTCAACGGTGAATCTTTGTCAGCGAGATCAGAAAATTCTGTTAGTAATGGTGATTGGAAAAATTGGGTGATTTTACATGGTAATCAGAAGGTTGTTGCAGAGGATGTTGGGGAGGTAAGTGAGGCTATTAAGATGCACTATAAAGGGGACAAGGCGAATATGTTTAATGCTTTATCTCGAGTCACCGTTAAATGAAAAGAGAAGGAATGGGTTACAGAAGGAGTTAAAAGTATTTTGGTGGAGATTAAAGAGGGTGTTAAAGGGGTTGGAGCTAGCGAATAGGGTGGTGAGGGGTTGGTTGGTGAGGGTGTTGGAGGTTATAATGAAGCTTATTTCCTTTAATATTTGAGGTTTAGGAGGATGGGAGAAACGCCGAGAGGTTTTGAAGTTGTTTAAGGAGTATCGTCTTTCGGTAATGTGTATTCAGGAGTCAAAATTACAAGTTCTGGATGTGTTTTTTTGTAAGTCTGTTTGTGCTTTGGATCATTTTGGGTTTTCCTATCGGTCCTCTATTGGGGCCTCGGGAGGGTTGTTAACTATGTGGGATGCTCAGGAAGTGGAGGTTTGGGTTACTAGAAGTATGTATCATCTGTTGATTATTCAGGGTTGTTTTCTGAAAAGTGGGGAGGTGTTTTCTATTGCAAATGTGTATGCTCATTGGGATAGTGAAGGAAAACAATTATTGTGGGATAGGTTTGGGTTACCAGAGAAGCAATTTGGTGTGTGAATGGCGACTTTAATGTTATTTGCTCAGCCGAGGGACAGAAAAGTTTTATCTGGTACTATGGTGATGGGTTAACTATGAGCCGTTTGGATCGGTTTTTTATATCTGAAGAATGATGTGCTATCTGGACGAATTGTATTTAAACTGCGTTGTGTAATGCCCTATTTTATTATTTATTTATTTATTTGAGTTTAGAGTCTTTTCCGTTGTAATTTAATTAATATGTTTGATAAGTGATATTTTTATTATTATGTGTTGATATTTATTAGTAGCCCCTATTTTATTATTTAGTGGAGAAATATATTTAGTGGAATAATATATTTAGTGGGAGAATATATTTAGTGGAAAAATATAATTATTTAGAATAATGAGGCTTTGGGGCAGAATTGGAAATAATGGAAAATAAGTAGGTTAAGGTTTATATAAAGAAGAGAGTCAGAGTTAGAAAATAAGGATTACGTGCAAACTGTTTTTGGGAGAAAGAGGAGCAACCTAGAGAAAGAGGAGAAACCTAGAGAAGAGAAGTCTGTAGAATCCTTGCAATCAATTAATCTAAGGTAAGGGTGGGACTATCATTCAATAATCTTGAGTCTATAATTCTGGAAATTTCATTTAACATGTTGTAGGTTTAGTTTTAGAGAATTGGAGAATTAGGGTTAAGAGTGATAATTGATGATTTAAGTTATGTTGTTGTTGATTTGTGGTTATTGATGATTGTTGTTGTTAATGTCATATTATGAATTGGATATGAATTATGTTGATTTGTTGTTGTTAATTGTGATGATTTTGAATGAAGGTGAAGTTTGAATAATATAAGTTGCTTTTTCTGATTTTTTTTCTTATCTCTGTCACGAATTTTGAAATAAAAACTGGTATTGATCGGTACAGAATTGGTCTTAGGTGTAAACACGAAAGTTGTAGGTATGGATGTTAGTTTTCTAATGTCGTTGGTCTGATGTCAAAATGATTTATAGAACTTGAGTTATGGTCAAATTACTGCACGTAGGTCACGGTGAATTTTTATGGACTTTCTGCAACTTTTTCGAATTTGAAACGAAAACTGATATTGATCGGTACATAATTGGTCTTAGGTGTAAACACAAAAGTTGTAGGTATGGATCTTAGTTTTCTAATGCCATTGGTCTGACGTCAAAATGATTTATAGAATTCGAGTTATGGTCAAATTACTGCATGTAGGTCACAGTGAATTTTTATGGACTTTCTGCACAACTTTTTCGATTTCGAAATGAAAACTGGTATTGATCGGTACAGAATTGGCCTTGGATGTAAAAATGAAAGTTTTAGATAATTTTGTTAGCTTTCCAGTGGCTTTGGTTTGACATGGAAATATGTTATTGATAGAAGATTGGCAAGTGCACCAATAACTAATGAAGTAGTAAAAATATCGATCCCACGAGGACTGTGTTAATCTCAATTCAGCAATAAGGTTAATATTTAGGATGTGTAAAATATTTTGTTTATATTTGATTTGATTGCATAAAATTAAATAACATAAAATAAAGATTCGGTTAGAAAATATGAAGAGAGATGAGATCAGGTCTTTCGAATCATCTATGTTCCCCTAATTGGTATACTGCACCTATTCTTATGAATGATTTTCTAGTTCCACGATAGTTAACAAAATAGTCATAATCAATCCCATGAGTTAGGACCCTCTTCTCAAACTACAGCCCCTAATTGCTTAGATGGTCTAATAATCTTTGAAGGTTTAAGCACGTCAACCTAATATCACTAACAAACGATTATCCATTCATAGACTAACCCTGTTTATTAGAACAATTCAATTAGGTCTAAGTAGAAAGCTATGGTCAGTAGTCATTCATTCTCACTAAATCATGTTTATATTTGATCAGGATATAAAAAGCATTAAGAACAATTGAATTGAATAAAAACTAGATTATCATTCACAATAAATAGAGTTTCACAGCAACATGGATCAATTAGGGTTACAAAGAATCATCTCAGACCTAATCTCTAAGAGATTTAGCTACTCATTATTGAGTTTACAAATAGCATAATCAATAGTGGAATCAAAACATACATGAACTGATAGAAGGTTGAAGAAATTGCCCTCCTAGCCGTCTTTTTGTCTCAAAATCGCACTTGGCTTTCTCCAATTGGTAACCCTTGTTTCTGGAACTGACTTTAGCTTAAATAGGAAATATTTTCTGCACCAAAAATCATGTCACGCCACCGGAAATCGTGTCACGATTTCAGCAAAATCGTGTCACGCCACCAGAAATCGTGTCACGATTTTAGTGGCAGAGCCAAACCTTCATTCTGGACCAAAAATTGTGTCACGCCTCTGAAAATCGTGACATGATTGCCTATTTCCAGCACTTCCAGATTTTCTACTTTTCCCACCCCCAGGCTGTCTAAAATTACTACAGACTCAATAAAAACATCAGCACAACTGTTTCTTCAAAATCTTCTATTTTTCTTGCTTTCCTTGTTGTTTAAGCTTGCTTGTGAACTCAAAACATCATGAAAATGACACTAAAAATAACGTAATGACTACTATCATCGGTTATGTATAATTTATTATGTTTTTACAAAATTGCATGATGAATTGTTGATGTTTGAATACGATGTTATATGATGAATTGTTGATGTTTGATATTGTTATATCTTGATATTATTGATGTGCTGCCATGTTGCTGTTTACTATTGATTAAAGCTGCATGTGTCGGTCTAAGATGTGAGATGTTGATCCAAATTATTGGAGTCATATAAGATGTTCATGTTGTCTAAGTTGTAAGATGTTGAGTCCATGCATACTCATTTAAAGACGAGGGCTCATGCCCTAGGAGCTTTTGCTCAATAAAGACGAGGGCTCATGCCCTAGGAGCTTTTGCTCAATAGCGACGAGGGCTCATGCCCTAGGAGTATATTTATGCTCAAAAGCGACGACAGCTTATTCCCTAGAATGGTACATGCATGAGTAAAATGATAGAGTTGCATAGTCGAGTTAAGTTGCATTATTGAGTCAAGTTGGTAAGTTGATTTATGAAGTTGATATTGATGTTGATTATAAAGTTGATTATGATGATGATAATGATGCTACATGACCATTGTTATGATATGTTGATGATGTTCATGTTGTTAAATATAATTGTTGAATTATATGCTGAACATTATTGTTTGTGAATCTCACCCCTTCTGCTTGGAAATGTTGCTCTTCGCATGAGTAACTTGCTGGTGATCGAGAATAAGTAGCTGTTGATTGCTGTCGTGAGTGGTTATCTCTCACTGTGTCTTTAGGTGCTCTGATACGTAACGGGATGGGAACTTTTGTGGCTATTTTCTATTCCTTACGTACTGCTTATGATTTTACATGACTATGATTTAGTTTTTGGATTATTACGAGATGTTTTGATGAGGCTTTAGTGCCAAGACTAATTATGTTGTTCAATTAAAATCCGCTGCGAAGTTTTTGAATATTTATGTTGACCAATTTATGAAGGATGAATTGTTATTTATTCCATTTATGATTTTTAAGAAGTGTAGCATTCCGTTTATGTTGAATGACTCTGATTTATATGTGAAATTTTTATGTTGGGAAAACAGGGTGTTACACGTTGTCATGAGGTGTTTTTGATCATTGTCCTATTTTGTTGACTATTGATGAAGAGAATTGGGGACCTCAACCTATTCGTATGCTTAAATGTTGGGCAGATTTACCAGGCTATCAACAGTTTGTTATAGAGAAGTGGCAATCATTTCAGATTGAAGGGTGGGGTGGCTATGTATTAAAATAAAAATTGAGAGGAATCAAAGGTAGCTTGAAGGAGTGGCATTTAAATCATACTCAAAATCTTGAAGGCAGAATTCCCGACGTAAAAGGAAAAATTGCCGCTCTTGATATTAAGGGAGAAGATCACGACTTAATTGAGGAAGAAGTGGTTAGGATGAATTCTTTATCAAATAACCTTGTGTCTTTAAACCATTTAAACTCTAATATTCGTTTGCAGCAGTCTAGGTTGAATTTGTTGAAGGAGGGAGATGCTAACACCAGGTTTTTACATGGTATTTTGGCTTCTAGGAGGCTGATTAATTCTATTGTTAAAATTAATGTTAATGGTGGTGATGTGGAAGGATTGGAGAATTTTAGAGGTGTAGCGTTCAATCATTTTCAGCATCATTTCCAAGCTATTATGACAGATTTTCCCGGGATGGAAGGTCTTACCATTAATGTTATTAGTGAGTCAGAAAAGGTGGATTTAGTGCGACCTTTCTCTTTGGAAGAAGTGAAGCAAGCGATGTGGAATTGCGATAGCTTTAATAGCCCTGGACCAAATAGGATCAACTTAGGCTTTATAAAAGAATTTTGGCAAGAGATTAAGGAGGATTTGATGCGTTTATTTATGGAATTCCATCGGAATGGCAAGTTTTTATAAGGGCATAGCACCTTTATCGCCCATTTTCCAAAGGTGGAGAGTCCCCAAAGACTGACTGATTTTCAGCCCATCTCCTTGACCAATAGTGTCTACGAAATTTTGGCAAAGGTCTTATCTAATAGGCTAACGAAAGTTATTGGCAGTGTTATCTCTGAATCGCAACCATCTTTTGTGCATGAGAGCCAAATTTTAGATGGTATCCTTATTGCTAATGAGGTTGTGGACGAGGCGCGTAAATCAAATAAAGAGTTAGTTCTTTTTAAAGTGGATTTTGAAAAAGCATATGATTCAGTAGATTGGAAGTACTTGGAAAATGCTATGATAAAGATGAATTTTCCAACTTTATGGCGTAAGTGGATTTTGGAGTGTGTTACTACTGCCACAACATCTATTTTGGTGAATGGCAGTCCTACAGAGGAGTTTAGTTTTAAACGTGGGCTTCGTCAAGGGGACCCTTTATCACCTTTCCTCTTTTTACTAGCAGGTGAAGGCTTGAATATAATGATGAAGGCTTTGATGGCAACATGGTTGTTCATTGGTTATAAGTTGAGGTTAAACAATGAAGTTACTATTTCCCCTCTTCAGTTTGCAGATGATACCCTGTTAGTGGGTGCTAAAATTTGGGCTAATGTGAGAGCTTTGAAGTCGGTGCTCTTATTGTTTGAGGAGGTATCTGGGTTAAGGGTTAATTTTCATAAAAGCATGTTGACTGGGGTAAATGTAACAGACTCTTGGCTACATGAGGCATTAATGGTTATGCATTGCAAATATGGCCATCTTCCTTTCTTGTATTTAGGGCTGCCTATAAAGGTGATCCGCGAAAGTTGATTTTTTGGAAACCTTTGATTGATCATGTTAAAAGTAGGTTGTTGGGGGTGGAAGAGCAAGTATCTTTCCATTGGGGGTTGCTTGGTCCTATTGAAATATGTTTTGTCCTCAATTCCGGTCTATTTTATTTCCTTCTTCAAGGCTCCTTCAGGTATAATATCTTATGAGAATTCTTCTAAAAGACTATAAACATATACAAAGAACGAGTACAAGTAGTACTCAAGCCAAGTGATAACAAAATCAAATGATCCCTCCCACAATAAAAAAAAAAAAAGAGGGGGAACTAAAACAACGCTATAACTCCATCTAACCTTATATCAAAATCACCAAATCACAACCAAACAAGAGAAAGACTAGGAATAGAACCCTCCAGTCAACCAACCCCTATTTAAATCCACCACATAACACTATTAGTGCCAAGATATAATAGATTCATGATCTCACTCATAAAAGGAACACGTGTGACCAAAATGTTTTACTAAAACTCACTTCCAAGAGGTAAATTTAACCATATCCACAAACTGAAACACAAACGTCTCCTGCCTCAAAAAGATGCGAGCATTTCGGGATCTCCATAAGGACCACACAATAGTTTGTCATAGTAATAAGAAACCTAGCCTCTCTTTTTACCCCATCTAAGTATAAAATAATAGAATGTTGACTCGCTAAATTTGAAGATAAAACAGACTCCTATTCCGACCACCTAAGCCCTTGATACCACACATGACCTAAAAAAAGACGTATAACAAAACACAAGAAATACTCCCAAGATCAACTATAATCCCCTTGAAAAGAGATTTTGATGAGTCGAAATCCTATCCTGCATTAGTTGCAAAGAGAAAACCTTCCCCTTGAGAGGAGACCAAGACTCTCACACCCTTTAAAGAAGTTGCACAATTTCTTATGACATTCCATCCACCTCACTAGCTCTCATATGAATGAACCTACAAGCCGACCTCACCGAATAAATATTAGATGAATCATTATTCCTTACTCAAAAGTCTACACCTACTGAAAAGACAAGACTCTTTAAATCCTTAAGCAGCTCTTCCAAAGTCACGAGCTCTGACTCAAAAAGATCTTTCCTCCATTTCAGGTCCCAAACCCACTTGGATCCATCTCTCACAGTCGTATCAATCATTTTAGCTTCTTTCTAAATAAAAACCTAAAACAATCTAGGGAAAAAAATCATGAAAGGAATATCACTCAACCATGGATCATTCCAAAACTATGTAGATTGACCAGATCTAAACTTCCTGAAGGCACTAACATATAACTAATCAGTATGCTATGTTTGGCCTCTTTCCAATAAAGATATCTCTTAAACCCACCGCTCGCCTGCCAGGATGATCCCACTGAGACTCTTTTGCATATTTGGATCTAATTATATCTTTCGACAAAGCCTAACCTCCCATGATCAACCTCCAATGCCACTTCCACATAAAGGCAAAATTAACCAATCTTAGATCTATAATACCCAACCCACCTTCACTCTTTCGCTTACAAACATCTAATCATCGGACCCAAAGAATTTTTCTCTCCCTTTTAGACCCTCCCCATAAAAAGAGACATTGAATCTTTCACAATTTGTTTCAAAACAGAATTTGGCATTTTCAAAAAGAAAAGAAAAATAAGTCGGGATATAGTTAAGGACCGAGTTTTAAAAGAATCACTCTACCATCCAAACTGACAAACCTATTATTTCATGAGCTCAGACGAGTTACTAATGAATCCAACAAAGGTTTCGAAGAAGAGACTTTTATATAATTATCCCTAACTGGAACATCAAGATACTTAAACGAAATTGAGTCAATACAACAATGGAGAAAATTTGTGGCTAAACCGAGGAAAAACGCATCAACACTAGCTCCCATGATACAACTCTTAGCAAAATTAAATCGAAGACCTGAGGAAAACTCGAAAAACCTTAAGATACTCTTAATGGCCCAAAGATTCTTCAATGTTGTATTTCTTATAAAGAGAGTATCATCATTATATTGAAGGTGACTAACAGACAACCCAAAACTCTCAACTTTAAAACCTGTAAACAAACCCAATCTTTTGCCTTTATAACATACATACTTAACACCTATGCAACGAGAAAAAGGACATAAGGTAAAAGATCATCCTGCTTAATTAAGTACTTATTGATAGAGACATCGCATTGTATATATAACAATTAGGATTTTAAACCTTGAATTTCATACTTATTCATCTCAAAAATGTAAATTTATAACCACCAATTTACTTGACAAAAAATATATATATATATATATATATAAAAGAAACTTGTAGTACAAAAATATTTTTAAACTAAAAAAAATAAATAAAAAAATAAAATTTGAAAGAGAAGCAAATAAAGACACAGTAGAAAGGAAATCTTAATTTAAGAGTAAAAAAATCGAAGAATACTTAAAAAAGATGATAAAATATCTATTTTAACTTTAATAGAAGGTTCCCTCTCAATTAAACAAAGTTAGAAAATGCTAACAATTGTTTTTAAGGTATTGTTTAAGTATCTAAAAATAACAACTTTCATATTGAAAATTGTGCAAGGTAAAATTTAACATGTATTTAACTTGTATTTTCAAGACAAATTTTCTTTTGTCAGTTTAGTAAATAATATCCTTAGTCAACTTGTTAGCAAGACCCAACAAAGTTTAATACTATGTAAAAAGTTAAACTTCAAGTCTTATCATAAAAATGCAATTCTGTAAAACTTTTGAAAATCATTGAAAATTTACTCAATTAAAAAGTTTAATTTTTTCTTTTTAAAGATTATTGCGATGATAATCATCATTTAAAAAAGGGTTAATGGTGTGTATTATATGTCATTTTTGGTTTTCCACCCTGTAAAATTTTCTCTTTAGTTTTTGTCCTTGTAAATTGAAGATTTCTGGTTTGGATCTTCAATTCTGATTGTACAAAATCGATGGTATGACAGAAGCGAAACCAAAATTTGTTCAAATTAACAAGGGGTAAACTGAAATTTGCTCAAATTACAGGAAGATAAACCGAAATTTGCTTAAATTACAGGGGGCGGAATTTACTATGAAAGTTCAAAACCAAAAAAATCTTTAAATTACAAGGACAAAAACTTAAAAAAAAATAATTACAGAATAGAAAACCGAAAATGATCTATATTTTTATTTGTTGGTGGTCGGGATTTGAACCCCCCAAACCTTGCATATATTATGCATTATCCCTACCAACTAAACTAAGCTCACGAGGACCGAAAATAATCTATATTACAAGAGGTAAAACATTACTAAACATTTTAAAAAAACAAATAAAAATTAAATGAATGAGTAGAGAAGAACAAAAGAGAATTAATACGGGGTCCCACAAATATTATCACCAAATCTAACTGCAATAGTACAAAGTAATAAATTAAAATCAAATGATAGTGAGACAAGTGTCCAATAATTGTAGACAATTGTACCATACCTCATTTAATACAGCCTACAACTACCACCAATACCGACAGAGCTACATGCACTACGCCAATGCCATCACTCTGCTCATCTTCCCATCTTCTCTCAATTCCAATTCCCACCTCATCTTTTTTTCTATATAAACCCCCACTCTCTTACACTTTACACTCACCAATCAAACAAACCAAGAAAAAGAAACACACATTTCTCTTTACAAAGAAAAACAATGGCAAGCATGAAGGTAGCATGTGTTGTTTTGATGATGTGCATGATTGTTGCACCTATGGCAGATGCTGCAATCTCATGTGGAACAGTAACTGGTGCTCTTTCTCCATGCATTGCATATCTTAGAGGTGGTGCTGGTCCATCTCCAGCATGCTGTGCTGGAGTGAAGAGACTTAACGCCGCCGCCACCACCACGCCTGACCGTCAGGCTGCTTGCAACTGCTTGAAAAGTGCTGCTGGTGCTATTTCTGGTTTGAATGCTAACACAGCTGCTGGTCTTCCCGGCAAATGCGGTGTTAACATTCCCTACAAGATCAGTACCTCTACCAACTGTGCTACGTAAGTTCTTCTAATTTTTACCTTCACTCTTACTATATTTTTCATGTCAAATATTTAAGAAACGCTGTATAAAGAGGTCTAGGTTGCAAATCTTGACTATTAAAATAACACACTATTAACTGTTTAGAAAAAAAATGAAGCAACTCTATTTAAGCATCACAATAATAAACATACAAAAATTATTAACATAAAAGACTAATTTGCCAAATTTTAGAAGTAAGAAAAATTATAATATTTTTAGAGGATATTTTTATATATTTTTTTAAATAAACATTTTTGTGAATTTTTTGGAATTTACTTTATAATAATTTTTTTTTAGGATTAATTAGTCGCTTCTGATCTACTGCTTCTTTATTGGTTATTTATTTTTTTGTGTTATTATTGGTTAATATTCAAGTCGGTCGAAAAGTGGAATTTAATTATTGACTAGTTTTTTTTTTTGTTTGGTTATATTTACAGCATCAGGGCTTGAAGATAATGTTGCAGCTCCAAAGTTATATGGAAACTTCTCACTAGTATATGAGAGTGCCATTTAATGCTATTAAGAATAATAATGAGACTGATGGAGGCTCATCTTATGCGTGGCCCTATCCTTCTTATACCAGACTGTATTGGATTGTCTTACTCTGCATGTGTTGTTTTATGAGTTACTTAGTGAAATATTTTGGGTTTGTACCTGGTTATGTCATTACTCTTATTTTAATTTGAGTTTCTTAATTTATGAATATTCACGTTATTAATTAGATGAAAAATAATGAAAGTGTTTTATTCTAGCAAGATCTATCTACTAATAAGTCAAAGGAAATAAAGTTGGGGACAACATAAAAAACTCTATCGAAAATGTTACAATAGACCATCTTTAGCTTTAGTCATCGCTTCCTTAAGAATTTGGAGCCCAGACAAAGGAAATAAAAATCGGGATGACTTAAAAATTTCTCAAACAAAAAGATTGACAAATAAAATCATGGCTTCCTTTTTATGTTTCAAAACATTACGATTTTGGCCCCCTAATAAAAATAATAAATTTTTTGTCCTTTATCGTTAGAGAAATATGCTCCACTGATCCTCTAAGTTTAGAGAAATATGTTCTTTTGACACTTTATCTTTACAAAAAGTTGCAATTTTGGCCTCTTCTCTTAGGACATCAGGCGTCTTTTGAGCAGCTTTGCAACATTTTATAAAATTATGGGATAAATATTACAACTTTTTAAAAGTTAAGGGGTCACTAATGCATTTAAACTTAAAAGTTAAGGGTTAATATTACAACTTTTTAAAAGTTAAGGGGTCACTAATGCATTTAAACTTAAAATCATCTTTGGCTTTAGACTCGATCTAGAGTAGATGAGTGTTTCATATATCCAACAGTGAATGAATTTTTTGCATTCCATTGTTAGATGAATGATGTTCCACAAATTTATCATGCCCCCTAAATATATTAGACATGTCTTCTCTCTCTCTCTCTCTCTCTCTCTCTCTCTCTCTCTCTCTCTCTCTTTCCTTTGTCTCTCTCATCTCTCTTAAACGTGCTAAAACCTTTCTTCATTCTCTTGAAACACTTCTTAATGTGTACTAAAAGAAAACATATGTATCTATATGAAGTAACAGAAATTAATGCGTTACTAAATTTTTACAATAAGCATCATTTTTCTTCTGTTTCCCAATTCTTTCAACACAAATGTAATTAATTGGACAATAATTCTCATTGAAAGGTACTCCCTCCGTCCCTTAATGTAACCCCCTTTGCATTTTTTACATTTCTTAAGAAAAGTTGTCAGTGTAATTAATGTGTCTGTTTTGTGTATTAATATTATCAAATTGTCCTTTGTTTGTATGTGTATTAAATTTGACTATTCATATTTCAAAACAAGTTAGTATAGTATTAATTAGGGGTATGTTTAGGAAAAAAGTAATAAATGCATCTAGTCATTTGAAAACGGGGTTACATTTAGGGACAAAAATAAAATCAAATGGGTGGTTACATTAAGAGACGGAGGGAGTAAATTTTATTTGAGGTGAAATTCATCGATGTTAACTGAACTGGAAATCAATAATCTAAAACAACATATCCTCAAAGGAAAATGCTACTTTTCAAGAAAAATAGCTTCAAGAATTTTTCAAGACACAGTTGGCAAATTTTAATTGGATGATTTATTTGTCCACTTCCTATTTTTCAGCCACACTTCCTTGAATTGTGGCAAATAGTGCATTGTGATTGGCTACTCTTTATTCTTGAAGAATTCTTGATGTTATTTTTCTAGAGATATAGCATTGCTCATCCTCAAATGTTCAATGGTTGATTTCCATGAACCACTTTAAGATGTCAATAAATATTTAATGTAGTCTTTGGGGTGATTTATCTTCTTTGTGTTTACAATGGTTCCCCTTTTTAGGGAAAAAAAAAGGGGAAAAAAAGGGAATAGTCTTTTAGATCTGGGGATGGGATGAAGATCCTATTTCCATGTGAAGTTGTTTTCCCCTACCTTCATGTCACCAAAATTATAACAAATTGAATCAATGACTAATGTGTAATCAAGATGATTAAAATTTTATTTACATGTTGAACAGATAATATTAAATCAAAATTGTTAAATAAATCAATTTGTTAAACATCAATCACATCAACATAATTAGTAATCAAGCAGACATATAAAATCATCACAATTCGATTTAATTTTGCAAGAAAAATAAAAGAGAGAGTTGTGAGAGAGATGACATTGTGATTTTAGTGGAAAATTGCTGTATACACATCTTGTTAGGCTGAGAAATACATGTAAAAGACGAAATTGTCTTTCGGCAGTTAACTGCCGAGGAATTCAATAACCGGCTGCAGTTAACTACCGAGGAAGACCTCGGCAGTTAACTGCCGAGGAAGACAATTATGCAGACAGTGGGTTCTGCATAATTCTACCAATCCATTTTTCGGTCAGTTTTTACCTGTAATTAAACCAGAGGATTTACAAAGGCAATATAACTCATGCAACATTTAAACTCAGCCATAAACAAGAAAAATACAATATCTTTTACAATTGTCCATAATTAAATCAAACCGACATTTGGTTCAAAAAACACAAAAGTTTGAAATTCATCAAAACGTTACATAGTGTCTATAATTAAACAACAGATTACAACTCATTACATATCATTAAATTAAATCCCTACTTACATTCAACTCAATTGCATATGGAACGAACATACATGTATAATATATTATCTTCCACCATATTCCGAAACATAAATCCGACGTCGCTATCGTCGCGAATAAGCCAAGGCATATAGCTTGCCGTTTTCCATGCGTATTCATCTCTATCTTCTCCTAGATCTATGCATGGCATTTGACCACACAAGTGACGTGTATATTGATTTTCACCAAGATACCCAAAATAAGTGTTAAGTTGTGCCTTCAAATCATCAAGAGAGTCGGTCGACGTTATCATAACCTTAATTGTCTTTTTCAAAGCGGAGTACCTAACACGACCTTCAATTTTTGCAACCTCAGACATGTTTCACTTCACAAAAGGTTTATGAAAAAAATCATACATTAGGATGAAATTAAATGAAATGTAATAACGAATAAATCATACGCGTAAACATTAATAACGAATAAATAAGTATTGCACTAGTTTCACCACATAAAAGTCATATTATCATATATATCAATATAAATTACATAATGTTACTTATATATTGGCCTCAAAAAATTGGCGTTACTATTTCAACCCCAAAATACACGTCGGTGTAATTTCTACCAAAAAAAAAAGGACTAACACCGAACAAAAATCACTCATTAATCACCAAGTGATTGAGGAAGATCAAGTGAAATATAATTTCCTTCATCTTCCGCAATTACTTCAAATTGTTGCTTTGGTTTTTCTGGAGTGTCCAACAAAAAAGGTTCCGCTTTGTTTGACTCTTTTTTTGGTTGCGGCGATTTCTTTCCCTCTTCAATAATCATGAGCTTTCGAAACAAATCATGTTGATCCAAGTACTCATCTTCCCAAGTTAACGCCTCTTCATTCTTGTGAGTGTGCCACTCCGTAGATGATGGAGGTAGTGGACAAGCATCCTTCAAAAAAATAAGCACGAAATGGTTCGGAATTAAGCCAAGGCACATGATGGGAGTTTTTTGCTTAGCCGGTGGTGGTGGCCCTCTTAGTGGGAAAAAAGATTCCGATTTTGCAAGAGTTGTCAACACGACCACACACCTTTTGTAATAATTAGCAACAATGTGTCCCATGTTCGAAATAGTGAACCACTTATCAACAAGATGTGCACAACCTTTCATATTTGCGGGAGGATGTAACTCGAGTGGGCGTTTAGGAAAAGTGGGAAATCACTACATGCATCTTGGAACTCCACTAATGCATTTGCATATAACTCTTAAGTGGGCGTTTCAACCATAGCTTTCCATGCCCTCATTATATTCTTCACAACTTTGCGAGGTTTCACCTCTTTCCCATCCTTTTTTCCCAAAGGATATTTACAATCTAAGATGCACCTTTGTTTAACATTTGCTTGCACATGAAAGTAACAATTCATTGCATAACTTTCGGGGAAAACATTTCCAACCGCTTTCATCAAAGACATATCCCTGTCAGTCACAATCACCTTAGGCATATTCATCTTTGACGTAAGAATTTTAAGCAACATTTTTAAAACCCAAACAAAGTTTTCCTCTTTCTCATGTGTCACAAATCAAAACCCAACCGAATATGTCAAATCGGTCGAAGTGACCCCAACTACCTCAAACATTGACATCTTGTACATGTTGGTTTTGTAGGTGGAGTCCATAACCAAAATCGTTGGAAAATTGTTAAAAAATTTAACGGATGTTGGATGAGCCCAAAAGATATCTTCAATTGTAGTATTTTCACTTTGTGTTCTTGAGAAATAAGTATAGTTGTGCTCCTCCAACTTCGAGATTAGATATTGCAACGGCTTCTTGTCACCTCTATTTTCCTTCCATATTTGTTGACGTTCATTGTACACTTGCTTGATATTTGTCATGCAATGTGGTCTTTTGTTCTTCAAATTTATCAAAATATTTCTTGGAAGCATCTTGCTCTTGGTCAAGTCACATACAATCTTCTTGTCGTCCTCCTTTAATCTACCGGCAAGAATGTGTCCTTCTAAAGCTGGCTCCATCGCATGGTTGTGAAATCCATTAAGAATGTTCAATCCCCATTCATTTGTTTGCCTACTAAGATATCCACTAACCATGAACAAGCACCCACATTTTCTTGAGCCCGTTGTCGCATGCTTCGATTTTTTTCCGGCACTTTGTGAGCTCCACTCCTTTCACACACTAGACGCAACATTGGATTGATCAAACTTGATCTTTGTGTAACAATTGTAAATCCCGCCTTATTTGCTTGACGACGTGCCCACTCAAGCAATTCTTCTCTATCTTTCCACTTAACATCGTCTGAAAAAAAACCTAGTCGTGTCAACTTCGTGGGCATGAAGTGGGAGGACACTAGAGTCAACATATTTAGAAGCTTCAACATGGACAGAAGCTCCATCAATGTTTGGTTTGGCTTCAACCTTAGGCAGTTTTACATCTCCTGAAGTTTCAACAAAATTTGGTTTTGTCTCTCCCGGAACATCTTCCGCGTTCTCAACCATTACTATAATTAAACAACACAAAAATATGAATTAACAACTAACTAATGCATAAACATCAATGCCATAATGAATTTAAACAAAAAGAAAACAAAGAAAAAAATTGTGGAAAAATGGTAGTAGCTCCATTTTTCTGCGTTTTTCCAAATTTTTCCCAAGTAATCCTTGGCAGTTAACTGCCGAGCTTTTCCTCGGTAGTTAACTACCAAAATTTCTTCGGTACACTGCCGATGAATCCCATAACCGGTTTACGTAAACTGACGTAAAAACCTACAACAACAGCTAAAAATGAACGGATTAAAATGCTCAATATTTGTTTTTTTTACGTCAAAAGTGTGTTGATACCTCCTATGTTTGATGCTTCAATGATTTTGGAGAAAGATTTGATGAAAAAAAATCTTGGATTTGGGGATTAGATGGAAGTGGTATGGAAGTTGATGATGAAATAGTGTGTAGGGGGTGACTGTTTCATCTGATGAAACATTTTCTCGACATTTAACTACCGAGGAAAAGCTCGGTAGTTAACTGCAGTCAGTTTTTGAATTCCTCCGTAGCTAACTGCCGAGGGGCATTTTCGTATTTTATAAGAGTGTTTCAGCTTTATGATATATGTGAACATCAGATTTCATTTTAGTGGTTGTTCGGCCCAATCATCCTCGTTGTGGATTTAATCC
Organism: Medicago sativa; assembly: GCF_051527215.1. Classification (NCBI taxonomy): domain Eukaryota; kingdom Viridiplantae; phylum Streptophyta; class Magnoliopsida; order Fabales; family Fabaceae; genus Medicago; species Medicago sativa. The sequence goes on along the minus strand of NC_140752.1, from coordinate 26,658,181 downwards.
ACTCTCGATGAATAAATCCATCGAAATTAGAATTCTGCTCTTTACCCAACAGTTTTTGCTCATTCCCAACTGAAAAGACGAAAGTACCCCTACACATGTTAACTCACACTAGTGTTAATTTCAGCGCAAGTTAACTCACGTTGCCATTTACACTAGCGTGAGCGTGAGTTAACTCACGCTTATAGCAGACATCAGTTACTGCATTAAATGCAATGCAGTAACTGAACAGAAATTTGAAAAGTCATAAATGGCCCGTAATCACGACACATTCATAACTTAACTGAATTACGCCACTTTAACAACATTATCAGATAATACGACACAATCGACCCAAATTACACAAAATCATCGTTTTTCTCACAATCACATAATCACCCATAAACGATCCAAACGGTCCAAATTACACAAATTTGCCGGTAATGACCCATAATCACTTAATCACACTTAATGACACGTAAACGATCCAAATTACACCAATTTGTCCATAAATTTCAAAAATTACATAACCTCGCATAAACGGTCGAAATTAGCCAAATTCATCGTTAAATTACATAAACACAAATTCATTAAAATTCAACAATACAGACACAAATTCAGAAAACATTACACTATTACACTTAAATAAATATTACACTTCAACGGATCGGACAAATAGATACAAAATGTTATCCTCAACCATTAACCTAAACATGTAATCAACGTCACTATCATCTTTCAGAAGTTGTGGATAATACACGGTCTTTCAGAAGTCTTCTTCGTTATCCTCCCCAAGTCCAGGCCTGACACATTTACTATTACATCACATGTTCTTTGATTTGAACCAATATGGATAAAGAAGTCGTCAAGTTTTGCCTTTAACTCGTCCATATTGTCGGTGGGGTTTACAAAGAACCTAGCCCTCATTTTCACATCTACATAACGAACATCAAGTTTAACTCGCTCTTGTGCATCTTTAGACATGTTTCACTTCACATAATATATTGAAAAACAAATATGAGATAAAATAAATAGTTGAATAATTAGAGACCAAAAAATGCAAGCAATAATTGGTGTGACATAACCGGCCACAAAAAAAAATCACTTGATATATTTATATAATATATATAATATAGTTACATATTGGCCATAAATATCCAAATTACACAACTGGCCACCAAAAAATATGCCGGGGTGTAATACGACCAAAAATTAGGATGAACATCGACCGACCAAAAGGTATCATAACCTATCTAACTAGACTAGTGATAGTGCATAATCTTCGTCTTCATCCATGACTTCAAAATCTTGCTTTGGTTTTTTCGGAGTTGGAGTGTCAAAAGTAATAGGATTGTGCTCATTTGTTGGTTTCTTTGGCGGCTTCGGTTCCTTAGACATGAACTCATTGAAGGCGGCTTGTCTATCCATAAACTCAAAATGCCATTTCTCCGCCTCACCAATCTTGTGATTCATCCACTCCTTACAAGAAGGTGGTAACAGACAATCTTCTTTCAACAAAACATGAAGAAAGTGGCCGGGAATTAAGCAAAGACACATAATGTTGGAATGTGGCTTAAGTGGTGGAGCACTTCAGATTGGGAAATATGTCTCACATATACCTATTTCTGGAAAAGTCAATAGAACAACGACTCTATTGTAGCAAGTAGCAATAATGTGACCCATATCTGGAGTGGTCAACCACTTATCTACCGGCCCAATACCACTTCTGCTTGTTGGAGGGTGTAAACCATCCAAGATAAGTCTAAAATGCCTCTCGGTATCATATATCGGCAAGTAGTCACTCTTATGATTTTTTCAACTCATTAATAAGTGCATGACGAACCAAAACATGACTATCATCATCCAATCCCATGTGCCTAGCTATGACCCGAAAACCACAATTACCATCCCCTATAACATTCACAATGTCTTCAATGTAAGGTCTCATGATCGTTGGAATTTGTGAAATGTATGGTATTTTCAAATAAGGAATTGGTTATGAAGTAGGAGTCGAAGCTTGTGAGCGAGACCAAGTGCCAAGACATGCACCTTTACTCTTTGGGACATAACTCTTGGCTTGTGAGCATTGACTATCAGGATTTTGAGAATCAATAGTCTCCCACCTAGAGGGGATTCGACCTGTGGGCCTCATTTTCGGTGTAGACTACACCCTTTTAGGTGCTCACTTGGTTACCACTTTTCTTGGAGGTGGCTTCAACATTGTGTCCTTCGAAAATCCTAGTTCACACAACTTTTCTTTGATGAAGAGTTTCATCTTGTAAGGGCCCGTCTTGATACTTTCTTGAATGGTGATCCATTCCTCCGTAATGGAAAAATGTGCATCAACCTCTTGTCCAATTACACTTAACCTTTGCCAATGAGGGTGTATTTCATCCAAAAGAATAGGCAATTTTTTTCTTTCTCTTCTCGGCAATAATACAAGCACAAGGCAACCCGAACATTGTCATTTGCACACAACCATAATCTTCTTTAGCAAAACAGAATGTCCTAGAGCATTGTAATTCTTCATCGATGAAGCCCAAAGCGGCACTAGAGACATACCCCTCCAACTCAGAGAATAATTTGTTTTGTTTTTTTTTGTATTTGTGCACCATGACAGTTATGCTCATCCCAAAACTTTCTTGTATCTCACCTAATTGGTTTTTCAACATTTTGTCAATTTCATCCCAACATGATGTCAAATCTCCCACACTACTCCTCAAATATCTTTTCAATTGTGCATGAGCCGATTCAACAATGTTGGTGGTTCTACACCCTAGATGTACGAATTTATTCATCCATGCCCTCACAAAATGCTTTTTAAGGTTCAAAACTGTGGTTTCAACATATTTAAAAAACAATGGAAACGGTCTGCTTGCAATTGCAAATGAATCTTCCGTAGGAGAGTTAACCACATCTCTCCAAGTCCTCACTATTTTCTTAACATTCTCACAATGCTTCTCATCATTCGCTTCCTTCACATGTTTATCAACAACTTTTACTTTCGGAGGCTTGGCATTGACTCTACACACTGTGATGCACTTAGCTTTGCCATTCTTCTCAATATGAAAATAGCAAAGTACATGGTCAGTTTTAGGGAGAACTTTGGCAACGACATTCATCAAAGTGGGGTCCCTATCGGTGACAATCACCTTTGGCATGTTGAGTTTTGAAGTCAAAAGACCAACCAATATCTCAAGTACCCAAGTAAAGTTATTCTCTTGTTCAAAGGAAAGAAAGGCAAACGCAACCAAATGCGTCAATTTGGTAGAGGTAACACCAATAATCTCAAATAATGGCATTCGGTAGGTATTGGTTTTGTAAGTACAGTCCATGACCAAAACGGTGGGGAAGGTGTTAAGCATATCAATTGAATCCGGATGAGCAAAAAATAAGTCTTCAAGAGTGGTTTCCTCACTATTTGCTCTTGTGAAATATGACGTATTGATGCTTCTCCAACTTTGAAATCAAGTATTGCAACTCCGTCTTGTCCTCTCTTTGCCCCTTGCGCTATCTAGTCCGCGCATTGTACACTTACTTGATGATTGTCACATTTTCTTTGTTTTTTTCCTTCAAATCCGTGAGAATATTCTTAGGCGGCGCCAAACTCTTTGTCATGTCGATAACTCTTTGTCATGTCGATAACTCTTTGTTTCTCCTCCGCTTTAAGTCAACCCGCAAGGTAGCCGGTTAACTTTGGTGCCAACTCATGGTTGTGAATTCCACAAAGCATTGCAATCCACCAATCTTGTGTATTCTTCTCAAAGAAGAATTTCAACCTAAACGTACATTGACATTTCCTTGAGCCCGTGCCTTCAAGCTTCAGTTTCTTCCTTGTCTTAGGTGGCTTGTATTCACCACTCCTTTCACATTGCATTGTCATGTACGACCTTATTGAACTAGATTTATCTATAGAAATAGTAAATCCGGCCCTTGCAACTTGTCGACGAACCCAACCAAGTAATTCTTCTCTATCTTTCCATCTTTCATTTGTTGAAAAAAATGACTCGGTGTTTACTTCAATAACACGAACACCGGTAGGTACTGGATTAGGTTTTTCTTCAAAGTTACTGGTAAGGTACCGGTTTTGGTTTTGCTTGGTTGTGAACAATGTGAGCTTGAAAAGGAATTTTCACATTAAACAACACATCTTTAGCTGGTTTGACATCGTCGGATGGTACGCCGGAACCTACGCCTACGCCGGAAGCTTCAATTTTGGTCGGCTTCGGTTCAACGCCATCAGCCGCCACATTTTCAACCATATCACTCTATGTCTATTGAATAAAAAAATAACAAGGAAAAAATAAATAAATAACTTGTGAAGCAAGCAAAGCAAGGAAAAAAAGTGGTGTAAGAATTCAAAATTTGGGCATCACAGTAGCGTGACTTAAGTCACGCTAGTGTTAACTTCCTGCGTGAGTTAACTCACGCAGCCCTTACAACTAGCGTGAGTTAACTCACGGTAAGCCCTATCATCAACTTCAAAAAACTGACGAACCAACCAGTAAAACCAGTAAAATCGGATGAGTTTTGAGGGTACATTACCTGTTCTTTGATGCTTGATGAGCGTAGAAACTTGCTTCCTGACAATTTGCAATGATTTGGAATGAAGATTTTGACCCAAAAATTCGCACTTTTTGGGTTTTTGGAGGTGGAGGGAAAGAAAAATGGAGTGTGAATATGGACTGCTGGGTTTTGATCGAAAAAAGAACGCAGCGTGAGTTACGTGAGTTAAGTCACGCAAGGGCAAAAGGGGCAATTCAGTTGGGAGCGAGCAATTTCTGTTGGGTAAAGCGCAGAATTCTCGGAATTATTGTCTTCCACTATGAATGATGAACAAAGTGCTTATGAGTTTATACATGCAATTAGCTACCAAAAGTCTAGGTTATAATTCTTGAACTAAACTCCTCTAACAAAATCCCAATCCTTGAGACTTGAACACAAATCCTTCAATATTCAACGATCTTGCAGTTCCTTCGGCTATTTATCCCAAGATACCTTGAACTTTGAGATTTTCCTTCAAATTTCTTAGAATCCTTCTTCATTTTCAAAGATTCACTATTAAAAACTTTTTCATTTTCAAATACCATTGGAGGACAAAAGAATTCTTCTTCATTTTGCCTTAAAATCATTAATCCACTGTTAAAATCCTTGAATGAAAACAATTCATACAATATCCTATTGTGTCCCTCTAACAAAGATTCAAAGCTCAAATGTGTTGCTTAGAAAGTATTTTCAAAGCGAGTATTTGAGAGTGAGAGAGTGTAGACACAAGATGAAAATGTTTTCAATGTTTAAAAAATGTGGGAAGATGTATTATTAGTTGGAGAGTTTTAGAAAAAATGAAAGTTAAGAAATGGTGAAGAACATCATGTGAATCGATTCACTCATTTAGTGAATAGATTAACATGTTGAAAAACAAAATTTGGGTTCATATAAAGAATAATCTTATTGCGGTGAATAATAAATCGATTTATCATAGTTGCGAATTAGTTTGAAGCTTTATATTTCAAAAACCTGATTTTCTATTTACATAGGATCGATTAATAATAGGATCGATTAATAATATTTTTTTTTAAGGTTTGCTAATGTGATCCAAGTAATGATTTGGGACTAAAATAAGATTAGGACTAAAATAAGATTTTTGGGAACAACACGGAATAGAATTTGTTGATTCTTGCATATGTAGATATCAAATGAGGTAAGTAACAATCATTAAAATCATTTAAACAAATGAGTTGAGGAAAAAGGTTAACACTCGTATTGGAAAATGTTAACGAGTGCTCCCGGGACACTCTTTAAGACCTTTAAAAGGTAATTTTTTTTTGAAAAGTAATGTAATCAATGCATTGGAAATTAAAATTTTTGACTTTTTTTATAAAATAATTTCTTCTTTTGAAATGCTTAAAGAGTGTCCCTGGGGCACTCGTTAACAAGACCCTTTAAAGTTTGATTAAATATGTATCTACCATCTAGTTATTCAATGTCATAGTATTTTTTATATTAATTTATTTTTAAATAAATTTAAATTTGAATAAATTTTGTCTACAATATATTAGTACCAAACCAACCATATGGGGTACTAACAACTTAACAAAATTATTATTTACAGATAGGAGTTAAATGGCCATAATTACACCAACTACCAGCCAATCATGATAGAGCACTCTACTCATGGTCCCTCCTTATGTGGACATACCAATTCATATCTTATCTCATATTCCTCTTTTTTTTTTTTTTTTTTTTTTTTTTAGTTTGTTATTTGAGAATGTCGGTCGAAAATCACAATTTTCTAATCTTATCTTCTATATAAACCCACAAATTAACAAAGAAAAATATTCCAAACAAAGACATATTTTAATTTGTGCTTTGATTTTTCCTTTATAGAAAAACAATAGGCAGGGATGAAGGTCGTTGCATGTCTCGTTTTGGTGTTGTGCATTGTTGTTGCACCTATTGCAGAAGCTGATAGATTTGCCTTTATTATTTATACTCTTACTCCATGCTATCCTTTTCTTCAAGGTTATATTTCAACTGCTGACCCATATTGTTGTGAAGCAGTGAAGAAAGTTAACGATGACGCCATCGACTATGATGATCGTCTAGAAACTTGTGACTGCTTGAGAGATATGGCTCTTTCTTTAAAGACTTTGAGTGTGGAGAATGGTGCTGCCCTATTTGCCTTATGTGGTATTCAAACACCCTACCAGATTACTCGCGATATCAACTGTACCAAGTATGTATACTTTCACTAATAATTACTTAGTATTTTGAAGTAGTAACACTCTTGGGACCATAACAATAACATAACATTGACCTATTAGTTGTTAGTCTTCATCATCATATAATATGATCTATTTTGTCAAAAAAAATATATAATCTATAGGCAAGTTCTTTTAAAAATTCATGTTAAATATAAAAAAAAAAGTTTAATCTCATTTATCTATTAGTTGTTAGTCTATTTAAACTGAAATCACATTTCTTATTTAAAGATGTTCATATGAAAGTTCTTTTAAAAATTCATGTTAAATATAAAAAAAAAAGTTTAATCTTGTTTATATATTAGTTGGTAGGCTATTTAAACTGAAATCACATTTCTTATTTAAAGATGTTCATATGAAATTACATCAATCAAAAAAGCATATTTCATACTTGTGCTGTATGAGATTTTGGACCAAGGGATTTCGAAAACGGGAGAGATTTGTTGAATTTCTATCCCGTTGTGCTGCATGTTATATTATGTTTATTTTGGGTATGAAGTTGAAGGTAAAGATTGTTGATGATTATTTTTGGTGATTTCATTTTGATTGTTGCTGTTGATTTTTTTTTTTCTTTTTTGGGTAGGATTATTGAACGCGATGAAGATGATTATGATGAAGATGAGTAAGAAGATGAAGAAAAGAGGGAAAAATTAGATATTGATGGTTCACGGTAAGATATAATAGAGTTGCACGATCCAACGGTCTTCTTTTTAAAAAAAAGATCAAAGTGCTTAAACTAAAAAAATTGATAAAGTATATGGTGGACCACTTTTAATTTTAGCCCATATTAGATATTTAAGGTTAAAGTGTTACCGGAGAGGACCATAACATATAAAGGCAAGAAACTTAGGAGACCACTTTGAGAAGTTTTTTTAGTTAAGGGATCACTTTAAAATAAACAATTTAGTTAAGGATCAATGAATCAATTATGCCTAAAAAATTTGAAGGCATGAATCATTATTATGTGCTCATAAAACATATTGTTAATTTGACAGAAGATATATTGGTCGAAGAAATCACTGTTGCTATCAAGATCCCTATCAAATCATTAAAAATGAATTTAGATAAAAATACCAATATTGCAATTAATCGGATATCATTTGATTTGTCAATGAATTTTTTTAAAATTAACGTCTTATGACTTTTATCAAACCCGTTATTTCCTGATATATTTTACTATATTTTGATAAATTTAGATTTTTTTTTTTGGACAAATTCAGATTTTCTTTCATCCTTTTTTTTTTTTAAGGATAATTTAGATATATTATTTTTGTCCCTAAATATATGACTCCTGACTAAATGATGGGAATTTAGAAAGTTGTTGGTAGTACTAAATTTGTTGATAGTTAATATTGTATCTACAAAGTTATGTTTTAATAGAGAGAATTAGTTTATGTTCCCCTCATTGTATTTATCAATGAGAGAAACTTTTTCATGGACACAACCTTAAATGAAAAATATTTGAACACACTCACATCAAATAAAAAAAATTAAATTAGAATAAAACTAGATGATGTTGATTGATGTGATTACATTATTTTTGTTTTAATTTTTCCATTTGATGTGAGTGTGCTCAAAAGTTTTTCATTTGGGGTTGTGACCATGAAAAAATTAAAGATACGGAAAATAAATAAGAATATACTAATAAATACTTCCTTCGTCCCTTAATAAGTGAGTCTCTTGTAAAAAATATTGTCCTAAAATAATTGACTCATTTCATTTTTCAATGCAATATTAATTAATTTTTTTCAATTATAACTAAATTAATACTATTTTCATCACGCCTTTTCCTTTTAGCACCTTCTCCTTGTAAATACTCTTGAGTGGTTTCCCTTTTAGCACGCCTTGTGCGGGGGTTATCTGCTAGTTGTTTATATATACACCATTTTTGTTTGTTAAAAAAAAGTACTATTTTCATCACTTTTAATTCAATATATTCTACTTTGTATTTATAATAATAGTAAATACACTAATACTTGACAAGGACACTTAAAACCATTTTTCTCTCCCCTTCACTAGTACATTTTTCTTAATAAGTGTGAAATGAGAAAAAAAAACTCACTTAAATTGAGACGGAGGGAGTAACTAATTGTTGTGTACAAAAAAAATATAACTAATTGTTGTAGTTGAAAATTCAAAGACAGTCTTTATTGGGAGGGAAGTAGAATTACTTTTGTTGATTATTTAATGGATCATGCTAGCCAGTGCCTCAGAAGTATTGGTTAACATTTTTCTTATTTAAGATTGAGTCACTATTTGGTAAAGAAAAAAAAAATTAAATCACTACTAACTACACTTTTATCGCCCCTAAAAAAACTCTAGCTTTATCGTTTTTATTCCTAGGATTTATTTTCAAAATTGAATATTAGTTAAGGGTAATGTTAACCGGTCCCTCCGGGGCACTAGTTAAGAACCAAATATAATACTGTATGTATTTGCATTGGAAATTGTGTTGTCCATCCCTTAAAAGTCAATAAAGTGTTTTTTTTTAATTTAAAACTTTTTCTTTATGGTTTTCTTAACTAGTGCCCCGGGGCACTGGTTAACATGGGAGGGGATTTCCTCCGGTGTATTTTTCTCCTGTTTTCTGCAGTGTGGGAATCTACACCATTAAATTTATTATCTCTCATAATTTCAAGTTTTAAACATTTAGATTTTCAAGAATTTATTTTGATTTAAAGGCTGAGATTTCACTGGACCCTCCAGTCACTGGAGAGGATCCATTCCCGGTTAACATGACCCATTAGTTAATGAATTTTTCCAAAGGTAAATAAGAAATTTATTAATGACTTCTTTTATTGGTTATATTTACAGAATCAAGGGTGTGGAAGTTGTGGCGGATGTTGGATCAAGGAATATTGTCACCACTATATAGAGTGCTTTATTGCTGCTATAATGAAAGTGATGGAGGATCATCTTATATATGACCTTATTTTCTTATTTAAATTTGAGTTTCTGAATATTTATCATTCTATCACATGTTATTTAAACATGTGTTTCTGAATTTTTATTTTTAATTTTTTTTACAAAACTCGAGTTTCTGAATATTTATCATGATATGAACTAAAAATAATGAACATGTTTTATTATTTTTCCATAAATGAAGAAAAAACTGAAAATAAATTCCAATGAAGGTTTAAGTGTTATGGAGGAACTCTCTTTGTTTATAATAAAGGTACCTTTGGGTAAAAGTGTTATGGAGGAACTCTCAAAGACGGGAAGAGCAAGCGTAAGAGATCCCCCAAGAGGTGGCGTTTAATTTGGGAAAGGACAGTTTTTTCCCACCATGGGAAAGTGTCCTTTTCTAGGACAGGTGGCGGTGGGTAAACTGGCTAAGAAAAAAACAAATAAAAATGAAATTGGTTTTTTAATGTATTTTCTAGTGTACCTCCTCTGCACCAGTTCAATTCTTTTCAGATTCACAGAACACAAATTACCTCAGCCATTTGTTAATTTTTAAACTCATTTCTTTCCACCCTTCATTTCAACAGTTGAAATCGAATCATAACAAATTTAATCTGAAGTATATCATCATCTTCTTCTTTTCTTCTTCTTTCATTTTATATTGATCTGTTATATAACAACATATTTTGTTACCAATAACACCAACACCATAAATTCATATCATAATCTGAGATTGGAATAGAAAAGGTGAAAGCTATGGAATTGGAAATTGTTGAAAATTGAAAAGTGAAGTTGTTGTTTTGAAATAGTTCTGGAAAGTGAAGTTGTTGTTATGAAATTGTTCTAAATTTGAAATTGAAATTGTTTTGGAATTAGAAATTGGCATTGGAAAGTGAAGTTGAACCTCATGAAATTCTGACAATGTTATATCACCATTGTTGTTCCTCCTTCTTCTGATGCTGGAAACAACCCTTTTAATATTTAATCAAATTATTATTTTTTTAGATGCCATTCATAAATTTCAGAGATCTCGAACAGGAAGAAGAGAAAGGAAGGAGAGAGAGAGAGAGAGAGAGAGAGAGAGAGAGAGAGAGAGAGAGAGAGAGAGAGAGAGAGAGAGAGAGAGAGAGAATGAGATGAGGGTGTGGTCGGTGATGGTGACAACGCCGGAGAGGGTGAGGCAGGCAGCGGAGAGGAGGACAGGGGCGATGGGGCTGTCTGAGAAAAGCTGGAGGATGGTGGTGGCTGGTGTCAATGGAGGATGCGGTGGTGGGGATGAAAGAAAGTGTGTTGGGGATGTGAGATTACCAAAATAGCCCTAATTTTAGGATGAAATAAAGTGTGTGGGTTCGTATGACCCATCTTTAAAAACATAATAATTTGATTTATAAAAAATAAAAAAACAATTTTTTAGAGGAATTTATAGATAAATAATTATGTGTGGAATCTCATTTTTTGTCTATCAACAAGTTGCAAAGAGGTAACAGGTGAAAGATCTGGACCATTCAATTAAAAAATAATAAATCTATGGCTGAAACACTCACTTTCCCATGATGGGAAAAAAGTTTCCTTTCCCAAATTAAACGCCACCCCCCCCCCCCCCCCCCCCCCCCAAGAATATGAAACAAAGAGTAGTGGGAGAGACAAGATCAAATGACAAAGAAAGAAAGTGGAAAATAAACGTTCAAGTAAATAAACTCTCGTTTTTATAACTTTCTATGATAGATCCAATCAACGGTTCTAATCTCACAAGAAGGCGAAAGAACGAGAAATCAACACCTCTACTTGCACGTTGTGAACAAAACCTTATACATACATCATTAAACGTGTCTCCTCAATCCACGTAATTGTGGGACACACATCAAAATTTTTGAAGAAGGGGTCGTTTCAAGGGTTAAGATCCTCTTCATTTGTAATTTGTTCCATTTGTTGCAATTTGGAGAGAGATAGACAAAAAAAATAAATAAGTGGTGGGTCATAACACTAAGTGGATCCCACCATCATTAATTTTTTGTGTCTATTTCTCTCTAAATTGCAACAAATGGAACAAATTACAAATGGAGAAGATCTTTACCCTCGTTTCAATATGACAACGATTAATGCTCTATAAGCCCCTACTTCAAAAACCCTAACTGCAACCTTGGCGCTTCTTGACAAATGTCGTCATCATGCAAGCTGGCAAAAGGCGTATTCACAGTAACGAGGTCGGCCACTAATTGTGACACTCGTTACAAGCTCCTTATGTCATAAAGATGATAAAGGCTTGGGGGAAACTATTTCGGACCTCTGGATTTTGATGGTTAAATAGTGGCCCTTCAAAAGCCTTACAACGACTACCAACTTAACACTCACAAACAGGTATAACCCCTCTTAAAGATGCTCACATAGAGCACTCCCAGCGCATCACAGCTCAAGACGGATTCCATCAACGACCTCATATACAATATTATGATCCAAAGGTCATTATTGATACTAGATGTCTATATAAGTTTGGCACCTCTTCCCCGCCATGCACACAATTACATAATATCAAAACCACACTTTGAATACTTTTCCCTATCTCAAGCAAATTCTGAACTTGGCATCGAAATGTGTGTCTGTTTTGTTGGTATCGTTGTCACCTGTGGTAGCCGTCACTAGAAAACTCATCGAAGCATCTCCTTTTCTATACAAGATATTCGTTGCACGTGTTTCGTAATCGAAACATCCTTAAGCTCTATTATTCGACATATTAGGATCATTGTTCTCCTTACTACTAACATTGGTCGCCCTACGTAAGAGAATATCTTCATCTTCATGTTCATCATTGTCATGTAAGGACAATGAGTTGTGAAGGGTGATATCAATCTCACAATCAAAAATCGCAGAGTTAGTGAAACCCACAACATGCACTATTTGAGCATCATCACTATCAATACCATCAGCAAGAGATGCTTCCTTCAAAGAATCAATATCATTCATAAGATGAGTGTCAATTGTTACCTCTCCCTCTTTGTCAAAAGCTACCAACTTCAGACTTGGTTTATTTGTAGTATTTCCTGAATTGTTTTGAAATTCTCTGCTTGTGCCTTTTCAGACAAGTTATTGGTGCTCTTCGTAGAAGTTTATTGTTTTTGGTTAGATATTGTTTGTTTCTACGAGGTTCGAACTTCGGACACGCCACTTATTCTACTTGAAAAAGGTGAATTTTAGCAGTTAGACTACTTGACCAAAAAAAAATTCTATTGTATTGCTGATAGCAGATTTCTTAGAAGTCTAATATGTTAACTTTTTTTCAAATTTGACTATAATTATAGTCTCAAAAGAAAAATGAAAATTAATTGAAAATGATATGTATAATGGTTTAAATCTATAGTAGTGTCTCAAAAGAAAAATAAAAATTAATTAAAAATGATATGTATAATATGGTTTCAATCTATATGACAATGAACGTTTTCTCTCTTCTTTTTCTGTCAATTAGAGGGACCTCAAGGAAATTTTTAGTTCTATGCGTTCAATATTGTAAAAATTTCATTGAACCAAAATTACATTGACGTGTGAGAATTTTGTGCCCTAAAATTTATGATAGTTCGTAATATTGAAATCATAAAATCGGGTGTCCTCTTTTACATTCTTGTGTTCTAGTATTTTGTGTCTTATTTTTTATTTTGATATGCTTGTTGTTAAGCTATAATTATTTTAAATCATCAAGAAATTGGGATCACCTTTTAACATCACCTACTTTGATTTATTTTGAAAAAGTGACGATTATTATTTCTTCTACGATATGGGATTGTTTATAAAGAAATTGGTTAATCAAGTAAATGATATATATAAACACCTTATTCAATTCAAGAACTAGATCGAAGTTGAGAAATTGTTTCCCTCAAAATGCATAAAATCAACCACATAATTTTCTTTTTTTGAAATCACATAGCATTTTTTTTAACAACCAAAAATGAAATATGTTAAGAAAAACGGAGACTCTTTGATAGCTTTAGGTGTTTCAAAAAGAACCTCAAGAGTATACAACAGAACAAGTTACAAATAAAGCAAAACCAATACAAATTAGTCGATACCCAAATAAACAAAAGAGCTCAACCACCACATATGAGAATTTAGACGAACATTAATATTAATTCTCCTCACATAGCGTTACTTAAAGTGCAGAGATATATTCTCCTCATCTACCTTCTCTGGCTCTTTCACACTTCTGATCAATAACTCCTAGGTTATACCTAATATGTAATAATTAACCCTCTTTTGAAAAAAATGTAATTAACCCTAGTATAGGCAATGGATTTTTTGAGACGTAGTTTCAATCTTTCCGTCTTCGGGTCCATTTTCTATTAATTTCTTTAAAATTTACATTGAACCGGCATCATTTATATATAGCCACGACGGCTTACTCTGATAACGTGCATGACTTTCTCTTTCAAATCAAAAGAGAAACGCTAAAATCGTGTGTGGGTGAATGAAATATTTAATTTGAGGTTCAAACTAAAATTAAAATTAAGCTATAACGATTTGATCCAACTACATTTGAGAGTGACCACACTAAATCAAACATTGGATATTATGCAAAGTTTTCAAAGATAAGGGACCATACATTTGTCAAAAAAAAAAAAAGATAAGGGGCCATACATAGCATATAGCATTTAACATAACACAATTATATGGTCTGGTCAATATTATAAGCAAAAATTCATATATTAGATATATTCAATAAATAGAGCACATACAATATTTATTGAATGAATATAAAAATATATTTTTGTTTATAATAATGACTGAAGGGTGTACTAAATTTCTTGAAATTACCTACCACATCGGTCCACATGCGTTCTTCAAAAGCATCACTAATTTTTCGGACAAGATCCCCTACGATTGGAATATCCAATAATTAATACAAGTCATATACAAAATTCATTCAATTAATTTAAAAAATAATTTTTTTGCTTATAATAATAATCAGAAGATGTCGTTAGGACATTTGTAATCGTCATAGTCGGGGTCATATAGTCTATATTTTCAACTAAAAGTTTTAAATTCTAAACAAAATTAAAAACTGCATATTTTTAAAACCGTTTGAGTTGAATCCAACTATCATCAATGCAGTGGTTGTGTGAATGTAGAGATATTCCAACTACATGAAATTATTTTCTATTTCTTCACACCTTAGGGTCCTCCTCTCAATTTTTTTCTATATAAACCCACACATTGGGGCAGTCCTATCCACAAAGAAAAGCAACAGAATTATCACAAAGAATAGAAAATATACTACATTACAACTCTATTGTGTAGAGAAAAAATGGCTAGTGTAAAAGTATCATGCATGGTTGTGGCAATATGCATGGTGTTGATGAGTGCAAATCCACCCTTTGCAGAGGGTACAATCTCGTGCCAGCAGGTGACAGAAGACTTAGAACCATGTTTGGGATACTTGGTGGGTGATTCATCATCTCCTTCATCACAGTGTTGTGGCGGAGTGAAGAATCTAGATTCTGCAGCAAGTACAACTAGTGACCGTCAAACTGTGTGCAATTGCTTGAAATCTCTTGCTTCTAGCTATAATATTTCTGGTGAGGAAGGGAGTAATGCTGCGGCGCTCCCCGGTAAATGTGGCGTCAGCCTCCCCTACAAGATTAGTACCTCCACCAACTGCAACAGGTATATTCACAACAAAGAAACTGTATCATATAGTGATGGATTTAAAGATCGAAAATGTAACACTGGTCGCTAAATCGAGACTCGAGAGTTAACATTAATAATTAGTGATTTAGTAACATTTAAAAAATTGGCTTCAAAATCGGTAGGAAATTCAATTTAAAGACCGATTTAGAGATCGAATTTTAGCGAGCGATAGTGTACAAAAATCAGTTTCTAGATCTGTATCTAAATATTAACTTTCATGCTCACTTGATCTTTGTTTTTTAGTTAAGTTGTCTAGTGGTTAGAAATTCACCTTATAAATTCAATTTAAAGACCGATTTAGAGATCAAATTTTAGCGAGCGATAGTGTACAAAAATCAGTTTCTAGATCTGTATCTAAATATTAACTTTCATGCTCACTTGATCTTTGTTTTTTAGTTAAGTTGTCTAGTGGTTAGAAATTCACCTTATAAAGTGAATAAGTGGGGTGTCCGGGGTTCGAACCCCGGTGAATAAGTGGGGTGTCCGGGGTTCGAACCCCGATCCCTGTTTGTCTAGTGGTTAGAAATTCACCTTATAAATTCAATTTAAAGACCGATTTAGAGATCAAATTTTAGCGAGCGATAGTGTACAAAAATCAGTTTCTAGATCTGTATCTAAATATTAACTTTCATGCTCACTTGATCTTTGTTTTTTAGTTAAGTTGTCTAGTGGTTAGAAATTCACCTTATAAAGTGAATAAATGGGGTGTCCGGGGTTCGAACCCCGGTGAATAAGTGGGGTGTCCGGGGTTCGAACCCCGATCCCTGTATATAATACTCTAGGTTTTAAATAAGAGTGAAGGCATGCAATGTCCGTACCAACTGAGCTAAGCTCACAGGACACTTGCTTAATCCTTTTAATTAACATATATATAATACTCTAGGTTTTAAACAAGAGTGAAGGCATGCATCAAGTGTGGCAACACGACCTCAACGTATACAAGTGTAAAACTTTCCAATGCAAGTTAAGACTTACTAAAAATAATATATATAATGTTGGTTAGTGTCTAATTAATTTTCCTTGTAGCATATAAGTATCTTCTTTTTCATTGGTTGTTTTCCTGTATCAAAAATTGGTAAAATATAGTGGATATTGGACATAACCAGCCCAGTAATTTTCAACGGTAAGTGAGACCTAAAACAAATTTAATATATGAGATCTTTTTATTTGCATATGAATCATTTTTGTTTATAAAATAAAATGCAAAAAAAAAAAATTTTGTTTTTGCCGACTTAAAACGAGGACTTTAATAACCTTACTCATTGACCGGCCTAATAACATATAAGTTATAGTTGATAGGCTGATGAATTGATAATATTGTTTATCCGGTAATATTTGCGGTTTCTGATTTACCTTCATGTAGGAAATTTTGTTTAGATTTCAACCAGTAATTTGAATATTCTTTGGTTTTAGACCTTCATGACATCAAATTTCAAAATTTCAAGTACTTTTGCCCCATGTTATTGGAGCGAATTTCGGTTTACGCATTGTCATATCATTGATTTTGTAAGGTCAAAATTCATAAAGGTTCAAAACCAAATAATCTTCCGATTACATGGTTTGAATCTAAACAATTTTTTTACATAAGGTAAACCAGAAACTGCTAATATTACAGCGGTAATCTTATAAAAGTAGAATAGTTTGGCAGTCAGACTTATCCCACTACTCCTTTTATAAACCCTCTTTGCACTTTTTCATTTTTCAACGCATATTTAAAAAATTGATAAGATAATTAATGTACATATTGTGTTAGGACTAATTGTTCTTTTTCTATATATAAATATAAATGTATTCGAAACTAATTTGTCGATGTCACTTTACAGCATCAATTAGGCTTGAAGAGAAGTTACAGAGGAAGAAGGGTAGGAAAATTCAGAGTACTATATATATTCAATCATATTGAGAATAAGAATGAAAATGAAGGGGCTTCCCTTCTATGCCCTCCTCTTCTTATATTGTTAGTATTGATTGTCTTATTGTATTAAACTATTGCAATTTGATTTCTCCACTAGCTAGTTGTCTGAATCATCATGTATGATGAAGCTCAATTTTATAAATAAAATGCGAGAATATTTATATATTATACCTACTTATCCAATAGGTCAATGTTATTCTTCCTACGACTCACAGCTCTGTCATATTGAACCATTTCAGAAATATATATATATATATATATATATATATATATATATATATATATTTTTTTTTTTTTTGAGGGGAGAAATAATGTTAATTAGATGGTAATTTTTTTTAAAAAGAAAAAAAACAATTAAAATTCATTGACGATGATTGAAAGTGACACTTTTTAGAACAACTAAATTTTTGGCATCGTTATAAATATTGGACAAATGAAATAACATTTTCCGACTATATAAAAAGCATGCACTTGACCAAAAAAAATTAAATAAAAAAGCATGCACCATATGTGAATAAGTGTATCGCTTAATTAAACAATTGAACTCAACTTGTTAATGAGTTTTATCAAACAACAAATTATTCAAAATAATCCGAGTTCAATTGTGGAAGGTTAGTCTTTTAGCAAAGTGGAGATGGCACCTTCTAGAAGTTGAACCGTCATTGTCGAAGGAGGTTTTGGTAGATAAATATGGGACGATGGTGACTTATAGAACTCGTGTGGTGGGGGATGCTTGGCCTTTGCATGCTTCACGTTGGTGGAAAGACTTAATGTTATTGGAGGAGGAAGGAGGAGTTGGGTGGTTTAATAGGGAATTGGTTAGGAAGGTGGGCAACGGAATGGGGACCTTTTTTTGGAAGGATGCTTTGGCGACTAGTTTGTCACTTATGGAAACTTTTCCTCGCCTTTTTTCTATATCAAGTTGTCAAGATGTGAAGGTGAGGGATATGTGGCAAATGAACTTCGAGGGAGAGACGTGGCGTTTTATTTGTCGTATAGAGTTGTTTGTGGGGGAAAGAGATCTTTTAAACACCCTTGTTGCCCGGTTGGAAGGGGTTGTGGTAGGGGAGGGTGTGGATTGTTGGTCTTGGAAGCCGGAGAAGGAGGGGTTTTTGTTGTATTTTTATTATTAATTTATTTTAAAGTTATAATATAGTTTAAAATTAATTTGTTGTTATTAATAATAAAATGATATTTTCCTCTTGCTTGGTCAATGCTGTTACCGTTACACCTTTGGCACGTTGCAGTTAGTCTATATACTTGGTCAAGCCTATTTTTTAGCTATTAAAGTTGTATCAGTTATGAAAGTTGCAACGGTAAAAAGGCCAAGTCTTGTGTGTGTGTGTGTGTGTGTGTGTGTGTGTGTGTGTGTGTGTGTGTGTGTGTGTGTGTATATATATATATATATATATATATATATAGCAGAGCCGTGTATTACTGATATACACATGAAGAAGCAATTTCACCATTTTCTCACAATCAGAAAATCCCCTTATTAAGTTATACACACATACATACGTTTTCATTTTATGTTTCTCTATGCACAAATTATTTTCCCTCGTCCAAAATATTGAGTTTCTGGGTTACATCTCCTGATATCTTTGAGATAAATTTGAGTTGTTCTGTCACCTCCAGTTATGATTCATAACGGGGAAGAACTGTTGTATCCTGGGAGGATATGCGCTTATGAGGCGGATAAAATCCTCAAGGACAGTGACTATGTCACGCCTCAGGTTAGATAATGGTCTATTGTTTTGCAGACTACAGATGTTGACAGAAGATGTTGATAGAGTTGTATTTCGGTGTCTAATTATACAAAATTTCAATGACAGCTAAGTTTATTTATCTCCTTTTGATTATATTTGATTCATGTGTATATATTTACTTTTGATTACTATTTAGATATAATTATCATGACTAATTTTTACAACAATCTTGAGGATTTTAAGATTTATTCATTTAATGATTAAACCTAATCGCAACATTATTTTCTCTCTTGACAGATCAAGAGAATGTTGGTTTTGCCAGTCAAGTCCTAGTGTGGAGTCACATTTACCGGCTCTTGTCAATGGGGAGAGACATGTAATTTTCGACATAACACAGATGCAAGGGAGCACTGTTTGAGAGGTGTTTGTTTTGTTTTTCTGAACAAAGGAAAATGTGAAAGGGGTCCAGACTGCGGCTTTAGACACAGCTTACAGGATGAAGGTGATAAGTTTCCTTCCAGGAAGCCTGGATCAGAAAATACAAGGTCTAACAGATGAGAGATATTATTATGTTTTATTATGCCTTTGAATTCGATTGGCTACAAGATCATAACTTTTGGATGTGGAAGAAAACTTTGATGTGAATTTGAGGAACGATAGCAAGGTACGTGATTATTGCTTCAATTTATGACTCACATGTTTAGAATCAACCTATCTAAATTGCTCTTGGTAAGTCTTTTGCTGCTTGTTACCATAACTCATGCTTCTCAATTTTTCTTGATGATTTGCTAGTGATAAGATACTTAAAATTTGAGAATTCTTTTATATATGTGTATATATAAGCGTTGATCATGTGCTAAAGAACTTGGAAAGAATTTTTGATAAGGAAAATTTACTTGAAAATGAGTTTGCTCGATGCATGTTTCATTTTGAAGTCTGTACCATTATTTTATTGATATGACAGGAATGCAATCATCATGTTTATGCTTGCTTTAAGAAATAAATATTTTATAGATTTTCAATGAGATGAATTCTAAAAATGGATGTTGTTCTCTGTCAGAGAATTATTTGGTATATCCAACTGTATTTTAAGTTAATTTTCTCTTTCAAAAACTAATAAGGATTTTATATGAAAGGCAATGGATGAAATAACTATTTAGTATTCTTCAAATCAAAATCAGCACTTATGTTCTAGAATAGTGATACATATGTCACAAGTCAACTCAGTTTAGTTAAAGGAGGATTTTTTCTTGATTACAATGTACTATTTAAATATCAATATGTCTGACATATATGATAGGCCTATATGATATTCCTGTTTTGAGATATGTTTATATATGTGAATGTTGTAATTCCATTGGTAAATGCAAACATATTTTAATAGCTGGAAAAGTATTGTGTGAAATTGTGTGACTACTAATTTAGCTCACTTATGTCTAACTACCTTGTTTGGGTATGATGTTATGTGTTATTCTTATAACGTGAATGAAACTGAATGTTGAAATAATGTTAAGAATTTTGCTCTCCACCCAGCACAAATCACTCGCACCCTGCAGCCATTCCATTTTTACCCCTGCGCAAGTTAAGTCACGCTGCGCACCTTAACTTGCGCAAGGTATATTTTATGCGTGACTTAACATGCGTTGCGCAAGTTAACTTGCGTGGCGTTAGTTAATGATGCAGACGGACCTACTGTTTACAGAGGAGGAAGCCGCTAAGGAGCTGATAAAACAGGGTGGTTCTCACATCAGTTTTGGTGTACTGAAGAGGCGATATGAGGAGATCTTGAATAGGTGTAGTCAGCTTCTTGAGGTTGACACAGTTGATGAGGAGAACGAGCGAGCTGTAGTTAGATTAGCCTGCGTTAAGGCGTTTCTGTTGCTCTTGCTTGGCTGGACCATTTTTTCCACCAAGAACAGCAAAAACATTAATCTGCTTTGGCTGCTTGCTCTGCAAGATATGGACGAGTTGGACAACTGGTCATGGGGTGGGATGGGACTTGCTTTCCTATATGAGCAGCTATCTCTTACCTCTAACTCAGCTGTGGTCTCCATTGGCGGTTACATGACATTGCTTGTGGTAATAATTGTTTTTCTTCTTTTTTACTTATTGGATATAAATATATGTGATATAAATATTTGTTTCTTTGTGTTAATAATACTTGTTGTAATAATTGCCTGTGATATAAATATTTGTTTCTTTGTGTTTGCAGGGATGGACTTTGGCGCACTTCTCGAAAATCATTCCGAGGATTGATGATGATGCCTACGACCCTACTGTTTCCCCACTTGTGAGTCAATGGAAACCTCCGAGGGGCTTTACTGATCCTCGTCACTACAGAGCTGCCATCGATGCGATGGACCTTTCTCATGTCACCTGGATGCCGTACGAGAGACGACGACACCTCACGCCCTTTCAGGATATATGCTGGTACTCAGGATGGATCATGGCCGGTAGAGACAGGATGGTCCGTCACTTGCCAGAGTGGGTTCTTAGGCAGTACGGGTATGTCCAGAGAATTCCCAGGCCTCCTACAGACATAGAGGATCTTGCGGCGGATGATGTGGCCCAGACCTTCACTGAGTTTGCTCTACATGTCCTCAGCCATCAGCAGAGGGGTCATCCGGTTCCAGATAACCAGCCGTGGTTTCATACTAAGGGGTACATGAAATGGTTTGTTAGAGTATCACATCCTATTGTGAACCCCCCTGCAGCCATTCCTGACTACGCAGCTGATGCCCCTCCTCGTCCTGTCCCTGCTTACGAGGAGGTTCTTGTTGAGCAGCAGTGGGCCAGACATCCTCCGGACCCATACCAGATCATCAGCAACATCAGGGCTAGAGTGGACAGTGCACTTGGGCATCCAGATGTGTTTGGTAATCCAGAGATTCTTCGGATCATACAGGGCATACAGTCTGAGTGGAGCATGCTGGAGCAGATGCCGACACCGCGGAGGAGGAGTAGGAGTCCACGGGATGGACCAGCATGTTTTATGTTTTATGACTTGTGTAGTTTTATTTTTTGTTTGACATTTTGTTGGATTTCGTTGTACTCCTATTACACTTACGCTTTTTAGCGTTTTTATGACATTATCAGTTATCTTATTCGCTTATTTTATCCCGTTATTTTTCGTAATATAATTATGAGTTGATGTTGATTGAATGTATTATTGAATGAATGATGAAAATTCTGTTCTTGAATGAATGTATGAAAGAATGATTGAAAAAACAGGGAAAAAAGAGGTTTCTGCCTCTTCTGGTTGTATGCACAGAGTGTGCGTGAGTTAACTCACGCATGTACAATTTGGGTGCGTGAGTTAACTCACGCAATATTAATGAGTACGCAAGTTAACTCACGCAGTGTTTAACACTTGCGTTACTTAAGTTGCGCAACGCATGTTAACTAACGCATAGTATTAC
This sequence comes from Medicago sativa, assembly GCF_051527215.1. Classification (NCBI taxonomy): domain Eukaryota; kingdom Viridiplantae; phylum Streptophyta; class Magnoliopsida; order Fabales; family Fabaceae; genus Medicago; species Medicago sativa. The sequence continues at coordinate 26,635,827 of NC_140752.1, read as the reverse complement.
ACTTGCGGTAGTTAACATGCGCAAGGGTAAATATGGAAGGGCTGCAGGGTGGGAGCAAAATATGCTGGGTGGAGAGCAAAATTCTAATGTTAATTGTATTTGAATCCATTGAGAATAATTTTAGTCTTGGTTTAATGTCTCCATTGTGAGGAAATTGCCACTTGAAAATTATTCAAGTAGACCTGTATAATAAATTTATACATAGAGTTAAGTTTTCTTAATGTGGGGGTTTGTCGCTTAGAATTTATCTAAGTAGACCTAATGAAGTATATTAAGGAAGTCAGTTTGACAATATATGAAATATTATTTAGAGTTGATGAACCATTGCGTCAAAATAATGCAATGATGTTAATTGAAATTAAAATCCAATGAAAATAAATCTATAAGTAGATTTATTCTATTGATGAATATGTTGTAGCTTAGTAGACAACGACTTGTATTAGTCATTGTGTAATCCGAGTTTATTTTTATAGACTTGATGAAATAAGAGGTAATTGACTTAGAGACGTCTTAGTCAATATTTGTGAATTTAGCGGATCCGTATATAAAACCCCTTGGGAAGAAATTTAGGGAAATGAGACTTTGCCACTCAAATACGACAAGTAATGGGAACCCAACCTTTGTGATTGGAGATCCCATGAAGAAGGTTCAATGGGTAAAAACAAGTTACTTGTTAGTTCTGTTAGCACTAAAATAACGTTGTCTCTTTCCTATAGTATATGATAATGGATGAGATGTGCTAAATAATATAAAATTGATGGGTAAGCTTTAAAAGCTTTTAATGATTACCATAAGCCCTTATGGGTGGTGTATGGTTGTAGCATACACTAGATGGAATCACCTATATGAGTGTCAAGTGGGGCCGCTTGCATGAGACCGTGGCGGGTCTCTAGAGCACTCATGAATACCAGGTACGCGCACGGCCTATTAGCGCACAACCGCGTAACAGCAAGAATTGTGGGGGTGTAATGTGATTGTGAGACCTCTTGCATACAACAAGTGTCTTGGGTTCCATAGCTTGGTAAACCAATTCACTGTGTATTAAGTCTCATTAGTCTAGGACGGGTTCCATAGCTTGCTACACCGTTCCGATGCATTACATCTACGATGTTTACCAAAAAAAAAAACTTTTTTTACCTTTTATTATAACTTTGAAATAAATTGTGGGGGATTGTTGTATTTTTATTATTAATTTATTTTAAAGTTATAATATTATAGTTTAATATTAATTTGTTGTTATTAATAATAAAATGATATTTTCCTCTTGCTTGGTCAATGCTGTTACCGTTACACCTTTGGCACGTTGCAATTAATCTATATACTTGGTCAAACCTAGTTTTTAGCTATTAAAGTTGTATCAGTTATGAAAGTTGCAACGGTAAAAAGGCCAAGTCTTGTGTGTGTGTGTCTATATATATATATATATATATATATATATATATATATATATATATATATATATATATATATATATATATATATATAGCAGAGCCGTGTATTACTGATATACACAGGAAGAAGCAATTTCACCATTTTCTCACAATCAGAAAATCCCCTTATTAAGTTATACACACATACATACTTTTTTCATTTTATGTTTCTCTATGCACAAATTATTTTCCCTCGTCCAAAATATTGAGCTTCTGGGTTACATCTCCTGATATCTTTGAGATAACTTTGAGCTGTTCTGTCACCTCCAGTTATGATTCATAACGGGGAAGAACTGTTGTATCCTGGGAAGATATGCGCTTATGAGGCAGATAAAATCCTCAAGGACAGTGACTGTGTCACGCCTCAGGTTAGATAATGATCTATTGTTTTGCAGACTACAGATGTTGACAGAAGATGTTGATATAGTTGTATATCGGTGTCTAATTATACAAAATTTCAATGACAACTAAGTTTATTTATCTCCTTTTGATTATATTTGATTCATGAGTATATATTTACTTTTGATTACTATTTAGATATAATTATCATGACTAATTTTTACAACAGTTTTTACCGTAAAGTCTTGTTATACTTTACTATAAAATTTGTCGTTTGTAGATGGGGTTTTGACTAGGGAGGAAGAGGTTGTGTTCCGGGAACTTTAGAAGAGTAAGGCGTTGTCAAAGGTGTTGGCTTTCTTGTGGACTTTATTCCTTGACCGGTTACCAACAAAAATCAACCTTGCGAAGAGAAGATTATCAGGGATTCAAGATTCTAAGAGGTGTGTATTTTGAAGTAGTGGGGAGGAAACGGCTGTCGATTTATTCCTTCATTGTGAGATTATTTTGGAGGGAGGCGGGTGATGAAGTGGTTGAATTTTAATTAATTACTCCACCAAATATGTTTCTTCATGTTTTGTGTCGGTTTAGAGAGGTACGGTCGAAGAAACTTAGACAAGAGGCTTGGTTAATTTGGCACGCGGTGGTTTGGGTGGTTTGGAAAATGAGAAACGATCGGATTTTTAATAATAAGATCCATGAGGTGGAGGAGATGGTAGATCATATTAAGGTTTAGTAGGTTGAAAATTGTGACGTGTTTGTATTACGAATCGTGTTGGAATCCCCGTTTTTTCCCTTGGTGGTTGAAGTGTGAGCATTGGTTTCAGGTGTTTTTTGGGGATTGTTTTCGGTAAGTTGTTGTTGTTGCCTGGGTTCGGCTGTGCAGCCACTGTTTTCCTTGTTTTGGTTGGGATGGTTGTTCTTTCGAGCGCCTGTGCTGCCTTTGTCCCTTGGGTTTCTATTAGTTTTTTTTCCTGCTGTTTACAGGTTTACATGGCCTGTTTTGTTTACTTGATCTCCCTATCCTTCTCTCCTTGAGAGGATTTGATGGCTTTAATAAAATTTTTGTTGTTCAAAAAAAAAAAATCTGAGTTCAACTTCTAAGTAGATTAACACTAAAAAGATATTATTGTATCACTTTTTTTTTCATGGATTACTATCACTTATACTTAAAAGATATAAGAATAATATTCTTTTAAATATACGGGTCAAAAGTTGTTGATGATCCAAAATTGGTTCAAACTGTTCTTAAAGACGCACCACATCTACGGTTCATTGTCGAACGCAACTTCAAGAAGGAAATGAGCTTCTTAGATCATATAGATATGAATCGACTTATCCTCTGGCGAAGGCGACGCTGCAAGGAAATGGAGAATGTAAGCATGAGTTGCAAGGTGATGCACGTCTTTTTGCATGATGTGGATCAAAAGGTTGAGAATTTTTTTGCAGAAGAGTTTCTTTGTAGGAAGAATTTGGTGAAAGGTGTTATTAGGCTTTGGCACTTTGAAACTCATGATCATGATGATACTATTGGTTCTCGTTTCTGATCATGAATCAATAATGTTTGTTTAACTTTAAGCCTTAATTTTCATTGTGGTTTCAGATTTTTTCACCCCTTGATTTGTTTTATAAGAGGGGTTCTGGTGATTTTTCTCAAGGTTATTGACAAGTTAATAAATTTGTGATGAAAGTAATGAGTTTGAGTGATAGATTCTAAAATTTTGTTTAAGATATGATTTTGTTGATGAAAATGAATGTTTTTTAGTACCAAACAATTGATGAGGATAAACTGTTTTTTAGATTTGGATTTGAGGAAAGAACACAAAGAATGGATGAAGAGAAGTTTTCACATTTACAACTCACATGCCTCTTTCTTATTTCTGTTTCTTTTTTATTTCTTTAATTCCATTTATAAATATATGTTTCTTTTTAATTCAAAAATTACACACATGACATCCTATTCACTTAATTGTGGTGTCACGTGTGCGTTGACTCAGTCAAAATTGAGAAAAAGAATACTATTACAAATGGGCTAAACCATAGGGGACTAAATTTGTAATTTTTTTCTTATAAGGGCAAAATCGCAACATTGAGAAAGATAGGGATCAAAAGTACATTTTAACCTAATATTTATTTAGCTACAACAATCAAGTTCATTTGTAAAAAACTAATAGAATTTGGAAAGTTAAAAATTATCAATTAATTGATAGATTTATAGGTCTTATTTGACATTTTCAATCTTGACAAACAACTTCAAAGAAAGGTTGGTCAATAATATATTGCTTATTAGTTAAGTTTAATGATAATAGTTTTAAAAATGTATTTTATTTATTTTTTCTTTGTATTTCGCATCCTCATAAAATTTATGTTAGCTTTACCACTGTATAAGCCTGAGCTTGTGACTGGCTAGCTTGACCCGGCTGGATAGTCCGAAAAAAGCCCTTTTTTAAGGCAGTGAAAGTTATGGACTGATTGATGAGACACATTCTTTGAGGACAAAAATAACTTGGGGGGGGGGGGGGGGATTTTGATATTTGTTACTCGAAATATGAACCAATGCTTGATGCTGACAGGTTTTAAAATGATCTATATGTTTGTGTAACTTATTAGTCTTATAACGTGAAACGTACATGCCAAATGAGTTTTTTTTTTAATATTGCAGATGTCGACTCTTAAAACAAAATGCATAATACTTAATAGATATACACTTCATATGTAATTTAAATATAAGTATCTTGTTACAAACCAAAATGTCAACAACGACATACCATTTAGTCTATCTTACTTCTCCATTACACAACATTTAGTCTGTGTTACAATTGAAGAGCATGTTTTGTCATCTTCATCCAAAATCAACATTTTCAACCCTTATTCGGTGATATCTCTTAACACAACAACATATAATTGTATGTGGGTAAATGCAAATCGAGGAAGATACAACTCAACTTTAGACATGTATTGCCTTTAACTTTTGTTTATTGTCATAGCAAAACACAATGAGATATTAAAAACTCTTCTTGAGAATTTGAACGGAAATACATAATCTAAGGGAACCAAATCCATCCTTGAGATTAAGACCTTTTGACCTATACTCTTCTAATTATGACAGTAGTACCAGTAATGATATTTTTCCTAAGATGATTAATTTTCAATGATGTTCCATTACCCGCTTGCTTGATTAATATTTCTTATCAGCATGATAGGAACTCCATCCTTCAAAGTCGAACGATGGTTTGGTATCCCAAAACATTGAATATTATTCATAAACTTAGTAGTAAACCAATCATCTTGAATATCATGTTCCTCATCGGATTTGCAAGGGATATTATTTTGGCTTAATTAATGATTTGGTCCCTTAAGTTATTTGTTGGTTACATTTTGGTCCCATAAGTTATTAACGTTACAATTTGGTCCCTTAAGTTACTTTTTGGTTTCGTTTTGGTCCCTTAACTATTAAAAGTTTCGTTTTGGTCCCTTAACTTATTTTTTGGTTTCGTTTTGGTCCCTTAACTTATTTTTTGGTTTCGTTTTGGTCCCTTAACTCTTCCTCCGTCAACCACTTTGGTCCTTTACGTTAGGATGAATGTATTAGAGTTAAGGGACCAAAACGAAACCAAAAAATAAGTTAAGGGACCAAAACGAAACCAAAAAATAAGTTAAGGGACCAAATCGAAACAGAAAAATAAGTTAAGGGACCAAATCGAAACAAAAAAATAAGTTAAGGGACCAAAACGAAACTTTTAATAGTTAAGGGACCAAAACGAAACCAAAAAGTAAGTTAAGGGACCAAATTGTAACGTTAATAACTTAAGGGACCAAAACGAAACCAAAAAATAAGTTAAGGTACCAAAAGAGTAATTAAGCCTATTATTTTTCTTCCCCTTTTTCCAAGGACAAAACATAGTCGTTGACAAGTTCAACACAATCAAGAGTTGAAGCAAGGATAGTTTTTCATCAAACATGCTTTGATTGCCAAGGTTATTGACAATATTAGGATAACAAAGTCAATCAATGCTTGTAAAAGATTTTCAAATTGAGGAATGCACAAATTCTTGGGTATATCTAAGAGACACTCTCCATATTCATTTGATTCCATTTCACCATATCCCAACTTCAAATTCTAATTTGTAAAATCTCTTATCTCAATTTATCTTTTACTTGACCATCACCGTTTAATCTCATGTTTCTTATAAGTTAAAACGTTGCAACTATGCAAAAAAAGTGAAGAGTTGATAGTTGACTTCATTATATCAAGTGTATATCCCTTTCTAGTACGGTAAAAAAAATTATCTGAGTTTTCTTCACCTTCAACTTTCATCAAATCATGCATCGCTGATGACTGCACGTTAACACTAGTATTTTGGTCATGTTTATGTCGTTTTTATGGCATATAGAGAGTCAATTGCTTGTGATCCATGGTTAAATCAGATCAAGATGAACAAGAGCGCAAAAGAGAAGCTAAAGAAGAATACATGAAATTTTGAGGATATCGTGCCACGTTTGTGTTTCAACGTGGCACGTTGCAAAGATGTGGAACTCATGGAGACTTTCAGGAATTTTCGTGGCACGTTGGACCACGAAACGTGCCACGATGGTTTGTTGAGTTCGCTGCCACGTCAGATTAATGAAGATATTGTGCCACGATTGTCTCGTAACGTGGCACGATGATGGGCTTTTCTGCAACCCAAAAATTCTTTCTATATAAAGCCAGATGCGGCCAAGGATTAAGGGTTGGATTTTGACTGTCATTTTGAGCATAGGAAGCACCAAGAGACCGAAGAACAAGCCTTGAATCTCACACCAACTCATAGTTGGTCCGGATTTATGTATGTTTACACTTGTCTATGTTTATGATTGTTTAGTTATGAGTAGCTAAACTCTTAGACTGATTGAGCCCTGATGAACCTATTTTAATATGTGAATCAGTAGTTGAAACTCTCTTTATGATCAATATTATTCAGTCTTTATTCAGAATTATTTGTGTTCATTGCTTTTCTTATGATTGTTTGCATGACTATTAACCCTAGCTTCTTTCAATCATATTAATTGATCTTAGGTATTAATTGACTATTAACCCTAGCTGTTAATCCTGAAATAGTAATTCTATTTAACTTTACATATGAAATTAGAGATAGGAAGTTGCGAGTTATGACTTAGGAATTAACGTTCGGACCTAGCTTCCGCGGTTATTCAATCGGTTTAAGAGATAAAAAGCTTATAACTTAGGAAAGGGTTTTGAGTCAAGAGATTGATCAAAACTACTTAGTTAATTTGTCTTAGAGAACGAATAATTATTGAGAGTAAAGGGAGGTAAACGATTCATATAGGGCAATAGCGGATTCACTGGCTTAATCATTCATCTCCAATCAATTCTCAAAACAAACGTTATTTTCTGTTAATTACTTTTTATTGCACCCAAATCTACTGCCTAGGGCAAACAAAATAACCTTTACACATCCTAAATAATAACGCCATTACTAAAATTGAGATTAATACAGTCCTCGTGGATATGATCTTTATTACTACTTCGTTAGTTTTTGGTACATTTGCCAAATCCCTATCAATCTCACAGTCAAAAACCTCAAAAAAAGAATGTATGCATCATTGGGGCCTTATCCCGCATAAATAGACTCGCTTCTCTTAGAAACCTTGCACTCAAGTTTTTTTAAATTTTATACTACAAGTTGAATTTTCATTGATTTCCAATGGTATACAAAAATTTTAAAGAACAATTTTTGCTAGATGCGACTTTAAATCTTTTCTTGTGATATAATAGTTATAAACAAAATTTTCTACATAAATGTATTTTCTATCCCACCATACCCATACAAAAAATAGAACTTTCCATCTTGAGAAAAAACATATATATTACATTATAGTAGTATACACACTATGTTGTTCATCATTCAATTTTTGTAAAAGGAAACCAACCGAGTTGAACTCTATCACAGTTTAATTCATCGACAATGAATTGGCATAATAAAATTAAACAAGATTCATAAAATAACTGAATAAAGAACTTAAATTAAATAGATCCAACAAATAAAATAGAGGTTCATCTTAGAACCACTCCCAAGGGCGCATGAGTGTTATGTGTGCTCGGGGAGCCTGGCTCACACCCTGGGGCGCATCACTGCATTTTTCGCGTGTAATTTGACATGTACTAGTAAGCACACATTAAGTTTTAGTAAATTAATACTATTGTTTCATACCTTCATTGTGTATTTTTCCATAATGATATCCAATAAGTTCTACTTTGTACTGTGAAGGTTGTTTGTGTTTTTTGGTGTGAAGGTTGGATAAGATATATAAAAAATTTGTAAGCAGTGATAATCTTTTCTTTTTAATTTTTTTTTTGCAGGAATATTTTCATTTTAATTTTTTTTTTAAAAAAAACAAGTTTTTCAGTCAGATGAACCGATTTAAAATGTGGGTGAAATTGAAAACGGAAATGCCAATTGAACTCTTTTTAAGTGTGGCCAACCGACTTAATAAAATGATTTTAAAACGGGTCAGCCGACTTAATAAAAAATTTTAAGTCGGATAAAAGATATAGACTTAAAATTAAAATACTTACTAAGTCTGCTACCTATAAGTCGGGTCCAGAACCGACTTAAAAAGTCATTTTCACCCCAAGTGTTTTCTACACTAGTGAATGTGACACCAAAAGATTTATTTTATTTTCTTGCAAACAAGTTTACAACTGGAAAGATATCGGATGCTATAGCACCCCAGTCCATGTGGGATCGATATCTTTTTTATATTATACTTGCACTTAGTCAAACTACCAAGAAATACTTAAAGTATTATGGGAGACATCAATTTAGCAACAAAAAGACTAAAAATATATTTGGAGTTGCATGATTAGTGATGAAAGTGAATTGCAATGACTCAAATAAAAATAATACAAAATGTTCATTAAACCAATGACAAATCCTTTAAATGACCTCTTATTTATCTTCAAATGCAAAGAAAATAACTAAAAACATAGCCTAAAATATCATATGATGCTCCATCATCATCTACTAAACTACAACTCTATCGTTGCAACAATGTGACCCATTTTCGGTAATGTCAACCACTTCTCTTTGTATGTAATTCCACCACTATTTTTGAGAGGGCACAAACCATTCAAGATATAGTCAAAACTATCCTCAAACCCAAATATTAGCATATAGTCACTCTTATGACTTTGCAACTCTTGAATTAGTGCTCTATGAACCATAGGATGAATTTCTTCATTCATACCCATGTGTTGAGCAACAGCCTTTAACTTTCACAAGTTTTTCAATATATGGTCTCTCGAATTTGTGCATATGATCAATATATAATGGATTAGGATTTGGGTCCGGAGTAGGTGTTGACATCGGATAAAGTGATGCTTTGCCAACATGTTCACTTTTCCATTAGGGGAAATGATGACTTTGTTTGTGACCATTGACTATCGAGAAATCTAGAATCAACATGCTCTCACAAAGATGGGATTCGACTAGTCGAAGCCTCTTTTGGTGTAGATCTCACTCTTTTTTGGTGCCCTTGGTTTGTACCTTTCTTGGTGATGGAGTCAACATTGTTATCTTTGGAAATGCTAACTAACACATAACCTCCTTGATGTGTTGTTTCATTTTTGTAAGGGACTTTTTTGAGATGTTCTTGAATATCATTCCACTAATCCGTGACAGAAAAACCATCTTCACCTTCTTCTTCACCAATACTCTCCCAATCGAATATGCCCCTTGTTACAAATCTTCATGGCAAGAACACATACATCTATCCGGCCAATGCAACTCAAAGTAAAAAATGTTTTCTTTGTATATGTGTTCTAAGACATTACAACTCCTTCCAAAGGTTGCTTGTATCTCAGTCAATTATCCTTCAACATTTTGTGTATTGCCTCCCAACATGTTGCCAAATCTCCCGCACTATTATTAAAATATTTCTTCAACTTTCCATGAGCTGATTCAACTTTATAGGTGGTTCTACAACCCATAAGCAAGAAATGGTTTGTCCATGCCCTCACAAGTTTTTCCTTAACAGTATTCAAAATTATAGTTTCAACATAGGTAAGAAACTTTGGGAAGGTTTTATAGACATCTCTGAATTGAACTATGACATATTCATATAATTCTTTTAAAGGAGATTCAACCATGTTTTCACAAGCTCTCGTGATGTTGTTAACTATGTCACCTCTATTAACCACCTTTACTTATTTATCTTTCCCATCTACTTCAACATCCTTAGGTTTGACTTTGCAGTCTGTGACGCATTTAGCTCTTACATTTTTCCCAACATGAAAATGAAAAAGTGAAGTGGTAGTTTATAGGAAAATAGTGGCTACAACATTCATCAAAGCAGTATGCATGTCAGTCACAATCACCTTAGGCATATTATCCTTTGAACTCAAAAAAATAAACAACATCTATAGAATAGTGAAGTTTTCCTCATTTTTAGAGGTTAGAAAAGCATCCAAATATGTCTTATCGGTAGAGATGACACCAACAATCTCAAACAAAGGCATTTTGTACAAGTTGGTTTTATAGGTGGAGTCCATGATCAAAACATCCAGAAAAGTGTTAAGCAACTTAATATATTCAGGATGAGCCAAAAATATGTCTTGAAGAGTAGTAGCCTCACAGTTTGTTCTAGTAAAATAAACATATTTGTGCTCCTCCAACTTTGTGATAAGATGTTGTAACTCTCTCTTGACATCTCTTGTATACTTTCTAAATCTACAACATGCATTCTACAATTCTTCTATATTTGTCAAACTTTCTTTATTTTCTTCCTTCAAATCCATCATAATATTCCAAGACTACACAAAGCTCTTTGTCAGATCAGCGAATTTCTTCATGTCTTCCTCTCTTAATCTACCTTCAAGAAGGTGACCATCTAACCTTGGCTCCATCTTTTGGTTGTGAACTCTATTTAAAATAGCCAACCACCACTCATTTGCTTTATTGTCTAAGTAATTATGCATCCTAAAATGACATCCACATTTTCTTGAGCTCATGTCTTCAAGCTTCGATTGTGTCTTCCTCTTTGGGGGTTTGTATTCACCACTCCTTTTGCAATGCAACATTAACATTGGTTTTTGGTAATTGTATCTCTCTATGGATATAGTAAATTCCGCTTTTGTTTCTTGTCGACATCCCCAATTAATTATATCATCTCTAATTTTCCATTTATATTTGGTGAAAAAATTGGTGTGTCGTTTACTTTATTGTCACGAAGCTTGGAAACACCGGAAGCTTTCACTTCAACGAAAGTTTCAATGTTTCACTTTAATGGAAGCTTCAATAAAAGGTTTGACAACATTTGAAGTATCATAGGAAGCTTCAACCTTAGGCGGTTTCAAATCGACATTACTTGGTTTTGACTCCACAACATCATCAACCACATTTTCGACCACTATCAATAATGATAAAACATTGGAAAAAAAACAATTATCAATAACTTATCCAATGACTCAATGCAAAAAAAAAACAAAAGGCGCCAAAATTTTAAAATTGGGCACCAATGGTAGTCAACAAACGTTGGCTCCCATAGGCATTTAAATGTCATTTCCTATAGGCTCTCAGAAACGAAAAATTATGGCAAAAAATTTGAACAATGTAAACGGGTTAAAATATGTATTACATGTTTATTGACGTCAAATGAGTGTAGAAACATTCTAGCAATCCTTCTCCAATTATTTGAGACCAAGATTTTGCACTGAAAACTCGTAAGTCAGGGTTTTTGTAAGGAATAGGCAGGGGCGGATTCACCTTGAAGCATGGTGTGGCAAGTGCCACACCAGATTATTCCCCATTTTTTTTCATATAATAAACCTAAACAATTCCTTATATATAATATATGTTGCTACTTTGACATGATTATTCACATGGCCTAGCGGTTTGAGTCTGCTTTGATGCTTAAACCAATTAGCTAAAGACTTTTAGATGTCAAAATCTCATCTTTTTAGTATATATAGTAATATATTTTGCTTCATAGTTTTTTTTTGCCACACTGATATCTAATGTCTGGATCCGCGCCCCTGAGAATAGGGAAAGACAATGGTGAATGAAGTGTGAAGTGGAAGAGTCTAGCCTAATAATAGAAAGCTACCAGCAACGGCAGCTAACTGTCGTTGTAGGCCAATGGCAATTAACTACCGCCGGGATTATTTACGTATTTTTGGGTGTTAAAGAGCAATTTTTAAAGTGAAATGAGGAAAATCCATGCTTTCTAAGGTCGGCTCCAAAACTGAGTTAACAACTCAATATTTGTTAGTTATTAAAAAAAACTCAATATTTGTTAAAATGGTAATTCTGCATTAGCATTAGTACACTAAGACAAGCAACATATATCTATTACCCCCAAGGCAGGTCGTATTAATGGTATTGGGTTTTAGATTTTCTCTAAATGGATTGTGAGCCTGAAATGAGAAAATAAGTTGTTCACATACTTATAGTAACTAAACCCCTACACATTTATGGATGAAATGGTTGTTCATTTTTTCATCTGATATGTTTCTTATCAATTTTTATCAATATATTGTATTATTTTTTAGCCATAAAAATGCCTACTATCTATTTAATAATCATTTTAGGTGGTTACAACATTTGATTTGGTTAAACACTAAAATGTCGTTTTGCTAAAAAAAAGTAAAACAGAGAGTTTAAAATGTTATCTTACAAATATCTAGCATTTTTTTTGGCACCTTGACACGCACGCATCCATTTTCCTTGAAGGAGTTTACATGAAAAACTACCGGTTAAAAATGATTTTTTTAAAAAAAGAAAGAAGTAGCAATCTATTATGTGTTCTTTGTGGGCATCACAAAGAGACAATTTCACACTTCTACATATGTCATTCGTCAAAGTAGATATAGTTTGCTTCCTCTTTAAGTGTGGTATTTAATTTGCATGATTTCATGTACCTACCTTTTCAGCTGTGGTTTGAGAAAAATATTATTGATGTCGATGAGGATATTATAGTCCATATGTTTTGGCCTTGCGTTATTAGGTATGGTGTGCTAGAAATAAGAAATGTTTTGAAGGGATTGATGTTGATGTTGCCACAGTTCAAAAGACACAAAGTTCTATTGTGAATTTTAAGAATGCGTGCAGCGATGATGGAGACACTAAGTGGAGGTCCAATTTTGCCAATATCTGATGTTCATTGGACACCTTCTTTTAGTGGTTTCTATAAGCGTAATGTTGATGCAGCAGGTCCGATGGATGGGGGTAAGTAGGGTATTAGGGTTGTGGTGATAGATAATGAAGGTGTCGTCGTTGTTGTTATTTCCTTTCAAGTCTTTTCATTAACAGATTTAGAGGTTGCAGAATCTTTAACTATTCGGAAGGGTTTGAAATTAGCGAAAGAGATGTCTTTTCTAAATCTTATAATAGAATCAGATGCTTTTTTAGATCGTCTCCAAAACTGAGTTGACAACTAAATATTTGTTAGTTATTAAAAAAAACTCAATATTTGTTAAAATGGTAATTCTGCATTAGCATTAGTACATTAAGACAAGCAATATATATATATATATTACCCCCAAGGCAGGTCGTATTAATTGTATTGGGTTTTAGATTTTCTCTAAATGGATTGTGAGCCTGAAATGAGAAAATAAGTTGTTCACGTACTTATAGTAACTAAGCCCCTACACATTTATGGATGAAATGGTTTGTTCATTTTTTCTTCTGATATGTTTCTTATCAATTTTTATCAATTTATTGTATTATTTTTGGGCTATAAAAATGCCTACTATCTATCTAATAATCATTCCCTGAAAAATATATATATAATGATCATTATTTATAGGGTCTTGTTAACCAGTGCCCTCGGGGCACTGGTTAAGGAAACTAAAAAAGGAAATTTTAAAGTAAAAATAACACTTTTTATGTTTGTGAGGAGTTGACAGCACAAGTTCCAATGTAATACTTTCTACATTTGATTCCTTAACCAGTGCCCTAGGGGCACCGGTTAACATTTCCCTTATTTATATTAATTTATTTCGTAAAAAAATGGCATTTGTCGCATGTAAAACTACAATATTTCCCAGTTTCTTTTTTTAATCGAAAAGCGAGAATTCCGGCGGTTAAAAACTGCCACAATTTACAAAAATTTAGCCGCCAATTTAAACATTGTGTATTACGGCCGTTGTAAAGACGGTCAACAGCAAACTTCCAGTTTACACCTAGCAGCAATTTTGAAACCGCCAGTGTAGTTCATAATGGCGGCTAAAACCTCCGCAATAAGCAAAAATTAGCCGCCGAAATTTACGTGTTTTGTTGTAGTGTATTTATCACATTTCAAGTTTGTCTTAGTAACAAATTAAAAAGTCGTTTTGAAAAAAGAAATAAGTAGAAATTCATTGTGTGTTCTTTGTGGACATCATAATTATACAATTCCACACTTCTACATTAGTGTCATTCGTCAAAGTAGATATGGTTTGCTTCCTCTGTATGTGTGATATTTAATTCGCATGATTTCATGCACGTACCTTTTTCAGGTGTGGTTGGAGAAAAAAAAAATTATTGATGCCAATGAAGATATTATAGTTCATGTTTTGGCCTTGCGTTATTAGATATGGTGTGCTAGAAATAAGAAATGTTTTGAAGGGATTGATGGTGATGCAGCTACTATTCAAAAGGCACAAAGTTCTATTGTGAATTTTACGAGTGCTAGTACAACGATGATGGAGACACTAAATGGAAGTCGAATTTTGTCAATATCTGATGTTCATTTGGACACCTCCTTTTAGAGGTTTCTATAAGCTTAATGTTGGTGCAGCAGGTTCCATGGATTAGGGTAAGTGGGATATTAGGGTGTTGGTGACAGATATTGAAGGGTGTTGTAGTTGCTGTTAGTTCTTGTCAAGTCTTTTCACTACAAAATTTAGAGATTGCAGAATCTTTATCTTGTCATCAATCTCCCACCTATGTTGGCTCTATTATTGGATATTGTATTAGTTTTAATTGTAGTTTTTGTAGTTTAATTTTTTTGCATGTTAAACGTGAAGCCAAACAAGTAGCTCATCATTTAGCTAAATATGATCTTCATAATTTAGATTGCATATGGATCGAAGAATCAGAGCCTTGTATTTATGCAATCTTGGTATTTGATTTATTATCAGACTTTCGTTAATGAAATTGTCTTTAACGTAAAAATAAAAAATAAAAATGGCAAGAACTAAATATAAGGTTTAGCAAAGTAATATTTTTTTTAGAGGATCAAGTAATGTTAATGATCCATTTTGGTGGCATCACGCGCTTATATATTAAACAAGAAATAACTAGACCGGACGCCACGATTAGGGTTCAAATTTTAACTCTTTCACTTATATGGGTGACCTTCCAATGACTATTGTTATTTCATCTATCTAAAAATATTCCATAAATTAATAGAGCAAAAACTAGCAATGAAGTTGTGGTCACCACACTCAAAAACTTTTCCTTCTATCACACGCACAACCGGTACCTAGCAACTCATTTTCTTCTATATAAGCTATCACCTTTGCAACTTTCTTTCAAACCGAAACAAACATATACACTACATAGCAATTGTTGTTACAATTTATTTCCATTAAGGATCAATGGCCAACATGAAGGTTGCATGCATGGCTGTAGTTATGTGCATGATGGCGGTTAGTACGACTCAAGCTCCGGTATACCCAATATGTGGTCAGCTGAATTTAACCCTAGGTGATTATTGCTTGGATTACCTAACAGGTGGTGTGAAAGATCTATCCTCATTGTGTTGTGATGGAGTAAAAGAATTAAGTACTGAAGCCAACACCACTGCTATTCGCCAACATGCATGCAATAGCGCCAAATATATAGCTATGCATACTTCTAATTTTAATAACCTTCGTGGATCTGGACTCGGACATAGATGCGATACCCTGATCCCGTTTCCGATTTCCTCCAACGCTGATTGTGCCATGTAAGTGTATTGTTTATTTTTTACAACGTTTGATGAACAAATTGACAATAAAAACACAATATTATGAATTTCATTATGAATGCTTCGCATTGGAGTTAAAATATAAAATTTTCTGACTACTTTATGTGTTTCTTATACTTACAGCGTGCGTTAGAGTTGAAGAGGAAGATGTTGATGCAGGCCTCATGCAAATTACATATAAATGTTATGTTGAATAAGAATAAAGAGTGGGGGAAGCTGAGCTTACATACTTCTCCTCTTATGTATTAACTAAATAATACAAATCGTCCACATGTATCATGTATGGATTTGATGGTCTCCTTGAATGAGTTATATAATATACTATTTTATATGGTTTCTCACCGGTTGCTAGTGCCGTTAAATTTAGGTTAATAGACATCATTCAAAATTTCTCGGTTTGACTAACATCATGATATTCATCATGCTAAACACCCAATTATCATTGATTCATTCTTATGCTATCATATCATCATGAACATAAAGCCAATTACAAGTTATCCAGTCATAAAACCACATTTTAATAAAGTTCGTCTATTTTCACAACTTTAAACATTTTCTAAGCAATTCAACCAAAATAAAGTATACATGTTCAAACACCTCAACAAAGCATATACACTACTCACATATGATCACAATAGTATATGCATATAAGCATCATAGGCCAATTTCGATTCAAAATTCACCTAAGTTCGTCTCATTTTATCACTTTTCAAAAGATTTCCATTTTCAAAGCAAAACCAAGTTAAAGTTCAAGGAAACCATCGAAAACCATTTCATAAATCGTAGTTACAGCAAACAACCCTAATCCTACCCTTTTACTTTGAGAAAAACGATTTTCGGAAAATTATGCGTTCTTGAACATTTTTCAAACAATCTCAATCGGATTCACAAAACCAATCTCAATCCAATATTCATTTGATATTTCCAAAGGGTTAGAAAGCATAAAGGCAGATAAATACATCAAAAGAATCAGTTTGGACGGTCCGGATCGGCCCCGAAACACCTGGAACTCCAAAAACATGGGTGTCTACACTGAGCAACTCGCCATAGCGAGCTACCACTCGCCCAACGAGTTGCACCAGACAGGTGTACCCTGTTCTTGGGTTATCTCTCGGGAACCCACTATCTTTCACCCCAAAATCCCGTTTTTGATTCCCTTGACCCCAAATTCGTTCCCAAAACTTGTTCATTAGTTAATATACATCAAAAGGCATCCAAAACAACAACAAACATGGAATCATATCATCAATTCTCATCAAAATAATCATCTAGTTCATGTTTCACCAAACACTCACAATTTTCAAATTTTCATTCAAATTTCACAACAATCATACCAATTCAAACCCCATCAGCATATAAACATGTATAAAATTTTAGAAGTGAATTCAAACATGTTTCAACTATAATCACTCATCAATTCATCATTAACACTCATTTAAGCAAAAATCATCAAAACAACTTATCAACAACAACAACAACTATGAATTTTAAG
Organism: Medicago sativa; assembly: GCF_051527215.1. Lineage (NCBI taxonomy): Eukaryota > Viridiplantae > Streptophyta > Magnoliopsida > Fabales > Fabaceae > Medicago > Medicago sativa. The sequence continues at coordinate 26,618,616 of NC_140752.1, read as the reverse complement.
CACAAAACATATCAATTTCATGAAGTTTATCATACCCACAAATTCACGTGAATTAGGAGCACAAAATTCATCATCAATAATCACAAAAAGTCTCAAATAACACAAAAGCACTTAAACTCATAATTGAAAATAAGAGATTATAGCTTAATTATGAAAAGGAATCCATCCACCTTACCTCTAGCTTCAAGGATCCTAGCTTATGCTTCAATTTAGCTGATAGCTCTTCAAACCCCAAGCTCTCTCTCTAGCCTCCTCTTCATTTCTCTTGATCTACTTTCTCTCTCTACCTCTTATGTTTTTGTGAAATAAAACAATGAGTGGCTTAACCTAATTTCTCATAAGAGTTATATTTATATACCACCTTTTAATTGGGCTAGGTATCTATTTGTCTTAATGAGCTTAACATTCTAACAAACTAATTCACAAAAGTTGCTACTCACTTTAACCGTTAAAATACCGAATAATTACCGCTCTAATTAATTATCACAACTCGCTAATAACTTAGCAAAAATAATCATTCCCAATAAAACACCAAAAATAACCTTCTTAATAAAAAATGACTAATTTACCCCTACTCGTCAAATGACCAAAATACTCCTTAGTCTAAAAATGACTAAAATACCCTTATAGGCCAAAAATCCACTAATCCCGTATAAAATACACAAAAAAGCAATTAATAACACACAAGCACATATAAACACACATAAACAATAATTAAAATAATTCTAGCGAAAATCAGGCTATTACACAAGTATTCAGGATCATAAAATTAAATTCTGACTCTGAATTCAACATTTTGGCTCTGAAACACCAAGCTCTGAACGAAGTAGAATGTATTTGGTACCCAAGACAAAGTTCTAATGACAAAGCTCTAATCTGAAGATGGTTAACAAAAATTCAAAGCTCTGATCAGTATGCATCAGGTTATGAAGACAACCTCTGATCTGAAAACGAAGGTCTGGTGACAAATTTCTAATCTAAAGGATAAAGACAACGGTCAACGCTCTAGAGAACATCTAACCAATTTGTCTTCTTTTAAAGAAACGTCGTTGTCCAAGTTTTGTAGTACATTTGTCTTTGCTTAATTAAATGAAGAACACAAAGCATAAAATGACAAATCTCTTTGTAAGATAAAGAGAATGCAACAGAAAATTCAAAAAGAAGCAAAAAAATTTGAAGTATTGTTCAAGAGAATTATCCCTTATAGACGAAGTTTTCAAATCTGGAGAAAGCTCTTGATGTACTGACAATCTCTCTCAAATTACAAGTACAACAATACGCTTAAGTGTTTGAAGAAATACATACAACAACACACTTTCGATTAATGTGCCAAAACTCCGATCAAATTACAAGTACAAAAACACTTAAAATAATCTTACAAACTTTCAATTTCAAATACTCTTTTTCTAGACTAACTCAAAATCTTAAAGGTAGATATGTTTTTTTTAGTGGTGGCCGGGGTTTGAACCCCGGAACCTTGCAGGTAGATATGTACTATTATATACATAATTTTTTTTTTGTTGTGACATCGTTTTAATATACCTAAATTACGCTAAAATAGTAATACTCTTAATATATTAATTATGATTTGGCTGCTATAAAGATATCTTTGTACCATTAAGAATTTAATTATTTTTCAAATTTAAATTAGAATCTACACCATAATGTATGAAACTAAAAATTAATTGTCGAATTTAAGTCAAATTTTTCCTTCACCAATTTTTTAAGTCAAATTTTTCCTTCACCAATTTTTTTAACCAATATAAAATTAAAATAAATTAAAATTATATAATTCAAATCGGAAATGCGGCCGGTAGACAGAAACGTTAGTGTCCGTCTTTTCAATAGTATCTAATAATATTTTAATTTAATTTTCTAAAATTAAAGTCTAGTTTGTTCAATGGTGTTTTTAACCATAATAAAGAACATGCTCAAACTGTGTATTTCCCTTATATATTGTTAACAATGACTTAAAAAATTCTCATAAAAGAAAAAAACAATGACTTAAAATATTGTTATTGGAATAAATTTCTTACTAATAAGTGTCAACATCTCAAGTGAAATAGCATCCCTTCAAAAAATCTCGTGAAATAACAATATAAGATTCAATAAATAATAATGATGAATGTATGTCATTGTTAACCAAAAGTGAATAAAATTCTTACTAATAAATGTCAACATCTCGTGTAACAAAAATTAGGTCATGAAACTAACCACATGATCATATGGAAAACGATTGGCAATGTACATTCGAATGGTGTTCGTGACCATGTTGACCCCCTTTGTTTGCTGTACTTCAGGTGTGCATTTCATCTACTTTTCTTAAGAAGCAAAAATTTAATCGTATACATATATAAAGATTGAGAGTACAAATGATATTCGAACAACCCACTTGGATGGTCTTTAACGTAACTTTGTTTTAACATGAGTTATTTTTAGTTCAAAATAAAAATTATACGTACTTGTAGCATGTATTGCAATTAATTCTCTCTTAAATTTTGAATTGGCAGTGTAGAATATTAGCAAGGATTTAACTAACGTACGATAGAAATTGCGTCATATATATACTCCTTTGGTTTCATCTGTAAGCATGAAATATTTTTTTTAGGTTCTTTAATAATTAATGTGAAGATCACAGAAATGTGGTGGTAATTCTCCGGTAGAAACGGTTGTTGTCGCAGTGCTGCACGGTGCTCCGATGTGGAAGAGAACAACTTCTACGACAAAGAAGAATGGTGCATGCAGGCATGTTAAAACTCTAACGCTCAAGTCAATGTATGAAAGAGGTGGATTGTGTGCGAAAAATGGATGAATGAATCATACCATGAACATGACGTTGAGTCACGCATATATAGGCGAAGAGGTTGATAATGATCTCCAGGCTTAGAGATGACTTCGACGGTCAGGATTCAATCTGGGTGTGCTCCTGTGCAGTAAGCCGCACATGGCTTCAAGTGCACCTTCATGGTGTTGTTCTCTTAGTGGTGTGGGCCTTAGTTTGATGGGTGATTCTTATTAATCTTTATGCCGATCTCGAACATAAATCATATACATGAATTATTCAATAAACCTAAAAAAGTAATATTTATTTATATATGAGATTGGAGGAAGTAATTGATTTGGTGGTGACACACACTCAAATTTTATTTGATACCAACTTATAATACAATTGTTTGGTTTAATTTTTTTTATCCTTATGTTATTTTAAAATAAATTTAAATTTTTAATTCACTACCAAAAAAAGTTTATAATCACTGCCAAAAAAAAAATTAAATTTTTAATTAATTTGATCTTTACATAATATCGATACCCAACGAAACAATAAGGTATCAAAAATTTCTCCATAATTTTTTATTTAGTACACAAAAATATCAATAAACATTAATTAGTTCTATTGTACATGTCCCACGTCCAATAAGTACAGTCCAAGTATGGTAGAAGACTGCACAAATTTTTGTACCCAAAAAATAAACTATTACTATTAGATATCTTGGGTCACCAATTTAAATTTGTAATGGTCCACTTCTATATACTGAGTTTTTAAACTAGACTTTTTCGATCCAGAAAAATTCACTCACTCACACATGATTCAAACGACTATACGTACCGTAAATATATTGCCAACTCAAAACCATACTAACCGTTTTCACTATCACAAACCAAACTTGTAACTATCACACTCACTAAAATACAAACAAACTTATGTAATGAATTTGTATCTCATTTACTATATATATACCCTAGCTTAGATCAATCTCTTCACATCAAATTCTTATAAAAACACACAAACTCCCATTTCTAAGTTTCATAATTTCAAATTCAATATGTCTAGCTCAATGGTATTGGTGAAGGTTACTTGCTTGACAATGATGATGTTCATGGTTTTAGGTCTACCACAAACTCTTGATGCTCTCAGTTGTCTTCAAGTAGAAACAAAATTGGTACCATGCGTCGGGTATGTGACGGGAAATGGTGGTGTTGTCCCTCAAGCGTGCTGCGATGGTGTTAAGGCCATACACAACCAAGCCGTGACCAAATCTGATCGTCAGGACGCCTGTAGGTGTATCAAGACCGCTGCTTCCGCGATCCATGGACTGAATATGGACACTCTTGCTAACATCCCTGGCAGATGTGGGGTTAACTTGCCTTATACTCTTGGTCCCTCCACAAGCTGCGAAAAGTATGTCTATAAACCCCATTGATTATGATAAAGTTACATACAAATTAAATACTTTATTTTACATAAGTTATACTCCCTCTGTCTCACAATAATTGTCTCTTTAGCATTTTTTCTATTTCTCAAAATAATTGTCACTTTATAATATCAATGCAGCATTTATTATTTTTTTCCACTATTATACCCTTATTTATTGAATTTCATTCAACTTAATTACTACAGTAACTATAATTAATAAGGGTATTATAGTAAATGATACTGATTTTACCATTGAAATCAACACAATTAATCTTTTCCTTAATAATCGTGCACAAACCTTAAACGACTAATATTGTGAGACGGAGGGAGTATATAAATACGTAAAACTAAAGAATAGTGAAATATATGCTAATTATTTTACTTGTTTATACAAAAAAAATGAAATGCGTTGATGGAGAAAATATATGAAATCATCACTAATTTTGTCACTAAATTTAATATTTAGATAATCATAAACATATATATTTAATTAAAGTTGTCTAACTTTATTTTTAAATGAGAGAATTAGAAATTCTTCAAAAAAAATGAGAGAATTAGAAATATATATATATATATATATATATATATATATATTTGTGTGTGTCAACTCTGTGATAAGAGTGTTTTTTTTATAAAAAAAAATAAAAATAAAAAATAAAAAAAAAAGAGGTAAGAGTTTTACTTAAAAACAACCAACTCAAATCACATAAGAGATGATTATAAAATTATCACTAATGACACTTTAATTAATAATTAATAATGATTATACATTCTTAAAAAAGATTATATTAAAAATTAACCTTATTAAGATAACTTTTTATTGTCAAATGCAGGATTGAGTGAGCAGCAGCTACAGCTTAGAGGGGGTATTGATGTTGTTTATCAAGTTTGAGGTGGCATCAGAGAATAAATAAGTTGGCTACACATGATCATGTGTGGATATCCCCCGGTTGTAATCATATCTAATTATAATTATTATTGAGATTTCCATATGCTACAAACTATAACCATAACAATATCTTATGTATTAAGTTAAAATTAATAAATAATATGGATTTTCTCAAGTGTTGAAAAATATACTTTGCCATCTATGTTTCTCTATTAGAAAAGAATGGTTGTTCATAGATTAAGGATATAGAATTCACGAAAGAAAAGAAAATTAAGGATGTAGACTTATATGAATTCTTTGATGCCCTTAAAGAAATATATCAATAGACATTCAATATAGTGTACATAGTCAAATGACTAATTCTACACACAAATGAAATGTTTATCGGTCAAAGGAAAATATATTAATTTTTTAGATCAGTACAAAAGTGAGGTAAATTTTGCACTATATACAAATTTATTTACACCGTTTGATCAAATAAGTATCACCATTTAATCAAAGGTTATATAATGATGCTTCTTAATTCAATAGTAAAAAACAAACTTGGATATGATGCAAGATTAATTTACTTTTGCATATTAGACAAAATCATTTTTTTAGTTTAAAACCTTCCAGAAAACCTAGTACACCGACAAAAGATTTTGCTGAGACTTGAGGGTAGAAGAACATAAAGAAGAAAAAAAATAGCTATAGTTATTTAAGAATAATTTAATTTAGCATTAACTCCATTGCAGAAAAAAATAAATGTTGCTTCAATGCATTGTCAATGATCTATCTTTAAAAATCATAGGCATACGTTTGGTCAGAATCTCTATCCTCAGATAGTATTAATAGTATACTACTAGCATTTAACTTCTCCAACTATCACCCATAATGATACTCAATTCACCTCAACTACCACATAACTACAAGCACGTGGCTAGCCACACGTTCTAAGATGATTGCACGTAGTCATAATTTGACACATTCTCATAATCGGTCCATCTATGACCGTTAGATTAAAATCAGACAAACTTCAAGTTTGGTATTTTTTCCTTCAAAAAAAAGTTAGGTATTTTTATTTTAAAAGATAAAGAAATGCTAACATGTAAGGGCAAATATCAAAGAATCTAATGTGAAAATTTTGTTGTACATTCAATTTTTTAAACATTTAAAAGTAGTTTTCTTTTTGACCAAAAAAAAAAAGTAGTTTTCTTCAATGTAGAAGTTCTACTTTTAAGTTAGCATGACCCAAAGAAAAATATATCAAAATTTACCTTAAAATATGAATCGTATGATCGCAATCTAATGGCCATAGATGTGCTAACTACATGAAATGTGTTAAATTTATTAGGAATCCGACATATTGAGATCATACAAATTAGATTTTAAGCTCAATAACTTTTATTTAAAAAAAAATATGTTCAACATTTAAGGGCACGTATTAAGAAATATAATGTGAAAATTTTGTCGTACATATTTTTAAAACATTTAAAAGTTGTTTTCTTCAACTTAAAAATTCTACTTTTAGTTTCCTTAAACATGTTAGCATAACTTTAAAACAAGTTTCAAAATCTATCTAAAAATATGAATCATCCGATCTCAATCCAACGAACATAAATGTGTTCACTATCTAAAATGCTTTAAATTTTTTAGTATTCCGATTTCCTACATGCCCTTGCGCATGCACCCCATAAACACACCCATACCCTTTTCCCCTATATATATAAACTCTACAACATCTAAAAAACCCACAAAACTAAAATCAAATTAACCATTTGCTAACATAGATATTTTGTTATTTCTACAACATTAGCCTCATCATGGGTTACTCAACTATGGCAACTAAGCTTGTTTGTTTGGCAATTGTGTTTCTTGTAACTTTTGGTCCTAAGGCTGAAGCAGCTGTTACATCCTGTGGTCCAGTTGTGACAAGCTTATACCCTTGTGTTTCTTACATTATGACTGGTGGAAACACTGTGCCTGCACAGTGTTGTAATGGAGTAAGGAACCTTAATACTATGGCTCAAACCACAAATGATCGTAGAGCTGTTTGTACCTGCATTAAGAATGCTGTTAACCAAAGTGGTTTCAGTTACACTAATTTAAACCTTAACCTTGCTGCTGGTCTTCCAAGGAAATGTGGTGTTAACATTCCTTACCAGATCAGCCCTAATACCGACTGTAACAGGTACCACTTATAATATTCACATATGTAATGTTAACCCTTTAGTATATATATGTATTTTCTCACAAAAATAATTGCTTTTCTAATTTTCTCTAAAAAATGCTACTTAAATCATATGTAGCCCTGCAGATTGGCCCAACTCATTCTCGATCGTATCATGTATGATCGAGATTGGGCTAGATCGAGATGTAGAGCTGTAGACAAGTCATTTTACTTTAATGATATGTTATGATATAAGATACCATACTAAGTGTGACAAGATTTAAAGTGGTTGGAGTACTACAAGTTAAAAATGAGTTATTGATTTTTTTTTTCATGTAACAAACTTTATTTTTTATGGAACATGTTTCCTATATATGTCTGACGGTCTTTTTTTGTTGTTTTGATGCAGTGTGCACTGAGGTTGAAACATGATGTGTGAAGCAGTAGCTTAAGAAGAATGTTATGTTAGTTTATAGTGTGTGAGAATAAGAGGCTACTCTCATGAGTGACGTGAGAATGATCACTTGAAGTTGCTTCTTTCTAGCTTTATGTGTGGTTGTGCTGTTTGTGTACACTTTATTGTGGGCACTATGGCTTATAGAGTAAGTATTAGAATAAGTTGATGGATATTTGCAATGTTGTTGTGTTTCTTACCTAGTGGTATGTGATGTTTATTTGGGAATGAAATTTGAAAAGATTAGGTATGGCAAATGTTCTTAACTCAACATTGACTTAAATCTATGCCCTGTCTATTTCTTTGTCCTTAAACTACTTTGGCCAGTAAATACTTATATCAATGTTTATGTATATCATCAAATAAACTCAAATCAGTTTAAACAAATTCTTCTAGATTTCGTATTAATACGAACCCGGATTCCCTACGGTCATTGACTGCACGAGTTCACGCAATCAAGAGATTTGTACCGTCCAATCTCGATTGGAGGTCTAGATCTCATGGTTGATACTTTTACTTTTTCAAGAAAATCAAAATCTACTCATGTTTTAACTGTCGGATCTCGATCAAACTGTAATAGATCCTCGGAAGGCAAGGAATCCGAGTTCCATAAATACCAACTCGTACCCCATACTCTCCATCAAGCACATCCATCCACACAAAAAGTGGAATTATTATTTATTTAACCAACATCAATAGTCATTTTACAATCGCCTAAGAAAATAGATTCCGTTCCTTAAGCTTACACGGTCAAACTCTTATCACTGATCTAACACCTCATAAACACATTCTTTCTTCCACACAAAGGCAATTGAAACTTGCTAAAAAAACTATTTCTCACACTAAATGTCCATAGTTACTCATGCAATTGCAACTTACTGAAAAAATTATGTCACACTAAACAAATATTCAGTGAGTCAGTTAGAAAAATATTTGTAGTGCATTGTTCAGCCAATTGCTACATGGTTTAGTAAAATGAAGTTTTAATGGAATACTAGTACAATACAATATTCACAACAGTTCTAAAACTTTTGAAAGAACAAAAAAGTTTGACAGCAAAACAATTTTAAACCACAAACCAAAGTTAAATTTTTACTCAAACAAACAGATTGCAATTTGAGAACAAAAGGAAGAACCTAATACACCAACAACGTCATGGATTGAAAATTGCAGCAAAGTATAGCTATATAATTTGCTGAATCCGCCCATTCACGAAAATTCAAGTAGCTTTGAGATAAAAAGGGAAACCATAACAGCAATATACTGATAAGGTAATTGCAGTATAGAACCCACCAGCTTAAAGATCTATTCATAAATTCCACAAGTCAAAACAAAGAATCAATAAGTCTACACAAAACCATTAGTCAAGTCTATTTTCCACCAAACTAACCACAATAGACCCATATAGACAATCCAAGAATTCTACACTACCATGGTAAGAAAATGAAGAAGAAATTTGGGTAGGTTTATAGAAAAGTATACACAGGTCTAGAACATAACCAAAGACTCGTATATACGCAGGTGATAACATAGAAAAGTTGAGGAAGAGCCAACATGGGAGGAACTGAGGAAAAGTTCATTTTTGGAATCCAAAACATAATTTTATTGCAACAATATAATGAAAATTTTAAACAATCAGTTGGCAGAAAACTAAAATAATAATATAAACATTATTTACAAAATAAAATTAATATCAATAATAAAATGTTCATTGTCATGGTATAAGATAATGCATTCATCGTTATATTGCCTATTTGTTTTCCTTCTTACAAGCTAACATCCTTCTGTAAAAGAAATAAATGCAGAATGTGAAAACTGTATATGCTATCAGTATATGATAAGTGAGCATAGAATGCTTCATTAGAGCAGCATCAGTAAGTGGGAATGAGAGCTCTATGAAGATAAGATCCATTAAAATTTTAATTGGATTCAAATCATGCAAATGAAAAAGACCATAAACCTGTTTGTTTGTGTTGTGCTTAAGTTGAATGCACAGCAGCAGTGGCAAAGCTACCAAATGAAGCTTCTTCTTGAACACGCGCGATGGATACCTTCCTGCTGTGGAAACGAAGACACTTCCCTTTTGTCTTGGAAACTTAATATCATAATCATGAGATTACTTATAAAAAGTGAAATCAACTTTGTCACTATGGAAACTGAAGACTACTTTCAGAAGGCTACTAAGCCCCCCAAAAGGTTGCAATCCCATAATATAAGAATGACAGTAACTATAGCTTCAAATGAGACTTTAGCAAATAGGTTAGGTTCAACAATAATGGCACTAGATAAGTCTTTGAAAAGCACACTGATAAGAATATGAAAAATCAATAATGAGTGTTCAAAAATTACAGACATGAGGTTCCAAGATTTACACTTGCATACTGAATCACTCTAACAAACTAAACATCAAAATTTGAGAAACGAAAGAAAAAAAAAATAAAGAGAATTTAGATTAAGTTTAAATGAACAAAGGATTCAGATTCTTGTACTACATTTATGACATTTCTTAAAGGTGTACATGGATCTTCAAAAAAAACAGAACAATATCAAAATTAATGTTAAATCAATTAGATTATCAACTCCATATACAACTAGAACACAAAGGAGCATAACAACTACAAACCTTAGCTATATATATGATTAAATTCCATGTGACCTTTGTAACATAGTGCATGTATCCATAATCATTTCCTATTACCAATAAAACAATGGCTTAAAAAGATAATCACCCAACACAAATCACCCAAAAAGAGTGTGGTCAAATGGACTTGGGTTTTATAGAGCATCTAAGTCCCAAATTGAGTGGTATAGAATTCTCAAACAAACATTTTGAAACAGAGAAAATGGCTATTACACAGGCTTAGTCAGATTGAAATTGAATCAAGCAAAAAGTACAGATACTTGTTTATCACTAATTTGCTTCCTTTGCCCATTTCACAAAACTTCAGGCAGAGGGCTTTCAGATAAATCATCATTAGTATATAATCCAACAACTTAACGATCAATTAATAAGCTATCTGTTACATAATGTACAACAAAGATATAGATGAACAGTTCTAATTACCTGGCAAGAATTTCATGGTTTCACTTAAAAAGAAACCTCCTAGTCCTAACACAACCCCTAACAAACAGATAATATTATATACAGTCAGCTGCCCAAAATCAAGGATAGCATGTTTATTCAATTGCATCAGTTTGGTAATCCATAATATCTCTTTCTATTCGGTCCGCAAAGCAATTTAAATTTCTTTTTAAGATGTCCAGCTCTTTCTTCAACTCATCATTCTCCTTTTTTAATTGGGTGTTCGATAAATTCTCTCTACGGAGAACTTCAATTTCTTCCATTTGTTGGCTTATTTTCAGCTTCAATTCAGTATTTTCCTTCCTTAAATCATCCTGTTAATCAAAGAAGTTACTTTTATTGATGATCCATTGTGCACATATTTTGTGTGTGATGTGTGTAACAAGACCCAAAGATATAGAGCTGAATAAAATCTCACATAGTCAGAGCTGAATGTAGGGGGAGTGTCATCCACGATGAGCGTTTCAGCAACCAACTCTGGCTCTCTTCCTACTTTGTCCCCAATAATCAGATTTTCGGGCTTCATTATGTGATTTTCAGCGTTATACCCTTCTTCTCTACCTCCTTCCTCGGATATGCTCAAATTTGTGAAGGAGTCCTCCGTTATGAGATTTCCCGCATTCATCTCTTCTTCTCTACCTCCTTCCTCATCTATGCTCAAATTTGTGAAGGAGTCATCCGTTATGAGATTGCCCGCATTCATCTCTTCTTCTCTACCTCGTTCCTTGTCTATGCTCAAATTTGTGAAGGAGTCCTCAATCACAAGTTTTTCAACTTGTAACTCTTCTTCTCTGCCTACTTCACCATCAATGCTCGAATTGGAGGGGGTATCCTCTACTATCAGATTTTCAATATTGATCTTCTGCTCTATATATTCTTCATCACAAGTGCTCAACCTTGTGGGAGTGTCCTCTACTACCTCATTCTCAAAACTTCCCTCGTCTTCTCCATGTATCTTACTAGAGATACTTCGCTGTATCTCTACATCCACATCTGAAACCTGCTCATGTCAACCTCTCAATCAATAGTGAAATTGAAATGAGAACCAATAATAAAACTCCTATAGAAGAATAGCATTGAAATAGAAGAACCAAAATGGTAGAAAATTGATATATTTAAACTACAAAAAAAAGATATTCATCTCTATAAGTCATTTATTGAACAAATGACTGGAATTTATTTACCAACATAAAATGCACTGATCTTAGAATGAAGTTACCCTCTCCTTAAGTTTTATATACCAGTCACCAGATACGCATAAAACAAAAAATATAAATATAATGCAAGAATTTGTAACTTACATTACTTGATGTGCTTGCTGAATAACTATCATCCCTTTTATCCTCGTTGCCACCTAGTAACCCCATTGCTTTTTTTATTATGTCTATTTGTAACTCTCCAGAAGTAGGTTGGAGCTTCCAAATTATCTGCAAATATATACATTCATAAGACATTATAAAATACAAAAGAATTACAGTCCACTTTTCTATCATCGTAGTACGACATATATAATATCAAAGCAAGTTAGGGAACCATTATTTCAAAGACCAAAAATATTGGCTGCAGATTCAAACTAAATACTAAAGACTTGAAAATGAAAAGTGAACGGATTTTGCTACTTTAAATCATTAGATCATATCTATTAAGAACAAAATATAGCATTAAAATGGCAACAGACCATGATGAGAGACATCTTTTCTCAATTTTCCATGTTATCAGGGAGCCAATGCTTAATTAATCTGAGAATTAAAGGATTTATAAGAAAGTTCCCAAGTTACCTGATCGTCATGTAGATCCTTAAACCTTGAAGTACCCCGTTGCCTCGGGTGAGATTTACTATGATCCCATCGACACACACGAGGAAAGGTCATATCTTGATCTTGCAAATTTGGCCGTGCTATGTCAAAATGCTCATATGACCATGTCTGTTCCAATAAAATGGGTAAGAAAAACACTTGATCAACACAGTCACTTACTAATTACACACTTTACAAACATTACTCCTGTACTTTTTACTAATAAAAAATCTATTCAGACTTCGTCTTCTGAGCAACGAATAAATTGCTGCCATACACACATTTTATTTGCAAGACCACTAAATATTAAAAAGAAAGAGTAACTTCAAAGACTGAAAGATTGAATTGACATGGATTTAGTTGTTGAGAACTTATTTACATCAATTGATCAGTCACGTCAATTTTCAACCTTAATCCAGTTAAGACATTTTGTGAACTAAATTGATACCAAATCAATAATTGGAGAACTATGTTACCTTCCTAGACAAGTAGAAAATAAAATTTGACTTCTTTGAAACAAAAAATAACCATATACAGAGTTAAAAAATTTAAAACTTGAATGGCTAACATTGTCATTATGTTAAAGTTTACATAAACAGACAAGGCATACTATACATAGTCGGGTTGACTAACATCCATAAAAAGATTTTCCATTATTATGTTGTTAATAAATTCATACAGAATCTGATTTTGGTCAATCGAACCCAACTACTACACTATAATAATTCATTATCTCAATTACCCATACAAAAGTAAGAAAACACCAAAATGATTCTTGTTTTTATGCAATTCTAAAGAGTGTGTGTGCGAGCGCACATTTGTGTGTGTGTGTAGAGTTACACGCTAACTGTAAAAAACTGACACAAACATTCAATCACTTCTCACTGTGGTCACTCTTTGTTATATTATTTACTAAAATATCCCAACAAACACCTATGTGGTGAGATTTATTTCATGACAGTGTAAAACATTAGTATACTATTAGTGTAAATCTACTATGTTTGGATGCAGTATGATTTCGTTCAGTTTTAACATATATAACTTTTTTTGTTAGACTAGAGACAAGAAAACACATCCAGCTATATACTAGCATCCCAACTAGGTTGGCACCCTAATCGATAACTATCTTCAGCGAGCATGCTCAAATGCATTAATAGAACAAAACATAAATAAATGAGGGGGCATACACCAAACTCATTTGACAGGAGCTTGGAAAATAACTCGTATTACGGCTAAAATCCTCCCTTAAAAACTCAAGGAGAACATCCCACCAAACAACCTAAATAAGGGAAATCCCGTGATTGGAAAGCTTTTTGGCACAAAAGCGTGACCCTGTCTATAAATTAAAACATATTTAACATATATATGATAATGGCAATATACAATTCAACAAAAGATAATGATAATATGAAAGACATATTAAACTTACTTGAAGAAAAATGAGACAACCACCAACATACTGCACATTGTTATCTTTCCTCTTATCAAGCCACTGACACAAATCTTCAATAACAGCAGCACCCCAAGCAAAACCAGAAACATCATCCAAATTCCCAAGAAAAGACAAGTATCTTGAATCCACTTTCCCATCATTGGAAGAAAGAAAAGTCCCAATTGTGAAAAGCAAAAAGCTCCTCACAAAATCATCACTCACATCTTCCCCAATAGAATCAAGCCTTGCTTCAAGAGTAGTCATAGCTACCTTTCTCTTCGCATGTGAAGCACCATACTCCTCTTCCAATTCAGAAAACAATTGCTCCTCCGCCAGCTCCACACGGTGCCCCACAACTGGAATCCCCAAAATTAAAGCAGCATCTAATAAACTAAATCCAATTTCCCCAGAACCGATCTCAAAAACGTGTCGTTCAGAATTCCAAGCCTCCATTACCTCAGTAAGGAAAACCTTGTTAAGAGAATGATTTGGAATCAATAGCAAGCTACCGAATCCCGTTCGCGAAATAGCAGATCTTTGCTCATCCGTTAAACTTTGAACGCGCTTCGCAAATGACGTAAGTGAAAATCTATGACTAAAATTCTTCACCGCCTGAAAAAGAAAAAACAAAAATTCAAACTTGAACGCTTAATTCAGTTTTTCTTGTTTTTTCCAATTTTCTTTTGCCATAGTTCTAAGTTACAGTCTACAATTGCAATTGAAATCACAGTATAACAATTTTATCTCAATATAAAAGTTAACAACCAACAATTTAAAACAATTTTGTGTTCTTCCTGTAAGTACGGTTCATATAGTAACAGTAGTGGCATTTAGTATACTGGGGTGCAGGTTAGTACGCACAATTCTCCCACTCTCAACATTTAGGCCCTGTTTGAATAAACAACTAAATTTGCCGCATATAAATATCGTAAGCGCTTATCATATGTAAGGGCTTACTATAAGCTATTTCCATAACAAATGATAAAATAAAGTCAAACTACCTTATAAGCTATAGCCTATAAGCAGTTTTCACAAGCTATAGCCTATAAGCTGTTTTCACAGGCTATCATGAAGAGCTAATGTAATTAAGCTGCAAATAGCTTATGAACATGTCATAAGCCATTTCCATAAGTTCTCTCAAACAGTCTATCTAGTGCTTATGTCAGTAGATAAACTCAAATAAGTCAATCCAAACAGATCCTTAGCATGTCTGAGTTTCGACATTTGATATACTTGGACACGGGTTCGTGCCTGCAATTCCCCAGCTCTCAACATTTAGTTTATCTGAGGTTCGCCATCAGACTCTTTCAAAAAAAATTGCTTTTACATTGCAAGAGACATTCAATAAACTAAAATGTTAAATTTCAAAATCAACTCTCATCAACCTCATAACACAACTCTACCGGTGATTACAATCTACAATTATATTTATCATAAAAAAATAAAATAATAAAATGCAATCTACAATTGCAATTGAAGGCTCAATAATACAAATTTATCTCAATATAAAGGAATATAAAGGTTCATAACCAACAATCTAAAACCAATTTCACTTTCGTCTCATAAGTACACCCCAGATGATAGCAGCAAAGACGCAGATTCATACATCCAATTCTCAACTTTTCAACACTGGCTTTGTCTGATTTTCGCTAATTAAAAAAATTGCTTCCGCATTGTCGGACACATTCAACTAAACTAAAATGTTAAATTTTGAAACCAACTCTCATCAACCTCATAGTGCACTCTACCTGTGCTTAACTCGACAATTTTTATCATGAAAAATAAAAAGTTACAATCTAAAATTGCAATTGAAGTCAGCAATCTAACGATTTTATCTCAATACAAAAATTCATAACCAACCATCCAAAGTAATTTCACTTTCATCTCGTAAGTACATCTCAGATGATGATAGCAGCAGCAGAGACATTTGATATGTTGAGACGCAGATTCATGCATGCAATTATCCACTTCTCAACACTTCACTAATAAAATAAAAAATATTGCGTTCACCTTATGAGACACATTCAACTACAAAAAAAAAAAAAATTGAAAAAGTCAAACTAACCCACTGAAATTGGCACCGGAGTAAATTGAACCTGAGACCTTAAAAAGAGCATATTCCAAAGTCCCAAGCTAACAGCACCAGACCAACCAAAATCGTTTAAATTTAAAATTTCAAAAGCACCTAGGTAAATAAAAACGCCGCTTTTACCAATTCTGCTACGTCTATTCAAAATTGAGCGGTAAAAAACCGCTCAAGTGAATAGCGTAGCGTGAATTAGACAGAAAACACGAAACAAAACAAGTAATTGAGAGAGGAAGAGAGAAGTACCGGCGGTTCTGTAGCTTGGGCGAGACCGATGGAAGAAATTCTGATGGATTTTCTCATTGGTGAATTAGGTTTTCCAGCGAAGAAAAATGAAAGAAGAAAGTTTCGATTTGAAATAATGAAAGTAGGGAAATGAAAACGGAAACAGTGAGTGAGCTTAAACACTAGTGGTTGTTTTGTTTTTCAAATCTTCTCCGAGAAGATTCAAAATGGATTATTAGGTGGACCTTATGTTAAAATTAAAATTATAAATGCCGCCAAAATATGAAAAAAAAATAAAAATAAAAATAAACAAAAAATAAATCTTATCCAAAATAAAATGTAGAAAATTGCTTTTTTGACATAGAAAAGTTCCTATTGTCACAAGTAAATGACCAAATTACCCCCAACGGTAGTTAACTACCGTCGGTTAAAGCGCCGGTAGTTAACTGCCGCTGTACTCAGCGGTAGTTAATTACCGCTGGAAAATTGCTTTTGTTTACTGTCTCACACATCTCTTCCATTTTCCAACTCAGTCACTTTGTTTCATCACCTTCACATATTCACATCACTACACAACCTATTCCTTTCCCTTCCCTTCTTCATTTCCCTTAATCATTTTACCATCCTTTTCATTCCATCCAAACATGTCTATCTTCACTTCCACTCTCTTCTTCCTCTCAATAACACTCCTTTGTTTTCCAACCACAACAAAATCCGACACCCCTTTTCCAACCACAACAAATTCTGTTTATGAACAAACAATTGTGGACATAAACAGAATCACAAGTCCACAACCCAAAATAATCATACAACCTAATTCAATCTCTATTTGTTGGAAGAAAAGCATGAAGAGGTGAAGGAGGATTTGATCATCTTTGTAGGTGGAGAGGATTTGACAATATGTGATATATTGGATGCACCAGGTGAAGTGATTGGAAAATCAAATTATGGAACACTTTATAAGGCTTTGTTGCAAAGGAGTAATAAAGTGAGATTGTTGAGGTTTTTGCGAGCTGTTTGTACTACAAGAGGTGTAGAATTGGATGAAATGATTTTGTTTCTTGGAAGATTAAAGCATCCTGCTAATTGATGTTGAAGATAAGAAAGACCGAAACCATGGGCTGCATGAATGGTTGAAGCAAATTCAAAACATCTGCTGCAATACTGAAGATGTGTTGGTTGATGGTAATAAATTATTATTAATTAATTAAAAAATGGAAGTTGGTGGCTGAAACAAGTGGGCATGTGCAGAAAAGCAATTTTCCAGCGGTAGTTAACTACCGCTGAGTGCCAGCGGTAGTTAACTACCAGCGATTTGCAGAGTGGTTGTTAATAACCACTGGGGGCATTTTAGTATTTTACTTGTGTCAATAGGAAACTTTCATTGTCGGAAAAGCAATTCTCTAAAATGTAGAACCTTTTATTGGGCTGCTTCTCATCAAAAGCCGAAACATACTATCGCCATGTTTGGGTATAGTATAGGCAATTTTTTTCCCACCCTACTCTCTGCTCATTCGCCTTATTAAATTTTGAAAATATCTTTTTTCAAATTAGATAATCAGAACATCTTTTTAAAGGTTTTTAGATTATTTAATCTGAAATCTTTCTGTATATAATCGAAAATCAGAAAAATTCCCTCATTTCAACAGTTTCTCTTTATGCCTTAAAACTTCTCTTTCACTATCCAAGATCTGAAACTCTCACATTGTGTGGTTCTTGAATTTATTTTGCTCCAAAACATCGTATTTCAATCATTCCCAAACATCAACCACAAGGCAAGGTAAGGTAAGGACTATTCATTCAATTTAGTGTTATTTGATTCATATTTTTTTTCCATGAAACTGAACCATTTCAGATTGTATATTTTGAACCAGGTTATTCCTAGTTTTGATTATATAATTTGATCTGCTTCAATATGTGTTGTTTTTGGTTATTTTTTGGATTTTTGTTAATTGTATGTATATGGAATTTTGTATGTTTTAAATATGGATCGCGTAAACCACATTAGAAATGAAAGAATTGCCACGATTGTATCTGTTGGGCGGGAGCAGGTGCAGAATAGTGTAGCGGAAAATATACTGGGCAGGGGCCGCAGTGATAATGGATCCGAAACATCTCAAGTGAATGAGCCTAAGTCTCATCCCCAACAGCACCATGTGGAGGATGAGGAGGATCATTCAGACTATTCAGAGGAGGTAACGAATGTCGATGATGAATATATAAAAGCCACAACATGATGAGGAGGAGGAGCCAGAGCCGTTCAAGTCCTATCCTGGTGGGAAATATGACATGTATATGCTCACCATATATCATCATTAGGTGGCCAAGTGCATGTTTAATGGAGCAGTGAGATTCCCCAACTTATATTTTTTTGTACTGCATTTTTATTTATTTATGTAAACATTTTTTTGTTGAAGTGGTGTAACAATTTAAAGCGTGTGAATAACAGGAAGAAGTTGAACGCTATACATGATCCATATAAGGTGGGGATGCGTCAGTCATGGTTTAGAAAAGTGAGGATGCTTCAACCATGGTTTAGAGATTCCTTACAAGCCAGTGGTCTTTACTGGCTCAAGCATGTCAGTTATAACAATATTGACATCAATATGTTGTCTGCATTTATTGAGAGATGGTACGAGGAGACGTCTAGCTTCCAACTTTCTATTGGGGAGATAACAGTGACACTAGATGATGTGTCATGTCTTCTGCATCTATCCATCAAGGACCGCCTTTTGGACTAGGAGTGGCAAAAATACCCATGTACATGGTTACCTGCGGGTAAAATCCGTCACTGGCATGGGGCGGGTAGCTAAACGGGTATCCACCGATATAATAAACGGGTATTTGACTACCCATTATTTTATGGATACAGACACGGATATGATGATACTCGTGCACGTGGGTACCCATACCCAATAATAAATTAAGTAAATTATTAAAATATCCTTGTATGTGTGTGTGTGTATCAGAGTTTGAAGTCTAAAAAAACTCTAGTTTAGTTTACTGTACGATTGTTGAAGACAAGTCATCTTACATTATTCTAAGCATGTTTTTCAGTCATTTTCAGTAGGTTTTACTAGCAAAACATAGGAGCATTAGAGAAATTGTCTATGATTTTGGGATAGTTGTAATGTTGTCTATATTTGAGTATGTAATTTTGTCCTTCCTGGAACATATAAATTTTAGGATTTTTTTATGTAATTCACGAATAAATCATGCAAATCGACAAAGCAAGATAACCGAAGATTTATATGGTCCTTGCGAAGATGAAGAATGAAGATTCAAGAGGCCTTAGAAGACTTTACAAAGGGAGGAATTATGTTCCCAAGTTCCAAGACATCTTAAATATAAGCAAACACCTAAAAAAAGGCGAAGAAACAGACATTTCAGCATATAACGCACTCACAAGCGCCCAGTCGCACAGAATGAGGCGCCCAAGCGCCTAAAGCCCTACTCATATGCGCCTGGCGCATGGATATATGCGCATGTTACTTGCGGGTTAAGTCACTGTTTGTGACTTTTTTGTGAAGAAAACCCGCAATTTTATCCTAAGTTCGGGTGGAAAGTTTCCCTATAAGTACCGTCTTCATCATTCATAATTTCTCATTCAAAATTGGAATAGTTCAAGAGGAAGTCGGTCACTAGAAACTTTTAGGAGGACTTTCTCTCTCCTCTCTCCAAGTCTTTCTAGGGTAAGTTTTATTTTGTAATTAGTTTTTAGTTACCATGGGTAACTAAATCTTTTTAGGCTAGGATTCTAAGATGAACCTCTATTTTATTTGTTGGATAATTATTTAATTTAATGTCGTTTATTGAGTTATTTTCTGTTCGCTATTTAGTTTTACTATAGTGCGTAATATTTGTCTCCTCTGGAGCGCGCAACCTTAATTTAGGCACTTTAATTAGTGACAGGATCTAATATTGATATTTATATCTTGATATTTATATATGTCTATCTAGGAAGTAATTAGTTAGTAACTAGAGAAAGATACCGAAAGTGAGTTGACCCTAGCAGTAAGTATTTAGGAGATGACATTACTAATATTGAGTATAATCTGTTGAACCTAGGATGTAACTAGTTAGTGCTTAAGGAAACAAATGACTTCATGACTATCTCTTTCGCATGCATAATCTTATCCAAAGCACCTTTTGTTGTATGTTGTGACTTGTATCCAATTAAGATTGTATACTTGTTTGTTGTTTAGATATGATTGTATTATTTATGCTTGTTGTTACCCGTTCCTTGGTGGCACACATTTTATGCCCTGTTTAGCTCTTCTCTTGTGATTGTATACTTTGTACTAGGCTTGCTATGTTATATGGCTTCTATGTTATTTTCTTTGTCTTCTTTATCTCTTTTTGCTGATGTCAAAGGGGAGAATGGCTCAAGAGCTTTATGCGCAAAAGGGGAAACACAAATTCAAGAGAGGATGGCTTCTAAAACTCTTCTTGTTTGACATCATCAAAAAGGGGGGAGTTTGTAACGTCTAACAATTTATTGTAGGTTTTGGATGATGTCTCTTGAGCTAGGATAGTTTTAGAATATATGTATTTTGTCCCTCTAAGCTTAGTACTCGTTCTCACTTTGCATAAGACATTTGAGCATTCATATCAAGTTTTATTAATTCCAAAAATCATATTTGATGGAAATCGTGTTTTTTGGTGTTGGTTTGAGTATGATATGCTTAGTGATCTTGTTTGTTGAAAAGCTTTTTAGGGTAAACCTTTGGATCTGTTATGGGCCTTTATGTACATTTTTCAAAGTTTTCAAAATCACTTTTTAACTCTTGAATCGATTATAATGATTCAACCAACAGTCTGAATCGCCAAAGACAAACCACGGAGTTTTTAAGTCATTTTGAATCGATTCAAACCTATGAAACTTGATCATCGAATAGATTCAATCTTCATAATTTTCATGCTGAATAAACTTATAAATACATGTTTCTTTTGCACTAAGCCTCCAGACCTATAAACACATGTTTCCCTCGTTTGACCCATTTCACTCAATTCATTCATTACTTTTCTCTCTAGTCTCCTCTCAAAAACATAAGAAAACACTTTCTTCGAATTCATAGTTCTTTCTGAGAATTCGGATCCTGATATAGAAGGATAATTATAGGATGTGTAATGGTTTCAATCTTTCAAGGAATTTGAGGTGCTCAAAGTTCCAAAGGACACAAGTAGCTTTATTTTTTTGGCTTAATTTCTATTTTTGTCCCTTAAGTTTTTTTTTAGTATCTCTTTGGTCTCATAAGTAATAAAAAAATCCGTTTAAGCCCTTTAATTTCATCTCTGTTACAGTTTTTAGTCTCTTCCGTTAATTTTAATAAAAAAAGTTAAGTGTAGTACACATGTCGTTTTGACATTGGATCTGGAAACAACAACTCATATCTAAGCTTTCATGGCATACACAAAACAATCGAAGCTACTCTCTCTCACATTATATCTCTCCTTCTTCATCTGTTTCACCATCGAAAAAATCGAAGTTTACACAAAACAATCGAAAAAAGGGGGAAATCAAATGGAAGCATGAAGAAGGGGAAAATCTCAAATCGAAAAAAAAAAGGTTATGCAGAAAACTGAATCAATTGAAATGTCAATTGCTTTCGCTTGCTTCAAAAGGGTGATTCTTGCTGGGACTATTCAGTTTGCTTCAAAAAATTTCAGAAAATTAAAATCTTAACGAAATTGAAATAGAAACAGAGAAGATTGAAAATTGATGGAGGAGAGAGAATTGGAACAGAGAAGCTTGTGGTATGGTTAGTGCAAGAGAAAATTAGAGTGAGAAAAGTGGAAGAAGATAAGGTTGATGTTTTTGGGTTAGGCCCTATGTTTGTTAAAGATAATGATGGAAAAATTATGATGATTGTGATTTTGGGGGTTTAATTGATGAATATGATGAAGGTTTTGATGAAGATGAGAAAAAAAAAAAATCTAGAACCAATGCCAAAATGACACGTGTACCACACTCAACGTTTTTTTTTTATTAAAACTAACGGAAAGGAGCAAAAACTGTAAAAGAGATGAAATGGACTTTTTATTACTTATGGGAACAAAGTGATACTAAAAAAACTTGAGGGACAAAAATAGCAATTAAGCCTCATTTTTTCCTCTACAAACTAGGGGTTTTTCTAGTTCATCAATTTCGACGAAAATCGAAAGAATCTATGCGGAAGAAGAAATTTTGACGAAGATTGTCGAGGAATCTCATAGGATTGAAGATTTGAAGGATTGAGGTCCGAGTTTGTGGATTTCAAACTTGAATCAAGTTGGAGGTGATCTTGCTACAAGTAGTTTAGGGTCTTGGTGTTCTTTTAGGTTAAAGAGTTACTAGCTTCCTTAATTACCAGTAATCAAACCTTGTAGCACTTTGTGAAAATATTCAATCATACAGGAAAGCCGTAAATTTTCTTTGAAGAGTGGATGTACTCCATAGAGAGGACGGTTGGGGGAACCACTATAGATCTAGTGTAATCTCTTCCAATATCTTTTAATTTCCACATAAATTTGATTGTTAATTGATGCTTTGTGACAAGTTTAAATTGAATATGTGTTGAGTGATTAATAGCTTTAATAATTAGTTTTGTTTGAAGAAAATTGTTTTACGATAGTTATCTATCCCTCAACATATTAGTAATCTACTTGTGTATTAATTCATCAATTAACAAGTTTAGTGATGTCTTGATTAGTAATCTTCACTTTGTATTGTCTTCAAAAACCTTCTAAGAACCATTGACTTCAATCTCCATATCCTTGATCCTTCATGTGATGTCTTGATTTGTCAATTTACATGATTTCTCACTACAAAACACCTATGGAGTTGCATGATCTTTGATAAAAGCGAATTACAACGACTCGAGTGAAAACAATACAATATGTTCTTCAAACCATTGACAACTCCTCTATCTCTGAACTTATTTGTCTTCAAATGTAAAAAATAAAATAAAAAATATTAAAAACATAGTCAAAAATATCATATGATGCTCTGTCATCAATCATGTATTTCTTACAAATTGCAATTAGTTGATAAATAGTAAAAAAAATCTAAATCAACCTTCATTACATGTTTTTATTAATTTTTTTGACAAAAATTTATTACATTTGTTTAAAAATAAATAATCAATTTAGTTTCTAAATTATCGCTCTCTCACTAAATTAGTCCCTAAACTTTTAAAATAAACTCAAAGGTCCCAAAATTATACTTCTATCAATCTATTTGGTCCCTAAAACCAGTTAATTGAGAGGCCAAATTAATGGATGAGAATATAGTATAGGGTCCTTTTAGTCGATTTTAAGCTTATGAATTAAATTGGTAAGAGGGTGATAATTTAGGGGAGAAATTGGCCGTTTATTCTTTGTTAAATTACCCAAGCCATTTTTATTAAATTGTAGTTTAAATTTGGCTATTAATCGAAAAATTTTAGTTTTTTTAAATAAAAAATATAATGGAAAGTGTATTAGAGAGTATAGCAAAGATAAAAAAAAAAAAGTATAGCAAAGAAATTCAACATTTTGTATACTGAAAAGTTATAATCTGCATTCCAACATATCAAATTTTTTACAATTTTGTACGATATTAGTTGTACTTTTTCTAATGAATCTTAGTTGTAATTATTTTTACTTATGAAACGATTTTGCTGTATTTTGTTTTTGGTAGATATTTCGCTGTCATTTATTAACGTGTAACGTATCCAGAGAATGATAATAAGTGTAATGTAGATAGAGAATGATACCGTCAAAAATCAAAAAAAGAATGATGAAAAATAATTGATGGTAGATTTTTCTTTTGACTGCAAATTGATGGCACCTTTAATAGCTGTTAACTTATAAAGATTAGTTGTTAACTTTATGACTCAGAAATAGTTCATCTTTAATAGAACTGAACTGTTAAATAATAATTAAAAAATATTTAAAAAAATAATTGAAAAATCTTTAATCTCTTCAAACATTTAATAATTGCAAATAAAGGAAAAAATAATTTAAGGCAAAATATACTGCCTATAAGACAAGTAATAAAAAAATTCAAGATATCGTTGAAAAAATAATTTTTGTTTTGACTAAATGAACCAAATATTAATATTAAAATGATACACCCTCTGGTCACAAATATAAGCAAAAGTCCATATTTTAGATACATTCAATAAATGATGTATGTTGTCTACAATAAAGACCACATACATCATTTATTGAATGAATCTAAAACATAAATTTTTGCTTATATTTTTGACCGGAGGGTGTAATTAATTATTCATTCAATAAAAATTATTAATACTTTTTTAGATTTCTTGTAACACTACTTAACATAATAAAATAATCTTAAAAAAATTAGGGTTAAATATGTTTTTGGCCCCTATAAAATTGGGAGTTTCTAAGTTTAGTCCTTACTTAATTTTAATAGCTTTTTTAGTCCCAATAAAAAAAATTACTTATAATTTTAATCCCTGCTAAAACAAAGTTTGATTAATTATCCTTAAACTCTTAAATTTTTGAACGATTTTTTTGAGACAAGTTTAGAACACTACGAAAGGTTCATTTACTAAAATTTAGAATTTTCTAACATGAAATGAATTAAATATGAATTTTTTAAAACGACAAAAGTTACAGATAAAAAGTAATAAAATATGGATTTAGAAATCAAATTTTGCGATAATTTTTTGCGGATGAACTTTTAGTAATGTTCTAAACATGTCTGCAAAAAATTGTTCAAAAACTTAAGAGTTTAAGAATAAATTAAACAAATTTGAATTGAGTAGTGACTAATACTCAGTGCAGAAAAAAAAAATTAGGGACTAAAAGAACTAATAAAATTAAGTAAGGACTAAACTTAAAAGGTCCCAATTTTATAGGGACTAGAAACATATTTGACCCCAAAAATTATGAACTATTCAAACATTTTGATTATATTATTTTTATATTATATTAATCAATTGTTAATATTTTCAATTTTAAAGATATTTAAAAAATTTCTAGCAACACTCACTTTTTACTCTCTATTTTAGATTTTTATTGAATCAAATTATAGACGACTCACAATATTTGAAAGGAGTCTCACATAAAATGGTGAGATGTGAATTTCTCCAAACAAAAAAGTCAATGTTAGAAATAAATGTTAGAGTTAGATTTTGACATGTCAATAGATATCACTAGCATAGTCACCTATAACTTTTTTTTTTTTTTGAGAGAGATAGTCACCTATCACTTGTAGGGTTATATATTATTATAATTTTTAGCGGATTTTGCATTATTTACGGCTATTCAGATATATAATTAATTTAAAAAACTGAATGAAGAAAAATTTATATTATTTATAAAAGAAATATCTTTTTATTTATGAATCCATTATATAATAACGAAAATTTTGCTTGCTTACAACTATTGCTACATAATCCCAGGGTTCTATCAACATTTCTGGTCCAATTGTAGTGAAGACAAATTTAAGGATTGTTGTGAGTGGTTAGAAACAGGTCAGTTCCCGGCTTCTTTGAATGCAACAAATATAGCTCTCATTTCAAAGGGTAACATTCAGACTACTATGAAGGATTGGCGCCCTATAGCTTTGTGTAACGTACTGTATAAACTTATCTCCAAAGTGCTTGCTAATAGACTGAAAGTCGTGTTACCTAAGTGCATTTGTGATAACCAATGTGCTTTTGTTCCGGGTAGGTCAATCCTGGACAATGTCATGGTAGCTATTGAGGTTATTCACTATATGAAGACGAAGATGAGGGGAACAAATGGTTGTGTTGCACTTAAACTTGATATTAGTAAGGCTTATGACATGATGGATTGGGATTATTTACAGGAGGTCATGCTTAAGATGGGGTTCAATAATAAGTGGATTCATTGGATGACTATGTGTGTTGAGACGGCTGATTATTCGGTTCTTGTTAATAATGAAGTGGTGGGGCCTGTTATTCCAGGTCGTGGTTTGAGACAAGGGGGTCTTCTTTCTCCTTATCTTTTTATTATTTGTGTGGATGGCCTTTCCTCTCTTATAAGAACTGATGAGTCTAGAGGAGACATTAGGGGTACGACCATTTGTGGAGGTGCGCCAGCAGTGTCTCATTTACTATTTGCTGATGATTGTTTTCTTTTCTTTAAAGCAGAAGAGCGTCAGGCTCAAGTGATGCAGAATATTCTCACAATGTATGAAGCAGCATCTGGTCAAGCTATTAGTTTGCCTAAATCTGAGATATATTATAGTAGAAATGTTCATGTTGCTTTAAAAAATTCAATCACTAATATTTTGGGAGTTCAGGCTGTACTTGGTTCAGGAAAGTACTTAGGTCTTCCTTCGATGATCGGGAGGAACCGTACGGCAGTATTTTCATATATTAAGGACCGTGTCTGGCATAAGATAAATTCTTGGAGCAGTAAATGTTTATCTAAAGCAGGTCGTGAGGTCATGATCAAATCTGTGTTGCAGGTTATACTGTCGTATGTTATGAGTATCTTTCTATTACCGTCTTCTATTATTTCTACTATTGAGAAGATGATGAACTCATTTTGGTAGGGTTATGGGGGGCCCAATAATCGGTGTATCCATTGGATGTCTTGGGAGAAGCTGTCAATGCATAAAAACCATGGCGGTATGGGATTCAAAGATTTGACTGCTTTTAATCTGGCTATGTTAGGGAAACAAGGCTGGAAATTTCAGACAGAACCTGATTCTCTTGTCTCTCGTATTTACAAGGCTCGGTATTTTCCTTCATGTAGTTACTTGACAGCAAATTCGGGTCACAATCCTAGCTATGTTTAGAGAAGTATTTTGAAGGCGCGCTTCATAGTACGCGGTGGGACGCGTTGGTGTGTTGGTACTGGTCACAATATATCTATTCTTGATGAACCATGGTTGTTGAATGGGGATCGTATAGACAGACATATTGTCGGGGCAAACTTTGTGAGAAATCTTTCTGTGAGTAGTCTAATGAATACCTCGTCGAAAGGCTGGAACCAGGAGGTAATTCAGAAAGTTTTTAGTTCTAATATAGCCGACTCTATTCTTCGAACACCGTTACTTGATCAGGTGGTGGATGACAGGTTAATATGGAAAGCTGAAAAGAATGGCTTATATTCCGTCAAGAGTGCTTACAGATTGTGTATGGAAGAATTGGTGGATGTTTCTCACCTTCAGAGGTCGGGATATTGGTCCGGTATTTGGAGATTAAAAGTGCCGCCAAAAATAAAGAATTTACTTTGGCGAATGTGTCGTGGGTGCTTACCTACCAGAGTTCGACTTCAAGATAAAGGAGTGCAATGTCCCACAAGTTGTGTGAGTTGTGATGGCCCACATGAGGATCTTGCTCATATTTGTTTCGAATGTCCTTTTACTGTGCAGATTTGGCGTACAACCGGTCTTTGGAATACTGTTCATAAGGTGTTTCTTGAAAAGAATTCAGTAGCTGATGCCATCTTCGAATTGTTACATCAACTTTCACAAGAATTTAGTCAACGATTTGCAGCTGTCCTATGGAGCCTTTGGAAGCATAGAAATATCAAGCTTTGGCAAGATGTCACAGAAACTTGTGCTAATGTAGTCGATCGAGCTTGTCACATTATGGAGGATTGGTATGCAGCTACCACTATTCCAGTAGCTTGTCGTAACAACACTTCAACAAATTCAGTTCGTAATGATCATATGACGACATCAATACCGGTAAGATAAAGTGGTTCAGGTACAACTCGAAATTCTTCTACTACAACGAGTGATATGGCTTCGGTCAGGTGGCAGCGGCCACAACGAGGCCGTCTGAAATGTAATGTTGATACTTCGTTTTCGGATCAGTTAAACAGAACAGGTATTGGCATATGTGTCCGTGATGACGAAGGACCATTTGTGCTGGCTAAAACTGTATCTATCTCTCCTATGTGTTCTATTGCCGTAGGAGAAGCTCTAGGCTTATTCCATGCCTTACAATGGCTAAGTGACATGCAATTTGACAACGTCGATTTCGTCTTGGATTCAAAGATTACAACAGATGCCTTTAACCATCGTTGGATTGATGTTACAGAATTTGGCCAAGTGATTTCAGCATGCCGGAGTCTCTTTAACACAAACTTCTCAAACTCTAAGGTCGAGTTTAACAGGAGACAAGCAAATGAGGTAGCTCACACCCTTGCTGGGGTTGCCACATTATCAGCTAGTCCCAATATTTATTATCGTGTATCTCGTTGTATAAACTCTCTTATTATTAATGAAATGCTATAAGCATGCTCTTTTCCTTTTAAAAAAAAAAACTATTGCTACATAATATTTCCTCAAAAAAAAAAAACTATTGCTACGTAATATAAAAATACACTGATAATATATATTAATTAAACAAAATTTATGTTTCCTTAAAAAAAACAATATTTATGTTATTTTAAAGCTAACCTCACCTCACGTCTATTATTTAAGAGATAAAAAAATATTCATTTTTTTTTTTGGTGGCCGGGATTCAAACCCCAACCTTGCATATATTATGCATTGTCTATGTCAACTGAGCTAAGCTCGCGACGATAAAAAAATATTATTTATTTCATCTACGCTCACTATATGTGTTATTGTAAAAAAAAAAAAAAAAACTAATTGTCCGGACTTAGGGGTGGGAATAGGCTATATCAAGTTATGTTTTGCAAAGCGTAAACCTGACCGGTCAAAATTTTTAAGGTCTAAGCCTGACATGCAATCTATCATAAACTTATTTTTTAGATCTGGGTATGACCTTCTGAAAATCTAATATAACATGTTAGTCTGTTTAAAAATCTATTTCATATGAATATATTTAAGTAAGTAATGTGCTATAAGTTTAAACAGAGATTAAACTCCCTTTTTATAATTTTTTTTGAACAAGAACTCCCTTTTTATATTTAACATATTTTTGTTAGAGAATTTGACTTTATATTATATCATATTTCAATTGTCCTCGTGAGCTTAGCTCAGCTGGTTGGGACAATGCATATTTCAATTATAATTTTTTTTTTTTGTGGTGGCCGGGGTTCGAACCCCGGACCTTGCATATGTTAACACATATGCATGCGAAAAAAGTTAATATATACTAATAAACTTAAATTACTGAAAAGGTTCACAAGTTTATAATATAATTTAAATTATAAATATAATATTAGTAATACAAAATATTATTCATATTTATTTAACTAGGCCGGCCTAAGAGTGTTTTTTTTTTCTTTCTATGACTTGGGGCTCGACTTTTTAAGTTAGATAAACTTCTAAAAAACCCAAAACAGTATCTATTTAAGAAAAAAGTCTGGTATGATCTGACCAACCGTAGACTATACTGTAAGTTTCTGTAGGTCGGTTTGACCTATTCTGATCCCTATTTTTTTAGAGGTATTCTCATTCCTATTTGTCATCCTCCGTGACATCAACATAACTCCAGCATGTTTTATCATTTAAACTATTATTTTCACAACATAAATATTATTTTTTTTCTTGAACAAAATTTATTTTACCTACTTCGACATGTACTTAATAGCATTTATGTAAAAAAAATGTACTTACTAGCATAAAAGAAAGGGTACCTAAACGTCTAAACCACATTCAAACTTTTCTATTTTTTCACCACATTCAAACATATGGACCAAAATCTTCTTACTACCCAGAAAGGAAATATACAAGTCAATTCAAAGCAAGGTAGAACAAGAGCACTTTTGGAGTAATGTACGAAGCATTTTTGAGAATCAAAAAGATTCATTCAAAGATAATTTTCTGGTCACACAACAAAAAATAGAAGATACCATATTTACATGTTAAGAGGACAAACATAGGAACAATGAAAAAGAAAAAAGTGTTGGAAGAATTTCCATTTATATTTGTGTTTCGGATTCTGATATATACTTTGTTAATAATAAAATAAAAAATATTTGATTTTGATAACTCGGTATATTGATTTTTTTTCTTACCATATGAAGCTAATTCAAGTATTTTTCCACAGCTTTCATGTTTCCAAAAATGTACATTTTTCTCTTTTTCTCACAAAATTTATTCCTCTTCCAAATCCAACTTGATTTTTTTGACTAATAAAATTAATATACTTTTTTTGACTTTATAAATAGATGAGGGAATAATTTCACTCTTAAGTTGCATGAGCTGCTGCCTGCTGTCTCATATAGGTGTGTCAATATATTTTTTTTCTTTTGTTTTTTTATTCATTTGCTTTCAGGTTTTTTGTGAAAAAATTTGGTTAGTAATATTAATAAGTTTTGTTTGATTCATTAGTTAGTTTAATATTTCTTGTTATCTTAAAAACTGTCTTTGTCATTAATTTATCTAATGTGGTGAGTAATCTTTTTCTGTTATGTTTTGTTTTGATAATTTATGATGGAGTTAAATTAAAAGGGTATGTCTAATTCACTTGAGTTTTGTGAAACTTAATTAAATGAGGATGCTTTTGTGAAATTAATTCTTGAAAATGTATAATTTCTTTAATGTGTAATAACTTATATGTATCTTTTTACTTTATGAGATGGATTGTGGTATATAGAACTTGTGACTCCATAGGAAATGAGTAGTTTTGTTCATTAGTATGAAGGTGTTTTATCTTCATGGGTTTTGTTCTATGTATTGTGAAAATTGACCATTAAAATAGAAAAAATGAAGTGATTTGTTGTTTTGTTCTTGAAATTAATGTGGGAAAAAACTCTTTAAGGATCGGTTGATCAATTATTTTTATTTTTGTATTTTACATTATTTTCGAGTCATCGGTGAATATATTTTTCTTACGTAACAAATATTAGTAATTAATTCTTATAAACGTTACCGAGGGAAAATGAACTCAAAACTCTTCATCATTAAGTATTAAGGTTAGTCATATTGAGCAAGAAATGAGAGAGGGGAGAGGATTGAAAAGAAAACTAGAAGTGAAAGAGAAAATGAAAGATTGCTCTAATCCTATCCATTTTATTGTTTTAATTTATGCTCGCAAGAGAGGGAAAGAACTAAGAATAATGACATCATGTTATCACCTTTTTGTTTTTTTTTTTTTTGTTGTTGATGAAATCATGTTATGACACATATATTCTTAGTTAGGCATTATTTCATGAGAAAATCTAAAGGGAAGTAAATGCCAATGTCTAGTGTATCCAAATTGAAATAGATTCAAAATTGATTAAGTGAATCTTTTCTTTTGCCTCATATCTCTCACTTTAGATCCATTTGCTGAAATTTCACATAATTTTTCTTTGTAAAACTACTAGTAACATTTAAGCCATATTTTTTTATTTATGCAGCAATTAAACAGTTCACTACAACATCTATATCTTGCATAGAAGATGGGATGTTTCCCTGCCTTTAAGAACATGAAGACAAAGTGTGAAAATTCCAATTCAGAAATTAGCAGCCATAATGAGCATGTATTTACAACAACGCCTCAACTTCAAGCTTCTCGATCGTTGCACTCTGATCCTCGAATTTCTAAGGCTAGCATGATATCCCTTAACCCAATTAACCGAGTTGCCAACAACAGAACACGGGCGTTGTCTGCTCCGTCAGCTCTAGCCTCAGTTGAGCACGAGGAACAAGAAATATCGAGAGTTTTAGCGAGATTAATGAAGGAGCCGCGTTCGCCTATTCCACAACCCTTACCTCTTCCATCCCCTCAAGGAAATGGTCCGTTGAAGTTAAGGATGGCTGGTGGTCCTGTATATGCTTCTGGTTCAGCTCTTGTTGCAGCAGAACAAGATGGTTTGGAAACATTTCAGTATGAGGAACAAGAACGGTCAAAAAACCGAGATAGATTGATGAAGAAACAGCCTGTATCTAGTCCAGTACCTTTACCGCTTCCAACTCCTCAAGGAGGAGGTACATTGAAGACTACTACTGGAAGCTGTAAGTTAGGAACAGCTATTGATTCGGTTCGTTACTTTCGGTACGAGGAAATTGCCGCTGCTTGCCGCAATTTCTCTTCTGATCGATGCATGTCGGAATGTCTTTATTCCACCATATATAAAGCTTCCTTTTTTAATGATGCTTCAAGTGAGAAGCTTAAAGCCACTGTCACGCGCCTTCACTCATCGACTCAGGTACTTTTGTCCTTGCTACATTACTTTCATAAGTGAATTGCATCATTACATGTTCAAACATAGTTTAGAACTATGATTGGCCTTGTATTTTAAGGTTTATAAGTTTTCACCTTAAAAGAATTTGAATGTAGCTAAAAACTTTCTGACACACTCTATATGTATGGTATGCCTACTTCTAGGGCTTGAGGGAATTCATGAATGAGGTTAATACTCTTTCGAATTTGCAACATCCAAACCTCTGTAAACTGCTCGGATTTTATGCAAGAGATGGCTTTGAGTCTGAACCAAGGATGTTGGTTTACGAGAGGCTAATCAATGGGAGCTTGGACCACCTGTTGTTTGGAAAATCCGATGGCCCTTCAATTGATTGGAACGCAAGAATGAAAATAGCCATCTGTGTTGCACAAGGTCTTACTTTCTTGCATGAAGAAGGGCCTCTCCAGGTGATAATAATAGATATTCTATTTGAATGCAGTGTTTAGATCTCATTAAGTGATTGTGTATTTCTTAATATGGATTGAACAATTATAGCACGAGTAGATTTTTTTTTTTTTTATGTTCTTACAGTACATTACATTTCAAATTTTCAATCAGTATGTTTCTATCTCTACTGATATATACTTTTATATCTCTTGTAGGCAATGTATAATGATTTTTCAGCAGTGAACATACAGATTGATGTAGATTTCAATGCAAAGCTATCAGGATATGGTTTTGTTGGACATGTTGCTAAGGAAGAGATTTCAAGCAGCTCAACTGTAAGTTCTTTGACTCATGCATATTTGCATTTTGTGTGCGTTGGTATAAAACATTCACGTTGTACATCTATATTTATTCCAATGGTTATGTTCTCATTCGAAGTCGAAACCTTGGTAAGGGTAAGGTTGTTTCCTTGTGTTCAAATTCTGGAAACAACCTCTCCGCTTGTGGGGGTAAAGGCTGTGTAAGTCAAACTTTCCCTCATCTGGTGGGAGGCTCGTGCAATGGATCGCCGCTTTAGTTTTGTTCTCATTAATTTTGTCCATGTATACAGGCGGCAGCAAACCTTTCAGTGGAGACATTGAAAAAAGGAATGCTTACTCCAAAGAGCAATGTATGGAGTTTTGGAATTGTTCTTCTGGAGCTACTTACCGGTAGAAAGCATTTTGACAGTCATCTACCGAAGAATGAGAGGAACTTAGTCAAGTGGTGTCGGCCTTTCCTAGCTGACGATTTCCAGTTGTCGGTGATCATGGATTCACAACTAAAAGGTCAGTTTCCGCCTAAAGCAGCAAGAAAAGTAGCTGGAATTGTACAACAATGCCTTCAAATGGAGCCATCTGAAAGACCAACCATGAGAGCCATTGTTGAGAGTCTCAAGATCATACTAGATACGGAGTACCCTAGTTGGTTCCCACTGCAAGATCCAGCAGCCATGTATGGAAGACATGCGTCGAGATCACCAAGCGTTGATGGTATCATTAATGCACCTCGATTGAGTTTCTCTCCTCCATTACTACCATCAAAAGCCAGAACATCTGTTTCACATCCTGCAAGATGGTCAACTGTGTCCACAATGCTTCCTTCTCCTCTTGCTCGTTCCTCCAATGTTTCTACTGAGGAGCTCACTAAGCAGGAAAGTACAATGTCATCATCCTCAGTATCCAAGAAAGCTTAGCAGCACATTGACTTTCTACGATGTCAATTTTTCAGTGAATCACCAATTTAGTCTATAAATTAATAAGTTTTGGATACTTCGGTATGAAACTTCAAAATGATTCCTAAAATTGAATATACTCAATCACATTAGTTTTTGGATCAAATTGGTGATTCATTCGTTTATTTTTTTGTTTTTTTATTACTTATATTGGCATTAGAAATTGGGTGTTTAGGGTTGACATGATGTACCCTAGGAACCCCATATAGGGAATAAACCATGTAGTTGTTTTGTCTTTCTATCTCTCAGTAAGATGAAGAGATATTCTTTGTAGCTATAGCAAAAACTGCTCATACTGGATTCCATTAGCCAGTCCGTTTATATAAAAAGTTTACATGGTTTCAAATACTTTGTTCCTTCTCTACTCACACGATTACACACACAACCTCTCCTAACTCTTAATAAAATATATGGATAATCAGAAGTGTGTGTATGTAATAGCTTTTTTATTTAAGGAACTACATGTTAAATGACTTGATCACATCCCAAAAGTTAACTTAAAGTGAAGTTGACCAATAAATCTAATAGTCCGGGGACCTGAACGGTGTGAGGCTCCAAACAACTTCAATACCCACCTTCATGCCTAGCATAGGTCATGAGTCCAATTCCCACATTGCAATTCTTAAACCAACTTTAATATTATGTTAAATAACTTGGATCTCATTCCAAAAGTTAGCTCAAAGGGCGAGAGTTCCCAAACACAAATCTAACATCACGGGAACCTGAGCAATGTGAGACTTCAAACAACTTCAATACCCACCCTCATAGTTAGCCGGAGTCCTAGGTCCAATTCCTACATTACGATTCTTAACCCAACTCTGTTACCACATTAAATGGCTTGGATCTCATCCAAAAAGGTAGCTCAAAGAGTATCCAAACATATATTTATACATTTAAGGGAAACTGAACAACGTAAGACTCTAAACAACTTCACTACTATATAATTTGAACAAAAAATTGTATTTTTTGTAACTTTCGTTTAGCTTATGATTTGAGAAGTCAAAACATGTTTCCCCAAGTATGTTTCTAAGACAAATGTGTGTTCGGTATTTTTTTTTTTTTTTTTTTGAGTATGTTCAGTTTTGTGTTTAGAAAATTCTAATTATATTGGTTTTATTTTAAGTGGAGATTATATTAACTATAGTTAAAATAATCTTTTGTGTCTTTTCATTGATAATTTTTTTAACTGCTTTGCTTGGATAAGTTTTGAACGAACATTTGGATCTACCC
Organism: Medicago sativa; assembly: GCF_051527215.1. NCBI lineage: Eukaryota > Viridiplantae > Streptophyta > Magnoliopsida > Fabales > Fabaceae > Medicago > Medicago sativa. The sequence goes on along the minus strand of NC_140752.1, from coordinate 26,583,359 downwards.
CAAAATCTTGTCGTACAATAGACAGAATGTTTGGATATAACTTTTTATTGAGGAAGGCTAAATGGAGCGTAGACGCACTCCTTTTTATTTATCGAAACTATTAAGTTTGAGACAAGTGAAACCAAACCCAACTTTGGTTCAAGTTTGACTCAAACAAGAGAAACACTTAATACAACAAATAAAACTAATACTCCGAACCAAATCCAACTTGGGTTTAGGTTTGACTCAAATAAGAGAAATACTTGAATCAGTGGATTGATTTGGGTCGAATTTTCTTGTGTGGCTTTTCCAAACTCGTCAAGCACACGGATGATTTGCTACAAATCAAAGTATATTAGCCAAAACACTCATTCGTACACACATTCTTCTATTAATTGAAATTCATGAATCCCACCAAATTTATGTGGAATTTACATGATTTAAGACTCATTTTAGCTTAAACTAATAGGAGAGAATGTATTGAGAATTATGTAGTGTCTTAGTAGTCATCAAAGAAGCAAACCTTTATTTGTAGCTATTTCCAAATAGCCACTTTCAGCCTAGTTATCAAATTAAGTAAACAAATTAATGAGAATTAACATTTACAGATGACAAACGACGCTTATTAAATCTGTAAAAATAAAACAGTTTATTAAAACTTAGCAAACACACATAATAAACAAATACAATCAGATGTATTAATATATTACCATGGCAAGAAGATGCTTTACTTCAACTCCTTGCCTCACACTGGTGTACAACCTAAAACACAAACTTCAGCATTTATAGCTATTATATGTATAGTGGAAAAATTCACAGTTAGGACATAAAAAAACTATATAGACATCCCAATCAAACTTCCTGTAATTTTATAGCTTACGCAAGAGTTCTCGTATAGTTAATGACTTCAGAGTAAAGTAAAAGGGAAAAAAATGAAGATTGGCAGGACTTCAAGAAAGTGAATTGTTTTGGTCTCTGTCTTGCCCACTATTCTCTTCAGGACTGTCTTCCTGTTCATGAACTGCAGAAGCAGTACAACAATCCTCATTTTGTCTTCCCTCACTCTCATTGGTTGTCTGTGCCTGCACATTTGAAGCTGAATTTGTTTGCTGCTCTGATATCAAGCTAGAAAGACCATTTTGCTTCAGGTATGTCTCCAACGGGAGATTTGCTTCTTCAAGAAGAGTCATCATGCTCAGAGTGTTTGGTCCAGCTTGCATGTCTTCCCGATCCGGTTGGCAATTCAAGTCTAATTGTCCCTTGGCAGCATCAGCCACTTGGTCTTGGTTACTTGAATCTAATTCATTTGGCCCTCTTGCTTCATTCTCCGAACCATCAACTGGAGTTAAATGTCGAGAGGTGCTGTCTACTTCTGATTCATCCTTGGTCCTCCATGATTGCTGATTTTTCTGAGCAATCTCAGCTTCGCGCTCAGATTGACGCTTTTTCTTTCGCATCATCAGGGTTTTAAACCGGCGTTTAACTGTCATGCAGACATTACATGTGCATGTAGGTTTGTGTTTGCCCTTCCCACTTGGTGGCTGGATACAGACAATACAGGAGCACCCAGGCCTATGACGAGGGTGTCTTGTTGTGGTCAACACTGGTGTCCTGCCAGAGTCACTTGCATCATCTCCAAGTACCGCAGCATTTGCTAAAGCATCAAGACCAGAAGATTCACGATCCAGAGCTGGCCTCTGGCTTGCCGCTGCTTGTCTTTGTTTCTTGAATTCTATTCCAAAATGATGGATATAAATGTTTTAGGGAACAAGAATTTGATGACATGAAAAACATGTCAACATCCATGTATAATAGTCATAGAATCACCATCCTTGATCATGCAGCATAATTTGCGATCATGGGTTTTTTAATTTCATTCAAAACATATAATTTAAGAGGTAAACAGGTTACCATGAAGTATTAATACAGAACTTGTTAACAAACGCAACAACAATATGGTAGCAACACCACCCATCACATTCTTGTCATATTGGTAAGAAAAAGTCAATTTTTACAAGTGGAGGCTCATAAGATCAGTTAAAGTTAAGACTGTTAGAAGATGTACTAGGATGACATTTTAAAACTCATTATGCTTATCAGTTTTGATAATTTTTTCAACAATACGAAGATGGAAAGATATAGTGCATAAAAGGTCAATACTTAATATTTATAACCATCCTGTGCATATTTTTCCTTTCTGAATTTCTACACCAACCGTACGGACTGTCAAATCTCCTAATTCAAACATAAGAACTAAATGTGTAAACTAGATAAAAGGCTTTTGCATTATTCAGGTGTGTGTTCCCTTTTAAAGAGATACAAAAAGGGAAAAAAGAAGAAGAAAAACTAGGAAATAAAAAGCTCATCAACAAAAAGCATCTGATCCAAATTTAAGAGGGAAGCCCATTTGGAACCCCAATCTATCAGTGTCCCTGAGAAAATCTATTACTAAAGTACAATTTTTTTAATTTGTTTTGTAAACAACATCTATATTAGCCAAAATTAAAATTTAAATAAAAGACTGGGGATCAAATTTCTAAGTAGCAGTCTCCCATAAGCAGACATATTGCAAAACCATTTGTTACTGCCAATTGAAAAATTCTCTCAGAAAAGCCTAGCTTTAGTGTAATGTCAACTAATTGAAGATGATACCATTTACTAGTAGTATTTATTGATCAGCAGTAACTATAAAAGCATAGCGTGGATTTAATTTAAAGCAAGAAATAGAGAAATACCATTGTTCATTCTCAAAAGATTATCCAGTTCCCTTGGATTCAATTCATTGGGAGCAGCACATGAACACCTGCTGACAGCATCGCATAAGCACAAAGGTCTTACTAAAAAGTTTTGGCAATAACAACATTACAATAGAGCCTTCTACTCACCTGCTTTGATCCCAAAAGTTCTCCATACACGTCCACTTAGGGGGAATAAGTACATCAACCGGTAACTTCCGCCATTTTTGGCAACTATCACACTGTGTCCACTGCTCACTTATCCTGTGGTACAATCATACTCCAAATTAAAAGACTATTGAAATATATAAGCTTCTGTATTAGAAGAACTTTCTAAAAGAAATCATGAAGTTCCATAGAAAATATAAAAGATGCAAGCAATAAAAAAAACATGCATACATTCATCTTACCCAGTAGATCGTACCACAAATATACTCTTCTTTCCAAACACAGGAGGCTCCTGAATGAATAGAAGTAAGTTCAAAGACCATACGTCAAAGTTAAACTATAAATATCAAATTAAATATTTTAACTATATATGCTATCGACACAAAGTTAATCACTGCTACGTGTGGAGCATAACTCATAAGAAGAGCAGAGATGCTAAAATTTGCAACTCCAATACTGGTTAGTGCATGCGTATTGATAGACCAATGCAGGTAAAGTCCATGTCATAGAACTTATATTTTCTTCTGATATTTAGATTCACCAGGACTGAAAAGCTTTGGATAGAAGATGAGTGTATTAATTAACTGATCAGTCTTGTTAAAAAAAAAAAAAACTGATCAGAACTAACGAAAGATTCTCCATAACTTTCGCCCCTCTCTATCATGCATGCATGTATGAGAACTAGAATGAGATAATTTCATAAATAATTACTGTTTATAATTAGTAAACTCACTTCATATTCTTCAAATAAGTGATCCTCGATCATGACAACACTTGGCTTAACTTCTGGAGGTGGACGAAGTAAATCCTGAGCCTCTTCCCAAGTAAGTTTCAGCTCCAGTGCATCCTCGCTATCAATAAGCAACCTCTTACTTTTTGACCCAATATTTCGAGTTCTTTTCTTCTCAGGAACCAGCACAGGTGGTAAAGACAACACATCTCTTTTCCTGCTTTCAGGCATTTCTACATTATGCCAATCCATGTCAGCACCAACTGAGTTCCACTTTCTAGAGAGCGCATTTAGGTGGGTTTCTGAACAACCCTTTTGAGACTGAAGAAGGCCAGAATAACCACTTAATATAGGTATATTCTCATAAACACCAGAATAGGAAGTTTCACTTGAATGAGAACCATTGGGCATATTAGACGGAAAAGTTTCCTGCTTAATAGGTAATTTAATATCAATTCAGTAAGTTTAAGTTTGCTATATGAGCTAAAATGGTTATTACCTGTACTGAAGCAGAATTTGTTGCCTTCCTGAACCCCATTATAAGTTTCCCCTCAGGGTCCATACGGCTAAATGTTACTGCAGATTTTTTAGAGAAGTTTAAATCTTTTGTTGTCAAATTTGAAGATAAAACAATGAATTTATACCAAAAAAAAAATGTATCAAATAAAATAAAACTTAGAAACAGTACAGAAAGCAACTGCTTTCATTTTCATAAAAGAGAACTCATTTGAACATATTCCCATCCCCAAAAACACAAGAAAATTTAGTTCAATATTTTTGGCACTTTGTTTAAATAAAACAAAAAGTTATCAGTAAAATTAGATAAACGTCTTAAAATTTCTCAGAAAACAGAAAAGAAAACAAAAAAATTCAGAAAAAAAATATTATATAGAGGCAGAGCATGTCTTCTACGTATGATTAATGATTTGTTAGCATATTGAGCCAGGAACTTGCAAAGATTCTGATTAATAACAGAAATACGTAGAACCAAAGAAAAAAATCTAAATAATCTCCAAATTTAGCTTATATTGCAGCACAGAAACACATACAGAAAAAAGAAGGTTCCAATTCTTAAAATGGGCAATTTAACAAGTTCAGTAGTTCTCACTAAAACATACCAGTATCGCCAGCTTGCAGTTGCATAGACTGAATACAGGGGGTTACCCCTTCTAAAACATACATCCTGCTATTATTATTTGGCCAAAATCTAAATTGAAACATCCATTCTTTTCCTTTCACATCTTGGATACGCAAAGGAAGGCCCTCAGGTTGAGAGATAGGAGGGAAATATGCCTGCACAATGCCATATTTTTTCAGTTCTAAGAAATGGCATTACTCTTCAAGAAATAAAAATAACTATAATAATGGGTAAATACAAAAGGACAACAGTTAAGTTAAAAAAATTACTTCAGCACATGCTTTTGGAAGAACCAAGCGACCAATTCGACCAGCATCACTTGCACTAAGCATCTTTTCAAAGAGTGGCACAATGGTGGAATTTGAACTTGAACATACCATAAATCATGGTTAAGGAAATGTTTTTCAGAGGCAAATAGTAATAGTCAAAACAGTAACAAATTATCAACTTGCATAAGTATCTTGCTTATAATTAACAATTTAAAGAACTAATTACAAAGTTGGATACTCTCCCGATATTTGCTGCAACTCTTGATCTGTAATTCTGGGCCAATATCGCGGAAGCAACTGATTCCGTCCCCGTCCTTCGGCAGGAGGCCTTGCTATACGTATCTGGGAAACCATGCCTGTGTTTCCTTCTAAGCCTGGAGATAGAGTTGGCCTAGGAGGTTTAGGTAAAAGATGACGAGATCTAGACGCCAATAGAAGTGGAGGTGACATTTTGCTTTGTTCCCTTTCATCAACAAGGACATTATGAAAGGGATTTGGCAAAGGAGCGGTAAGGGTCATACTCAAATTTGTCTGTGCCAGTGATTCATATATATCTTGCATGTCATTCTCTGCTTTGCCAGTCCTAGATGAACCATTTGAATCACGATGAAATTGTGACATCAAAGTGCTTCCAAATTCTCCAACAGAGGGTAAGACTTCTGGTTTGATTTCTCTAGAAGGTCCATCCAAATCAACATTGTGAGGTTTGAGCCAGTACCTCATCCCGTCATTTTCTGCATAATTCCCAACTTGCATACCCCTCACATTTAATTGGTTAGCCAGAGATATGCACTGCTGGGAACTGACATTATTTACTTTTGCTGTTCCAGATTCATTAGGCTTTTCATTACTAGCAATCTGTCAAGTTATCATTGCCAATTTTGGGAGGATACAGTTAGACTTCAAAAACAAAGCATCAATACAAAATAACCCAATTTTGGGAAGATATAGTTAGACTTCAAAAATGAGGCATCAATACAAAATAACCATATAAGCAAAAAGCAACAACCTCCTATATATGGAAGAGCACGATTGAATTGCATATCAGATCACTGTAATTTTTTTTTATCAATTCATAGAAAATTGAATGCCAGTCAATAATTTACATACCAATTACATAATGAAACAAGATTCAATAAAAAAAAATCTAAAACTTAAGACCTGCTATCTATCATCATACATTTTTTATCCCAAAAAAAAAAAAAATCATAAATTCTGATCTGATTGGGTAAGTTGTCAAAATCATAACCGAAACGATATTTCATCTATTTCCAGAGAGGTAAACATAAATGGTTATTTATATATGTAACAAGGTGAAGTGAGCTTACAGGTTGAAGTCCTGAAGTACTTGCACAGGTAATACAGCTTACACCACCAGTGTCAAGTATTTCAAGCTGAGACTTTGAAGCAACACATCCACAATGGAGACGCTGCAGATAATAGAACAAATAGGATCAAGTATACCATAGCTCATTAAAATACAAAAGTTGTGGGTAAAGAAAAGTGGTTTAGACACTCTACCTTGCCACATGAAGTACACTCTCTCCAACCAGATTCTTTTGCATGGAACATATCGCAAAAAGCTGATTGCTCATAAGCAGAACTAGAGTAGTAAAAATGTCCAGATTAAGAGTTAGAGCATGAAGCTATTTCTTGGTAAAGCCCAACTTCAAATAATTAAAAAATATTTACATCTATACTAATCATGGTAAATTCATGATCTAGAGAACAGATTTTGACTCATACAAGCATGAATATATGTGTGAGAATAATAACAGTAACTTCTAATATTTTCACTCTGAGCTTGCTTGAAAACTATGTCACAAGACTCGTGGGTATAAGGACCGAGATTCCCTACAATTACGGGTGACTACACTGCGTGACTGCCTGATCGAGATCGGACTGTTCATATCTCAAGCTCAATAATTTTAATATTTAAAGAAAATCAAAATCTATTCAAGTTATGAACCGTCAGATAATGATCGGATGGTCCTGCAGTCACTGTGAATGCATGCAATCAGTGACTGCAGGAAACGCATTTTCTGTGTAGAAGAATATGTATTAATTTTCAATAATATAATGTCTAATTATCATATGATGACACTCTGTTCTCATTCAACATTGTTTATACAGTGAAATTTCAGCCAAAAAAAAGCTCTTTCCAAACTTCAAAATCATAAATAAACAAACAGGCCATATATATTTATTTTTTTAGGTGGAACAGGCCATATAATTATCCAGCTTTTTTGATGTAGACATAGTCGCAAGTATCATCTGAAAACTCACACTTAAAGAGGAGATCCCAGGGTCCGACCTGGGGTAACCACAGAAAATGTTCAGCTAACTAGATATTGTCTGTTGTGCTAGGCCTTTTTTATTTTTTGAAAGCTCGGTATCCGGCCTAAGACCGACTAATCTGAGGGGTCCAATCGAATCCCATTGTCCATAAGCAAAGCTCTGGATGGACTAGCCCATCGAAATTGGCATTGGGGGAAACGAACTTGACACCTTGAAAAAGCACACTCCTATCTCTCATGTCATCACCACTAAACCAACACCACTAGCTCTGTTGAGTTAGGCCTACGAACAATATCTGGCGTTTCTTATGTTTTTTTTTTCAATTTCTTTTTCCATTTTTGGGAAATCTTATGCTACTTCGTATTTATCAGCAATAATTATATTTTGGCATTTACTCAATTTTATCAAGATACTGAAACAATTAAACTAATTAATTAATACATTAAAACATATGTACGTGCCAAAAAATAACGTTTTAAACTATAATCCGCAGCCACAATCTTACCAACAACCGCAACTACATACATTTTATTTTAAACAAATCCAAAAAGTTAAAGCGCAAACATCGCCAACTATAAAGAACCAACAACAACATAAAAAGGGTCAAAACGACAAAACGGTGGTTAAGATTCATTTAAGAAAAGAAACAAAAATTAACAAAATTCAAAATTTTATTCAAATTAATAATAAACCCCGATTTTTTTTTTAATAAATAAATAAACCCCAAATTCAAATTAACAAAAAACAAAAACAAATAATTCATAAAAAATGCATAAATCAAATAAAACCCTCAAATTCAATTTAACAAACAAATAATTCATGAAAAAAATGCATAAATCAAAATATTACTATTCCTAAAAATTCAAATATTCACTGTTTGATCCGTACAATTTCAAATCAAATCACGCACGCGCATAAAATTTTGAACGCACGCGCGTATCAATTTGAAATCTAGAGAAAATCATTACCCGCACTTATCACATAGATCGGCGAATTCACCGGATCGAAGAATCCAACCTTTCCGCCACCGAATCGACGTAGAAGTTCCACAAACAACGTTCATGCAACACTTTGACTCCATTTTCAACTTCAATTCCACAACCTTCACAAATTCACAACAATATCAAAATCAAAACCCTAACAATTTGAATCAACTCACCAAATTCACCGAATTCAAAATCGAAATTGTCGTACCGGAAGTTTGAGGGGAAGTTCAGGTACCGTCGGTTATGGTGATACGGCGGTGGTGTTGGCGGCGGCGGACGAGTTGCGGTGGTTTTGGATTTGCATTTGTGTTGCAGCGCGGAGAGAGTTTGAACGGAGGAGAAGAAGTTAGAGAGGAAATGAAACGGTTACCGGAGAGAAAATGGGAAGAAAGAAAGAGAAGGTGAGGAATTAAGAGAGGAAAAAATAAGAAAGCGTGTGCATGCAGAATAAGAAGAAAAGGAGAAGAAAGAAAGAGAGGTACTAAAATGCATGCACGATGTGAGATAGATGATTATACTTCAAGACTTGGCCAACTTCTCCACTTGCTTATCTATGAATTTATTTTTACTTTTTTTATTGGGTTTTTTTGTTATTTTTGGTGAAAGTTTAATGATTATTTTTGACATCATCATTATCATCATAAGTGTTGTAAGTGTTGCTATTATTGTTTTTTGATTTTTTTTTTTCATGTTTGGGTGGGTTTAATTGGATTTAGACCCAACTTCTTTGGTATAGTAGAAAGGAATGTGTTGGATTGTATGTAATTTAGAGAAAATATGGAAATTGGATTTGACAATTTGAATATGGCAACTAATAAGTACCAAGTATGTGTTTAGTCTAGCTTTTGGTTTAACGCAGTTGTGCGGTGAAACAAAAGTTAGGTAATTCAGTTTCACAAAATTACAGTAAATATTTGCAATTGGACGCGATATTTTACATTCTAATGTAGAACCAAACACTGCTTAAGATATTGTCATTTTTGTTTGGGTGTGATGACATTTTATGTGGAATCTTACTTGGAATTTTGATCACGCCAGTATTATAGTGTAGTTGAGCTGAGTTGAATCACAATTAGTTTAATTTAAATTTTTTATTTATTTTACATTTTATTTTTCTATTCGTCGTCTTGTTCAACTATGATTGAGTCAACTGAATCACGACAATGGGGTCTCAGGGAAATACTTCAGTGACTTAAAAATGGTGTCATTGGTGCCATAGCAGAGATCCTGGCCATTGATGTGTGTGGGTCCGCGTGGGGATGTGTGTGTGATGTGTGTGTGTGTGTGGTGGAGATGGAATTGGATGGTGCCATTGGTGCCATTAATGGCACCAAAGTGGAACCCTGGGGTCTCAATAGTTTGATCTATTTTTTTATTTTTAGCATATTGGTTAACACCACCTTTTTTGGCGTGATTGGACAATTCGCGTTGTGAATAAAATTAATTGGTTTTAACTATGAAACTTCAATCAATTGTCAAAGTCATTTCTAACATCATTTACGTCTTAAGGAGTTTGAGGTAGCAATGACGCATTGTCTTAAGGGAGTTTGAGAGGATGATGGAGGCAACAACAAACAAATATTAATGACTCTATCAGAAATGGACATCATATTTCTACCCTAAAAATATTTACAATGTTCAATACCGATATTTTCATCCAATGTATAACTGTTCTACTCACACGTAACAATCCTTCCCTTAATTATAAATTCATTCATTCGTTTGAAATTCTTCCCATGAAGCAAAAGTTATTGCTACCACGTAAATGTGCATTGTAGTTGTACACAATATAAAAAGGCATGAACACCGTAAGGAAAACTTTTGATGCTAGGAGCTTATATCTTTAGTCAAACCATTAGTACTAGTATTGGATTATGAGGAGAACCTAAAAATCGACGACTCATCACATGAGATTAAGAGTAAAAAAGGAGTTTTTACATCACATTTTCATCCAAAATCTTGTAACATTAATTATATAATCTCTTCAATTGTTTGCTGCTCAATACTCATATTTTCCTCCATTGTGAAACTCTTTTACTCACACTTGACATATCAAGAATTTCCCTCATCGGCAAAAGTCATTATGGATTAATTAAAAGTCACCCTTGTTGGATTAATTTATGATCGGTATAATATACTTCTTAAAAAAAAAAGTTGTATAATATAATACATATAATGAAATTCTTTTCTTTTTTAACAAATAAAACTAGTTACAAACCCGTGCTTCGCACGGGGGTTAACTACTTTTTTGACAAAATATTATATCGGACGGATAGATTGCGAAATAACAGATAATTATAAACCATAACACAATATTTAGAGTACTCCTGCATCACGGGTTAGAAAATGAAATGTTCAAAACGGCTTATCACGATTAACAAATGAAAACGTTAAGGACTTTTTTGTAGAGAGAGATACAAAGCAAGTTGCAGCAAAGACAACAATTGAGAAGGCTAAACGTGCATTGGAAAAGTAGTGGCTTTCAACAATTCAATAATGTAAAGTTAATTTAGTAGAATAATTGTGAATTGTGTACTTGATCTGATCCACCACCCCTGCACTATGCAGAGTCAATCTAACCTCGTGGGTACCCACTATACGGGTACTCGTGGGTATTTAGGTATCCATGGGTACACATGGAGTTTTGAATTTATTTATTTTTTGGTACAAATAAAAACTTTTTTTTAATTACCAAAATACCTCAACTTTTAAACATCCATACATAATCCGTTCAAAATTTCATAAATCATACATAATCCATAGGAAATTCATGATTCTTAGATAATATATATGTTTTATGATGTGAATGAAGTGGAAATGGTAAACCTAATAAGATTGAATTAAAAAAATTTAAAATAAAAATAGGTTATTATTGAGGATTTTTAGGTGGGCGGTAAAATTTTCTTCAATATGGTAACAACTTTAAGTAATAAGATATGATATATAAAGATATTTTAGTAATTTACTTAATTTATTATCAGGTATGGGTACCCGTGGTTATAGATACAATCAAATCCGTGTCTGTGTCCATATAAAAATGGGTAGTCAAATACCCGTTTATTATACCCGTTGATACTCGTTTAGCTACCCGGTCCATGCCCGTGACGGATTTTACCCACGGGTACCCGTGGGCATTTAGAATACTATGGTTTTGAAATTCTTTATTATATGTTTGAATAAGTTATAATTTAGAAAATCTGTTTATTACTAAAACCAATTCGTATTTGCGCTCAGGTTTCTATTCTTTTTAATAATGTTGATACAATTTATCTAAGAACATATATGTAAATGTTGCAGATTAATAACTCTAAAATGATAAACAGTCAAAGTTGCACATTTATAAACTAAAAAGGATCATTACATCTACTAATGCGGGTGGGGTTCCAGAAGTGGACCTCGATCCAACCGAAAAACTTTTTTGCTATAAACTTTTTAAAGTAATGAAGGAAATTTGTTCTAAAGGAAAATATTATTATTCCAAAACATTGGAAAATGTATTATACTTGGCATCCTAGTATGATAGCAATTCCAATCCACATGGTATTATTCTTATAAGGTGTGAGAAGCTATAAACTATCTACAATCTTCCACATGACTACCATGTCACATGAATGAGTATGTTCAATAACAACAAATAATTCAATTTGCCAAACACTTTCTACTGAGCTAATAATGGACAAAGTAAACTCTCTTTTGAAATATTGAATAACCAAAAGCATGGATAAAGAGAACTCATAACTTCCATGAACAATTCATAAGTTCATGTGAACCCCTCTGAAAAAGTATCAATCCACAAAGGTTCTTCAACTCCTTCTTCCAAAGAAAATAAGCTTACAAAATCCTTTCACCACTTTTGAAGAGTTCTCCTCATCATTTATCCATTTCTTCCTGTTGTGGATTGATTCTTGCATTGCTTCGTTACTCGGCGAAGGAGTAGAGATTTGAATCTCTGAGACTTTAGGTGAGGTAACATTACTTTCTTCTATTTCTTGATTCACCTTAGAATTCACAGTATATATTAATGGTTTGTTAGGTAATGCAGCTGTAGAAGTTGTGATCATGTTAATATTATTTCGAAGTTGGTTATTATCACCACGAAGTGAAGTTGTCATTGAAATATTATACAAAATATACATGCCAGAATACAATTTCCAAAAGATTAGAATATGAGTGAAAATGCAAACTTCATATTCATAAAAAAAAAATAAAAAAATAGAACATTTACATGAGATTGGAGCATTTTCTTTTGACATTGTTTTCAGCCTTCTTGTTTTCTTAACTTGAAGAACATTTTTTCTAAGAAGTCTAGCCTTTGCTACTTTATTTTTTCTCACCCCATCTTCAAAAATCAAGTGTTCCTTTGACCTCTGATGATCCATCTTAAACCGAACTTTGTCAAGAATTTTGATTCCAAAATCTTTCCCAAGCCATTTTAATATCTGCAAAGATACCATAACCACAACCACTCATTGTTGAGCAACAATTGACTATAATTAATGAAAAAGCAAGCAACAACAATATAGTGACACCTAAATTTTGATTGAAACTACTTATAGTTGAACAAATAGAACCCCAAGGATAATAGAAGGATATGTAAGAACATGTTGAGTTAAAAGGATAATAGAAGCTAACTTAGCAACACTGAAATTGATCACCACTATTGGTGACAAAGGATGTCCAAGAGAGAACAATCACATTCAAAACAACATTTCATATTCCCTCCAAACAAAGGTTAGTTTCAAGGCGGCTGCCTAGCACTTCCACCTTATTTCATCTTCAATTGATCCACCAAGGTTGAAAACACTCATATTTAAGTATGATTTCTGCAAAATAGTGCAGAAAATTTTTCCTTGCTAGAGGAGACAAAATGTGAGAGTTTAGGATCATAAAATTATAAGTTATCTAGCATCATGGCCTACAGTTTTGTTAACTAATCATCCATATACTTGTATAATGACCTAAACCACTTGTCACTTTTGAAGTGACTCATTTTTTAGACTTATTATCAGAGCATAAATAGCTTTGTTAATACGCTTTTTTGCTGCAAAAAGTGATAAAAGGTCATTTATTTACCTGCATTGTGATCCCTCTTTTTCATGCTGGCCTGAAAATTTAAGGCACTAAAATATATAATTTTGATAAAGTTGTATAGTCCATCACCAAGGATTAATGCAATGGAAATAAAAACCTGCATCATGAAAATAAAGAAAAGTTAAGACTTAAAATGGAAGAGAAAAAACACAACTCAAATCAAAGAAGTTCTAACAGAGTGTTCTTAAGTTTTTGTTTATTACTCTTCATGATGTTTCTTTGTCTCTGCAACATAACATACACATTGATGAGAAGATAGACATAAACTTGGAAAAACAGCTTCTCAAGCCGATTCATAACTCAAGTTTTGGATTACCTAAAGTCAACCATGTACCTTAAAATTCTGTGACAGAACAGCTGTGTTTAAATAGCAACTGGGACATATAGGCAAATTATAAAATTATGAAATTAAACATGAAGAAACTACTGTATGTCCTCTTTCAAACGCAACTGGTCCCACTAGAAAAGGAGTTTCCAAGCTTAAGATATTAACTTTCTAAGCTGACTGACGCAACATAACTTGTAAAATCGAACAGCTCAATTCATAAAATCACTATAAATCACATAACCAATATAAAAATATAAGACTTGACAGTATTAAAGTAGTAAAAGTAAGCTTTCCAATCTAATTGGTTTCGCAACCACCAGATTCATATTTATGCAGGCATATATCAACTGTGTGCACAATTATAGGACATAACAAATTTTAGAGAATAGAGATACATTTGAACTTATACTCTTTGAAAAATGAAAGCATGAATTATATCACAGGTATGTTACAATCATAATTTGCACTTTTATATTATCTAGTACTAATCATAATTAAGCATGCTCAACTGTTTTGCATACAAACAAAACATCATCAATTTTATCACAATCATAATTAAGCATCAACTTTTTCAAAATACAAAGGTAATTAACCCAATTCAACATCAAAGGCATCAACTTTTGAATAAAAAACCTTCCTCCAACTCTTCCCGAATGTGGTATTCTAAACTTGGTTAAAGACTGCAATATAAAGCAACCATGAATTTGTAGGTTTCACAGTATGAAGTATCACCTTCACTTTATTGTTCATAATCTAATTTAGAACAACTTAGTTCTTAGCTACCTCAAAGGGTCCAAGACCAACACCTAGATATGCCTTGTAGGTGGAAGCCATCAAAGCTGCCATTCTAACTATTCCATGAACAATAGTAACTCGTAATCTTCGCTCCCTCTCGTAGCTGAAAGCAGGAAAGAAAAGATGAAAAATAGATGAACTATGAGTTAGCAAAGTGATTTATAACCAAATTAACCGATTTGGAAATTAAAATATTAAAAGAAATAACTATGCATAAATTTTGTAACATCCTCAATGGCATCAAACACAAAAGGCAATAGATGAGTGGATGCATTAGTTAAACAATAACAACCACTGAAGAATGACGCGAAACGTAAATTTTGCACAAACTTTCAACTTAGGGTGTCAAATGATCATAAATTCCCTGACCAAGATACCAAAATTTGACAGCAAAGTACCAATCCAAATAATTTTTTTCTATTAAATTTTTCAGAAGTAATAGATGGAGTTCCTGAAAGGGAATATGAAATGGGACTTTTCTGGTTCTAATCAAATTTGAAGGAAAATATATAATACCCTATTGTGTTGTTGAATCATAGTAGCGCATGTTTTCTGGAAAAGGGCACACGCCTCTCTGTCAAACATCACCAAGGTTGCACTCTCAATGTTGTCAATCACCCTTATCTTGATAAGAAACCTGCAAAATGGATTATAAAAAGTTAAAAGCCTCAACAATATAATCATGTTGGTAACAGATATGTCAAAACAGTGTCCTAAAATCATGATTTTTCTTAGTTTGGATCATTACCTTGAAAACACTTTAGTGACATGCTTATCGCATTTCTTGCAGAATTACATCTGAGAGTCTGGTATGACTGCTTTACTGCATGAGCAAGCAGTGTAAAACCAATTTTCAGAGTTCAAAATTCAAATCCAAATATAAGCTAGTTGATTGTGATTAAGTACTGAACAGTAATGAATCAGATCTCAAAATAATAAGTTAATATAGTTTTCATACAGTTGAGTAGTCGTTAAGACCCTGCAAGGTTCTTCTCTGAGTGTTCAATAAAAATTTCTCCACAGGCTCTAACTGAGCATTCAACTGAGTTATGCTCTCAAGGGGGAAGGCACATCAGCATTTTCAGAAATCCTAGCATAAAAAAAACACTATACTTATGAGTTCATTTAACAACACTTGTACTTATTAAAAATATAAAATCTAATTAGACACAATCATGAGATTAATAACTATTCCTCGTAGCAACACCATCAACACATGTGGGATTGAAAACCAAGAGGGTGCATACCATCTACATATTGGTAATAATTAGGAGAAGAGGTCTGAAAATAAATCCACCTCCAGAACCAAGTAAGCCTCCAAAAATTCCACCTACAATACCACTCAATCCACAAAATGCAAGTGATGTAGCACTCCATTCCATTGATGCCTCACATATGTATTTTAGGCTCCCTGTGCCCATCCTCATTTTGTGATCCTTGTGCAACTTGAATCCTTCAAAGCCAAACACCAAAAATGCAATTGGAAACTGAAACAAAAAATGGACATGTGTATGGCAATTAGAAAAGTCTAACCACATTGCATTTATAGAGTTTTAAAAAAGGTTTGTGACCGCGATTCTTTGCAATATCAAGAATCATGATGAGACTGGAAGTCCGCGACCATTACTGCGATTCATAATATGTTTGGTTATGTAATTTTGTAATCGTACCTGCAAGCCGAAGAACACCCAATACCATACACTGCAGTCCTCTACATCAGTCTGCAAACCAACAATAAACTGCTTATTTTAAAAAGCAAAATAAATAAATAAAATTAATAGAACTCTTAGTGAGTGAAAGGGAAACTTACCTTGATGATTTGAATTAAGAGGAAAGAAAGCCAAACAGACAAAAGCATCAACTGAGAAAAGGGAATATTAGAGTTTGAATTGAACATTAGTAGCTAATACAAACTTAATTCTACACAAAGTGTTTAAAATTATATCCAAACATGTTCCAACTTACATCTCATATATATTTCTCAGTGAGAAGTTCAGGGCATGAAAAAACTAATTCCTTCATTGTTAGCCAGGACATTAAATTCTTTCACCAAAATTTCATACATGATTTAATCACCAGCATTTGTACTATGCAGTACTTTCACTAAAAAATATATTCATACTAATTGTGAATGTTAACTTGTATGTCCAATGATCATGTTTACATGACATAACATATAATTCCAGAAACTAATAATAATTCATGAAAAGTAAATTACCTCTTTTTTATTCTAGGATGGTTTCATCCAAGCTTTTGTTCTTGGTTTCTAGATTTTCAAGGTGTCACGTATAGTGTTTATTGGCACGGTGTATCATATAGTGCTTGTAGAAAACTCCCATCATTGCATAAGTGGGACAAACGATTGGGCGATATCAAAACATTAGAACTATGGTTTCCAGAATTTGGTTATAGTTAATTGAATCAAATCTCAAGAAGCACAACACTATTACAAACTATTATAGGATCCTTTATAAAAAAAAATTTATTAAGCTATTGTGTTGAGCAGAATCAAGTACAAATTAGAAACAAAGAAGAATTCTAACCTTTAACAGGCTTGCTCGCGCTGCCTTCACTAATCCCTTTACTACTTTGCATCTCGTTGCTGCTGTTATAGCAACAATCAACAGGAACGGCTTGTCCAGATCCAATCCATCACGTGTCATCTAACAAACAAAAAACTTTCCTAATTAGCATAACTTTAATTGTGGCTAACATTCATCCTAGAATAAAGTGAAAAGGTCCAAATTTTGATGATAAATGTAAGGAAAAAAGCATATTGGCGTTCAGAACAAATAAACATGTAGTCACTTGTGGCAAACTGGCTGGTGGTGGAGCATTAAAATTCAGAGATGATAAAGGCAGATTAGTAACTGGTGTTCCAAGCACAGATGATGAAAAAGGATGAAAACAAAAATACTGTGGTTTAGACAATTTGGATACTTAGTTTGATATGATTCAATTTATATCCTTTGCATAATCAACAAAACAAACCAATAAACACAATCACCAAACAACAAAGACAAAAACAGAAATTTTCAAAACATGAACCAACAAACAAAAGAGCAAACCGGAATCACCCAAAAACAGACCAAAACCTCAAAATCTAACCCTAAAATAATAAGAACAACTCTCCAAAAACATGCAACCAGAATCAAGGAAAAATCAATCCTCTAACATTCAATCAAACACCCCAATCGCAGAAAAGAATAAGAAAAACACATAAAGGAATTTAATTAAAGGAAAAAAACAAAACCCTAACATGCAATCTGATAGGAAAAAAATAAAACACCGTTGTGATGAGAAGAACTTATCAGAGAAGATGATCATGGTGGCGGTTGGTGTTTGATTGGAGGTCTGAGACCGGCTCAGAGAATGACGACGGTGACGGAGAGATAGAACCAGAAGCTGATGAACGATTGTTTTTAGGAAGGGGACGACCGGACACAAACCTGCGATATGGAACAACCAAAGAGAATTATACATGCATGGAGGCGCCGCCGTTTTTCGCGACGGTGGAGAATGGTTTTCTCCCTTTCTCCTCCTGTTCCCCCTTTCTTCTCCCGTTCCCGTTTCTCTCTCCCTTTTCTTTTCTCCTGTTTTTTTTTCTTTTCACATATATATATATAGGCAGGGGAGTCCAATTAATTAATTTACCAAAATGCCCCTCAGAAGGGCAAAATGGTAATTTCAACGGACATTCATTTTCTTATTTAGTTTAGTAGATGACTTGGCTGTATATTTTTTTTTTTTTTTTTGTCAAGTAGTCTAGTTGTTAGAATTCACCTTTTTTAAAGTGAATAAGTATCTGTTTGGTACTGCGTTTGAAACCCTCAAACGTGGGTTCACTTTTTAAAAAGCGGTTTCACCAAAAAGTTTGGTGTTTGGATACCTGCAAAAGCAATTCAACCAATCGTGAAAACAGTCCCAAACGCAGGTTTATAGGAAGCCAGATATTGGAGCTTCTGCGGCAACAATGAATCAATTCCAGGATTTTAAAGTTTGATGATAGATTTACTTACCATATTACCCTTATCTTATTCTCCAATTTCCTATACATTTGCTTCGGTACTTACCATTTTTTCTTCGTGAATGTTAAAGATGAACATAGAGAAAATGGGAAAAAAAACTTATAAAAAAAATAATAATAAATAATAAACTTTTCCAATGTCTGCCGACTGCCGCTTGCAGTGCGTTGGCTGTAGGTTGAAAACAACAATTGGGATTTCTATTATTTAACTAACTCTTTGGCAGTGTTTATATTATGGGCTTTCTATTATTTATTTTTCTTTTGTTTAGAGGATGTTTATTTTATTATCAGTGTTCCAAAAGTTAAATTAACTTTCTTCAAAAAAAAAAATAATGAAAAAGAAATAAAATAATGTTAAAAAAAGGGTTATAATTTATATTGAAGTTGAAATTCATTTATAAATTTTAGATAAGTTGAAATATTTATCTAAAATGAAAACGAAAATTTAAATACAATTAAAAGGGTAATTTGGTCATTTAATGTTCAAAATCAATTTTGATGCAAACTATCCAAACAACATCAACTCGTAAGAATAACTTTTAAGTGAGTATATCCAAACATAATCAATTCACATCAAACTCACTTTTAACCAAAATCAATTCTCTCAAACTCAATTCTATCAAAATCAATTCTCACCGCCGTCATACCAAACACACACTAAGTGAGGTGTCCGAGGTTTGAACCCGACCCCTGCCAACTGAGCTATGCTCACGGGGTATATAATTTTATCAGTAAAATGTATAAAACTTTTTAAATTGTTAGTTAAAATTGCATAGTTAATTATCATTTTTTAAAATTCATGTTCTTTAGTGGAATAGCCATGTGATGTCATTGTGAGGAGGTGATGACGTTGGAAGAGGAAAAGAGAAAGTCCTAAAGGCTAAAGCACGTTGGCACGCATGAGAAGATTTCCACAAACACTCGACGTAAGACATTGAATGTGATCTATATACTACTCCATCCGTTTCAAAATGAGTGTCGTTTTAGCCAAAAAAATTTGTTCCAAAATGAATGTCGCTTTCAGTTTCCAATGCAATAATAACTTTTTCTTTTCAATTGTACCCTTCAATTAATATTATGTTACACTACTTCCAAAGTATTATTTTTTCTTTAACGAAAAACAAACCAATAGTTGATTAGGATAATTTGATAAAATTGCTATGACATTTGACTACTTTATTATATTCCTTAATATGTGTGCAATTGGCTAAAACGACACTCAATTTGAAACGGATGGAGTATACTTTAACATCTTTCAGATAATTAAATCTTGTTTCGTTTGTAAAAACTTTTTTTTTCCTTTTTAAAATATACTCCCTCCGTTTTAAAATGAGTGTCGTTTTAGGTGTTTACACACATATTAAGAAATGCAATGATTAAAAGAAAGAGAATGGTTATTTTACCAAATTATCCTTATTAACTGTTGGTTAGTTTTAAAAGTAGTACTTTGGAAGTAGTGTGCAGAGTATTAATTGGAGGGTACAATTGAAAAGAAAATGTTATTATTGCATTGGAAACTGAAAGTGACATTCATTTTGAAACACATTTTTTTGGCTAAAGCGACACTCATTTTGAAACGGATGGAGTATTTCATATTGATTTGTTATTAAGAATAAGCGAGACTTTTGAAGTGAATTGTTAAGATGATAAAAATAAAATATTCTTTCAAAAAAAATAAAAAAAAAATATTAACTAGAAATGATTCATTTATAGGAATAATGAAAACAACTCTTTTCTGATTTTCAGAGTTTTAAAAATATACGTAAATATCATTTCAAGAGTCTATTATACTTATGTTAACAAAAAAAATTACACAAATTTTTTTTTTGACACAAATTTTGAAAAATGATAGATGGAGACTTAAATTTCTTAATGGCGCAACTCATTATGAATAACTTACTTGAAGTCCATAATATCGTATCATTTTAAAGCAATTCATTCATTTTTCCACTTGAGATGCACAACTCTTATAAGAATCCATGACATATCCCAATGTTTATGCGAGATATTGTTGCGAAGAAGTTACTTCAACAAACAAAAATTTTGCAATTTTTTTCTTATCATTCTTCTTCATGTCGTGTAGCAATTGTCAGGTCGGAAGTGTCACATTGCTGATAAAATAGAAGTTGAACAATTTTATAAGTGAGATGGCTCGTAAATTAAATGTCTTAAGATTTTGAGTAAAATGTGATGTTCAGATTCACTTGTATAATTGTTTTTGCCCCAATATAGATGATCTCCCAAACTCCACTTATGACCCAACAACGACACCGACAAAAGCCTTTAATCGACTCCTTGTGTCGAAATCTTCTAAAAGTGAAATTGAACATTTTATATATGAGAATACTCATAAATTCATTGCCTTAAGGTTTTTTAGTTAAAATATGATGTCTCACTTATGTGTTTGCTCTTAATCTAATGTGAATAATTAACATGCTTCCCTTATTACCCACAACTTCAATAATGAAACTCTTAGAAACACACTATTTGAATTTAACTACCCTCTGAAGAACATACGGATATTTTTTTTTAATAAATTAAATTAGCTCACCCAAATTGACAAAAGAGATAATCGAACATGAGACTTTGAAGAGGAGCACATTCCAAGTCACAAGCCAATACCACTAGGTCAACCCAAGTGGGTTAATGTATAGATATGTTATGGGTCTTGTTAACCAGTGCCCCCGGGGCACTGGTTAAGGAAACAAATATAGTAATATTTGTCTTGAAAGCTATGTAATCAATGCATTAAAAGATTAAAAAGTGTCTTTTTTGACTTTCACTTTCTTCTTTTAGCTTTCTTAACCAATGCCTTGGGGCACTCGTTAACATTTTCCATATGTTATGTTATATATCAAACTAATTAAAAAAAAAACATTTAAAAACGAAATTGGCTATCAAAATACATTCAAAACTAAACTACATTAACAAACTCATACTTTTATAGTAAAGGCTCTTCACACAATTAACTAAAATCCAAAATGACTAATCACACTTTGTGGAAGTGATAAAGACATATGATTTGATTGTGAAGAAATTAACGGGAGGAAGGAATTGAGTGAGGAGTCAATGGGAAGGGCAAGGACGGAACGGATATAGTCTATCTATCTCCATTTCAGTTCGTGCGGCTGTCTA
The DNA here is from genome assembly GCF_051527215.1 of Medicago sativa. Classification (NCBI taxonomy): domain Eukaryota; kingdom Viridiplantae; phylum Streptophyta; class Magnoliopsida; order Fabales; family Fabaceae; genus Medicago; species Medicago sativa. The sequence continues at coordinate 26,561,680 of NC_140752.1, read as the reverse complement.
GTACATCATGATGTCATAATTTGAGTTTTTTTTGAGTTTATTTATTATTTTTTTGTGTCAACCCTCTATTTTTACTGGAAAGAGATCACGTCCTCGTGAGTTTAGCTATAAAGACAATGCGCAATATTTGCAAGGTCCGGGGTTCGAATCCTGGACACCACAAAGAAAAAACGAAAGAGGTCCATTTTGAAAAGGAAAAATGAAATTTTAACAGCCAATTAGTGACGACTTTTTTTTCTCCATTCTTATTGAACAATAACAATAGAGAGAGAGAGAGAGAGAAAAAAGGAAAAGAGAGAATAAAAGTACAATGAGAGAGAGAAAGAGAGAGTTGTCAAAAAAGTTGTTTAAAAATGGCTGTTCAAATATTATTTTCTTTGAAAAGAATGAGATTACGATAATTTAGAATTCGACGAAGATAAGTAAATTTTAAGAAAAATTGTTTATAGATAATTTGAGTTTTTCTTGATTTTATTTTACAGAATTCGATAGAGATGTAAATAAAGAGTAGTGAAATTTGTACGATCATTGTAATAATTTTTGTGATAACCTTCTTTTTATTTCTTTTATTAGTTAAAAATAATAGAGAGAATAAAGAAGAGAAAGAATAATACCATAATGTAACGTGGAAGAGAGGTGTGTTCAAAAGTTGTCATAAAATGAATGTTTAAATATTATTTCTCGTAAATAAATTTCAAAAAAAAAATTGTTTATGGATGATTTGAGTTTATTTTGATTTTATTTTTGACCGAAAGTTGTTTCGATCACCACAATCTTGAATTATTATGAAAATGATCTAATACAATTTAAATATTTTTTTAGACATCATACAACTTGAAGAAAAAGAATTATGCACCGATGAGTTGATGTAAATATTCTATATTGTCATCCAATCAAATTTTATCATATTATATCGCCACTTTGTTATCCTACAATTTTCAAAATATCTCAACATGCATACCTGGTAAAATTTGATTATTCACAAAAACAAAAAGGTAAAATTTGACTAAATAAAAAAACTCACACACACAAAGTGGAGGTACCGGGGTTCGAACCTGATCATGACATTCTGTCTAGCAATTTCGGCTTTGCCATCTCGTCTATCTACCAAAAAAAATAACTAAATAACTCTGCAAAATAGTTTTTCCCTAAAAAAAAAAAATCTGCAAAATAGTTTTATAATATTGGTACTGTTATGAAACTATTAGAATAAGAACATGAATAAAGAGAAGTAAAGAAGAAGAGAGAAAAGGAGAGAAGAAATATGATTCTATTATTCTCTTGTGGTGTACAATGATGTTACATGTGATCTTTATTTATAGAGAAGTACAATGATATGACTTATGAATTAAGTACTTAAGAGATAAGTACAAGGGTTTGTGGACATCCAATTATGATATTCATAACACTCCCACTTGGATGTACATCAAGAATATGCCTCATTAAAACCTTACTAGATAAAAACCTGATGGGAAAAAAATTCTAGTGAAGGAAAGAGAGTACAACATCCTTTTGTGTCATAATCTGCCTCGTTAAAAACCTTACAAGGAAAACCCAATGGGATAAAACCATGGTTAAGGGAAAAAGAGTGCAGAACACATTTGTGTCTCCCCCTCATAAAGACAATTATATATGAGACGAAGAAGTTTAAACAATCTTTTATACTAGTTACTCATAATCTTTACTTGGCGGTGACTTTGTAGAAAGATATGATATATCTTCATACTCTTCTCCAAATTAACAGCTCTTGAGATATCTTCACATTGAGTTGTTGAAAGAACCTCATTTTAAAATTAGAAAACCACAAGTTTCTTGTATGTGTGAAATCATAATCCTTAATAAAGAGCATTCTCCACTTGATGTAGTGCTAACATTTTCAAATGATCGGATGATATTGTCGTTTCTTTAAGATACAAATTGTATGCTTGACTTTGCTGCAACATCTGTATTTACTAATATTGACAAAAAAAATACCATGCCCTCACCTGACCAATTCAAATTGTTCATAATTTTCTTGAGGACGCGATCTTTACTCACATCAAGTGACATCACAATCATTCTAGTACATAATCAATTAGATTTGTCCATATCAACATTTATATAACAAATTTTAAAATCTCATCAGGAGTTCTAATAATATATATACGATTATCATAAAATCGATTATAACAAATTCATTTCAAATCCTTAAAATGGACAAATGATGTCATCTTTTCAATAGTTTTGATAGTGTGTCTCACTCAAATGAAATCCTTCAAGGAGTTTCATATAATCACCACTATCAAGTGGGTCATAAAAATAAATTGTAGCACATCTTTCATATAATTTGAGCCTTTCATGTGCTACTGAACTTAATCAAGTATGAAAAAATTCTTGAATTCACTTCTGGTGAATATGTCTTTTAAAATAAATGGCAGACATTTATAAATTCACTTCCAGTGAACATATCAAATTCTATATATGTATTTTACCATTACAATTCTTTTTTCGCGAGAAAAATCATATATATCCATTTAAGTTCACACCTTCAAGTGTGCGGACTACAAGTCCAAACAAATTCTGCTTCATGAAGCGGTTTGATTTCATTGAAATTGTCTATTTCTATTTGTAGATATTTTCTTTATCTATAATCTTTAATAGACTTTAACCCATGATCCTCATTATTACTTATAACATATAGCGCTATATTATATCCAAAAATACGTCGACGTTGACTTCATTTCGGTTCCATATCATTCCATTGAGATCTTTCATTCATGACATAATTTATCGATATTTCATAAGTTTTAGGTACCTGATCAGTTCTTCTAGATCTGAAAAAATCAATTATGTCATAAAACTCTTTTAGAGTTTCTATATTCTTGTTTAGGTTATCTTTCCTTTAAGCTCATTTTCTTATTCAAGGTTTTTTTTTATATTTATTATTATTTGGAAACGAATGATCTATCATGCTTCAGGCATGATTGAGACTCATTTGCAATATTAGATTATCCGACGTGGACATCTATTTCGTTTGGAGCATTAGCAGCTGATGTTGATTTGCTTACCTTTGCAAATGAGTTATATCTTGACGATCAAGACGAGACAATAATATTTCCTTTCAAATAATTTATTTGAACTTCTGGTTCACATTTCCAGCTGCTTATTATCTCCCCCTAATATTGGAAAAACTAATCCATCAATTTATAATTAGCCTACTAGGCCGTAAACAAATTGGATCAATATAATATATGATTGATGGAGATTCATATCAAATATATTTTTCCGATATTCTTTCAAGATTTATCTTAGTGCATAATTGTGACATACACAACACACATCCAAAAACTCACTTAGATGAGAAATATTAGGTTGTTAACCTACAACCAATGATAAATCATGATATGTATGATCTCATAACCAAAATAGAGATTATAAATCTAGTAGTGTGTTGGCTTGATGCATATCAATATCTCAATATACAAGATTATTGATTCCCAAAATTGAGTTTATAAAGCATGATCTCTTAACCAAAATAGAGATTATAAGGTATGGTCTGATAAGTATCAATCATACAATTAACTTTAGACGTCTAAAGAATGTATCTTCAAGTCCATTTTTATGAGCATATGCTACCAGCTTTTCAATTAACGAATGATACTTGTCAAATGCATTATGAAAACTTTAGAAAATAAACTTAGTCAAATTTGTTGACATAATAATCTCACAAACTTCTGGTTGTGAATATACATGTGATCATTTAGTTGATGCATCATGATAGATCTGGGATAACCCAACCGGTCTTGCCAACGATAAATTTGTAAACTTTTGGTTTACAATAATATGTGTTTTCATTGCACTAATAATATAAAATGTAAACTTCAAGTTTACAATTATGTGATTCCATTGCACTAATACAAGTGTAGTATAAATCAGAGATAAAAATAATTTTTTTTCCACTTCACTTATTTTTTCCAGAGTATATCTCGTAATATAAAGATTTTTTGTTCTCAATATGATATCAATTTTGATGGATATCTTAAATCTCAATAAAATTTTATGAGAATGCAATCTCATTGTGTAACTTTGTTTCTCAATATAACAATAAGTTATAGCTCTTAAGGAGCCTTCATTGATCTTGTAGTTCTTCGGGAACTATATTATAAATGAACAAGATGAATCATTATTTAAGCAATCCTTCAGGGATTGTTTAATACACTCCAGATTGAGCATTTTGAAACATAATTTGTAAACCTCTGATTTACATTAATATATGATTAATCTATTTTAATCCATTTGAAACAATAATGAACAACAAATAATCATGATCAAATGAAATTATAGAAAAATATTCTAAAGCCTTGATTAATCTCTTGCATTACCATAATTATATCAATTATAAAATAAACTAGACAAGAAATTTTTTGAACAAGTAAAAATTTATAAATCATACAATTTTTCTTTCACGGTACTATTTAGCCACACACAACTTACGAATAAAATATTTTTCCAAAGTTTGACATCTCCAAAATGTAAATTATATGTGACATAAAAATAAAATAAATATATTTCTTAAGAAAATATACATATCTGACATAAAATATTTATGAGATAATAATCATGAAGGAATTTTCAAGAATTATGTAGAGAAGAGTTTGTGCTTACCTTGTAATTCAAGCCTTCTGGAAGTCTTATGCAATAAGAAAGAAGAAAATCACAACCAAACTTTGATCATATAATAAGGAAACAATCTTGCAAAGATTCGATCCATATAATAGAAATATGATCATATCAAGAAAATCTTTGATCAAATACTAGTTTTCCAACTGATATAAGCTTACACTAATGGAATTTTATGACCTTGACATGCATCATATCAATAGTAATCTCTACTAAAGTAATTACCATAACCATGATATATGTTATATAAAACAAATAGTATGAGCCATTCACTTATGGGAATGACGTTCAATGTGACCTTTCACCATTTTATTCAAGAATCACTCTTTGTTCAATTACAAATGTGACTAATATATTTTTTTTTTTTCAAAGGCCAAAAAGAAACTATATGTGACTAATATTTCAAAAATATTATTGAAGATATTCACTTATTTTGCTACTTCATAAACATATTCGAGTGATATATTATAAATACACATATTGTCTCATATTTTCCCCTTCTTTTTACCAGATCAAATAGATTTTATAAATTTCTACCATGTTTTAAATGTGTAGTTTTTTTTTTTAGAAAATTAAACACAAATATTTATAAATGAAAATCAAAGAAAATCACTTTTTCTTATTTTTTTTTATTTTTTATTTACAAAAATGTTTGACTTTAAAATATTGGTTCTTTGAGAGCTGTGCATTAAATTTAAATGATGTTTTATAAGACAACACTATTATTAACACTATATTCTTAAAAAAAAAAACTATTATTAACACTATCATCCTTTATATCTAATGGTTGCAAACATGCCAACCCTAATTCTAAAACCCTAAACCTAAAAAAATGGCTCCAAAAATTTGAAATTTAAATCCCACATTTTCAGCATTGGAAAACCATGATAATTACTATGCACACTACTCAAAACGCGTTTCCTCTTTCCAAGCTCAGGCGTTTCTTCTTCTTCCTCTTATCATCATCACAACTGCCAACCCTCTCCCCCCATCCATCGGCAGCGGCGACCACCACCAAACCTCTCCCTCAATCCACCGATGTGCTTCCAACACTGCTTTCTCTCTTCCACACGCTTACTCTCCCTCTGTCCACCACCGCCTTCCCTCACGCTTTCTCTCTTCACCCCTATCTCTCTCTCACGAATCAGAAATCAACTAAAACCTTCCCCCATCTCACCACTCCTCTATGTCGTGAAATTTTGATTCGAATGCTTCTCCGCCGGCGGATTCAGTGGTGGGTGCGGATTCAAGGAATCATTTTTTGATGAATGCATGCCATGGCTAAGGTTTCCTCCATTTCTTAATCATTTTTCTGCTGTTAACGTTTATCTTGAATCGCAAAGGTTCTGTTCCGTTTGATGAACAAATTGCAGGTGAATCTTCATTTCGCTCAGGTTCGTGGAGGTTTAGGACGAGGATTTCGAATGTTTTGTGCAGGAAAATTGATGTCGGGATTTCGTCGAATTCGAGAATGTCAGGTGTGGATTTGAATTGAATTGTGTGGCCTCTTCAGTTCATCTCTCTATCTCTGTATTCAACACTGATTTTTTTTCATCAATGACCTCTTTCTCTGTATTCTCTGGTTTTGTCTGTTCTTTTTGATTTGTTTTTTCTTTCTTTTCAGATCTTATACATTCCTCATTAGATTGATAAATTGTTTGCGGCTGTTTTTTCATCAATGACCTCTTTCTATGTATTTGATTGATTTTCTTTGTAATTGATGACATAAGTAAGTTCTCATATTTTTCATCCCTTTCTCATATATAACAAAATTATTTAGTTTTTCCAACATTGTTGATTAAGACTTTGGGGTCGAATTTGAGACGTATTGTGTTCTTTAATGATCCTGCCTACAATCAATTTAAAGTCCTAATTGAGAAGATAAACGGAAGATTATGCTTCAGTGCTGGATGGCTTGAACTCCATAATGTTTACGACTTACGAGATAGTGGTTCTGTAACTTTGATCAACGTTCAACCAGCTCGATTCGTCATCCAAGTGAAGGATCATTATGGTGAGGAGGTGTGTATCCAAAACATTCTCTGCCGTTGTTTCAAAGATTGAACCAACTTAAATTTCCAAGGCTTGATCACTGATAAATATGGCAATTTAATTAATACATCGAAGGTTGGCGTTCCTGTCATGCTTCTGCGCAATTTAAATAATCACTGACTTTAATTTCCAAGGCTTGATCACTGATAAAGTTGAAGGTTGGCGTTCCTGTCATGCTTCTGCGCAATTTAGACGCTACAGCTGGTCTATGCAACGGTAATAATAACGAAGATGAGCAGATATGTGCTTGAGGGCAAAGTAATCATAGGCAGCAACATTGGAGATATAGTTTATATACCGAGATTGTCGTTGAGTCCATCGGATACAAGAATTCCATTCAAGTTTCAGCGTTGACAGTTCCCTATATCGGTTTCATTTGCAATGACGATCAACAAAAGTCAAGGGCAATCATTGAAACAAGTTGGAATATACCTTCCCCAACCGGTTTTTTCCCACGGCCAACTATATGTTGCGGTGTCTAGAGTTACATCAAGAAACGGATTGAAGATATTATTGACGGATGAAGATGGCAATTGTATGAGCACTACATCAAATGTGGTGTATAAAGAAGTCTTCCGCAATTTATAATGATGCATCAACGCTGTTGGTGTCCTACGATAAATTTACACATAAACAGGTAGCTGCTTAACTAATAATTCACAGAAATTTACATTGTTTTGTTTTCATCGCAGTGGTTGCAGCTGATGTATTAAGTTGTTTGTGCGTTTGTCCAGGGCATTATTACTATGAATGAGAATATAGAGGCTGTTAGTTTTTGGCTGACAAATATGAGATCGTACTTATAATCTTAAAGGAAATGGAATGCATTCTACTGTCATGCAAGTTGCTGTTGTGATAAAGGTAAATAATGAAATATTATAATAAAGCATCTAAATGATTATTTAGTTATGTTCCTGTACACACCCTAACCAGTGTTCACATTTAAATCATTTGCCTGTATTGCAGGTGATAATTGACTTCATTTTAGTCATAGCTTTGGAAGGTATTTTTTGGTGATAAATTGATGCTGGTTTTTTCATGCCATTACAATTGCAACACTGTCCCCGCTGTTTAAGTTTTAGCTATCTTTTTCATGTTGTTTAAATATGTCGTCGGCCGTTGCATGTTCACAATTGTCCAGGATTCGGTGGATTTGGAGGCAAGCCTTCAGTTGATTTTATGTACACTGATGAACTTGCTATATGTTGCAATTTTATATCGATATCTATATTAATATATGTTACTATATGTGAAGCTCTTTGTAATTTCGTCAGTGCAAAGTAACTGTTTTAACTTATGTCAATTTTCTTGAATGCTAATTCACCTTGCTTTCAGATCAATTCTATTTCTTCCAAATCGTTTTGTAACAGACACATGTTTGGGATTTATTAATTGCCGTTGAAGGTTATTGACGTTGTTATATTTATTTACGGTTCTTCCACAATAAATTACGTTACAAATACCATGGCGTAGTCAACCAAATGTTACCCGCATCTACTAACATTTATTCATCAAATTAACAACACTAATTCAACTATATTACCACATTGACAATTTTACATTGATTCAAGTTACATTTTTAACTTTATCTGACCCGTGCGGGAGCACGGGTAGACGTCTAGTTTTAATAGTTTTAAATGAAAAGATAGTAAAAATATGAATAATTCTTTGGAATAGTTTGTTACTTCTATCCCAAATTTGTTGCAAGGTTGTTACATTCGTAACAAAAAAATGTTTCTCATTAAATAGTTTGTTACATTAATTTGTTACATAACACTTTAAAATATAGCAACTAAAAATTTTAAAGATAAAATTAAAAACATTAGAGATTTATGTAACAAATCAATATGTTTTTGAAGATTCACGTAACAAAAAAAAATCATTCAAAAATTAGGTAACAAATTAATATATTTATAGAGATGTATGTTACAAAAACAAGAATTTATTCACATACTAATCTTTTATTAATTTGTTCCATAAAATTTGGTTTGAACGAAAATTTGTGATGAAAGTTTGTTTCAAAAATATCTAGAATTCATCCTATATGAAAAAAATTTCAATTTAAAAAAAAAATCATATATGTCATTGGTTAAACAAACAATTCATCTGACATCCCTTTTTATAAAAAATTTCAACTAACCACGAATTAAAATAAAATTTAGCAACATAGCTAAATTGAATTCAAGTATTAAAATTAGATCTTCAAGAACTATATGACTTCTAATTTATTTATGCAATCCTTCAGGGATGCATATCATTGAATTGAATTCTTCGGGAATTCTTGGAGAATAAAAATTGAGTTTTTATGTTATTCAATAACTACTTAAAATCAAATCAATTCTTTGTGCAATCCATCAGGGATGCATCACTATTGAATTCTTCAGGAATTCATGGAGGATAAAGATTGATTTTTAAGTTCTTCAAGAACTATTCAATAAATTTAAACCATAAAATCAATTCTCCAAGCAATCCTTCATAGATTAACGCTTTTGAATTCTTCAGGAATTCAAAGAGAAAAATATTAAGTTCTTCAGGAACTACGTTGTTGAATTCTTCAGAAATTCACAGAGAATAATATCGAGTTCTTCAGGAACTACGGTTTAAATTCTTGAGGAATCCATAAAGAATAATAGTGAGTTATTTAGGAACCATACTTTTGAATTCTTCCAGAATTCACATAGAGTAATATTGAGTTCTTCAGGAACCATATAATAGATCTCTTTGATTTTATAATATGAGATCAATTCTTATGCAATACTTAAGGATTACATATGGAATAAATAAACACAATAATATATTATAATTCACATAATAATGATTTAATGTATCTATAAGGCACTGATTCCAATGGATGGAATTGTAACAGTATAGCCTATAATCATTGATACAAAATTAAAATTTATTTACATAAAAAATAGATTAAGAAGAATTGCATACCTCAGTTGGTTAGAGCATCGTGCTGATAACGTCTTATGAAACTATTAGAATAAAAACATGAATAAAGAGAAGTAGAGAAGAAGAGAGAAAAAGAGAGAAGAAAGATGGTTCTATTATTCTCTTGTGGTGTACAATGATGTTACATGTGATCTCTATTTATAGAGAAGTACAATAACATGACTTAAGAGTTAAGTACTTAAGAGATAAGTACAAGGGTTTGTGGACATCCACTTATTATATTCATGACAGGTACATAGTCGATAGTCATTAAACTCAAATTATTGCGTAGTTGGTTAACATTTAATTATTATTATTAAACATTGTTTAAAATAAATAAATTAAAGTATACATTTTAAGAGTATAGTTTAATTCATTTTTGAAGTTACTCTTACTATGAACTGTATATCTTTTTTTTGTTAGTCCTGGGGTTCTTAAAATTGTAAAGTGTATACGACTATTTAGTAAAATTTGCTAAATATACTAAATATAATAAAAAAAATTATAGGCTTAATTAATGATTTGGTCCCTTAAGTTATTTGTTGGTTACATTTTGGTCCCATAAGTTATTAACGTTACAATTTGGTCCCATAAGTTATTAACGTTACAATTTGGTCCCTTAAGTTATTTGTTGGTTTCGTTTTGGTCCCAAACTACTCCCTTAACTCTAATAACTTATGGGACCAAAACGAAACCAACAAATAACTTAAGGGACCAAATTGTAACGTTAATAACTTATGGGACCAAATTGTAACGTTAATAACTTATGGGACCAAAATGTAACCAACAAATAACTTAAGGGACCAAATCATTAATTAAGCCAAAATTATATTAAATGAACGAAACTTAGGTGATATTCTTCTATAGACGTGGTGTTATGAGCAATACTCAGAATAACAGGGCCAGCAATAGCCCAGCTCAAATAATCTGAGTCCAATGACCAAGGAGAGCCCAAAAGAGAAATATAAAACCAACAATTCTGCTCTTTACCCAACAGAAATTGCTCGCTCCCAACTCAAAAGACTAAAATACCTCTGCGTGAGTTAACTCACCCTAATGTAAATTTCTACGTGAGTTAACTCACGTTAGTTTTAAACAACCAAATTGATGGCTTGCTTTACTTACATGTATTGGTGGGAAATAGATGGCTGGCTTATTCATGAATTGTACTACTTTTCTTTTACTAGTTCGTCTCATTAAATTTGAGTTTGAAGTTGGCTTTAATTATTGCTATGTAATGTCGCAAACCTCAATTTTATGGATTTATTACTGTAATAGTATCTCTGAATAACGTGTGTATGAGTGTGTGTTGCGTAAAAGATTTGCAACTCATTTATGACATTAACAACCAAAATTACTAAATTTATGAGAGACATTAATTAATGAGACTGACAAATTTTATATGACATCAGTATTTGATATGATAATAGTGGGGCAAGGGGAGACAGGTTTCAAATGATGCCTATACTGTATTCATCTCTTGAAACTCTTTCTACCGTGATAAATTTGGATCCATATGGCAAAATTAGAAAGACAAGTAAAGACCAACATCTTTCAAAAAAAAAGAAGGTAAAGACCAACAGTTTCTGCATCGAATATCAATTTGGTTGTTTAAAACTAACGTGAGTAAACTCACCTACACGTAGAGATTTACACTAGCATGAGTTAACTCACACAACGTGAGTTAAGTCACAACATTTCACACTGACGTGAGTTAACTAACGTAGGGGCAAAATGGTCTTTTCAGTTGGGAATGAGCAAAAAAACGTTGGGTAAATAGCAGAATTCTAAAACCAAAAAAAGCTGATTGTTGAAATAATTTATGGTCATTACTTTTTTCATCCTATGAATTTCTCGCGCGTCCTATTCGAATTTTAAAATCTGAAATGTTTTAACTCTTTTCAGAGATTTAAAAGAGCTAATTTAGCTTCTCCAAAAAAAAAATAATTTGTTTTAAAGATTTTTATGAGGTGTCTATGTAGTTCAGATTATTATGAGGTATTTAACTTCTACCAAAATTTTTAGAGCGCGCAAGAAATCAACAAAGTGGAAAAAGAATGAATCATAAAATAATGACTCATTAGATCCACCATCTACATTTTACATTTTGTATTTTTCTATTTAAGATGACCAATGACCAATGTTGATATTAGTTGTTATTTTTGGATTGTTTAACCCAAAACCTCCTTATTACTCTAATTCAATATATGTTTCTCTCCTTAACCACCTTATCGTATGACTCCCTCTATAATTTGCAGGTTCCTTTGAAAATTGAGATGATCCCAACTCCTAGGAGACAATGACACATTAGTTGTTATGAATTTGTTATGCATTCTAATATGAAGAACATAACTAGGAAAGAATTTTTTTTTTCTACCCCTATCACAAAAAAAAAAATGATATGTCTGCCTCTAGTTGAAAATTATTGTTGTAAATGCCCTTGTTCTTCTTTTAACTTGGCGAGCATGTCATTTTTTCAACTATCCTCTGCAAGCTTGCAGGCTTTCTCTGTACAACTCTGTGCGTTCTTAATTTAAGTTGGCGAGCAGGAATTTTTTAAGTTTTTTTCTTGTTCTTTATTTCAAATGGCGAGCACATTAATTTTTTTTTCCCATGCACATTATTGTTTTCGCCATTCCAATATGCAAACACTATGAATGGATGCATGCATAGGCACATGGCAAGTGCTCGGAATTTTAAAGAATTTTTTTTTACAATGAATGCTCACCATTTGAATATCCAAGCATTCCTCTTTTGCCTACATGCAGCGAATATGGCAGAAAATTAATTAATGGCATGGTCGCCATTTTAGATGGAAAAAAAAAATAATGTGCTAGCCATTTGAAATAAAGAACAAGAAGAAAACTTAAAAAATTCCTGCTCGCCAACTTAAATTAAGAACGCACAGAGTTGTACAGAGAAAGCCTGCAAGCTTGCAGAGGATGGTTGAAAAAATGACATGCTCGCCAAGTTAAATGAAGAACAAGGGCATTTACAACAATAATTTTCAACTAGGGGCAGACATATCATTTTTTTTGGGTGATAGGGGCAGAAAAAAAAATTTCAACTAGGAAATTGCTAGGAATATACTCAGGCCTCTTTTATGTTGAAAAAAATGACCCATTGAAGGTGCTAATCACACTTAACATCTTATTAATTGCACTTGTAAAAAATAAATCCTTAAGTAAAAAAAACATCTGATAAATTCCAGCAGAAAACTAGCCACAATTCTTCATATTAGTTCAAAGTATTACACTTTAACATATTATTGATGGAAATAGAAAACTAAATGCCTATAATTCTTAAATGCTTCGATAAATAATGTTTGTTTTGTGCTGAAAAATACTACTAAACTAGGTTTAGCCCTAAACAAAATGACAAAACAAAAAAGAAAATAAATAAAATAACAACTCTAAAACTTATGCATTATTCAGAACCTCAATGATCTACTAAATGCCTTGAAAGAAAGTGGATTCTGAAATTCTACATCACTTCTCCTTGCTCCATTTTTTCTACCAAGAAATGGTTTGAACAATTTCTTAAACACCTTTCGAAAACTGGAACCGCGACAACGTCGTCCTTGCTTCACCTCCTGAGTCTCAAGAGGAATTGTTGGAGGAGCAACATTAATGAGTCTTGATTGAGACACTGACCTTAGAAATCTTGGTTCTGATAAGCTTCTTGATAACATGGCTTTGTTGAGTTGAGACTCAAAGGATAGCCTCTCAAATTGGTCTAGCAAAGTGCTTTGTTCATCTCCAAATCTCTTTCGAATCATTGCTATTTCATCCATATTGGTTATTGTTTTCCAAATTGTTGTTGATGATATATACACAAAAACACAAAGTGGCATTAGAGGCTTAAAGGGGTTAATTTTTCTTTTTATATTAGATTAGATTAGAAGATTTCATTTGTAAAATACTAGGACTCCTTGTCTAAGCAAGGTATCTGATACATCATTGTCACAAGAATGTGGCAATTGAAAAAGCTGCTAAATAGTTTGGTTGATACCCTTGCAATCTTTTGTTCACTATTCTCTCAAAATTGCCTATTAAATAGTTGAAGTGATGTCTAGAAGACCTAGCTCAACTGGCAAATGCCGAAATTGCAAGACCGGACGTCGTGACCCGGGACCTCACAGTTGTGTGTGAGTTTATTTTCAGTGGATTATCACTTCATCTAAGACCAAAAAAAAAAAATAGTTGAAGTGATTAAGATGTGTGCGTGAATCATAGTCCCTCTTGTTATGAATGTATGCGTAAATTATAGTCCCTCTTATTTGATAATTCTTATTTCATGATTATGTACCGCAATAGTTTTGATTCCTTTTTATTCCAAGTGCGGAGACACTTGATTCTATTAAACGAGTCTATTGACTTGATATTAAATTATATGGCGAAGGTAACATTTCACATATCAATTTTGGGTGAACTCGGTGCAAATAATATATTGCTCCAATTCCTTTACAACAGGTTTACCCAAAATTGAAATGTAAAATGTAGTTGTCGCGGGGTAATTTAAAATCTTAGCAATTGACCCATTTAAAAGAACCAAGTGTCTGCGCACAAAAAAATAAATAAATCAAAACTATCATTTTTGTCTAAGGGTATGAGTTGTAATGAAAATCTCATTCATCCAGTCAAATGACAAACATGCTTCACAGTCAAATTTCTAGTAAGATGCACAATCAATGGGACTATAAGAAACGATCTTACTTTTCACGGGAGATAGATTCCACAATATAGCGTTCCCCCCGAATTTACACAACAAACAAAGAATTCCATGAAAACTACCTTAACCTAAAATATTAAAACCAAAATCATACCTAGGAATCAGACATAGCCAATCTAATCTGAGCTTATTATCAAACATCTCACTAGAAATAAAATACATCTCAAATGTTTCTTTATAATTACCATTTCAAGGCCTAAATGTTAGATGTAGGATGATCAATATATCATAATTAGAATGATCCTTGAATAATAAATTATTGTGGTGGTACACAATCATAAAATAAAGTTTATCAAAAAAGATGAACCACAATTTACACACACAACCAAGTCACTTCAAATATTAATAGGCAATTTTGAGAGAATTGAGAAGAAAAGAACATTTGGTAACTTTACCTTCTAATCGTTTGTTGAAACCTTGCTTCTCTCTAGCTTGATTTTGAAGCAGCAAAGCAATCAAGGTGGATCAAGCAAATCGTTTGTAGAGTGAATGAATGAATAAAAAGTTGCAGCCATTGAATTTAATTTATAATAAAATAAGAAACTATTTTTTTTAAAATCTTTTTTTAACAGTAAAATGAATGATTTGTTGAGAAAAGATTGGCAAAATGATAGGTTTTTTTACTTGGAATACTTCAAACTTAAATTATTTTGACTGCCACCATGATACGTTCTCCACAAATTGAGAATCCGTTCCTATTTTTTGTGGCACAATAATTTTTTTTAAAAATAAATAAATAAAATTTGTCCATAAAATTTATTTCAACTAGCAAATACCAATATTGTTAGTTTCAACATTTTCATCTGAAATGTGTCAAAAAAAACATTTTCATCTGAAATTTGATCCTAAGATGCCACAATTGTATATGTATAAATTTAGGTGGTATTGTTAGTTTCAACATTTTCATCTGAAATTTGAACCTAAGATGCCACAATTGTATATGTATAAATTTAGGTGGTAAATATAACTTTTGATGTAAGTGAAATCAAATCATTTTTATTTGGGTTAAATAAGTTTTTGATCCGTAAAAATATAGTCAACTTTGTTTTTAGTTCTTTTAAAAAAGTGATGTGTTTTGGTCTTATAAAAGTTTTCAGCACATATTTTTAATCCTTGTAAATTATTATATTCTTAAAAAAGTGATGTGTTTTGGTCTTATAAAAGTTTTCAGCACATATTTTTAATCCTTGTAAATTATTATATTTTAATCATGCTTAAACTTTTAAATTTTTGAATTATTTTTTACAGACTTTTTAAGAACTTTATAAAGTTCCTCCACAAAAACTTAGCTCAAGATTTGATTTTTAGGTCCAAATTTTTATTACTTTAATCTTGAAATTTGGACGTTTAAAAAAACATATTTAATTCATTACATTTTAAAAAATACTATTTTTTTTAAAAAGAGTCCTTTATAATGTTCTTAACATTTATGCGATAAATCATTCAAAAAAAATAAGAAGTTTAAGCATAAACAAACAAATTTTAATTTAACAAGGATTAAAACTATGTGCTGATTTTTTTTTATAGGATCAAAACATGTCACTTTTTTTATGAGGACTAAAAACAAAATTTGCTATATCTATAGGGACCAAAATCTTATTTAACTCTTTTTGTTTTGGTATAATAAGTGAGATACATTTTTGTTTGAGCTATTGATCTCTAAAAGAAATATTTGTGTTAGTGGACAACTCTGAGATACAAGGATGACTATTCCACCTACAACATTTACCTGGAAGCTCGTGATGCAGCTGTGGAAGAAGCTAATTAGTGGCTAGGGGTGAATGAGTTGAAAGAGAACAACAAGGAAATGAGAGTCTAGCAAGAGGAGGCACCAACCGAAGAACCTTAGACATGAAGGGTCAAGTTGCCGACGTAAAAGAAGCGCTGCATGGGAGATAACCTATGTTTCTATTGCTTTTCCAATTCAATTTTGTTATTTAAATTCCTAGGACAATATTGACTTGAGTTCTTGCATTTTGGAAACCCCACTCGATGTGATGAATTATAATGCTTTGCTTGTTAGAATTTTTAGTTTACTAATGCCCATTTTGATTGATTTGAATACCAAAAAAACAAAATGTTCCATCATGATGAAACTCTTTTTGAAATGCACTACTCAGATGCACAAAAGGGATGAAGAAGAAATGGTCGCATATTAGCTAGCACAATCTTCACCAAACCATAACTGTTGAGATTTTGAGTCAAATATATAAATGTAATGTTTACTTCCATTGTCTACTTTTTTTATGGAGGAATGATTCTTTCTATATGCTCATTTCCTGAATTTGCACTTATTCTTTACTTGTTTATTGATTGTACAAACACATATTGAGACAAAAAAATATTCCATGTCCCCTACCTCTGCCCCTACCCGTGTCCTATCCCACTCTCACTTTCCATGTATTCTTTTGCAACCGCTCTTGCCTAGCGGATGCAGCCATGGTAGTTATGTTGTTACTTAGTCGGTCTATGTGGTCCATATTTGAAAATGCCAAAATCACATATACAATTAACAAAAAACCACAAAATAACCAAAACAACATATACTAAAACAGTTCAGATTATATAATTCAAATCAGGTAGTGGGTTTAGCATATAGAAGAGAAAAAATATGAATCAAACAACTATAAATCAAAAGAATGTGTTTGGTATTTGAAAAGACTTGGAATATGATGCTTTAGAGAAGAAAAAAACCTTCAAGAATCACCCAATGTAGGAGTTTTAGATTTTGGGTGCTGAGAAATTTTTCACAAAACCTAGCTATTACAAACGAGGGAAGTTTTCTAACTTCACATTAGGTTTTAGGTTATATAATTAAAAAATCCTTAAAAAGACATTAGTATCATATAACCCTAATACAAGTATTTTCGGAATAAAATAGGGCCGGTGAGAATAAGGTAGGGTGGAAAAAGAAATACTAAAAAGAACAATGTAAGTATTGGTTTACTACGAAAAAAATGTTGCATTGTTTTAGGCCACAATGATCTGACTGGGCCAATGGCCTCTAGACATCTATGTTTTTTTCTCAGTATTTGAAAATTGTTAATTATACTCCTTACATTTCGCAATTCACCCCTGCAAATGCATATGAAATTACAAATACACCTCTCAAACTTTCTCAATTTTTTGTTGTTATTTAAGATATAAAATAACACACAAAAATATGGAAATATGATATGTTTGAATTTCATTGGTTTCAAAGTTCACATGGAATTTTTTGATTTTTTTTTTAAATTTAAACACGGCTCAAAACATATGACTTGCGTTTTTTGCCAGATTTGTTTATCTATTTTAATCGACATAAAACATGATTCAACTGATAATTCATCTAAAAAAACACATACATATATCCTTTTTTTTTCTTTCTAAGAATTTATTTGACCTTGAGTATGTATGTTTTAAATTACATATATTCGATTATGATAAATGGATTTGAAAGAATGAAGTATGTATGTTTTTCTTCAGCGTCACTGATAACCGACAAAAATGTAGGTTATTACCTTCAATTTTACCTCTAAATCAAGTTTCTTTTGAGTGATTACATAACCTATTACTCCTCCTTTTGTGTGTTTTTAATTGGTTTTACTTTGCTGATCTCTCCTGCACTTTATTGCACGATTTTTGAATCATTTGACTTGCTCCGAGTATGTTTGGTTATGTGGGAATGGAGACGGATAAAAGGTGAGTCAGAAGAGAGCTTCAAAGTGGATGGATACATGTTTGGTTGAAGTTTGCTGATGGATTCTTGCTGGCCAACAGGCGCTAGGCGCCAAAACCACGTTTTTGACGCGACAAACACCTTAAAGAGGGCGCTAGGCGCCAGGAGAGCATTTTAGAGGCGCTAGGCGCCAGAAGACCACTTCAGAGGCGCCAACTCTCTGGAAGTGGGCGCTAGGCGCCCATGCAGCAGCGCAGCGCTGCGATTGTTCGTGTTTCCCAAGTTGTGCACCGGCACTAGGCGCCGTAGTCTGGTCAAAGCGCCCCGTGTTGGGCCTGTTATGCTATAAATACGTTTTTAATCAGATTGGAAGGATCTTTTAATCAATTTTGAGTGGAGAAACTTGTGACCTAGCAGAGAAAACACAGAGGAGGCGGCTTTCAACACCATCGAAGGAGATTTATCAAGAATCGTTCATGAATTGTTCTTGTAATTCTTCTTTAATCTCTTTCTCTTGTTTATTTGTTATGAGTAACTAAACGCTCCGTTGTTGGGGATGAGTAGACCTAGATGAATACTTTTGTCATGTTATTTGATTATGATTATTGATGAAACCTATTGAATTATTTTTCTTATCTCCATGCTTAATGCTTTTATTGATTGATCACCTTTAAATTGATTTACGGTTTATATTGTGAAACGGAAGTGGAATTTATAAACGCTTTGAGATAAGAAATTCTTGCCTTTGTAATCTAGGAATAGATGCAAACCTTTGAAACCACTTGTGAATTCTTGTTCATTCATGCTTAATTCTAATCTTAAATTCACTAAGGAATTAGGAGTTATTTTAGAATTAATGGTTTTGTCACTAAGGAATTAGGGCAAGAATAAATCAGAGAATTCGGTAATAATTCGATAAGTCGATTCAATAGTCATATTCAAGTTGATAACTTAAGATAGTCATCTAGCGAACCTCGTCCCTAACAATTTTATTATTATAAAGTTCAAACCAATTTTTTTCCGTTTAATTTTCATTATTGCCATCAAACAAATCTCGTACCTTTTTGTTCAATTAAGTTATAAATATCATTCGACAGTATAACGCGATCCTCGAGTTCGACACTTGGTCTTACCGTTTTAAATTTACTACTTAAACGATTTCGTACACTTGCGAAAATCGATATTAGTCACAAAGTCGACTAGTGATAAGTAAGTTATGTTTTAAACCATCCGCATATTGAACATTCTCCATTTTTGTGGAATCATTTTTGCGTATCATACACGTTATTTGATTTGAGCTTTGTCATTGTTTTCAAAGGTTATATATCCTCCATTTCGTCCAATGAAAGAAAATACTACCTATCTCGACTCCAGTTATATGTCATAAGTAGCCGTTGTCCAAGTACCAGAATGTTTTTTTTTTACTTCTAGAAGACAATTCTACATCTCAAAGAGAAACTTCAAAAACACTGCTTGTTACATAACCTTCTCTTGTGGAAAAGGTTCACAAATGAACCAATAACATGAATGAGCTTGGTAAAGTCATTGGTAAAGTCATAGTCATGTAATTCATTTCTCCCCCATAGGAACCACGAACCAATTCGTGCGTACCGGTTCGCGGTTCTTTTTTGTACCAATTCGTGTTCTAATATCTTGGAAGTGACGAACTAGTGAGGAAGAAGATGAGAGCAGCCAACAAGAACAAGCAGTTTCTAAAATAGGGGAAAGATTAAGCAGTTTTGGCCTTTGGGAACATGCAAAGAGAAAACAAAACAAGTGCCATATGCATTTTTTTTCCTTCCTTTTTTCTATGAAAAAAATTAAAAATTAGGTAAGACATTGATAAGCAAATTATCCTCCATGTAACCATTACATTAGATAGACTTTTTTTTTGGTCAAAATAGACTTTTCTGCTGACCCATTCTAATGTTATTTTTTTATTTTAGTTTTTGTTTCATACTTTTGATATAAAAAATTCTATTTAATTTCATATTTTAATTAGAATATTAGTATATTATCAATACAAACGAACTGACTCTGACTCTGTATATCCCCTTACATACCAAATTTTTAATAGAATGTGAACCGCGTACCATGTACACGTATTGTATACCAAACAAATTACGAATCATGATGACTATGGGTAAAATATGTAAGAATCAGTGTTGTGTGATTCCTATAGAACAATAAGTACAAACAAAAGGTTATAACGACCATACTCAATTAGTATTATGGTTCACTTAACGGGAGCTAGTTTAGTCTCACAATTGGGAGATTTTTAATATAGTGCTTAAAGAATGTCATCAAATTTTAAATGCACTCTATGCTTTCTTAGCCTCACGAGCTTAATAGACTTACAACAGATTCTCACTCAATCCAACTATAGACTAGAAAAACTCAAGGATATTACAAATGGATAAGGTTATGAGACTTTATTGTTAGAAACACACTCATAAATATTATGATACTTAGAAAAATGAAATGTAGTCATCGAAGGTTTTAAACCTCTAGTAGACGAAGTTTAAGGTAGAAAAATAAGTATTTGATATCCTTCAATCTTTTAGCACATCATCCTTTCATGTAGCTGTACGTTGAGGATGTCCTCTTGTGATCATCCTCTCACATGTATTATGAGAGAGAATTAGTGGAAGTCGGTGCGAGAAGGTCTTAGAAATTTATGGTTGGCTATAACACAATCATGCAAAATTGATTTGTGCGGTGAGGACATGTTGGAACATTGGTGTGAAGATGGAAAGAAATTGGAAGGTTGGAAGTTATTAAACTTTGATCTAGTGTTGTGTGAATTGAAAAAATAGAGTGTGGGGGTCCCACATAAAATAGAACACACACATTAAGTGTTTAAATAGTGGTATTTAATTTTAAATACCTAATAATGATGAAAATAATAATTATTATTATTCTTTATTCGTGGATATCACTTCCCATAATTTTAGGTTATGTTTGTTGTGATAAGATTGAGAATCCAACTGAATTTCCTATCTTTCCTTCATTAGTTTTTTCCAGCTAATCTTGTGGGTTTGTTTCTTTTTGAACTTATCCGATTAGTTTGTTACTTGAGCTGATCTGTGAGTTGCTTAATTTTTAAGTTTACTTAATTCTTAAGTTTCTCCAAATTAGTTACAAACTCTCCCTATAAAAGGAGAGCTCACCTAGTTCAAAAAAACACACCAAAAAGTTTCATTGAGTTGTCGGGAACTCTTTCTCTCTTCTCCCTTTCTTGACTTGTGTTGACGAGTCTTTCTTCTCTTCTTCTCCTTTTTCTGTCCCTTCGGAATTAAGAGTGTTCTTAAGACCATAGTCCCTTTTCGGTTTAATGTCCCTTCGGAATTAAGAATGGTCTTAAGTTCATAGTCCCTTCGATATTTTTATGTCCTTCAAAATAAATAATAATTTAAGATCATAGTCCCTTTTTCGGTATAATGTCCCTTCAAAATTATGAATGATCTTAAAATATATTCTTCTTCGATTCTTGAAGAAGTTAGACGTTAGAATGGTGTAAAACCATATTTGAGTGATCATAGTATCATAGTTGGAGAAGTTAATAATTAGAATGATGGTAACACCATATTTGAGTGGTCTAAACACCATAATAGAGTGGTAACAGTACCATATTAAAGTTGTTTCAATATTAAAGAGTGGTCCTAGTACCGTATTTGACGGTGTAATTCTCGAACGGTTTTCTACAGAGCAGTAGTTAAACCGCACAGTTGTAGCAGGGCTTGTTTTATCCTGGAGGTGGCGTGGTTGATAGTCTGTCTTGCACAATTTTGGGCAGTGCCACGAAACGTCTTAAAGAGAGCGACTTGGTCGTGACTCAACCTAGTAACAACTTCGGTAGATAATAGAATTTGGAAATCCAAATACAACAGTTTGGAAATCCAAAAACAACATGACAACTCCTCTTTATAAATATTTTTTAGACCATATCACTTTTAATGTAGGACTCTTAACACAACCCTTACGTCTAAGACTAGACATTCGAAGTGTGACCCGAGTGGTCCGATAGTGGGAACCTAATTTCATGTGGTCCAACAAACTTTAGATATGCTCTAATACCATCTTAAAAATTTATGGTTGAATCTAACACAATCAAAAAAATGGACTTATGAGATGATGACTGCTTCCACTTACAAATACTTGTTCAAACCATATCACTTCTAATATAGAACTTTTAACAAGAAAGTTATCAATTCATTGTATTATTGGTACACTTTTGTACTTTGTCCCTTTTCTATAAATCTTTTAGAAGTTGGCTTAGAAAGGTCTTATCATCCTCTTTTGTCTTCTACCAAAGAGGATGTTCTTCTTTACTTTATTGAAAACTTTAGATCAAGAGATTGATGTGTTTAGCCAAAATGGGTTGCTTGACCCTTGGTTAGACCTAGGCCAAAAGGACATATAAAATTGTATACATCTAATAATAATTATCATGTTAGTTGACATCAACAAATAGACGATTAAGATTTAGGCGAATAACTTCCCAACCAATGGAGGGACAGGCGAGGGTTAAGATAGTCGAGTGAGTGAAAAACTGATTCTTAATCAAGTCTACTGACTAAGTACGTGGATCTTGAGGATCTTAGATTGGGTCAAAGCTCAATAGGACTGGACAATGATGCCAAAAACCCACACTACATGTTTATAGCGCTGTTAACCGTAAAGGATGATGAGAGAGGAAACACATTCATGGAAAGGTTGCACACCAAGGACCTTGTCAAAAGATCTTGTATTGAAGGAGAAAATTAAGAGTCGAACGTGTGCGCCATGACCTTTTCAAAAAGCAAAACTAATGCACTACCCATAAAATTAGTGGAGCAAAAGTTGGACAGTATAGGCCACATTGTTTGGCTATTAGGGATAATTTTTGCCTATAAATACTCATTATCTAAATTGTAATAACAAACATCCAATCAACCAAACTATTTTCACTATTTTTTATATCTTTATCAATTTTGCTTTTATCTATCTTTTTATGCATTTCATAGTCTACTAGATGAAAACAAAAAACAACTGTACTTAACTCTCTAGTAAAGCAGTTAAAAAATCCATAACTAAGACACATAGTTTTTCCCCCCACATTAATCACTGGAATAAAAGGAAATCACATGAAAAAAAAGGTTATTCAAATAATATAACTCTAATTTTAAGCTATCTTTTTTGCCACCTCAATTTACTCCAATAATGAGACGTTGCTTATATTATTATCGGTCTCTCATGCCGGTCTGGCCTTCAAAAGTATTCTATCGAAAAGGTATACAAACTAAAAATTTCAAAACATAATCACACTACTACATCAAATTCTATTTATATTGTAAAATGAAAGAAAAAAAAAGTTAAATATGTTTTTGGTCCCTATAAATGTACCAACTTTTTGTTTTAGTCCCTCTAAAAAATTTCTTCAACTTTTAATCCCTAAAAAATTTCCCATCTTCACTTTTGGTCCCCCTGTTAAAGTAAACTTATATGTAGAATTCATATTTTTGAATAAAATTTTTCAGAAAAATTCATAATATTATAAGAATTTCTCACAAAAAAAAATTAGAATTTTTTAACAAAACATGAATTTAATATGAATTTTTATATTTTTGACGGTTAAAAATTGATATTTAATTTATGTTTTGTTAAAAAATTCTAGTTTTTTTGGGGAATTATTTATACAATATTCTTTGTAACACCCCGTTTTCCCAGCACAAAAATTTCATATAAAATCAGAGTATTTAAATCATAAACGGAATGTCACATTACTTATTGAAAATCATAAAATAGATAATAATAATTATCCTTCAAAATTCAACATCATAAAAGCTGAAACTTCGCAGCGGAAAATAGTTCAACATAATAAAAGTCTTGGCACGCAGGCCTCATCAAAAATCTCATAGTTTTAGTTCAACATTTATTCATAAAAAGTTCATAAAGACACGTAAGGAATAGAAGTAAAAGCAAGCCCCCATCCCGTTACGTATCAGAGCACCTAGACACAATGTGAGGAGTCCACTCACGTACGCCTCTAGTCTTTGTTACCTGCAAGTTACCCATACGAAGGGCAACATTTTCAAGCAGAAGGGGTGAGATTTCACAGTCAATAAATTAAACATATAATTCATCAAAATGCATTTAACAACATAAACATAACTAACATATCAACATTTATTACTTAGCATCATATCAATCATAATCAAATATCATCATCAAAGATCATCGTTAAATATCATCATTAAATATCATCGTTAAAATCATAATCAAACATCATATTCAACTTAACTCGACTTGACAACGCGACTCAACTCGACAATGCAACCCTTAGCAACTTAAATCATCGTGAAACTTCTTGATATGCAAATGCATGTGGTACCATTCGGGGCATCAAGCCCCCAACATAAATGAGCGTAATTAGGCTCCTCAACATGTGAGCATAAAGCTGCCGGGCCTCAAGCCCCCAACGTCGTTTGAGCATTAAGCTGCCGGGCCTCAAACCCCCATCTTTAATGAGTATGCAATGGACTCAATCTTCCTACAACTTAGACAACTTCATGAACATCTTTTACAATTCCATAAACATGGACAACTTCTTTAATCTTTACAACTTAGACCGACTCAT
The DNA here is from genome assembly GCF_051527215.1 of Medicago sativa. NCBI lineage: Eukaryota > Viridiplantae > Streptophyta > Magnoliopsida > Fabales > Fabaceae > Medicago > Medicago sativa. The sequence goes on along the minus strand of NC_140752.1, from coordinate 26,537,027 downwards.
GCAACTTCAAAACATTACTGCCAACAGCATCGAATAACAGCAAGATTACAACATATAACAGTGCTTGAATGTATTAACATCATTGGAGGAATGAATTACATCAAAATATACATCATAAAACATCATAATATTACTCATGCTTCATCATTAATAATTTCAGTCACCTAAACAGACTTCTGGAACTTCTGAAAACATCCTAAACAACCTTCATTCTCACTCCTAAGATCAACTCATGACTACACGTGCGAAAGGATCACATGGGGAACAAATTGGGCAACTAACAGCTTAACTCGCAACGGCGAGTAATCTTGCTCGCAATGGTGAAGGGTTTGGGTAGAGCTCGCAATGGCGAGCGATCCTGCTCGCAGTTGCGAGCGTCTGGGGTAGCTCGCAGTTGCGAGTGTTACTGCTCGCAGTTGCAAGCGATGAATATCAGTACGGCCAGAAACCTAAAAATCACAACTTTTCATCTATCCTCATGGTTCTTTCATCCAAATAGCATCTAATTATCACCCTAGGTAATATCTAAGGCATGTACACAAGTTTTGCATCATTCTAACATCTTTTCATGGTTCAATCATCAAAATCGATCATAAACCTAAATTCCCAATTCTCACAAAATCTCAACCTAATCATGTTAAATTCATTCTACAAAATTATACCCTTAATAATATTGAAAGTTAGTCTCACCCTTACCTGGTTATTGCAGAAATCGCAGCTCTCTCTCTCTTTCTCCTCTTTCTGAATTTTCTCCCTTTTTCTCCAAAAACGTACGTTCTGTCTAAAACTATTTCTCAACCTAACTTCTTATTTATAACACTCCTCTATTCTTTTCTCACTACTAAAATTACTCATCTCACATCACAGCCCCACTTCTTAATATTTTTATTTTATTTTCATATCTTATTTTATTTAATAATAAAATAAGTCACACCAACATAATAACTTCACAAAATCGTATACTTCACATCAATCTTGAAAATCACATAATTTATTTATAAATCATGTAAACTACTTAAATTCTTAAATCATATAAATCACACATATAAATCACATAATATATATATGCTAAACTCATCAAATAATTAAATAATTACGACGGACGTTACATTCTTCACATTTCATTTAAAAATACAAAAATTAACTTAAAAATAGGGACCAAAAGTAGTGATTGAAAATTTTATAGGGACTAAAAAATGAAGGAAAATTTTAGAGGGACTAAAACGAAAAGTTGGTATATTTATAGGGACTAAAAACATATTTAACCCAAAAAAAATTATCTCAATACCAAAATAGCTATAAAAAATGCATATCATTTTTCTTTTCTTTATGTCACTTATGCAGAAGCACTAGGCATCACATGGATACCTAAGAAATTATTGAAAACTTCTAAGTTTCAATTGAAAAGAAGCAAAATCTGATTTTTGTTTTTAATATTTTATTTTAAGTATAAACTATGCCTAGTTCAAAACATAATAAAATCAACATGTAGGGGACTCTCCAAAAGGGCAAAAGTAACTTCGTTGAATTTTTTTTGGTCTATGATAATGTACAATCGTGAGTCCTAACTGAGGCTATGGTTTGAGTATCATTGTGTCTCCACATGTAAACCAAAAGTTACAGTGCTAGGGTAGGATCAATGCCCCTTTTATTGCACATATTTGATTAGCTTAAAACTTCTTCATCAATCTTCATATTAATTTTTTCATTCTTCCACCAACTACTATTACTTTTCTTTTCTAAAAAGTAATTATTATCATCATCATCGATCTTCATTATAATGATAGAGTTTTTTTTTTTTACCCAAGAACGCTTAGATGAGATGTCACGGATCTCTTCTACCTTAATAAAAGTCTTGTGCTCGAATTCAGTCTTGAACATGTAGCAACGTTAAAATATTGAAACAAACAAAATTGGGCACATCTAAAAAAATATTCTAAAAAAATATTTTATCCATCAAGTGTGCTATATAATGTGGGAAATTCTAAGTAGGTTAATGGGAGTTATACTTTTTTTTTTTTTGTCAATATTAATAATTCGTTTGTGTCTTTTACATCATTTATTTTTGTATTCATCCTCATCTATTCATCCTAATATATGGTAACGTGAATTTGAATCAATAAGCAACATCAAGCATTAGATCTAATTATTATACTGTGTGTGGTCTTTCAATTAGACAAATCAAACAGAAATGAGCACATTGTTGGAGCATGGCCATGATTACCTTTTAGTGCACCATAGATATGTGACTCGAGCATGATGATGTCGAAGAAGCATACTCTCTCCATTTTAAGACTTTAATGTTTTAAGCATTCTTATTTTGTTTAAAATCATGAATGTTTTAGAAATTTAAGGTATAATTTACCTTTGTTTTCCAATTTTCAAACCGTACCATTAGTATAATTAATTAATAAAGTTTGGAAGATAAATAAAGTTTGGTAAAAAATTGTTTCAACCAAGATTTGAAATCGAATTTAATCGAACAATTTGTCTTTAATTGGAACTCATTAACCACTTGAATTAAATCACTTGGTTAAGATGACTTATTTTTATGAGATTTTTGTACTAGATTATTTGTATAAAAATTTATATAAAAATTAATGAATTTTTTTTAAGAATCTAAAATAAAATTATATTAAACAACCTTCCTTACTTACCCTGCACAAGAAGTGTTAAAGAAAAAGCAAACAATTTTTTGTACAAATATACATTAATTAAATGACTTCTTAATCTAGGTACAAAAACTTGTGGAGTGAGTATCAAAAAAATATAGGGAGCATCACAAAAAAATTATTCAAAATCATCTTATGACATTAATATCTCTGTAAATGGTTGGAAGAATTTATTTCATTAGATGTTAGTGCAGAATTGGGTTACACAACAATATTTAGTACAAAAATTTAGTGTGTGTGTGTATGTGTATCTTAATACTTTTAATTATTACTTTATAACCAAGCTTCAATATTGAATTACTATGTTTTTAAAGGGAGGTTTTTTCTTTTCTTTGTTTTTTTTTTTTATGTGAAAAAGTAATAGTTTTAGCTTGGAGTATCAATAAAGCAAGCTAAGTGCTTTTTTACTAACTTTACTTTTTAGCTTGGTATTCAAGTCACTGTACAAAACCAAATAATTCCTTAGTGGCATTGCACATAATTATTATAATGAATGGTTCATACAGTTATTTGTAATATCTATTTAATAATACATATTAAACAAGTAAAAAAAAAGTATAATTTAACTTCTAAAGTCTGTTTAATTTCTTACAAATCTTGCGATTTCTGCAGTATTAGATCTCGTCAATAAGATGAAGATCAAACGATCCATGTTCTAAGTTCGTATTTCAAATACAATATGATAGTTAGAATATCAACCATCCGATATTTATCTAACGGCTAAGATCTTTTAACTGCAAATGTTGATCTTCAGCCGCAAAGAATCCAAATCCGACGAAAATACCAACGTGTTAGATTCCAAGTTAGTAAAGTAAAATCCTATATTACAACTTGAAATGAACAAAATTATAGTGAAACTTTCATGTCATAAAAACTCAATACTCAAACAACAAAATTGACTAAATACTAATTCATTGCATGTATATATAAAACTTCAAAGCAAACAAACTGTATTTTTCTTCACCAACTATTGAAATATATGGTGTGTTACATTCAATCTCTATACTTCAAATTTATTTTATTTCTTCTTGTTGTCCTTCTGAAGAGCATTGAATCATCTCTAATATGTTAACAACCTCAGCCATATCGGGACGATTCGACGGTACTTGTGATGCACAAACCAGTCCCAATTTTATCACAGGAGTCACTTCCTCGAGCGAAAATTTACCAACGAGCTTCTCATCAACGCATTGCTCAATTTTTCCATCCTCCAATTCACTCCTCACCATGTCACATAGAACAATAACATCATCCTCCATATATTCCACAGGTCTTTTTCCACTCACAATTTCTAGAACCAAAATGCCAAAACCATATATGTCGCATTTTTCGGTTATGTTAACTGTGCGGCAAGCAAACTCAGGAGCCGTGTATCCGAGTGCACTTTGAATTTTGCTGCTCAAAACACAATGGTCTAGCATTGGTAAAAGATTCACCATACCAAAATCTCCTATTTTTGGTTCATCAGAAACATCAATGAAAACATTAGTAGATTTCATATTATAATGGATTATGTCCATTTCATGTAAATAGGCCAACCCTTTTGCAATTCCTAAAATAACCTTGAACCTTGCTCTCCAAGAAAACACAATTTTGCTTTGATTATCATGTAGAAGCTTATGCAAACTTCCTCTAGAAAAGTACTCATAAATAATAAGCTGAAAAGATGGATTCCAATAATACCCTTCAATTGCCACAAGATTTTGATGCCTAATTTTTCCAAGCTTTTGAACTTCACTCTCAAAATCATCTCGTGACTTCATCAAACTTGAACCTATAAGCTTCTTAATTGCAACAGAATTCCGATCTCGAAGGACAACACAATAAACAATTCCAAATCCACCGCGGCCGATTTCATTACCTTCTTTAAGAAGATCATTTGCCTCGTCCGCAAACTCAATAACATCACCATTAAACATCACAAGTTGTCCGCATTTCGGATCTTTTTCAGGCGAAAAACTAAATTCCTCACCACCAGAATGTGAAATTGAAGACCTAACATGAATATTTAAAACAGTAACAGCAACAATACCGACAACAATAGAAATTGCTGCACCGATAGCAATAAAGACCGAAACACTAAGCATTATCTTATGATGATGGTTTTTCAAGGAAGATCTTGAATTGTTGTAATCTGAATTAGGGTTTAAAACAATAGGTTTTGGATGATAAGATTGATCACATGAGTGATTAACAACAGAACCACATAATAAAGGATTGCCGCGAACAAATGAAGGAGTGATTGTATTGAAGAATCCACCAATTGGTAGTTCACCTTTAAGATTGTTATAGGAAACATTGAATGAGAAAAGATGTGCAAGATTTGTGAGGTTTTTAGGTAATGTTCCAGAGAGTTTATTGTATGATAAATCTGCATATTGAAGATTTGTTAGGTCTGCAATTGATGTAGGGATTGAACCAATAAGCTTGTTGTGTGCAAGATTCCTGCTCCATTCCATGAAATTTGCAAACAAAAAGATAAATAAGTTAGAAACAGTGATACATTCTTAAACTAAAGATTCAAATTTTCACCTTAATAATGAAATAATTTAAGGTTTTTCTATTGTATTTGAATTGACTTATTTGAGCTTATCTACAAGCATAAACACTTGTAAGACTATCTTGGAGAGCTTATGGAAATAGCTTAGACCATATCCACAAAATGTTTTCGGCATTTTTCCATAAGCTCTCAAATCTAATGGCATAAGCACTCTCGAGACTGTCTAGGAGAGCTTAAGAAAATAAATTGTTTCTATAAGCTAGTCTACTGACATAAGCACATGTGAGATTATCTGAGAGAGCTTATAGAAATAGCTTATGATATGTCTATAAGATATTTTCAGCCTTTTTCCAAACGCTTTCCAGGACAGCTTATGAAAGCATCTTATATTGTAACTTATATGAAAATAGTTTGACTTTATTTTATCTTTTATTATAGGAATAGCTTATACATAAGCATTTATACGATATGCGCTTATGCTAATAAGAACTTCATTAAACTTTTTATCCAAGAAAGGCCTAAGTTACAAAGAATAGAGCATGAATGATGTAAACTATGAAAAAGAACTTACAAAGATGTTAATGCTGAACATTTTGCAATTTGGACTGGAATTCTTCCACCTAAGAAATTCTTTTGCAGCCTCAATTCACCAAGTGAAATTGCTCCTTTTATTTCATAAGGAATGCTTCCATTAAGCTTGTTATCACTTAGATCAAGAACATACAAAGATTTAAGCTCTCTTATACTCACTGGAATAGAACCAGAAATATTGTTTGTAGATAAATTCAAAACTTGCAAACTTCTAAGACCACCAATGCCAAATGGGATTTGACCAGAAAATCTATTAGAAGAAAGTTTCAATATCTCTAAATTGTTCAATTCACCAATCCAATGTGGAATGCTCCCATTGAAATAATTCCCTTGCAAACTTAGTAATGTGCATGAGGCGAGTCTTTGTATCGACTCTGGAATTATACCAGTAAGAAGATTATCACTGAAATCGATCAACTTCAAAAGCAAACAGTTTCCTATGCTCTCCGGAATCTTACCTTTGAAAAAATTCCTCCCTAGCCTTAACTCTCTCAAATCATATAGGTTTTGAATTCCTTCCGGAATCTCTCCTTCAAGAAAGTTATTCGAGAGATCAAGCGATTGAAGTTCCTTCAAAAACCACATTCCATAATGTAATTCACCTTTCAGTTGATTAGACGAAAAGTTCAAACTTGCTAACGAGTAGCATGAACTCAAAGAGTCAGGAATCGTACCCGTGAGATTGTTTTTCGCGAACGATAAAACTCTAAGAGACCAACATTGTTTAAAAAGTTCATCCGGAATTGTTCCAAAGAGATTGTTTTCACTCAAATCAACAACTTTTAGATTCCAAAGTGTAATAAGAAGATCATGGTTTATTCTCCCCGTGAAGTTGTTCCGAGAAAGTGAAAGAATTTGAAGGAACTGCAATCTCATAAGGCTTTTACCGATATGTCCTGAAAGAGAGAATCCATCAAGAACAAGAGAAGATACCCTATTTGTTGAAGGATCACATTTGACACCTTCCCAATTGCAAGGACTATAATCATCTTCATTCCAAGAAGAAAGTTTGTTTTTCGGATCTTCTAGACCTGCTTTGAACACAATCAACCCCAGCATATCTTCATTGAAAGGTTGGTTTTGTGAGATCACTTGGTGTGAACCAAAAAGAACAAGGAACAATGATAGGATGATGAATTGATCTTGCATTGTTAGACTGATGTGTAGAATGTAGAGAAGTGTTTAGAAGAGGCTTTCATGAACATTGCTATTTCCATTTTCTTGGACTTGATAGAAAATGGTTGGTAGGTCCAATAAACCAAACTACAACATCAACAACAAACTTTTGTTAGATACAAATATGAGAAAGTTTTAAGTGCAAGAAAAAATAATGAGAGAGGTGGGGGAGGAGACAAAAAGGTGGTACAACCATGCTTGCAGTTGCGCCACAGTTGCGTTGTGATCTTTTTAATATTGTGGACGATTAGTCCAAATGTGGTTAACGTAGTCTTAACTACGGCGACATTGCGTAGAAAAAACACACATTTATATGCGATAAACAATATTGACTGTTAATTTTGAGATCGAAGATTACCAAATAACAAAATCAGTTTCAAACGATCTTTTTCAACGGTTGAGATTGAAAACTACGTGACGTAGTACTAGTTTAGGAACAGTGGCTGCAGAAAGGACACAAAATGGCATTAGAATTAACAAATTATTCTTAAATGGATAATATATGACCAAAAAGTGTAGTAAAAAACAAACAAAGGAATGGATGAATAGATTAGACAGGCAACAACCATGTGAGGATAAAAAAAGTAAACAAAGTGAAACAACTTGATTGAACTCACTTTTAACTTTATAAAGTTCAGAATTTCAAAGCAAGAATGAAATTCATTGCACTCACAAAGAGAATCTGAAGTTTTGCAATTTTAAGTTTAGATGAGACAATGTATTAGAAGTTAGAAGTAAATTGAATAATAAGTTTGTGAATGTGATTTATGATGGAAGATGTAATAAAATTATATAAGAAAATGTGTAACAAAATGAAAGCTTACATCATATGAATCAAAATAGTAGTATTGTTCATGGCTTGAGTTTTTTAGTGATATGGTTCCATAAGTCTTGTACTTCTATTTCTTCTACCTATTTGTTTTCTTCTTCTTCTTCTGGTTGTGACAAAGAGAGTAAAGTGAGGAATTTAAAGGTGGAGAGAGAGAGAGAGAGAGAGAGAGAGAGAGAGAGTGCGGGTGATGATTGAAGCATTTTACATTTATGCTTTGGTTATGGCCTATGATGGGAAATGCTATGATGTGCATGAGGTGGCATATGGTATAGTGTTGAACCCATCTTTTTCTTTTAGACAGTTTTTCAGTGTGATGATGATATTCAAACTCTTTCTTTTCCTTTCTATGTATATTATTAAACAAAGAATGTATCATTGTCTTTATTTTTTTCATCTTAATGCCTTAACTGATAAATAAATAAATAATTTTATTGTGTAGACATAAACATACCATTTGTAGACATAAACATACCATTTGTCTCTTATTTGTCTATCATCATCATCCTCCTCTTTCTTTTTATCTCATCTTTCTTTCTCTAAAGGTGCAAGTACTGTGATGCTTATTTTGGGTTTAGCAATAGGAATTCTATACTGTTGAAAGTGCAGCAGTGGTATACTGGGAATCAAACTTTCTTGGGTTAATAGTGTTTTACCCCCTTTAAAATAATATTTTTGGATTTCGTCCTTGTAATTTGAAGATTTTTGGTTTTGAACCTTCATGAATTTTGACAGTACAAAATCGAAGATATGGCAAGGGGGGTAAACTGAAATTTGCTCAAATTAACAGGGGGGGTAAACCGAAATTTTCTCAAATTACAAGGGGATAAACCTAAATTTGCTCAAATTACAGGGGGTGAAATTTTCCATGAAGGTCCAAAACCAAAAAATCTTTAAATTTCAAGGATGAAATTCAAAAAATATATTTTACAGAGGGAAAACCGAAAATGACCTATATTACAGGGGGTAAAACACTATTAACCCAACTTTCTTTAAGCATTAGAATGCAAATCCTAAACTGTTATGTATTGCCTAAGAATTCAACTATGTGACACAAATTTTGTACCGTCTGAAAAATACATTTCTAAACAAAATATGTTATCCTAAAGTACACTTTTGAAATTAAGTATAGTTTTTGAGAAATTTGGGGTGGGGAAAGTTATGCCCCCAGGTTACCATTCCGGCAGTGTAATCTATTAAGGTGTGACTCTCAACTGATGAAAAACAGAGGGAGCTCAACAGTGATATTGCAGCCGAGTTCGGCTCTACTGTCTTGTAATCGTACTCGCGCTACCATAGGCACATGATGGTATTATTAATGGGTTTGAACTTAACAGTGAAGTATCAAGCAATGAGAGCTATATCTGCCTGCTATATTAGTATAGGTTTGGTTTAGTATGCTAGTGTTTTTGTTTATATTTAACCTATGTTCTGGTGTTGCAGTGAGTACAAGTGTACTTCAAATTCAGTTTAAGAATTTGTACTTCACCCCTCGTTATGGATTATTGCACCTGGTGTAATGCGCCTTTGTCACGTACGAAACCAATGTTAAATCACCGACGAGAAAGGCAGCAAGGGCACCCTATGCAGCTCTATGGTCAAAAATAAATGTGGCTGTCTGGTGCTTTCAGATGGATAGGGGTTACGGTATGATAACTAGAAACCGTGTTAATTAAGCTGTTTTTGCATCATGCAGAAAGGAGAACATTGCAGTAGATCTTAACCTTGTTGTGGCACAGCAGTGAGACACTTCAAACAGGAGCAACAATTGTAGAGTGCAACCATTGAAACTCATGCAACTGCTGTGGTGAACTTCACAAAAAATCAAAAAGATGTATTGGTTGCTATTGAAACAATCATTCAAGACAGCAGAGGGCTAAAGTGTCATTTGAATAGTGATGCTCATGATCTAGTGGGAGTAGCTAGGAGAATAGACTTGAGAGTTTGAATGGTGTTTGAATAGTGATGCTCATGAAATCTGATATTTAACTCTGCTGTTTTTTTTTTGTGTTAAAATTTAACTCTGCTGTTTTTTTTTTGTGTTAAACTCTAGCTTTAGTAAAAAAAAAAAAGAAAAGAAAAAAACTATAGCTGTATTACTGAACAGGTTAAAACTCAACGCCTCACCAACTGTATTGATGTGTAAAAATCATCACATTCTCAGTTAGATGTACATACGGCTGAACAACTTGTCCGATCTAGACGTGCACTTGTTAAATTATTGTTAAATTACGGAGGGTTTTTCAGTAGCGAGAACAAGGTGAAAATCCATTCCCCTCTTATTTAAAAGCTACATTAAGAATCCATTCCCCTCTTATTTAAAAGCTACATCAAGATAAGTTACTAAACACATTTTATTCGCATTAGCAGTAAAATTTATCTCATGATTTCCATGTAGTAGTGTGCATTAATCTCCTGTGTATAAAGTATAACGACATATCAGGTTGTCATATATGGTTAGCAACGGCCAAGATTTCTGTTTTTCACTTTCAACCTATTACTAAGTACTGACAAAGAAACTAACATAAATGTTTCAACAAGAGCAGAAACATAGGTGTAACAGAAATGTTTCATCTTATACCACTTTTACTTCTACGAACAATCGATAAACAAAGCTAATATCAATCCCTTGTTAAACTTAAAAGTAATAACAGATTGTGCCGAAAGAACAAAAACAAAAACAATATCAAAGGGATTGGTGGATCTAGCAACAGAAATCTAAATTCATTAACAGAGTCAATGTATACTAAAAAGTCCAAAAAATGAACCCAACTTCTTGCCTTGCATCCCTTAAGCCTCCCTCAAGTACAGCTTTCCCACGACATGAAGGACGGCAACAAAAGCTATAAAGCCAATGCTCATTACAAGAACAACATTAGGTGAGATTTTGAGTCCAGGTGCGTCATCGGTGTAAAATTGAAGCATAGTTCCAGCTGCTCCTCCAGAGGCGCCACCACCTGGTGTTTTCCTTCTCCTCATGCTTGCAGTAGCTGCAGCACTTCCTCTTTGGGGAGCTCCTCCACCTAAAGCCATTTTCTGAAATGCAAATTCATACACTTTTAATACCACAAAACCCAATTCAAATTAACTTCCAATCTACAAAAGTTTCTCAATTAAAATAAGTCATTGTTTATCGTTTACATACATTTATACACAACTGATTGTAACTGATTCGAGAATATAATGTTTAAAGGAAACTCGTAACTATAATAAGATCAAGATTTATACAACAACCACAACCAAGTCTTATCCCAGTAAGTAAAGTTGGCCACATGGATCAAACGACGACATATTGTTCAATCATATACCATATATCTATCCAACCAACAATTAAAGACATTCGACCACCATTAAAAAAAAAAAAAAAACGACATATTCGACCATGATTCTCAACAATATTAAGAAATGCCGCGAGCACACTTTAAGGAAATCAATAAGATTCTTATAATATATTTCTTATCCACAAGCATTTCTAGTATTCTTGAGAATTGCATTCAAAATGACTTTAACACCCACATGCAGCAAATGCAATACCTTGTCAAAATCCAATTCATTCAACAAATAAACAATTTCAGCTTCTCATAGCAATTTGAAAACAGGAAAATACAATGTAATTCAAACGAAAAAAGTTGACACAATCACACAAGCAACAATTCATATCTAGTGTTTTGGCACAAACTTAGACAACGACACCAGATGCAGACATGTCAATATCGATAATAATTTGAGAAAATAACATAATTCAATATAATCAGATGCGTCAGCTGTGTCGTGTACTCGTCGTGTTCACGGTGTTGGTGAACACAATGATAAGTATCTGACAAAGGGACACGCCTAATCCGAGAAGTATTATGACAGTTTTGATCTTAAACCGCGACTGCGACAGGGGCACGTCAAAATTGACATTCAAATTATTAAGTTCATCAAAATTTCATAAACTTGGATCCGATTAAAAATTAGATAATTACAAGCAAAATTGAAGATCTAAAAACCTTAATTGCATGGAATTCGAAATACACAAACAAATGAAATTTCTTAATTCCATTAAACAAAATTCAGAAAATTGAAAAATGTACCTGAATGAGAAATTCTGGTTACTGAGATTTGTAGGAGTTGGTGAATGATGAAGTTTTAAAACGAATGCGTTGCGTTTAATCGTTTACTAACATTTTTATACAAGAATTTAAATAAGAAAAATGAAATTTGACTTGTATTTGTGATGTTAGTACACGCGAAAGTAACGAATAGCGATTTGCCACGTGTTCAGAATGTGCGTGTTATTGGTCCATGTGAGGAAAGTTGGATTTTTGTAAATGGGCTTAAAATTATTTGGGCTTTCTAAAAATATATATTAGAAAATTGCTCTTCACACTTCAAAAATTACTCATTTACAACAATTAGACAAGAAATGAGGTTAAACCTCCAAAAAAGATAATCAAAATCGAAAGTAATAAATCTTGATTTCAACCACCGAAATGATTGAAGCTTAACCTTTTCACACAAAGAAAGTAAATGATCTTCTTTATGCTGGAAAAAAACATCCATTTCTCTCCTTCCAAATAGTCTAAACCACAGAAAGCTAGATAATGTTGAGAGTAAACCAAACATTTTTTGAATAGCCCCAAGCCCACCAAACTGCACCAAATGATCATGTAAAAATTCATGAGTCGCTGTTGAGAAACCTAACCAGGATGCAACAAGAGGCCAAATTCTACTATAAAAGTCATATTTAACGAAATGGTCCCTATCTTCGATGGAGCCACAACCTGCCAAACAACCTTGATCATTTATATCTATAATAAAACGCAAAACAAAATTATATTTTGTTGGGATGCGGATAAATAAAACTGCAAAGCAAAAATATTAATTTTGAAGGGAACTTCTTTTAGCCACAAAACATGAGTATTTGACGAAATAATATTGTCTTCCCCTTCGGTATAGTCTTCATAAGCACTGTTAACCGTGTAACGTTGAGATGCATGTAATTTCCAAAGAGAAATGCTAGGAACACTCTCTTTCTAACACTTTCTCTAACACTCACTCTCCTATTGGATGAAACACATGTGGGTACCACACTTTGGAAATGGATCCCACATAAAATGGTGAGACCCACATGTGTTTCACCCAATAGGAAAATGGGTGTTAGAGAGAGTGTTAGAAAGAGAGTGTTCCTAGCATTTCTCATTTCCAAAACCAGCGACCCTCCACCTCATCTTGCAAAACGACTGAAGATAAACGCTCCACACATTCCCCCAACAACTCCTCCTCCAACGCAAACAACCTCCTCCTCCACTTCCTCACCTCACCATGCACACCCCAACCTAAAGAAAACATCTCTACCACTGTCACCAACTTGTTCAACAATGTTGTTAACGACCAATTCTTATCAACCAAACCAACACCTTCTCTAACCTTATTCACTTTCTGCCACCACACGGAACCCCTTCCTCCCCAAACACATGTCCGCCCACCTTCCTCCCCATACCGAGCACCTACAACCAGATACCATATACTATCACTCTCTTCCAACATCCTCCAATATCATTTACCTAAAAGGGCTAAGTTAAACTCCCTAAACTTCCTAACCCCCAGACCACCATTTTCTTTTTTCAAACATAAATTACCCCATTTAGGCCATGTTATTTTGCATTAACTTATGTTGACACAAATTTTGTATGAGACGTGGTTGTAACATATTTTTTAGGCATAAAAAATATAAGAAATTATTTTGATGTATTATTCATCTTTTAATTTATTATTATTTATTCATAAATGACTTTAAAAGATTGAAATGTATTAAATAAGTTAATTTAATATAAAAAATTACTTCATACCACCACACTTATTTCTCATGCACATATTTTAACATAAAAATAAACACATTTCTAATGGTAAATATTTCTTTTAGAATTTGATTTAATTTTAAAAAAATGATTGTTAGAAATAATTTTTTTATTTATTAATTTTTTTGCTTTTGAAATTATGTTTTGGCAAGTACAAAGTTTGAGTTTGCTGAAATTCTAGTAAACCTCAAGTTTTGAATTTGTCGAAACTTATTTCTATTTTAACTAATTCAAATTCTAGTTTGTCAAAACTAAATAATTTTAGTGAGAAAAGGGTGTAAGTGGGGTGGGGTGCGCCTGTAAAGGTCATTCTGATGTCAAAGTAAGGCAATGTGCTACCAAATATGCTACTACAATTTTGTTAAGTTTGTTATGGATGTAATCTGATATGTTTAGGATAACTTATTATGAGATAGGTATGGGAGACTATCCAATCTAAATGAGCTCTCTGTTAGTAGTAACATCTCATGAATTATATGATAGTTTGGCGACACTTACGACGATGGAGCACGTTAATGCTTGGCAAGTTCCTGATGTAGGAACGAGGCAGTTCCCAAGACGATGCAAAAGGTATAACAATGTGCTGCATGTCAGGTTTCAGACACGACACTTCCTGAGATGGTCCATAAGGCCTGATCATGTACTACACCATGATCCGTGATGAGGTGGTCACCTTGGACTGGGCCCATGAACAAATTGGGAGGCTTAAACAATAAATTTCAAATAACAAAAATTTAGGAACTCAACCGAAGATGAAAATATTTTTTTCGGGGAGCCTAAGCTCAATGCCATGAATGCAAAATAAATGGACTCTATTCTTCTAAAAGATCTTTGGATGGACTATTCTGTTTCAGAGGCCTTTAAAAGTTTAATTGGCTTATACTTTTCATATTGGCTGTTGCAGTTTAGGTCACTAGCGTTTCTTGAAAAAAGCTCTTCTCCCATCACGTTTTGCTCACTCCCAACCGCACTTCCGAAAATACCTCCAACGTGAGTTAAGTCACACATGTGTATAACCCAGCATGAGTTAACTCACGCCGCATGAGTTAAGTCACACATGTGTTAAACACTTGCGCGACTTAACTCACGATGTGTTTGTGCAAAATACCAGAAAAGCTGTCGTCCAACCTGTCAAAATCTTGAAACGCAAGCAGCCATAGCAGATTAACGCTTCTGTTGTTTTTGCCGACAAAAATGGTGTAGCCAAGGAAGAGCAACAAAAATGCCTTAATGCAGGCGGTCTTAACAACACTCTGATCCACCTCCTCCCCCTCTTTTGCAGGCTCCATCAGCTGATTACACCTATTTAACAGTCGGTCGTAACACCTCTTCAGTTTAATGTAACTGACATGAGGACCACAGTGTGTTTTCACCTTAGCCTTTGCATCCGCCTCTGTAAAAAGCAGCTCATCCTGCAGCAGCTCTATGCCCCGATCATGATCTAACTCCTCCTCCTCAATGAGCCTCTCAGTGATAGGGATGTTGTTAGCCAATATATTTTACTAGCTGTAATAAATGTGGTCAAAGTATAGTTGACCTAGATTTAAAGAAGATTCGAACAGAGTGTTGTATTGAAAGCAAATATGGGTTCGAAGATGGTAGAAGACTTCGATAGAGCAGTTTTCGAAGGTGGTTATCAACAGTTATTCTTTAAGTCAGTTTGTATTTTAAGTTTGTTTTCAAATAAGTAAAACTGTCGACTTGTGGCAGTTGTAGTTTGAATTTCAAAGAAGTGTAGTTATTTCTAGACTTAGTATAAATAGTAGTTTTTCATAGGAAAAACGGGTCACAATTCCATCATACAAACTTACACTCAAAGTATCCGTATGGAAGCGAGAAACGAGTCACAAGTTGCAATGTATGAATCTGTGTACCAACTTTTATTTAATCAATACAATTTACCCTTTTTTCTTTAAGTGTTTTTTGCACTTTACTTTGTTAAGTTCGATTGAGTTCAAGTGGATTGAATTCGATTGTTTTTATTGTATTTCTTATATTTTCGACACCAAAAACACAGAATTTCTAACAACAAGAACAAACACAATATGTCCTAAGATTTACTGGTTGATCTTGCAAGTTACCATTTGTAAACCAGCGGTTGTTTACGAAAATCCAACGTAAACAAATTGGCACACCCGGTGGGACAGTTTGTGCTTTTTGTTTATAGTTTTTGTTAGAATTTCTTTTAATTCTGGTTTGTTTTGTTGTGTATGCAATTAAGAAATAAGAAATTGCTTCTTAATAGGACACGCGCTAACAACCAAAAGAAAACAAATCCAACATCTTCAAATGAAGATGTGGATCAAGTGACGGTTGAAGATGATGTTCCATCCCCAGGGAATGTTAGAACATCACAGGCTGTTCCAACTAGTAATACAGTCACTCAAACATCGTCTCAGGCCATGCCTTCGATGGCCACAGTAATTTCTCAAGCCATGCCTTCGATGGCTACCCAAACTTCCCATGATTATCCAAATAATACTTCTATTCAAGGAGTTTGGGATCATAGATCAATGCCATATGGTATGCCATCATCATTGATGCAAGGCTTACAAACTAGTGGTAATATGTTTTCAGAGAATTTAAATGTTTCATTACCACAACTTTTTGGTCCTGGGGTATCTACAACATATAGAAGTCCCCAACAAAATTTAACCAACGCTTCTATGGCTGCCATTAGGCAAACTATGGAAGAAACTAATCATGATATGGTTAATATGATGACCCAACAAATTGGTACTGTCATAAATCCTTTAATTCGAGACACCAACACTAGTTACCAACGGTTGTCTGATCAAATGGAAAGAATTGCCAATTTCTTTGGCGCTCCACCAATCCAAAATAACCCATTGCCTCAAAATCGAAATTTGAGGGCAATTGAAATAATTGCTGATGAACCAGTGGTTCGAAATCATGAAAATATTGTCCAACCACAAGTAGTACAACCACAAGTTCAGGCAGAACCTGAAAGACAACCCATTTTGGTTAATAGAAACCAAGATGCCGATCAAGTGGTTTTACAAGCCCGTCGGGACAATTTCGATGGTCAGAATAATATAGCGGGTATTGTCGAGGCTTTGTTAGCCCAAAATGGTTTTAATATGGGTTTACATAGACCAAATTTTGTGTCTCCTTTGTCTGAGTATGTTTTAGACGCTGAATTGCCTAGAAATTGGAAAATTCCAAAGTTTACCAAATTTGCTGGAGAGACTAATGAATCTACTGTCGAACACATTGCTAGGTTTCTCATGGAAGCAGGAAATATTGCAGAAAATGAAAATTTGAGAATGAAATATTTCCCAAGTTCTTTGACAAAAAATGCTTTTACTTGGTTTACAACTTTACCTCCTCATTCAATTTATAGTTGGAACCAATTAGAAAAAGCCTTTCATGAACAATTTTACATGGGTCAATCTAAGATTAGTTTGAAAGAATTGGCCAGTGTTCGACGTAAAAGTCATGAGTCAATCGATGATTATCTCAATAGGTTTCGTCTCCTTAAGGCTAGATGTTTTACTTCTGTTCCAGAATATGAATTGGTCGAAATGGCTGCTGGTGGCCTCGATTATTCTGTTCGAAAGAAATTAGATACCCAGTACTTAAGAGACATGGCCCAATTGGCAGACAGAGTTCGACAAGTTGAAAGACTTAAAGCTGAAAAAGCTAGAACTCATAACAAATTTCCTAAAAAGGAAAAAATTGCCTATATAGAAACAGGAGATAGTGAACCTGAATTCGATTGGGGTTTAGATATCGTTGAAGACAATGATATAAACCTAGCAGAATTAAAAGATGGACCTCCATATGCTTGTAAAATGTTGAGGCCATCCAATGGAAAAAATCCTGAAGATCCCAAGAGTGACAAATATCCTTCTAAAACTTATACTTTTGATATTACTAAAAGTGAAGAAATTTTTGATCTTTTAGTTAATGATGGCATAATATTAGTGCCACCTAATATGAAGTTGCCTCCTTTGGAACAAAGGAAGAAAAGAGGATTTTGTAAATTCCATGGTTTTTTAGGTCATAACCTATCTCGATGTACTCGTTTCAGGGATTCTGTACAAAAAGCTCTTGATGAAGGGAGGCTGAAATTTGGAGAGAAATCAAAACAGCAAGTAGATGGAGATCCTATGAAAAAGGCAGAGTCCATGTTTGCTGATGTTTCTGCCAATGTGGCAGAATCCATGTTTGCTGGTATTTCTATCAATATGGTGGAAATTTCAGATAATATTGATGCAGAAATGGTTACTGAGGACCATCAAATTGAAGAGCCAGTGGTTACTGAAGATCAATTGGCCAAGGAAATGGAGAAAGCATATCCAAAGGCTGAAGAGGATTTGGTTGATTTCTTAAACCGATGTAAAATATCTAACACCAATGCTATGCTTTGTCCTCGATGCAGTGCAGTGTTCGATAAAGAAGCTGCGAAATCTGTTGAAGGATATCAACCTCAAACAAAACGTAAAGGAGGGTGGTTCGAGAACCGTTCTAAATTTGGCTTTAACAAAAGAGGTGTTCCTTACAAGATGAAAACTTCAGAGAAGTATCAAGTGAAGAACCATAAGAAGACGTTCGTTCCTTCATCGAAGTCTCCTATTGATACTTGGGTTTTCTCTGGGGGCAAGAAAACTGGTCATTCTGCGCCTCCAGCACCACCAACAAAATGGGTAAAAAGAGCTGTCAAAGTTCCAGACCAACCAGAGAGTTCTAATCCTAACAAGTATGCTTACAAAAATAACTATAAAGGTAAGAATCCTATGACTAGAACTCAATGGCGCCGTTTTCAACGCCAGAAAAAGGAAGGAGTTTTGAAAGATGTCACTAATGGTGACAAAAGTAAGGGAAAACAACCAATAGTTTTCGAAATGGTTAAAAAACCAGCTACTGAAAGAATTTTCCCTCCATTATCTTCTGCTTTAAACGTCCCCAAAGGGGATGATGATATTCTAACTTCTACTTTTTCAGATTCTGAACCAAGTCTTGACATTATATGTGTGGTTTCTGTACTACCAATTGAATATGCGTATGATGTATCTTCGAAGGCCAATCATGATGATGAATATGATTTCACTGAGGAAATGGCTCGTCATAGGCCTCTGTGTTATTATGTTATGAATAATGGCTGCATCGAAGATCAACATGCAGTGTTCGAGAAACCTGATGATAGCATGAAGCTTCATTTAAAGCCTTTGTTTATTCAAGCTAAATTAAATGGTGTTGGAATTAACAAAGTGTTAGTAGATGGTGGTGCTACTGTTAATCTCCTACCACAATCTTTTCTAAGGAAACTTGGTATTTCTGAATGTGATTTGAAACCACATAATGTAGTGCTCACTAATTATGAGGGATCTACTGGACAATCTCTTGGTGCTATTGAACTAGAATTGGTAGTAGGAAGCATAACCAGAGCAACTGTGTTTTTGGTAGTTCCTTCTAAAGCCAATTTCAATGCATTATTAGGAAGGGAATGGATCCATACTGTAGGTGCAGTTCCTTCTACAATGCATCAAAGGATTGTGATTTGGAGGAAAGATGGTTTGGTAGAGAATATTGAGGCTGATCAGAGTTATTATTTCAAAGCTGAAGTTGATAATCAAGATATCAACAAAAACAACTTTGACAAACAGCTTCAATTTATTGCACCATTCAAGGAAAATGATGCATCAAGTTCTATGACTAAAGAAGAGAAATTCTTTGTAAAACTTGCACCAGAATGGGGTTTTCGTTGGAAAACTGCATTTGACAATGACTTCGTAGTGGTGAACAATGAAGATTGCCATGAGAAGATGCCTGTAAAGGAAACAGATTTGCTGAAGACAAGAAGTACTTCGTACAAGAGGGTTACTGATGACCAAGTATATTCAGCAAATAGAATCTCACCAACTGGGTGGGATATCAATAATTGATCAATGGTCGAGCCCAGCATATGGGAAAAGATTACGGCTTATGTAGCCGAGAAAAACTTCGATTTGGCTGAAACAGCCAAAGAAGAAGAGGTCTTCGATGCTTCAGTAGAAAATAATTCCGATGACCTCATTGATGATAAAAAATTAGACTGTATTTATGATGATGAACCTTTGGGTTTTGAAGAAGATCCAATGGGATCTACAATAAAAATGAAGGCCCAAGATCCTCTTGAAGAAGTAGATATAGGAGATGGTTCTGTAAAAAGACCAACATACATAAGTTCAAAGATTCCTAAGAGCTTCAAAGATCGAATTGTGGCGCTTTTGAAAAATTACAAGGATTGCTTTGCTTGGGATTATCATGAAATGCCTGGTTTGAGTAGAAAGGTAGTAGAGTTGCAATTGCCAATCAGGACAGACAAGAAACCAGTGAAGCAAATTCCAAGAAGGTTTGCACCAGAGATTCTACCAAAAATAAAAGAAGAGATCGAAAGACTCCTCAAATGTGGCTTCATCAGACCTGCAAGGTATGTTGAATGGTTAGCTAATGTAGTTCCTGTTAAAAAGAAAAATGGTAGTATAAGAGTTTGTATTGATTTTAGAGATTTAAATCTCGCCACTCCCAAAGATGAATATCCTATGCCAGTAGCAGAAATGTTGGTAGATTCTGCAGCAGGTTTCGAATATTTGAGTATGCTTGATGGTTATTCAGGTTATAATCAAATATTTATTGCTGAAGAAGATATTTCTAAAACAGCATTTCGATGCCCAGGGGCATTAGGATGTTATGAGTGGATAGTAATGCCATTTGGTCTTAAAAATGCTGGTGCTACATATCAAAGAGCAATGAATTCAATGTTTCATGATTTTATTGAAGATTTTATGCAAATTTACATTGATGATATTGTTGTGAAATCATCTTCTGAAAACAAACACTTAGAACATTTACGTTTATCATTCGAAAGGATGAGACAATATGGATTAAAAATGAATCCATTAAAATGTGCGTTTGGTGTTTGTGCAGGTGATTTTTTAGGATTTGTTGTCCATAAAAAGGGCATCGAAATCAATCAAAATAAGACTAAAGCTATAATGGAGGCTAAAGCACCCTCTACCAAAAAAGAGTTGCAGTCTTTATTAGGCAAAATAAATTTCCTCAGAAGATTTATCTCTAATCTAAGTGGCAGAGCACAAGCATTCTCGTCATTACTTCGATTAAAGAAAGAGGAAATTTTTAGATGGGAGCCTGAACACCAAAAGGCATTTGAAGACATAAAGTCATATTTATCTAATCCTCCCATTCTTTCACCTTTGTTGAAAGACAAAAAGATGAAGTTATATATAGCATCATCTGAAAGAACTATAGGGAGTATGTTAGCACAAGAGGATGAAAATGGTGTAGAAAGAGCCATTTATTATCTTAGTAGAGTTTTA
The DNA here is from genome assembly GCF_051527215.1 of Medicago sativa. Lineage (NCBI taxonomy): Eukaryota > Viridiplantae > Streptophyta > Magnoliopsida > Fabales > Fabaceae > Medicago > Medicago sativa. The sequence goes on along the minus strand of NC_140752.1, from coordinate 26,516,073 downwards.
AGTGATGTTGAAACAAGATATCATCCTAGTGAAAAATTATGTCTTTGTTTATATTTCTCATGTATGAAACTTAAGCATTATATGAAGCCTTTTGATGTTTATGTTTATTCCCATTTCGACATTATTAAGCACATGTTATCTAAACCTATTCTGCATAGTAGAGTTGGTAAATGGGCTTTGGCACTCACAGAATATTCTTTAACTTATCAATCTTTGAAAACTGTGAAAGGCCAAATAGTGGCTGATTTTATTGCTGATCATTCCATTGAAGAACTTGTGACTGGGGGCATCGAAACATTTCCATGGACATTATATTTCGACGGGTCTAGTCATAAAAATGGTTCTGGAATAGGTATAGTTATTGTTTCACCAACAAATGAGGTAACCAAATATAAATTTCGAATTAGCCAATATTGTTCGAATAATGAGGCAGAATATGAAGCCTTAATAAATGGTTTAGAAATTTTGCTCGAACTGGGGGCAAAATGTTTAATTATTAGAGGTGATTCTGAATTAGTAATAAAGCAAATAACAAAAGAATATAAATGCCTCAAAGAAACTTTGATAATGTATTACACTATAGTTAATGCATTACTTAAACATTTTGTTCAAATTGAAGTTCAACATGTTCCTAGAGCAGAAAATCAAGAAGCTAATGATTTAGCTCAATTGGCTTCTGGGTACAAACTTTCGAAGGAACAAGAGCAAGAGGTTATTGAAATTAAAACAAAGCGTAATTCGATAGACATTGTGCCTAACAAATTGTTAAGACCAAAACTTGGGGGCATGGAAGCATCTCAAGGATACCTTCAGAGTGCAAAATTTTCTGAAATTTTGGTCATTAACAATTTGGATGATGATGATTGGCGAAAACCCATAGTCAATTTTTTGGAAGATCCAGATGGCACAACTTGTAGAAAAGTCAAGTATAGAGCCTTGAGTTATGTGATAATAGGCAATGAATTATTTAAAAAGACTCCAGAAGGAGTTTTACTTAAATGCCTTAGTGAAGCAGAAGCATATTTGGCTGTATCGAATACTCATAGTGGTGCTTGTGGTACACATCAAGCAGGCCATAAAATAAAATGGCTTTTGTTTCGACAAGGTGTTTATTGGCCAACCATGTTAAAAGATTGCATAAATTTTGCTAAAGGTTGTAAAGAATGTCAAGAACATGCTGGAATTCAAAAAGTACCAGCTAGCGAATTACATTCAATAGTGAAACCTTGGCCATTCAGAGGATGGGCTTTAGATGTAATTGGGGAAATCAAACCTAAGTCATCCAAAGGCTACAAATATATTTTGGTTGGAATAGATTATTTCACTAAATGGATAGAAGCTGTTCCACTAAAAGATGTTACTCAAGATGAAGTTATAAACTTCATTCAAAAATTTATTATTTATAGATTAGGCATACCAGAAACTATTACTACAGATCAAGGATCTGTATTTACTGGTCGAAAGATGGTAAAATTTGCTGAAGAAATAGGATATAAATTGTTGACTTCAACACCATATTATGCTCAGGCAAATGGTCAGGTAGAAGCAGCAAATAAGAATTTGATTACTATAATCAAAAGAAAATCTAGCCAAAAGAAAAAACCCAAAGAATGGCATGAGTTTCTTTATGAAGCTTTATGGGCAGTTCGAACTTCTCCTAAAGAATCTATAAATACTACTCCTTTTCGATTAACATTTGGCCATGATGCTGTATTGCCAACAGAAATCTTACTTCAATCTACTCGAATTCAAAGACAAATCGAAATTCCAACAAATCAATATTTGGATATGATGTTGGATGAATTAGTAGATATTGATGAAGAAAGATTAATGGCTTTAGAAGTGCTTACAAAGCAAAAAGAAAGAATAGCAAAAGCCTATAACAAAAGAGTTAAATCGAAATTATTCTTGCAAGGGGACTTAGTTTGGAAAGTTATCTTGCCAATGGATAAAAAGGATCGATGTTTAGGAAAATGGTCTCCTAGTTGGGAAGGACCATGGAAAATTCTAAGAGTTTTTTCGAATAATGCGTATGAGATCGAAGAACTACAAGAAGATCAGAGAATTATACGCATAAACGGTAAATATTTGAAAAAATATAAACCGATGTTACAAGAAATTAAAATTACACAAGAGTAATTTGATTCGAAATAAAAACTTGGCATTAATTTAAAAATGCCAACTGATGGGCAGGTTACATCGAAATGCTTAAAATGGAAAAACCATTACAAAAGAAAACACAAAGTACTTAAAGACTAAAAAGCATTTAAAGATGGTTTTCACCATTCAGTTACAATCCCAAAACGATCGAGAAACCAGCGAATTTCTGTATCGAGACGACACCTGAAGCAAGCATTGACCAAGTAGTATTCATGATCTGGCCCAGGTAGAAGTGCATACCAGCCTCCAATTCTCCCATCTCCTGCACAGTTGTGGTAGTTGTTGCAAAAACGACGCCTAGTAAGCCAAATAGGCATGGGCCTATTCCACCAAGGACAGCGAAATCGATAAGTTGAAGTCCCTCCCAAAATGTCGCTTCGAAATTCTGCCAGTCGATGTGTCCATGCAAGATCTTCGAAGTCTTTGAGGATGTTTTCTGGCATAGGCATGGAGAGTGCATTGATGAGAAGACGGTAGTACCTTGCACTCAGAGAGCCAGTGGCGTTAATAGCAGTAGTAAGGAGGCGTTTCATTTCTTCAATGTTTGGGTTAGCATCCAACATATGTTGAGTACTTCGAAGAATACAGAACATGGCGTTGCCATGATTCCAGAGTCTAAGTTTAAAAGCAAATTTAGAATGAGCCACCATAGCATTGTTGTACCATTCATTGGGGTCGTAGAGGAAGTAGAGGACATCATTTCCAAAAGCCCTAGAAACTTCAGAATCCTCACTGACACGCCAATGCCTGCTATTGGTATGGCGAAAGGCGAAAAGATCTTTCCTGCTTTGAGCAGCAATCTTTGCAGCAATCTTGACTAAAAGATCATCACTCAGATTATCAATGGTGGTCATGATGATTTAAGAAAGAAAAAGCTTTGAGTAAGAAGGACTTTTCAGACGAAGACGAAACAAAGAAAAGAGTGATTTTTATAAAAAGAAAAATCATATTTATAGTGGAGGGAAGTTGAAAGAAGTGGCTCAATCAGACGGTTCTTCTTGCTTTGAAGATGATGACACGTGGGAACAGTTATTCCAATGGCCAAGGGTTACTTAACTTTGTAACCTGAGGGAAGTTTTAAAGGTTTTCTTTTAAAAAGGATTTATCTGTGTTAAAAGGTCATTTATTGGTTTTATTTCTTTTCAACTTCCTAGACAAGTTTAACTTGTTGGGTTAAACAAAAAAGTTACTTTTTTGTTTCCTCATCATTAAAATGTCTTGGAAATTGTTCCAATCTTATTTGGATTTAAATAAAATTTAAATTCGATATAAGAGAATAAGAAAGGAATTTCGATGATTGAAAAGAAATTGTCGTTCGAAATAGAAAATGGTCCACGGATTGTTATAAAGACATTACAGACCAAGATATTCGATAAGGCTGAAATAAAATAAAAGTCTTAGAGAATAAAATAGAAACAGAACTAAATCTCAAATGATGAGATGAGTTTCTCGATTTGGCTTTTGTATTCAGCCAGTTGAGTATCGAGAGCATGGTTGTCACTTGCAAGTTGAGCAATGGTAGACTCTAGTTCCTTGGAGAGCTTGAATTTGTTAACAGCTTCATTGGCTTCTCGATTTCTGGCTTCATCCTTAGCCAAAATTTCAGCTTTCTGAGCTTCCAGTTCTTTAATCTTGGCATCGATGTCAACCACTTGCTGCTTCGCATTATTTCTTTCTTGCTGAAGAGTTTTAAATTTCTCTTGGAAGGATGACAGTTCGATCACAATTTGATCATGATGCGCTTTCTTCTCTGCCATTTGAGCTTGATCAGTTTTCCTCTTCTGGAAGTTTTGATTAGCACTCTCCAACATTGGTTCAAGATAATTAAACAGGTTTCGAAATTTCCAACCAGTTGGGAGAGCACCAAGTTTTTCAAATAAACTCCTGATTTCAGCAAGAGCTCCAGCATCCTTTTCAATCAATTCTAGCAAGTTGGCTTCGATGATCTTCTTTTGAAATTCTGCTAGCAGGTTGTTCTTTGAAGTCTCAGAGGGATCTCCCTTGGATGAATCAGAAGTTTGGCCAGTGCTAGTTGAGAAAAGAGTATTACTCTTAGCTATCAAGGCAAAGGCATTGAAAGGATCATCTTTGGCCAATCGATCGATTTCTTCCAGATCGATCATAGGGGTATCTTGTTGAGCAATCATCTCTGCATCACCAGGAGCATCTTGTCGAGTAGTTATTTTTGTATCCTCAGTAGCAAAGTTTGATACATTATCTCCAAGGGTGGGTGCAGAATAAGATTGATCATTGTTGAGTGATTCATCATTTACCAAGTCATCAGTGGTCTTTTCTGAGTATGCTGATGTGTAAGAGGAAGGTAGGATCGAAGCAAGTTTTGATCCAAAAATGGCTAAAAGCCATAGTTGGAACAACCATATGGGTCCTGATACAACTAAATTCCCACCAGTTTGGGGATAATCTCTAAGATTATTAGTTGTATGGTTAAGGGTTTCATATAAAGAACCTAGAATCAGTTTGCTTAAACAGATATCTGTTCCTTCATGTAACTGACTAGCTAGACACATGAATTTCTTAGGGACTTGTACTGACCTTGAGCAAAAAACATGCATAGATAACCAGTAGGTCAAGAAAGCTACATGTTCATCTGCAGATACTTCAGCACATTTGGTATCATGGTTGTTAGCTATAAACAAACCATAGGCAGGGCTATCGAAATTTACTGAGTATTGAGAGGTGGTAACATCTGGATTAAAGGTGTATCCAGTTGGTTTTAAGCTAGTAAGGCCAGCCACATCTAAAAGGGTAGGAGTGAGCATTCCACATTTCAAGTGAAGGCTGTTGTTCGATGGGTTCCAAAAATGTAAAGCAGCAAATATCAATTCATTATGGTATTTTGGACCATATCGAGATATTTGGATGAGATCAAAAATCCCTTTCTCCTTCCAGAATTGTCCCTTTTGTTTTTGAACTTTGTCTAACCAAGCAATGTATTCTGGATAAGTTTTTGGTTCAGTCCTAATTTTGGATTTTACAAAACTTAGGTCAAAAGGACCTTTTGTGAAAATTAAAGGAGGTTGAGTTTCAATACATGGGAAAAGAGAGTTAATCTCTGGAGTTTCAGGTTCTAGAGAAATGGGGCCTAAGAATGCATGTGGAGTATCAGTACAAGGGATGATTACCTGGGTTTTCCAGATAGCTTTTTCAGCTTCATTGATCTCTGGTTCGTTCATAAAAGCAGGAGCAGCACTGGCGATTTCTTTAGTAAAATCAATGGGTTCTTCGCGATTCACATGAGAAGTTCCTGCTGCGTTCGTCATTGTTTAAGTGTTTTTGTGAGAAGTTGATGAATAGTGAAGATTTCGTGTTTAAAGATAGGAGTTGCAGAAAATTCAAAGTTTTTTTTCTTCGAGAGAATTTTTGGCGGAGAAGAGGAACAGTGAAAGTGAAAATGAAATGGTGAAAAGTGAGAAGAGTAAAGGTGAGTTTGTTTCTATATGGACCTTTGATCATGACACATGTCAAGATCTTATTTTGACAGTTTTACCATTAAAGTGTTGTCTTTTCCAATGTTAGAGAACGTGGCCCACTAACTAAGATTGTGGGGTCAGTATTTAAAGGAAATTTGAATTAATTTTGAATTAAATACTGACATCATTCGTTTCTGGGGGGCAATTTGTTAGCCAATATATTTTACTAGCTGTAATAAATGTGGTCAAAGTATAGTTGACCTAGATTTAAAGAAGATTCGAACAGAGTGTTGTATTGAAAGCAAATATGGGTTCGAAGATGGTAGAAGACTTCGATAGAGCAGTTTTCGAAGGTGGTTATCAACAGTTATTCTTTAAGTCAGTTTGTATTTTAAGTTTGTTTTCAAATAAGTAAAACTGTCGACTTGTGGCAGTTGTAGTTTGAATTTCAAAGAAGTGTAGTTATTTCTAGACTTAGTATAAATAGTAGTTTTTCATAGGAAAAACGGGTCACAATTCCATCATACAAACTTACACTCAAAGTATCCGTATGGAAGCGAGAAATGAGTCACAAGTTGCAATGTATGAATCTGTGTACCAACTTTTATTTAATCAATACAATTTACCCTTTTTTCTTTAAGTGTTTTTTGCACTTTACTTTGTTAAGTTCGATTGAGTTCAAGTGGATTGAATTCGATTGTTTTTATTGTATTTCTTATATTTTCGACACCAAAAACACAGAATTTCTAACAACAAGAACAAACACAATATGTCCTAAGATTTACTGGTTGATCTTGCAAGTTACCATTTGTAAACCAGCGGTTGTTTACGAAAATCCAACGTAAACAGATGTGTAGAAGACACGCCACATCATCTAGTGTGACAGTCATCTCCCCAACATGCTTATGGAAGCTGCTGGTGTCTTCATGCCTTCTCTCTGACAAGGCACAAACGAGCCTGTGAGAGATGTTGTCGTACCTAGTCTTAAGGAGGGGGGCAAGACCAGAATCATTCACCGGCCCCCAGAACTAGTCATTTGCTTCTCCCGACAACGTCACTGTCAAGTTATTAAGCCTAAGCTTCTTCCCGTGCGAGACACCGGTCACCGTATGCGACATAAGTAAACTAATAAAGCAATAATACAATCATTAAAATAAGTAAAATAAGTAAAATAATCATTAAAATAAGGAAATTTTAATATTCTAACATAAACATGAAATAAGTAAAATATAAAGCAATTATACTTACTTCGGGATCGACCCATAGCCTGCATGCCACATGTTTACTGAAGTTCGGTAAAAGAGACGACTCATAAGGCCCCCGAGGAAAACCCTGCGGTCCGGCCTCAAACTCCATCATGGGCTCCTCATGAGCCTCACCCTCCAGCTGGTAAGCTTCACCCTCCTCCTGATGAGTCTGCTCATACTGAGGCTGATACGCCTCATGCTAATGCTAATGCTGATAATGCATCGGGTCCACTAATCTGTGACACAACCGTCTGTGAAGATGAACCCTCCGCATCATCAGCCCTACCAAACCTTGTGCCCCCACCTCTCCGTCGACCAGCCTGAGACATATCTGCACAATATTTCAAAAAGCAAAAAATCAATGATTTATTTCATACGGACATTGTGTCATTTTTAACAATTCAACAACAACACTTAAATTTTGGCAGTGTCATTTCACTCCGTAAACTACCACATTGCAATCAAGCTAACCATAATCAACAATAACAAACCAATTTCTAAATAATTTCATCATTAACAATCCAAAAAAAAAAAAAATCATTGAGACATTTTATCAAACACCTAGAGTCCAACTTTCAATCAACTTAAAATCTAACAATTTCTAAACCCTAAACTACCACATTGCATTCTAAACAACATCTAAACTACAATTCCTAACTTAATTCATCCCTAACAATCCTAAAAATTAACATGCAAACCAAATTTCTAAAAACCTAAAAATGTAAAATTCCTCCAAAAAATAAAAAATTTCAACAAAAAAAAAAGCAATGCAATAGGATATGCAACACTTACTTGTTGATTTCCATGATTTTATGTTCATTTGGTTGAGTTTGGTGAAAATTGCACTTGGTGATGTTTTTGAAATGTTTTGTAACTGACTGGTGGTTATGTTTCTGACTTGCTGTGTTATAACAGCACGCAGCGTGACTTAAGTCAAGTTGGGTTTATAACTTGCGTGAGTTAACTCACCAAGCTAACTCACGCTGAAAGTACCTTGCGTGACTTAAGTCACGCATGGGTACTTTCGTCCATTCCGTTGGAATGGAGTGTTTTTTGATGGGAGAAGAGCATTTTTCGTGTTTCTTTGAGGCCTTCTCAGATTTATTGGAAGATATTCTCGATGATGGGTATTACAGTTTAAGTCACTCATGTTTCTTTGAAGCCTCCTCAAATTTATCGGAGGATATATCTTCCAAAGATGTATTGTACTTGTCTTAAGCAACACGAGGTCTTTCGATCCTACATAGAAGTATCTCTCGATTCAAATGTTTTTATATATCCACAATCAATCCTTCCACCAACACAATTTAAAAAAAAAAAATCACTATTTTTATTTCTCCAAATTTAGAAAATTTAAATTTAGTTTTTTCATTACAAAAAAATGTTTACAAAAACTGAAAGTTGAGTTTTCTGAAAAAGAAAACAAAATGTTTCAAAAATTCAAATCAAGCTTTCGATCAAGGTCCAGTTTTATGTGATTTTTCTTCAACTTTTAAAAAATTGAATTAAGTTTTTTGAAAGTATTGAAAAAGTAAAATTTCAGATTTTAAGAATGTGCATTTTTTTTTTATTCTGAATAACTTATACTAAAAAAGTTGTATAAAGTCTTCTTAAGCGTAGCTCAATTGACAAGAACATTGGAGTATGGAGGGGTTGAATGTTTCAACCACAAATTCCAACCTTATTCACCTCAAGGGATAAATTTTTAACCATCAGGTAACTTTGACAAAAAAGAACTTCTACTGGAAACATACTTATAATAAAAAACCAAAATTAAATTTTGTTAAAAAAGGAAAACTGAAATTGTTTTTCTAAAACGTAATTAGTTCTAGAAAATTCAAATTTTGAAGTTCCTAATGCTTTGTTTAATTTTTAGTAAGACTTTTACTTATTTCTGAAAAACCGAAGAAGTGAAATAAAAATATCTAAAAGATGGAGCGTCTGTTTGGTTTAGTGGTGGGAAGGGCTTGGTTTAGTGGTGGGAAGGGCTTAACGCACGTCTGAAATGAAGCTGAAATTCTTAACTTTTCATTCCATGATCAAAAAGTGCATTGGGACGTGATTTTTTTAGTTGTCGTAGGTTTCAAACTCCAAACCAAAAGAAGTAAAATTGTTTATAAGTGGTAAAGTTTAAAGGGTTTTGTTACAAGCCACCCTTTGGTGGTGTCTTTTAACAAGTCACACCTTAAGGTGTGATTTTCACTTTTTAGTTATAACTTTGCTAAAAGACACCTTCATAAAAGTAAGTTGGTGTCTTTTCGTAAATGCTCATAGAGTAACTTGATAAAAGACACCTTCATAAAAGGTGTCTTCTATCATAACCCAAGTTTAAATGTGATTATTTTTTTGGCTGGTTTGTGATGGCTTGATTAGTAGACAATAGATTCAAAGTTCAGAAAAATTTGTCCTTTTCTTAAAAACAAAAATAATAAAGTAGCCGCAAATAATAGTAGTGATTTTCTTCTAAATTTTGTGCATTCCTACAATACTAGTAAATTTTGTTGTGACATGGTTGCCTTGCAAACCTCTTCCTAACTAGTGGTAGATAATAAAAGTTGAAATGAAAGTCCAATATTATAGGTTGGTCTCATTCATGTATGTCCTTTGTTGAATTTGAAAATCTAATACGGCACGTCCAAGCCTAAAGATTTATTTGCTATTGTTGCCAGATTATGTCCCCTTAGCCCTAACTTATTGACATGCAAGCACGTCTATTTTGTTTTAATGGTTGATATTATAACCACAAACAAATATCCTGAAAATACATGAGTGGTGAACCCCTTTTTTGGTGGTGGTCGGGGTTTGAACCCCGGACCTTGCATATATTATGCATTGTTCATATCAACTGAGCTAAGCTCACGAACACAGTGGTGAACCCCGTTTGATTCATGCCTCGCAATTTTGTTGTTGTTGTTTTTATTTTTTTATTTTTATGGATTCCCTCTATCAGAGGTAATTATATTTTATGCGTGTTGGGTATTATACATAAGCATTTTTTTCAGTTGAAGTTCGCATCTTGATTTGCTTTGTTATAAGCTTTGATCGAAAATTCATTGTTCTGATTGAATACTTTATTAGTTTAAGCAATAACTCAATTATAAAGAACCAAAAAAAATCACTCACACCAAAAAAATACTTTATTAGAAGCAATAACTCATAAGTATTTTTTTCTCAAAGAAAGAAGTATTATATGGATCATGTGATAAAAATGTTAAAAAAGAAAGATAGAAAATTATTTCATCAATTGTGTATGTCGGTAGCAAATTATGTACTTTATATATACGTACATAGATATTGCAGGAGACAATGAAATCAAACACCCATCAATTATTCTGATAATATTCCTGTAATATTATTTTCTCAGTACAAAATTATGTACTTTATATATTTTCTTTAAGAAAAAATATATTAAATCAACTAGGCAATGACGGATTTGGGTTAAATGTTTTTTACTTTGTACTTTCTATATTGGATTGGCTCCCCTCCAATATTTCTCCATGCTTTTATAAATCTTAAACCAAGCTCAAAGTTTTGAGGTTTGAGGTTTGATCTTGCTTTTTTTGAGTTTGATAAGTTGGGGAATAGATTAATAAGTTTTATCTACAATTGAATCGTCACTCTTTGGTAGAATAATTTTTGGTTATGCTTTACCTTTTGGTTGAACATCAGATTAGTTAGAGCTGTTGGAACAAGTTTGTTAATTTAGAAGAAGAAGGATTAGAGAGAAAAGAGAATAGCACACAATTGAAATGATCAAAAACTTTTTATTCAATATCAAACTATTTACAATCACAAAGCTTGCTTATATAGCAAGTATCAACTAGCAAAACTTCAATTAAGTTGTTACTTGCTCTCTAAGTAACGGTTAGAAACTAACTCTATTAACTATAGTTAACTAACTATCTAGCTTAGTTAACAAACCAACATTGAATTACACATAACAAGAGCCTATTCCTATGAAGAATTGTGACTTGTGAGGGTTAATAACATGGATAAAAAAGGGTTAGAGAGTGTTGACAAAGAAAAATACCACTCCAACAAATGAACTAATGATCAATTTAGACTTAAGTTAGATCATTAAGGGTTTTAAGTTGATAGGTTTATTCTCAAGTCTATTTTTGCAATGCAAGAAACACGTGAGAATGGATACTTGAAGACTTTATCGATTCTTTCATTTCTTGCTTGGTTTCAGAAATCAACGTTGTTGCAACAAGAATCACCAAGAAAACAAGATATCTCCCCAATTGGATTCAGGTGCGATTGAAGTGCTAGAAACCAGAGTGATTGGATTTGCTTTGTTATAAGCTTTGATCGAAAACCAGAGTCGGTGTCTAGCTGCAATCTTGTTTGACTTGATATGGTGTTTCTCTGATGTACCGGGGGTGAGGGGTGCCCTGCTGATGTGGTCCTAAAGTCTGGTGGGCCGATCACTTTTGATTCGAGATCGGGAGTTAGTTCTTTGGGTCAAGTTGGTTTTTGGGCTTTTTTTTTGTGCTCTTTCGGTGGATCAGAGGTCGAAAGGTGGTGGAAGCTGTATGATCCTTCAGTTAGAAGCTCTTCAAATGTGGCTCAACTTTGGTGTTGGGGACTAAATGTTTTATTTTGAGGGGTGTTTTTTCGGGGTGAGTAGTGACGATGGGCGGTGGTGGATACCATTTTTCATTGCTTATTTTTGTGCAGAAGTATGTTTTAGGTGGTGACCTGTTTTGGTAGGTTTGTCTTTAGGGGTGTTTTTTAGGGTTGAGTGTTTATTTTCGGGTGTTCCGCCTTTATAAGACGTCTTTAGTTTGTATTCTCTAATTCACCAGTCTCTGTTCGTCTTTAAGTAGGGATCCGGTTGTTTAGTAAAATTTGCCGTTAAAAAAAATTCAATAACATATTATCTATCAAAATATACCTTTGACAACTAAACTAAACTTAACTTTTGTGCCAAAAACAATGAATCAGAGCATTGTTACTAGAGTTTTCTGTTTTTTCTCCAAAGAAGGAAGCAGGAAACAACAAAGGAGAAGAATACAAGGATGAAGCACGTGGAATACGATCTCATGCACTCGTGTGCTACCATCCAAGTTCTACAGCTAGAGCAGAGTAGTACTTGCTTGTCCTCTAAAGAATTGCCGATTGGACTTACAAACGGCACAAAACTCCAAAGCTAGGGTCAAGTCAACTTTATATTTGGGTGCAAAGACCGTTATTTGAATAACTATTCGTGAAACAATTTATGAGACAATAAAAATATACAACGAAATATAGATAATATCACGAAAATCAAATTAATAGAGAAAGTAAAAATACAATAAGAATATAAAAAATGTATTATCTAAATTATTATCAGAAAATGACTGTATAAATAACATTTATCTTTCAATATTCATTTTTATTGGGAGCAATTTAGGTATTTATATCTTTCTCATTTGTAATTTGACATTCTCCAATTTTTTTTAAAATTATGTCGAGATGGTATCGTTTGTTGGACCAAATCTATGATACACAAATATGATAAATTTTACATCATCCATAAATTTATACCTTTAGAATAATTGGTTTTACCATTGGAACATATGAAATATGATGAGAGTTATTATCCAATGATGAAGAACAAACTTGTTTATGATACAAGACTAATTTATTTGTGCATATTAGATAAAACTAATTTATTGATTTGAAGTTTAATTTTCATATTTATTAGAGTATAGTGCCAAGGTAACTTGGAGTACAAGCAATCTAGATAACTTGGAGAGCAAGTAATCTAGTAGAAAGTTAGTTAGGGAGTTAGTTACTCCAAACCACTATAAATAAGTTACACCTATGTACTATTTCTCATCTTTTATTCAATTACATCATTGTAATGACTCCTAGAGAGAATTATAGAATCTACCTTTCCATTGCATTTGATCTAGAACCATGGAATCCTCTAATTCATAACATGGTATCAGAGCATGATTGGTATCCACCTTGAAGATTCTTTTTCCACTGCATTTTCTAGAGAAAATCTAATTTTCTCATCTCATTCATAACTCTGTTTCTCTTTCGTTTTCCAGAGAAAATCCAAAAATAATCTTCTTCAAATTCAGTTCATTTTCTTGTTTTGATCGATTAGTTTTTTAATCGTACTCCATTTTCTTTCGCCTCGTCTTTGTTCGTTCATCCTTCTCAGTTTGTGATTCGTCACAATTTCGTTTGTGTTGTCTTTCCAATTTCTAATCTTCAAATTTATGTTTGATTCCTGATTCAATTCCTTGTGCGATTCTAGTTTCTTGTGATCATAACTCTGCTTTAGTTCTACAATTTGGTTTTAATTTTCGACTTCGGTTGATTTCTTCTATGTCCAAGTCGTTTTCGCTGCTGTTATGCGATTGCCCTTTCATAATCCTCTTGTGTTTTAGATTCAACTTCATAGTGCATTGAGTTTTTTTTTAGGTTGTGATTTAGTCATTGCAACCTATAACTATTGTGCTCACAAGGTGTTTGAGGAAATTCCACACTGAAAACATATTGGTGTTTGTGATATTTTGTTAATGGAATGGCACTGAAGCAAGGATGTTGTGCTCAAAAAACTCTTTATGTGCTAAGTTGTGAATTGTCATGGCTTTGCCTGATATTCGTATTTAGATTGTGTTGAAGATGGCTCAAGATCTTGAGATGAAAGTTGCTCGAATTTATTTGTGATGCGTATTCATCTTCACCTTGGGTGCATTAGTCAGGAGAGCAAGGATATATTGTCACTATCCTCATTTTCAGAGATCTTACATAAGGTTTTGTGGTGAATCTCTTGCTTACTCGTTATCTGTGGTTACATATTTGGATAATATTCTATCATGAGAATGAGTGAATGTTAGTTGGATTTATTCATATATGAAGCATTTCCTTTTAATTTGTGAATGGTTTGGTGTTTGAAGCATGGGATTGGATTATTGATTGCTTCTGGATGTATAATTGGGTTGATTTTTGGGCCTGATTCTCATTTGGTCTTTGCGGTTTGGTATTTGTTGTTAGCATTGCACTTTCTTTGATGAGTTTGGCTTACCTTCGAAGCAATATGTTGGAAGAATTGGTTCTATTTGTGTTCCATTTGAATTTGCCATGCTGTTTTTGTGGTCGTATGCCTATTTTCCAAGGGTCTGCAACAATGCCTACTTCTTGTTATCTTGGTTGGTGTTTTTTGGTTCCTTGAATATGGATTATTGGAGACTGGTTGGGCTACTCAATATGAGTGGATTTGGTTTATTTTGTGAGGCTGATTTGTTTTTCTATCAAGCTTGTGGCCCTTTCTTAGTTGGAAGCTTTTTGATGAGATTGTAGTTGCGAGATTTGTTATTGTTGTTGTTGTAGATTCAGTTTTATCGGTTCACTATTGTGGTTTGATGGAATTTGGATGATCTTCTTGAGGTTGCAGACTGAGCTATGTGAGTTACCTTGGCTTCTGATTGGTATTTGGGGCAGCCTATAGTACCAACTCAGTTTTGTCTGATTAGAGCATTCTTTGATTGTTGTTGCCTTTCATCAGTTGGCACTTGCTATTGGCAGTTTGTGCGTTCTTTTCTTCGGTTTCTTTGTCTTGGATCTTTGTTTGGAGTGCTTCATTATTGGATGCATTGGTTTTGGCCTATGGTTTGAATGCATCAACATGGATTTGTTTTCTATGGTTTGAAGACACATCACATGGCTATGCATCTCTATTGGTTTGCTTTTGGTTTTTCTTGTCTCGGCTCGGCATAGGAGGGCATCACTTTTATCTTTGGAAGCTTGGTCTTGTTGCTTCATGGTACTTTTGGTGTGAAGTTTGTTCAACATATGACATCCTTCCATTGTTGACTATGGCTCTTCCTTGCATTTGGTTTTTCTTGTCTCGGCTCGGCATTGGGGGGCATCACTTTTTATCTTTGGAACCTTGGTCTTGTATATGACCTCCTTCCATTGTAGACTATGGCTCTTCCTTGCACTTCTTTTCTTGTCTTGTGCTTCTATCTTGAGTGATTGAACACTCTTGATGGTTAAGCGTTGTGCCTTAATTGGCTTTGTTGATATTGGCTTCTACCGGATGGTGGTTAAGCGTTGCTTTGATGCTCCTTCCTTCAATTAGTTCAACCTTGAGTTGTGGTTGCTTCTTGTGGATGAGCACTTGTTTGATATTTTTTTTTTTTTTAGCCGATGTATTTCCGGCATCTTTCCTTGTATTTTCTCACTTCAAGTTGGAAGTGTTTTGAACACCTTCCAACTTGAGGGGGACTATTAGAGATACATAGTTTAGTTACAAGGAGTACTAGTCCTATTAGTATATATAGGTGTAACCTCCCCATAAGTGGGTTAACTTTCTCATTTGCAATATTCATTTTTCCATCAATACAAAGAATTGGTTAAGCTTTTCTCTCCTTCATCAATGGATGCCATGTTTCCTAACATGGTATCAGAGCTCTATGGAGATAGCGAATTTGATCCAGTTTCTGATGAAGAAGAAGATTCCGATGGTGATGAAGAAGAAGATCTTGAAGCTTCCGCATCAGAAAATTCTTGTTCTTCCGCTTCGCAAGCTTCGATTGTTTTCGGCAGTTTCGACGATTCAGTTTCTGCTCCTCCTCCTTCATCATGGATCGCACCAGTCCTTGATGGATTCACCGTCCAGATCGGTTCAGTTCCTTGTTTTCTTGTTGATTCAAGTTGCAGCGATCAAAACTCTGTTCTTGAAGCTTCGGAAGAAAACCAGAACACACAGAGTCTTGATTCGAAGTTGCTCGTTTCTGCCAAATCAACTAATTCGAACAAGCGCGAATCTGAGTTCATAGTTTCTGAAGCAGCGTTCAAGCAATCGAAGCATCTCACCATCGATACTGTTATCACATGCTTTGGATCTGTTTACGGCGTTTGCTGCTTCGCCGGAAAACAGGAACCAATCGCTTCTGCAGACAACAACAAGATTCAGTTTCTCAAGTTACATGACGAGTCAATCGTCGATTTCGATCCCGGCGGAAGAATTAGTTCGTGTTTGATGTTCTCTGTTTTTGCAATTCTCTGTCAAATTCGTTTCCGGTTGTGGTGGATACCATGGGATCGAGGCAAGAAAGTTCTGTCTTCATTCAAATCAATACACGCCATTGCAGAAGCTCGAGTTCGTTGGTTACTTTCAGCAAATTGATTCGGATTCTTATCAGAGGAAGAAAACAGGAACGCATTGTCGCGTTTGATTAAAGCGGATTCCAGAAGCACGTTTTTGCATAAGCTGTATTGGTTCAGATGAAACTTTCTGTCACGTTTTGCACAACCGTGATTCAGCATCATGTTTCGAGAATCAATTTTCAGAATCATGTTTTAAGCAGTTTCACATAATCTTTTTTTGCAAAAGCTGTTATTTGAAGAAACGGGTTTTGAAGCGGTTAGTTTACATATGATTCTGGAAAATTGTTTTGGATAAGCACGTTTTGGGATAAGTTGTTCATGGTTCAGAATCACGTTTTGCATAATCACTTTTTCTGGGAAAGTTGGTTGCTGATTTTTGAAGAAAGAAGATGAAGATAGCCTGCGTTTGTTCTCATGTGTTTTAGAATTTCTCAAATGCTTGGGCCTGGGCTTCATTAGCTTTGCTGTTTTTTTTTTCCATTTACTTGTTTTACCCCCCATTTTACTTAGTCACTGCTTCAGTAAGAATAAACTGTAATTTCCTTGTGTTTCAAACTCAAATTGGTGAATCTCCCCATTTTGAGTTTGAGGGGGACTATTAGAGTATAGTGCCAAGGTAACTTGGAGTACAAGCAATCTAGATAACTTGGAGAGCAAGTAGTCTAGTAGAAAGTTAGTTAGGGAGTTAGTTACTCCAAACCACTATAAATAAGCTACACCTATGTACTATTTCTCATCTTTTATTCAATTACATCATTGTAATGACTCCTAGAGAGAATTATAGAATCTACCTTTCCATTGCATTTGATCTAGAACCATGGAATCCTCTAATTCATAACAATATTCAATGTGATTTTCTTTTTCTTCTTAAAATTAAAAACATCCAAAAACACTGAAAAAATTAAAACTCTAATTAGAGATTTCGTTCATTTCACATGTAAGATTAATTTTTGATGTATTTAATTTTAAAAAGAAGGAACGGTGTCTATGAGAACTATTTGTCACGTCAATAAATAATGTCTACTTAATATAAATGTTGAAAGGAGACTACAAAATTACAAACAAAAAAAATATAATGAGTTAAAGTTGTATTGAGTTTTTATAGTGTCTAACTTGTTTTTACAAAACCAACCTGTAAAGTAAAGGTAAATCTGTCACTATTTATAAACCTTTATTTAGAGCCTATCTTTTCGGGCAGCACTTCCATGACTTTATGGCGGGAAAGGCACGTAACTTTCAACAAATCGTGTCCGTTGGAATTTTTGAACGAACCAGATTGTATCATATGGTACTTAACCTTTTAGATCGGTTATTTAAAAAAGTGATTTTAAAAAGTTTTTGTCTTTTTTGAAAATAAGATATTTTTATTTTTATTTTTATTTTCATTTTTATCCCTTAGGATTGTATTACTGGCTCTGATACCAGGTTGTGCGCAGGGTCGCCAGCGGAATTTTCTCGAACTTGATTTAACATTTGTTCGATTTTAATTAAACCTTGAAATGGTTTTAAGAGTGTTTTAGCTCTTTCTCTTTGTGTATTTGTAAGATTTTCTAAATCTTCTATTTCTCTTAGAAAGTCTTCAATATATTCTATATGGTATTGTACTAATTCTTTAGAATGGAAAAGAATTTGTCTTAAGACAATTCTTCTATGATAGAATTCTATATCAGAGACTATGTCCTCTAATCTTTCTTTAAAGAGTTTTACTTCTGTTATAAGACCTAAACCAGGCATTATATAAGCTTTTCTAAAGATTGTTCAAATTCAGTTAATTTTTGGGATGGCCATAACAGGGTTGTGGCTCTTTCTTTTTGTGTAACAGAAATATTTTCTGTTTCTTCTAATTCTTTTATCATTTCATCTATGTATGAGATTTGTAAGATCATTAGATCATGGATTCCCCAAATTGTGTTTTTCATTTCTATTCTAAAGAAATTTTCTTCTATTTTGTTAACTAAGGTGTCTAGTTTTATTCTGAATAATTTTAGTTCATTTTTTATTGTTATTCCTGGCATTATAATTTTTTATTAATACCTGAAAGTTCAGTTTTTATTTCTGATAAAGCTTTATTAAGCTTTCTTTTTTCATAACTATCTAATGAATTTCTTGCGGGTAGAAACTTTGGTTCACTCGTGCTTTCTTCTTGTTCTAGAAGAGGTGTTCTTTCTATAGTCATAATAGATTTTGACCTTTTTAATGGTTTTAGAATTGGTGATTCTAATTTTATTAGTGGGGCAAATAGTTCATCTATTTGTATTTTTTCTTTTCCACTAAATTCTATACTATAATGAGAATTACTTAATGCATAATTCATTTTATAACTTATGCTAAAAGGATGGTTTCCTGGTCTCATAAGGGTTTGATCCTTAAGTTTATAATGAATTACTAAGGATCTGTCTAGATCTATATCATTTAGACTTAAACCTATCTGTAGATTTATGTCAAATTTTATTTTTCCACACTTTAAATTTCCCTCACCTTGGGTTATTAGTGAATGTTTTTCATTCATCCTAGCATCTTCAATAAGAAGTTCTAGTTCTGCATCTATTCCTTTCATAAAAGTACTTTTTATGTTTATTTGGATAGTTGATATATGAATATATCCTATCTTCTGTCTTTTTTCTAACGATAGATGTTTTAATCTATTATTAATTTGTTCTTTATCAATTATGGATATTACAACAGATCCATCTGTTGATTCCATTGGTATGGCAACTTCTCCTACCATTATTCCATATTTTAAAATATTTTCTCTAGATAATTTTTCTTTTATTAAGGAAAAAATACTTTTCTGTTTGAAGTTTTCTTCTGGTTTTAAAGTAAAATCTACCTTTTCTATATGATCTATCAATACATCTGCCATAAAACCAGATGAATTTTCTTTTATCATACTATATTCCATTATGAAATGTAAAAATTATAAAGTATTTAAAATATTCAAAATCATACCTGACTTTGTCTTGGATTTTTGATGGTTCTGATCTTTCGATCCTTTGGAATTTGAAATAATCTTTCGATTATTGATATTGAAACTAAAAATCTTTTGATTTGGTTATGACAATCTCAAATCCTGCGAAGCCCTTTCCCACAATGTTTTTCATAAACTAAGGTACTTACTTCATTGATTTAAGTTGTAATTTACAAGTGAGCATCGAGGCTCTTATTTATAGAAGGAAAGGACTTACAAGTGGTTCACCTGTCCTTATCCATGACAGCAAAAAAGAAAGACAATTAAAACACGCAAAGAAAAAGAAAACGCATTATCACTTAAAGTGATAAGATTCTTATCTCTAAGTGGACCCCATCTGACTCAGATGATAAGGTTCACTATTACATCATGATATCTACATGACGCGTGTCTAAGCTTTTTCTTTTGCCTTATCTCCAATTGTTGGAATTGTCGGTATTTTGTTTTCTTCTGCCGACACTTTATCTTTTGCACACCATTTACAGATATGCCCTTTGTAGGTTGAGAAGTTTTGGCAACACTCCTGTTGTACTTCATCTGGAATCCGGTGGAGACCATTTTCGAATCCTGAGAATAACTCTTCGAATTGAAGTGTTTGTTTGAGGTGCTCTGTAGAGACCTTTTTCTTTGAATCACAGACCATGAAACAATAATCTGAGACATATAAGACTTTATAATTGGTAATTGATGACCCATATTTGATTAGATAGTCATAAAAACGCTTCATTTGTTGAACAAATGAGATTAATGTCCATCCAACACTTGTTGCATTTGGTTCTAGATAGGTTTTATTTGAGATACCTATCTTTATAGCTGTTCTTGGTCTTACAGCCATCTGATTCTTTTCTTCTTCGAACCATGGATATGTTTGTTCGAATTGGAGAAATATTTCTCTTCCTTTGGCAAGGAAATCATTAAATCTTTTCGCTGTATCACCAATCTCTTTTGGAAGATCAGCCAATTCTTGAAATCTATAACCTTCTTTTTCCTCAAGATATACAGTCTTGAGCATTCCATAGTCATAGAATTCTTTAAGTAATTCCTTGGATATTCCTGGAACTGTATTAGCTTTTACCCCATGTTTGGTATTAACTGGATAAAAACATTCAATTGCTAGTTCTTCCTTGAAGTTGGCTAGCCATCTCCACTTTCCCATGAAATCATCAATGGTCTTTATCTTATTTTTTTCTTTTTGGAGGTTTATAATTGATCCTACTGAAACCTTCTTTTTAGATTCCATTTTTGATGGTTGGCCAATATCTTTTGCTATAGCCATTTCCTTGTAGGAGGCCTTGTAAGCTTCTTTTGCTTCTTCCATTGTTGGATAAGCTTTGTGTCTAACATTTTTGCCATTAATGTGGAGGCTTGCAATTGCCCAGTTGTTGTAGATGCCTTTCATTGGACCATCAAAGATGACATACACCTTCTTTGCTGGTTGTAGATCGACAACATCGCTTGGTTGGTCTGAACCATTTTTTGACTCTTCCTCTTCTTGTTCAACTTTTTCAGCCCATGACTTTTTCGTATCTTCCTCTGGCATAGAACCTGCTGAAGATGTTGATGAAAAACTTTGTTGTTCATTCAAAGTCTTTTTTGTTGGTTCTTCTGTTATTGTTGTTGTTGCTGTTGGAGCTTCAACATTTATGATCTTGGTTAGACTTTCGATCATTTTAACCATCTCCCCCCTCTCTGAAGAGAGTTGTTTTAGCTTTTGGCTATGAATTTCAATCTGTTCATCTTTTTGCTTTAAGCTATTGTAGAGAACTTTTAGAGCTTGCTCCATTCTCTTGTCAAAGTATCTGCAAAACAATTGTTTTCTGATTTTATTAGTTGAATATAAGGATAGAATTGTTGGATGCGCATTTGCCATCTAACAAGTCTTCCTTGTTTATGATCAACTTTTAAATTGTAGCGCCAAAATCCGCTAGCATAAGTTGAATCAGTTCGTAATAAAAATCTTGATGGAATTAAATCCATTCTCCATTTTTCTAAAACATTTAAACAAGAAAGAGTTTCTTTCTCATTGATATGATATCTTGTTTCAGCATCTTTAAAAGAGCCTGAAACATACTTGCATAAAACAAGATCTTTATCCTTAATTCGGATGTTATTACTTGAATAATCAAGTTTTGAATCAGTTGAAACTGATGTTTTATCTGATCGCCCATTAGGGATATCTGATTTTAACTGTGGGGTTGCGCCCACAATGGTATAGGATTGTTGTGGGGTTTCGTCCTCAACATATCCATTGAGATTTAATCCCAATTTTTGTTTGCCATTAGGTAGAGCTCTCATAACTCCAGCCCATGTAAACTGATTTGCATCAACATTTACAACCAAAAAATCATTTTCTGTTGGATTGTATAGTTGTGGTAAAACTTTTAATTTTTCTTTCAAAGATTTTACAGCCTCAGTATCTTTTTGTGTCCATGACCATGGCACTTTTTCAGATATCTTCTTCTGTAAAATTTTTCTATCATTTGCTAAGTCTTGAAGAAATCCTTCATTAGCAATATAATTTAAACATCCCAAAAATCTTTGGATTTGTTTTCTATCCGCTAATTGATCAGGGAAAAGTAAAAAATTTTCTTGAACATGCGGTGATAAATCGAGTTTTCCTCCTTCTCTTATAATAAGACCAAGAAATTCGATTTCTTGTTTCAAAAGTATTGACTTTTTTCTAGATAGAACAATTCCTCTATCTTTTATTCTGTTTAAAACAGTCATAACATCTTTAACATGTTGTTCTTTACTTCCTTTAGTAAAAATTAATATGTCATCGATATATACAAAACAAATATGATCAAGACCCTTAAGAGTATTGTCCATAAATCTTTGATATATTGATGGTGCTTGTTTTAAACCAAATGGTAAAACATTCCATTCAAAATGTCCTTCTGGACAACTGAAAGCTGTTAAAGGTTTAGTTTCTTCTGACAACCTTAACTGCCAGTATCCAGATTTTGCATCTAAAGATGAAAACCAATTACATCCTCTTATTTTTTCAAAAACGTAATCTTTTCTTGGTAACTTATATGAGTCACTTATAGTTGCCTCATTAAGTTTTTTATAATTGATCACCATTCGAGCTTTTCCTCTTTTTATCTCATTATGTTTTCTGACATAAAAAGCTGGCGCTGAATGTGGACTAATAGAAGGACTTATTAATCCTTTCTCTAATAGTTCTGCTATTTCTTTTTTAAATTCTTCCTTATCTTCTCCTGAGTAAGGGATCTTGTATAAGGCCTTGACTTCCTTTTTAGGATCTTTAAGTTTTACAACAATTAAATCTTGTATTTTGTTTACTATAGTATCCAATGGATTTTCAGAACAAACTTGATCTAGATGATGTTCTAGATTTTGTTCAGTTATTAAGTAAAACTTTCTTTTATCCCACATACATCTAAGTATGTTAAGATTTTCTGAAATTGCCTTTAAAATTTCATTTTTTGTTATAATGTTTGTTGTAACAAATTCACTTTCTTTTGGGTTATTGATATCAAACCAATTTAATGTTATAGTGTCAGTTTTTTGAATAAAAGGATTATATAACTTTAAAAAGTTATTTCCTATTATCAAATCTATTCCAGAATCATGTTCATAGATTGATTTTACATAGAAGTATTTTTGTTCAATTTTTATAAAAACATGTTTTAGAACAAACCAGATTTGGTGTTTTTTCTTATCAGCAAAGATAATTTCTTTTGGTTTTTGTAGTCTAATCCATCCTTCCTTAATTATGGATCTCCTACCAAAACATAAAGTAGCCCCCGTATCAATGTAACCCATAATTTTCTTTTTATTCAGTGTTACCTGGATAAATGTTGCATTAGGATTTCCATTTTTTAAAATTTTTCTACTCATTCTTCAATTTCTTCTTCAGTAGTATATTCAAAAATACTACTCTCGTCAGAATCTATATCTGATTCTATTGGTTCGAAACCTACTTCCCAGATTAATTTCAAGGTTTCTTTTTTAGAATCTTTCTTTTTAGGACATTCATTTGCATAATGTCCTTCTTCATTACATAACCAACATGTACATGTTTTCTTTCCTTTAGGACATGAATTCTTTTTAGGATATTTTTTATTTCTCCTAAAGTATTTTTGTTTATTGAATTTTTTAGGAAATTTCTTTTTTCTTTTATATTCAGAACGATCTATCTTCCTAAAAACTTTTTTCTTTTTCTTTCTTCTAGTTTTACTACAACCATAGTTTCCTACTTTATTTTGAATTCTATCACAGCAAACATTTATTTTTGCTTCTCTTTTAGCAGTTTTTTCCATGCATTTTTCGGATATCCACTTTCTTAATGCAGTTATTCTTGTTCCTAGAGTATCGTCTAATCCTACGATCACTTCTAGATGTTCTTGAATTATTTTTTCCATTATTGTTCCAACAGATGATGGAAGTTTATTGTAGAATAATCCTAAAAGATTATATTGTAATCTCTTTTGTGGAGATATTGCATAATAATATTTGCTAAATTCACATATAAATGGTTCAACATAACACATATCACAGATTCTTAGATTAAAGATCCTATGGATGTTTGTATTCATTAGGTCTGCTTCTGCTTCTGGCGCATCAAATCCTACGAATTCTTTTTTCAGAATTGAATAAACATGATTTATAACTTCTTCGGTTGTTGATGGGAGTTCTGAGTCTGATTGTTCAGACATAAAACTCCAAGCATTTCCTATGGTTTTAGTTTTTAAGTAGTTGAAAATACTCTTTGGACTTAGTTTCCCAAGTGTAGGGTCTAATTGGATTGTTACCATGTGATCATGATACCAACTTCTTAGTTCCTTTTTAGTATCTTCACTACAATCAATGTTTAAAACATTATCTTCTTTGTGACGATTTATTGTAGGTATATATTTAGATGGTATTTGTTTGAATTTTCTTTCATCCATTTTATTTTGAATGATTTGTTGATCAATAAATTTTTCACTATCCTCTTGACGTCCTCTTTTACGTCCCATTTCTGATGATTCTGGTTGCTCATTGGTTTTCACAAGCCCTACTTGTGGTTCTTCTTCCATACTGAAAGAACTCTCTGATCCAAAGTCGTAAACAAATTTGTTTTCGTCATCAGATTCTTCTGTTATTTGATTTTTTCTATTAATGTCTAAAGAAGCCATTAATGTTTGTAATTCATTTAGCTGGTTAGCTATTTCTTCTTCTGTTTCGTCCATTTTTTAGGGTAATGGCGCGAAAAAATTAATTTCTTTTTCTGATTTTTCAATATTTTCTGAAATTTCTACCATGTCTCCCCCCTCTTTTTTGACAAAAGTTTGTAATTGTTCTAGAGTTAGACATTTTTCTCTTGAAGGTAATAGTTTTAATAGATCAATTAAATCATCTATTTTTACACAAAGTTTTTCGTCTAGTGATCTTTGGTTCTCCTCTAGACTAGATAATTTTCCATTGAGTTTTTCTTCAAACTCTTTTTCTAGTAGGACCTCTACTATTTTATCTAACTGTTTTTGAAGTACTGTCAGATTCTCAAAAATATCTTGTATATTTTCACTTACACCTTTACTAGCCATGTATAAACTTTTGTATTTTAAGGCTTAAAAGATTTGCAAAATTTTCATACTCCCAGTATGTAGTGTAATTATCTTCAAATATTAGAAACCAATATGCTGTTTCTCTTAACCAATTAATTTGATTTCTCATTCTAATTATATTATTATAATTAGGTTCTAATATAAATGGTTGAGGTATTATTTTTCCAAATGGATTAATAAGACCATCCATGATTTATCTGACTAATTTTTGAAGATTTTTTCTTAACGAATCAGCTAATTCTATATTTTCTTTAAAGAGAAAATAATCAAAATCTTCTTTTAGATAATATCGAGCTGTTTCTTCACACCATCTAATTTGTGTTTTTACATGAGTAATATCCTGATAATTTGGGTTTAGAATAAATGGTAATAAAATCATTTTTCCTTTTGGATTTATTTTATATATTCTCAACCTTCTAAGTCGTTTTTTATGAAAACTGGTTTTAAAGGTTTTTGTCATGTGTCAAAATTTTATTGGTCCAATGTCACAAAGGCACTGAGTGTCAAAGGCACTGAAGTTTTTCCCTATCTTTTCTATATGGAACTTGATTTTTTCCGTACACGTCTGACATTCAACACTATTAAACTTGAAGTGTGTATGTATAAATAGTGAGTGGCGTGATTGCTAGACTATGATACTATATTAAATTTTTATATTAGATCGAACTTATGCATAGAAAACCAACTTATAAAGATATGTTAGATCCAATATTTTATTTTAAGCCTAACTAATAATTAAGCCTAAATAATAGTATATAAATTGTACCAAAAAATAGTATATGTAATAAATAAATAAAGGAAAATGATAGTTTCCTCCCGTCTTCATAAATTATTTGTTCTCATATCAAATCTTTCAATATCAAAAAAGTATACAAATACTATAACCACATTTAAATGTTCTTTAATTTTGTAGGTCCATAAACTCCCACTCAACAACCAACCAGCTATATTGTCACACTTCTATTTCCGTTCTTGTCCTTCATCTCACTGTCGGTGGTACGGCAGTTTCAAGGAAAGAAATAGAGAAAGGGTAATACTACAGTGTGATGTGGTATTATTTTTTTAATTTGATCTAACAGAAGGACTAATAATAAATTTATTATATTTGACAAAAATAATACAGAGATCAATGTCAAAATACAGTGAAAGTACGTAGACTAATAACATATTTAAATCTTTTCTTTAATCTCATTTGTATAGTTGTTCATTGTCAAATGCGTCTAATCATACCAATGTTGGCTCTCCTAAAGCCCCAACACTTTCAATAATAAAATTTTTATGGTTCAGTTGTTCTTTTGATACTGTATTTTTTTTATTACTACCATATTAATACAAAGTTTCCACCGCTATTCAATGATTTTCTCCGTCAAAAAACATATGTAAAAATAAGGTAGATTCTCCTCTTCCAACTGAGTTTTTTCGTACTTATAAGCCAAAAACCGAACTCATGACCACATGCTTAAGGGTCTCAAGCCGCTTGACACTTGGACCAATTCATTGTTGGTGATACTATATTTTATTATGCTCAAGAAAATAGTATCTCTTTTTCAAAATTAAACATTTAGATCGTCAAATTTATATTTGTTGCAACTTTGATCTTAACATAAATTTTTGGCTCAAAAGCATGAACCAAAATTGCAAGAAATGTATACATGAGGAACCAAAAACTTCAATGTTAGGTGAATACTAGCTAGTGAGTGAGTGAGTGAGTGAGTGAGTGAGAGGTGAATACTAGCTTGCTGTAACCAAGATCAATTTGAGGTGCACCCTAATTTGTTAATAGCATGGTGAAGATACTGCCTTGTTTTTTAATGCAACACATAGAACAACATTAGTTGGCACTGTTTGTAATTTACCATCACAAAGGGTAACCACTCATATCTTTATTATTATTTTTCATTTGTCATTTTTCTAATCATCAAGCTTCCACCCACCTCTCAAGAATCCAAATGGCCAAAACCACAATGATATTCAATGTTCTCTTTCTCACACAACAAAAAATTAAAATAAATTAATACTATAGGACCCAATGATAATTAAAAAAATTTAAAAAATTAAAAAAAATCATACCCCTCTTTCTTTATTCACCTTCTCCAATTCCTAATAGTCCAAAAAAGTCTTTCACTCCTTCCTTTAAAAAAAACTAAAATAATAATATAGGACCCTTAAAATAATAAAAAAAATCATATCCCTCTTTCTTTATTCACCCTCTCTCAATCCTAATAGTCCAAAAAATTATCTTTCTCCCTCCATTGCCAACTCCATTCTCCTTTATATATAAATTCCACTCCTAAAACTTTCTTCATTGCTTCCAAATAATTTCTTAACAACAAATTAATACATTCTTAGTCTTCAAGCTTATACACACCAATCCCTTTCAAAACCTTCTTCTACAAGAAAAAAAGAAGAAAATTTCCCCTTTTTTGATGGATTCTTCTTCTTTGACAATATCTCCAAGAAAACTACACTATGATTTATATTCCTATTCATACAAAGAAGATTCAAACACCCCATTAGTGATAAGTGTTCTAGCTTCATTAATTGAGAGAAACATGGCAAGAGCACAAAGAATTATGAAGAATTGTTCTTCAAGAGTTTTGTCCAAAGCATGCACAAAAATCTTTGATTGTAGAGAGATTCCTGATTTAACCATTCAATCTTATTTAGAGAGAATTTTTAGATACACACGTGCTGGACCTTCGGTTTATGTTGTTGCTTATGTCTATATTGATCGGTTTTGCCAAAATAATCGTGGGTTTAGAATTAATTCAAGAAATGTTCATAGACTTCTCATAACAACTATTATGGTTGCTTCAAAGTATGTTGAAGATATGTGAGTACTCTTCTCCCTTATTTTTCTCTATTTGTTTTCATTAATTTGCTTCTTTTTAAAGAGAAATTAAAATTTCTTACATTATTTTCAAGCTAACAATTAAAATTTCTTACATTATTTCCAAGGCAACAATTTGGTAAAGGGTTTGTTAAATTTAGACAAAGTTTTGTTTATTAAAATCTCAATTGGTAATTGTATTGCCTCAAAGCATGGCCAATGGTCATGCATGTTGGATCCCCAATACTTTTCTGGTCTTCACTCTAATATCGTGCAATTGTCCGTAAACCTCAGCTTAAGGGAGATTTTTTTTTCTCTTTGATCTGTCGATTTACGGACAATTGCATTGATGATCAAATTTATTTTGGTAAATGTTCACAAATTAACTTTTTTGATAGTAAAAAATGAACTTTTTTTTCAACCTAGATTCTCTAATATCAAAATTCAAAAAGTCTACGCAGCTTTCTTAAGTTAAAATGTTTATAGTTAAATTAATTTAACAACAAAAATGATTTATTCAATAACTAACATTTTAACCGACATGGCTCAATTGGAGATTTTGACAAAAAAATAATCAATTATTTTTTCTATCTTTAGTTTATTGTTTTGAACACAGCGCATAAAGTGATACTAAAGTGGCTGCTTTTTTTATTTGGCAGGAATTTCAGAAATTCATACTTTGCAAAAGTTGGTGGTTTAACAAGAAGTGAATTGAATGAGTTGGAGCTTGAATTTCTTTTCATGATGAATTTCAAATTACATGTTAATGTGAGTGTATTTGAGAGCTATTGTTCCCATTTGGAGAGAGAAGTAAGCATCGGAGGAGGGTACCACATTGAGAGGACCTTAAGGTGTGCTGAAGAAATCAAAGAAAGAGGTCACACACAAATTGCACGTGTAATGTTGTAGACTTTTTTAGGGTAATTTTTTGTTTTATTTTATAGTCGTGTTACTTGTACACACATTTCTGACACCGTATACTGTTGAGTGTGAGTATCAATCTTGAGAGAGACAACTCCAGGACTGAGATCTCTCAAAAAAAAAATAACTCGAGGGCCAAGAGAAAACTATTTAAAACTGTAAAATCATATAGATATATGGTGTTTGCGATAAAAATATTTATCTTTATTTTAGGATTTTTTATTTTTTTTTGCTTGCAAAATAAAGGTAGGTAGTTTATGTGTACGTATCAATGTAAATTTAAATGTTTGTTGAGGGGATTGAGATTTTAGAACTATAGGTGAGGCCAGCTGAGAGCGATGTACCAATTTGTATTGTTCCATCACAAAGAAACAATGAATTTTATGAGCAAGAGTTTTGAGATTTTGTTTGTTGGTGTTAATGGTTTTGAAATTTTACTTTTGTCTCTATACGTGCATATTTTCAGCCCATTGGACTTTGATATTTGGCTATTTTTATTGTTATATATAGAATTGAAAATGCAGGAGTTAAGTATACAAAAGTAGTATGAGAGAGAGGGTTACTTGACATTGTCTCTCTAAATTATTTGGGTACTTGCAATTTGATTCTTCAAGTGAATTGTTTCACTTGTTTTAAAAATGCAAATTTTTTGCTGTTTTTTTAAGTTAATCATTTTCCTCAGTGAAATGAATCATTTTAATTTACTGTCTAGAGGGAAAAAGTGAATCGATTCATTATGTTATTTTGATAACATATTTTTGTAACTTCATTTGCTTACTTGCTTCATAAACCTCTATAAGTGAAATACCTCATAGCTTCTAAAAATATGAATTTTTCTCAATCTCAAAACCTCTTCTTCTACCTCCTACTATTTGAAAACACTTAGCTATTGATTGTGAATTGAGACCTTGTCAGTTACTTAGATAGGGATTCTTTGCACGTCGTGTTGTAATATTCTAGGATTTTACAATTGGGGACAATTGAAACCTAAAGGAAAGAGATGATATTTCACCTCATTGGGGAATTGGGGTTTTCTCTTCATCCAACATCTTAAAATTAGTTGACGTCTTGTCAACAATCAAAAGGAGAATTAAATGTTGAGCGGTCTAGATCGAAGGAGACCAAAATGGATTTTAGAAGCAGCTTATGTGAAGATTGAGGAGACTCTCATATTTATTGGATCATCAGATTTATTTCACAAAGAGTGGTTATCGAGGAGATTTGGATGTTTGAATCTTGGGTGTCAAGGTTCAAGGGCTACCGATAAGCTAAAAATAGCTTATCCTATAGACAAATTGTTAACACTTATCCTATAAACAAATTAAACTCAACGCATGAATCCTATATACTCCAATCATAGAGACAAACTTGTATTAGCTACCGATACTCCACAGATACCCACGAAGTATCAGAATTTTTTAATTTTTATAAAATATTATATCAGATACTTATAGGATACCCCATCAATATACAATGATACTTATAAGATACTTTTCATATACGTATCTTATAAAAGATGAATGGTAGAAAATTAAACAAAGTTATAAAAATTTAGTGTAGATGTATATCATTCAATTTAAGATTTGAATATGTTGAATTGTCACTCGATGAACCATACTTAATAGTTATAATTTTTTTTTTTGAGGGATAATAGTTATAATTTTTATAGATGAAAGTAAGGAGAGAGAAAAGGACGACACAATCAGTTAACATTAGACAAAATATGTCGAATTCTTTTAACGATTTATTTGTTGATATCCTAAAATAAGAATGAAAATTGAATATGATTTATACAATAGCCATACATTTTCTATTTTGATCATAGTATTAGTTTTTTTTTTTAAACTATGACATTTATATTTATATTTAATGAAGAGTATCAACACATATTTCTTTCAAGTATTTTACATAAAAATTAGTTTTGTTGTAAAGATTTTGTGAATGTACTTCAGCCGTATCATATCCTAAATTTTAAATTGTTTATATATTTTCATATAAATATATATATATATATATAGGGTTTTGCTACAATAGACCCACTCCTTTTTATGAAGGAGTATTTTAGCATGCAGCACCTTTTCATTTAGACCAAAATGCCCCAAGCTTTGCTTTTTAAAACAATTAAAACTGAAGGACAGATTTGTAACTTAGGCTGACTAATTACTGCTACTGGCCCACACACCTCTCTCTCACACTGATTCTCTCTTTCATCGAAGCTATTTTCACTCTCTGAGTTTTCCTTTTCTTATGCTTCATCCAATTTTATCAGTCGTGTGGAGTCCAGCGTTCCGACGAGGGTTCAGCCGAAAGATCGCCTCATTTGGAGTCCAGCGTACTCAACATCGGATTGTCGTACCGAACAACGTCTCGTCTTTTTCCGTCACAGCAAGGGCTGATAGTTCCTCTTTTCATTTCGTCACTTCAATATCATTCGTTGTAAAAGATACTTTCATCTTCAAAGACACAAATAATTTGGCATTTTCAATTTTAGGAATATAGAAACAAACAAACATGTTATGTTAGATAAGAAAAAGATAATGGGAGCTTCAGTGTTGGCGAGGTGAATGAAACCGAGAATGTCCAAATAAATTATATGCACCTGCTTGTTTTCTTCCATGGGCAAGAATTATAGAGATTACAAAGAGAGGAAGACGAAGTCCACTAAAGAATTGCAGAATAAATTAAATGTTGAAGATAAGCAAACCGACGAAAGAGAGAGGTGTGTGGGCCAGTAGCAGTAATTACTCAGCCTAAGTTACAAATCTATCCTTCAGTTTTAATTGTTTTAAAAAGCAAAGCTTGGGACATTTTGGTCTAAATGAAAAGGTGCTACATGCTAAAATACTCCTTCATAAAAAGGAGTGGGTCTATTGTAGCAAGACCCATACATATATATATATATATATATATATATATATATATATATATATATATATATGTTGTATAATACTCGCACCCGTACTACGTATTCGAGGTTCATATTACTCAACCCATTTTCTCATATCTACTTACCTAGCAAGACTCTGGCTATAATACTCAAATGAATTCCTTTAACTATAAGCAAGTTAACCGAGTGGTAATCATTATCTGAGATTTGTGGAGCATTACACAATATCAATTTGATTCTTAAAAAAGCACAGTTAGTGGTTAAAAGACTCTAGACAACCTCAAAAAAAAAAAAAAAAAAAAAAAAGACTCTAGACAACCTGAAAGAACATATACACAATTAATGTTGATTCACAATTCAATCAAATTACAGTAGAATTTTTGGACTTGGCCGTCTCTTTTACTAGAAAAAGTTACAATATAATTTTCCTAAAAAATTCAAGGCAATATAGCATGATATATATTTGATTATGATTTATGGTCACATTTCAATCATTGAAATACTGTATATTACGCAAAAGTACACCTTTAATTTGACGATTCATTGAAAAACCGGTAAATAAATAAATTTATCTTCTATTAACAAATAATTGAACCAAACTGCAACATTTGGCACTTTCTGCCCATGCCTTGAATTAATTTAATTATCTTAAAATAGTAACAAAAAATAAAGAATAAATTTGCGTGTGAATGGCTAGTTGCTTGAAAGTAGCTAAGCAAAATCATGGTCCAGCATCACCTAAAGATTGGTATTTGTCCTTACTTATAATCATTACAAACCAAAAATAACAAAAGAAAAATTGAAAGTTAGAAAAGAACTAAAGTAAAGCATAAACAAAATACCTTTAGTTTCTGTTGAAGTTGACCATCCTCTACTAATATGTCTCTTTATTCATTAATTAGTATATCAATAATGTCATGCTTCTAAAGTTCTATTTTTGTGGATTATGATGCATTACCAACCAAAGACAGGTTAAATTGGTGCATGGAAAAATGACAGGGTATCTTCATTTTAAATTGAAATAAAGTGCTTTTGAAAAGGAAATGATAAATGGACCGACACCGACAGAAAATAAATTAATTTATTTAGGCTTTAAAAAGGTGCTATAACTACTTGCTGTGGGCATCTTATTAAACTTCATCTAAATATTTTCGTCCAGGTAAACAATTCTGATGTACAATATCGAAAAATGTCTTTTATTTTAATCTTTGACAATATATTTATCCACTCACAATAAATATTATCGCTTTTCAAAAGAGCTTGAAGATTGAAAGCTTTGTAGTGATTACTTAATATAGAACATTTAGGACTATGATTGATTCGTAAATTCAAGGAACTTTTATAATTGGCTTTGTAAATTTCAACAAATTAGTGGAAGATCGTAGAGATTTTCTGGCTCAGAAACCAAGAGAGAATCTACTCACTGACTCTCAAATGAGAAACTCAAATTTTTATGTATTTCAATTGATATTGATACATGAAGGAAGTGACCTTATTTAAAGCAATCCTAGAGGCTAGATTGTAGTTGAAATAGTAATAGTAATAATAATTCATACATATCAATGGAAACACAATCTCACGCAGTACGGAAACGTAGGCTAGCAAGCGCTAAACCTAGATCATAGTTGTCAATAGCGCCGCGCCGCCCGCTTCGCGCCCGAGATAGCGTTTTTTTTGGCACCTCCGCGTTGATCTGTGCCGGTGCGTGTCAGATGGCCGGCGCGGTCAAAAGCGGCCGCTATTGGCCGGTGCGGTGCGGTCTTGATGCGGGCAGTTGCGGCGCTCCAGAAATAGAAGCAAAAAAACTTTTTTAACCCAGAATTTTAAAAGCAACAGAGAGAGAGATTTAGAGAGATTTCATCAGATCTCTTCTTCTTCCTTGAGCATACAGATTAGAGAGTACAGACAGACTACAGGTACTTCATTTTTCTTTTCTTCTTCTCTTCTTCCTTTCATTTGTTGTTCTGTTTTTCTCGTTCTGTGTTGTTCCTTTCAGAGTTTGTTAATTGGGAGGATGAAGAAAAAGAGGATGAAGAGGGAGAGATTGGTGTTAAAAACCCTGTTTCTGTGTTGTGCGGCTGGACTACAATGGTGAAGACAAGTGTGGAGGCGGCTTCTGATAGGAGAAAAGAATTGAAGAAAACTAGGGTTAATGTATAATGAATAATATTTTATTGGGCTGATGTGGTATTGGGCTAGGCCCTATGATCTAATCTGGACTATCAATTTATTTCTATTGGACTGTTTTCTAGATATATTTTTCAAAATAAATTAATTTAAATAATTAATACAAAGTGGTATTAATTAATACTAATTATTGTAAACAAAAAAAAATACTAAATATTCTTGAGGTAATTAATACTAAAGATTAGCACTAAATATTTTTTTTCATTTATATTAATACTAGCTGCTAAGTACATTTTTTATCAATGGTATTAATTATCTTTAACTTTTCGTTTATATTATTTAATACTAAATATATTTTTTAATTTAACATTATGAATGTTGTATTATTTATTAATAATAGATCAATAATGGTTATAAAAATTAATAGACCACTACTTGAGCAATAAAATAATAGTAGTAATATATGGTATTTTAGTATTTTCATGAATTTTGAGTAATGTTTAAGGTGTTTTATTATTTCTTTTCTAACATTATAGTATTTTAATATTAAATATATTAATGTCCGCGTCATTAAATATCGCCCGCTTCGCGTCCGCATCCCGCGCCGAGTCAATTTTTGGGGTGGCCGCGCCGCGCCGCATTTCCGCTTTGACAACTATGACCTAGATTGAAAAGGAAAAAGTTTGCAAGCGAAAAACTTGTGAAAATAGGGTTGCAAGCGACAAACCTATCAAAATAAGTGTTTCCGGAATCCACCAGAATTGAGAGAAATTCTCGAATAATATTATTGAATGAAAAAGTGTGTCTCTTAGGCTGCATTAGTCTTTTTTTTTTTTGGTCAAACAAGTAGATATATCATTCATTGATAGCTAAATGGCTAGTGATTACACCATGTATAAAAGTGCCAACTATTGGGGTCAAGTACAGAAATTACTGCAAAATCCAACAAATACACCATTACAAAACAAGACTTGCTCCTGACTTATGCATCTACCATATCATGGTAACACAACTTAGCTAAGAAAAAAATACCCACTTACATCAAAGGGCAACAAGAACCCTTCATAATACAGCACAATTTCAAAATAAACTCTTAATAAACAAGAACAACATAAACACCACTATACCTAATAAAACAGAAACAATCACAGATGGATGCTATTTTGGAGTCATAGCATCTTCTGGTACCGCAAAAGCTTAAATGCCAAGGTTTCAAACCCAAAAGTGAGCAACCTGCATAGTAGATGTTAGGCAATAGATCCAGCTCACAGAAACGGCAAACGATGACCCTGTCAAAACAACATCAGATCCGAAAACAACTTACAAACAGAGAACGAAACACAACTATAAGATTAAGATAGATCTATATTACAACTTAAAAAGGAGACCACACAGAGAAATAGAGGCAGATCAGGCTTTCAAAGAGCCAAATCCAGATGGAGGGGTGGTGGGGGTTTCGATGGCGGACGGTACACCGCAAGTGGTTGTATGGGTGGTGGCTGACCACCACCACCACCGTTAACCGGAGAGAATCCCAGCAAACAGAGACCACAACAAAGGAAAGCTTCCCATGAGAGAAAGGTTTAAAGAGTGGAGAGAGAGAGAGAGAGAGAGAGAGAGAGAGAGAGAGAGAATGGAAGAAAAACAGTGTCTATTACACAAAAAAGGACACTAGCAACCTAGTGGAACCGCGACGGTTCTAGGGAAGAAACCTAAACCGCGAGAGAGAAGACTCGTTATCTATGATTTTTCTGACAAATCGGCTGCATTAGTTCTGAGAATACATATAAGTAGGTTGATGAAGTTTTCTAGTTTATGAAACAAAATTTATCAACACTCCATCACTCAGAACGATATCAATTGTTGAACGGCTTAGAATATCGCACCAGTCCTTGTGGAAACGATAACAAAAATACTTACTTTTGATACAACATCACAACACATTCAAATGAGAGAGAAAATCATCAACAATGCCCCCTGTGATGTTTAACATCTTCCCAAGATTTCTCTTAATGCAACAAGTATAGCAACTGTTGGAACACTAGTTAATTCTAGTGAAGAAAATTGGAAAGAAAAACACTATGAAAAAACTAGTGTGTGGGTGTGACTTAAAAATGTCCCACATTGGAGGGTCACCCCAACTAGTAAGTGTTTATATATGGGAAAAGTGACCTCTAAGGGTGTGCCCTTGGGGTACCCAATTTTGTGAACGGGTGAACGCTTACAAAATATATATATCGTGGGTTAAAAAAAAATGATGATATATATATTTTTTTTGTTACTTGAAAATGTTAAATTAATTAATTAATTAATTTAATCATTATCCGTAAGCGCTACGCGTAACAAATAAATTTGTTACGACCCGATCCAAAACGCGTATCCAGAAACTTCCGGATATATCCAATTAAGAAACAAAACGCGTTTGCTTAAGGATTAAGTAGACTTAATCCCCAAGTCACTCGTTTTTTGTTACAAACTCTCCCTATAAAAGGAGAGCTCGCCCCATTTGATTCTTCACACCGAAAATTCACAGTCGATGCTTCCTGTGTTTTTTCCTCTCTTCTCCCTCCGACTTGTTTTTAACAAGTTTCTTCTGCTTCTACTCCTTTCTGTCCCTTCGGTATTAAGAGTGTTCTTAAGACCATAGTCCCTTGGTCTTAAGTTCATAGTTCCTTTAATAATATATGATTCTTCGGAATATAGAGTACTATTAAGATCATATTAAAGAATGATCTTAACAGTATATATATTATTTTAAGGAGAAATGGTGGTATCACCATATTTGAGTGGTCGTAGTGCCATATTCATGTTTTGGAGAAGTTAGAATGGTGGTAACACCATATTTGAGTGGTCTCAGCATCATAATAGAATGGTAATAATACCATATTAATTTGAACGGTTTCAAATAGAGCGGTTACGTACCGTATCGAGTGGCTTCGATCAAACGATTGAGCCATATTTTGAGGGTGTAATTCTCGAACGATTTTTCTACAGTGCAGTAGTTAATCGAACAGTTGTAGCTGGGCTTGTTTTATCCTGGAGGCGGCGTGGTTGATAGTCTACCTTGCACAACTTTGGGTAGTGCCACGAAACGTCTTAAAGAGAGCGACCTGGTCGTGACTCAACCTAGTAACAACTTCGGTAGATGATAGAATTTGGAAATTCAAATTTAACAGTCTGGAAATCCAAAATCAACAATTTTAAGACGTTTCGATCTGCTATGTCTACCGAAGAAGTTACATATTGAGGTTAAGTTGTCCCTAAATACATTAAGGATAAATCGAGCTATAGATTTACATCTTTCGAATGAAACGATGAAGTGATTGTTGTTTCAATCAACAACACTAAAAATTTATTTGATGAAAACAATAATTTGTTACAAAAAAAATTATTAGTTACTAAAAATTTATTTGATGAAAACAATAATTTGTTACAAAACAAATTATTTGTTACAGAACCAAACAAGTTTAGTTTGTTACAAAACATAAAAAATTGTTTGGAGCGGAAAATAAAATAATGCAAGGTTGTTATTTTGTTATGGTGAATTCTAAAAGTGTTTTGTTTTGTTTTTTTAAACATTGATATCATGTACTGGTTTTCAAATCTTTAACAAGAATTGATAAACGTATGCATCGATCGCTTTACATAATCCAAACTTGTAAATATGCAATAAGGAAAATAAATGGAATTGTGAAATTCTATTTATGTTTAAGAAAGAATCTGAATTTCAGATTTCTATTGAATAAGACTGAGTTGACTCAGACTTAAAGAGAGACTTGTGTACCATGCACTCTTGTGGAAAAAGATTGCACTTTGATGGTATGTTAAAAATTAAATTCTCCTTTTATGTTATTAGTTGTGTGATTTTAATATTTGACATATCAAAATTGATCACGAACAAGTGTTTAATTTTAAACTTGAGTAACTTTGACTTAATTCCAAAGTTATATAATTAAACAATTTTATTTATTGCAGTCAAGATATATGAATCAAAAGTTCATATAAATTAGAATTTAGAGGATATGAATCTCTAAACATAATGATATGTGTTAATTTGATGACACATAAATTAGAAATGATAAAATGATATTTTTATCATATTTATTGATGACTGTGAACTTGGAAAAATAAAATTGATATGCTTAATTTTTTATAACGAAAATTGAAATTTATAGAGTACCCAAGTCTAAGAACAAAAATTCTAATTAAGAAATTTTTTGAACAAAAGACAATCCAACTTGTCTTATTTTTTGAACTTGGGATTGTCTGGACTATATTTAGATCCTGGACCCCAAGAGAGTTGAACTCACTAGTAGAGCCTATGAATATGTATTCATCGGGTATGTGATAAATAACGAAACATATAGGTTTTATGACCTAAATGTTAAAGTGATCATAGAATTTAAAAGATGTCGAATTCTATGTAAATATTTACCCCTTTAACTAAAGAATAGTGGGGGCACTAGTAGGGGCTCTAATGGGAGCACAACATTAGTGGGGGCAAAAAAAAATTTCCCTTTAAAAATTAAGAACTAGTGGGGGCACTATATCTAATCACATTCGTGTAAATTAGAAATAGTTATGATAACATCATACAAGATGTTATAGAACCTCAAGGAGGTAAGAAAGCTAAAACTGCTAAAGAGTATGAACTTGGTTTATACATTGGAAGAAGATTCATTAAGCCTTAAAAAAGTTATATCCTCATTGGATGCTGAATTATGGCAAAAGCAATAAACGATGAAATGAATTTTCTAGAGTCTAACAAAACATGACACTTGGTTGACTTGTCTCATAGTTGCAAAACCAATCGGTTGTATTTGGATTTTTGGAAAAAAAAGGAACTAAAACCTGATGGTACGGTTGATGAATACAAGGCTTTCCTTGTAGTCAAAGGTTTTAGACAAAGAAAAATATAGACTTCTTCGACATTCATTCACCAGTCACGAAAATCATATCCATAAGAGTACTAGTCCCTTTAGCCGCCGTTTATAACTCGATAGTACTCCAAATGGATGTGAAAGTTGCCTTTTTATGGTGAACTAGAAGAACAAGTCTATATGGAACAACCTGAAAATTTTGCAATTCATGGACAAGAAAACAAGGTCTGTAAGTTAGATAATTATTTGAATGGTCTAAAATAAATTCCTGAGGAATGGCATGAAAAATTTGACATTCTAATGCTATCGAATGAGTATAAAGTGAATGAAAGTGACAAATAATATTTGCACGATCATATGTCTCTATGAAGACGACTTGCTCATATTTGATTTAAAGATTCATGTTATGAATTATGTGAAATCATTGTTTATCAACAACATTGATAAGAAAGACCTAAACAAAAAATTGAAGTAATTCTTGGTTTCAAGATTACTAGATCAGAAAAGATAACTTTTTTGATAAATCTCACAAAGTTGAGAAGATCTTAAAGAAATGTAATTATTTCACCGTAAACTTGCAATCACATATTATGATCCAAGTGTAAGAACACTTGAGATGGAATTAGAAAAAAGAATATATGAGCATCATTGGCAGCACTTAGCTATGCCACTGAATGTATTAGATCCGACATTGTCGATGTCGTGAAACTCTTGTGCAAGTTTACTAGTAGACGGATGGGAAGCATTGCCATGCTATAGAAAGAGTCATGAGGTGTCTTAAGAAGACTATGACTCTAAGATTACTTCACTAGGAGTAACATATTGTACTTAAATGGTACAAGATATAAAATAGAACATCTTTCAGATGAATATTTAGCGACTAGTGTTTGCACATTGAGCATCACTAGAGGAGTTGTTTGTTAAAACAAATGATATTGACTCAGTCCACTATGGAATGAACCTGAGATGAGAACACTAGAGAAAACTAGTGAAGAAGCAAGTTGGCTAAGATTCTTGCTAGCTGAAATCCCTTCATGGGAGAAACCGTTACTGGCTATGTTAATTCATTGCAATAGTACCGCGACTATTGCAAAGATTAAGAGTCGTTATTACAATGGTAAGAGACGACAGATAAGGCGAAAACATAGCACGATTACAGAGTGTATCTCTAAATGGAGCGGTTAGAGTTGATTTTGTACGTACGAATGAAAACTTAGCTGATCCTTTGACGAAAGGACTTAATAGAGAGAAAGTCCAAGAAACATCCAGTAGGATGGGACTAATGCCTATAGCCCACAAGTGATGGTAACCAGACCTACATGAATGGAGATCCCAAGAAATAGGTTCAATGGGTAAAAACAAGTCATGAAGTGGTAGAACATGATATGAGAGAAAGAATATAGAAAGCATGATCCTGCAGCGAAAGAAGGATGAGGTAATAGAAACTCTTAATGAGATCTATACTCTATGTTGAGTGGGGTACACAGCTACAGGAGTACCCTTGATAGACTCACCTATACGAATGTGGAACTTAGGTCGGTCCTATGGAATTTCGAGGCAGAATTCCTAGAGCATTC
The DNA here is from genome assembly GCF_051527215.1 of Medicago sativa. Classification (NCBI taxonomy): domain Eukaryota; kingdom Viridiplantae; phylum Streptophyta; class Magnoliopsida; order Fabales; family Fabaceae; genus Medicago; species Medicago sativa. The sequence goes on along the minus strand of NC_140752.1, from coordinate 26,476,358 downwards.
GTTAAAACCGGGATACACGTGCAGGGACTTAAAACGCACGAGCTTTTAGAATACACCTATGAAAAGGTTTGTGTGTGGATTCTATGTCTGAGATAGAGTTCAATGCTGTAAGCAACTCTTGTTAAATCATAATACCTTTCACTATGCTAAGGTTCAAGTTGTTGGCGACACCTTTGTATATTAGCAAATCTTATGGAAACGTTTTACGTTATTTCTCGAAACCATTTTGAAGTCAAGTGGGGGATTGTTGGAACACTAGTTAATTCTAGTGAAGAAAATTGGAAAGAAAAACACTATGAAAAACTAGTGTGTGGGTGTGACTTAAAAATGTCCCACATTGGAGGGTCACCCCAACTAGTAAGTGTTTATATATGGGAAAAGTGACCTCTAAGGGTGTGCCCTTGGGGTACCCAATTTTGTGAACGGGTGAACGCTTACAAAATATATATATCGTGGGTTAAAAAAAAATGATGATATATATTTTTTTTGTTACTTGAAAATGTTAAATTAATTAATTAATTAATTTAATCATTATCCGTAAGCGCTACGCGTAACAAATAAATTTGTTACGACCCGATCCAAAACGCGTATCCAGAAACTTCCGGATATATCCAATTAAGAAACAAAACGCGTTTGCTTAAGGATTAAGCAGACTTAATCCCCAAGTCACTCGTTTTTTGTTACAAACTCTCCCTATAAAAGGAGAGCTCGCCCCATTTGATTCTTCACACCAAAAATTCACAGTCGATGCTTCCTGTGTTTTTTCCTCTCTTCTCCCTCCGACTTGTTTTTAACAAGTTTCTTCTGCTTCTACTCCTTTCTGTCCCTTCGCTATTAAGAGTGTTCTTAAGACCATAGTCCCTTGGTCTTAAGTTCATAGTCCCTTCGATAATATATGATTCTTTGGAATATAGAGTACTATTAAGATCATATTAAAAAATGATCTTAACAGTATATATATATATATATTATTTTAAGGAGAAATGGTGGTATCACCATATTTGAGTGGTCGTAGTGCCATATTCATGTTTTGGAGAAGTTAGAATGGTGGTAACACCATATTTGAGTGGTCTCAGCATCATAATAGAATGGTAATAATACCATATTAATTTGAACGGTTTCGAATAGAGCGGTTACGTACCGTATCGAGTGGCTTCGATCAAACGATTGAGCCATATTTTGAGGGTGTAATTCTCGAACGATTTTTCTACAGTACAGTAGTTAATCGAACAGTTGTAGCTGAGCTTGTTTTATCCTGGAGGCGGCGTGGTTGATAGTCTACCTTGCACAACTTTGGGTAGTGCCACGAAACGTCTTAAAGAGAGCGACCTGGTCGTGACTCAACCTAGTAACAACTTCGGTAGATGATAATATTTGGAAATTCAAATTGAACAGTCTGGAAATCCAAAAACAACAGCAACAACATGATCAAATTAACAAATATGCCATCAATTTATTACAGGCTTCTGCAGAGGACGTGGGCCTGTTTTTTACAACCGTAGCAATTTTTGAAAATTTTCCACAAGGAGAAAAGAATGTCTTCATGTAAAGAGAAGGTTCAGAACAACAATTAAGTAGATCAATGTGCCAATCTTGATTGCAAAAGAGTATCCACTTTCGTATGGCAATTTTCATCAGATTAAAGGACCCTTGTTATCATCGGCATCATAGTAATTGTATTTCTCTTTCTTATGATTTTTTTCAAGTGAACACTTGTCCAGAAGAGAATACTCTGCTACTTTGATGACCTCTAATACATGCTGAATGATTTCACATTTATTCATATCCAAATTTGCTTGTGTCCTTTGTAGCTCTAAATTAAGGTTTTCTTTTTCTTTTTCAATCGCTTCAGGGAAAGTACAGTTGCGGTAATAACATGAGAGATTTCTTCAGCACCGCAGTATCCTCCTGGTCATGATCATGTTTTAAAATAACTGTCTGCGCTTGTTGGTCCTCATCATCTAATTTGTAATCATGCTGATCTTTTTCACTAACTTCAAGTCTCTCGTGAGTCTCTGTTTTGGTCCTGGAGATTGAATTTCAATTGTCTCCACCATTATTGTGTCATACCCACCGGTGTCTCAATTGATAGCAATCTCCTCCTTTATCTCTGGAAAACTAGAATCTTCAATAGAACACCAATCCGAATTAATTTGATTGCTTCCATCACGAACCCTAATTAGTTCACATCTCCTGTTTTGATTTTTTCTATTGATGATGATGTCGTCAATCTTAGGTGTCAACGTTGTTGTTGTTGTCAATGCCGCTATCTGATCTGACAGAGCATCTGCTCTCATGACCGTCAAATTCTGCTCTCATGACCGGTTGATCTCCCATGACTGATCACGTTAGAAAAAGAACAGGAGAAACCTACTCTAATACCAACTGACGCAGTACGAAATCGTAGCCTAGCAAACGCTAAACCTAGATTGAAAAGGAACAAGTTTGCAAGCGAAAAACTTGTGAAAATAGGGTTGCAAGCGACAAACCTATCAAAATAAGGGTTTCCAGAATCCACCAGGATTGAGAGAAAATCTCAAATAATTTTATTGAATGAAAAAGTGTGTCTCTTAGGCTGCATTAGTTCTGCTTATATAGTAAAAGAAATAACAAACATGTGAGCCGAAATAAAACAAAACAAAATAATAATAGAAAGTTCTAGAAAATAACTAAGATTTGGCTAAAATAGAATACTATAAAATTACTAAGAAAACCCTCCTGCATCACAATCTAGTAAAAATAGATATTGTCAAACTTGATGACTTGTTGGCCTTAAAGTCAATAGTAGAGTGGTGGAATGGGAAAGCTAGCATGGTAGGGTGGTGACTGCAAAGTCTAAATCAGAATGTCTTGATTTGCATCATCCTCCCCGAGTTGAACAGAACTCGCCCTCGAGTTTATATATGGTTCGTCATCCAGATATAGTGAAAGGTTGGCAACATTGAAGGTTGGTGAGACACTATAGGTTCTCGGCAATTCTACCTTGTAAGCATTGTCATTAATTTTTTGTACTATTTTGAAGGGACCATCAACTCTTGGTGACAACTTGACATTTGGTTGTTTGGGAAATCGTTCTTTGCTCAAATATATCCATACCAAATCTCCAACATTAAAGATTGGTTGTCTTTTGTGCTTGTCACGATTAGTTTTGTATCTTGAAGCATTACTTCGTGACTTTTATCGATGATCACTCTAGAAAGGTATGAGTATAATTTCTAAAGCATAAGTCTGAAATATTTGAAACTTTTAAAAGATGGAAAGCCATGGTGGAAAATGAGACAAGTTTGAAGATCAAAAAGCTCAGAATCGACAATGGTGGTGAATATGAAGACACCAAATTCAAGAAGTTCTGCTATGAGCACTGGATCAGAATGGAAACAATTGTGCTAGGTACTCCTCAACACAATGGTGTAGCTGAGCGTATGAATAGAACATTGACTGAGAGAGCCAGAAGCTTGCGTGTACAATCAGGCTTACCAAAGAACTTCTGGGCAGAAGCAGTCAACACATCAACTTACTTAATCAACCGAGGTCCATCGGTGCCATTGGAGCATAAAATACCATAAGAGGTATGGAGTGGAAAAGAGGTAAAACTCTCACATCTTAGAGTTTTCGGCTGTGTAACATATGGGCATATTAGAGATCAAGGTAGAAATAAACTTAATCCCAAATCTAAGAAGTGAACTTTCATCGGTTATGGTGAGGATGAGTTTGGCTACCGCCTTTGGGATGATGGAAACAAAAAAATGATCCATAGTAGAGATGTGATCTTCAATGAAAGAGTGATGTACAAAGACATGAATAACACAACCCCCAACGACTCAGAATTGAGAGAACCTGTTGATGTAGAGATGGACGATGTCCCAGGAAGCCCCACAGATAAGAGTCCTCAGTCATAGGAATTGATAGAAATAAGCATTAGACAACCATCTAACACACCAGCGCATCTTACTCCAGTTACTGTATTGAGAAGGTCTTCTCGACCTCATGCTCCAAACAGGAGATACATAGACTACATGTTGTTAACTGATGGAGGAGAGCCTGAAAGATTATGATGAAGCATATCAGACCATAAATACTAGTAAGTGGGAGCTTGCAATGAAAGATGAAATGAAGTCTTTGATCTCCAATCAGACATGGGAACTAGCTAAGTGATGAGCAGTAATTTAGTCTAATTTAATGCATTATTTAGTTTAGTTTTATTTAGATTTGATTTTATTTTATTGCAAATTTATTTCCTTTTTGAATGTTTTACTTTAAATTGCTTTTTATTTTATTTTAGGAACGAATATATGATGGAAGGTGTCTTGGAGCAAAAGAAAGAGGACTGGAGCAAATACAGTGCAAAAATACAAAGATACGAGACAAAAATATGTCTCCACCAAGTCAGAAGCTTGGCACGGCCCGTGCCAACATGTGGCACGGCCGTGCCACCCTCCAGGATGCTCTTTTGCTGCTTTTCTTCAAGCCCAAGTTACCCTGTTGTAGCTTTACTAATTTTCCCTTATAGTTGCTTAGTTTTTAAGTCAATTGTAAAGCTATAAATAGAGTAGCCCTCCATCATAAACATTCACCTTTTCTTAGAATTATTTAGTGAATTATTTCAATAAAGTCCTTTTATTTTCTTTACTTTCTTTTCTCGCAATTTATTCTATTGTCTTCTCTCTTCTTTCCCCATGTCTACGATGAACATGAGTGAGTAGACTTCTTATTGTCTTGGGATTGTTGGATAAGTCTAATGACATAATCCTAAATGAACCAAGCTTAAACCATAATTTCATGTAACCGTAATTTCTAATTTAGATTCACCGTTTTAACATGGATTAACCATTATCAAACTGTAGAAGCGAAAGTGGAGGGTTTGATAATTGTTAATCCATCATCCCAAACATCAATTCATAATGCGAAAGCGGAGCTTTGATGTTGGAACAAGTGAATCTAGACAATAATTGCAAAGGCAGCGAAATAGTCTTTGCAATTATTGAGACACAAGTAGTTTCAATCCTTATAAGCATCTTCTAGTAATCAAGTCAGCGAAATAGGCTTGGTTACTAGGGGTAAACTCTCACCGGACTTTCATCGGAAAGGTGAGGGGCTAAAGGGAAACTGGCCTTTAGAAATTAAGGTGTAAACCATGAAATTAGAAGTTAAAAGTCTTGGCTAGTGAAGGATTAGTTATTATGACGAACCACTAATCCCGAGGCATCTTTTATTATTATTGTTATTTACCTTCAGCAACTAAACCTCCTTTTTATAACTTTTCCTCTCCTCTAATCATTCTTTTAAAGTTAGTTAAATTGAACAACTCCCTAGCAGAACGATACTCTTCTTACTACTATTACTTCGATAGACCGTGCACTTGCGGTTTGGTTCTATCAAGTTTTTGGCGCCGTTGCCGGGGAGTTAACTAATTTAATTAACTTTTCTTTAGTGATTAGAACTCTCTCTCCTTATTCTTTTTCTTTTCTTTTTCTTTTTATTTTTATTTTCTTATTTTTCTGTTATCGTTAACTTGTTGGGTTCTCAATTTTTTAAGCGAAAAACTAGAAATCGAGTGGTAATAATCCCCGAGATCGAAAGGTATTTGCATAAACAAAAGAGAGAAGCACAAAATAATACCGCCATGGCCAATCACACTCTCAAAGAGTATGCAACGCCGTCTACGGCTGAGCCATAAGCTATTATTGTGTACCCAATGGTTGAGGATGACAACTTTGAAATCAAGCCTGCCCTACTTAACTTGGTGCAGCAAAACCAATTTTCAGGATCCCCCACCAAGGATCCCAATCTTCACATTGCTGTTTTCTTACGAATTAGTGGAACCATGAAGGAGAACCAAGAGGCCATAAGACTTCATCTCTTTCCCTTTTCCTTAAGGGATAGAGCTAGCGCTTGGTTCCATTCCCTCGAAGTCGGTTCCATTACTTCATGGGATCAGATGAGGCAAGCATTCCTTGCCCGGTTCTTTCCCCCATCCAAAACTGCTAAACTAAGGGACCAAATTACTCGGTTCAATCAAAAAGATGGGGAATCTCTCTATGATGCGTGGGAGCATTTCAAAGAAATGCTTAGACTTTGTCCCCACCATGGTCTAGAGAGTTGGCTCATAGTCCACACCTTTTATAATGGCTTATCTTATACCACTAAGATGTCTGTTGATGCAGCTGCAGGTGGAGCTCTAATGAACAAAAACTATACGCAGGCATAAGCCTTGATTGAAGACATGGCTCATAATCATTACAAATGGACCGACGAGAGAGCCATCACTAGTTCTTCATCCTCCAAAAATGAGGCAGGTATGTACGAAGTCTCTAACTATGATCACCTTACTTCTAAAATTGATGCATTAAAGGAAAAATTTGAAAAATTCAATGTTAGTGCTATCAACTCTGCTTCTACACCTTCTTCTTGTGAAATATGTGGTATAACTGGTCATATTGGTGTTGATTGCCAACTAGGTAGTGCTATCAATGGTGTTGAGCAAATGAACTATGCTCAATACAACCAAGGGATGAGACAAAATCAAAAGTTTTACAAAAATTAAAATCCCTATGGACAAGTAGCACCACCTGGCTATGCAAACAACCAGACAAATCTAATTTGGAAATTTTGTTGGAAAATTCTATTGCCAATCAAAATAAACAACTTCAAGAACTCAAAAACCAAACCGAATTTCTGAACGATTCTCTTTCCGAGCTCAATACCAAGGTTGATTCTATCTCTACTCATTCTAAAATGCTTGAAACACAAATCTCCCAAATAGCCCAACAAGTGTCCACTCTTTCACAAGCACCGAGAGTCTTTCCTGGTCAACCCGAAGCCAACCCTATAGCTCATGTTAATGTCATATCTTTTCGGGGTAGTAAGTTAGGAGATACTATTGCTAAGGTTCAAAACATTGAGAAAGAAAATGTCAAGCTTTTAGGTGAGAAAACTGTGATAGAAACTGAGAAACCACTTGATAAGACCCAATCCATCCCCATTAGACGTTGCTAAGCTTAAATTGGAGGGTAAGTTTGAAAAATTTGTTAACATACTTAGGAAGATTTGCATTAAACTTCCCTTTGCTGAAGCTTTGTCTGGAATGCCTCTATATGCTAAGTTTTTAAAGAAAAATTTTTCAAAGAAAGAAACTATAGAGCATAATGAGGCAATAGCTTTGGCTAAGGAAACTAGTGCAATCATTCAGAAGACACCCCCTAAGCTTATAGATCCAGGTAGCTTTGCCATACCATGTGAAATTGGGAGTGAAATCATAAACAAAGCCTTATGTGACTTAGGAGCTAGTGTTAGTTTGATGCCTTTGTCTCTCTTTAAAAGGATGGGGATAGGAGTGTTGAAACCTACCGAGATAGAATTGAAACTAGCTAATCGTTCTACCATGAAACTAGTAGGATTTGTTGAGGACATACCTGTTAAGATAGAAGGGATATACATTCCAACTAATTTTGTAGTCGTTGACATTGATGAGGACGATGACGTCCCTATAATCCTAGGTAGACCTTTCCTCGCAACTGCAGGAGCTCTTATTGATGTTAAACTTGATAGGATAGTCTTTCAAGTGAGTGACAAAATGATAGGATTTGAGTTCGAAAACGTTATGAAAGGTCATGCTCTTTACTCTTATTGCATGATTAAAGATCATGATGTGAAAGAACGTTTTATAGCGTCATCTACACAACATGATCTCTTTGATCCGTTTTAAGGACTTTTTCTAACCGTCAAGCTAGTGACTCTAAAAGAGTGCTTCGTGGGAGGCAACCCATGCATTTAATTGCTTTATTTTGTTTGTTTTCCGTTGTTTTAAGTGTTTTGTAGGTAATTGTCCAAGTATGATTCGAGAAAAACTGAAAATTTTGAATCCCCTATGTCCAGAAGGTTGGCACGACCCGTGCTAAAGCTGGCACGGCCGTGCCAGGTTTTTGAAGCAAAACTGAAGGATGAAGTCAAAATGTTGGCACCGCCCGTGCCAAGGTTGGCACGACTGTGCCCGATGTCTCTAGTGGTATTACATCAATTTTTCTCTTCTTCTTCATTCATTCTCAAACACAAACCTCTCTCTGCCTTTAAACTTCTCTCTAAAACCTCCTTAACCATCAAACCTCAAACCTTCATATCTTCATCAAAACTCCACCAAATCAATCCAATCCTTCCACAAATCAATCACAAACTTCATCCAAAACACAAACCACCAATCAAAAACAACTTTCATCTACCCAAACCCATAATTCACCAAAACCATATTCACTCAAAACCTAATCCAAAAACCACAAATCTCAACGAATCTCCATAACCAAACCGATAAACCTTACTAAAACATAAACCCCAACCCTAAACCAACCCTTTCCACCAAAAATCTTCCCAAACCCTAAACCTTCAAACCAAACCACACCCAAGGTCAATGGCTTCAAGAAGAAGTGGTAAGGAACCAGCAAGATCTCAAGGAGGAGCTCCCCCAAAGAAGCAAGCATAAGTCAAGAATCATGGAATCCAGCTCAAAGACAACAAGCAAAGGGACAGGTATAAAATTCTAATCTCTAAACGCTTGCATCCTTCTCGATATCCTGATTCCCATACTTTAGATGTGCTAGAGCTTTTCGATGATGTTTCTAGGTTGATAGGAAAGCTAGGTTGGACTGATATGTTGAAACCTATGAGGAGTTATGAAAATTTCACTTATGAATTTTTGAGCTCAATTGTTTTTACCAAAGATAAGTGGAATTTTGATAACCCTAACCATAGAGTTGTTTTCCGATTAATGAATGTTGATTATAATATGTCTCTTCAACACTTTTATGATGCCTTAGGTTTTGCCAATGAGGGATATATCCATGACCATTGGGATCCTAGCCTAAAATCGGATAGCTATGGACCAGCTGCCTTTTGGAAACGTATCACCGGCCTTAATGCATACGTCCCTAGGGCCAACAAAGCTAGCAACATTCACAACCCCGTACTTAGGTACCTTCAAAGGGTAATGACTTGCACTATTTAGGGTAGAACCGAGCTAGTAAACACTAGAACCGGTGAGTTGTTCATGTTATGGGCAATGCTCTACAACCACCCTGTAAACACTTGTTTTTACTTGATTGATTACCTAGACTTTGTCGGTACTAGACCGACCGGCAAGGGAGACATAGTGGTGGGTGGCATCATTACATACATAGCAAGGTGTTTTGGAGTGGGTGAAGATGAGGGGATAAAACCAATTGAGGGAAACAATAGGCTCAACATAGATACCCTCATTGCTATGAATTTCATTAAACATCGTCCACCACTTCACTACCAACTCAAGCTAAATATGCCAATAATGTTTTTACTTCCTAACCCATCTCGGACTACCACCGAGGTGGAAGAGAATTTGTTGTATGATGATGATGTGCAGGTTCTTGAAGAGCAAGAGGTTGATGAAGGAGAAGGTGCTCACTTGCACCATGATGTGGGAGGAAGTGCTAACTTGCACCAAGAGGAGCACCATGGCCATGACACTGATACCCTCATTGAAGATCAAAGATGGGCATGGATTCACAATGAAGTTGAAAGGATGAGCACCGAGCAACAATGGCAAGGTATTGAAATCTCCGGACTAAGGAACGATGTTCAAAGGGGCAACCGCTTAACACAAGAAAACAATGAGATGCTCCGCCGGATGATGCAACACCTTCATCTCCAAGGTCCTCCCTATGGACCTCAATGAACAATTGTGAGCTTTCCTCTTCCTCCCTTCCCTTCTCTCTTCTCTCTTTCACCTACTCTTCTTCTGCCTTCTCCTCCTCCTCCTCCTCCTCCTCCTCCTCCTCCTGCTTCTTCTTCTTCTTCTTCTTCTTCTTCTTCTTCTTCTTCTTCCTTTTGAATCATTGAGGACAATGCTTCCCCTAAGTGGTGTGGGGGGGGGGGGGGGGGGAGGGGCTAATAAAGTGTCTAGAGTCGTAGTGTCCAAACTCCCTTTAACTTTATTCTTTTGTTTTGTTTTTATAGCGAAAGGCATGATTAGTAGCTTGTTTTTAATGTAAAATATGGCATAATTTTTTTTTGTTTTGTCTCTTCTTTAAAGGTTGTTTCTTGTACATGAAAGTGGTTTCTTGTGTTTTTTGTGTTCTTGATATACCCACATCTTGTTTTATTGTGAAAGATCTCCAATGAGAAAAGCACCCGGTTGCAATCTTTGAGCAAGTGTATGAGTAGGTATTTTAAGGAGCACATTCTAACTTTTGTTTTAACTTAGACCTTTAAAAGTCTTTAGAGTAAAAGTAATATATGTTTGTGTGGGAAATTAATCAATTGTGCTTTATTGTTATATTATTAATTGTTAAAGTTAAAATGGGGCGGGAGAATGGCACCAACATGTGGGGGAAAGGACAATCCCTAACTTCTTAATTGTGGTGGTGACTCCCTAATTTGAACTTAAGTTCCAAATCCCTCAAATGAGGAAAATAAATTCATCAATGCTAGGGGAAAGGACAATTACATCCAAAAAGACTTCCTACCAGGAGATGAATCAAAAATTTTGCAACACTGCTTAGGGTGATTTTGAATCTAGGGGAAAGGACAATTACATCCAAAAAGACTTCCTATGAGGATAGATAGCCCCTAAGCATCTGCAGTCCCTTGTGCTTAATTTGTTCATCTAAAATTTAATTCTAACTAAATTCCCATCACTCTTATATGAAATGAAGAAATGACTTTTCTCGGTTACTTTAGCATTAAGGATAGAACCTGTTCCTCATAATATCTGTCTTATACAGGAGCAAGAAAAAGGTTGGACTGCACACACACACTCACTTGAGACTTGATGTTGGGTTGAATAGGTTCACGAGGAATGTTTGAAATTGTGATTAGTATACTTGAAACAAAACCTTCAAAGAGACATGTTGTTTTCAATTGCATTGCCATGATGAATCTTTTTATTGCTGCTATGTCCATTGCCTTTTGCTTGAGGACAATTATAGATTCAAGTGTGGGGGAGTTTGATGAGTCATAATTTAGTCTAATTTAATGCATTATTTAGTTTAGTTTTATTTAGATTTGATTTGATTTTATTGCAAATTTATTTCCTTTTTGAATGTTTTACTTTAAATTGCTTTTTATTTTATTTTAGGAACGAATATATGGTGGAAGGTGTCTTGGAGCAAAAGAAAGAGGACTGGAGCAAATACAGTGCAAAAATACGAAGATACGAGACAAAAATATGTCTCCACCAAGCCAGAAGCTTGGCATGGCCCGTGCCAACATGTGGCATGGCCGTGCTACCCTCCAGAATGCTCTTTTGCTGCTTTTCTTCAAGCCCAAGTTACCCTGTTGCAGCTTTACTGATTTGCCCTTATAGTTGCTTAGTTTTTGAGTCAATTGTAAAGCTATAAATAGATTAGCTCTCCATCATAAATATTCACCTTTTCTTAGAATTATTTAGTGAATTATTTCAATAAAGTCCTTTTATTTTCTTTACTTTCTTTTCTCGCAATTTATTTTATTGTCTTCTCTCTTCTTTCCCCATGTCTACGATGAACATGAGTGAGTAGACTTCTTATTGTCTTGGGATTGTTGGATAAGTCTAATGACATAATCCTAAACGAACCAAGCTTAAACCCTAATTTCATGTAACAGTAATTTCTAATTTAGATTCACCGTTTTAACATGGATTAACCATTATCAAACTGTAGAAGCGAAAGTGGAGGGTTTGATAATTGTTAATCCATCATCCCAAACATCAATTCATAATGCGAAAGCGGAGCTTTGATGTTGGAACAAGTGAATCTAGACAATAATTGCAAAGGCAACGAAATAGTCTTTGCAATTATTGAGACACAAGTAGTTTCAATCCTTATAAGCATCTTCTAGTAATCAAGTCAGCGAAATAGGCTTGGTTACTAGGGGTAAACTCTCACCGGTCTTTCATCAAAAAGGTGAGGGGCTAAAGGGAAACCGGTCTTTAGAAATTAAGGTGTAAACCATGAAATTAGAAGTTAAAGTCTTGGCTAGTGAAGGATTAGTTATTATGACGAACCAATAATCCCGAGACATCTTTTATTATTATTGTTATTTACCTTCAGCAACTAAACCTCCTTTTTATAACTTTTCCTCTCCTCTAATCATTCTTTTAAAGTTAGTTAAATTGAACAACTCCCTAGCGGAACGATACTCTTCTTACTACTATTACTTCGATAGACCGTGCACTTGCAGTTTGGCTCTATCACTAAGTTACCTATAGGAAAGAAGACACTTCACAACAAATGGGTGTATCGAGTAAAGGAGGACCATGATGGATCTAAGAGATACAAAGCCCGATTAGTGGTCAAAGGATTCCAGCAAAATAAATGAGTTGACTACACCGAGATTTCTGCTCCAGTGGTGAAGCTCAATACTATCAGTTCTGTTTTAAGTATTGTTGGCTGCAAGAATCTCTATCTTGAGCAGTTAGATGTGAAGACCACATTTCTTAATGGAGACTTCAATGAGGAGATATACATGCACCAACCTGAAGGATTCTCAGAAGAAGAGAAACAGAATATGGTGTACAGGCTAAAGAAGAGCTTGTATAGCCTGAAATAAGCTCCAAGACAGTGGTATATGAAGTTTGAAAGCTTCATGAACAAGGAAAGTTTCCAGAAGTGCAATGCCGACCATTGTTGCTTCTTCAAGAGATATAAGTCTAGTTATATCATTTTGCTACTTTATGTTGATATGTTAGTAGCAGGCTCAGACATTGATGAGATCAAAAACTTGAAGATGCAATTGTCAAAAGAATTTGACATGAAGGACTTAGGTCTGGAAAAGAAAATCCTTGGTATGCAAATCACGAGAGATAAGCAAAAAGGAGTTTTGCAGTTATCTCAAGCGGAGTACATCAGCCGTGTTTTGCAAAGATTCAACATGGGAGATGCAAAACCGGTTAGCACACAGTTGGCAAGTCATTTTTGCCTATCCCAAGAACAACCATCTCAGACGGAGGAAGAAGAAGAACTCATGGCCAAGATTCCATATGCTTCAACAATTGGAAGTTTGATGTGTGCAATGGTCTGTACGAGGCCAGACATTGGCCATGCAATGGGAGTTGTTAGCATGTTTATGTCAAGTCCATGTAAAGCTTATTGGGAAGCAGTTAAATGGATTTTGAGGTATCTAAGAGGCACCACAGAGAAATGTTTGTACTTTGGCAAAGGCGAGATAAAAGTAAAAGGCTATGTAGATGCAGACTTTGCTAGTGAGGTTGATCACCGAAGAAGTACAACTGATTATATATTTATTGTTGGTACTGGAGCAGTTAGTTGGATGTCGTGAATACAAAAGATTGTTGCTTTATCCACTACAAAGGCTAAGTATGTAGCAGTAACAGAAGCCACCAAAGAATTGATATGGCTTCAAGGATTGTTAACAGAGTTAGGATTCATGCAGGAGAAATGTGCTTTGTACAGTGATAGTCAGAGTGCGATACATCTGGCAAAGAATTCAGCATTCCATTCAAGAACAAAACACATTGGTCTTCGTTATCACTTCATTAGATCTCTCCTTGAGGATGACGTGCTAACATTGATTAAAATTCAAGGAAGTAAGAATCCTGCAGATATGTTAACAAAGGTGGTGACTATCGACAAACTAAAGTTGTGCTCAACTTTAGTTGGCTTGTTAGAGTAAGAGACCAGAGAAGGTTGTTGCATGATCAAGGTGTGAAGACCGATTGAAATCAGTCTTCAAGTGGGAGATTGTTGGTAAAAATGGATGGGACCCATTGCATGTGGTGTTGTTCAACCAAAGCAATTTCTCAATCTACCTTAACACGATACATTTAATGCAAGGGTGAATTTTTCTTTGGAATAGTAAAGCTAATGTGTAGCTTGAGGTGCATAGGAATAGCTTGCGGTGCTGATTTTGAAGAAAAGAAACGTGATACATGCAGGTTTCACATTCAACTTGTAGCAACAATTGAATATGGATTATTAAGTTCACATTGTCTTATTTGTCCTATAAATAGCGGCTTCGGCATCAGAAGCAAATACACAAAAACACAAGTGAGTGAATTACATCAATAGAGAGATAGAGAAAAACTCATTGTGAGAATATTAGAGAAATTCTTGGGTGTAATTGGGTTGTGGGTAGTGAGAGATTGTGAGTGTTTGTAAACACACATATATTCCCATTTTATTGAAGAGATCTGTAGCAGTCCGGAGAGTAGGAATTATTGGCCGAACTTCATTTACAATTTTATGTGTTATTATTCCGCATTTATTTCACGTCCACTTAATTTGACTATGGAGAAATTGTGCGTAGTTTCCCAACATGCATCCCAACAGAAGATCCATCACAATTTATTTTAACACAACCAAAAGGAGGAGGAAGCCAGTGAACATCCTGAACATACACCACTCTTATAACCTTACAAGGAATTCCAAAGAGGTGGAAGAGTTTGAAGTCAGTCATATCAATTGCACCTTTAACAATAGCAAGCTTGAAGTTGAGAGCCACTTCAGCAGTAATGGGGCAGTGAAGGAAAATGTAAGAGGAAGTTTCAGCAGCTTGCATACAAAAACAACAAACTGAGACAATGGGGCAACCTCTAAGCCTGAGATTATCATCAGTGGGGATCTTATATTGTGCAAAAATCTCCAGGCTATAAAAGCTTTATGGGGGGGGGGGGGGGGTATACGTGTTCCAAAGGAGTTTATGCCAGTTGTTCTTCTAGCAAGACCCATCAAGGGAAGCATATGAAAGCTTATTAGTCAACCTACATATGGATTTTCAATTTGAAGCTTCATACTGTGAAGCTCCACAGGTAACAATTTAATCCTTTATCTTTTTTATTTTAATTTTTTCCATTTAATTTTGCATATGGATTTTCAAGCTTCAAATATAATATTCTTATGCAAACATAGATAAAGATCGTAGATTTGAAGACCGAAATGCCATGAGAAAATAAAATCATGGATTTGAAGCTTAAAAATTCATATGTAAATGGACTAAAAGGACAAAATTGAAATGAAAAAAATAATAAATCACCAAACTGTTACCTAAAATTAAGTTGAGGGACTACAAGTGTAATTTTGCTCTTTTTTTTTATTTTATAATTTTCGTTTGAAATCGATCTTAAAGACATATACATTTATGATAGCATTAGTGATTTTACAAGAACACATCACCTTAATTAATTAGGCAACCATTTAATTCCATACAAAAGGTTTCTTATAACATGACACATGACAACATTGATATGAAATAAATAATAGAATGTCATTTGTTAATAGTACTTTCTAAAAAAATTAATAGAAAAGACTCATCGTTATAAAATTAAATTATAAAAAGGATTATTTGTTTCAATATCATTTTAACAAAAAAAAACAAGAAAAAGAAAAAGAGTTAACGAAATAGAATGAGTTCTACTTCTTATACATTACATCCAAATGTCTCAATATTTCCACATGAATATTCTCTGTTCAAGTTAGAGAACCATGCAAGTACAAATTATTCAAGATCACAAATCAATACAAAAATTAAGGATTATATACCATGCACGTATCTTCAACGTATATTTGATACAACTTTGACCTTTCTCTCAGCATTGTGACATTGTCCATCCACACCAAAACCACTGCCAAGTATGCTTCTCTCATTGCAATGCCTCTTAGATCAAAGAAACTTGAAAAATAAATAATGAA
Organism: Medicago sativa; assembly: GCF_051527215.1. Taxonomy (NCBI): domain Eukaryota; kingdom Viridiplantae; phylum Streptophyta; class Magnoliopsida; order Fabales; family Fabaceae; genus Medicago; species Medicago sativa. The sequence goes on along the minus strand of NC_140752.1, from coordinate 26,460,711 downwards.
AGCAATGAATCAATAAAACAGAAAATAGATAGTATTAGTGAGTAATCAAATTTAATAAATTCATAATGCATTTCAAAGAAATTCCTTTCTCTTCACCCTTTCTGCAGTATAAATAAGAAATAACGAAAAAATGATTGTTGTTGTGAAATTCAATAGGACAAGAATCGAAAAAAAATGTTTGTAGTGAACAAAGTTCTTTCATCACCATAGCATATAGATAGGTGGAAATCATGTGAAATCACAAATATGTTTTCGAATTTCAAATCGTTAGAATTGCACAATTGTAGGAATTAAAATATAATGATTTAATACAAATATTGATTTTAATACAAATATTTCCATACATTTTATAAAATATGCATGGTTGGTAGAGAATTGTACATTTTTTATTTTCATTTGAAATCGATCATGAAGACATACACATATATGTATGATATATCATTAGTCAATTTACATGAACACATCACCTTAATTAGGCAACCATTTAATTTCATACAAAAATAGTAGTTTTCTTGCAACATGACACATGCAAGCATTAATATGAAATGAATAATAGAATATCATATATATTTTTTATTTTATTTTTACAAAAACAAAACGATACTCATTCATTTAAATTGATAGAATATATCAGAATCAACATTGCCAACGTAAAAGGTGAATCTGCGAACAAACTCACAACACCCAAGTTAATAGCATATAGCAAAACAATGCCTACAAATAATATGATAAAATTTAAATCACTAGAATACCCATGCTTCCGGATCTACAACATTGATGTTCAAATCATTGATTGAATCTGTGATTCACTGAAGTTGATCTTTCAATATGAACCAAACAAACACCGCAACAAGGTGTGAAATCAAACAATGCCGCACAAGACGACGAACAACACAACGTCGCACTTAGACGATGAAATCACGATGAAAAAACACAAAAGAAAACACTTGATATATATATATATATATATATATATATATATATATATATATATCTGTGTGTGTGTGTGAAAATCACTTATTTAGATCGAAATAAAGGGAAAAATGATGCAGATGAGTGATTCTAGATCAAAAAATGACCTAAAACCACTCATCTTCGATAAGTGAAAGAGAAAAAAAAAACTTAGGGAAAAGTTGAAGCTTCTCTCACCAAAAAACTAGGACTGGCTAAAAAAATCTTTTTATTTGTTAACATTTTGTAAAATGTTGAATTGAAATGAATCTTCTTTATAAAATTAAAATATAAAAAGGATTCTACTTATATAATGATCTGAAACATTTATTTCAATATCTTTTTAAGAACAAAAGAGTTAATGAAATATTATGAATTCTACTTCTTATACACTACATCAAAATGTCTCAAATTTTTGTTTTGGTAGAAATTATGTCTCAATATATAAGAGCCTCTTGTAATGTTCCATCAAAAAGAATGTGACTCTTCTTTCTAATAAGGAATTTCCTATGAGTCAACATTTATACTCACTTCATCTTTAATCTGAAAGAAAAAGTTCTCAACTCTTCTTATTTTTTTTTTCCATGAATTTCAACTCTACTTATTTTCACAATACATTCTCCATGAATATTTTGTGCAAGTTAGAGAAACAAGCAATACAAAAAAGTACAAAATAATAAAGATCACAAACAAATATAAATAATAAATACAAAAATTAAGGAAACCATGCAATAAATAATAAATACAAAAATTAAGGAAACCATGCAAGTATCTTCAACGTATATATTTGATACAATTTTGATCTTTCTCAGCATTGTTCCTCCAATAAAATCGCTGCCATGTATGCATCCCTCATTGCAATGCCTCATAGATAAACAAACTTGAAAAAAAAAATGGAAGCAATGAATCAACAACACGGAAAATAGATATAATTAGTGAACAATTAAATTTAATAAATTCATCATGCATTTTAAAAAATTCCATCTCTTCATCCTTTATGCAATATGAATAAGAAATAACGAAAAAATAATTGTTGTCAGTTATGCAAGAGGACAATGAAAAAAAAATGTTTGTATTGAACAAAGTTCTATCATCTATACTATCTATAAAGAAAATACATGAGTTTGGACTAATTTTTCCCTTTCCAATTTTACCCTTCATTTAAAATACGTTATTTACTATTTTATCCTTTATATAATATTATTTAAATTATTAATTAAAAAATAGAAAAATATCATTAAAATAGGAAAACCTTACTACAACTGAAACAATATTATCTATAACAATATATAAAGGGAATAAGTGGGATATATTTTCATTATTTCAATTATACCCATAAACAAAATTTCTTATAATAAAGTTATATTATTGGTGTCAATGAAAAGGATAAGAGTTTATATTATATTTATTATTTTGTTGGTGTAATTGAAAAGATAAGTATGATGTTAGAATTTTAAGTCACAAACATCTATGTATATAATTTGAATAAAAATTAATCCAATTTAAATCAAAATCTAAATTTCATAAAAAAAATTGTTAATAATTTACACGCATTAACGCAATAAAAAACCATTTCCGTCTGAACGCTAGTCACCATAACATATATAACATAGATAGGAGGAAATCACAGGAAATGACAAATATGGTTTCAAATTTCAAATTGTTTATTTTAATGAAGAAATTCATTGCATATCATTAGCTAAAATGTGCCAAATACATGAAGGTACATCATCTATAATATGGGGGATAGGATTGGATAGGGTTGCATGAGCTAACTCATAAGCGACCCCATTCACTTGTTTCTCGTTTGTTTAAGGCACGACATTTTCATAACACTGATTTTATTGGGTCTAGTATTGGACATAATCCAAGTTATGTTTGACGAAGTATTTGTAGGTAAAACAGGGAGTGCGGTAGCGTATAGGCCCAGGAGTTAATATACCTTTTTTAGGTGCTCCTTGGCTTAAAGACAGTTTGTCCTTGTCCACGACTAATCTAATATTTGAGCTTTGTTGCAGGTGAAATTGTAAGATTTTATTAATCAAGATTTGAAGGTTTGGAAAGCTCCCTTAATTTATAATCTCTTTGATGCGCGCACTGCACAATTTACCCTAACACACTGCTTCATCCTTGTTGCAGAAGATAAATTAATTTGGAAAGGGGAGAAGAGGGGTAAGTATTATGCTCGAAGTGCATTATTTATATGTGTGTCTAAAATTGTAGATAATTTTCATTTGCATGTCCCTGACTGTTGGAATTTAATATCAAGATAAAGGTGCCTCCCAAAGTCAAGAATTGTTTATGGCGCGTGTGTCGTGGTTGCTTCCCAACACGTGTTCGTCTCAGCAGTAGAGGTGTACATTGTCCACTTGATTGTGTTCATTGTAATATCAATTATGAAGATAACATCTATATCCCCATTGAGTGCCCTAAGGCTGTTCAAGTATGGCATGATGTGAATTTAAGGGACAAAATCGATTGGGTGCTTCGTCAAGATTAATATACATGCACTTATTTTCACTCTTTTGCAGCAATTTTCTTCAGATCAGTGTGAGCTTATGGCTACGATAATGTGGAGCCTTCGGAAGAGTCGCAATACGAAACTTTGGCAACAATAGAATGAATCCAACTCGTAGGTAGTTCAGCGTGCGATACATTTACTGGATGAGTGGGTGAGCAGCCCTAATAATAAGGTCCCACAGTCATGCTCAGTCCAACACGGTCCAATCACATACCATAAGGCAATACGATAAAAGATGGAAGAAACCGGCATCTGGCAGGTATGAATGTGATATTGACACATCCTTTTCTACCTCTCTTAATAGGGTAGGTTTTGGAATGTGTCTTAGAGATGATGCAGGTGATTTTGTTCTTGCCAAAACGGATTGGTTTGCTCCCTTGTGTGACATAGATGTGGGGGAGGATGTCGGGTTACATACAACTTTGGAATGTATCAGATCTCCGGTTTGATAATGTGGACTTTGCTCTTGATTTCAAAAGAGTTATTGATTTTGTGAATTCACATGTAGATGATAATAGCGAGCTTGATTGTATCATATCTGCTTGTAAATACTCTCTCCGGTCCTTTATACAAGAAACAAAAGACATAAAACATCAAGATCAAGGAAATACATTGAAAATAGTCATTTCATTTAATACACTTCTTCATTTAAAAAAATTCCATGAATACCCCTAAATTAATTACTCTTTATTCCACCAATTTACTTACTTTTAATATTCTCTCTCATAATAAATAAGGGCACAAATGAAATTTAGCTTCAAACATACTTGAAACTTGGTCAATCTTCTTATAAAAAGGACCTAGAAATTTCTCACTTTTATTTCTAATAAAAAGGACCGGAGGGAGTAGTTATTAGTTAAATTTCAAATTGTTAGAATTTCAAGATTGTAGGAATTAAAATATAATGCTTTAATGAATTTGGTGATTTTAATACAAATATTTCCATACATTTTATAAAATATGTCAAGTTGGTAGAGAATTTGTACGGTTTTTATTTTCATTTGAAATCTATCGTGAAGTCATACTCATATATGATAGCATTAGTGCTTTTACACGAACACATCAGCTTAATTAGGCAACCAATTAATTTCATACAAAAATAGTAGGTTTTTTACAACATGACACATGACAACATTAATATGAAACGAATTTTTTAATATTTTAGAAAATGATTAATTGCAAGGACTCCTCTTTATAATTTTTTTTTAGTGATGGATAGAGTTTGAACCCCAAACCTTACATATTTCATGCATTGTCTAAACCAACTAAGTTAAGCTCACGAGGACCCTTTTTATAATATATTGAAAAGCAATAAGTTTTTCCATTAAAAAAATTATGTAAGATGTTATGCATAAAAAAAATATGGATAGAGATAGACAAGTTGACTTGGCAAATAAAAAGGCTGACAAGTTAAAAATAGAGCATTACCGTCGAAACTATATGTAATAAAAAGGCTGACAAGTTAAAAATAGAGCATTACCGTCGAAACTATATGTAATTGTTAAAAATAGAGCACGCATTACCGTCGAAACTATATGTAATTAAATGCAGGTAGTGGTCGGGGTTTGAACCCCGGACCTTTGCATATTTTTATGTATTGTCCCAACCAGCTGAGCTAAGCTCACGAGGACAATCTTAAGTTTAATCTGTAAATGACAATGATTTGCGTAGTGTAACTTTCAAATTTTCTAATATTGAGAATCCATACTATATTAAATTTCCTAACTAAAGAAACGTTGATAAACAAATGTACAGTTCCCCTAAAAAAAATTAAACAAAAATGTAAAGTATTTGTCAAAAAGATTGATTAGTACTGTTTTGTCAAAAAAATTGATTAGTATTGATGAGTAGTACCATTTATTTCTGTCGAAAAAGATGAGTAGTACCATTTATGAAAATATTTTGCTTTAAATACGATTACTATGTACCATAGTAAAATCACATTAACACGATAATTATTCATTAAGCTATCTGTTCATTTTAGCAACTAATCGCAATATGGCTGTTGTTCTTCATCCTATAATTTCTTTTGTAGTACTTTTTTCTCTTGTGATTAACCCTTGTTATTGCCTTAACCATAAATTGTTCAATGTTTCTGAAATTCAAAATGTTAATGATCAATGGCAAATGGCAATAGCTACATGGTATGGAGCACCAGATGGTGCTGGATCAGATGGTGAGTATTTGCATAATATTTAAGTGTTGGTGTACAATTTAAATTACATTGATAAGGATTTATCATTTATGTTTCTTGTAAAAGAATAATATTTTTTTGGGCCAAAAATAAGTTTGAAATTTATTTATTTTACTATATTTTTTGTGTAGGGGGTGCATGTGGATATGGTGATAGTATAGAGTATCCTCCACTTTCTAAAATGATATCAGCTGGAGGTCCATCTATTTTCCTTGAGGGAAGAGGATGTGGTGCTTGTTATAAGGTGCTTTTCTATATGAATATAATTGTTAGTTTTTGTTTTAATCTACAAATCCTAGTTCAATTGATAAAATGTTTAAATTATTAGGTCGAATACTGTGATCGAGTTTTGAATATTCCCTCCTCCATTTGTGTGTGTTATCTACCCAAAAAAATATAGTTTTTTTCTTCTTCTTTGCAATAAGATCTTATTTTATCAATTTTAGATCATTTAAAAAAATACAATAAAAGATAAAGTACTATTATATTTTTATTGTTTGCTGATATAAAGTTCTATTATATATAAAAAAAAGTCATTGGTTGTTTCATTAATTTTCAGGTGAAATGCACACAAAATAGTGCATGCTCAAGAAATCCTGTGACAGTGATGATCACTGATAGTTGCCCTGGATGTGCACCTATCCAGTTTGATCTAAGTGGAACTGCATTTGGTTCCCTTGCAAATAATGGCCAGGCCGAAAATCTTCGCAATGCTGGAAGAATTAATGTTCAATACCAAAGGTATGTATTAGTTATGTTTGGATTTGATTTTAAAAATAAATAAAATATTTCATGTAAAAAAGAAGAGGAAAGAAAAAATATAGTCAACTCCAAAATTGGCGTAAATACTCCATTTTAGTTTTTGAAATGGTATACTGAAATAAAAAAGTTAATAATGAAATTAAAAATTCCTTTACTTTTTTAATCGATCAATTTAATTATTCTATATCAAGTCCCAAAAATATTAACGTGTTGGAGTATTTTTCAATAGAAACTTTTATATAGCAATTATTTTAGTTTTTTTTTTTTTAGGGTTGCATGCGCTTTTGGGACATCAATAGCATTTGCAGTCGATAGTGGAGCCAACCCATACTATTTTGCTACTGAAATAGAATATGAAAATGGAGATGGTGACATTGTAGATGTTGCATTGAAACAATCAAGAAGATGGGTTCCAATGCAACGTTCTTGGGGTGCAAGATGGGCTTTGAACTCAGGTTCACCGTTACAACCTCCATTTACTATTAAGATCACAGAAAATGGAAATGGAAGGTACAACACCATTATAGCTAAGAATGTGATTCCAAGAAATTGGCAACCTGGCAAAGTTTATCGTTCATTGGTTAATTTCTAGAATCTATGAGATTATTAAATCTACATAGGTTCCCTTGTTGTGGCTCATTTAATTAATTATAGAATAAAAATTTATCTAGAATAATCTATTGTAGCATTCTATTAGAGTGCAATATTGAGTATGTTAAGGTCTAGTTGTCTTTTTTTTGGGGTGAATAAGGGTCTAAATGTCTCATTTGGGGTCTATATAAGTATTGCATGATGGGTATGAATGAATTAATTAGTCTAATTTTTTTGTTGTTGTCTATTCTTGCTTCTTTAATCTCTTTACTTTCCTCTCTTAATTATCATGTGTTACCTTATACAAATTGGGTTGTAAATCAAACTCATAACGATTTTTATTACTTTATGTTAAAACATAATGATTTAGATTTTTGCATGACCACAAACAAGGCCGGCCTTGGGCATAGGTATGTGATGCGACGATCTAGAATAAGGGTCAGCCTAACAGATTAAGAGACCTAAAGCTCTTACTTGGGTTATTTGACCCTTAGGTCGGCCCTGCCTAGAATCTAGATTTTTCTATATGTATGGGGTCCTTTTTTTCACACTTGACAAAGGCCCATAGAATGTCAGGAACGAGGTTAACCTCAGTGATGCCTAACACTGGATTAATGCATGGAAAAAATATATTCGGGAGAGCAGAAACACCATTGGTTAACCTCGACGATGAAGGTGGCTACGATGACCATGACAAGTTATTTTGATCTCACCAATATCGAAAATCGAGTTGGAACACATTTATAACAGTTCTTTTATGACGTTTCAAGCCTGAATGGTGGAAAACTAACGTTGTAGGTAGCTACAAGAACGTTTTCCGGTAGCAGCAAACCAAGGTGTTGCATTATCCTTTAATGCCTTTGACCCAAACTGTAACGGCAGTTGTATAACTGTAGTTTTAGGTATCCCTTAAAAACATATGCTTTTGATATATATATATATATATATATATATATATATATATATATATATATATATATATATATATATATATAATTTTTGACAGATCAGTAAATATTGTTAATGAAGTGGATAAAATAGTCACAAGAAAGGGGGGGTTTGAATTGTGATCCTTTAAAAATTATCCTGCAACTTAAAAATTAATTCTCAAGTGGAAACTTGGAATAGTTAAGTTAATAGCAGACTTCAGAACGTTCTGATGTCTGAGTGCAAAAACAGTTTAAAGCAGACTTCAGAATGTTCTGATGTCTGAGTGCAAAAACAGTTTAACAAAGTAAATGTGTTTGTGTGTGTTTGTGTTTGCAGTAAGTAAAGAGTATAGGGAAGAGAAAGAACACACAGAAGTTTAAAGTGGTTCACCCAATGTGGGTTAGTCCACTCCTCACAATCTTGTGAGAGTTTCCACTATGATGCTTGAGATAACCTCTCAAATCCTGCACCTTACAATCTGTGTTCACCTGAACACTTACAACCCTGTATTCTCTAAGCCTCAGCAGGCTTGCACCTTGTTGCTAAGTTAACCACTTAGACTTTTACAACCTTTGCTCAAACTAACACTTTAGTACCCCTAAAGCTAGATGAGACTTTGTTACAATTTGTATGAAGGTTTGAATGTTTGTGAATCAAACAGACAAGAAGAAAAGAGGAAAGAAAAAGTTATCTGTGAAGAAGATAACAGAGAGGGAGAAAGAAAATTGATTTACACTATAAAGAAGGTAAGAAGAAAGCCTTCAGTGATGATCAATTGAAGTTTGCAAAAGCTTCAAACAAACTTTGTTGTTTTCTTGTATGCTTTGCAATTTGTGTGGAGTTTGAATGTTTGAGAATCAAACAGAGGAGGGGGAAGAGAAAGTTATCTTGGCACGAGATAACAGAGAGTATTGATGTGCACTAAGGAAACAAAAGCCTTAGAGATTGATCAATTTCAGATTGTAAAAGCTTCAAACAAACTTTGTTGTTTTCTTGTATGCTTTGCAATGGTGCAAGTTTTGATGAGCCTTAGATCTGTATTTATAGAGTCTTTGAGCTCATATAGCCGTTGTAAGGTGACCAATGGTGTTATGCTACGTGTCCTGGGCCCCACAAGCTTTTACTTGAAAATCTGGGTGAACATTCTGACCATCAGAATGTTGTTGCGTTCCCAGGATGAACATCAGAATGTTGCTGTGTTCTTCATCAGAGTGTTGGATATTCATGATGTTCTTCATCTGGGTTCATCATGGATGAATGTTGGATGAATTTCTGGGCTTGCCCAGCACGTGGTATGAGATTTGTATGAGTTTTATCCTTCAAAAAGTAGCTTCTCCATATGCTTCAAAAGTTGCTGGAAAAGTAGGATAAAGCTTGATTCAAATCTGCCTTGGATATTGTGCAGGAAAGAGAGGATAGTGGGTCTGCAGCTTCAGGCCCATGCTTCTAGGAGATTTGCTTAATTTTGTTCAGAGTACAAGTTATCTCTGATGCAAGATCTCCTTTTGCTACCTTTTTCTTCTTTCTACCAACTACACTGTTCATAGCTGGAAGCATGTGCAGGAGTGAACATTCTGACCATCAGAATGTTCCTTCTGTTTCACTTAGGATGATTTGTAAGACTTGTATCTGGTGTAATCAATCCTAATAGTGAAAACAAAACTGAAGTGCAGTGAATGCAACATCTAGGATTAAATTCTCATTGGAATAATCCTAGTACTTTAATGTTCATAGTCTTGGATGAATATTAAATATCCTTTTTGACATAAATCTTTGTCTATGCCTTTATTGTTGATAGATCCATGCAGATGTACTTTTCTGGACCTTTTATTCATGTCAAGTGTTCTTTGCATGTTCTTCACGTTCTTGATGATTCTGGGTTTGCTTATGAACAACCTTCTGAACTATCATCAGAACGTTCTGATCAACTCTCTGATCAACATTCTGAACAACATTCTGAACTAACTTTCTGAACTCAGAGTTAGTTTATGAATGCAAATGTTCTTTGATTTCTTGTATCTTGGTATGTTTTAACTTTGTTTGTGTCTTGGTTAATCACTCAAGAACGCACAAATACCAAGAACTATCAAAGTCCATTAATCCTTTAATCACCATAGATGTCTTTAATGATTTTTTGATCCAAAGTCAAAATCATTGTCTGCATAAGATATGTTCATGTCACATTTGTTCTTGCATGTTCTTGGTGTGGACATTGATTTATGGTTTTGCTCTAATGAACTTTCTGAGCAACCTTCTGAACTCCTTCTGGGTTCAAACATATGAACTTCAGAATGTTTCTTCTGGGTTCCTTCCTTTTTGATGGTTGTACTCTGTGCTGAACATTCTGATGTTCTTCAACACTTTGAACCTTATGAAGGTTGTTTATTTATTTCCTTCAAGAGCTACTTGAAGCATATAAATGAGAGATCATTTGTTTTGACAAACAAGATGATTCTTTCTTTGAAGTCCAAAAGAATATTTCTTTGCATCTAGTTCATTATTGCATGTAACTGATGACTTTAAATATTCTTGTTTATCCATGAAATAATCCTTTATTATTTCTGGATATATTCAGGGTTAATGTTCATGATTAATTCCATTTATATGAACATTCTGATCTCTGTTCATATGAACATTCTGAACTCTGAACTCTTTATCTTCAGAAGCTTTGGAAGTGTAATACTTTGAGGAAGTTCAGAGAATCTTCCTAACTTGTATGCATATTTCCTTTTATCTTCTTTACCCATGGTGGATCTTCAAATCATATAGCATAAAACTCAATGTGAGTTTTGTCACATAACTTCAAGCACATTCTTGTGCAGCTTGTGATGTAAGTTCTTCCAACATGATTCAAGTTCTTCCATCTTGATTCTTGAGCTATGAATCTTCATGGAGATGTGATTTTGTTGTTTCAACTGATGATATACTCATTCTTTCATTGTTGAGTAGATATGATGCACTTATCAATGTGGGTGGCTTCTAGCTTATCCACTTATGTGATTCCTGTTCTTTTAACAAAAACTCAAGTGCAACCATCAGTAAATCACCATTCATAAGACTTATTATATATTCCACTAGGTTTGTTATCATTAAAACATTCATCAAAAAGATTTTTGCTTCAACAATCTCCCCCTTTTTGATGATGACAAACCTTTTGAATAAATATTAAGTTTTATGATGGATATAATAATAAATGTAAGAATGTTCATTGATATGCAATTAAACTCCCCCTAAACACATGCAAGAGTTTAATTCTTATCAACCTAATTAAACTCCCCCGCAACATATGGAAAAAGGTTAATTCATAACATTCTTCATTAATTAAATCCATTTTAGATTTTTCTCTCCCATAATACATATGTCTCCCCATCCTAGGTTTTTATCCCATCATATATATCTCTCCCCCTTTTGTCATCTATCAAAAAGTACTAGGGGTGATATGAAGGAAAAGTGACATAATCTTGGAAGGTAAGAATCACAAGACATTGCATGTAATTCACAAATGCATTCATATATTAAACTCATGGTTTAATTAAAACATAATGCAAGGATCATGATCAATCATTATTTCAATCAGTTGTGTAAACTGGACATGAAAAATGATAACATATGCAACCATTTCAACATATTCAAAATATGAGAAATTTTTCTCAAGATTTAAGAAAATGTTTTTGTCCTTGGTTTCAATGTTTATGAAAAGATTGATATTTTCAAGTATAGAAAACTCCCCCTAAGTTTTAGAGATGAATATCCTATTACATTTCAAATCTTTTGATTTTCTAAGAAAATAATTATTTTCTTTTACTTACTGTCATAGCAGATAAGTTTTACATTTTGACAAAGTCATGCTCAAAAATTAGAAAATGATTACCTAATCTAAATTGAGCAAAGATCAATTGATCTTTTTCAGTAATTTTTGAAATTGAGAGAAAATGAAGCATTTATGGAAGCGGTGAAATCAGAGTTTAGAAAAGATCTTTCTCTCTTAAGAATATTCCCATGTTGGAAAATATTGCTGAGTTTTTTCAAAAGATGAAATGCTTCAAAGTATCATTTGATGCAAGATATAGTTTCTTTAAAAGAAATCAATTACAAGCAACAATTTTTTGACACAATTTGTGGAAAACATACATGTTTACAATCAAGTATATGCAGCAAATTTTTGCACAAACACATATTGATAAGCCATTGATGTTTACAACTTTATCTTTGTCTTCAATTTTTGCAATTAAAGTAAGATAATTATTCAACAATACTTAAAACAAATTTTTATGCTCAAAGCAAGTCCAATATAAGTTTAAGAACAAAATATGCAAACCTTAGAGCAATATTCGAAGATTATAACAAGATCATACACAACATCAACATGGAGATCAAGAATATAAAAAATCTTCTAATGCTAATTCAAACATAAGATTCATTTAAAATCATGTTTGAGGAATGATATTTTCATAAACTTAATTATCATATTTATTAGTGCAAATAAATGTGTACCTTATGCGATGATATCCCTTACTTTGAGATTCAATGAAGAGAGCATGTTTCTCTTTCTTTGAAATACTTTCTCTTCTGAATGGAGAAGTCCAAGCATCAATAAGCATAACCTTCTGAAGCAGCTTAATCATCAGTAGCTTTCTCTTCTTCTTAGTCTTTCCATCTTTCTGATCTGAGTGTCTTTTAACATATCCAGATGTTTCTGGATCTGCAGACATGTGATCAACTGATGGAATGCTTTGTTCATGAAGAATGTTTCTTTGAACATTCTGAACTTGAGTTGAAGGAATTGTTCCATCATTTTCCATCTTAGAATCCTCAAAGACACTTGCATTGAAGTCTAAGCTGAATTCCTCCATATTCAGATCAAAACCAGCTTGATTTCCAGCTAGCTCATCCTCATCAGATTCCTTTGTAGTAGTGTTTTCACTAAGCATGTGTGTGGCCAGAGCTTTAGCAACATCATGCATATCTGGATTTTTTAATGACACAGGAACATTTCCCATATCAGATTCTAGAACAATTTCTTGTTCATCAAACTGGAGTTCACCCATGATGTTTGTAACATCAACTTCAGATTTTGAAATTTGTTTCAGCAGTAGAAGATTTAAAGAATCTTTCTCCACTAAAAGCTTTCTGCTTTGTTAGCTTTCTGAGATATTTCTCCAGAAGCTTCTTCAACTTCATCAACCTTCTGAAGTTGTTATGCAGGAACTTCATTAACTTTCCCATCTTCAGTAGCTGTGTCAACTTTATGAAGTGATGTTTCAGTAGCTGTATCAGCTTCCCAAACCTTATTGGTTGCAATCTCAATGTTTGAGGTATTGCATCAACTTGCTGACTTCCATTCTCAGCAACATCAACTTCCTTTTGAAGTTGTTCAACATTCTGAGCTTCATCAACTTTCTGAACATCTTCCTTAGCAATGTCTGCAACTTCTTGGAAGGTTTCTTTAGGGATGTTTTGATCCATTGTTGGAGGATCCTCATTGTTGTCAAATTCTTTATGTCAAAGATTTGGCAATCCTTCTCATACACTTCATTTTTTCAGAGGCATCTTAAAATGCTTGAATATGAGTGTGAAAGCCAATTCATATAGAATATGAGAAGTCTTCTTGTTCTTCAATCATATGTTGCAAAAACATGTAGTTGAGATTGAAAGACAATATGTTGAGAACATGGTAGATGATCAACATTAATGACATACTCAAACACTTTCACTTATTGTAGCAAGTGAATGCAGAGATTGTTTAGACAAGTCTTTTGATCAGACCATATTCTTCAATCTTGAGCTTGCAAAAATAATTCTCTTATTTGCATCATATGAGTGCAGTTCTTATGACCAGCAAGGTCCTTGATGTTTGATCCAACATTCTCTAACCTTCCAAAGTTATTGAATGTTCTTTGAGTAATAGCTCTTGCTGACCAATTTTCTCTAAGTATAAGATTTCTACCTTGCTTGAAAACAGAGGGATGAACTTTGAAGCTTTCAATTTTTTGGATTGAGTAGCTTCAGCATCAGGAGCATTTTCCTGAACATTCTGATCTGCAGACACCTGAACATTCTGATCTTCAATTTCAGATGTTTCTTGAACAATCTGGACTGTATCCTGAGCATCTTGAAACACATCAGTGTTGAAGTATGAGTTTAGATCTTCTATGTTGAGATCAAAACCAGATGAAAATTTCATGTGTTCATCTTTTTATACTTGTGCATTTCCTTGACTCATTATTTGTGAAGCCAAGATTTCTGCATCTTCCTGAGTGTCTTTATCAACTTTGTTAGAAGCTTGCTCAGTATTTTCTTCAACTTTCTGATCTTGGTCAGAAGGGTTTTCTTCAACATTCTGAGGTGTGCCAACCTTCTGATGTTCCTTTCCAGCAACATTCTCAACTTCTTTTTGAAGAGATGCATCACCAGCTGAGTCAATCTTCTGACTGTCTTCTTCAGTGATTGCAGGAACCATATGAACTTCTTGAGGTATCTCATCATCTTCCATTTGAGTGACAACCTCATCTTGCATAATTTCTTCTTCAACAACTTCATCTTCTTTCTGAAGCTGTTCTTCATTCTTACCAGCAACATTCTGAACTGCTTTCTTGCAAGCTCAGCAACTTGTTGAAACAACTCCAGGGATGGAGGAGAAAGAGCTTCATTATCTTCCATAGGAGATTCATCTCCTTCTTCCTTCTGTATGCTGGATAGGTTTCTAACCTTCTTCTTTTCTTCCTAGTTCTCTGAACTTTCTGATCTGCATCCTCCTGAACATTCTGATCAGTGTTGTTTTGAACATTCTAATCTTCTTGTTGAAGGTCTTCTCCCTGAGCATCTTGAAAGATCTCATTGTAGAGATCATTTGTAATGTCTTCAATGTTGAGATCAAAGTCAGAATGAGCTCCAACATTATCTTGTTCCAACTGAATTCCTTCATCAACTTCCATATGATGATGATCACTTCCAAGAGTGTTTGATACCAGGATTTCTGCAACTTCCTGTGTATCATTATCAACTTTCTGAGCATGTTGCTCAGAATTTTCTTCAACTCTTATATCTTCAGAGGGTGCTTCAACACCTTGACTTAGAGTTGTTTCAACTTTCTGATGACCATCAGTAGTTTCTCCAACTTTATCAACAAATCTTGTAGCCATCATAGCTTCAAACTGTTGAGTTCTTGCCTCAACCAGCTTTCTTGCATGTTCAGTAACATGAGCAAAGACTTCAGGAGCTGGAGTAGGTTTGCCTTTCTCAGCTTTGTGAGAGCTTGATCCAATCTCCTTCTTGGCAGACTTGTCAGCTTCCTGTTTCTCTTTTACTTGCTGAACTTTCTGATCAGAAAGTCTCTTCACTGATACAGTCTTTTGAGGAGTAGGCATGTTGGTGGTTGTGATGTGAAGTTGTCCTAAGGTTTCTGTTGTGAATCTCATGAAGGTGTATTTACTTTCTTCACCTTCTAGGGATACTTGTGCAACCTTAAAGATGGGAGTCATATGAATCCCATATGGTAACTTAACAACTTTTTGTTTGACAGCCAAACAAGAATCAATCATGTATTGAAGGATTATGAAGCAGAGGTTGAGTTTTGTTTTGATCATGAGATGATACATAAATTAGTATCAGCATCAAAGGTTCCACATCTAGGGAGTAAAGTGTGCCTAATTATGTTATGGAAGATTTTAGGGACATCTTTAAGATTTGTGGAATCATGATCAGGTTTGGTGTATTCTAGGATAGGTTGTGGTTCATGTTTAGGTGATGACAAATGATAGCTTTTTAGAGGTGTGCAAGTAAATGAGGTTTTGGCTCTTTGACTTGAACTCATTTTAAATTATTCCATTGTTCTAGAACAATTCAGCTTCATCTTGAGAAGTTTCAGAATCTTCGTCATTTTGAACTCCACATATTTCTTGAACATAATTTGTCCATGAATCAAGCTTTTCCTAGAAATTTAGAAGACATTCCTGCATCACAAATTGGTAAAGCTCTTGGTACCCGTATTACTTTGGGTCCTTGGAGGTTAGTGTTTCTCTTCTTGAGAGATTCTTTCTTATGACAACATTCTGATTTAAGATAATCAGATTTGT
Source organism: Medicago sativa (assembly GCF_051527215.1). Lineage (NCBI taxonomy): Eukaryota > Viridiplantae > Streptophyta > Magnoliopsida > Fabales > Fabaceae > Medicago > Medicago sativa. The sequence goes on along the minus strand of NC_140752.1, from coordinate 26,444,687 downwards.
TGAAACAAGAAAACTATATTTTACCAATCTCAACCTTTTGAGCTCATTCTATTTTAGGATATAATGTCTTTTTGAAATGAGGATTTTTCTCAAGTTTCTTTTTTTTTAAAAAAGAAACATACAGGTTCAGAATTTTAAATTTTTTTTTCAAAATGAACATTTTTCATTTACCTTCTCACTTTTGTTTGTGATAGGTTATGAATCCTAAACCAGCTTTTTGAAAGGTCTTAACAGACTTTAGAAAGTTGAATACGTCATTTTTCAAGGTTTTACTTTCCTTTTCAAAATAACATCTTGTTTCAAAAATTCAGACTTTTCTAAATCTTACAAATTTTTGATCATTGAGAATCTTATGTTTCTCAAATATTTAAAAATGATAGTACTACAATTTTTGAATGGTTTTAAGATATATATCATTCAGGATTAGTAGTTTCACATTTTCTTTCTTTATACAAGAAAAGTTGTTATTTTAAAAGTTCATACTTTTAAGATAAAATGCATGAGTCAAATGAGATATTATTAAACACTTTATATAAAAGATAAGAATTAGAATTTCTTACCTCTTCACTTCTTGTGTTTGTCTTTACTCATGCCTTGACTTCAAAATCATCTCTGGTTGCCATCTTTGCATCTTCTTCTTCAGAGGGCATTTCGTTTTGAAGTATCCCACATTGATGCATATGTGACATGCACTTTGATTTGCAGGTTTTGACATCACTTCCTTCTGGATCTTTTCCTAATGCACTGTTGAGTGCTCAAACCATAGAGCCAGGCTCTGATGCCAATTGAAGTGGATAAAATAGTCACAAGAAAGGGGGGGTTTGAATTGTGACCCTTTAAAAATTATCCTGCAACTTAAAAATTAATTCTCAAGTGGAAACTTGGAATAGTTAAGTTAATAGCAGACTTCAGAACGTTCTGATGTCTGAGTGCAAAAACAGTTTAAAGCAGACTTCAGAATGTTCTGATGTCTGAGTGCAAAAACAGTTTAACAAAGTAAATGTGTTTGTGTGTGTTTGTGTTTGCAGTAAGTAAAGAGTACAGGGAAGAGAAAGAACACACAGAAGTTTATAGTGGTTCACCCAATGTGGGTTAGTCCACTCCTCACAATCTTGTGAGAGTTTCCACTATGATGCTTGAGATAACTTCTCAAATCCTGCACCTTACAATCTGTGTTCACCTGAACACTTACAACCCTGTATTCTCTAAGCCTCAGCAGGCTTGCACCTTGTTGCTAAGTTAACCACTTAGACTTTTACAACCTTTGCTCAAACTAACACTTTAGTACCCCTAAAGCTAGATGAGACTTTGTTACAATTTGTATGAAGGTTTGAATGTTTGTGAATCAAACAGACAAGAAGAAAAGAGGAAAGAAAAAGTTATCTGTGAAGAAGATAACAGAGAGGGAGAAAGAAAATTGATTTACACTATAAAGAAGGTAAGAAGAAAGCCTTCAGTGATGATCAATTGAAGTTTGCAAAAGCTTCAAACAAACTTTGTTGTTTTCTTGTATGCTTTTCAATTTGTGTGGAGTTTGAATGTTTGAGAATCAAACAGAGGATGGGGAAGAGAAAGTTATCTTGGCACGAGATAACAGAGAGTATTGATGTGCACTAAGGAAACAAAAGCCTTAGAGATTGATCAATTTCAGATTGTAAAAGCTTCAAACAAACTTTGTTGTTTTCTTGTATGCTTTACAATGGTGCAAGTTTTGCTGAGCCTTAGATCTGTATTTATAGAGTCTTTGGGCTCATATAGCCGTTGTAAGGTGACCAATGGTGTTATGCCACGTGTCCTGGGCCCCACAAGCTTTTACTTGAAAATCTGGGTGAACATTCTGACCATCAGAATGTTGTTGCGTTCCCAGGATGAACATCAGAATGTTGCTGTGTTCTTCATCAGAATGTTGGATATTCATGATGTTCTTCATCTGGGTTCATCATGGATGAATGTTGGATGAATTTCTGGGCTTGCCCAGCACGTGGTATGAGATTTGTATGAGTTTTATCCTTCAAAAAGTAGCTTCTCCATATGCTTCAAAAGTTGCTGGAAAAGTAGGATAAAGCTTGATTCAAATCTGCCTTGGATATTGTACAGGAAAAAGAGGATAGTGGGTCTGCAGCTTCAGGCCCATGCTTCTAGGAGATTTGCTTGATTTTGTTCAGAGTACAAGTTATCTCTGATGCAAGATCTCCTTTTGCTACCTTTTTCTTCTTTCTACCAACTACACTGTTCATAGCTGGAAGCATGTGCAGGAGTGAACATTCTGACCATCAGAATGTTCCATCTGTTTCACTTAGGATGATTGTAAGACTTGTATCTGGTGTAATCAATCCTAATAGTGAAAACAAAACTGAAGTGCAGTGAATGCAACATCTAGGATTAAATTCTCATTGGAATAATCCTAGTACTTTAATGTTCATAGTCTTCGATGAACATTAAAGATCCTTTTTGACATAAATCTTTGTCTATGCCTTTATTGTTGATAGATCCATGCAGATGTACTTTTCTGGACCTTTTATTCATGTCAAGTGTGCTTTGCATGTTCTTCACGTTCTTGATGATTCTGGGTTTGCTTATGAACAACCTTCTGAACTATCATCAGAACGTTCTGATCAACTCTCTGATCAACATTCTGAACAACATTCTGAACTAACTTTCTGAACTCAGAGTTAGTTCATGAATGTAAATGTTCTTTGATTTCTTGTACCTTGGTATGTTTTAACTTTGTTTGTGTCTTGGTTAATCACTCAAGAACGCACAAATACCAAGAACTATCAAAGTCCATTAATCCTTTAATCACCATAGATGTCTTTAATGATTTTTTGATCCAAAGTTAAAATCATTGTCTGTATAAGATATGTTCATGTCACATCTGTTCTTGCATGTTCTTGGTGTGGACATTGATTTATGGTTTTGCTCTAATGAACTTTCTGAGCAACCTTCTGAACAACCTTCTGAACTCCTTCTGGGTTCAAACATATGAACTTCAGAATGTTTCTTCTGGGTTCCTTCCTTTTTGATGGTTGTACTCTGTGCTGAACATTCTGATGTTCTTCAACACTTTGAACCTTATGAAGGTTGTTTATTTATTTCCTTCAAGAGCTACTTGAAGCATATAAATGAGAGATCATTTGTTTTGACAAACAAGATGATTCTTTCTTTGAAGTCCAAAAGAATATTTCTTTGCATCTAGTTCATTATTGCATGTAACTGATGACTTTAAATATTCTTGTTTATCCATGAAATAATCCTTTATTATTTCTGGATATATTCAGGGTTAATGTTCATGATTAATTCCATTTATATGAACATTCTGATCTCTGTTCATATGAACATTCTGAACTCTGAACTCTTTATCTTCAGAAGCTTTGGAAGTGTAATACTTTGAGGAAGTTCAGAGAATCTTCCTAACTTGTATGCATATTTCCTTTTATCTTCTTTACCCATGGTGGATCTTCAAATCATATAGCATAAAACTCAATGTGAGTTTTGTCACATAACTTCAAGCACATTCTTGTGCAGCTTGTGATGTAAGTTCTTCCAGCATGATTCAAGTTGTTCCATCTTGATTCTTGAGCTATGAATCTTCATGGATATGTGATTTTGTTGTTTCAACTGATGATATACTCATTCTTTCATTGTTGAGTAGATATGATGCACTTATCAATGTGGGTGGCTTCTAGCTTATCCACTTATGTGATTCCTGTTCTTTTAACAAAAACTCAAGTGCAACCATCAGTAGATCACCATTCGTAAGACTTATTATATATTCCACTAGGTTTGTTATCATTAAAACATTCATCAAAAAGATTTTTGCTTCAACACTTAAGTGATTGTAAGAGTTAACTTAAAATCAGGTTCAGAAATCAGGAGCAACGTGCCACGATCAGAAGCAACGTGCCACGATTGGTGGTTTCAGATCCTGAGGCAAGCACTGGAAAAATCGTGCCACAATGGAATCGTAACGTGGCACGGTGGTACGCTGAAGGAAATAAAGAAAACGTATTTTTCAGTGGAGATTTGTTCCGTATTTTAAGGGGGTTACTTTTACTATAAATATAAACCTTGTATCAGATGAAACACAGAGTAGAAAACAGGGTTTAGAAGCCAACATAAAAACTAGGGTTTATAGAGAATTCTCTTGGCAATAACACTAGGGTTGGGATTGTTTTGATTCACCTTGAACAAAGCACTATTAGGAGTGAGTCTCTTGGTCACGGGAAGAGGCTGGGACTTTGGGTAGAATTAGGTTTGAAGACTGATTCTTGTAACCCTCTGACATCTCTTTGTAAAGAAACTCATATCATTATAGTGGAACGGAGAGCTGCTCTCTCCCCCAGAGTAGGTCATCATTAGACCGAACTGGGTAAACAGATCCTTGTGTTTTCTCTCTCTCTCTCTCTCTCTCTCTCTCTCTCTCTCTCTCTCTCTCTCTCTCTCTCTCTCTCCTCTCTTGCTGTTTATTTTTGTTTGAATTATTTTTGTCATACGCTTCAATTGATTGCTTGGTATTAATTTGCTCCACACATCAAGTTTATTATTGGTGTGGTTTTCACAACGAATCCGCAACAATTGGCGCCCACCGTGGGGCAAAGGTCAAATCAATAACCAGGTATCATGGGTTCGAAGTGGGATATTGAAAAGTTTACCGGTAGTAACGACTTCGGGTTGTGGAAGGTAAAGATGAGGGCAATTCTAATTCAACAAAAGTGTGTTGAAGCATTGAAGGGAGAAGCATAAATGCCTGCGCATCTGACACCTGTAGAGAAGACAGAGATGAATGATAAAGCGGTCAGTGCTATCATTCTGTGTCTTGGTGATAAGGTGTTGAGAGAGGTATCAAGGGAGACTACTGCTCTGTCTATGTGGAATAAACTTGATTCATTGTATATGACCAAGTCCTTGGCACATAGACAATGTCTGAAACAACAACTCTACTTTTACCGAATGGTGGAGTCAAAACCTATAATGGAGCAACTGACGGAATTCAATAAGATTATTGATGATTTGGCGAACATAGATGTAAATCTGGAAGATGAGGATAAAGCCTTATACCTACTGTGTGCTTTACCTAGGTCCTTTGAGAATTTCAAGGATACTATGTTTTATGGCAAAGAGGGCACTATCACTTTGGAGGAAGTTCAAGCAGCTTTGAGAACCAAAGAGTTAACCAAGTTCAAAGAGTTAAAGGTTGATGGTAGTGGAGAAGGCTTGAATGTCTCAAGGGGGAGAAGTGAAAACAGAGGAAAGGGGAAAGACAAGAATTCCAGATCAAAGTTTAGGTCAAAGGGTGGTGATAATAAAAACAAGTACAAATGTTTTATTTGTCACAACTATGGTCACTTCAAGAAAGATTGTCCGGAGAGAAAGGGCAATGGAAGTGGTAATCCATCCGTTCAGATTGCAAGTGAAGAGGAAGGTTATGAGAGTGCTGGAGCACTAACTGTGACAAGTTGGTAACCTGAAAAGGGCTGGGTCTTGGACTCTGGATGCTCTTATCACATCTGTCCGAGAAAGGAGTACTTTGAAACATTGGAGCTGAAAGAAGGTGGATTTGTTCGCCTTGGTAATAATAAGGCTTGCATGATTCAAGGTATGGGTACTATCCGTCTCAAAATGTTTGATGACCGTGATTTCCTTTTGAAGGATGTGAGGTATATTCCTGAACTTAAGAGAAATTTAATATCTATAAGCATGTTTGATGGTCTAGGATATTGTACTAGAATTGAACGTGGTATGATGAGAATTTCTCATGGTGCATTAGTTATAGCTAAAGGGTCTAAAATACATGGTTTATATATTTTAGATGGTTCCACTGTTATAGGTCATGCATCGGTTGCTAGTGTAGACACTCTGGGCATAACTAAACTGTGCCATTTGAGGTTAGGGCATGTCAGTGAGAGGGGTTTAGTTGAGCTAGCTAAACAAGGTTTGCTAGGGAATGAAAAATTGAACAAACTAGATTTATGTGATAATTGCACATTAGGCAAACAACACAAGTGAAGTTTGGGGGGGGGGGGGGTGTGTGCATAAATCTAGTAGGCCTTTTGAGTATGTTCATTCGGATCTTTGGGGTCCAGCATCAGTTAAAACTCATGGGGGAGGTTCATATTTCATGTCTATTATTGATGATTATTCTAAAGGGTATGGGTTTACATTCTGAAGAATAAAAGTGACGCCTTTGAAAAATTTAAAGAATGGCATACACTTATAGAAAATCAAATTGGAACTAAACTGAAAGTGTTGAGAACTGAAAATGGCCTGGAGTTTGTTTCAGAGCAGTTTAATGAGTTTTGCAGGAAAAAAGGTATAAAGAGGCATAGAACCGTAGCATACACACCTCAACAGAATGGTCTTGCTGAAAGAATGAACAGGACCTTATTGGAGCGTGTGAGGTGTATGATGTTGGGAGCTGGATTGTCCAAGAGTTTCTGAGGAGAAGCTGTTAGTATTGCAGCATATTTGATTAACAGATGTCCATCAACAGGGATAGATCTCAAAACACCTATGGAGGTTTGGAGTGGGAGACCGGCAGACTACTCTAATTTGAAAGTTTTTGGAGCTTTAGCATTTGCTCATGTGAGACAAGACAAGCTTGATGCTAGAGCTGTGAAGTGTATTTTCATGGGTTATCCAGAAGGTGTGAAAGGTTACAAACTATGGAAGATGGAACCTGGAGGATCAAAATTTATTATAAGCAGGGATGTTACTTTTGATGAGACCCGCATGGGGATGAAGTGCAAAGACCTAGATACAAGCTCAGAAACGGGGATAGAGAAAATTCAGTTTGAGGTGAAGCCTACCACTGATGAAAGGGAAGAGGAGGATGAGACTCCAATACCTGATGAGAGTGAAGGCCAAGAAACAATTGATCCTGACTATCAGCTAGCAAGAGATAGGCAAAGGAGAAAAATTAATCCACCTGATAGATACAGTTATGCTGACCTCATATCTTATGCTTTGAATGCAGCTGAAGAATTGCAAGACTCGGAACCAAAGAACTTCAGGGAAGAATTAGAAAGCAATGAAATCAAGGACTGGCTGAAGTCAATGAATGAGGAGATACTTTCATTGGAAAAGAACCAGACTTGGAAACTTGTTTCATTACCTAAGAATCAAAGGGTAGTGGGAAGCAAGTGGGTGTTTAAGAAGAAAGAAGGTATACCAGGGGTCGAAGCACTAAGGTATAAGGCAAGACTTGTAGCAAAGGGTTTTACTCAGGTGGAAGGGATTAATTACAATGAAATATTTTCACCGGTGGTAAAACATTGTTCTATAAGGGTACTTATGGCGATTGTTAACATGTATGATCTTGAGTTAGAACAAATGGATGTGAAGACCGCATTTCTACATGGAGAGTTGGAAGAAACTATCTATATGCAACAACCAGAAGGTTTCATGGAAGATAATACAAAAGTGTGTTTGTTGAAGAAATCTTTGTATGGGTTGAAGCAAAGTCCAAGGCAGTGGTATCGTCGGTTTGATGAGTTCCTTATAAAGGCTGGTTTTGTGAGAAGCAACTATGATAGTTGTGTTTACATGATGAGAAGAAATGAGAAAGTCATTCTCTACCTTCTCCTTTATGTAGATGATATTCTTATGGCAAGTTCTGAAATGCAAGAGATTCAGAAGCTCAAGAAATGATTGAATGATGAATTTGAGATGAAGGATCTTGGTAATGCAAAGAGGATACTTGGTATGGATATCATAAGGGACCGAAACAAAGGTGAGCTGTTCTTATCTCAGCAAGGTTACTTGAGGAAAGTGGTGGAGCGATTCAGAATGAAAGATTTTAAAGTCGTTGGCACTCCTCTTCGTCATCACACAAAGTTGTCTATAAAGCAGTGTCCTCAATCCAATGAAGAGAAAAGGAAGATGGAGGGTACTCCCTATGCAAGTGGGGTTGGAAGCATCATGTATGGTATGGTTTGTAGTAGACCAGACTTATCCTATGCAATAAGTGTGATAAGTCGGTTTATGGCAAATCCGGGTCAAGTGCACTGGCAAGCTTTGAAGTGGGTTCTGAGATACTTGAATGGGACTTTGAAAGGAGGTCTGAAGTATACAAGTTCACAACCAGGAAGGGATGCTTTGGAAGGATATGTGGATGCGGACTATGCAGGTAATGTAGACACTAGAAAATCTTTGTCCGGATTTGTGTTTACATTGTTCGGTACAACATTAACTTGGAAGGAAAATCAACAATCAGTTGTAGCTCTTTCAACAACTCAAGCAGAGTACATAGCCCTTGTTGAAGTGGTCAAGGAAGCCATTTGGTTGAAAGGTATGATTGGAGAAATGGGGATTAGTCAAGGGTGTGTGAAGATATATTGTGAGTGTCATTCATTTGGCAAATCATCTGGTCTAGCATGAAAGAACAAAACACATTGACATTCGTTTGCACTTTGTTAGAGACATGATTGAGTCAAAGGAGATCATGGTGGAGAAAGTGGCATCGGAAGACAATTCAGCAGACATGTTCACCAAATCATTACCAAGATCAAGATTCAAACATTGCTTGGACTTGATTAACTTCATTGAAGAATAGATGAAGGTTGGAGAGAGCAGCAAGGTGATTGATGGATAAATTGGCATCATCACTGATTTGAAGTCAAGGTGTAGAATTGTAAGAGTTAACTTAAAATCAGGTTCAGAAATCAGGAGCAACGTGCCACGATCAGAAGCAACGTGCCACGATTGGTGGTTTCAGATCCTGAGGCAAGCACTGGAAAAATCGTGCCACGATGGAATCGTAACGTGGCACGATGGTACGCTGAAGGAAATAAAGAAAACGTATTTTTCAGTGGAGATTTGTTCCATATTTTAAGGGGGTTACTTTTACTATAAATATAAACCTTGTATCAGATGAAACACAGAGTAGAAAATAGGGTTTAGAAGCCAACATAAAAACTAGGGTTTATAGAGAATTCTCTTGGCAATAACACTAGGGTTGGGATTGTTTTGATTCACCTTGAACAAAGCACTATTAGGAGTGAGTCTCTTGGTCACGGGAAGAGGCTGGGACTTTGGGTAGAATTAGGTTTGAAGACTGATTTTTGTAACCCTCTGACATCTCTTTGTAAAGAAACTCATATCATTATAGTGGAACGGAGAGCTGCTCTCTCCCCCAGAGTAGGTCATCATTAGACCGAACTGGGTAAACAGATCCTTGTGTTTTCTCTCTCTCTCTCTCTCTCTCTCTCTCTCTCTCTCTCTGTCTCTGTCTCTCTCTCTCTCTCTCTCTCTCTCTCTCTCTCTCTCCTCTCTTGTTGTTTATTTTTGTTTGAATTATTTTTGTCATACGCTTCAATTGATTGCTTGGTATTAATTTGCTCCACCCATCAAGTTTATTATTGGTGTGGTTTTCACAACGAATCCGCAACAGTGATGGTCATAAAATGCCTCCTCCTAAACAAATTTGAGGAAGAAGGTATTGTAAATTTCATAATACTTTTGGAAAAACACACTAACCCTTGTGTTCGTTTCACGGATAAAATACATAAAGAAATTGGAGACGGACACTTAGTCTTCGAAGATAAAGTAAAACTACCTATGAAAGTCGATGAAGATCCTTTTCAAGTGTTGTCTAACTACATAAATGCCTGAAATTTGTATGGTGGAAGTTACTCTGAAAGAAGACCAAATTTCTGAACAATATGCTAATGAAAAGGTATATCCGGGTTCTAATATTTTCATGCTCAAAGTTGTCTTTGTAAAGTATGAAGATAATGATTTAGTGATTGAGAAATTTAAAGAAGAAACTTAGAATAAAATTTACCCTAAGGTCGTGGATACTTTATTGGAGTTTTTGCAGTGGAAATGTAATAAGAATTGAGAGGTGATACTTTGTCCTAGATGCAAAAGACTAATGTTACAATTAGTCTATTGTGCAAGAATTATCCAAAAGGTAGTGAAAACAAAAATCAATTATATCGTAAGGTTGACTAGAGTTAAAAGTTTAAAGCTACCTACTCAACATAATTCAAGCTGAAGAGATTGTTGATAAGAGACATGCAGAGGATGACTTTGCTGATGTAACTATGGATAAAAATAAAATGTGATGGTGCAACTACTTCTAGAGCCACTTCATATGGTGGCATTATTAGAAACTATTATGGCCAATTATTGCTGGTAACTCTTTAATTTCCGAGCTATGTGGGATAATGAGAACTTTGGAGCCGCATAAACAAAGCAATTACACTGCCGACCTATGGTTGGAGTTTGATTCTGAAGGTGAGAAAAACACAAGAAGGGGGGTTGAATTGTGTTTTTGAAAATTCTTCGTTTCTCTAAAAACTGAACACACTGGTCAGAAGCTAAGTGAGACAGCTTCTGAAGTGAGAATCAGAATCTAAATGCAGCGGAATAAACAGAGAGAGAAGAAGAACGACACAAAGCAATTTTACTGGTTCCTTCCACAAACCGGAAGTAGTCCAGTCCCCCTTGCACTTCCAAGGAGATTTCACTAAGAGTAATATCTGATTACAATTGCTCAAGCACACAAGCAAGAGACTTCCTTTGCTCAAGCACACAAGCAAGAGACTTCATATGCTCAAGAACACAATGAAGAGACTTTCTGCTCAAGCACAACTGCAAGAGACTTCTATCTAAACAAAATTACACAGAAAATTGTTTAAGGTTGAACACTTGATATACAATCAGAGGTGCTCACAATACAAATCAGATACAGACTCAATGACCTAAGAATTTCTAAGATATGAATTTGATACACAGAAATTCGAAGTGAATGCAAAACAATTTCAGCAGAGGTTTGACACTTGTAAAAATGTTGAGAGTCTGTTGTTCCGCATTACCAAATCTCTAAGTCTTCACTCCTTTATATAGAGGTGTGAAAGAGACGTTGTGAAATTGCCAGCACATCAAAGAGTCGTTGTTGAAGCTTGATCTTTCACCAATGAACTTTTGCCTGATTTGGTTGTTGTCCTATGAAGAACCAATTTGAAATCCATTCCTTATCCAAAGGAACATATATGCAGGCGAAACCGTATTCTGGAGCTGTTTTCTTGTCTTGTAGCGTGGACACAAAACAGAGTAGTGGAGAAGGTGGTTGTACAGTTCGTACAAAGTACAATGTCAACGCTTTTATCCAAAATTGCAAACCCATGCCTTCAAACACCTTTGAAATGACCGTTGCAAAATTCCACTAATCTTTTGTTGTGTTTTCGAATCCAATAGACAGCTTTTGCAGTGATGATTCTTCAATCCTTGAATCTTTGCAAATCCAGTTGATCTTCAGCTTCTGGTGAAATGGATTCTGATGAGGCAACTTCTGATAATACAACTTCTGATATTGTGGCTTCTGGACCTCTTGTCTTCAGTAGCACTAATCTTCAGGAGCACTATACTTTCTTCAGAAGCGCTTTTTCTCTTCAGTAGCACGTTGCCTTCAGGAGCATCCAAGCTTCAAAATTTTGTTGTTTCCTTTGCTCTTTATTTGCTCATTCAGAACCAATAAATGATGTAACTTTTTAATTATGGTTCTGTACACTTGAACAAATATTAGCTAGTCCAATTTACAATTTTTAATACCTTGTTATCATCAAAACTCTTTAAGGTTCATTGTTAAACACATTTTGTTCCAACAATCTCCCCCTTTTTGATGATGACAAACAATAGTATTTAAAATTGATCAATTGTTGTTAATCTAATTAACAAGTTGACTTTGGGGTTCTGAGGATTGTACGCTCAGAATCTGAGGTTTGTAAGCTCAAACTCCCCCTGAGTCTGATAGTCTTTAAGGTGAGGTTTGTAAGCTCCCCCTAAGTTCTATCCAGGTTAATTAAATTCATTTTAGCGCTTAAAAAAATATCAGAGCACAATTGAAAGAATTAACTTGTAGAAAAGAAGAATGGTTCAATTAATTTTATTTGAAATTTGATACTCCTTCTTTCGTTCATAGCTTATACCCTTAAGGTAAAAAAAATGATAGAAGTTTTTCAAAATAATTTTCAAATATTATTAATGGGGCTCAGAGCCTTTAAATATTATCACATATACTCCCCCTTTTGTCATTATCAAAAAAAACATAAAAGACAAAAAGATTTGAGAAAGACTCAAACATGAAGAGAGTATAACAAAAATCAGAACCTATTATCTTATCAACAATATAATCAGAGCAAGAATGACTGAATAAATCAAGGCAATGTATATGTATATGAACAAAGATATCCAAGCATATGTGAATCAGAATCAGCTAAGCAGTCAGAACCATTAAGCACTCAGAAACATTAAGAAGTAAAACAAGAGAGTCTCAGAAGCAATAACTAAAGATCTAAAACAAACAACAAACAAAAGAAAACACTAAGGTGTGCAACTAAGGGTGGGTTTGTTGTTGTTTCTTCATCTTCTCCATTTCTTCCGTTTGCTTCTGCAACAGTTCTTCAAGGTATTGTTGCCTCTGGAGAAGAGCCTGTTCCCTTGCTCTAGCTTCTTGCTGCTGCTGTGCCATCTGTTGCCTCAGAAGCTTGAACATCCTTGAGTCTCTGGTCAAGTAGTCCATCTCTGAGAAGAATGGCTTATTTGCCAGAAGCAGTCTTGGACTTCTCACTCTGAGACTTTGCTTCAGATTTTCCATTAACCTTCTGACTGAAGCTTGCTTGATTCTGATGAACTTGTCTTTGACAGCCCTTATCACTTCATTAGCTCTCTCTTGAAGTAATGCCCACGCTTCTTCATATGCATTGGTGAGATCAATTGTCCTTCTTTGATCCACCAGATCATGCATTTCAGAAAGGACTTTGAGTAGCTCAACGTCAAAATCTCCAGATTCCAGGGTGTTAGGGGGTGGTTGTTCAAGAGTTTCTAGATCAGAATCACTAAGGACAAGGTCTTGAACAGGGCTAGAAGCTGGAATGGTGATGTGTTGAGATGGAGTTGAGGATGATGGCTGGTCATAAGCAATGTGTGTGGTTGAGGTTGAGGCTTGGACATTGACTTGAGAATTATCAATATCCATGGGTGTTGGGTTGGGCAAGGTTTGCTCTGTTTGATGGTTGAGTTGGGGTTCAGTAACAGTTTCAGCTGGAGTTTGTTGTGATGAAGTTGATGTTTGAGTGTTGGGTTGGGGGTCAATGTGAGTTACTGGTGATTGTTGATGAGGGGGTGATGTGGGTTTGTGTGGTTCAGGTGTTTGATGATGGGGGCTTTCTGAAACAACTTTATCAGAAGCAGCTGCTTCTGGAGTTGTCTCAGAGGCTTTTTCTGATGTTGGTTCAACATCCTCTAGAGGAATCATGTTGAGTGGTTGAATGTTAAGAGGTTGAGGGTGATGGCGAAGAATAGTATCAATGACTTTTTCTCTCTACTCAGCCATTTCAGCCAACTTCTGATTGATTATATGACCAACTGGTTCATACGAGCTTGACTGAGAGGGCTTTTTGTTGGTTTTGGTTGATGTTGGATGGCTTTTTACTGGTTTTCGAAGAAGTTGAGCTATGGGTTTATCATCATCAAAGTCTGATGATGATGGGGATGCGGAATCTGATGATATATTGACTACCTCTTCTGGTTTAGACTCAGAGTCCTTCTTAGCAGATTCACTTTCCATCAACATCAGTTGCTTAGCTTCTGAAACTGCAGACTCTTGTAGCTCAGATGCAATTTCCAAGACTTTTTCAGCTTCTGCCTTCTTCCTTTGTAAATCCTTCAAAGTCAAATCAGAAGCAGCTTCAGCTTTCTGGGTAACATGAGGAAAATCCTTTATCCTCCTTACAGCTTGCTTCCTTTTCTTCTTTGGTATTGTAGGTTGATCAAGAGCAATACCCATATCCATCATCAACTTTGAGTCCATATCTTCAGCAGCTTTTTCAATTGATGTCATTCCAGACCCACCAATTTCAAGCTTATCAGAAATGACTTTAGCCTTCTTCGCAGATTTTTCAACCTCCATATATTCTTCCTTAGTCATCTTCCTTTTTGACTTTCTGCCTCTGACTCGTGGCAGAGCACCGCCATACATTTCCTCAGGTACATCCTCCAATCTGATGACTTCGTTGGTTGCCTCAAAGTGCTCCTTGATGAAGTACATCTGCACATCAAGAGGATCCTGCTTGTAGATAGGTGGAAAATCTTTCATGAGATCAGACATGACATGAGATACACTAAGGTCAGTGTCACGCTCGATGACCTTGGTGATCAGCTTCATATTCTTGAGAGTTTGAGCATTTATGAATGCTCCAGTCTTAGCATCAAGTAGCTCATCTGTGAAGGCTTGAGAGCTGCTTAAATTGTCCAGAATACCTCATTGATAGAATATCTCTGATAAGAGTCTTCCATAAGGAACCCACGGTTTATTCAGCAGCTGACTCTGTTTCAGATACTCTATCAGGTACTTGAACATGTATTTGGGCACGTTCACCTTTTCCTTCTTGATGAAGTGCTGGAGAAAGACTTTCTGTGCTAAATTTGATTTTTCACATCCACCACGTGGTAGTAAGTTCCCATTCTGAATCTTCAGAAGCAACTTAGTTTCCATGCCCAAATCAGCATACTTCCATTCCTTTGGAGAATTGTATATCACCATTTTAGCTCTTGCTTTCCAGATGCGTTCTTCATCAGTACTGGAAAGATCAATTCCAGAGTAATTTCTGGAAGCTTCTAGACCAAGAACAGCTTCTATATGCCACTGTGTGATTCTCACTGGAATACCACATATACTTGACCTGATTTCATCTCCAGTAAATGGCTCAAGTCCCATTTCTTCTCTAAATTTCCCTTCCAGTATTGGATAGAGCAGAACCATATGGCTTTCTTCAGCTTTTGATGCTTCTTTGTTATAAATCTTTGCTCTAACCCAAAAATGTCTGACCAGTGCTTCGTATGTTGGTCCATTCAACATCTTGAAGTATTGCATGAGTCCTTGCTCTTCATAGTAGCTTCTGATCCAACACTTATGAAAAACCAATGATTCAAAATCGACTGGATTCTCTATCTGAACCTGTAAATCCCATTCTTCCAATTTCATGCTTCTTCCTCTGTAGTTATATTCAGGGATCATTCGTGCAGTGGATTCTGAGACTTCTCGTTGCGAGCTTGATGATGCCATTGATGATGATTGAAGATTTGAAGAAGATGAAGATTTTAGGGTTCTAGGGTTGAGAGAATGCGCTTACTTCGCAATAACAGGTTTGAGAGCAAATGTGTTTGTTGTGAGTGAGTAGTGTGTGAATTGACAAAGTGTTAAGAGTAAAACGATTGCAATTCAAAAGAGACAAACAAACATAACATTAATGACTAATTGGGGGCGCGTGAAAATACTTTCAAAGCTATTGAATCATCATTGCCCTTTTAAGTTATACACAAATACAGATAGGCCACATCAGAAACTCTCAGAGTAACTACCAAGTTAGTGGGCCAGAAGTTACCATAAAAAGTAACTCCCACCGTTTCCACTAACTCTACTATTCATAAGCATAAAATCCAGCTTCTGGACTTTAGACGCTGACGTCATCATCAGAAGCGAGTTTTCCTCAGAACCTCAGTAAAGAGCTTCTGATGAACTACTGCTTCTGAACTGACTTCAGAACCTAAAATCCTATTCAGGAGCAAGCAAACTTTAATCAGACACGTAGTGCATGTTCAAATTTTTCTTTATAAAATCAAAGCTTTCAACAGTTAAAGGTTTAGTAAATATATCAGCCCATTGATTCTCAGTATCAATGAATTGTATATCTAAAATTCCTTTTTGAACATAATCTCTGATAAAATGGTGTTTGATTTCAATGTGCTTAGCTCTTGAATGCAAAATTGGATTTTTAGACAAACAAATAGCAGCAGTATTATCACAATAAATGGGAATACTGTTAGCAATTATCTGATAGTCTTCCAACTGATGTTTCATCCAAAGTAGTTGTGTACAACAACTTGCAGCTGAAATGTATTCTGCTTCTGCTGTAGACATAGCAATAGTTGTTTGTCTTTTGCTAGCCCAGGATATAAGATTATCACCCAGAAATTGACAATTGCCACTGGTTGACTTTCTTTCAATCCTATCACCAGCATAATCAGCATCACGGAATCCAATTAGCTTATAATCTAAGGATTTCCTATAGAGAAGTCCAAGATTAGTTGTTCCCTTCAAATACCTGAAGATTCTCTTGATAGCAGTCATATGAGATTCTCTAGGATCTCATTGGAATCTTGCACACAAGCATACACTGAATAAAATATCTGGCCTAGATGCAGTGAGATATAACAAAGAACCAATCATACCTCTGTACAACTTCTGATCTACTTTAGCTCCTTCATCTTCTTTGCTTAAGGTGCGCGTAGGGTGCATTGGAGTGTTCATCACTTTACAATCTTCAAGCTTGAACTTCTTCAGAAGCTCCTTTGTATATTTTGATTGATGAACATAGACTCCATCTTTGCATTGGTTGATTTGAATGCCAAGGAAGAACTTCAGCTCTCCCATCATGCTCATTTCAAATTCATCCTGCATCAACTTAGAAAATTCCTTGCAAAGAGATGCATTAGTAGAACCAAATATTATATCATCAACATATATTTGCACAACAAGAATATCTTTCCCAAGGGTCCTTCTGAAGAGTGTTGTATCAACCTGCATCTTTTAAAATCATTTTTGATTAAGAAATTACTTAGTCTATCATACCAACCTCTGGGAGCTTGTTTCAAGCCATATAGTGATTTCTTCAGTTTAAAAACATGGTCAGGACATTTAATATCCTCAAATCCAGGAGGTTGCTTAACATACACTTCTTCTTCAATGACACCATTAAGCAAAGCACTTTTGACATCCATCTGATATAATACTATGCCATGATTAACTGCATAAGACAGAAGTAACCTGATTGCTTCCAATCTTGCAACTGGAGCAAATGTTTCAGTGTAATCAATGCCTTCTTGTTGACTATACCCTTGTGCAACAAGTCTGGCTTTGTTTCTCGTTACTTCTCCTTGCTCTTTCAACTTGTTTCTGAATACCCATTTTGTTCCAATAATGTTCTTGTGCTGAGGTTTGGGTACCAGATCCCACACATCATTTCTTTGAAATTGATTCAACTCTTCTTGCATAGCTAAGATCCATCCATCATCTGAAAGTGCTTCATCAACTGTTGTAGGTTCAATCATTGAGATTAGTCCAATCATTGATTCTTCTTGTCTAAAGTAAGATCTTGTTCTTCTTGGACTATCTTTGTTTCCAATGATTAGCTCCTCAGGATGTGAAGACTTGTGCTTGAATGTGTTTCTGGGAGGATCTGCTTGATGTGAGCCATCTTGGGCTTCATCAGAAGCAGATTCATCTTGCGCTTCTGATGTGGGTTCAGCTTCTGGACTTTCTTCAGATTCAGCTATCTGATCAGGTTCTGGAGTAGCTTCAGGAACCTGTATCTCTGCAAAACTTTCACCTTGCTTTGAAGTTTTATCTTCAAGCTCTTTGTCATCAAATTTAACGTGCATAGATTCTTCAACACAGAGTGTTTCTGAATTGTACACTCTGTATGCCTTTGACCTTTTAGAGTAACCTACAAAGATTCCTCTTTGGGCCTTGGCATCAAATTTCTTTAGGTAGAGCTTGTTATTCAAAATGTAACATGTACATCCAAATTGATGAAAGTAAGAGATATTGGGTTTTCTTCCTTTAAAGAGTTCATATGCTGTTTTCTCCAAAATAGGTCTGATATAGATCCTGTTTTGAACATAACATTCTGTATTCACTGCTTCTGCCTAAAAATGTTTTGGTAAATCGTTTTCATGAATCATGGTTCTGGCCATTTCTTGTAAAGTTCTATTCTTTCTCTCTACAACCCCATTTTGTTGTGGAGTTCTAGGAGAAGAGAATTCATAGACAATTCCATGTTTTTCACAAAAAGCTTCAAATGACTCATTTTCAAATTCTCTACCATGATCACTTCTGACTTTCAAAATTTTTGATTCTTTTTCAGATTGAATTTGAGTGCAGAAACTATTGAATACATCACAAGCAACATCTTTACTCTTTATGAATTTTACCCAAGTCCATCTGCTGTAATCATCAACAATGACTAATCCATATTTACTTCCATATAAGGATGCAGTACTAACTGGTCCAAACAAATCAATATGGAGTAGTTCTAAGGGTCTGGAAGTTGAAACAATGTCTTTGGTTTTAAAAGATGATTTCACAATTTTCCCTCTCTGACATGCACCACAAAGTGCATCTGAATGATAGTCAATGTCTGGTAGGCCTTTGACAAGTTGTAACTTACTAAACTTAGAGATTAATCTCCAGTTAGCATGTCCCAACCTTCTGTGCCACATCCACTTCTTATCATTCACTGATAGAAGGCAAAATACCTTCTGATCAGTCAGTTCAGAAAAATTGATTTTGTAGACATTGTCAACCCTCTTTCCCTTGAACACAATGGATTTGTCTTCCTTGTTGATTACTGTACAGTTGGTTTTCTCAAAAAGCACATCATAACCATTATCACAAAATTGACTAATGCTCAAAAGGTTATGTTCAAGACCATCTACCAACCATACTTTATTAATTGAGGTAGAGGAATTACCAATAGTTCCTGTACCTATGATCTTGCCTGACTGGTTGCCTCCAAACTTCACATTTCCTCCCTCTTTCATTGTTAGGCTGAGGAACATGGACTTCTCTCCTGTCATGTGTCTTGAGCAACCGTTGTCTAGGTACCATGATCTTTGCTTTGGCACTGCTCTTAGACATACCTGCATCATTGACATTTTTAGATTTAGGTACCCATTGTTCTATGGGTCCTGGAAGGTTAGTACTTAAGGCTTTACTCTTCACTTCTTGTACCTTGTGCTGTGAGTTGGGTTGCTTCTGATTAACCATCACCTTAGGTTTTGGTACTTCAGAAGCAGTAACTGTCTTCTTCTGAAACTTAGACTTCAGAACCTCAGATTTTGGTTTCACCAGACTCTGAGGAATAGGTTCTGATCTTTTCAGGATCCTAACCTTTGAAGTCTTGGAATCAGATTTGATCATAGCCATTAACTTAGAGTTCTTTGGCTTTGAAGTAATCTTAGCCTTAGAACTAGAAGCTTCAGGTTCTGATTGAACAACAGTTTCCAACTCAGCACCTTCTGGTACGAAGAAGGTTTTCAGACCTTCCTTGATGCATTCACAACAAGATTTTAGATTGGTTTTCTCAAGTTTCACTTCTGGAAAACCAATTCCTCTGCCATTGTTCTTGTAAATGCTATAAATCATAGAAGCCACTCTGCTTCTGTCAATGCCAGATATGATAAAATCTTCAAGAGCAATTTCATGGTTACTTAAAGGTTTTTCATTACACTTTTCTTATAGCTTCTGACATAAGAACCTGAGCTGATCTTCATAAGTTTTACACATGAACTTTGAGAGAACTGACAAGATCTTCGACACTTAAAGTGTTTAAATCTTTAGCTTCCTCAATGGCAGTCACCTTTGGTCTCCATCTGGCAGGCAAACTTCTGAGTATCTTGCTCACATGGTCAGAAGCAACATAACTCTTCTTCAGGATTTGTAGCCCAGAGACTAAGGTTTGAAACCTTGAGTACATCTCCTCAATGGTTTCATCATCCTTCATCTTGAATAGCTCATACTGATGTACAAGCAACAAAGCCTTTGCTTCTTTGACCTTCTTGGTGCCTTCGTAGTTTGAACAGAGAGAAGCAAACATAGCTTTAGCAGTGGATTTTTCACTCATCTTCATGTACTCTGTTTTAGGAATAGCAGTGGCAAGAGCTCCTCTGATAATATGATGCTTCTTGTAGAGTTTCTTCAGCTCAGGAGTATGTTTCTTTCTATCCACAACAGCTCCTTCTTCATCAAGAACTAAGTCACCAACACCATCTTCTAGTATATCCCATAGTTCTTCATCTAAGCTCATGATATAACTATAGAAGTTGGTTTTCCACCAAGAAAATTCTTCAGCATCTCCATTGAACTTTGGAACTTTTCCAACACTGGATCTTTTACTATCACTATAATCATGTGAAGCATTATTATAGCTAGTTTGACCAGGAGTAGGAGGAGGAGTAGACATGTTTTTCTCAGATCTTTGACTGTTGCACGGTTAAGTGTTACACAACAGACCAAGGCTCTAGATACCAATTGAAGGTGAGAAAAACACAAGAAGGGGGTTGAATTGTGTTTTTGAAAATTCTTCGTTTCTCTAAAAACTGAACACACTGGTCAGAAGCTAAGTGAGACAGCTTCTGAAGTGAGAATCAGAATCTAAATGCAGCGGAATAAACAGAGAGAGAGAGAGAGAAGAAGAACGACACAAAGCAATTATACTGGTTCCTTCCACAAACCGGAAGTAGTCCAGTCCCCCTTGCAGTTCCAAGGAGATTTCACTAAGAGTAATATCTGATTACAATTGCTCAAGCACACAAGCAAGAGACTTCCTTTGCTTAAGCACACAAGCAAGAGACTTCCTATGCTCAAGAACACAATCAAGAGACTTTCTGCTCAAGCACAACTGTAAGAGACTTCTAACTAAACAAAATTACACAGAAAATTGTTTAAGGTTGAACACTTGATATACAATCAGAGGTGATCACAATACAAATCAGATACAGACTCAATGACCTAAGAATTTCTAAGATATGAATTTGATACACAGAAATTCGAAGTGAATGCAGAACAATTTCAGCAGAGGTTTGGCACTTGTAAAAATGTTGAGAGTCTGTTGTTCAGCATTACCAAATCTCTAAGTCTTCACTCCTTTATATAGAGGTGTGAAAGAGACGTTGTGAAATTGCCAGCACATCAAAGAGTCGTTGTTGAAGCTTGATCTTTCACCAATGAACTTTTGCCTGATTTGGTTGTTGTCCTATGAAGAACCAATTTGAAATCCATTCCTTATCCAAAGGAACATATATGCAGGCGAAACCGTATTCTGGAGCTGTTTTCTTGTCTTGTAGCGTGGACACAAAATAGAGTAGTGGAGAAGGTGGTTGTACAGTTCGTACAAAGTACAATGTTAACACTTTTATCCAAAATTGCAAACCCATGCCTTCAAACACCTTTGAAATGACCGTTGGAAAATTCCACTAATCTTTTGTTGTGTTTTCGAATCCAATAGACAGCTTTTGCAGTGATGATTCTTCAATCCTTGAATCTTTGCAAATCCAGTTGATCTTCAGCTTCTGGTGAAATGGCTTCTGATGAGGCAGCTTCTGATAATACAGCTTCTGATACTGTGGCTTCTGGACCTCTTGTCTTCAGTAGCACTAATCTTCATGAGCACTATACTTTCTTCAGAAGCGCTTTTTCTCTTCAGTAGCACGTTGCCTTCAGGAGCATCCAAGCTTCAAAATTTTGTTGTTTCCTTTGCTCTTTATTTGCTCATTCAGAACCAATAAATGATGTAACTTTTTAATTATGGTCCTGTACACTTGAACAAATATTA
Organism: Medicago sativa; assembly: GCF_051527215.1. NCBI lineage: Eukaryota > Viridiplantae > Streptophyta > Magnoliopsida > Fabales > Fabaceae > Medicago > Medicago sativa. The sequence continues at coordinate 26,423,292 of NC_140752.1, read as the reverse complement.
GCTAGTCCAATTTACAATTTTTAATACCTTGTTATCATCAAAACTCTTTAAGGTTCATTGTTAAACACATTTTGTTCCAACAGATTCAAGGATAGCAGTTCTTGCATACAAATATGCAGATCATAGTCACATAATTCTCTTGACATGCTGCGAACCGCGAATTGGTACTTGCGTACCGGTTCGTGGTACTTTTGCGAATTGGTTCGCGTAAATTCCCCTTGTAATTCTTTAAAATTGGCGAACCGATACAAGTGACTGATGATCGAAGAAAAAGGAAGAAGATGTTGAGTAAGAGATAAAAGAGAAAGGAAAATCTCTGGTAAAGGAAATAAATTTTGTAGGAAAACGTCTTTGGAGCTTGGAAAATGAGAACTTCCTTTGCAAAATAACATTGATATAAAAGAAAAAAACAAAAGAAAAGTGAATATAAAAAAAAAGTTTGTTACAACTTGCTACTATGATTCTTGTACTTGTTAGCAATATTTTCTTGTACTTGTTTGCAATATTAAAATAGCTTACTATACTTAAAATAGTACAAGTACTACGAACCGACGCGTACCGAAGCTCTATACCCCTATGCGTACCGAATTCTTCACATGTCGCGTACCGTGAACCCGTACCCGTACCGCGTACCAGCGCGGTTGCGAATTATGTGACTATGATGCAGATATAGTGTCTTGGCAGATAAGAAATAGATGGTTCAATTGTTTGGATTACACTGACAGCATTAATTTTATAGTGTCTCATATTTATAGAGAAGAAAATGTTTGTGCTAATAGATTAGCAAACATTGGTTTATCCTTAGCTTTCTTTCAGTACTTTTATACTTTGCCTATGAAAATTAGAGAAGCTTATGTTCACAATAGACTAGGGTTGCCTAGTTAATAGTTTTCTTTTGCTTGAGGAGGTTTGGCTCCTTGCAACAATCTTCTTGTAACAATCTTCTTTTTAATATATTTTGGGCGAGTGTGCTCCTTGCACCTCACTATCCTTAAAATAAAATTATTCACTTCGTATCACTGGTCGATTTTATCTATGGATATCATACATATAAATTTTTTGGCATCCTTAATTACTGCTACTGTTACTATTATTTTTTACACATCATAAGTCTATTATTAATATTATATTCTGTTGGAACACTAGTCATTCTAGTGAAGAAAATTGGAAAGAAAAACACTATGTGTGTGGGTGTGACTTAAAAATGTCCCACATTGGAGGGTCACCCCAACTAGTAAGTGTTTATATATGGGCAAAGTGACCTCCAGGGGTGTGCCCTTGGGGTGCCCAATTTTGTGAACGGGTGAACATTTACAAAATATATATATCACGCGCGCGGCGACGCCGCCGTCCGAACGGGCTTGGGTCGTGGGTTAAAAAATGGTATATATATTTTTTGTCACTTGAAAATGTTAAATTAATTAATTAATTAATTTAATCATTATCCGTAAGCGTTACGCGTAACAAATAAATTTGTTACGGCCCGATCCAAATCGTGTATCCAGAAACTTCCGGATATATCCAATTAAGAAACAAAACGCGTTTGCTTAAGGATTAAGCAGACTTAATCCCCAAGTCACTCGTTTTTTGTTACAAACTCTCCATATAAAAGGAGAGCACGCCCCATTCATTCTACACACAAAATCTCATAGTTGATGCTTCCTGTGCGGTTTCTCTCTTCTCCCTCCGATTTGTGTTAACGAATCATTCTTCATCTTCTACTCCTTTCTGTCCCGTCGGTTTCGAATAGAGCGGTTACGTACCGTATCAAGTGGCTTCGATCAAACGATTGAACCATACCTTGAGGTGTAATTCTCGAGCGACTATATACTGTGCAGTATATACTCGTAACAGTGATCTGGGCTGTTTTATCATGGAGACGGCGTGGTTGTTAGTCTACCTTGCACAAACTAGGGTAGTGCCGCGAAACGTCTTAAAGAAAGCGACCTGGTCGTGACTCACCCAGTAATTTCGTTCGGTATATTTTAACTCGTAAAACAACAATTTTAAGACGATTCTAAAACCATGAGTACCAATAACGAAATTATTGTATCTGGAACAGCTGTCGATTTCAACAAACCGTTTAAGTTTCACGGTAGTAACTTCAAGCAGTGGCAAACAAGGATGATGTTTTTTCTAACTACGAAAAAGGTTGTCCACGTCTTGAAGGATAACATACCTGTGATACCATCGATGTCGGTTCCTATGGAAACGACTAATAACGGTAAGTCAGCAGCGGCTACAGATGCTTCTGTATCTGGTACAAATGCTGAGTTGAAAAGGCTTACTGCCGAACATGCTGAAAAGGTGAAACAGGCTGAAAAGGATATACTCCTCTGGCAAGAAGAGGATTACATGTGCAAGAATTACATATTGAACTGTCTTGCGGATCATCTATATGATCTACATCTGATTTATAAGACAGCTAAGGATGTTTGGGATGCTCTTCAGAATAAATATAACACTGAAGAGGCTGGCTCAAAGAAATTTGCTGTGAGCCGGTACCTAAACTATAAGATGAACGACGAGAAATCTGTCGAAGAACAATCTCAGGAGCTTCAGAATATAGTGTTATACCCTAATTTTGTACCTAAAAATACTAGCTCAATTCTTCTTTTCTTGCATTTCAAATCACCCAAAATATTTTTCCTTGCATTTCAAGTGATTTGAATTTGTCTCTGATCAATTGCATACTTCTCTGCATTTTATTTCAATATTGTTTGCAAAATTCATGAAAAAGGGTATTTTAGTCATTTCCTGCATTCAAACTCATTTGAGTCCTTGAAAATTGTTTGAGTCTTTCCAATTGGTTTGTATAAGTCCTTGTTTTAATTCCATGTTAAAATCCATTTCAAAAATTACATTTGAATCATTTTGAGTCAGTTTAGCCCCTAGGGGCATTTTAGTCATTTCCTGTGTTAAAATTCCTTTTAATCTTTGAAAATTGTCTCTGAGTCTTTTCATTTAACTTGTATAAACTCTTGCTTTAATTCCCTGTTAAAAAACCCATTTTAAAATTGCATTTATGTCATTTTGGGTCAGTTTAGTCCCTAGGGGCATTTTGGTCATTTCATATGAAATTTCGACAGAGAGAGGTTACTTTGAAGTACCTCATTTATGTAGTTGGTTCATTTTAGTCCTTTTGGTTTTTTATTTGGTTTCACTTTACGTTGTTTTCAAATCACATTTTTTACCCAATTTTATTTTTAATTGCATTTTGGTCCTTAAAGTCTTTACAATTTGCATTTGAGTCCTTCGAAGTTTTTTTTAAATTTGCAGTTAAGTCCTTTTGGTTCAAAAATTGTTTGTTAGTTTTTTTATTGCAGTCCAGTCCCTTTTTGTTTTAAAGTTTATTTTCAGTCCTTGTACCAGAATTGCAGATTAGCCCCTCAAGTCTTCAAAATTGCAGAAAGGACCCTATGTCCCAAATTTAGTCCAAGGCCGAATTTCTCAGGTCCAAATACAGGTGTCAACAATCCATTGGGTCTCAAGTCCACATGTCACCTATATAAAGGCCACATCACCAATTACACAGTAACAATTCCAGTCACAACTTGCCAACTCATCAAATCACAAGAAACAGAAAGAAATTTTCTCTCTCTTGGCAGTTAGATCGAAACTCAACAGAATCAAAGAACATTGTTGAAGTTCATCAAGAACTTCATCAATCTTCATCATCACCAAACCCTAACCGATTCAATTCTCTACCAAATTCATCATCAAGCACACAAAATCAACACAATCTTTCAGAAAACCAAAATCAAAATCGTTTCAATTCGAAAATCTTCATCAAATTCGGTTTAATTCGCATTTGTTCTCAGTGATTTTCTACGAAAATCATCATCATCGAACTGTTTCTTTTCTCTTCTTGCAATTCAAGTATAAAACGATCACAAGAAGAGGATTGAGGAAGAGAAGAAGAGAAATCAAAGAGGAATTGAACCGGTGACGAAGAAGAAGAGAGATTACTGATTTATTTTTGGTTCAACACTTACCAGAGGCTCAGAGAGGATTCGCAAGGTCTTTCTTCATCGTCTCACTCAAATCTCCGTTTAATTTCAGGTAAGACTCATAAAACCTTTTCGTTCTTGCTTTAAAACTTCATCGAAGACTTATATGAAAGATTAAACGATGAATCGAAATAGATTTGTGGATTTGAAGTCTTTTTCCTCAAAAAACTTTAAAAAACGTTAAAACCGAAGCTTGAATATGTAGATCTACTAAGATTCATCGTTCATATGTAAAATCTGGACTCATATTCGAAATCAGCATGAAAAGTAGTGTAGGTTAGGGTTTTGTTTTGTATTAAACGGAGAAAGTTAGGGTTCCGCCACCGGAAACTTCGCCGGCGGTGGTCAAACCCGCTGGAGAAGATGATCGGAAACCTAGTGAGAAGGGAGAGAAGTCTGAGACGTAGAGAGAGAAACGAATGGGAGAAATGAAGTGAACCGGTCCACAAACCCTTATATAAGCAGGTGAACCAGTCTGGTTCAGTCCTGGTTCACTTGTCCCTGTATCCTGGCCATTAGATCTAGGGTTTGATCCAATTGGATCAATCCAACGGCCTCTGTTGCTTCCCTGTAGATCCAGGATCCACCTCCCCTTGGGCCTGGGCTTTAGTTTGGGTTTCTTACGTTTTTCTCTATTTTCTTGCTATTTCAACATTGTTTCTTGCTGTTTACACCCCTATGTGTTCAAAAATTTTGAAAAAAATTCCAAATAAATTTCTATTAATTTTCTTGTGTTTTTTGATGAATCTTGATGCTGTTTGCATGCTGAAAATTGATTAGAGGTGTAGGAAAAATATTTTGTGTTCTTGTTAATTCAATACTTTGATTCTTGTTAAAACCTTGTTAAAAACTCTTAAGTGTTTGTGAACTTTCTTCCTTGTAGTAATTTCGGCATTTGAAACCTATCTTTTGGGATGTGGTTTCTTGCCAAAATTTACCTCAAGATTATGTGTAATCTTTTCTTACTTGTAACTCACTTTTTGTTAATATTCTTGTGAAATTATGATGTGATTTTGAGCATTGAATATTGATACATGATTGTGGCTTTAGACATATAATGTTGTGGAATAAATTTGCCTCTTCATGTGGTGTATGCTTGAGGTTTGCCTCTTCACAAGAAAATTTCTATTAATTTTCTTGTGTTTTTTGATGAATCTTGATGTTGTTTGCATGCTGAAAATTGATTAGACGTGTAGGAAAAATATTTTGTGTTCTTGTTAATTCAATATTTCGATTCTTGTTAAAACCTTGTTAAAAACTCTTAAGTGTTTGTGAACTTTCTTCCTTGTAGTAATTTTGGCATTTGAAACCTATCTTTTGGGATGTGGTTTCATGCCAAAATTTACCTCAAGATTATGTGTAATCTTTTCTTACTTGTAACTCACTTTTTGTTAATATTCTTGTGAAATTGTGATGTGATTTTGAGCATTGAATATTGATACATGATTGTGGCTTTAGACATATAATGTTGTGGAATAAATTTGCCTCTTCATGTGGTGTATGCTTGCTGTTTTGAATTAGATTTTTGTGAACCTTGTGTTGTAAATAATGTGAAGTGCTCTTGTGAAATAAAGTGCATAAAGAACTTGAAAACCTTATAATCTTTGGCATGTTGATTTTCCTTGATTCTCATGTTTCTTTCCTTGAAATAAGGCACTTAAAACTTCCTAATGTTGTGAGAATTTAGGTCTTGAACTTGCTTTAGAAGTATATTGAATTTCAAGTCCTTTTTGTCACTTTTGGTTAAGTTTGTTGGTTTACTTTACTTGCAAGTTGTAATTGCTTCACTATGAATTTGTTATTTTGTTCCTATATCATTGGTACTACTAACCCCTTTTATTTCATGTTTCATGCATTCCATAAGCTCATCTCATCTCATATTCTAGCCTAGTTTTCTCGCAATATTATATTTCTTACAAAAACTTAGCATGTAAAGAATTAGGGACTTGTAATATTACTTTCATGTCATTTACTTTTCTTGCAAGACCATAGCATGTATTTAGGCCAATGATGTAAATGACAATGGACTCTAATGATGTACACCGACACAAGCACCGACACATGCCACACATCACATGGATACTTTAGATGTATGTTTAGGGAATGTATGCCTAGATGTATGTTTAGGAGCCTTGAAACTTAGACAAAAATTCTCTTTTCAAAAAAAAAATATGAATAATATCACTCAAATCATTTTCCAAATAAACCTTGGGATCAAAATCCCATTGAATTTTCCTTTTTCTTTTCTTAAACAAAATCTTAATGAATTTTAATCATACTTGGACTTCTTTTGCAAATTGACTAATTCAACCTCACATTCTCACAATCTTATGCCCTTGAGGCCTCTCTCTCTCATTCTTCAAAATTTCATTTTCAAACTTAAAATCAACCAACAAAAATAAAAACATTTTTTGGAAGAGAACTACGATGGATTTGATCCCTTAAAAGGGTACGTAGGCAGGGAACCAATATTCCTTCAATTCTAATAAAAATAAAAATTCAAACATTCTTCTCCCTCCAATTCTTCACTTAGTAAATCTTTAGGTGTAAATAATGCTTTCAAATAACATTTAAAAATAAAGCGCGCGCGTAGAAAGTAAAGACGGTTCCTATAGGATACTATAGTCGTTATGGGTGCCTAACACCTTCCCGTAGCGAAAACAACTCCCGGACCTCGATTCTCAAGGGTTTTTCTTATTTTTCCCTTCCCAAGAAAAATGAGATATCAAAGGTTAAAATGGTTCAAACTTAATCAATGTTTGACACCGGAAAAACCAAGATAAAACAGCTAGCGACTTCACTGGGGATATTTGAGAGTTACGCCTAGTCTTTATTTTCACGCTTGCGCTTGTATTTTTACTTGCTTTTTACTTGCTTTCTTATATGAATAAGTGTTCAAATTTTTGCAAACGTGTGGGGGTGAGAATATTAAAGCCCTGCACCCGGGCTGAGTGAACTTAGGATTTAGGGGGGATATAATCGACAATTCAATCCAGGGGTTGCCTCGTGCATTGGGTTATGCGATCAATCCCACATAGCTAAGGCATTTTGGGGGTGATGTTGTTGGCGCGTGTTTATCGCATTTAGGCACTTTACTTCCATTTGTTCTATGACGCTATGAACCGTAGATAACCGAACCCATCCATGGCCATTTTCTAGGATGTAGTGCGGAGGCTAAACCGAGTGTTGTCTCGAGTTTTAGTCGTCACGCGATACTACACTCAAGTTAGACCTTCTTGCGGATAATCATGGAGCGAGTGTTCGTCTCGTGGCACCATGATATACTTGAGAGAGGTTGCGACTTGGGAACCCTTTTTAGAACCCGGTTACTATTTCCTAAAGCCCTAGTTTCACCGGACACCGTGTCCACCCATTGACTCCTTGACTTTGAATCTCAACCCTCCATGTTTTCTCCGTACTTGAAATGTGATCATGCATACATGCATAAACTTTTTCCCATGCATTTATCGAAGGGCTTAGACAAATTGAATTTGTAAACATTGTAGGAATGGGGAAGACCAAGTCCTACAAGTTCATGGAGGTTGATTTGGCTAGTTTGAGGGATCTGGCACTCAAGATTGAGGATCCGATTAGTTTCCGACATCGTCACGGGGACTTACTTACTCTTCTCCGAACTAATGTGGATGAGAAGCTTGTGCACACTCTAGTGCAATTCTATGATCGGGATAATCGGTGCTTTACTTTTCCTGACTTTCAGTTGGTACCTACTCTAGAGGCTTATTCTTCCTTGATCGGTATACCCATAGCCAAGGGAATACCTTTCACGGGTCTTGAGCATCCTCCTATTTCTTTAGTTATTGCTAAGGATCTCCACCTCATGACCTCTGAAGTCTCCAAGAATCTTGTCACTAAGGCTCGCATCCGAGGGTTCACTTCGAAGTATCTACTTGAGAAAGCCAATCTCAAAACCACTTGTCAGGACACTCTTGAGGCTATTCTTGCACTACTCATCTATGGGCTTATTCTCTTTCCAAATCTTGACGACTTCGTGGATATGAATGCAATCATGATCTTCCGTTCCAAGAATCCGGTTCCTACTTTGCTAGCTGACACATACCATGCTATTCACGACCGATCCTTCAAGGGTCGTGGGTACATTCTTTGCTGTATACCTCTCCTCTATAGGTGGTTTATTACGCATCTTCCGAAGTCTTTCCATGATAATCCAGAGAATTGGTCTATTTCACAGCGGATTATGGCTCTCACCCCTAATGAGGTGGTTTGGCTCACTCCCGCAGTTAAGGTCAAGGAAATTATCTTTGGTGGTGGAAAGTTTCTTAATGTACCTCTTCTTGGTACCCGGGGTTGAATCAACTATAACCCGGAGCTCGCTTTGCGACAATTTGGTTTCCCGATGAAAGATAAGACCATCTACCTTGCTACATCTCCTTACTTCTTCCATTACTCCAATGCCCCTACCGGGATAAGAGAAGACTTCATAGAGGCTTGGCCCAAGATTCGGAAGAAAGATGTGAAGCATATGGGTGTGAGATCCGGTATTTCTCATGAGGCTTATACTCAATGGGTAATAAACCAAGCTGAGAAGATTGGCATGCCTTACCCCGCCATGAGATATGTGTCCTCATCTACACCATCCATGCCTTTGCCTCTACCTTTGCCTACTCAGGAGATGTATCAGGAGCATCTAGCTATGGAGAGCCGAGAGAAGCGTCAGTGGAAGGCTAGATACTATGAGGCTGAGAATTTGATCATGACTTTGGATGGAAAGGATGAGCAGAAGACTCATGAGGTCTTGACATTGAAGAGGGAATTAGCTAAGGCTAGAAAAGAAATTGAAGAAAAGGATAGGTTGCTTATGAGGGATTCCAAAAGGGCTAGGGGTGCCCGTGACTTCTATGCCCGATATTGCAGCTATGAGTCTGAGTCTGAGCCTGAGGATGATCCTTCTACTTCCTATGCTTGAGGATTCCTGTTTCCAGTTGTTGTTTACATTTCAAAGTTTATCCCTTGGCTTGGCATTTCAAAGGGAATTTTCTTGTAAAACTACATTGTTGCTTGTTTGTTCCCCATTTATGTTAATTGTTGTGTAGTGATGTTTACAAACTTCTAATTTGCCTAAAACCCTTTGATAACACAAAAAAGAGTCTTTTTGCATATGCATTTACACATTTCATGCATCATATGCATTCATTGGTCACAAAAAACTTCCCTGGTGCTCATTGTCTCCTGGTTTTTCCGTCGCAGTCTGAAAGGTGGCTCGTGCTCGCAAGGTTTACCAACCAGCTAGAGTTCATCAGACAAGATTGTATAAGAGAAAAAATATGGCTAACTTTGAGGAAGAAAATGCTCAGCTCCGTGCCGAATTGGCTGCTATGAAAGAAGACTTGGCTAAGGCTCATGACACTATGTCTACCTTGCTGGCTGCACAAGAACAACCAGCCACGTCTGTCCCGGCTTCTACTGAAGGGATTCCATCTATCCCACTGTCTACTGTGGCTTCTGATGCTCGCTTTGTTATGCCCAATGGGCGTCCTTATGGACTCTCAGCCTTCTATGCTCCAAATATTGCAGCCGGTGTTTCTGGTGTTGCCAATCAAGGACAAATCCCTGCAACAAACTTTGCTTCTGCAAATACTTCCATGCCTCAAGTGACTGCTGTTGTTACCAATCCTGTTGTACACACCGTACCTCAGGTAATTGATGTTGACACCCCACGCGGACAAGACCCCGCAATGGAGGCTATGAAGGAACAATTAAGAGAGCTAGCTGGAGAACTCCGTGAGGTCAAGGCTAGCCGTGGGAACGGTTTTTCTGCTAAGGCTCGTGATCTGTGTTTGGTATCCCAATTTGAGATTCCTAAGAAGTACAAAATGCCAGATTTTGAAACATATAATGGGTCTTCTTGTCCACATAGCCACGTCATCCGGTACGTCCGGAAAATGGCCAATTACGCAGACAATGATGCACTGATGATCCATTGCTTCCAGGATAGTCTGACTGAAGATGCGGCGGACTGGCACACCAGTTTGAGTAAAGACAATATCCATACTTTTGAGGAACTAGCTGCTGCTTTTGAAAGTCATTATGAGTTTAACACCCGCTTGAAGCCGAATAGGGATTCTCTTAAGTCTTTGTCTCAGAAGACAGATGAAACCTTCCGTGAATATGCTCAGAGGTGGAGAGGGGCAGCTGCCCGTGTTTCTCCTCGGCTTGATGAGGAAGAACTGACACAGACATTCCGTTAATCAAACAATATTCAAATAAAAATAGATGTAGGGAATATATATAATTTTTTTTGAATATGAACCTTCCAATGGATTTGAAATTCAGCAATTGTCCAATTCTTTCGATACAGTAGTCAACACAAGTATATAATGATTTTGAGCACTGTAAAGAAGAAAGAAAAGGGTACATTAAGGAACAATACAACACCTAGATGAACAAAATAATCATTTTATAGTTCCACATTGAACCTGAACTAAACAATTTCATTAGACAGTATTAGCAATCTTGAAAAACACAAAATCCATTGCATCCATTTCTTTGCAAGGGGCAGAATCTTTTGCCTTTTGAAAATAGACAAAACCGTTCTTGATTTCCCATTCAGGGTGCTCCTCCTTAAAACATTACTACAATACTAATGATTTTTCTTAAACTCTATAATTTGATCTCGAACCGAGTTTCGAACATGATTCATCTCAGATGAGGAAGCTATATTTAAATTTTGAGATGAATCCAAATTAACTGGTCTACGATAATCATCATGATCAAGGGTTATGTCTTCATCCTCATACCGATTGAAATCGACGTCCATATCAGCATTCCTTCTAATAAAGTTATGTATAACCATTGTTGCAACAACGACTTCAACTTGTGTCTTAATTGTGAATTTAGGCATGCGTCGTAAAATTGCAAATCTATTCTTCCATACACCAAAAGTTCTTTCTATTGTGCACCTTAAACTTGAGTGATAATAATTGAATACCTCGTTGTTATTTTCAAACCCATGGGAACGCCGAAAATCAGGGAGGTGATAACGTTCACATCTGTATGGACCAAGATACCCCATCGGTGTTGGATAACCGGCATCCACCAAATAATACATACCTAAAAATAAATTAAATTATAAATTGTAAAGAATAATACTAATAAATAAGTTGTAAAGGATAATATTAATACCTGGAGGAGGATGTGGAAAATTTAGATTTGCATTTGTGAGAGCATGGTCAAAAACACGAGCATCATGGGCAGTACCTTCCCATCCAGCTAAAACAAAAGTGAAGCACATGTTCCAATCACATACAACCATTACATTTTGTGTCGGATATCCCTTTCGTCCAATAAATCTAGTTTGGTCACTGGCACTAACCACACAGGGAATATGCGTACCATCGGTTGCTCCTATAACATTCTTAAAAAATGGCCAATATCGTGGATCATTTTGAATTTTTGCATGACTATCAATAAACAAAGGATCTTGAGGCTTTATATATTCGATGGACAAACTCAAGCAAGCAACTAACACATCATGAAAACGTCTACTCACAGTTTCTCCTAAGTGTTGGAACCTTTCTTGAATCATTCTGTTACCCACTCCATGTCCAACAACAAGTAAGAACATTGCAACCATCTCTTCTACCCCTATGTGATTAGTGGGCTTTAAACCATGATCAACTAATTTAGTGCAAAGTTTATGAAAAATAGGTTTTTCCATTCGAAACATCTCATAACAATGAGTTGGATTCCCTTGTAACACTTCTTTCACCCATGCATGCCCTGTTAGCTCACTAGTTCTACATGGCTCTTTACATAAATGTTTCATGCCATACTCACCCATCAGCGCAGCCACTAAAGAAGCTTGTTCAAAAAATTCATCGTCTTCATTTGATTCTTCATTCCAATAGTTCATTTTGCAATGAGATTTGGCTACTGTCAAAGGTAAACAATTAGTAAGAAAAAACAAAAAAAAATTAATTTACTATATCAGGAGCTATCTTGAATGTCACACAATCTAAAACATGCTTTAAAACATAAGAAATCATAAGAAACATGACAATTATCCAAACAATCAGAAATCATGGCATTTGAATCTATTGTGCAGGAGCTTTGTAGAAGAAATCATGACAATTAGACAAATATAGTGCAGGAGCTTTGTAGAAGAAATTAATTATCCTGTCAGCCATCTATTGTATTTTTACTCGGATTACATATACTTGTCTGCATTGTTTTTGCATCTTATTTGACATATGTGTCTTTATTGTGTACATTCAGAACTATTTATTTCTGCATTCAGAACTATCCTGTCAGCCATCTTCTGTGTTTTTTATTATGATCTTATCTTTGTAACTATATATTTCTGCATAAGTTACTAGCAAGGTACTAGCAAGTGCAGAAATTTACTAGCAAGTGCAGAAGGTACTAGCAAGGTACTAGCAAGTGCAGAAGGTACTAGCAATGTATTATAGACAAATATAGTGCATAATATAGTGCAGAAATCATAACAATGCAAATAACTGCAACCTAAAACAAATATAGTTCAGAATATAGTGACAAATATAGTGCAGAATATAGTGCAGACATCATAACAGCTTTGCAAATAACTATGATCAGGACAACATAAGTGAACCAAAAATACAAGCATAATTATCACACAACATAAGTCTTCATTAAGGGATATAAACATTACATAAGTTACTAGTACTTCATAACAGTACTTCATAGTTACTACCACTTCTTACATTACTTCCTAATTGAAGGAAAAACATAACAGTACTTCATAGTTACTAGTGCTTCCTAGATTATTTCTTAATTTAAAGACAACAGAACATGACAACATTAAAGACTAAACATAATAGTACTTCATAGTTACTAGTACTTCGTAGATTACTTCTTAATTCATAGTACTTCCTAGCTTAATTCCCATACATCCTAGTCACACAGGTTAGTCATGAATGGCAGTGGGTTTTCAATTGTATGCTTAAGCCAATTCAACCTCTTCTCCTCTGAACCTCGTAGGGAAATAAACATCTCCTTTGCAGGCTTTAACATCAGCAAGTTGCAACACCGAGCATGCAAATAAAGATCATTTGAGACTTCATCCATGGTGTGAAGCTCAGCCATCACTTCACCAATAGATGCATTACCAGCAACATCATTGCGAGAACGACATGTCTCTGCAATTAAACTCACAGCTTCAGCTATCTTTGATGATGCACTTGCTTTTTTCTTACTTGGCTTGTCTGCTCTAACAGCTCTTTTCCTTTTCTCACCACTCTTTTGACCATCGGTTTTTTGTGAAGAATTCAACCCAATATTTGCAAATTCAGTTGTTGCTCCAACACTTGCATCCTCACTATCGCCAGATCCTTCTGCAGCCACTGCCTCATCATCATCATCATTATCATCATTTTCAAACACACATGGCAATACCCCACATGATGGTGCCCAAGTGTACTCTCCATTAGCCACTACATCCTTAAAAAGTGTGGTTAACTCACTAGCGAATGGAAGCCCCTTGTTCCTAAATTTTTCATAAAGAGGGTTTTCCTGCATTTTCATAACTCACATCATATAAGAAACTCAAGTATACATATCTAAGGCTTACGTAATAACAATTTTTTCTATTACATACCAGCTGTTTGGTCTCCCACCACTCATCAGGTGCTACAACAGTGTTGTTCACAGGATCCCACCCTAATCCAGTTTCTCTCCCAAATAAGTTATACCATGCTCTCCAATCCTTTCTCAGACTGTCATACCTATTCTTTAGTTGAGCCTTCTCATACTTCATTCCGGTTAAATCATGAAATCAGACCCTAATATTTTTCCACCCTTTTTTTGAAAAGCTCGTACCAACACATTCTCTATTGGAGACTTGCTCCAAACATGCTTTCACAAAGTTTTCAGTTGACTTATAATCCCAAATAACTTTTGTTTTCTGCCCCCATCATTAGGTGAGGAGGAACCCACAACATTTTTCTTGGTATTCACCATTCTATGTAAACAAGGTTAAATATAAATCTATTTGAATCAAACCTATATTCAAATAACCACTTATATATGAGGTGAAAAGAGTAACTAAAGTCTGCACCAATCAATGACAGCAAAACACTAATAAAAACTGAACCAAAATATTGGAGAATAAAGTCAAATAACCAAGCATTAATATCATATCTGCATATATCATGCAAACCTGATATGTTTTGATGAAGTTTCCTACATTAGATGGTTTGTTATTAATTGTATATCATTCTTAAGGTTTACAATCAGTTGTCAACACTTTAAAATATATGTGCAGCGAAATATTTTGCTTCTTGTACACATGCTTTTATCACTGTTGTATATATGTGCAGTTTATTACCTTTGGATTGGAAGTGCTTATTACTTTTATCAACAGAAACATCATAACAGCAAGAAATGCACCAAAAACTAAACCATAATAATAGCAAAACTAAAGAAAAACTTAAAATTTATTTTCAAACTCCATCAATATCATTATCATTTTAAAAGCAAAACAAAGAAGCAATCATAATTAAGTTTAAGGAAAACAAAGAAAAACAATATTTATTCATTCATTCATTTTATCAAACACATCAAATGCATTGTTATCATAACTGAATAAATGGATAAAGAGGAGAATTTGAGCTTACTTTGAGCTATCCAACACTGCTGCTATTTGGAACTTTGCTTAATTTCCTTTTCTTGCGTGCTTGAGAGAATGAAAAGGGTTAGAGATGAGGCAACATATATAAAGAAGTTTTGAGGTAGGTGAACCGATTGATTTTGATCTGTAAAATTAAATATGATGAAAGGAATTAGAGTTTAATGAAGTTATGATATGGTTGAAAAAAACAGCTTTGTCTTTAATTTTTGATAGGAGATTAGGATTCAGATAAGCAAGAAGTTATGATATAGGTGAAAAAAACAGCTTTGTAAAATTCAGATAAACATGAGTTATGATGTAAGGTGAGAAGTTAGTTGAGAATCAAGGGTAAAAAAGAGAAATTGGAGGAATACAAACCTACGGTTGTGAAAATTGATTTGTAGAAGCTATGAATTGCAGCTTCATTGAAAATCGATTCTGATGATGCAAACTTGCGGCGACGGTGGAAGGGTGAGGAGAGCCAAACAACGTGAAAGCGCTTTGAGGAAGTTAGACGTGTGTTTACCCTTTCCCACCGGGTAACCAAACATGTACTTAGTTTCTGGTTTTTTATTGAATACGGCTGGTTTTGAACAAATCATAGCATGTGATATGTACTCTATTACTAAGGATGGGGTTTTTGTTGGGAAAGGGTATGCTACTGATGGTATGTTTAAGTTGAATCTTATGAATAAAATTTCTCCTTCTTCTTATATGTTGTGTGATTTTAATATTTGGCATGCACGACTCTGTCACGTTAATAAATGAATCATTTCTAATATGAGCAATCTCGGTTTAATTTCTAAGTTATCTTTGAATGAATTTGAAAAATGTCAATTTTGTAGTCAAGCAAAAATAACAAAATCTCATAAATCTGTAATAAGAGAAACCGAACCATTTGAATTAGTACATTCTGATATATGTGAACTTGATGGTAACTTGACTAGAAACGGGCAAAGATACTTTATAACTTTTATCGATGATTGCTCTGATTACACTTATGTGTATTTAATGAAAAACAAAAGTGATGCGCTTGATATGTTTAAAATATTTGTCAAAGAAATTGAAACTCAATTCAATAAAAGAATCAAGCGCGACAGAGGCACTGAATATTTCTCACACACATCCAATGGGTATTATAAAGAGCACGGAATCATTCATGAAACAACTGCACCTTACTCTCCTGAGATGAACGGTAAAGCGGAAAGAAAAAATAGAACCTTTACCGAGTTAGTAGTTGCCATCATGCTTAATTCTGGTGCAGCGCCTCATTGGTGGGGGAAAATTTTATTAACTGTTAGCTATGTGCTAAATAGAGTACCTAAAACTAAGAACAAAATTTCTCCTTATGAAATTTTGAAGAAAAGACAACCAAATTTGTCTTACATTCGAACATGGGGCTGTCTAGCCTATGTAAGGATTCCTAATCCCAAGAGAGTCAAACTAGCAAGTAGAGCCTATGAATGTGTATTCATTGGGTATGCCTTGAACAGTAAAGCATACATGTTTTATGACCTAAAGGCTAAGGTGATCATAGAATCAAATGACGCCGATTTCTATGAAACAAAATTTCCCTTTCTATCAAGAGATAGTGGGGGTAATAGTGGGGGCGCAAATATGAACACTACACCTGATCACTCTCCGGTGATTAGGGATAGTGATAAGAACATCATAACTGATGTAACAGAACTTCGAAGAAGTAAGAGAGCAAGAACTGCTAAAGAGTATGGACCTGAATATGTGGTCAATACATTAGAAGAGGATCCATCAAATTGTCTTCCTTGGATGCAGGCTTATGGCAAGAAGCCATAAATGATGAAATGGATTCTCTACTGTCTAATGAAACATGGCACTTGACTGAACTGCCTCCAGGCTGCAAACCAATAGGTTGTAAATGGATTTTGAAAAAGAAACTGAAACCTGATGGAACTGTTGATAAATACAAGGCACGCCTTGTAGCCAAAGGTTTCAGACAAAGAGAAAATATATATTTTTTCGATACCTACTCACCAGTTACTCGAATCACATCCATAAGGGTACTAATTTCCTTGGCTGCTGTTTATAACTTGATCGTACACCAAATGGATGTGAAAACTGTTTTTTTGAATGGTGAGTTGGAAGAAGAAATCTATATGGAACAACCTGAAGGTTTTGTAGTTCATGGACAGGAAAGCAAAGTCTGTAAGTTAGACAAATCTCTGTATGGTCTAAAACAAGCCCCTAAGCAATGGCATGAAAAGTTTGACAACTTAATGATTACGAATGAGTTCAAAGTGAATGAAAGTGACAAATGTATCTACTACAAGTTTGATAAAAACATTTGTACTATCATATGTCTATATGTAGACGACCTACTCATATTTGGGTCAAACATTCCTGCCATAAATTATGTGAAATCACTGTTTAGTAACAACTTTGATATGAAGGACCTAGGAGAAGCTGACGTAATTCTTGGCATCAAGATTACTAGATCAGATAAAGGAATTTCCTTGGACCAGTCTCATTACGTTGAGAAGATATTAAGGAAATACAACTACATTGATTGTAAACCTGGAAGCACACCCTATGATCCAAGTGTAAAACTTTTTAAGAACACTGGAGATGGTGTTAGACAAACTGAATATGCGAGCATCATTGGTAGTCTCAGATATGCCACTGATTGTACTAGACCCGACATTGCCTGTGTCGTGGGACTCTTATGCAGATTTACAAGTAGGGCAAGCAAGGAGCATTGGCATGCTATTGAGAGAGTCATGAGATACCTAAAAGGGACCATGACATTAGGACTGCATTATCAAAAATATCATGTTGTACTTGAAGGGTACAGTGATGCAGATTGGAACACCTTGTCAGATGATTCCAAAGCGACCAGTGGCTATATATTTAGCATAGCTGGAGTAGCTGTTTCTTGGAAGTCTAAGAAACAAACTATCTTGGCTCAGTCCACAATGGAATCTGAGATGATAGCACTAGCTACTGCTAGTGAAGAAGCAAGTTGGCTAAGATCCTTGCTAGCTGAAATCCCTTTATGGGAGAAACTGTTGCCAGCTGTGTTAATTCATTGCGATAGTACCGCGGCTATTGCAAAGATTAAGAATCGTTATTACAATGGTAAGAGACGACAGATAAGACGAAAACACAACACGATTAGAGAGTTTATCTCTAATGGAGCGGTTAGAGTTGATTTTGTACGTACGAATGAAAACTTAGCTGACCCTTTGACGAAAGGACTTAATAGAGAGAAAGTCTGAGAAACATCCAGTAGGATGGGACTAATGTCTATAGCCCACTGAATGATGGTAACCCGACCTATATGACTGGAGATCCAAAGATTTAGGTTCAATGGGTAAAAACAAGTCATGAAGTGGTAGAACATGCTATGAGAGAAAGAATATAGAAAGCATGATCCTGCAGCAAAAGAAGGATGAGGTAATAGTAACTCTTAATGAGATCTATACTCTATGTTGAGTGGGGTACGCAGCTACATGAGTACCCTTGATAGACTCACCTATATGAATGTGGAACTTAGGCCAGTCCTATGGAATTTTGAGGCAGAATTCCTAGAGCATTCATTAAAACCGGGATACACGTGCAGGGCCTTAAAATGCACGGGCTTTTAGAATACACCTATGAAAAGGTTTGTGTGTGGATTCTATGTCTGAGATAGAGTTCAATGTTGTAAGCAACTCTTGTTAAATCAGAATACCTTCCACTATGCAAAGGTTCAAGTTGTTGGCGACACCTTTGTATATTAGTAAATCTTATGGAAACATTTTACGTTATTTCTCGAAACCATTTTGAAGTCAAGTGGGGGATTGTTGGAGCACTAGTCATTCTAGTGAAGAAAATTGGAAAGAAAAACACTATGAAAGAACTAGTGTGTGGGTGTGACTTAAAAATGTATCACATTGGAGGGTCACCCCAACTAGTAAGTGTTTATATATGGGCAAAGTGACCTCCAAGGGTGTGCCCTTGGGGTACCTCCAAGTGTTTATATACGACGCCGCCGTCCGTCCGACCGACCGGCCGGGCGTGGGTCGTGGATTAAAAAATGATATATATATTTTTTGTCACTTGAAAATGTTAAATTAATTAATTAATTAATTTAATCATTATCCGTAAGCGCTACGCGTAACAAATAAATTTGTCACGATCCGACCCAATTAAGAAACAAAACGCGTTTGCTTAAGGATTAAGCAGACTTAATCCCCAAGTCACTCGTTTTTTGTTACAAACTCTCCCTATAAAAGGAGAGCACGCCCCATTCATTCTACACACAAAATCTCACAGTTGATGCTTCCTGTGCGGTTTCTCTCTTCTCCCTCCGATTTGTGTTAACGAATCATTCTTCATCTTCTACTCCTTTTTGTCCCGTCGGTTTCGAATAGAGCGGTTACGTACCATATCGAGTGGCTTCAATCAAACGATTGAACCATACCTTGAGGTGTAATTCTCGAGCGACTATATACTGTGCAGTATATACTCGTAACAGTGATCTGGGCTGTTTTATCCTGGAGACGGCGTGGTTGTTAGTCTACCTCGCACAAACTAGGGTAGTGCCGCGAAACGTCTTAAAGAAAGCGACCTGGTCGTGACTCACCCAGTAATTTCGTTCGGTATATTTTAAGTCGTAAAACAACATATTCATTTGTTCTTTTTATTCCTTTATATAGTGTGTTATTTTTAATAACTAATTGCTGATTTTTGTTATTAAAAAAATCCTTTATTTTAAGGACAAAATTTTGTTGCATTTTCCTTGCATGCTTTTCTTGTGGTTCTTCACATAATTAAAATTCATTTTTTGTGATTATGGATTTGAGAAATCATTGGTAGTTGTGATTATTTTATGTGAAGTACCACACGGAAAGCATTTAAGAAAATACACCTAAGTTTTATCCTTATTTTGATTCTAACAAGAAACTTATATTTTCTTAGATGTTTTTCATATGGTTCATAAATAAACCACCCACGAAAAGTGTATTTTTAGCTAAGAATCATATGAAAAACACATAAAAAGTTAACATGAGTTCAGTCCTTATTTCAAACTATTTATTCGTTTCTCAGTTTTTTCCTTCATTACATTTCATTTTAAATTATATTTTATTTAGCATAGATTTTTCAAATTTAATAAATAATTCATTCATTATCCAAATATTAAATTGATAGAGAAATATTTAGACGATTAATTGGTTAAATTATTTATTTATCAATTTCATATAATTATAAATAAATAATTCTGTTTGCCTGCATGTGCTCATTATTTTCATTCTAAACATGCACTCTTGATAATTTTTCAACTTAGATAACTAGGATTTATTTATTTTATATCTTAAGTAGTTTCTTTAAAAATTCGATACCTGGTCCAATGATCGACTAACCTGAGGGTCCAATTCCACGATTCGTTTGTGGGGCCCAATTTAAATCCATATTTTAGGTAGATATTAATCGTTTATTTAACAAGTTACGACCACAAAAAAATTACGTGTTATTATATGAGCAATCTTTTTCTTTTATTACTTATAAATTATATGTACTTTCAATAAATATTAAACATATAAATTATATGTATTTTCAATAAATATTAAACATACTAGCGAAAAGACGGACACTCACGTGTCCGTCTTTCCGCTCTTCTTATTGCGTTAACGGCTTAACGCGTGTAAATTATGAACTGTATTTTATACGAAATTTTGGTTAAAATTATAAGTGTAAATATTTGTGATTTTTAAATTGTAACAAATCAAAAAAAATCTTGTTTATTTTTATCAATGACAGTAGTAATTTAACAAGTATAATATACATCCTTATATATTTTAATACCACAAACAATATAACGTTAATATAGAAAAATTTGTTTAAGGTTATAATTTGAATTATAAAAAATGAAACTCAAAATCTTTATCCCCTTCATATATAATATCGATAATATTTTTTTTTTTAAAGGAAAAGGAAACTTGCTAATAGCAAGCCCCATAGAAATATATTTAACAACAAAAAGAAGACAAAGAGGGGGGACATTAACCAAAACCCTCAAAACATCAACAAAATCTGAAACTAGGCATGCCTAGTTTGTTTCTAGTAATCTCTGTCATAATATTAGTAGGAATATGATCCCAGCAAATATGAGTTTGCAGAGAGAGACCTATATTAGCCAAAGTATCAGCACATTGATTTCCTTCTCTATAAATATGGGATACAAAAAAATTAGAAAAAGATATCTTATACAAGCAGTTCTCCCATCTGTTCCTAAGTTGCCAAGGAATTATTTTAGAAGATTTGAAGGCAAGAGTTACCAAAGTTGAATCTGTTTCTAACCAAAGGTGATTCCACCCTTTTTGAGAAGCTATTTCAATGGCAATCATGGCTCCCTGAAGCTCAGCAGATAAAGAGTTTGTGATTCCAAGATTGTAAGCGAACGCACCAACCACATCTGCAGACGCATTTCTAAACACTCCTCCACAGGCTGATTGGCCAGGATTGCCATGGGAGGCACCATCAATATTGCATTTTATCCAATTCATTACCGAAGGGTGCCAAAGAACTTCTTTAATTTTTGGCGCATTTCCAAAGTTTCTCCTTACTGAGAAAGCTCCCAGAATGACAAATTCTGAAACGGAAGAATGAGCTTTTAAAGATGAATTATTACCTGACATGGATGTGCCTGAGATGATTAAATTTATTGCATTTCTGACATCCACCGATTTGTTTGAGAATCTTTTTTGGTTTCTGCTGAACCAAATTAGATTAACACAATAAGTCACAGCCGCAAGAATTACCAATCTGCATAGAGGAGACCAACCTCTATTATAAAGCTCAACAATTTCTATTACTGAAGAGAAGTTGCAAGAGATATTGATGATAGAACTCAACCAACTCCAAATTCTTCTAGCAAAAGAACATTCAATAAAAAGATGATCAGCAGATTCTTCATATAAATTACAAAGGCTGCACATGGAGGGAATATGGCAGCCCCTTGCGCTGAGATTATCATCTGTAGGAAGCTTGTTTAACAGGCATCTCCATAGCATTAGAGTTTTGGAAGGAGGAATGTTCTGATGCCAAATGAATTTTGCCCAGGATACACTTTGATCTATAGGAGAATGAAAAGTGTAAGCATCTTTGAATGATAGATCACCATTTTGAGAAGGTTTCCACACCAATCTGTCCTCTTTTTCAATCAAAGGAATTGTGACTTTATGCAGAATTGTAAGCATGTTTGGAAATAAATGTAAGACACAGTTGGGCACTGACCAATTGGAATCGACAATAAACATGTCCACAGTTGAAGAAAGAGAATTGTGAATGGTATGTGTGATCTGTAAGGTTTCAACCAAAGGTTCTCCACACCAATTGTCTGACCAGAAACTGATGTTTTTACCATTTCCAAGATTCCAAAAAGAGTTGCTTATGATCTCAGGAATTTTGTGTTTGATGCTGCTCCATATAGAAGAATAAACATGATAAGAGATCGGATGTTTACCTTTTAAAACTCTATTTCTCAGAAATTGGGCCCAATGATGATCTGACTGGTAAAGCTCCCAACATAACTTCAAATTGGCTCCTTCATTTATACTAGATAGTGATCTTATTCCAAGTCCTCCTTCTTTTAAAGGTGAGCAGACTTGTTTCCAAGATACTGTAACTAGTTTTCTTTGATTCACATCCCCAGCCCAGATGAAGTTTCTCATCCATCTTTCCACATCCTTGATGAGCTTGACTGGCCAAGAATAAATTGATATGCAGTGAATTAACATGGATTGAACTACACTTTTGACAAGTTGGACTCTTCCAGCAATTGAGAGTAGAGATGCTTTCCAGGAAGATAATTTTGATTTCACTCTATCAGCATAAGGTTGAAGATGGACAGTTTTAGGTTTCCCTCTAAAGATAGGAACACCTAAGTATGTAAAAGGTAAAGAACCAATGTTGAATCCAGTTGAATCAGCAAAGTTCAGAAGCCTATGGTGATTGATAGAGCCAGCATATATGAATGATTTGTTTGGATTGACATATTGACCTGAGTTCATAGCATATTGCTGGAAAAGGTGAGTAAGGTTTTGAATATTAGAATTTGTACCTTTACAAAACAACATTATGTCATCAGCATAAAGAATTATCGATAATATTATTGTTCCTATTGTAGTGGAATATTTTCTATTTTAATGGGGTTAAATTTTTTAATTAAAATTAATATTATTAAAGGATAAAATAGTAAATAAAATAGTATAAATGAAGGGTAAAATAGGTAATGAAAAAGTCATCCCAAACTCATGTATTTCATGCCTCTTTATATATATATATATATATATATATATATATATATATATATATATATATATATATATATATATATATATATATGGGTTATGATAGAAGACACCTTTTGTGAAGGTGTCTTTTATCAAAGTTATAACTAAAAAAGTGAAAATCACACCTTGAGGTGTGACTTGATAAAAGACACCACACTACTTTTTATGAAGGTGGCTTGTAACATAACCCTATATATATATATATATATATATATATATATATATATATATATATATATATATATAGTATAGATAACCGAAACACTAATGTTATTGACAATTTTTTCAATTTAGATTACTACGATTTATTTATTTTAATCTTTAAGCAGATATTAATAGTTTATTAATAAAATACGGGTAATAATATGAGTAATCTTTTTCCTTTTATAACTCCCAAGTTATATGAGCTTTTAATAAATATTATACATATAAAACACAAAAACTAATATTATGCATATAACTCGGGTAACACTAGAAAATACGCTCAGGTAACTCATAAGTATTGTTTTTTAAAAACTCAGTATCTGGTTCAAGGATCGACTAATTCGAGAAATAGATTGAATACATTAATAAAAGTAATGTTCAGTCGGGCGCTCCATGCTCGTCTGTCCGCTCTTTATATTGCGCTAATGCATATAAATTACGAACAATATTTTTTATAAAATTTTGATTACAATTGTATGCATAGATAATATATATTTTTCACTTTCATATGATAGAAACTATACCTATCTTTTCCAATGATATCAATATTATATTAAATATAATGAGTTCTTATCTTTTTGAATAACACAAACAAAATAACATTCTTTTTTGTTGACAAATTTGTTTAAGGGTATAATTGGAAGTGAATAATTCAACCCAAAATATGTATTCTCTTTATATATGGTATATATGTTCTTAAAAATTACAATGGTCCATCTTTAGTGATTTTTTTACTTTGATGTTAGATAGACCGTAATTTTTATAAATATTTTTTTTATTATTGATAATTTTGTTTAAGTTTATATTTGTGCGGGTGTTCACTTTGCTCCGCACTTTTTTTTTAAAGAATCAATTCAACACATTTTAATAGTCAAAATTTGTCAAATATATGATGGTACGTGGGGATAGGTTAAGATTGATCTATATTTGTTAACTCATAAACGACCTCATTTACTTGCCTCTTATAAAAATCTATCCTGATACAACTGTCTACAACATAGTATTATACTTTTTCTGTTATTGGTAAAAATAAATAAAAATTAAAAAGTTATTAAAAGAAATTGAAAGAGAGATTGACAATTGAATTGTACAAGTATATATGTGACATTAAAATGACAATTGATATTCAAAAGAATATGTCAAAACTACTATTGTATAATGACATTAAAATGATAACATCACTTTCCTAACCTGTCGTGGGTAGATCCAAATGTTTTGGTATATTTTCCTTCATTGTACTATTTTTTTAAACACCAAGAAAGACATATACTTCTATTGCATGCATCTGTTTTGAGCAACTTATTTTTGTAATAAATTTACAGAACCAAAATAAAATTATGAAATCTAAACATAGAAATGTGTATGAAATATTAATCTTAACTTAATGAAGAGAGCTATAACAATAGACCACCAATTGAAATGAAATGGCACAATGCAACTTGCAACTTGACACAATACGAAGCTCAAAGATGGTCCCTATTCCATAGGTTCAAGAGCAGGAATTTCCTTCATAACTTGAGCTTTGTCAGCTTCAAACTGTTCATCCTCTTTATTGATTTTCAAGTTGCCTAACGGTCTCAGAAGTTTGCTTTTGTTCGCAACAAGTATACCAATGATTTAAGACAATTTCTTTTAGTTAGCAACAAAAACCTTGAAAACATAAAATGATTCTATTTGTATGATCTTGCTTAACTCTCTCATTAGATTCATTAAAATCCATAAATTGTCACTGGAGCAGACATATTGCGTCATTACAGGTGCATTTGAGCAATCAAGTTACATATCTCCCAACAACTTCATAACTTGTCGCCTTGTAATATAATTGGAAGATTCCAATATCTTTGAGCTATATTCATCAAAAAAATCATTTATAATTGTTGGAATGGAATTCAACTACAATAGATTTATGTCTTGTCACGAGTTCCTTAAAATTCGATGCGGCATCTGCGGCTATGTTAAAATTTGGAAGCTAAATGTAGTAAAAAAAACTTCTTCATATAAGGTGATTCCATAACATATTTTGCAACAATATCATGTTTTATAGACTCCCGAATGTAACACCTTGAACTCCCATATAATATTTTGTTGGAACAAAATGTGTTTAACAATGAACCTTAAAGAGTTTTGATGATAACAAGGTATTAAAAATTGTAAATTGGACTAGCTAATATTTGTTCAAGTGTACATGACCATAATTAAAAAGTTACATCATTTATTGGTTCTAAATGAGCAAATAAAAAGCAAAAGGAATCAACAAAATTGAAGCTTAGACACTCCTGAAGGCAACTCGCTCCTGAAGAGAAAAAGCGCTCCTGAAGTAAAGTCGCTCCTTAAGTTAGTAAAGTGCTCCTGAAGAATAGTGCTCCTGAAGACAAGAGGTCCAGAAGCGCCACATCATCAGAAGCTGAGTTATGAGATGCTGCATCATCAGAAGCTGCGTTATCAGAAGCTGCCTCATCAGAAGTCATTTCACCAGAAGCTGAAGATCAACTGAATTTGAGGAATTCAAGGATTCAAGAGCTATGTCATGGATAGAAATTCATCAAAGGACAACAAAAGATCAGTGGAATTTTGCAACGGTCATTTCAAAGGTGTTTGAAGACATGTGCTTGCAATTTTGGACGAAAGCGTTGACATTGTACTTTGTACGAACTGTACAACCACCTTCTCCACTACTCTGTTTTGTGTCCACGCTACAAGACAAGAAAACAGCTCCAGAATACGGTTTCGCCTGCATAGATGTTCCTTTGGATAAGGAGTGGATTTCAAATTGGTTCTTCATAGGACAACAACCAAATCAGGCAAAAGATCATTGGTGAAAGATCAAGCTTCAACAACGACTCTTTGATGTGCTGGCAATTTCACAACGTCTCTTTCACACCTCTATATAAAGGAGTGAAGGCTTAGAGAATTGGCAATGCTGAACAACAGACTCTCAACATTTTTACAAGTGTCAAACCTCTGCTGAAATTGTTCTGCATTCACTTAGAATTTCTGTGTCTCAAAGTCATATCTTAGAAATTCTTAAGTCATTGAGTCTGTATCTGATTTGTATTGTGAGCACCTCTGATTGTATATCAAGTGTTCAACCTTAAACAATTTTCTGTGTAATTTTGTTTAGAAGTCTCTTGCAGTTGTGCTTGAGCAAAGGAAATCTCTTGCAGTTGTGCTTGAGCATAGAAATCTCTTGATTGTGTTCTTGAGCATAGGAAGACTCTTGCAAAGTGTGCTTGAGCAAAGGAAGTCTCTTGCTTGTGTGCTTGAGCAATTGTAATCAGATATTACTCTTAGTGAAATCTCCTTGGAAGTGCAAGGGGGACTGGACTACTTTCAGTTTGTGGAAGGAACCAGTATAATTGATTTGTGTCGTTCTTCTTCTCTCTCTCTGTTTTATTCCTCTGCGTTCAGATTCTGATTATCACTTCAGAAGCTGTTTCACTTAGCTTCTGATCAGTGTGTTCAGTTGTTAGAGAAACGAAGAATTTTTCAAAACACAATTCAACCCCCCTTCTTGTGTTTTTCTCACCTTCAATTGGTATCTAGAGCCTTGGTTTGTTGTGTAACACTTAACCGTGCAACAGTCAAAGATCTGAGAAAAACATGTCTGGTCCTATTCCTACACCTCCTCCTGGTCAAACTAGCTACACTAATGTCTCACATGATTATAGTGATAGTAAGAGATCCTGTGTTGGAAAAGTTCCAAAGTTTAATGGAGATGCTGAAGAATTTTCTTGGTGGAAAACCAACTTCTATAGTTATATCATGAGCTTAGACGAAGAACTATGGGATATACTAGAAGAAGGAGTTGGTGACTTGGTTCATGATGAAGAAGGAGCTGCTGTGGATAGAAAGAAACATACTCCTGAGTTGAAGAAACTATACAAGAAGCATCATATTATCATAGGAGCTCTTGTCACTGCTATTCCTAAAGCAGAGTACATGAAGATGAGTGACAAATCCACTGCTAAAGCTATGTTTGCTTCTCTCTGTTCAAACTACGAAGGCAGCAAGAAGGTCAAAGAAGCAAAGTCTCTCATGCTTGTACATCAGTATGAGTTATTCAAGATGAAGGATGATGAAACCATTGAGGAGATGTACTCAAGGTTTCAAACCTTAGTCTCTGCGCTACAGATTCTAAAGAAGAGTTATGTTGCTTCTGACCATGTGAGCAAGATACTCAGAAGCTTGCCTGCCAGATGGAGACCAAAGGTGACTGCCATTGAGGAAGCTAAAGATTTAGACACTTTAAGTGTCGAAGATCTTGTTAGTTCTCTCAAAGTTCATGAGTTAAGTCTTAATGAACACGAGTCTACTAAGAAGAGTAAATCAATAGCTCTTCCATCCAAAGGCAAGTCATCAAAAGCTCTCAAAGTGGTTGAATCTGAAGAAGAAGAACAATCAGGTTCAGAATCTGAACCAGATGCTGTTGAGATGGCTAAGCTCTCCAACAGACTTCAGTATCTGGCCAAGAAGAACAGAAAGTTTCTTGCCATACAGGGTAACTCCAGAAGCTCAAAGAAAGAAGATCAGAAGGGATGATTCAACTGTAAGAAGCCTGGACACTTCATTGCTGAATACCCTGATCTTCAGAAGGAGAAATCAAAGGACAAGTCAAAGAAGTCAACATTCAAACCAAGCAAATACAAGAAGCAGATTAAGCAGATTAAGCAGAGTTTAATGGCAACATGGGATGATTTAGGAAGTGAATCTGGATGTGATAAAGAGGAAGCTGATGAAGACGCAAAGGTAACTGTCGGGTTAGTGGCTACAGCAACTTCAGAAGCAGGATCAGATTCAGACTCAAAAGATGAAAACGAGGTATATTCTAAGATTCCCAGAGATGAACTTGTTGAGTCACTTAAAGAACTTCTTACACATTTTGAAGTAAGAACCAATGAGTTGAAGGATTTAAAAGAAAAATATGCTGATTTGGTAAAACAGCAAAAATCAGCTCTATTGGATCTGAAAGCTTCTGAACAAGGACTTAGGGGCTTTGACTTCATGTGTAAAACTTATGAAGATCAGCTCAGGTTCTTATGTCAGAAGCTACAAGAAAAGTGTAATGAAAAACCTTTAAGTAACCATGAAATTGCTCTTGAAGATTTTATCATATCTGGCATTGACAGAAGCAGAGTGGCTTCTATGATTTATAGCATTTACAAGAAAAATGGCAGAGGAATTGGTTTTCCAGAAGTGAAACTTGAGAAAACCAATCTAAAATCTTGTTGTGAATGCATCAAGGAAGGTCTGAAAACCTTCTTTGTACCTGAAGGTGCTGAGTTGGAAAATGTTGTTCAATCAGAAGCTGAAGCTTCTAGCACTAAGGCTAAGATCATCTCAAAGCCAAAGAACTCTAAGCCAAAGGATATGATCAAATCTGATTCCAAGACTTCAAAGATCAGGATCCTGAAAAGATCAGAACCTATTCCTCAGAGTCTGGTGAAACCAAAATCTGAGGTTCTGAAGTCTAAGTTTCAGAAGAAGACATTTACTGCTTCTGAAGTACAAAACCTAAGGTGATGGTTAATCATAAGCAACCCAACTCACAACACAAGGTACAAGAAGTGAAGAGTAAAACCTTAAGTACTAACCTTTCAGGACCCATAGGACAATGGGTACCTAAATCTAAAAATGTCAATAATACAGGTATGTCAAAGAGCAGTGCCAAAGCAAAGATCATGGTACCTAGACAGCGGTTGCTCAAGACACATGACAGGAGAGAAGTCCATGGTCCTCATCCTAACAATGAAAGAGGGAGGAAATGTGAAGTTTGGAAGCAATCGGTCAGGCAAGATCATAGGTACAGGAACTATTGGTAATTCCTCTACCTCAATTAATAATGTATGGTTGGTAGATGGTCTTGAACATAACCTTTTGAGCATTAGTCAATTTTGTGATAATGGTTATGATGTGCTTTTTGAGAAAACCAACTGTACTGTAATCAACAAGGAAGACAAATCCATTGTGTTCAAGGGAAAGAGAGTTGACAATGTCGGCTGATCAGAAGGTGATATGCCTTCTATCAGTGAATGATAAGAAATGGATGTAGCACAGAAGGTTGGGACATGCTAACTGGAGATTAATCTCTAAGCTTAGTAAGTTACAACTTGTCAAAGGGCTACCAGATATTGACTATCATTCAGATGCACTCTGTGGTGCATGTCAAAGAGGGAAAATTGTGAAATCATCTTTTAAAACCAAATACATTGTTTCAACCTCAAGACCCTTAGAACTACTCCATATTGATCTATTTGGACCAGTGAGTACTGCATCCTTATATGGAAGTAAATATGGATTAGTCATTGTTGATGATTACAGCAGATGGACTTGGGTGAAATTCCTGAAAAGTAAGGATCATGCATATGATGTATTCAGTAACTTCTGCACACTGATTCAAACTGAAAAAGAGTCAAAGATTTTGAAAATCAGAAGTGATCATGGTGGAGGATTTGAAAATGAGCCATTTGAAGCTTTTTGTGAAAAACATGGAATTGTCCATGAATTCTCTTCTCCTACAACTCCACAACAAAATGGGGTTGTAGAGAGAAAGAATAGAACTTTACAAGAAATGGCCAGAACCATGATCCATGAAAACAATTTGGCTAAATATTTTTGGGCAGAAGCAGTGAATACATCATGTTATGTCCAGAACAGGATCTATATTAGACCTATTTTGGAGAAAACAGCATATGAACTCTTTAAAGGAAGAAAACCCAATATCTCTTACTTTTATCAATTTGGATGTACATGTTACATTCTAAATAACAAGCTCTACCTAAAGAAATTTGATGCCAAGGCCCAAAGAGGAATCTTCTTAGGTTACTCTGAAAGCTCAAAGGCATACAGAGTGTATAATTCAGAGACACTCTGTGTTGAAGAATCTATCAAATTAAATTTGATGATAAAGAGCTTGAAGATAAAACTTCAAAGCAAGGTGAAAGTTTTGCAGAGATACAGGTTCCTGAAGTTACTCCAGAACCTGATCAGATAGCTAAATCTGAAGACAGTCCAGAAGTTGAACCCACATCAGAAGCGCAAGATGAAGCTGCGTCTGATGAAGCACAAGATGGCTCAGATCAAGCAGATCCTCCCAGAAACACATTCAAGCACAAGTATTCACATCCTGAGGAGCTAATCGTTGGAAACAAAGATAGTCCAAGAAGAACAAGATCATACTTCAGACAAGAAGAGTCAATGATTGGACTGATCTCAATGATTGAACCTACAACAGTTGATGAAGCACTTTCAGATGATGGATGTATCTTAGCTATGCAAGAAGAGTTGAATCAATTTCAAAGAAATGATGTGTGGGATCTGGTACCCAAACCTCAGCACAAGAACATTATTGGAACAAAATGGGTATTCAGAAACAAGTTGAATGAGCAAGGAGAAGTAACAAGAAACAAAGCCAGACTTGTTGCACAAGGGTATAATCAACAAGAAGGCATTGATTACACTGAAACATTTGCTCCAGTTGTAAGATTGGAAGCAATCAGGTTACTTCTTTCCTATGCAGTTAATCATGGCATAATATTATATCAGATGGATGTCAAGAGTGCTTTTCTAAATGGTGTCATTGAAGAAGAAGTGTATGTCAAGAAACCTCCTGGATTTGAGGATATAAAATATCCTGACCATGTTTTTAAACTGAAGAAATCACTATATGGCTTGAAACAAGCTCCTAGAGCGTGATATGATAGACTAAGTAATTTCTTAATCAAAAATGATTTTAAAAGAGGACAGGTTGATACAACACTCTTCAGAAGGACCCTTGGGAAAAATATTCTTGTTGTGAAAATATATGTTGATGATATAATATTTGGTTCTACTAATGCATCTCTTTGCAAGGAATTTTCTAAGTTAATGCAGGATGAATTTGAAATGAGCATGATGGGAGAGCAGATGTTCTTCCTGGGAATTCAAATCAACCAATGAATAGATGGAGTTTATGTTCATCAATCAAAGTACACAAAGGAGCTTCTGAAGAAGTTCAAGCTTGAAGATTGTAAAGTGATGAACACTCCAATGCACCCTACGTGCACCTTAAGCAAAGAAGATGAATGAGCTAAAGTAGATCAGAAGCTGTACAGAGGTATGATTGGTTCTTTTTTATACCTCACTGCATCTAGGCCAGATATTTTATTCAGTGTATGCTTGTGTGCAAGATTCCAATCAGATCCTAGAGAATCTCATATGACTGCTGTCAAGAGAATCTTCAGGTATTTGAAAGGAACAACTAATCTTGGACTCCTTTATAGGAAATCCTTAGATTATAAGCTAATTGGATTCTGTGATGTTGATTATGCTGGTGATAGGATTGAGAGAAAGTCAACCAGTGGCAATTGTCAATTTCTGGGTGATAATCTTATATCCTGGGCTAGCAAAAGACAAACAACTATTGCTATGTATATAGCAGAAGCAGAATACATTTCAGCTGCAAGTTGTTGTACACAACTACTTTGGATGAAACATCAGTTGGAAGACTATCAGATAATTGCTAACAGTATTCCCATTTATTGTGATAATAGTGCTGCTATTTGTTTGTCTAAAAATCCAATTTTGCATTCAAGAGCTAAGCATATTGAAATCAAACACCATTTTATCAGAGATTATGTTCAAAAAGGAATTTTAGATATACAATTCATTGATACTGAGAATCAATGGGCTGATATATTTACTAAGCCTTTAACTGTTGAAAGGTTTGATTTTATAAAGAAAAAATTGAACATGCACTACGTGTCTGATTAAAGCTTGCTTGCTCCTGAATAGGATTTTAGGTTCTGAAGTTAGTTCAGAAGCAGTAGTCCATCAGAAGCTCTTTATTGAGGTTATGAGGAAAACTCGCTTCTGTTGATGACGTCAGCATCTGAAGTCCAGAAGCTGGATTTTATGCTTCTGAATAGTAGAGTTAGTGGAAACGTTGGGAGTTACTTTATTTGGTAACTTCTGGCCCAGTAACTTGGTAGTTACTCTGAAAGTTTCTGACGTGGCTTGTCTGTATTGGTGTATAACTTAAAAGGGCAATGCTGATTCAATTGCTTTGAAAGTATTTTCACGCGCCCCCAATTAGTGATTAATGTTATGTTTGTTTGTCTCTTTTGAATTGCAATCATTTTACTCTTAACACTTTGTCAATTCACACACTACTCACTCACAACAAACACATTTGCTTTCAAACCTGGTCTGGCGAAGTAAGCGCATTCTCTCAACCCTAGAACCCTAAAATCATCATCTTCTTCAATCATCATCATATGGCATCATCCAGCTCGCAACGAAAAGTGTCAGAATCTACATCAAGCATGCAAGGCGCATCAGAATCTGGGTCAGTTTACAAAGAAAAGACTATGTCTATTCCAATCAACTCTCTGATTGTCCAAATAGAATCACCAGTGGATTTTGCTTCACTTAAGAAGTATGATGTGGACATGAAAGGTTTGGTAGAAACTCAGAAGCTGTCTGAGTACTTCAAGATGCAGAATGGACCAACTTATGTGAACTTGGTCAAAGACTTCTGGTTAAGGGCTGAGGTCTTCAATGGAAAGCCTGCGAAGGTCGTAGGGAAACAAGGTGGGTCGAAGAAAGGAAAGATGACGGTGGAATTGAATCCCACCTCTTTCAGTAGCTTAGAGATAAGGTCTGAAGTGATGGGCATTCCTATAACTATCACTGAGGATATTATAGTTAAAGCTTGCAGAGTGGATGTTGAAGGCAGATTCCAAGAAATAGTAAAGAAGGAAGATGTCCTGCTAAAAAGCTACTACAACTTGCTTCTGGGTGGAGACTCAGAAGCCAAGCCTTCAGAAATGGAGATTCATAACAGGATGTTGGTGAAGTTCTGCACTGATTGCTTCTTTCAAAGAGCAGGAGGGTCTGATCAACCCAATCATCAACAGAAGCTAGCAATCTACTTCATGGCTATGTTTGAAAAGATAAATTTCCCAAGATATGTCATGGACCATCTCTGCTGGGCTATTAATGAAGGCACTGTCAAAGGAAGGAAACAAGTGCCATATGGAAGATTGTTGTCTGAGATCTTTCATCAGGGAAGAGTGCTGGATTTTCTGAAGAAAACAAGGGATGCATCTGATAAATGCTTTGAAGTCTCTACTGCTGAGAAAACTATCAGTAGCAAGACCTTAAATTCTATGCACATTTTCAAGAAAGCCCCTCAAGATGAAAAGTGGTTGGAGATGACCACAGAAGAAACTGAGATTATCAGGGACTTTTCTTCCATCTTTAAGGGAAGTAATCCTTAACACTTAGCGAAATCAGAAGCTGAGTATGTCTTGGAGGAAGATGTAAGCTCTCAAGAGGAATCTGCTCCTGTTAAAGGAAAGAAAGTTAAGGGTGTTACTGCATCAGGAACTGCTACTGATAAGGGCAAGCAATAGAAGGTTGCTAAGAGAAAGAGAGGGAAAGCTGAAACTGTTTTCCATAAAGAAAAGTTGGATGAAGCTCTGGATGAGCTAGAGAAAGAAGAAGCTGAACCCAAGCTGAAGAAGAAGAAGGCACCTTTACAGATGGAATCTTCCATGATTAAAGTGACTCCAGCCATGAAGAGGATGGCTAAGGAACGTTCTGATGATTTTTTAGCCAATAGGCGAGAAGTGAAAGCTATGAAAGAATTTCAAAGAGATGAGGAAGGAGAAATGATGATAATTGTGGAAGAAGCTGGTGTTGATAACATAGTGCAAAGACAGATGGGTCAGAATGAGAATCTTGGAACTCCAGAAGCTGATGCTTCAGGATCTGTTCCTCCAGCTGGAGCACCAAATGCTACCA
The DNA here is from genome assembly GCF_051527215.1 of Medicago sativa. Classification (NCBI taxonomy): domain Eukaryota; kingdom Viridiplantae; phylum Streptophyta; class Magnoliopsida; order Fabales; family Fabaceae; genus Medicago; species Medicago sativa. The sequence goes on along the minus strand of NC_140752.1, from coordinate 26,389,363 downwards.
CTTCAGTAGCTGGCTCTACAGTCATGGTATGTCAGATTCCAGTCACCTCTACCCCCATCTCACCCTCTTCACCACCTGCACTTGAGCAAGAAGAAGACACTTCTGTCTTAGATAATCTTGCTCTCCACTACTCAGGTGACTTACCCAAAGTCAAATCTACCTCAGAAAAAGCCTCTGAGACAACTCCAGAAGTAGTTGCTTCTGAAAAAGTTATTTCAGAAAGCCCCCATCAACAAACACCTGAACCACACAAATCCACATCACCCTCACAACAAAAATCACCATTAGATGACATTGACCCCCAACTCAACATTCAAACACCAACTTCACCACAACAACCACCAACCGATACTGAAATTGACTCCCAACTAAACCAACAACCAGAGCGAACTTTACCCAAACCCACTCCCATGGATATTGACAATCCTCAAGTCAATCTCCAAGCCTCAACCTCAACCTCACACATTGCTCCTGACCAACCATCATCCTCAACTCCATCTCAACAAATCACCATTCTAGAATCCAACCCTATTCAAGACCTTGTTCTTAGTGATTCTGACCAATCCTCAGACCTTGAAACTCTTGAACAACCACCTCTGGACATCCTGGAATCTGAATATATTGATGTAGAGCTACTCAAGATCCTCTCCTAAATGCATGATCTGGTGGATCAAAGAAGGACAATTGATCTAACCAATGCATATGAGGAAGAATGGGCATCAGTTCAGAAGAGAGCTACTGAATTGATAGAGACTGTTAAGAACAAGTGTGTCAGAATCAAGGGAGCTACTGTCAGAAAACTGCTAAGGGATCTGAAGCAAAGACTTAGAGCTGGAGGTCCAAGGCTGCTTCTGGCAAACAAGCCATTTTACTCATAAGGTGACTACATGACAAGAGAAGCTAGAATGTTCAAGCTTCTGAGGCAACAGATGGCACAGCAGCATCAAGAAGCTAGAGCAAGGGAACAGGCTCTTCTCCAGAGGCAACAAGTTCTTGAAGAACTGTTAAAGAAGCAAGCATAAGAAATGGAGAAGATGAAGAAACAACAACAAACCAACCCTTAGTTTCACACCTTAGTGTTATCTTTTGTTTGTTGTTTGTTTTAGCTACTTTAGTTCTTGCTTCTGAAACTTTCTTGTTTTACTTGTTACTGCTTCTGAATGCTTTATTGGTTCTGATTCATGAATGTCTGGATATTTTTGTTCTTATACATATTCATTGCTTTGATTTACTTAGTTATTTATGCTTTGATTATATTTTGGATGAGTTTATAGGTTCTAATTTTTTTTATACTCTCTTGTGTTTGAGTTTTTCTCAAATCTTTTTGTCTTGATTACTTATTTGCTTTTTGCTAATGACAAAAGGGGGAGTATATGTGATAGTATTTAAAGGCTCTGAGCCCCATTAATGATATTTGAAATTTTTTGAAAAACTTCTATCTTTTTGTTTTACCTAAAGAAGGGTGTATCAAAAAAAGGGGGGGTATCAAATTTCAAATAAAATTAATTGAACCATTCTTCTTATCTATAAGTTAATTCTTTCTAAATTTTTAGCTCTGATATTTTTATTGTGCGTAAAATGAATTTAATTAACCTGGATAGAACTTAGGGGGAGCTTACAAACCTCACCTTAAAGACTATCAGACTCAGGGGGAGTTTGAGCTTACAAACCTCAGATTCTGAGCTTACAAACCTCAGAACCCCAAAATCAACTTGTTAATTAGATTAATAACAATCGATCAATTTTAAATACTATTGTTTGTCATCATCAAAAAGGGGGAGATTGTTGGAACAAAATGTGTTTAACAATGAACCTTAAAGGGTTTTGATGATAACAAGGTATTAAAAATTGTAAATTGGACTAGCTAATATTTGTTCAAGTGTACAGGACCATAATTAAAAAGTTACATCATTTATTGGTTCAGAATGAGCAAATAAAAAGCAAAAGGAATCAACAAAATTGAAGCTTAGACGCTCCTGAAGGCAACTCGCTGCTGAAGAGAAAAAGCGCTCCTGAAGTAAAGCCGGTCCTGAAGTTAGTAAAGTGCTCCTGAAGAATAGTGCTCCTGAAGACAAGAGGTCCAGAAGCGCCACATCATCAGAAGCTGAGTTATCAGAAGTTGCATCATCAGAAGCTACATTATCAGAAGCTGCCTCAGCAGAAGTCATTTCACCAGAAGCTTAAGATCAACTGAATTTGAGGAATTCAAGGATTCAAGAGTTGTGTCATGGATAGAAATTCATCAAAGGACAACAAAAGATCAGTGGAATTTTGCAACGGTCATTTCAAAGGTGTTTGAAGACATGTGCTTGCAATTTTGGATGAAAACGTTGACATTGTACTTTGTACGAACTGTACAACCACCTTCTCCACTACTCTATTTTGTGTCCACGCTACAAGACAAGAAAACAGCTCCAGAATACGGTTTCGCCTGCATAGATGTTCCTTTGGATTAGGAATGGATTTCAAATTGGTTCTTCATAGGACAACAACTAAATCAGGCAAAAGATCATTGGTGAAAGATCAAGCTTCAACAACGACTCTTTGATGTGCTGGCAATTTCACAACGTCTCTTTCACACCTCTATATAAAGGAGTGAAGACTTAGAGAATTGGCAATGCTGAACAACAGACTCTCAACATTTTTACAAGTGCCAAACCTCTGCTGAAATTGTTCTGCATTCACTTAGAATTTCTGTGTCTCAAAGTCATATCTTAGAAATCCTTAAGTCATTGAGTCTGTATCTGATTTGTATTGTGAGCACCTCTGATTGTATATCAAGTGTTCAACCTTAAACAATTTTCTGTGTAATTTTGTTTAGAAGTCTCTTGCAGTTGTGCTTGGGCAAAGGAAGTCTCTTGCAGTTGTGCTTGAGCATAGAAATCTCTTGATTGTGTTCTTGAGCATAGGAAGACTCTTGCAAAGTGTGCTTGAGCAAAGGAAGTCTCTTGCGTGTGTGCTTGAGCAATTGTAATCAGATATTACTCTTAGTGAAATCTCCTTGGAAGTGCAAGGGGGACTGGACTACTTCCGGTTTGTGGAAGGAACCAGTATAATTGCTTTGTGTCGTTCTTCTTCTCTCTCTCTCTCTCTCTGTTTTATTCCACTGCATTCAGATTCTGATTATCACTTCAGAAGCTGTTTCACTTAGCTTCTGATCAGTGTGTTCAGTTGTTAGAGAAACGAAGAATTTTTCAAAACACGATTCAACCCCCCTTCTTGTGTTTTTCTCACCTTCATATTTAAATAATAATTCAACAAATAATCAAATACTTAAAGGTGTTACTCTTCACCATTCATCACATAATAAAAATTCCATCATATAATATAAAGTCACGGTTGAAAATAAGTCTCAACATCATATAGTCATGTATCATATCTCAAAGTAAATACATTAACAAATTGCACTCATGGTTCCTCAACAAAATCTGATAACATAAATATAACTCCCAACAGTCCTAATTAGAGTAATCCTATACTAAACTCCAAAAAAAATGCGGTAAAGATGAGTAGGCTCCAAAGCCGTCCTCGAAATACTCACACCGACTAAGCGTTCTCAACCTGCAAGTCTACACCCCAAGGATGTAGGCGACCAAACAGCCATTAGAGATTAAGATATTTGTTCAACATAAAGGAAATATGAATGCATGCATACTATTTAAGATAAACGACAACATCATATAAGCATACAAATATTCATATGAGTTCGCATTTAATTATTAATTGACTATAACACACTTCAAAACATCATCACCAGAACATAAACATGTATTCACATCATTAAGTAATAACCAAACTGAATACATAGATTCACGTATCATCACCATCGTCAAATCACATATTTTCCACATAGTGACACATAATCAGTTCACAACATCTTCACATAGTCAAATACACAACTTCCACATATACTCAACTGTATGCAATGTTCCTACTTGACTCTATATGCATATGATATCGTTTTTGTTATCAGAGGTATGTTTCTGAGTGATCCCACTATCGTCATATCATCATTTTTCACCATCGTTAAATTTGAATGACCATGAATGCATGAACATTTCATTATGACTCAACAATGCATAACTTGACTCAACAGTTACACATCAACAATATCGTCATATAATCAATATATCAACATCGTTATATCATCATATCAAATCAAAATCATCATGTCATCATCATTATATCAACATCATTATATCATCATACCAAATCAACATCGTCATATCAATCATCCCTGATAAGTCAATAATAAGTAGTTTTTAACTGGTTATTTTCATAGAATTTAGTTTGTTTAGGTTTCTCTTTGGAACTATTTTACTGCAATTTGTTTGTTTTTGTTTCAGGATTTCAAATGATGGAGAATCAAGTCTTAAAGCAAAAGAATGGGTCTAAAAGCATGATTGAGGCATGAAGCATAAAGATGCATGATTCGAAGCCTACTTGAGAGGAGAACGATGGGAATTTCTGTCCATTCTATCACGCACGGTCATGCCTACAAAAGCACTGACCGTGCGCCCCTTTTAAGTAACCGTGCTGTGAAAATGTCAAACCACTGGCACGGACCGTGCCAAGCTGAGCACGGTCGTGCACGATCTCGTGAAGCTCCCTTGGCTGCTTTTGCAAATTCTTAATGGATTTTGAGGAGTTTTATTCTAAATTTTTTGATTTGGCCTCATTCCTTGATTGTATTGAGCATAGTTCAACTACTCGAGACTTTCAACAGCACTACCTAGTTGGCATTTAACGCCAGTATGGCTCCACAAACTTCACATGGTGGTGAAACAGGAGCAGGTGTGACAACACTTACACTTAATTTATCAAATTTTTGAAAAAGTGTGTCCACCTTAGCATTCAAACGATCAAGGGCAGAAGCTTCATACATATCTGCCTCTTTTTTAGAGGATGATGGAGCAACAACAATGATGGCTCTTTCACTTGTCCACTGATAGTGGTTTTGAGCCAAGGTCCTGGATCAAAGAATATGTTGTTATGTAAGTTTTATTCATCAAAGCTCCACCTGCAGCTGCATCAACATTCATTTTTATGGTATACAAAAGACCATTATAGAAAGTATGGATAATTAGCCACTTCTCTAAATCATGATGGGGGAAAAGCCTAAGCATTCCTTTGAAACGCTTCCACACATCGTAAAGAGATTCCCCATCTCTTTGAGTGAATCGTGTTATTTGATCCCTCAATTGAGCAGTTTTACCGAAGTAAATCCGCAAGTGCACAGTTTACCGAAGTAGTAAAAAGAGTATAATTTGATAAGGATTAAGTCCATTAAACTAATCATAATCCCAGAACAAAAGTGATACACTCATCTCATGACTACTTCTGCAGGCATAGAGAGAAGAAAGAAGGAGGGAGAGAGAGAGAGAGAGAGAGAGAGAGAGAGAGAGAGAGAGAGAGAGAGAGAGAGAGAGAGAAGAAGAAGAAAGAAAGAAGGAAGAAGAAGAAGAAGAAGAAGAAGAAGAAGAGAGAGAGAGAGAGAGAGAAGAAGGAAGAAGAAGAAGAAGAAAGAGAGAGAAGAAGAAGAAGAAGAAGAAGAAGAAGAAGAAGAAGAAGAAGAGAGAGAGAAGGAAGAAGAAGAAGAGAGAGAGAGAGAGAGAGAGAGAGAGAGAGAGAGAGAGAGAGAGAAGAAGAGAGAGAAGAAGAAGAAGAAGAAGAAGAAGAAGAAGAAAAGAAGAAGAAGAAGAAGAAGAAGAAGAAGAAGAAGAAGAAGAAGAAGAAGAAGAAGAAGAAGAAGAAGAAGAAGAAGAAGAAGAAGAAGAAGAAGAAGAAGAGAAGAAGAAAGAAGAAGAAGAAGAAGAAGAAGAAGAAGAAGAAGAAGAAGAAGAAGAAGAAGAAGAAGAAGAAAGAAAGAAGAAGAAGAAGAAGAAGAAGAAGAAGAAGAAGAAGAAGAAGAAGAGAAGAAGAAGAAGAAGAAAGAAGAAGAAGAAGAAGAAGAAGAAGAAGAAGAAGAAGAAGAAGAAGAAGAAGAAGAAGAAGAAGAAGAAGAAGAAGAAAGAAGAAGAAGAAGAAGAAGAAGAAGAAGAAGAAGAAGAAGAAGAAGAAGAAGAAGAAGAAGAAGAAGAAAGAAGAAGAAGAGAAGAAGAAGAAGAAGAAGAAGAAGAAGAAGAAGAAGAAGAAGAAGAAGAAGAAGAGAAGAAGAAGAAGAAGAAGAAGAAGAAGAAGAAGAAGAAGAAGAGAAGAAGAAGAAGAAGAAGAAGAAGAAGAAGAAGAAGAAGAAGAAGAAGAAGAAGAGAAGAAGAAGAAGAAGAAGAAGAAGAAGAGAAGAAGAAGAAGAAAGAAGAAGAAGAAGAAGAAGAAGAAGAAGAAGAAGAAGAAGAAGAAGAAGAAGAAGAAGAAGAAGAAGAAGAAGAAGAAGAAGAAGAAGAAGAAGAGAAGAAGAAGAAGAAGAAGAAGAAGAAGAAGAAGAAGAAGAAGAAGAACTTTTATTGATGGAAATAATTGTCACATAAAATTCACAAGAACAAAAGATGAGGAGATATGTCTGGTGGCTGCTCTATTTATAGCCTAAAACTAACTTAAGCCCCATGAAATAAATCACTAGAATGTTCACAAGGAAACCCATGGGCTTTAGGTTAGAAATATTACAAAAAGGGCAGCTGGAACCTTGGCATGACCGTGCATGTGCAGGCACAACCGTGCCTGTTAAGTAAGCAAAAGAAGCAAAAGGGAAGATGGGTATCGAGCACGGCCTTGCCACCATAGGCATGGGTCGTGCCCAGCTCTCTGGAAAATGGCACTTCTTTGAACACTTGGAGGCACGACCATGCCTGATATTTTTGCACAGGATCTTTATATTTTTGTCTCCAATCAGCTCCAAATCATGCTCTAGATCCTTTCATCCTTTAATCATGCTCCAAAACCCTTTCTTTTGCTCTAAGACTTAATCTTTCACCATATTTGTTCCTGAAATTAAATAACAAGCAATTGAAGTAAAATAGTTCTAGAAAGTAAAATAAAACACATAAAATCTAAATAAAATAAACTAAAATAAACACTTAAAAACACTAATTATTGACTCATCAGTTTTCATAGCTAGATACCAAAATATCCATAAGACCCATATTTTTGTCCAAGTAATCATATGCAATCAGCTTGCATTGAACTTGTTGCCTTTGAAAATTTGTAACAACTTGAGTAGCATCTTTCCTAGCATCCAAATTCAATTTTGGAAGACATAGAACAAGAAGTCTCAAAGTGTTATCGTTAAAGAACTCTTGAGTCAACTGCGAACAAGCTTCAGGAACTGGTTCAGCTTCACTATTTACATACAAAATCGTTCTAATCTCTCTCAAATTCTTAAACAACTTGATCATCTTGTCATTATCACGTTTGTTGTCAGAAGAACTAGAATTTTGGAGGAGACAGAGAAATCTCTAGTATTACGAACAATGTCGAAAGGAGTATAAGGCTTAGGCTTGAAGAGGCTCTTAGATTCAGTCAGAGGTGGTGGTTCAGAATAAACCACCACCTCTAACGAAGGGCTTATTCGAAGCCCTGTGGGTTTAGAAACGCGCACACCTATTTTTAAACAACTCAAATCGTTTTCATACAGAATCGTTTTCATCTCTCTCAAATTCTTAAACATATCGATCATCTTGTCATTATCATGTTTGTTATCAGAAGAATTAGAATTTTGGAGGAGACGGAGAAGATTTCTAGTATTACGAACAATGTCGTAAGGAGTACGAGGCTTAGGCTTGGAGAGGCTCTTAGATTCAGTTAGAGGTGGTGGTTTAGAATAAACCACGTCCTATAATGAAGAGCCTCTTCGAAGCCCCTTGGGTTTAGAAACGCACTCACCTATTTATATGGATTGCGTTGGGATATTTTATATCTATCGATCGAGAATGAATGAATCGAGAATCGATTTCTATGCTGATACTAAAAAAGTTTAGAATGGATGAAGATGGTAATCGATCCATAGACATGGAATTGACAAGGCATACTATTCTACCACTAAGCTAGGTAGCATTTGCCTTCCTTCATGGTATTAACTAACTCTTTCATAGATAAATATAGTACTGTGTTTACTCATGCTTGGAATTTTCACTAAACATTTTTTGAAGGACTCAATGCACATAGTAGGTACACTTTAAGTAACAATTATAAATTCAGTGAAAAACAAAGCATCAATTATACACGCACCAATATGTTAATCCTTTTTTGATGAAAAATGAAACTTGTAAAAATGAAAGTAAAATCAACATAATCAATAAAGCAAGCATGTTCGATTTAGTTAGAGCAAAAAGCAGCGTCCAAATATCTCAAAAATAGGCAAAACTAATTAATTATTTATACGAAAATGTTTGGAGGTATTTTTTGGTGATGATCGGAATTTGAACCTCAGACCTTGCATATTTTATGCATTGTTCATACTTACTGAGTTAAGTTTACGATGACAAATGTTTGGAGGTATTGCTACTCCCATAAAAGTTTTTGATATTTCTTTTAACACGCCAAAATAAAATATCATTAAGACAACTTTTCAACATAAGGCTTGTTCTCTCAAAAAAAAAAAAAACATAAGGCTTGTCAAAAAAATACCACAAAATACAATATGTCAAAACAAGTTTTGTAACAGCATCAAACAGAAAAAACAAAGCTACATAGAGACAGATAACAACCATTAAAGAGGATGAGTCCTCCAAAATTGGCACTCAAAATCAAAGTTTTTTTTTTTTTTTTTTATCATTATTTATGTTTGACTCTCAAGGTTTCCAAGCCAATCAAAACCACACTAAAGTAATTAAGCAGTGCCCCTTTACTGAATTACTCTTGCTCACTATATGCTTTGAGGCCAAGCAAGAAGAATGATAATTGATTGACAAAACCCATTTTTATAAAAAATAAAATAATTAAATAAATATAAATGTTTGTGGACATTGTTATTCCCATCATATTTTTCCCTTTTTTTACAGAACTTATTAATTATTTATATCATATTACTTTGGACTTCCATTCCAAATTAAATAAAAGAATCCAGTCAAATATATTGATCATTTTACCATTTAAAAAAGACAAGTTATAAAATCAATAGAATAAGTAAAGTATAAGCATGTTAACATTATAAATCAGATGAAGAGAATCCAGTCAAATAAAAGTACGGACTAAAATTGCAATTTTTTTTTTTTGAGAAAAGGATAAAAAATTCATGATCGCAGGTTGCAATGACTATAAAGATGAAAAATGATATAAATTGGGTGGAAAAGAAACATTAACCAACCGACAGGCAAGGAGAAACATAGGTTAGTTTCCTTGCTTTAGAATTGAAGTGATATGAATAGATATGGTAGTTAGAACCACTCACTTCTCAGTCCTTAATTTACTATAAGAAAAAAAAAACAAAAATTAAATAATGAGAGACAAACACGCTTCTTTTTTTTGTATTTCACATAGAAACACCTTTGGTAATCTTTGACATACAACGACACTACCTTAGAGTCGTAGAAAAAGTCTCTTCCTTACACTTGTCACTAATTCTCATGTTGTGAAACAACTATTGCATTAATCTCTCTCATCCATAAATCAATACTCCAACTAAAAACTAGGACTACTACTCCTTAATTAGTTCACCATACAAACCCTTCAACAACTATCACTACAAGAGCAAACTCCACCTTGTGCTTCATCCTTCAACTCACTTCCACCATCTTCCATCTATGCAACTCTCTCTAAAAAAAATCAATGTGACTCTTTCTCTCATCTCCCCCCTTCTTTTTTTTTCTTTTTTTTTGTTCATTTGTTTTACACCATTCAACATAGTGGTTATTCTTAAAATTGTATGGCTTTGATTGTGGATCAACAATCAAACTTCAAACACTTTTGTAAAATTTGCAAAAAAGGCTTTGGATGTGGAAGAGCATTAGGAGGACATATGAGAGCTCATGGCATAGGCGATGAAACAAGTCAAATGGACAACGATGATCCAGCGAGCGACTGGGAAGGTGGAAATGTCCCACCAAGTAACAAACGTATGTATTCTTTAAGAACAAATCCTAATAAGCTAAAAAGTTGTAGGGTGTGTGAGCATTGTGGCAAAGAATTTTTTTCTTGGAAATCATTCCTCGAACACGGAAAATGCAACTCAGATGACGCGGATGAAGAGTTTCTCATATCCTCTCCAGAATCTGACGCCATGGCAGATGATGGTGATGGCGTCAATGGCAGGAGAGGATGTGGCGGGTCGAAAAGGAAAAGGTCGATGCGAACTAAAGTAGGCAGTTATAATAACAATTATAATAATCCTTCAAGTGAAGAAAAAGATCTAGCAAATTGTTTAATGATGTTGTCCCATGCTATTGTTGATCCTCTTGAGGTTGAACCGGAAGAATCATGTGCCTCGGCTAGCAAAGATGAAGAAAGAAGAAACCCTATGAATTTCATTGCACCATTGTCTTATAGAATTCCCTATGAAAACAACAATAACAACAATAAGGCCAAAGGTGTTGCAAAAGGGTTATTTGAATGCAAAGCATGCAAAAAAGTTTTCAACTCACATCAAGCATTAGGTGGCCATAGAGCAAGTCACAAAAAGGTTAAGGGATGTTTTGCTGCAAGGCTTGATCAAAACCCTGAGGATAGTATTGTTGAGGATGATGTCATCACACAAGATGAATTTTTTCCTTCAAAACCAAACTCATCTCTACAATTTGATCATGGCACTTCCAATAACCCTACATTAATGGCTTCTTCATCCAAGAGAAAATCCAAAGTGCATGAATGCTCAATTTGTCACAGGAGTTTCTCTTCTGGACAAGCATTAGGTGGTCACAAGAGATGTCATTGGATCACATCAAATGCACCCGACACATCAACATTGGCTAGGTTTCAACAATTTCAAGACCAAATAGAACAAATACCTAAATTTGATAACTCTTCTGAGCCAATTGATCTCAAACTTGACCTTAATCTTCCAGCTCCGACGAATACACAAATTTACTTGCAACCAACATGGGGTGCAAATTCAAGTGCAACAAAGGACAACATCATCAAAGAGGATAACAATAGCAAACAAAATCAAAACAATAACCTAGTTGATCAAAATAATGAAACTCAAGAGAACAACAAAAATAACAACCTTAATGCATTGGTACAAAATGTTGATAACGAAGATGATAGGAAGGTCAAGCTGGCAAAATTAAGTGAGTTAAAGGATGTAATTAACATTGGTGGAAGTTCTTCACCATGGTTGCAAGTTGGAATTGGTACAACAACTGATGTGAGGAATGATACGTAATTATATTTTTCCTTTCTTTTTTTTCTTCTTTACTTTTTTTTTTTTTTTTTACAAAAACACCATATGAGGTAAAGATTGATCCCAATTTAGAGTTTTTATCTTTGTTTAGTATTTTTTTTACACCCTAAACCAAGAAAATGTAAGTATGTATACAGACATGATCATATCTATAAACGTGTTTAGCATTATACCTCAGTTTTGTTTTCTCCTTTTGTACATTTTATAATATGAAGTTATTACATTTATGAATAAATTAAAGGTTCACCTTTTTGCAGAACTTATTCTTCTACATTGTTTTTTATTGCATCTGAGAGAATCATGCTTCCTTCTTATGGATAAGAAGTGCTTTAATAACTTGTCATATCTAATAACCATTTCTTTATTGCATTCTCACACTCTCCACTGTTTTGTAGAAATAAAGGGCACGTTCAGAAGTTCTAGTTCATATGGAAAAAATGTCAAAATTGTTAAATCGGATGTCGTGATTAATTAGGGTTTGAATCATGCATTTTTCATCTGTGTATTTGAGTTTTTAGTGACTATTGTTATTTCATCTATTTACAAAAAAAATACATATGGGGGAAGTGAATGTAATATGAGGGAAGGTCAGTGAGCTTACATAATAGAAAAAGGTGACTTCGTTCTTTAGACATAAAAAGAGGAAGGTGTGTAATTTTCTAGTTTGGAAAATATTTACGTGGCATTGAGTTTTGGTGATATATATCGGTGACATTATTATATTTTAGTGAGAGAATGTTGTATGAATAATTAAAATAAATTATTTTTGATGAGAATAATTAGTTATGAGAGGGATAAAGACAATGTCACTAAAACTCAATGTCAAGGTACAACCCTCTTTATCTCTCTTATAAATTCTTTTTTTTCTCTCTTACTTTTTCCTTATTTTTTTTATATCATTCTCTTTCTTGCATTTTGCAGGAGAGGATCCATTCATATAATTTCAACCTTATAATCGAACTTTCAATTCTAAAGTTGAATTGCAAGAAAAAACATATGAAGTTGAATCCATAACTATATGTTTCATAAACAAAAATATCAATAATTATAATTGTTAGTCAATTATATGGTTTGGAGGCTTCTGATCTTAATTACTATATCTAATACGCACTTTAGAAAACTATAAAAGCATTTTATAACATATTGTTGATGGAAACTAAGAGGTTGGTTGAGTTCGTTCAACTGTGATTCTCGTTGTTTCAAGTGATTAACATTGAGGGAGGAACTATGTCCCTCAGTCGTTGGTTCCCTACTTTTCCAGTAGAGCAATAAGCACAGTTGTTTTTAGGTTTAAGCTATGTAACATCCCGATTTGTATTATTAGTTTATTATTATTATTATTATTATTGTTATTATTATTATTATTATTATTATTATTATTATTATTATTATTATTATTATTATTATTATTATTATTATTATTATTATATTTGACGTGGTTGAATTGATGGGTTGGTTTATTATTATGATAGAGGTGTATGAGTAAATAGAAGGTTTAAGTGAGAAAACGAGTAGTGTTTTATTTGTGGAGAAAAATAAACATGATAGAAACTAAGCCGTGATGTGAGAAAACCAAACCCAAACAAGAGAATATAAATAGATTGCAGTCTTGAAAAATTAGGGTTAGAGCTCATAAGAAACATTTGAGAGAAGATGCAAGAAGGGGGCTAAAAGAGGAGAACTCTAGGAGGCTATAATAGAAGATTGGAGGAAGATTCATTAATTGGAAAGACTTGCTTTGGTGATTATTAAGGTAAGGGGGAGATTATTTTCACATATGGGATTTATGAGCAAATGGATAGTAAAGGGTTGTATGATTCTTCTTTATTTTCATGTTCTTATGAGGAATTGATGTGGAATTCGTGCTCTAATATGTTGTTGTAATTATTTGTGAATCCATGATATTGATATGCTAAATCTATGATTTGATTGTGTTAATGTTGTGGTTTTGAGTTTTATGTTTAAATGAGTGAAATTCATGAAATTTGATGCATGATTGGTGTTTTAATGTGTTGTAAGTGCTTATTTAAATTGTTTTAACCATGGGTAATATTTTTGGATGATTTGGGTGTGTTGGGGTTGATTTATGAGCCTTAGAGAAGTTTAAATGGCGAAAATCACGTTTTCAATAAGCTGGAAAAAAAACAGTAATTTTGCTGTCACCATGTGTTTCTTGCTGTCTCAGATTGAAAAACTTCTGTTCTGAATTGGGTTTAGGTGTCTTTATGAAAGTTATAGATATGTATGTTAGATTTCTTTTGCCTTTGGGTTGACTCCATTTGGAAATCTACAATTTATGATATAATCAAAATACTACACAAGGGCTAGTAAGGTCGTGTACCCTTTCCAGGCTTAGGAAAGCCAACATTTTTCACCCCTTTCTATTCTGAACTGAGTTTATGTGTCTTCATGAAAGTTGTAGATATGGATGTTATCTTTCATTTATCTTTGATTTGATTCCATTGGATTTCTAGAACTTGAGTTATGATCAAAATACTACACGTAGATCATACTGCATTTTTCATGAAATCTCAGCATAACCTTTTTCAGTGGCCTATGAGAATTAATTAACTTGATTTTTGGCCTAGATATTGAACTACTGCAATAAAATGTATAACCTTGGAAAGTTTTTTTTTATTGTGGTGGTTTAATTAGTATGTATAAGCATGCAACCTTGATAAACTTGAATGTTGGAAACTATATGATGAATTGAATTGAAGAATTAATGAATGATGAGTTGTGATAATTATATGATGATGGACATTTAATGATGTGAAAGTGATGAGTAATTGTTGAGTTATTTAAACATGTGTAAATGATGAATTATTTGACTAAGTGTAATTTGTGAATTGTTTAATGATGTGAGATTAAGGTGATATTTGAAGTGGTCATATAATGAAGTGATTATATAACTATGAGATTAAATAAAGTTGTATTAAATAATGAAGTGATTATATGACAATGTGTTGATGTAAAGATGTGTTATAAATGTGTTGATATAAAAATGTATAAATGATGAGTACTTGAATTATATATGATGAGGAATATTTGATGATGTATAGTGATGGAATAGTTGATGATATATGATGATGAGTATTCAATAATATTTGAAGAATTTAAGAGGTATTGTTTAAGGATATTTAAGAGCAGGGGCGTCCCTGAGGGGGTGCAAACAGCTCAAACGAGCTGGGCCTCCCTCAAGGATGGGCCTCAATTTTTTTTAAACCCAGTAGTAATAGTATCTCCAATAAAAAAAATAGTATTGCTTTTTAGGCCCCCTTAATATCTCCATTCCAGCAACTTCCATTCCAATCATAGATGGCTGGAAAAGGACTTCTAGGCAACGGAACCTCTCAGCCCCAATTATGATAACTTGTCCATTAGGAAGTTCATAGTTTTTCTATTCTAGAAGCATTAGTTTTGCCACATTATCTACTCTAGATAATTATCACCAAATTGACCTCTTAATAATCTTACATGTCTAACCTCACCAAATATACCTCTTCAAAAAAAAAAAACCTCACCAAATATACAATACAAAGAGTTGATTGATGAATTTGCTTCAGTAAATACACGTAGGAAGTCTCGTTTTGGTGCGAATGAAGACTCTTTTTGAACGTATTCGCCTAAACTCGTTTTATATTATCTATTGCTCTTTTAAAAAAAATACGTTTTGATTTTATCACTGGCCTCTTTTCATTCCCTGAGCCGAGCCTCCGAATTCTCAGGGACGGCCCTGTTTAAGAGGTATTGACAAAGAGCTTACATTGAATGTTGAAAATTGAGAAATTAAAATAAAATCTAAAAACTCTATTTCACTAAAAATATCTCAATAAGCTAAAAATAGTAAATCCAACTCTGAAAATATGAATATGTTTTTCAAGCGTTTTTGGAACATGGTATAGAAAGAAGTAAAATGGCTTCCATATACGGAGTCAGAAGGAACAAAATGAAAGGTATTGGATACATAGAGAATGAACAAAACTCAAATGTTCATAGTTTAATTGTACCAAAACATGCCATTTGTTTCTATTGTTTAAAAAAGGCGCATAATAAAAGGTTTTGCTCAATTTTGAAAGCCTAGATTGAAAATATTGAAGAGTAAACAATCTTATAGAACTAACCCAAGAGTACCCATGAAAATATGGGTACATGAGGATCAAATTGTCTCTGTTGTAGATTCTCTTAGTGTACTTGCAGTGAGTACAGAAGTTCGGTTAGAAAGTTGTCTGACTGATTTGGATTTTAGTATTTGAATAGAACATGTTTTGGAAATGAAAGGGCGGCCTCACAGGTTTATGGGATTTTAGATCTTAAAAGTGTAAGTTATTCGAGGCCTATGAGTTACAATTAAATAACTTAATGGATCTAAGTGTAACAAAAAATACTAAAAAGATTAACTTGTTACAATTAAATACCTTAAAGAACATAAATGATACGAATTTTTTTTAACTAATTTGTTACGATTAAATAACTTAAAAAACCTCCAATATAATTTAACCAAAATACTCCCTCCGTCCCTATATGTAAACACCCTTTTATTAGAGGGAAATGGTGGTTACATATAGGGACGGAGGGAGTAAAATTAATGGAAAATGAAGGGTTTTTGTGGCAAAGAGAGAATGGAAAACAAAGCGGTTTGACTTCGAAGGAGGCTCCTTTCTCAGTATATAAAAGACGTTAGGGTTTCCCTATTCTTCCACCACAAACTCGCTCAAAGTTGTCTACGGGTAAAATTGCATTGCATTCCAATTTACAACCGCCGATGGAGTCAGTGGCCGCAAAGAAAAGAAAGGTGAGCACCACCTATATACCTGATGATATAGCTTTCTCTATTCTATCTAAATTGCCTATTAAATCTATTAAGAGATTTGAATGTGTTCGCAAATCATGGTCTCTCTTATCTGAAACCCATCGTTTCATGAAAATGTTTCGCAATAATCTCTTGTCTAATTCTCACCGATGTCCTTATTACGACGGGGCATCTCTGCTACTAAAGGATTTTGAACTTGGTCAAGACGTTTTCTATTCTATTTCTGGTGAAGGGTTTGATAACAAAATTAAATTAGATTTCTCAAATCCATATGCAAACCCCGACAATTTTCGTATTTTTGGTTTTGGTAGTATTAATGGCACACTTTGTCTCCATCATGCTCATATATGGGGCAAAATTATATTGTGGAACCCATCGACCCATGCAATAAAGCCCATTCCTCCCACTCCGGATGATTTAATTGAGTCGGGTATCCCAAATGTTGAGCATTTTCTTACTATACATGATACGTTTTATCTTCATGGATTTGGTTATGATGATCTTAGGAATGACTATAATGTCATTTGTTATGTATCTCTTGGTGGTGAACATGCTGGATACGGAGATATGTCTTTAGACCCATTCTGGGAGATATATAGCTTAAGAACTGACTCATGGAGGATACTTGATGTTGACATGCCTTTTTCATTGGCATGTATTGACGGCACTCAAGTCTACATGGATGGTGTGTGTCATTGGTTGGCTGAAGAAGTTGATGATTCCCGGGAGGGACCATGTTTGGTATCCTTTTACTTGAGCAATGAGGTGTTCTTCATAACATACATACCCTCATACATAGATGATTGTTTCGATCTTCACACATTGTGGATAAACTTGGCGGTGTTAAATGGGTCCATTGCATTGATCTCATATCATGAAGAGACGACTAAGTTTCACATATCAATTTTGGGTGAATATGGTATAAAGGAATCATGGACCAAACTCTTCATTGTTGGACCGTTGTCTTGCATTGAGCGTCCTATCGGAGTGGGTACGAAAGGAGAAATATTCTTCATCAGGAAAGATAAAGAACTAGTTTATCTTGATTTAAGTACTCAAACAATTGTGGAGCTTGCTTGCAAAGAAGTGAATTCTATTGATCGGATAGTAATATACAAGGAAAACATCCTTCCAATTGGAGGAATAAGTAATTAGTTATTGTTTTTGTTTTCACCAGGAGCAAAATGATTGTCGTCATTGGAATAGCACCTTGTATGCAAACTGTCTTGTTAATTAGAATCCCGGAGATTGCTTGAATCGGTAGCGGGCCATTATCCTTGTATCGTCTCTGATGCTTATATGGTGCTGTTTTCTGGTCTGTGGTTGCTGTTTGGCAGTGGGTGTTCTCGAAGTTTCTTTGGTTGATCCCACCTTTTTTATGTGCAGCCTTCAGGCTTGTTCTGTGTGTCTTCCTTGCAGCCTTGCAAGGTTTTCTGTGGTCGTGTTTTCTTCTGCTTTGCTTCCAGCAGGGGTGTGTGTGATGTTTTTAATTTTTGTTGTTTGTTGTTTTTAGGGTGCTTTAGTCGAGAGTCCCTTTTGGTTGTATTGCTTTATCAATTTTATTTTGAATGTTTAGTCTGTTTCTAATTGCAAACTTATTTGATTTCCATATCAATGAAAATAATGATCTTTTGCCTTTAGTGAATGACCTCCAGTTTTATGGAAAACTTTATAATCTGAAGTGATGAGCAATAAATCTATATTTGAACTTTCATTACTTTCTACCAGGAATATTCATGTCACTATTTTTAGTTTTTTGTTTTATTTTATTTTGTATCCGAAACCAAAATAATAAACTTGGCCTGTTCAAGGTTGGTGGCTTACTTCAAATCAATTATTAAGAATCTTATTAGTTTTAGTAAATTAGCCAAAGACCACTAGGTTATTTCGAGTTCAATTTTGATTTTTGTCGTGTGAAATGTCATGGTTATTACCAGGTCTAGAACTTTTTTTTTTTTTTTTGAAGAAGCTAAATTGCCCACCTAAATTGGCGCCGGAGAGAATCGAACTTGAGACCTTGCGGAGGAGCACACTCCCAAGACCCAAGCCAATACCACCGAGGTCTTGAACTTGATGGCCATTAATGTAGCTTGAAGAATCTACTTCACCAGCCTTTTAATGTTCCTTATACTAATTTTTTCAAACGACCACCTGACTATACCTTCGAACGAGTTTTTGGTTATGTCTGTCATATCTGTCTTTCTTTGATGGTAGACTCTTCATTTGCTGCCATCCTTTTGTTGTTGTCCTTTGTCAGGCAGAACTTTGTGCATGTGATGTTGATGACACTGTTCCTAGTTGATATTGGGCATCTGGTATTGTTTTTAACATTATTTCGGAATTGATAGGTAGCTTTTAAATGTCAGTTTGAGCGTTGGTAACTCTATAGGGTGGATATTTAATACAGTAATCCAAAATCTTATGACATTGTGAAGTTGGTAGAATGTAATTTGCAACCAAGATATTGTTTCCTTAATTATGCCGTCTTTCATTTTTGTTTGGTCTGACTCCTCTAACACAAGCTGCTAGACTACCACAATGTGGTGAACCAAGATTTGAATTCCGGTTGGAAGAGCTACCCCACATTTATTATGCCGACACCGGCGACACACCTCAAATGAATTAGTAACTTTAAATTTAAATGTTATCTTTGCAGGGTGTTTGGTCATTTACAAATGAAGTTATAAAACCATAGAGAAATATGGCTAGTGAAAATTCAAAATAGTTTTATCCTCTTTAAGAAATGTGCATATACTTTATCTTTTCTGATGTGTCGATGCAAATGAGAACGTACTTCATGTTCAAACGGACTGCAATGTTTCGACCTTAGTTTTCGAATCACTTCATTTCACAGTTGTGTCTTTCATAACTGTAATGGTACTTGTTGTCATGTTTCGTTCTGCATTCACCAAGTGAAATCTCTCCTAGTTATTCCAAGTAATGTGTCTGACAATGTCTACTGCACAATTATTGCTCAAAGTTCTGTTCATGTAGCAATGAAATGACAGGTTCCACATTACTTTGTTGACATCTCATCATTTTTTCCTCATGCAATGTCATTTTCCCCATGTCATAGAAATTCTGATGTCGCACTCTCTATATTGCATTTACATTTCTAGCAAATTCTTAGTCTGATTTTCTTGTGCTGCACCCCTTTTTCATGTCTGAATTCTATAGAAATTCTTGTGCTGCTCTCTCTATTCAGATGCGCAGGTTTAGATCTCTTTAAAGCTCAATGTGATCACCATCATGATCAGTCAAGTTTGCATAGCAAACATAATCTAATATTTGCTATTCAAGATAAAGATCACTATTAGATAGTAATTTGAAGCATCTTACATAGGGATGACGGTTAGACTCATTCAATAGGAAGCAATCTAGCAGAGATTGAAGAATTCTAAAAACAAATGATAAAAGAATTTTCTATGACTGATTTAGGGAAGCTAACCTATTTCCTTCACCGAAACTTCCAAAGCATTAAATCTGAAACTCAATATGATGAGCTGCACTCCTACTTCTACTCCAGCTGAAGTAAATCTGAAACTTGTAAATTATAAGAATTTCGTAACATGGATTGATCCATCTTGTTTTGTGTCGATACATGATGGTTAGTTTAACTGTTTAGCAACTTTTAAGGAAGTTAGTTCGTTAAGCATTTCATTTCTTTTACAAGTTAGTTGCACATGAGTAGTATAAAATATAAATGATTGTAATGTTCACATTTTCATTAATTAATGAACATAGAATTACAATCCAACTTGTATCTCTCTCTTTTCTCACTCAATTTCTCTTAAACCTCTCCCATTCTTGATTGCTTGAATCTCAAGTAAACTTTGCTCCGCCATCATAATGAAGTTAGACTTAAGAGACCTGTAACATTCAAAATACTAGAAGAAACTTGTAGAAGATGTTTTTTCAAGGTGGCTAAAAGACATTTGACATTCATGCACCATAGGGGTTAATTTATTTCTTTGGGTCCCTATAAATATTCACACCTTTGTTTTTAGTCCCTATAAAATAAAATCACACTTTTTAGTCCCTATAAATTTTTCCATCAACATTTTTAGTCCCTATAAAAAATTTCCATCAGCATTTTTAGTCCCTGTCAAAAATTTCCATCAACATTTTTGGTCCCTAAAATGCTTAAGGAAAATGTCACAGGGACTAAAAACTATGATTTTATTTTGTAGGGACTAAAAACAAAACTGTGAATATTTATATGGACTAAAAACTTAATTAACCCTATTTCTTTCTATATAAATAGTAGAATTAAACTCCTTGTAAATAAGTTCATTTTCGCTATGTAAATTAGCCATCTAAATTACACATCTACTCAGATAGGATTAAACATCTTGTTAACTTTTGATTACAAAATTAAGGAAGTTGGTTTTTTGAGCTTCCTTTTCTTTCTATTATACCCTCATTTTAATCCACAAATAAATTTCAAATTTTTTAACACATTTTCTCTTTTCATTAAATTTAATGCTATCTTACTCTTCTAACAAATTTTTTTTGACAAAATAACAAACAATTGTTAGGTACTCTCCAACAAATTCATATTTTTGTTGGACATGTTTCATCTCTCTCCCATAACAAATAAGTGTCAATAGTTTAAGTATTGCACACATTTTTTAAATACAAACAAAATAAAATTTATTTCAACTTCACATTAATCAAAATTTAACTAAGATTATTCAGTTAAGAAAAATTTAACTTCACTTCAACTAATCTTATTTACAGAATATTAACTCCTCTAGAATTATTATTATATGTAACGATAGTTTTTATAAAATTTTCGAATAAAATTAATTTGATTTTAATTAAAATAATAGATATAGATAATAGATATTTTGCACTTTCATATTGTAACAAACTATATTTTTTTTAAAGATGTAACAAACTATACTTATCTTTTTTCAATGATACCAACAATATAACAAATATAATATATTTTTAAAAGATATATAATATAATTCTTATCTTTTTTAATAACATCGACAAAACAACATATTTTCTTTTTATACAGTATAAATATACATTAAAATGTACCCAAAAAAAAATTTGTTTCTAACTTAGGCATAACGGTTTCAAGGATAGGGCCCCTTTCTCAATATATAAAAGAGGTTCCACCTCAAACTCGCTCAAAAGTTGTTTATAGTTTCTACTTCTACTAATCCCAATCCACTTTGCGCTCTCAAGATCTCATAGCATTCCGATTTGTAACCGATAATGGAGTCAGTTGCTGCAAAAAAGAGAAAGGTGAGCACCATCTATATACCTAATGATATTGCCTTCTCCATTCTATCCAAATTGCCTTTTAAATCTATTAAGCGATTTGAATGCGTTCGCAAAGCATGGTCTCTCTTATCTGAAAACCCTCACTTCATGAACATGTTCTACAAGAATCTTTTATCTAATTCTCACCGATGTCCTTATTACGACGGAGCATCTCTGCTCCTAAAGGATTTAGAACTTGGTAAAGATGTTTTCTATTCTATTTATGGCGAAATGTTTGAGAACAAAGTTAAATTAGATTTCTCAAATCCATTTGCAAACCGTTTCAATTTTCGTGTTTTTGGTTTTGGTAGTATTAATGGCACACTTTGTCTCCATCAAGATGATTATAATGGAAAAACTCTATTGTGGAACCCATCTACCCATGCAATCAAGCTCATTCCTCCCACTCCATATGAGTTAGTTTTGTCGTCTATCGAAGATTTTGAGGATTTTGATAGTATAGATTATACGTCTTATCTTCATGGATTTGGTTATGACGATCTTAGAAATGACTATAATGTCATTTGTTATGTATCTATTAGTGGTGAACACCCTGGTTACGGAGATATGACTTTAGACCCATTCTGGAAGATATATAGTAAAAATGTTTCTGCTGCAGCCAAGAAAAGTGTCCAAATTCTTAGCAAACTTTGGGGGGATGTGGTGGACTCTGACCACACAACAGATGGCACTATGGACCTTGACACAGACACTGAAATAGTACCAAAGTTCAGCAGAAAGTTAGGAAAGAGTAGCAGCTCTACAAGAGGCAAAGGCTTGGATGGCATCACAAGTAGTGAGCACATCCAAACTCGTTCCAAAAAGGGTGTTATAAAACACAATCCCAAATATGCTTCTTAATATGTGTTAGTAGCTAGTTGTTTGCTTCTTTACATATATGTTGTTTTAGTTGAGATTTGTTTTAGCTGAGTTTGGTCATAGTTGGCCAGTTTTTGTTGTAAAAAGGTTCAGGCATCTCCTGGTTTGCAATTTAATTTTCCTAGCTTTGATAAAAAAAAAAAAAAAAAAACTAACTCGTGGAGGATACTTGATGTTTTTGACATGCCTTATTCTTTGGCATGTAATGACGGCACTCAAGTCTACATGGATGGCGTGTGTCATTGGTTGTGTGAAGAAGATGAAGATAGTCACTCTGATCCATGTTTGGTATCATTTTACTTGAGCAATGAGGAATTCTTCATAACACCCGTACCCTCATACTTGGATGATTGTTTTGATTTTCAAGCATTATGGATAAACTTGGTGGTGCTAAACGGGACCATTGCGTTGATCTCATATCATGAAGAGACGAGAAATTTTCACATATCGATTTTGGGTGGATACGGTATAAAGGACGCGTGGACCAAACTCTTCATGGCTGGACCGTTGTCTTGCATTGAGCGTCCTATCGGAGTGGGGACGAAAGGAGAAATATTGGTCATCAGAAAAGATAAAGAACTAGTTTGTCTTGATTTAAGTACTCAAAGGATTGTGGAGCTTGCTTACAAAGAAGTGAATTCTATTGAACGGATAGTAATGTACAAGGTAAACATTCTTCCAATTGGAGGAATAAGTAATTAGTTTTTTTTCCTTGTTTTCACCAGGAGCAAAATGATTGCGGTAATTCGGATATTACCTTGTATGCAAAGTGTCTTGTCAATTTGAATTCCAGAGATAGCTTGAATAGGTAGCGGGCCATTGTCCTTGTGCTGTTTTCTGGTCTGCTGTTGCTGTTTTTCCTGGTCTGTGGTTGTTATTTCGCAGTGGGCGTTCTGGAAGTTTCCTGGGTCGATCCCACCGTTTTTCTGTGCAACCTTCAGGCTTGTTGGATGCGACTTCCTTGCGGCCTAGCATGGTTTGCTGAGGTTTTGTTTTCTTCTGTTTGATTGGTGGAGGCAGTTGGAGTATTTATTTTGTTTGGGTTTTTGACTGTATGTTGGGTCTGTTTTGCTTCCAGTAGGGGTGTTTGTTGTTTTTGGGGTTTGGTCTGTGGGCTAGTTGTTGGTGCTTTAGTCGAGTGTCCCTTTTGGTTGTATTGCTTTATGAATTTATTTTGAATGTTTAGTCTCTTTCTATTTGCAAACTTTTTGATTTCCATATCATCGAATGTTTAGTTTTCTGCTTTATTTTTTCTTTTGCATCCCAAACTTAAATAATAAACTTGGCTTGTTCATATCTGCTATTTTACTAAGAATCTTATCAGTTTTAGTGAATTTGCCAAAGACCACTAGGTTATTTTGAGTTCAATTCTGCAATATCATCGTTATTACGACGTCTTGAACTGGATGGCCATGAATGTAGCTTGAACAATCTACTTCATCTGACTAATAAGCATAAGTGTCTTCGTTTTGACGGTAGATTATTCTTCATTTCAAAGGATGTCACTCCCAAATATCGTTCAAATTTCCATACAAGTATCTGTTTGCTGCCTCCTCTCACTCGCAAACTGTTGTTAGATGCGTACTCTTTTGGCCAACTCGTGTTATGCAGAGAATCACGTAGAGGATAATTCTTCAATGGACTGTTGTCTTGCATTGTGCATCCTATGTCGGAGTTGGGACGAAAGGAAAAACATTCTTCATAAGAAAAGATAAAGAACACTGAAATGATTGCGGATCTTGGTTACAGAGGAGTCGGCCGTACTAGGCGGATAAAAATATACAAGGAAAGCATTCTTCCAATTGGAGTAATAAGTAACTAATTGTTTTTCTTGTTTTCACCAAGAGGTATATGAATGTTGTTATTGGGATATTACCTTGTTTACCTAACTTGCTATTTGCACACTAACTTGCTTTCTATATCAATGAAAAGAATGATATTTTTCCCTAACCGAATGACCTTAGTATCATGTAGAAATAACTTCTATATGAACAACTTGATAATCTAATGAGCAGCAAATCTCTCTTTGAAGATCTATTACATTCATCCAGCAATATGTATCCACTGTGTTTTTCTTTTGCATTCCAAATCCTAATTAATAAATGTACCTTCTAATCTTTTGTTGTGGTTCTTGATGCTAGGATGTTTATGGCTATTGATGTTTGTTGTAAGAGTTTTGAAAATAAGAAAAGAGTCTTGCAACCGTGATTCATGACAGCTCAACTTATCCACCATTGTGGTTCGTAGATATCCTCATTTTGACTGTGGAATTTATCTACCACATATATTGAATCTAACTCAAAATCCACCAGCTCAACTTGAAGATCATGCACCCATTGCAAGGTAATTAACAGACCAATAGCTTCCCCTTGTTCAACCGAGCAAAGAGAAAATCCCCATTATCGCCTCTGTTGCACATTCTTATTGCGACTCAAGTGAGGTGAGAAGAAAAAGACGCGTCAATATTGCATTTGAAACGCCATGATGATGATCTTTTCCTCACAACATCAGTAGCATGTCCCATACCCTGCTGCTATCTAGTGCTGACCTGCTGCACCAGGTGCCATTTGGCCAGCAGGTGTCTTCCATGAAGCTCCAATTGGTTTTCTGTTTCGATAGAGTCATTCCAGACTGTGTTGTTATTGTAGTTGCTCGATCTGGAAAGGATCCACTTTACCGGTTTTGACCCTGTAGGTTTCTTCATATTTTACCATTGTTTGTTTGAGATGTCTTTTGCCAAGGTCACCCTCCCAGCAAAAGACAAGTGGTTGGCTTTCCAAGAAATGAACTTTGAACTAAAATGTTCAATTGATATATCGACAATCCTCTTTCTTAGGAGCTCTACCTGTCAATGGCACCCCGAGATACTTTTCCAGAGAATGAGTATCTCGATGAATGTGTTTAGATGGAGGAATGTTTTGAGATAATCTAATGTTTTGAAAGAATTCAAATACTCTCTAATGAATTCTATTGTTTGAATAATAATCCGAAGAATTTTCAAATTAATAGAAATTTACGAATTATTTTGTTCAAGTTAAATGTAGAGAATTTCAAATGACACCTAAAAACTAATAATTTCAAATTTCTTCGTTATAATTTTCCAAATCTTACATTTTGGTCCTCAAATTTCCCAAAAATTGACCCCTCAATTTTTACAAAAATTATAATTTGACCCCTAAAAATTTTTGAAATTTACAAATTGACACATAATTTCAATTTTCAAATAAGGCCCTAAAAAATTAAAATTTATGAAAGTTGAGAAATGACATTGAAATTTTTTAGGCTTAATTACTCTTTTGGTCCCTTAAGTTATTTGTTGGTTACATTTTGGTCCCATAAGTTATTAACGTTACAATTTGATCCCTTAAGTTATTTGTTGGTTACATTTTGGTCCCATAAGTTATTAACGTTACAATTTGGTCCCTTAACTTAATTTTTGGTTTCGTTTTGGTCCCTTAACTTATTTTTTGGTTTCGTTTTTGTACCTTAACTCTAATAGCATAAAGGACCAGAGTGGTTGACGGAGGAAGAGTTAAGGACCAAAACGAAACCAAAAAATAAGTTAAGGGACCAAATTGTAAAGTTAATAACTTATGGGACCAAGATGTAACCAACAAATAACTTAAGGGACCAAATTGTAACGTTAATAACTTATGGGACCAAAATGTAACCAAAAAATAACTTAAGGGACCAAATCATTAATTAAGCCAATTTTTATTACTCCATCCAAACAAAAATATTGAGAAATGAAACCATTTTAATTGAATCATTTGAATTATCTAGAATTCTAAATTCTTCAAAATTTTCCAATTACCCCATCCAAACACACTCTAAAGCTACAAAACACTTTAATTTCAATTGACTAAATTTCACTGCAAATCATCGACTATTGACTATAAGTTAATTTTTCAGCTATCAAATATATTTTGAGCTCAATGTGATCTTTTACAATTTTCTTACGGTCCAATTTAATCTCTTACTAAAAATAATACTCAAACTGTTCGCTGTAATAGAAACTATTGTTCTCTTTATTTACCAAACTCTCATGTTGAGTTTTCTAGGAGGCAAGCGAATGGGGTTGCCCATGAATTAGCAAAGGCAGCTCTTTCCGAGTCTAGCTTCCGTATATTTGATTATGTTCCAACATGTATTAACGATTTGATATCTAATGAAATGCTATAAGCATATTTTCTTAAAAAAAAAAAATACTCAAACTGTTCGCTAATATTTTTATACGGTGGTCATATTAGTCTCATCTTCATTATAACATAGAGATTAATTTGTTCTCAATTTTAAATTGTCAAGACTAAGGATTAATTTGTCTCATCTTCATCATACTCAATTAGTTTATAGAGAAACCTTATTTTACTAAGAGTAAAGATTAAATTTGATCTCTCACAGATTTTTCACAGGTCAATTTAATCTCTTTCCAAAAATAATAGTCAAGTTATTTTTTAGCATTTTTATATTGTGGATAAAACCTAGAGATTTATTTGTTCTCAATTTAAAATTGGACCCAAAGAAAAATGGTCCAGTAACTAAATTAGGTGAAACAAAAATAAAATAAGTGGGAAATAAAGGGTTTCAGGGGCAAAAACAAAATGAAAAACGGAAGGGTTTGAAGGATATCTTTATACTAACAATTTAGAGTTTTTAGAAATAACCTATTCCAAAATCCTCTCTTCTAAAGATGTCCACATCATCATAATCCTACTTGGCATTTGTTCCAAATATTTCTCCTAATTTTTAATACAAGCTTAATAATTATAATTATTATTAAAAACCATTTTTTTTAAACATTAAATTGTACATTTTTTTTAGAGGAACATTAAATTGTACATAAAATACATAGTTGGTTACAATCAAATAATTATTAATATAATAATTGTTTCGATTAAAATTTATATGTTACATTAAAAATTTGTATGTTACAATCAAATAATTATTAATATAATTATTATTTGATTAACATTTATATGGTACATTAAAAAAATTTTTAGGATACAAAATTATAATAAATAACTTTAATAAATTATTCCTAAAAAAAAAACTTGAATAAATTATATTTTGAATTTTAGTCTGTTACACTATGACAGTAACCTACTAATTAAAAATTTAATTGTAGTAATTAGTTTTTAAGTTATATAATTAATTTTTATTCGTTACAAAATTATGTTACTTAATATTAATAAGATATTATTAAATTTCAAATGTTATGAAGTTAATTTTTTGTAGGTTACATGAAATATAATCTAATCGTTTAATGCACATTTTATAATATTAAATACATTGATAATATTAATTTTAAAACGGTCAAATTAATAATTAATAGATATTAACCGTTATGGCACTATTTTTCTATATAAATAGAAGCACTTTTTGGTACGAGTACACAACAATCACAAAATATAGTTCTTCTTTTTCTGCTCTCTGGTTCTCTGATATCTATATTATAAGTTATTTATGTAATTTTTTCTATTGCAAAGAAAAATGTCTACGAAACACGACTTCATCTCTGATGTTTCGCCAAGAAAACAATCGTGGACATTAGTTGTGAGGGTTGTTCGTGCTTGGTTTGTTCAAGACTACAAAAATAAAAATAAAAACTACCATTTTCTATGGAGTTGGTTCTAATGGATCGAAAAGGTACTTTTTTCATACCGTTTTTGTTTTTTGTTTTTTGTATTATTTTTTTAAAGTATAGTGTTTTAATCTTTGTTATTTAGGGTTATCGAATAGGTGCGTCTATATGAAGAACATTGATCTACAAGTTCAAGGAGCAACTCCAAGAGGGAATGGTGTTCACGATTTCCTCATTTTATGTTGCTTGCAACAGTGGTTCGTATAGACCATCACACATTGAATACAAATTGAATTTTACAATCAACACAAAAGTCAAAATATCTAAATTTTCTTTGGTCCCTACAAACATATATTCGTTTACACTGCATATGATATTTTCAATGATTCTTACGACATGAAATATAATTTGAATCATATTTTTATCATCAAACTAATTTCAAAACCCCATCTCTTTATAACAACATGAAATAAATTATATATTGATGTAGTTGGTGTCATAACTGGGGTGGATTTTGTTTGTATGAAGACGTCAAATCAATTATATTAAAAACTCTTCAAGCACAAGATGTACCCAACAAAGGAAAATACAAAATTCAAGATGCATAGATACAAAAGAACCAAATCATGAGGTAGAATAACGAAGACAAGTAAAAAGATTATTCCACCAACATTTCAACTCAAAATACGTACATGATTTCTTAGCATTTTGTAACCAGTAAACGAGAATTGTAAATTTATCTAACAACACCATAAACTGGTTCTTGTGACAAAAATGTAAGAATGTTTGTCTTTCCAAATAATCCAAATGCAAGTCAACAAAATTAACTGAAAACTAAAACCAACTTTTTTTGGAACAATTGAGAACCACTGAAATGAAGAGTACCCTCACAATAATTAATTGGAAGAACACAATAAGTCCAACCACTTTATAATATTATGTCATATGCTACCAAAAAATTCACACTAAAAATAAAAAAGATAATTTTCCTCCTTTTCACATCTGCCAGAACATAAAAATAAGTTCATATTTTAAATACTCCATCAAGCTAAGTTGCCATTTGTTAGAATTCAGATATTCAAGAGCCTCCACGAAAAGAGAGAGATATTTAGAGAAGCTACTTTGTTCCTAATGAGATTTTTTAGAGCCATAGGTTCATCACACTCCACTTGCATCATTAGATGATAGCCTTAAAAATAATGTTGTCCAACAAATAACAACAATATATCCCCTGCACCTCATTCCAAGAAAAATTATATGACATCGTCTCCACCCCATCCAACCCTAACCAACGTATCTCCTTAAATGGCATAGAGTTATTATGATATAACTCAAAAGTCCTTCTAAATATATCACACAAAGGACCACTCTACAACCACGAATCATGGCAAAAAAAAGAGTATTTTTCTCATTACTCTCCACTATCATCAAGTTGTCATCAAACCAATTTCTAATCCCCATCTCCGCCCCTATTTTAACACCATGAAAGTAATTTTACCACACATACGCCTATTGTCCCCACTCTTCACATGAACTCACCCAACCTATTCTAAGAATCTAAAACTTTAAAATGCAAACTCATTGATCCAATATTAGGCTCCAAAACCATTCACGTAACAAAGATAAGTTAAAATTCTGCATTATACAAATCCCCAAGCAACAACTATATCGACCAAGACACACCTTATCTCACTTAACTCAATTGACTTTCCTAGCTTCCGCACTCACTCCACACTAAAAATAATAATGATTCAATAAAATAAATTTAACTTAAGTCAACTTTGAAGAATGAAAGAAATTAAACTAATTGTGGTGGATATTGAAGGAGAATACAAAGATACATTACAAGAACAATGAATTGAATTCGAATGGGTGAAATCAATTTGTTTTTATTTTTAATATGTAATTCATTATGATATTTAATTATTATTTTAATTATTTGTCAATTAATTTTTACGAGATATCAGTTTGAACATACTCTTTTTTCTATCTTCCGGTAAATTTAAAAAGGTGAATCTGACAATTTTGTTGGCAAAAGTTAAGTTGTTCCTAGGCAAGTATTTATAACTTTTTTTTTTAAGGAAGTATTTATAACTAACAACTTGATTATTTAATACCATTAAAACGTACATATTTATTCATTTACTTGAACCATTTTATTTGTTTCTTTAGAGATGGAAAATGATGTTACAAAATTCTTTTCAATCAACTAAGATCAAATTCAACGGTTAAATTATGGAGACAAAAAGAACTAAAGAAAATGTATGCTTGTTTTGATGGAGATTTTTTTTCCACAATCCTTTTAGTAAATAAATTTTCTAATAAATGGTAAAACAATTACCTTTATTTTTAGTTGCATGATCTATCCCACATTAGCATACCAGAAGAATTTTTTAACCTTACTCTTAGGATCATCATTGAGGAGTTGAAGAACTTGCATGAAATTGAGTGGGGTTGACATAGATCTCCTACCTTTTTCTTCCCCATGTTTGATGGAGGTTTTAGTTTGTGGGTTTCGGTTAGGAACATTAAGGAGGAAGTGTTTGCTTGGAAAAAAGGGGAAACTATTTCTAAAGAGAGGTGGTGGAAGATTTCTAAAGAGAGGGCAGAGCCATAATGATAGATTATAACAGAGGTAATCATACATCTTATTAATTAGATATATTTTTAAGAATATAGTAATTATTTATAGTATTTTTATATTTTAAGCATAGTTGTATTTATTTATAGTATTTTTATATTTTAAGCATAGTTGTATTTTTTTCTCACTATTTTAGGCAGGGTTGGCATGTCCCTACCAACTCTGTCTCAATTTTAAATATGAAGATAAAGTACTACATAATATCAAAATTTTGAATGAAATCAAACTAAAAAAGTCAAATAATATCTAAAAAACTTATTTATGTGTAAACCCCGCTAAAAAAAATTTAAATAAAATGTATCCCGTGCTTGGCACGGGGCGTTACACTAGTATAAAAGAAGTTAGGGTTTCTCTATTCACAATTATTCAACTTTACGGTCTCTCAAGATATCATTGCGTTCCAATTTGCAACCTGCCGATGGAGTCAGTGGCCGCAAAAAACATAAAGGTGAAAACTACCTATATTCCTGATGATATTGCCTTTTCCATTCTATCCAAATTGTCTCTTAAATCTTTTAAACGATTTGAATCCGTTTGTAAACCATATGGTCTCTCTTATCTGAGAACCATAGTTTTATGAACAAATTCTGCAACAATCTCTTATTTAATTCTCATCGATGTCCTTATTACGACGGGGCATCTCTGCTCCTAAGGGATTTCAAACTTGGTCAAGATGTTTTCTATTCTATTTCTGGTGAAAGGTTTGAGAACAAAGTTAAGATAGATTTCCCAAATTCATATGATGCTAACCGTTTCAAATATCGTATTTTTGGTTTTGGTAGTATTAATGGGACATTTTGTCTCTATCAAGCTTATTATTATTGCAATACTGTATTGTGGAACCCATCTGCACAGGAAATCAAGCTCGTTCCCACTCCGCATAAGTTAGTTAAGTCGTCTGTTGAAGATGTTAAGGATTTTGTTAGCATAGATCTTACGTCTTATCTTCATGGATTTGGTTACGACGACCTTAGAAATGATTATAATGTCATATGTTACATAACTATTACGGGTCAACACGCTGGCTATGGACATATGTCTTTAGACCCAATTTGGGTGAAATATAGCTTAAGAACTAACTCGTGGAAAAGGATACTTAATGTTTTTGACATGCCTTATTCGTTGGCACGTATTGACGGAAATCAAGTCTACATGGATGGTGTGTGTCATTGGTTGTGTGAAGAAGATGAAGATAGTCAGGATGGACGATGTTTGGTATCATTTTACTTGAGCAATGAGGTATTCTTCATAACACCCATACCCTCGTACTTAGATGGTTGTTTCAAAGCATTGTGGATATACTTGGTGGTGTTAAACGGGTCCGTTGCATTGATCTCATATCATAAAGAGACGACTAATTTTCAAATATCAATTTTGGGTGAATACGGTATAAAGGAGTCGTGGACCAAACTCTTTATTGTTGGATCATTGTCTTGCATTGAGCGTCCTATCGGGGTGGGGACGAAAGGAGAAATATTCGTCATCAAAGAAGATAAAGAATTAGTTTGTCTTGATTTAAGTACTCAATCGATTGTGGAGCTTTCTTATAACAAAGAAGTGAATTCTGTTGATCGAATACTAATATACAAGGAAAACATTCTTCCGATTGGAGGAATAAGTAATTAGTTATTTTTCTTGTTTTCACCAGGAGCATTACCTTGTATGCAAAGTGTCTTGTTAATTGGAACCCCGGAGATTTTTTAAATCGGTAGCGGGCCATTATCCTTGTATCGTCACTGATGCTTATATGGTTTTGTTTTTGGCTCATCTGGTGTTGTTTTTCTGGTCTTCTGTTGCTGTTTTTCTGGTTTGTGGCTACTGTTTGGCAATGGGGGTTCTGGAAGTTTCTTCGGTCGATCCCACCGTTTTTCTGTGCAGCCTCCAGGCTTATTTTGTGCGGCTTCCTTGCGGCCTAGAAAAGTTTGCTGCGGTCGTGTTTTCTTCTGTTTGATTGATGGAGACAGCAGGAGTATTTGCTTTATTTTTTGGCGTCGTTTGTTATTTTTGGGGATTCGCCTGTGGGCTAGTTGTTGGTAGTTTTTATTCTGTTTCAGTTTTGGGGTTCGGCTTAGTCAATTTTATTTTGAATGTTTAATCTGTTTACATTTGCAAACTTATGTGATTTCCACATCAATGAAAATAATGATCTTTTGCCTTTAGTGAATGATCTCTACATTTAAACTTTCATTACTTCTAAGTTTAGTTTTCTGCTTTATTTTATTTTGCATCTGAAACCAAAATAATAAATTTGGCCTGTTCAATCTTGGTGGATTAGTTCAAATCAATTAATCTTCTTCATATCTGCTATTTTGTTAATCTTCTCCAAAATCTTATGACATTGTGAAGTTGGTAGAATGTAATTTGCAACCAAGACAATGTTGCCTTAATTTGCCAGTTGAGTCTATATTTTAGCAGGAAAAGTAGTTTTACATGGATTTTGTAATATGGACATGTTTTTTCAAGATCAGATCTTTAGATGATAGTTACTAACAACTCAGCGAATGAGCTTATAACATTTCATTGTTAATGATATTTTGTACACAAGTGGTAATATCGATGAAAGTATGAACACAAGCAAAAAATGTGGCCGGTCCAGATTTGTTTGTCTTCAAACAATCTCGACTTAAGAGTTTTGAAAATTAGAAAAGAAAAGAATCTTGCAATTGTGATTCATGACACGTAACTCGGAGATATCCTCCTTTTCACAATAGGAAGCACTTCATGTCACATATGTATCTTCTTAATTAGGCAACTTCCCATGATGCTCAGTTATTTATTGTTACTTGTTTGTGCCGTTTGTTAGCCATAAATGAGGACACCTTTAATGATAGAAAATGGCATGTTTGGTTGTGCATTCACCAAGTTAAATCTCTCCTATTTGTTCCGAGTAATGCGTCTGACAATGTGTAGTGCACAATTATTGCTCAAGGGTATGTTCATGGAGCAATCACAGGTTCATAGGACATGTCAACGGAAGACAATATTACCTAGCCTTATATCTGAGTTCATTGGTTTTCTGTTTTTCTTGATTTTGAAATGTTTCCAGCTGTTTCGGCTTCCAATTTCCGATTGTTATCGTACATGTACACTCAAGCTTGTGAACTCACGTGGAAGTTTGTTTTCCATTAAACATCAGAGAATTGGGTATGCTCAAGCGTGCACGCATACGCACTCACAGGAGTAGTCAATATGAATTAATCAATTTCATTTCATTTTATTTGTGCAATCATATATCATGTCATCGTCTTCTTGTGTAGGAATTCGCAGCAGTCTCACAACATAGTTAGAGTGTCTTCAGCTCATCAATTTTCTTATTGATGTTAAAAGTATGTAAAAATCTATTAAATTAGACCACCATATTACTTTGTTGACAGGTCATCCTTTTTTTTTTTGCCATAGAATCTCATTGATTCGATGTCATAGAAATTTTTGATGCGGCACTCTCTATTGTATTTCTACTTCTCGCAGATTCTGTCTAATTTTCTTGTGCTGCACCATTTTTCTATTAATACAAATGTTATGGTGTATGGATGGGTAGGAGGAAAACATGCATGTGTGAAATTGACTGGGCTTTCACCACTCGTGGGATTAGGGGTAAGGGCTTTAAGGTAGGATAGACGGTCCTATAAGTTGCGTCAAACAAAGTGGCTAAACATACGAAAACATATTCTGACAATTAACATGCATTTATACCATTTGTTGTTGACTTTCTATATAGAGTTCAAAGGGTCGTGCATATCAATGTCATGACTCCTAGGTTCATGAGTGTTGTGTTTACGAGAATTGATTTTGCCATCGAAAAAGGCTTAACAGCGCAGCTTGTTGTCCACTTCTCTTTCTATTAGTGTACTTAATCATTCATATATAAAAATAACAATTGGTAAGACAAAAATGGGTTAGGGCATGGCCTGCTGGAAAGGATCTTAGAGAACAACTACTATTGTAGAAGGGTCAGCGGCGGCCATGAGAAAACAATAGGAACCATCGGAGACGACATCTAAATTCGTTGAGGATGCGTTAGACGTCGATCCGATCTCAACAATTTTTTTACTGCCCCCAAGACACTACATCCTTGGACACTATAAAAAAACAAAACCTTATTTTCGCCTGATATAAAAATATAGTGTTTTAGTGTAATATTACTTCTTCTAATTTTATCCTCCAGTAAATTATTTATTTATTAACCGTTTTATCATTTCTTGCCAATAAAAACGGAAAGATAAACATGTTAGTGTTCATTTTTTTTTTAAGAACGTTAGTGTTTGTCTTGCTACTACCAATAATATATAATAAAATATATTATTAATTATAAAATAAACGACAAATATGTACATTAATCTAAAAATATTCTATGGCAATAATATATTCAGTAATAGGATTATCTTTAAATTTTTTTATTAAATACTAAAGTTAATAAAATAATATAGGTATTGCTCTTTTTTTTTTTTAAAGAGACTAGTTGTGAAAACAAATAATGCTCTCTATGAAAGCTGGAACCTGGCATTTTCAAACACAAAGCAAATCAAAAAAGTCGATTCCTCATCTTTTTCCTTGCAATTACATTGCAAAGTCATGGCTAGGAAGAACGTGAAACTCGCCTTTATCTCCAATGATTCAACAAGAAAGGCGACCTACAAGCGGAGGAAGAAAGGTATCATCAAGAAGGTGAGAGAACTCACTATTCTTTGTGGTATTCCAGCATGTGCTATAATTTCCGATCCTTTTGATTCTAAAACAGAGGTGTGGCCAAATCTAAAGGAAGTCAAACAGATGATTGAGAGGTATCAGAGCTCATATATGAATGATGGGAGAAAAAATGTGAACCAAGAAAGTTTCCTTTTGCAAAAGATTACTAAAGCTAGGAAGCAACTACGAATACAAAGACATGACAATCATGAGAATGAGCTGAACATTCTTATGATTTGGTACCTACAAAACAACAAGCTGCCAGATGATGTGACTGTTTCTGATTTGAAAGACTTGGATAAGTTGATTGAAAAAAATATGAAGGAAATTGATGACAAGATGGCTTCACTTAGTTTATCAAACTGATGTTTTCTAAAACTTTATGTTGTGATTTTTATTGATGTTATTTCAATTGGAAAATTCTAATAAAAGTTATTATAATGCACCAGTCTTTCGCTTGTTCTATTTTGTGTTCTTCAATGTTTTATTTGACATCATCAATTTTTCTTATTGATAAAGAACTAATCCTGAATCTGATCTAGATTTAGGTAGGAAATTGATCTTCTATTTCGTTTAAGGTTATCATTTTCATTTCAAATTAAACAAACTGAAAATCTTAGAAGATTTTGGGTGGCTTCTAAGGTGAGGGAGCAATCAAGTTCTTCACTGATGTACTTTTAATAATATATCATAAGATCTATTAAAGGGTCTAGGTTTGTTGAAAGAAAAAAAAAAAGGATCAAAACCTATGCCTTGACCCACCCAATCCAATCCCCCCACCTCCGTTTTTTTCTTCAACAAAACGTTCCATGTTAGATAGTGAGGTTCATCGACGATTCCACTGTGAGAAAGAATATAAATCCAACAAGAGGAAGGATATTAACAATGTTGGATGTAGATTGATGCAAAGAAAGCCATGGAAAACTATTACTTGTATGAATTGGACAAGACCATTATTTAGGATACAAAATGATGATTTGGTTGTATGAATTTATATCATGTTTCTCTCCAACGTATAAAATTCGGTTTTATTGTGCTTAACTTTTTCCTTCAATTTTTCCTATTACATGAAATTCTTGAATATTAGGGATTTGGATCAGTTTCTTGAAAATAGTTTATGATGATTGTTGAACCACGATGAGTTTTAGAACAACACCTCCAAGGTTTTGATGATAACAATGTATAGAAGAACAATAGAGTACTATAAAGTTAGTTCAAATGATTAGAACCATATAATTAAAATATGACTTTGAAGTCAACATTTTGACCCTAAAACATAATGCTTTGAACAAAGAAGAACAACTTTTATGCTCAAGAGAAGCTCTTATACCAAAGCTCTGATACAAAGAGGGTCAATGAAAATTAATGCTCTGATCAAGAATTTATCAAGTTGTGAAGACGAAGTTATGATCTAAAGTCAATGGTCAACACTCTGATGAACATCTGACCCACTTTTGTCTTCTTTTAAAGAATTGTCATTGTCTATAGAACATTAGCACCTTTTGTCCATGATGAATTAAAAGAATATATGACGCAGAAAAGAAGCAAGGGTTAGCAAGCGCTAAACCTAAAAGATAAAAAGACAGGTTGCAAGCGACAAACCTATCAAATAAGGGTTTCCAGAATCCACCATAATTGAGAGAAAAGTCTCGAATATTTTTATTGAATGAAAGAGTTATTTCTTAGGCTACAACCGTTAACCTTAAATAGGGAAATAACAAACCCTAATGGGCCAAAAATAACAAACTGAAAACAAAATAGAAAGTTCTAGAAAATTAGGCTGAAATAATAAAATACTACTAAATTACTAATAAAACCCTTCTGCGTCAATATACATTGCAATAACGTACAAATCTCAGTTAAAAGTGGATGCAACAGATCATTTCCAAAGAAGCAGTAGATTTCTGAAGTACTATTTAACGAAATTATCCTTAAGAGGCAAATATTTGAAATCTTAAGAAAACTTCTCAAGTAAGCTTGATGTGCTGCCAATTTTTTCAAACAACGACTCTATTCAAATATCCTATAAAAGGTCCTTGAGTGTTCGAAGAAAGATATAGACCTACATGCTTTCAACAAATCTAGACCCTCAAATATATATTATGGTATATTATTAATGTTACATCAATGATGGAGATGGTTGCTCCATTCCCTTAGAAGCCACCAAAATTTGATTCATAGTTTTGATTCTCTACTCTCTTCTTGAATAATAATTTCTCTTTGTTAGTTTAGTTGTTATTCTAGTTTAAGAACAGTCCATGTACAATTCAACAAATTTTTAGTTTTCATCAAAATGAGGAACTTACCCAAAAATGTATCTAAGCAATGGCATGAAATTCTACTATAAATATCATTGCTAGCCGTGTACCACTAATGATCATAATCAATGAAAAATAATCAAGGGAAACAAATTGGGTCGTATTATTTAGTGTTTTCATTCTCGATCTCATATTTCCGCTAATTAAGGTCAATTTTGAATCTTTCTCTTTACCACTTATTTTTT
Source organism: Medicago sativa (assembly GCF_051527215.1). Lineage (NCBI taxonomy): Eukaryota > Viridiplantae > Streptophyta > Magnoliopsida > Fabales > Fabaceae > Medicago > Medicago sativa. Next base: position 26,351,711 of record NC_140752.1, on the reverse strand, counting down.
ATGGCGTTTCAAATCTGAATGGTGGCATATTTTGCCGGTGTTGGATGAAGAAACAGAGGAAGATTATGAATCATTGGTTCCTGTTGAGAATCCTTTATGAATCATCTATTTTGTTATTTTATTTTACCTAAATCATCTGCAACATCTGCATTTGCGTGTCATAGTCTGATATTCTCCCTTATCTAAAGGATTGGTATCCATGAGGACAAGAAGTAATCTACTCAGGCTTCACATACTAAGAAGATCATCAATCATGGAATTTGAAATATCAGTAGAGCTAGTCTGTGAAGAAAAAGAAGATGAATCTGGAATCGAACGAAATCAAAATTCAAAAGCCAAAGAATGCAAAGATAGTGAACTGCTGAAGTAGTATATTTCTGGTAACTACAGATCGCCAAGCCATGTCGATCGATGAACTGAAATATACTATGGAGGAACACGTTGATCTTATGTCAGATCTTGTTCAGAAAATCTCTTATGAACTTCGTTCTAACCTTCGTTCGGCTAAAGATAACTTTTTAGTCTAAGGGATTCTACTCCACTTTTGAAACAGCCAACAAAATTTTGGGAATTTTCACTGAAGCCAGCACTTTCGATCTCTTCTAATCGTAGTTTTTATTAGAAGAGATCGGTGAAAATTCCCAAGATTTTGTATTCATTAGCTCTATTGATATTTCAAATTCCATGATTGATGATCTTCTTAGTATGTGAAGCCTGAGTAGATTACTTCTTGTCCTCATGGATACCAAGCCTTTAGATAAGGGAGAATATCAGACTATGACACGCAAATGCAGATGTTGCAGATGATTTAGATAAAATAAAATAACAAAATAGATGATTCATAAAGGATTCTCAACAGGAACCAATGATTCATAATCTTCCTCTGTTTCTTCATCCAACACCGGCAAAATATGTCGCCATTCGGATTTGAAACGCCATAAAAAATAAGTGGTAAAGAGAAAGCTTCAAAATTGACCTTAATTAGCGGAAATATGAGATCGAGAATGAAAACACTAAATAATACGACCCAATTTGTTTCCCTTGATTATTTTTCATTGATTATGATCATTAGTGGTACAAGGCTAGCAATGATAGTTATACTAGCAATGATAGTTATGGTCTAAAACAAGCCCCTAAGCAATGGCAAGAAAAGCTTGACAACTTAATGATTTCAAATGAGTTCAAAGTGAATGAAAGTGACAAATGTATCTACTACAAGTATGATAAAAACATTTGCACTATCATATGTCTATATGTAGACAATCTACTCATATTTGGGTCAAACATTCCTGCCATAAATTCTGTGAAATCACTGTTGAGTAACAACTTTGATATGAAGGACCTAGGAGAAGCTGACATTTGGCATCAAGATTACTAGATCAGATAAATGAATTTCCTTGAATTAGTCTCACTACGTTGAGAAGATATTAAGGAAATACAACTACTTTGATTGTAAACCTGCAAGCACACCCTATGATCCAAGTGTAAAACTTTTTAAGAACACTGGAGATGGTGTTAGACAAACAGAATATGCGAGCATCATTGGCAGTCTCATATATGCCACTGATTGTATTAGACCAGACATTGCCTATGTCGTGGGACTCTTATGCAGATTTACAAGTAGGCCAAGCAAGGAGCATTGACATGCTATTGAGAAAGTCATGAGATACCTGAAAGGGACTATGACATTAGGACTGCATTATCAAAAATATCCTGCTGTACTTGAAGGGTACAGTGATGCAGATTGGAACACCTTGTCGGATGATTCCAAAGCAACCAGCGGCTATATATTTAGCATAGCTGGAGGAGCTGTTTCTTGGAAGTCTAAGAAACAGACTATCCTGGCTCAGTTCACAATGGAATCTGAGATGATAGCACTAGCTATTGCTAGTGAAGAAGCAAGTTGGCTAAGATCCTTGATAGCTGAAATCCCTTTATGGGAGAAACCGTTACCGGCTGTGTTAATTCATTGCGATAGTACCGCAGCTATTGCAAAGATTAAGAATCGTTATTATAATGGAAAGAGATGACAGATAAGGCGAAAACACAGCACGATTAGAGAGTGTATCTCTAATGGAGCGGTTAGAGTTGATTTTGTACGAACGAATGAAAACTTAGCTGATCCTTTGACGAAAGGACTTAATAGAGAGAAAGTCCGAGAAACATCCAGTAGGATGGGACTAATGTCTATAGCTCACTGAATGATGGTAACCCGACCTATATGACTGGAGATCCCAAGACTTAGGTTCAATGGGTAAAAACAAGTCATGAAGTGGTAGAACATGCTATGAGAGAAGGAATATAGAAAGCATGATCCTGCAGCGAAAGAAGGATGAGTTAATAGCAACTCTTAATGAGATCTATACTCTATGTTCAGTGGGGTACACAGCTACATGAGTACCCTTGATAGACTCACCTATATGAATGTGGAACTTAGGCCGGTCCTATGGAATTTTGAGGCAGAATTCCTAGAGCATTCGTTAAAATTGGGATACACGTGCATGGCCTTAAAACGCACGGGCTTTTAGAATACACCTATGAAAAGGTTTGTGTGTGGATTCTATGTCTGAGATAGAGTTCAATGTTGTAAGCAACTCTTGTTAAATCAGAATACCTTCCACTATTTAAAGGTTCAAGTTGTTAGCGACACCTTTGTATATTAGCAAATCTTATGGAAACATTTTACGAAACCATTTTGAAGTCAAGTGGGGGATTGTTGGAACACTAGTTAATTCTAGTGAGAAAAATTGGAAAGAAAAACACTATGAAAAACTAGTGTGTGGGTATGTGACTTAAAAATGTCCCACATTGGAGAGTCACCCCAACTTGTAAGAGTTTATATATGGGAAGAGTGACCTCCAAGGGTGTGCCCTTGGGGTACCCACTTTTGTGAACGGGTGAACGCCTACAAAATATATATATCACGCGCGCGACGACGCCGTCGTCCGGTCGGGCCGGGCTTGGGCTTGGGTCGTGGATGCCGCCGTCCGTCCGACTGGTTGGGTCGGGCTTGGGCTTGGATCGTGGATTAAAAAAATGATATATTTTTTTTGTCACTTGAAAATAAAGCGTTACACGTAACAAATGAATGTGTTACGAACCAATCGAACGATTAAACCATATTTGAGGTGTAAATTCTCGAGCGATTACATATTGGGCAGTGCGTAATCGTAACAGTGATCTGGGCTGTTTTATGCTGGAGGTGGCACGATTGTTAGTCTACCTTGCACAAACTAGGGTAGTGCCGCGAAACGTCTTAAAGAAAGCGACCTGGTTGTGACTCACCCCGGTAATTTCGTTCGGTATAATTTTTTAAATTCGAAAACAACAATTAATGTTTTAACCCTGTAGGTTTCTTTATCTTTTACCGCTGTTTGTTTCAGATTTCTTCCCAACCCACAAGATGGGCAACAAATCTCTATTTGAACTTTCATTACATTTTTCCAGCAATATCCATGCCAATGTTTAGTTTTCTTGTTTATTTTTTCTTGTTTAGTTTTCTTGTTTACATTTTTCCAGCAATATTCATCCAAACAAAAATATTGAGAAATGAAACTATTTTAATTGAATCTTTGGAATTATCTAGAATTCTAAATTCTTCAAAAAATTTCAATTACCCCATCCAAACACACTCTAAAGCTACAAAACTCTTTAATTTCAATTGACTAAATTTCAATGCAAATCATCGACTATTGACTATAAGTTACTCCCTCCGTTTCAAAATGAGTGTTGCTTTAGCCAAAAAAAATTGTTTCAAAATGAATGTCACTTTCAGTTTCCAATGCAATAATAACTTTTTCTTTTCAAATGTACCCTCCAATTAATACTCTGCACAATACTTCCAAATTATTACTTTTAAAACTAACCAATAATTAATAAGGATAATTTGGTAAAATAACCATTCTCTTTCTTTTAATCATTGCATTTCTTAATATGTGTGTAAACACCTAAAACGACACTCATTTTGAAACGGAGGGAGTAATTTTTCAGCTATCAAATATATTTTGAGCTCAATGTGATCTTTTACAATTTTCTTATGGTCCAATTTAATCTCTTACTAAAAATAATACTCAAAGTGTTCTCTAATATTTTTATACGGTGGTCATATTAGTCTCATCTTCATTATAACATAGAGATTAATTTTCCCTAAAAAAAAACATGGAGATTGATTTGTTCTAATTTTTTTTTTGTTTACAAATTTGTTCTCAATTTTAAATTGTCAAGACTAAGGATTAATTTGTCTCATCTTCATCATATACTCTTATCAGTTATCAATTAGTTTATAGAGAAACCTTATTTTACTAAGAGTAAAGATTAAATTTGATCTCTCACAGATTTTTCACAGGTCAATTTAATCTATTTCCAAAAATAATAGTCAAGTTAATTTTTAGCATTTTTATATTGTGGATAAATTAGTCCCAACTTCGTTAAAACCTAGAGATTTATTTGTTCTCATTTTAAAATTGTACCCAAAAAAAAATGGTCTAGTAACTAAATTAGGTGAAACAGAGATAAAAGGGTTAAATATGTTTTTGATCACTATAAAATTGGGAAGTTTTAAGTATAGTCTTTACTTAATTTTAATAGGTTTTTTAGTCCCTACAAAAAAAAATTACTTCTAATTTTAGTCCTTATTACAACAAAGTTTGTTTAATTATCCTTAAACTCTTAAATTGTTGAACGATTTTTTTGTGACAAGTTTAGAACACTATGAAAGGTTCATTTACTAAAATTTAGAATTTTTTAACATGAAACAAATTAAATATGAATTTTTTAAAACGGAAAAAGTTAAAGATAAAATTAACAAAATCTGGACGTAGAAATCAAATTTTTCGACAATTTTTTGCAGAGGAACTTTTTGTAATGTTCTTAACACATCTGCAAAAAATTGTTCAAAAACTCAAGAGTATAAGCATAAATTAGACAAATTGGAATTGAGAAGAGACTAATACTGGGTGCATAAAAATAAAAAATTTAAGGACTATAAGAATTATTAAAATTAAGTAAAGACTAAACTTAAAAGGTTCCAATTTTATTCGGACCAAAAACTTATTTAAACCAAAAATAAGTGGGAAATAAAGGGTTTCTGGGGAAAAAACAAAATGAAAAACGGAAGGGTTTGAAGGATATATAAAAGAAGTTAGGGTTTCTCTATTCACAATCATATTTAACTTTACGGTCTCTCAAGATATCATTGCGTTCCAATTTGCAACCTGCCAATGGAGTCAGTGGCCGCAAAAAACAGAAAGGTGAAAACTACCTATATACCCAATGATATTGCCTTTTCCATTCTATCCAAATTGTCTCTTAAATCTTTTAAACGATTTGAATGCGTTTGTAAACCATGGTCTCTCTTATCTGAGAACCATAGTTTTATGAACGCATTCTGCAACAATCTCTTATTTAATTCTCATCGATGTCCTTATTACAACGGGGCATCTCTGCTCCTAAGGGATTTCAAACTTGGTCAAGACGTTTTCTATTCTATTTCTGGTGAAAGGTTTGAGAACAAAGTTAAAATAGATTTCCCAAATTCATATGATGCTAACCGTTTCAAATATCGTATTTTTGGTTTTGGTAGTATTAATGGGACATTTTGTCTCTATCAAGCTTATTATTATTGCAATACTGTATTGTGGAACCCATCTACACAGGAAATCAAGCTCGTTCCCACTCCGCATAAGTTAGTTAAGTCATCTGTTGAAGATGTTAAGGATTTTGTTAGCATAGATCTTACGTCTTATCTTCATGGATTTGGTTACGACGACCTTAGAAATGATTATAATGTCATATGTTACATAACTATTACGGGTCAACACGTTGGCTATGGACATATGTCTTTAGACCCAATTTGGGTGAAATATAGCTTAAGAACTAACACATGGAAAAGGATACTTAATGTTTTTGACATGCCTTATTCGTTGGCACGTATTGACGGCAATCAAGTCTACATGGATGGTTTGTGTCATTGGGTGTGTGAAGAAGATGAAGATAGTCAGGATGGACGATGTTTGGTATCATTTTACTTGAGCAATGAGGTATTCTTCATAACACCCATACCCTCGTACTTAGATGATTGTTTCAAAGAATTGTGGATAAATTTGGTGGTGTTAAACGGGTCTGTTGCATTGATCTCATATCATAAAGAGACGACTAATTTTCAAATATCAATTTTGGGTGAATACAGTATAAAGGAGTCGTGGACCAAACTCTTTATTGTTGGATCGTTGTCTTCCATTAAGCGTCCTATCGGGGTGGGGACGAAAGGAGAAATATTCGTCATCAGAGAAGATAAAGAAGTAGTTTGTCTTGATTTAAGTACTCAATCGATTGTGGAGCTTTCTTACAAAGAAGTGAATGCTATTGATCGGATACTTATATACAAGGAAAACATTCTTCCAATCGGAGGAATAAGTAATTAGTTATTTTTCTTGTTTTCACCAGGAGCAAAATGATTGTGGTGATTGGGATATTACCTTGTATGCAATTGGAACCTCGGAGATTTCTTAAATCGGTAGCGGGCCATTATCCTTGTATCGTCCCTGATGCTTATATGGTTTTGTTTTTGGCTCATCTGTTGCTGTTTTTCTGGTCTTCTGTTGCTGTTTTTCTGGTTTGTGGCTACTGTTTGGCAGTGGGGGTTCTGGAAGTTTCTTGGGTCGATCCCACCGTTTTTCTGTGCAGCCTCCAGGCTTATTTTGTGCGGCTTCCTTGCGGCCTAGCAAAGTTTGCTGCGGTCGTGTTTTCTTCTGTTTGATTGATGGAGACAGTAGGACTATTTGCTTTATTTTTTGGCGTCGTTTGTTATTTTTGGGGATTCGCCTGTGGGCTAGTTGTTGGTAGTTTTTATTCTATTTCAGTTTTGGGGTTCGGCTTAGTCAAGAGACCCTTTTTGTTTCATTTTTTATTTTATTTTGTTTCAGTTTTCAGTTTTGGGGTTCGGCTAAGTCAATTTTATTTTAAATGTTTAATCTGTTTACATTTGCAAACTTATGTGATTTCCACATCAATGAAAATAATGATCTTTTGCCTTTAGTGAATGATCTCTACATTTAAACTTTCATTACTTCTAAGTTTAGTTTTCTGCTTTATTTTATTTTGCATCTGAAGCCAAAATAATAAATTTGGCCTGTTCAATCTTGGTGGATTAGTTCAAATCAATTAATCTTCTTCATATCTGCTATTTTGTTAATCTTCTCCAAAATCTTATGACATTGTGAAGTTGGTAGAATGTAATTTGCAACCAAGACATTGTTGCCTTAATTTGCCAGTTGAGTCTATATTTTAGCAGGAAAAGTAGACTGTTGAAAATTGACTCAAAATTGGAAGCTGAAGTTTTGATGATATCGTAGTACGATGGATGTCATCGTAATACGATGGTGAGTGTTCTGGTTTTGGTGCGCTACTGGAGAAATCGTAGTACGATGGGTTTATATCGTACTACGATGCGGGATGGATAAGGCCAAGTACTGTACTATCAACTGCTCCATCGTAGCACGATGGGAGGCATCGTAGTACGATGCTGCGAAAGTCTGAACACTATTTAAAGCTTCTTTGTTCATTTTTGAGAGAGAGCAAGAGAGAGACAGAGAAAGATTCAAGAGAGGGAAACTTGGGAAATCAAAGGAGGTAACTTTAGGGTTGAGTGTCTTTGATTAGAGTTCTCTTGGGTTGGGAAAAAACATTGTAAACACCTTGGGTGAGTGAAAATCATTGAGTGTCTTGTTCATTGGTGAGATTGGGAAAATGGGTAGAAATTAGGGTTGTTCTTTGTGAGCTTGTTGAAGCTAATTTCTTGTAACCCATTTGTATCCCTTTGTAAGAACTCATTGATAGTGGATTGGAGAGAACAATCTCTCCCCCAGAGTAGGTCAAGTTGGACTGAACTGGGTAATCATCTCTTGGTGTGTTTGTTGTTTCTTTCTTTCTTGCTTTCATATGCTTGTGGGTTTTTTTGAGTTTTTCACTTTGATTCCTAGATTAGATCTAGGTGCTGTTATTGTTGTTATTGCTTGTGTTTACTTTGAAATTGGTTACTACTTTCCTTTGCTCCACACATCATAGTTTGTATTGGTGTGATTTTTGAGTCCGAATTCACAACAATTGGCGCCCACCGTGGGGCATAGGAGTGAATTGGTTAAGTGAGTACCATGGGTTCAAAGTGGGATATTGAAAAGTTCACCGGGAGTAATGATTTTGGGTTATGGAAGGTGAAGATGCAAGCGGTGTTGATACAACAAAAGTGTGAGAAAGCTTTGAAGGGTGAAGGTGCGTTGCCGGTCACCATGACACAAGCGGAGAAGACCGAGATGGTGGACAAGGCTAGGAGTGCCATTGTCTTGTGCCTCGGTGACAAAGTTTTGAGGGATGTCGCGAAGGAACCAACCGCGGCGTCGATGTGGTCAAAGTTGGAGTCATTGTATATGACCAAATCTTTGGCTCATAGGCAATTCCTTAAGCAACAACTCTACTCATTCAAGATGGTGGAGTCGAAGACCGTGATGGAGCAATTAACGGAGTTCAACAAAATCCTTGATGATTTGGAGAACATTGAGGTGCAACTTGAAGACGAAGACAAGGCTATACTCTTGTTGTGTGCTCTACCGAGATCATTTGAATCCTTCAAGGATACCATGCTCTATGGCAAAGAAGGCACTGTCACCTTGGAAGAAGTCCAATCGGCTTTAAGGACCAAGGAATTGACCAAGTTCAAGGACTTGAGAGCGGATGAAAACAGTGAAGGCCTTAGTGTTTCAAGAGGAAAAGGTGGAGGTAGAGGTAACCGAGGAAGCTCAAAGAGCTGTAACAAGGATAAGTATAAGTGCTTTAAATGTCACAAGTTTGGTCACTTCAAGAGGGATTGTCCGGAGGACAATGAGAACTCCGCGCAAGTTGTATCCGAGGAGTATGAGGATGCGGGTGCTTTGGTGGTGAGTTGTTGGGAGGAGGATGAAGGTGAGGTTTCTCACCTTGGTATCGATGCCTTGTAGAGTGGTGTTCGTCTGGAGAGACGTTAAACACTCAACATCAGCCTGGAGAGGCGGTGGGAATAATACTCATGGTCAGTCTGGAGAGGCGGTGGTAACAATACTCGTGATCAACCTTTGAGGTGGAGTTTCAAGGCGAAAGCATAGTGTGTATGCATTTGGAAGTTGAGGTAGAGAAAGCTCAACTTGAGGTGGAGTTGATGACACCGGGAATGGTACAACTATGGTGACCTTGAGTGCTATGCTCTAGTTGTGAGCATGTGAATTCTTCATGAGGACGGATGGAATTCCGGGGTTTGAAGAATGTATGGTGTGGCTTGTGTAATTGCCTAAAAGACCAAGGGTGATTGGATGCAAGGTTATCTTCAAGGAAGCGGGAGACGTTCCGTGGTTGAAGAGAGTTTGGTGTAGACTTGTGGAGCTACTTAGTGTAGTTGGATGCAAGGGAAAAGAAAAAAAAAAGGAAAATGGTGGTTGATGGTTAAAGTGGCATCATCATCAATTTAGAGTCAAGGTGGAGAATGTTGAAAATTGACTCAAAATTGGAAGCTGAAGTTTTGATGATATCGTAGTACGATGGATGTCATCGTAGTACGATGGTGAGTGTTCTGGTTTTGGTGCGCTACTGGAGAAATCGTAGTACGATGGGTTTATATCGTACTACGATGCGGGATGGATAAGGCCAAGTACTGTACTATCAACTGCTCCATCGTAGCACGATGGGAGGCATCGTAGTACGATGCTGCGAAAGTCTGAACACTATTTAAAGCTTCTTTGTTCATTTTTGAGAGAGAGCAAGAGAGAGACAGAGAAAGATTCAAGAGAGGGAAACTTGGGAAATCAAAGGAGGTAACTTTAGGGTTGAGTGTCTTTGATTAGAGTTCTCTTGGGTTGGGAAAAAACATTGTAAACACCTTGGGTGAGTGAAAATCATTGAGTGTCTTGTTCATTGGTGAGATTGGGAAAATGGGTAGAAATTAGGGTTGTTCTTTGTGAGCTTGTTGAAGCTAATTTCTTGTAACCCATTTGTATCCCTTTGTAAGAACTCATTGATAGTGGATTGGAGAGAACAATCTCTCCCCCAGAGTAGGTCAAGTTGGACTGAACTGGGTAATCATCTCTTGGTGTGTTTGTTGTTTCTTTCTTTCTTGCTTTCATATGCTTGTGGGTTTTTTTGAGTTTTTCACTTTGATTCCTAGATTAGATCTAGGTGCTGTTATTGTTGTTATTGCTTGTGTTTACTTTGAAATTGGTTACTACTTTCCTTTGCTCCACACATCATAGTTTGTATTGGTGTGATTTTTGAGTCCGAATTCACAACAATTGGCGCCCACCGTGGGGCATAGGAGTGAATTGGTTAAGTGAGTACCATGGGTTCAAAGTGGGATATTGAAAAGTTCACCGGGAGTAATGATTTTGGGTTATGGAAGGTGAAGATGCAAGCGGTGTTGATACAACAAAAGTGTGAGAAAGCTTTGAAGGGTGAAGGTGCGTTGCCGGTCACCATGACACAAGCGGAGAAGACCGAGATGGTGGACAAGGCTAGGAGTGCCATTGTCTTGTGCCTCGGTGACAAAGTTTTGAGGGATGTCGCGAAGGAACCAACCGCGGCGTCGATGTGGTCAAAGTTGGAGTCATTGTATATGACCAAATCTTTGGCTCATAGGCAATTCCTTAAGCAACAACTCTACTCATTCAAGATGGTGGAGTCGAAGACCGTGATGGAGCAATTAACGGAGTTCAACAAAATCCTTGATGATTTGGAGAACATTGAGGTGCAACTTGAAGACGAAGACAAGGCTATACTCTTGTTGTGTGCTCTACCGAGATCATTTGAATCCTTCAAGGATACCATGCTCTATGGCAAAGAAGGCACTGTCACCTTGGAAGAAGTCCAATCGGCTTTAAGGACCAAGGAATTGACCAAGTTCAAGGACTTGAGAGCGGATGAAAACAGTGAAGGCCTTAGTGTTTCAAGAGGAAAAGGTGGAGGTAGAGGTAACCGAGGAAGCTCAAAGAGCTGTAACAAGGATAAGTATAAGTGCTTTAAATGTCACAAGTTTGGTCACTTCAAGAGGGATTGTCCGGAGGACAATGAGAACTCCGCGCAAGTTGTATCCGAGGAGTATGAGGATGCGGGTGCTTTGGTGGTGAGTTGTTGGGAGGAGGATGAAGGTGAGGTTTCTCACCTTGGTATCGATGCCTTGTAGAGTGGTGTTCGTCTGGAGAGACGTTAAACACTCAACATCAGCCTGGAGAGGCGGTGGGAATAATACTCATGGTCAGTCTGGAGAGGCGGTGGTAACAATACTCGTGATCAACCTTTGAGGTGGAGTTTCAAGGCGAAAGCATAGTGTGTATGCATTTGGAAGTTGAGGTAGAGAAAGCTCAACTTGAGGTGGAGTTGATGACACCGGGAATGGTACAACTATGGTGACCTTGAGTGCTATGCTCTAGTTGTGAGCATGTGAATTCTTCATGAGGACGGATGGAATTCCGGGGTTTGAAGAATGTATGGTGTGGCTTGTGTAATTGCCTAAAAGACCAAGGGTGATTGGATGCAAGGTTATCTTCAAGGAAGCGGGAGACGTTCCGTGGTTGAAGAGAGTTTGGTGTAGACTTGTGGAGCTACTTAGTGTAGTTGGATGCAAGGGAAAAGAAAAAAAAAAGGAAAATGGTGGTTGATGGTTAAAGTGGCATCATCATCAATTTAGAGTCAAGGTGGAGAATGTTGAAAATTGACTCAAAATTGGAAGCTGAAGTTTTGATGATATCGTAGTACGATGGATGTCATCGTAGTACGATGGTGAGTGTTCTGGTTTTGGTGCGCTACTGGAGAAATCGTAGTACGATGGGTTTATATCGTACTACGATGCGGGATGGATAAGGCCAAGTACTGTACTATCAACTGCTCCATCGTAGCACGATGGGAGGCATCGTAGTACGATGCTGCGAAAGTCTGAACACTATTTAAAGCTTCTTTGTTCATTTTTGAGAGAGAGCAAGAGAGAGACAGAGAAAGATTCAAGAGAGGGAAACTTGGGAAATCAAAGGAGGTAACTTTAGGGTTGAGTGTCTTTGATTAGAGTTCTCTTGGGTTGGGAAAAAACATTGTAAACACCTTGGGTGAGTGAAAATCATTGAGTGTCTTGTTCATTGGTGAGATTGGGAAAATGGGTAGAAATTAGGGTTGTTCTTTGTGAGCTTGTTGAAGCTAATTTCTTGTAACCCATTTGTATCCCTTTGTAAGAACTCATTGATAGTGGATTGGAGAGAACAATCTCTCCCCCAGAGTAGGTCAAGTTGGACTGAACTGGGTAATCATCTCTTGGTGTGTTTGTTGTTTCTTTCTTTCTTGCTTTCATATGCTTGTGGGTTTTTTTGAGTTTTTCACTTTGATTCCTAGATTAGATCTAGGTGCTGTTATTGTTGTTATTGCTTGTGTTTACTTTGAAATTGGTTACTACTTTCCTTTGCTCCACACATCATAGTTTGTATTGGTGTGATTTTTGAGTCCGAATTCACAACAATTGGCGCCCACCGTGGGGCATAGGAGTGAATTGGTTAAGTGAGTACCATGGGTTCAAAGTGGGATATTGAAAAGTTCACCGGGAGTAATGATTTTGGGTTATGGAAGGTGAAGATGCAAGCGGTGTTGATACAACAAAAGTGTGAGAAAGCTTTGAAGGGTGAAGGTGCGTTGCCGGTCACCATGACACAAGCGGAGAAGACCGAGATGGTGGACAAGGCTAGGAGTGCCATTGTCTTGTGCCTCGGTGACAAAGTTTTGAGGGATGTCGCGAAGGAACCAACCGCGGCGTCGATGTGGTCAAAGTTGGAGTCATTGTATATGACCAAATCTTTGGCTCATAGGCAATTCCTTAAGCAACAACTCTACTCATTCAAGATGGTGGAGTCGAAGACCGTGATGGAGCAATTAACGGAGTTCAACAAAATCCTTGATGATTTGGAGAACATTGAGGTGCAACTTGAAGACGAAGACAAGGCTATACTCTTGTTGTGTGCTCTACCGAGATCATTTGAATCCTTCAAGGATACCATGCTCTATGGCAAAGAAGGCACTGTCACCTTGGAAGAAGTCCAATCGGCTTTAAGGACCAAGGAATTGACCAAGTTCAAGGACTTGAGAGCGGATGAAAACAGTGAAGGCCTTAGTGTTTCAAGAGGAAAAGGTGGAGGTAGAGGTAACCGAGGAAGCTCAAAGAGCTGTAACAAGGATAAGTATAAGTGCTTTAAATGTCACAAGTTTGGTCACTTCAAGAGGGATTGTCCGGAGGACAATGAGAACTCCGCGCAAGTTGTATCCGAGGAGTATGAGGATGCGGGTGCTTTGGTGGTGAGTTGTTGGGAGGAGGATGAAGGTGAGGTTTCTCACCTTGGTATCGATGCCTTGTAGAGTGGTGTTCGTCTGGAGAGACGTTAAACACTCAACATCAGCCTGGAGAGGCGGTGGGAATAATACTCATGGTCAGTCTGGAGAGGCGGTGGTAACAATACTCGTGATCAACCTTTGAGGTGGAGTTTCAAGGCGAAAGCATAGTGTGTATGCATTTGGAAGTTGAGGTAGAGAAAGCTCAACTTGAGGTGGAGTTGATGACACCGGGAATGGTACAACTATGGTGACCTTGAGTGCTATGCTCTAGTTGTGAGCATGTGAATTCTTCATGAGGACGGATGGAATTCCGGGGTTTGAAGAATGTATGGTGTGGCTTGTGTAATTGCCTAAAAGACCAAGGGTGATTGGATGCAAGGTTATCTTCAAGGAAGCGGGAGACGTTCCGTGGTTGAAGAGAGTTTGGTGTAGACTTGTGGAGCTACTTAGTGTAGTTGGATGCAAGGGAAAAGAAAAAAAAAAGGAAAATGGTGGTTGATGGTTAAAGTGGCATCATCATCAATTTAGAGTCAAGGTGGAGAATGTTGAAAATTGACTCAAAATTGGAAGCTGAAGTTTTGATGATATCGTAGTACGATGGATGTCATCGTAGTACGATGGTGAGTGTTCTGGTTTTGGTGCGCTACTGGAGAAATCGTAGTACGATGGGTTTATATCGTACTACGATGCGGGATGGATAAGGCCAAGTACTGTACTATCAACTGCTCCATCGTAGCACGATGGGAGGCATCGTAGTACGATGCTGCGAAAGTCTGAACACTATTTAAAGCTTCTTTGTTCATTTTTGAGAGAGAGCAAGAGAGAGACAGAGAAAGATTCAAGAGAGGGAAACTTGGGAAATCAAAGGAGGTAACTTTAGGGTTGAGTGTCTTTGATTAGAGTTCTCTTGGGTTGGGAAAAAACATTGTAAACACCTTGGGTGAGTGAAAATCATTGAGTGTCTTGTTCATTGGTGAGATTGGGAAAATGGGTAGAAATTAGGGTTGTTCTTTGTGAGCTTGTTGAAGCTAATTTCTTGTAACCCATTTGTATCCCTTTGTAAGAACTCATTGATAGTGGATTGGAGAGAACAATCTCTCCCCCAGAGTAGGTCAAGTTGGACTGAACTGGGTAATCATCTCTTGGTGTGTTTGTTGTTTCTTTCTTTCTTGCTTTCATATGCTTGTGGGTTTTTTTGAGTTTTTCACTTTGATTCCTAGATTAGATCTAGGTGCTGTTATTGTTGTTATTGCTTGTGTTTACTTTGAAATTGGTTACTACTTTCCTTTGCTCCACACATCATAGTTTGTATTGGTGTGATTTTTGAGTCCGAATTCACAACAATTGGCGCCCACCGTGGGGCATAGGAGTGAATTGGTTAAGTGAGTACCATGGGTTCAAAGTGGGATATTGAAAAGTTCACCGGGAGTAATGATTTTGGGTTATGGAAGGTGAAGATGCAAGCGGTGTTGATACAACAAAAGTGTGAGAAAGCTTTGAAGGGTGAAGGTGCGTTGCCGGTCACCATGACACAAGCGGAGAAGACCGAGATGGTGGACAAGGCTAGGAGTGCCATTGTCTTGTGCCTCGGTGACAAAGTTTTGAGGGATGTCGCGAAGGAACCAACCGCGGCGTCGATGTGGTCAAAGTTGGAGTCATTGTATATGACCAAATCTTTGGCTCATAGGCAATTCCTTAAGCAACAACTCTACTCATTCAAGATGGTGGAGTCGAAGACCGTGATGGAGCAATTAACGGAGTTCAACAAAATCCTTGATGATTTGGAGAACATTGAGGTGCAACTTGAAGACGAAGACAAGGCTATACTCTTGTTGTGTGCTCTACCGAGATCATTTGAATCCTTCAAGGATACCATGCTCTATGGCAAAGAAGGCACTGTCACCTTGGAAGAAGTCCAATCGGCTTTAAGGACCAAGGAATTGACCAAGTTCAAGGACTTGAGAGCGGATGAAAACAGTGAAGGCCTTAGTGTTTCAAGAGGAAAAGGTGGAGGTAGAGGTAACCGAGGAAGCTCAAAGAGCTGTAACAAGGATAAGTATAAGTGCTTTAAATGTCACAAGTTTGGTCACTTCAAGAGGGATTGTCCGGAGGACAATGAGAACTCCGCGCAAGTTGTATCCGAGGAGTATGAGGATGCGGGTGCTTTGGTGGTGAGTTGTTGGGAGGAGGATGAAGGTGAGGTTTCTCACCTTGGTATCGATGCCTTGTAGAGTGGTGTTCGTCTGGAGAGACGTTAAACACTCAACATCAGCCTGGAGAGGCGGTGGGAATAATACTCATGGTCAGTCTGGAGAGGCGGTGGTAACAATACTCGTGATCAACCTTTGAGGTGGAGTTTCAAGGCGAAAGCATAGTGTGTATGCATTTGGAAGTTGAGGTAGAGAAAGCTCAACTTGAGGTGGAGTTGATGACACCGGGAATGGTACAACTATGGTGACCTTGAGTGCTATGCTCTAGTTGTGAGCATGTGAATTCTTCATGAGGACGGATGGAATTCCGGGGTTTGAAGAATGTATGGTGTGGCTTGTGTAATTGCCTAAAAGACCAAGGGTGATTGGATGCAAGGTTATCTTCAAGGAAGCGGGAGACGTTCCGTGGTTGAAGATAGTTTGGTGTAGACTTGTGGAGCTACTTAGTGTAGTTGGATGCAAGGGAAAAGAAAAAAAAAAGGAAAATGGTGGTTGATGGTTAAAGTGGCATCATCATCAATTTAGAGTCAAGGTGGAGAATGTTGAAAATTGACTCAAAATTGGAAGCTGAAGTTTTGATGATATCGTAGTACGATGGATGTCATCGTAGTACGATGGTGAGTGTTCTGGTTTTGGTGCGCTACTGGAGAAATCGTAGTACGATGGGTTTATATCGTACTACGATGCGGGATGGATAAGGCCAAGTACTGTACTATCAACTGCTCCATCGTAGCACGATGGGAGGCATCGTAGTACGATGCTGCGAAAGTCTGAACACTATTTAAAGCTTCTTTGTTCATTTTTGAGAGAGAGCAAGAGAGAGACAGAGAAAGATTCAAGAGAGGGAAACTTGGGAAATCAAAGGAGGTAACTTTAGGGTTGAGTGTCTTTGATTAGAGTTCTCTTGGGTTGGGAAAAAACATTGTAAACACCTTGGGTGAGTGAAAATCATTGAGTGTCTTGTTCATTGGTGAGATTGGGAAAATGGGTAGAAATTAGGGTTGTTCTTTGTGAGCTTGTTGAAGCTAATTTCTTGTAACCCATTTGTATCCCTTTGTAAGAACTCATTGATAGTGGATTGGAGAGAACAATCTCTCCCCCAGAGTAGGTCAAGTTGGACTGAACTGGGTAATCATATCTTGGTGTGTTTGTTGTTTCTTTCTTTCTTGCTTTCATATGCTTGTGGGTTTTTTTGAGTTTTTCACTTTGATTCCTAGATTAGATCTAGGTGCTGTTATTGTTGTTATTGCTTGTGTTTACTTTGAAATTGGTTACTACTTTCCTTTGCTCCACACATCATAGTTTGTATTGGTGTGATTTTTGAGTCCGAATTCACAACATAGACTTAAGAGTTTTGAAAATAAGAAAATAAAAGAGTCTTGCAATTGTGATTCATGATACGTAACTCGGAGATATATCCTCCTTTTCACAATAGGAAGCACTTCATGTCACATATGTATTTTCTTAACTGTAATGGATCATTCAGTTTGGTTCAAATATTAGGCAACTTCCCATGATGCTCAGTTATTTATTGTTACTTGTTTGTGCCGTTTGTTAGCCATAAATGAGGACACCTTTAATGATAGAAAATGGCATGTTTGGTTGTGCATTCACCAAGTTAAATCTCTCCTATTCGTTCCGAGTAATGCGTCTGACAATGTGTAGTGCACAATTATTGCTCAAAGTTATGTCAACGGAAGACAATTACCTACCCTTATATCTGAGTTCATTGGTTTTCTTTTTTTCTTGATTTTGAAATGTTTCCAGCTGTTTCGGCTTCCAATTTCCGATTGTTATCGTACATGTACACTCAAGCTTGTGAACTCACGTAGAAGTTTGTTTTCCATTAAACATCAAAGAATTGTGTATGCTCAAGCATGCACGCATACGCACTCACAGGAGTAGTCAATGTCAACGGAAGACAATTACCTACCCTTATATCTGAGTTCATTGGTTTTCTTTTTTTCTTGATTTTAAAATATTTCCAGCTGTTTCAGCTTCCAATTTCCGATTGTTATCGTACATGTACACTCAAGCTTGTGAACTCACGTAGAAGTTTGTTTTCCATTAAACATCAAAGAATTGTGTATGCTCAAGCATGCACGCATACGCACTCACAGGAGTAGTCAATAACTGAAAGAATATTGCCTTCTCATTTCTGCAATACAGATCAAACCTATATGATCCAACCTATATTGCCTTCTCGCGGATTCTGTCTAATTTTCTTGTGCTGCACCATTTTTCTATTAATACAAATGTTATGGTGTATGGATGGGTAGGAGGAAAACATGCATGTGTGAAATTGACTGGGCTTTCACTCGTGGGATTAGGGGTAAGGGCTTTACGGTAGGATAGACGGTCCTATAAAATGCGTCAAACAAACTGGCGAAACATACGAAAACATATTCCGACTATTAACATGCATTTATACCATTTGTTGTTGACTTTCTATATAGAGTTCAAAGGGTCGTGCACATCAATGCCATGACTCCTAGGTTCATGAGTGTTGTGTTTACGAGAATTGATTTTGCCATCGAATAAGGCTTAACAGCGCAACTTGTTGTCCACTTCTCTTTCTGTTAGTGTACTTAATCATTCATATATAAAAATAACAATTGGTAAGACAAAAAAATCTTTATCTCTAACCCATTAAATCCCATATTATATTCTACCGTTACTTTTTTTCGTGGGAAATATTCTACCGTTACTATGTCCTTATGTTGTCAAATGCAAACTTGAATATGTTGTGTATGTGAAAATGGGTTAGGGCATATGGCCTTCTGGAAAGGATCTTAGAGAACAACTACTGTTGTAGAAGGGTCGGCGGCGGCCATGAGAAAACAATAGGAACCATCAGAGACGACATCTAAATTCGTTGAGAACGCGTTGGACGCCGATCCAACCTCAACAATTTCTTTACTGCCCCAAAGACTACATCCTTGGACACTATTAAAAAAAAAAACCTTATTTTCGCCTGATATAAAAATAGTGTTTTAGTGTAATATTACTTCTTCTAATTTTACCCCCAATAAATTATTTGTTTATTTACCGTTTTATCATTTCTCGCCAATAAAAACAGAAAGATAAACATGTTAGTGCTCATTTTTTTTTAAGGACGTTAGTGTTCGTCTTGCTACTACCAATAATATATAATAAAAGGAAGCTTCAAAGGCTAAATACATTCTTTTATAGGGAAAAAATAAAAAATATTATTAATTATAAAATAAACGAAAAATATGTATATTAATCTAAAAATATTATATGGCAATAATATTTTTTTAAAAAAACTTTCTTATAGTTTTTCCATGACTAAAAATGATTAAAAACTCATTAATAATAATTGAAAGTAAAATTGTTTTCATTTACCTTAAAAGGTTTGTTTCCATATGTATTTATGTGTGTGTGTGTGTATATGTATATATATATATATATATATATATATATATATATATATATATATATATATATAATCAAATCTTAAATAATACTTCCTCCTGTCTCAATTATAAATAACATTTTCACTTTTCAGATTCATTGAATAAATGATTTATATGGTCCATAATTGAGACTACATACATCATTTATTCAATGAATCTAAAAAGTGAAAAATTGTTTATAATTGAGGCCGGAAGGAGTATATAATTTGGAGTGGGTCTAGCAGAAGAGACTAGTCTTCTACAACATAAAATATTAAGAATAGAGACCTTGTAGACAGACTCTCCAAATTATTGTTCGATTGTACCTTGAATAATATTACCTCTCATGAAAATGTAGAGAGTCTGTCTGCAATGAAATAAATAAATTATAATGTATAATGATGAAAAGATTATTTTATTGAATTTATATTTTAAATTTAAAACTTATTTGACTGAGAATTTGTTTTAAGCAATTTTATAATTGGGAAAAGATTTTATTTTCAATATAGAAAATAAATTATAAAAATATAATTAAGATTGAATTAAATTTATTGGATTCTTCACAAATTAATTAAATATTATAGAAACTCACTTGAGTTGGTCTGGTGGTATTGGCTTGGGATATGGGAGTGTGCTCCTCCTCGAGGTCTCAGGTTCGATTCTCCTCAGTGTCAATTTAGGTGGGCTATTTTAGCTTCTTCAAAAAAATATCTTCAAAAATATATATATATATATATATATATATATATATATATATATATAGGTGGGCTAATTTAGCTTCTTCAAAAAATATATATATTATAGAAGTTTAAATTATATAATCTTTTATTTCATGAATAATACTACCTCTCATGATAATACTACCTCTCATGAAAATGTAGAGAGTCTGTATGCAATGAAATAAATAAATTATAATGGATACCGATGAAAAGATTATTTTATTGAATTTATATATTAAATTTAAAATTTATTTGACTGAGAATTTGTTTTAAGCAATTTTATAATTGTGAAAAGATTTTATTTTCAATATAGAAAATAAATTATAAAAATTTAATTAAGATTGAATTAAATTTATTGGATACTTTACAAATTAATTAAATATTATAGAAGTTTAAATTATATAATCTTTTATTTCATAAAATTTCCAACTAAAGATGATAAAATAAATATTAATGATATTAAATAAAATTAATGATTAAAAAGATAACATTAATTTTTTTGACAAAAAAAAGATAACATTAATGATAAAAAGAATATTATTTCACTCATATAAAATTAAATTTTAAAAATATTGACCATAGTAATAAATATTGACTTTCATTTTTTTGAAAAAACTAAACTAGCCCACTCAAATTTGGCACAAGGAGTATTGAACCTGAGATATTGTGGAGGAGTAAACTCCAATGTTCCAAGTTAATGCCGCCACCCAAACCCAAGTGGGTTAATATTGACCTTAATTAACCAAGATTTTTTTTTCTATCTTATTGTATTTAATAATAAATTTGACCATACTATATCTTGTATTATTTTTTATTTTTCAAAATTAACCTCCTATTTTATTATTTTATTTTGTAACTATCATTAAATATTGTAGATTTTTTTTAAAGAAACAGTTAGACCATGTAATAATATTATTTTAAAATACAGTATTTTTTTAGGGAAAATATAGAATTTATTAAAATTCATTAATAGGATTATCTTTAATTTTTTTATTAAATACTAAAGTTAATAAAATAATAAAGGTATTGCTCTTTTTTTTTTTTTTTAAAGAGACTAGTTGTGAAAACAAATATTGCTCTCTATAAAAGTTGGAACCTGGAATGCATTTTCAAACACAAAGCAAATCAAAAAAGTCGATTCCTCATCTGTTTCCTTGCAATTACATTGCAAAGTCATGGCTAGGAAGAAGGTGAAACTCGCCTTTATCTCCAATGATTCAACAAGAAAGGCGACCTACAAGCGGAGGAAGAAAGGTATCATCAAGAAGGTGAGAGAACTCACTATTCTTTGTGGTATTCCAGCATGTGCTATAATTTTCGATCCTTTTGATTCTAAAACAGAGGTGTGGCCAAACCTAAAGGAAGCCAAACAGATGATTGAGAGGTATCAGAGCTCATATATGAAAGATGGGAGAAAAAATGTGAACCAAGAAAGTTTCCTTTTGCAAAAGATTACTAAAGCTAGGGAGAAACTGAGAATACAAAGACACGACAATCATGAGAATGAGCTGAACATTCTTATGATTTGGTACCTACAAAACAACAAGCTGTCAGATGATGTGACTGTTTCTGATTTGAAAGACTTGGATAAGTTGATTGAAAAAAATATGAAGGAAATTGATGACAAGATGGCTTCACTTAGTTTATCAAACTAATGTATTCTAAAACTTTATGTTGTGATTTTTATTGATGTTATTTCAATTGGAAAATTCTAATAAAAGTTATTATAATGCACCAGTCTTTCGCTTGTTCTATTTTGTGTTCTTCAATGTTTTATTTGACATCATCAATTTTTCTTGTTGATAAAGAACTAATCCTGAATCTGATCTAGAATTAGGTAGGAAATTGATCCTCTATTTCGTTTAAGGTTATCATTTTAATTTCAAACAAACTGAAAATCTTAGAAGATTTTAGGTGGCTTCTAAGGTGAGGGAGCAATCAAGTTCTTCGCCAATGTACTTTTAATAATATATCATAAGATCTATTAAAGGGTCTAGGTTTGTTGAAAGAAAGAAAAAAAAAAGGATCAAAACCTATGCCTTGACCCACCCAATCCAATCCCCCCACCTCCGTTTTTTTCTTCAACAAAACGTTCCATGTTAGATAGTGAGGTTCATCGACGATTCCACTGTGAGAAAGAATATAAATCCAACAAGAGGAAGGATATTAACAATGTTGGATGTAGATTGATGCAAAGAAAGCCATGGGAAACTATTACTTGTATGAATTGGACAAGACCATTATTTAGGATACAAAATGATGATTTGGTTGTATGAATTTATATCATGTTTCTCTCCAACGTATAAAATTCCGTTTTATTGTACTTAACTTTTGCCTTCAAATTTTCCAATTACATGAAATTCTTGAATATTAGGGATTTGGATCAGTTTCTTGAAAATAATTTATGATGATTGTTCAACCACATTGAGTTTTAGAACAACATCTGCAAGGTTTTGATGATAACAATGTATAGAAGAACAATAGAGTACTATAACGTTAGTTCAAATGATTAGAACCATATAATTAAAATATGACTTTGAAGTCAACATTTTGACCCTAAAACATAATGCTTTGAACAAAGAAGAACAACTTTTATGCTGAAGAGAAGCTCTTATACCAAAGCTCTGATACAAAGAGGGTCAATGAAAATTAATGCTCTGATCAAGTATTCATCAAGTTGTGAAGACGAAGTTCTAATCTAAAGTCAATGGTTAACACTCTGATGAACATCTGACCCACTTTTGTCTTCTTTTAAAGAATTGTCATTGTCTATAGGACATTAGTACCTTTTGTCCATGATAAATTAAAAGAATATATGATGCAGAACGGAAGCATGGGTTAGCAAGCGCTAAACCTAAAAGTTAAAAAGACAGGTTGTAAGCGACAAACCTATCAAATAAGGGTTTCCAGAATCCACTAGAATTGAGAGAAAAGTCTCGAATATTTTTATTGAATGAAAAAGTTATTTCTTAGGCTACAACCGTTAACCTTAAATAGGGAAATAACAAACCCTAATGGGCCAAAAATAACAAACTGAAAACAAAATAGAAAGTTCTAGAAAATTAGGCTGAAATAATAAAATACTATTAAATTACTAATAAAACCCTTCTGCATCAATATACGTTGCAAAAACGTACAAATCTCTGTTAAAAGTGGATGCAATGGATCATTTCCAAAGAAGCAATAGATTTTTGAAGTACTATTTAACGAAATTATCCTTAAGAGGCAAATATTTGAAATCTTAAGAAAACTTCTCAAGTAAGCTTGATGTGCTGGCACTTTTTTCAAACAACGACTCTATTCAAATATCCTATAAGTGGTCCTTGAGTGTTCCAAGAAAGATATTGACCTACATGCTTTCAGCAAATCTAGACCCTCAAATATATATTATGGTATATTATTAATGTTACATCAATGAGGGGGATGATTGCTCCATTAACTTAGAAGCCACCAAAATTTTGATTCATAGTTTTGATTCTCTACTCTCTTGTTGAATAATAATTTTTCTTTGTTGGTTTAGTTGTTATATGATTTCTAGTTTAAGAACAGTCCACGTACAATTCAACAAATTTTTAGTTTTCATCCAAATGAGGAACTTATCCAAAAATGAAGTTGAAATTGCATGAAAAATGAGACGGATTTTCTTTAAAAAGCAAAATATATTAGTTTGTGTTTTTTGGCTAGAGCGATTTATTTATATTTTTTTATGAATAAATAAATAAATAAAAATACCAAGGAGAAATCAAGTGCAATTAAGATGCATGAGAAGGCATGTGGACATAGTGAATAAATTAAAAGTAACAAGCCATACATAAGAAACAACTTCTCAGCAACATAGCTTTCTATAAATTAAAGAAAGATTTTTTCTTGTTAGATTCACTGAAAAACATGATAAACTTGTGGGTTTCTTCTTTTGATTTCAATGGCTTTTGATTTCAATGACTTTCTATATACTGTCTGCATGGACAAAAAAAACTTGTTGCGTTTGTTGTTATGTTGCTTGTTAGACTCTTGGATTAGGCTATAGACAATGCCAATCCACTTAAGTTTTGCTTAACATTTTATAATCATTCTATTTTGCTTAACATTTATGTATATGTTTATATAACAAAGGTTTTTATATACTTCAATTACTATATTGTAGATGAAGAAAACTCAACAAAAGCCTAACAATGTTAGGAGAGATGCTCAAGTTGGTAGTAGTTCTCAAACTGTCAACAATGTAAGTGGACAACTATGGTTCGGTTTAATTCTATCTTTAGATTTAATTATAAACTCAATATTACTATTTTATTTTACTTCTCTTTTCTTTTATGCACTTTTACGTTTGTGTGCTCTTTTTCTTATCTTTTCATTTTGTTTATTAACCATTATGTGTTTCTTGCACTGCAAACTAAGAACCTATTATTAGGATTAATCGCAATTTCATATGTTGGGAGGATAGAATTTCATGCCAACAAATAGTGAGCAAACATGCGAGAGGAAGAGGAAGTGAGGGAATCTAATGAAAACTCGAAGTCTCTTTCTTTTTTATTTTTTAAAATGTTTTTATACACTTAAAATCAAATAATTATGTAATTTTATGTCATTTTATATTTACAACAACTAAATCTACAATTTTACCATAAAAAGTTAAACCTACAAAACACTTAAATTTCAATTGATTAGCTCTTCACTATCAATCGTTGACTATTAACTACTTCATTCGTTCCTTTTAAGTGCTGCTTTAGAATAATAACACAAAATTAAGGAAGTTGGTTTTTTGATTTTTCTTTTCTTTCTATTATACCATCATTTTAGCAAATTTTAACACATTTTTTCTTTCTATTAACCCTTCATTCCAATTTTTTTAACACATTTTCTCTTTCCATTAAATTTAATGTGTTATATTTCTCTCATAACAAACAATTGTTAGAAGAAGATCTCCCTCTCTCCAACAAATTCATATTTTTGGTGCACACGTTTAAGTATTCTACACATCTTTTTAAATACAAATGAAATAAAATTTATTTCAACTTCACATTAATTAAAATTTAACTCGGTTATTCGGTTAAGAAAAATTTAACTTTACTTCAACCTTTTTTTTTGTGGTGTCTGGGGTTCGAACCTCAGACCTTGCATATATTATGCATTGTCCTTACCAACTGAGTTAAGCTCACGGGGACAACTTTACCTCAACTAATATTATTTACAGAATTTTAACTCCTCATAAAACGATTATTATATGTAATAATTTTTATTTTTTTGATATAATAGGTAGGTAACAAAGGGATTTGGATCCTCTCCTGACTTTTTTGTGCAACCCCCTCTTTTCTAATTCAATGGTTGGCTGGTTCATAAATGAACAAAAAAAAAACACTAAAGAGAGAGAGAAAAAGGGCAAATGAATGGCTTAGATTATGGCAGAACAAATAGAATAAGATAAATAGTTGGAGAGTATCCAAATCTATAACAAAGTTAGGTGAAACTTGGTAAACCAAAAAAAAAAAACACAAATTGTAAGGAAAAAAAAAAGTTTAAACAAAAGTAAAATAAGTGGGTAATGAAGGATAGGGCTCCTTTCTCAATATATAAAAAACGTTAGGGCTCCAAATTTGTTTAGAGCTTCTACTTTCTACTAATCCCAATCACTTTGCGCTTTCAAGATCTCATTGCGTTCCAATTTGTAACCGACAATGGAGTCAGTTGCTGTAAAAAAGAGAAAGGTGAGCACCACCTATATACCTGATGATATTGCCTTCTTCATTCTATCCAAATTTCCTTTTAAATCTATTAAACGATTTGAATGCGTTCGCAAACAGTGGTCTCTTTTATCTGAAAACCCTCACTTCATGAACATGTTCTACAAGAATCTTTTATCTAATTCTCACTGATGTCCTTATTACGAAGGGGGATCTCTGCTCCTAAGGGATTTCAAACTTGGTCAAGACGATTTCTATTCTATTTATGGTGAAAGGTTTGAGAACAAAGTTAAATTAGATTTCTCAAATGCATATGCAGACCGTTTCAAATTTCGTATTTTTGGCTGCGGTAGTATTAATGGCACATTTTGTCTCTATCAAGATTATTATTATGGCAAAACTCTATTATGGAACCCATCTACACACGCAATCAAGCTCGTTCCCACTCTGTATGAGTTAGTTGAGTCGTCTATTGAAGATGTTGAGGATTTTGATAGCATACATGATACGTATTATCTTCATGGATTTGGTTACGACAATTTTAGAAATGACTATAAGGTCATCTATCACGTAACCATTACGGGTGAACATGCTGGCTATGGATATATGTCTATAAACCCAATTTGGGTGATATATAGCTTAAGAACTAACTCATGGAGGGTACTTGATGTTTTTGACATGCCTTATTCTTTGGCATGTAATGACGGCACTCAAGTCTACATGGATGGCGTGTGTCATTGGTTGTGTGAAGAAGATGAAGATAGTCACTCTGATCCATGTTTGGTATCATTTTACATGAGCAACGAGGAATTCTTCATAACACCCATACCTTCATACTTGGATGATTGTTTCGATTTTCAAGCATTGTGGATAAACTTGGTGGTGTTAAACGGGACCATTGCATTGATCTCATATCATGAAGAGACGGCAAATTTTCACATATCGATTTTGGGTGGATACGGTATAAAGGAGGCCTGGACCAAACTCTTCATGGTTGGACCGTTGTCTTGCATTGAGCGTCCTATTAGAGTGGGGACAAAAGGAGAAATATTCGTCATCAGAAAAGATAAAGAACTAGTTTGTCTTGATTTAAGTACTCAAATGATTGTGGAGTGTTGGAACATGTGTGGAAATTGAGTAAAAAGACTAAACACAAATTCCCATGTTGGGTAGAACTAGTGTGGTGTGAATTGAAAAAAGTGGAAGTCCCACATCGGATTGAACACACACATTAATAGTGTTTATATAGTGGGGGTGTACCTCTAATTAATGGGGGTACATAGTTATGTGAACGAAGTAAGCACTAGAGAATATATATATATATATATATATATATATATATATATATATATATATATATATATATATATTATTTAGAAATGATAAATTAAATAATTAATTTAATCATTATTAGAAAGTGTTTTCTTAGTCCCCAAGTTTTGCTAAAATATTTTGTAACGCAATCTAGAATATTTTAGTACTTGATCTGAAATATATTTTGGTACATAATATAATATATTTTTGTACTCAATATAATATATTTTGGTACTCAATTGAGATATTTTTGTACTTGCTCTAATAAGTGAATTACTTAATCACAAAATAATGTATTACTTGTTCCCAAAGTTTCTCACTTATTAGTTGTGAATTTTCTCTATAAATAGAGAGCTCACACAGTGCATTCTACACACCAAAGAGTTTCATTGAGTTGTCGGGAACTCTTTCTCTCTTCTGCCTTTCTTGACTTGTGTTGACGAGTCTTTCTTCTCTTCATCTCCTTTTTCTGTCCCTTCGAAATTAAAACATAGTCCCTTTTCGGTTTAATGTCCCTTCGGAATTAAGATTGGTCTTAAGTTCATAGTCCCTTCGATATTTTAAGTCCCTTCGAAAAAAAGAGTACTATTAAGATCATAGTCCCTTTTTGGAATAATAATGTCCCGTCGGAATTAAGAATGAATGATCTTAACGGTATATAAAATATTTCAATATTTTTCTATTTGAGGAGAAATGGTGGTATCACCATATTTGAGTGGTCGTAGTGCCATATTGATGTTTTGGAGAAATTATAGTGGTAACACCATATTTGAGTGGTCTCAGCACCATAATAGAGTGGTAACAATACCATATTAAAGTGGTTTCAGTATTAAAGAGTGGTCTTAGTACCATATTTGAGGGTGTAATTCTCGAACGGTTTTCTACAGTGCAGTAGTTAACCGCACAGTTGTATCTGGGCTTGTTTTATCCTGGAGGCGGCGTGGTTGATAGTCTGTCTGGCACAATTTTGGGCAGTGCCATGAAACGTCTTAAAGAGAGCGACCTGGTCGTGACTCAACCTAGTAACAACTTCGGTAGATAATAGAATTTGGAAATCCAAATACAACAGTTTGGAAATCCAAAAACAACATGGAGCTTGCTTATAAAGAAGTGAATTCTATTGATCGGATAGTAATGTACAAGGAAAACATTCTTCCAATTGGAGGAATATGTAATTAGTTATTTTTGTTGTTTTCACCAGGAGCAAAATGATTGTGGTAATTGGGCTATTACCTTGTATGTAAAGTGTCTTGTCAATTTGAATTCCAGAGATAGCTTGAATGGGTAGCGGGCCATTGTCCTTGTAATGTCTCTGATGATTCTATGGTTCTGTTTTGGATCATCTGGTGCTGTTTTCTGGTCTGTTGTTGCTGTTTTTCCTGGTTCGTGGTTGTTATTTCGCAGTGGGCATTCTGGAAGTTTCCTGGGTCGATCCCACCATTTTTCTGTGCAACCTTCAGGCTTGTTGGATGCGACTTCCTTGTGGCCTAGCATGGTTTGCTGAGGTTTTGTTTTCTTCTGTTTGATTGGTGGAGGCAGTTGGAGTATTTCTTTTGTTTGGGTTTTTGACTGTATGTTGGGTCTGTTTTGCTTCCAGTAGGGGTGTTTGTTGTTTTTGGGGTTTGGCCTGTGGGCTAGTTTTTGGTGCTTTAGTTGAATGTCCCTTTTGGTTGTTTTACTTTATCAAATTTATTTTGAATGTTTAGTCTCTTTCTATTTGCAAACTTTTTGATTTCCATATCATCGAATGTTTAGTTTTCTGCTTTATTTTTTCTTTTGCATCCCAAACTTAAATAATAAACTTGGCATGTTCAAGCTTGGTGGCTTAGTTCAAATCAGTTAATTAATCTTCTTCATATCTGCTATTTTACTAAGAATCTTATCAGTTTTAGTAAATTTACCAAAGACCACTAGGTTATTTTGAGTTCAATTCTGAAATATCATCGTTATTACGACGTCTTGAACTGGATAGCCGTGAATGTAGCTTGAACAATCTACTTCATCTGACTAATAAGCATAAGTGTCTTCCTTTTGATGGTAGATTCTTCATTTCAAAGGATGTCACTCCCAAATATCATTCAAATTTCCATACAAGTATCTGTTTGCTGCCTCCTCTCATTCGCAAACTGTTGTTAGATGCGTATTACTTCTTATTTATGTTGTAGTTTCTTTACTGAGTAGCTTGATCAATAAACTGAATTTGTACTTGTCCTCTGTCAGGCAGCATTTTGTCCATGTGATGTTGATCACTCTGTTCCTGTTTTGGAATTGATTATAGGTAGATTTTTAGTGTCTCTTGAAGCATTGATAATTGTTTAGGGTGGATATTTAAAACAATAATCCAAAATCTTTTAGGGACCCACTTTTATTATGCCGTCACGCCTCAGATAGGATTGGGCCACTTCTAATACATGGCTTTTACTTATCATTAAGAACATCGACTGGATTCACTTCAATTCAGTTATCTTTCTCTGCAAATTGTATGTATGTGAGTTCACTAAGCATGGAAATGTGTACTGCACACTTATTTTCACATTTTTTTGGTAATATTTATCACATTTTGGCTGCAAGAATGGTACTCTTTTGGCCAACTCTCGTGTTATGCAGAGAATCACATAGAGGATTATCAGAGTATGCAGAGAATGAAGGAAAGAAAGCAAAGGAACAAGATAACTTGGCGCTCAAGCAACTATAGTTTACTACTTGCTAGCTTATGTTTTCTTATCATACACCTTCACCTTTGTATATATATACTCTGTAATCATTCATTTCAATAATAAGAATCATTTCTCTATTTTCCTAATATGGTATCACGAGCTTTTTCTCCCTCTTTGGGAAAGTTTGTTACGCTTGCGTAACCGTTTTCCGTTGCATCTTCTTCCTCTGATTCTTGATCCAATTCATCTATGGCTCGTGGTGTGAATCAACCAGATACTGAATCTGAATATTTTTTTCATCCTAGTGAAGGACCTAACTCCTTAACCGTTTCTCCGAAACTCAATGGAACAAATTACTTGGCGTGGAAACGTTCCATGCAACGAGCATTAGGAACAAAGAATAAGCTTGGTTTCATCAATGGCACCATCCATGTTCCTGACAGTGATGATTTACTTCGTTCTGCATGGGAACGATGTAATAATTTGGTGCAATCCTGGCTCATAAATTCTCTTTTTGAGTCAATTGCTCAAACGGTTGTGTTCTATGATTCTGCTATGGAAATTTAGCAAGATCTTCATGAGCGTTTCAACAAAGTTCATCGTATACGAATTGCAAATCTGCGTTCATCTATCAATTCATTGAAACAAGGTAACAAGTCAGTGATTGATTACTTCACTGAATTGAAGGCTCTTTGGGAAGAATTTTCTTCACACCGTCCTATACCTACTTGTGTATGCCTTCATCCATGTCGTTTTGATGCTACCAGAGTTGCTAAGACTCATAGAAATGAGGATCAAATTATGCAATTTCTTACAGGCTTGAATGAGAATTTTTCAGTAGTGAAAACTCAAATCTTACTACATGACCCTCTTCCCAGTTTGAATAAAGTGTATTCACTTGTGATTCAAGAAGAGAGTAACTCAGCCTCTCTTCCTCTTGTTAGTGTTAATGAAGATGCTTCTGTGCAATTGAATGCATCTGATACAAGAAGATTTTCACCTCGTGGTAAAAATGGTGCACTAAACAGTTCCAACAAACCTATCAGATATTACACTTTTTGCCATCGTAATAACCACACTGTTGATTTTTGTTATGAAAAACATGGGTATCCTAATGGTAACAAGCTCCAGCCTCGTTCAAACAATATGGTGCAGGCTAAAGCTGATGACAATTCTTTTGGTGCAAGCTTGAATGCATCCACAAGTTCCATTGCTGGTCTTTCTCAAGAACAATATGCTCAACTTGTGTCTTTGTTACAGCAAGCAAACTTGGTTGCCCCTGCATCTTCACCTTCTGGACCTTCATCTAACAACATCACTGTTTCTCCTCTTGTAGCTTCTAGTGTTTCTGCTAATGAAGCTACCTCTTCAGGTATACCTTCTGTTTCTCCTCCTCATACTTGGATTGTTGATTCAGGAGCCAATGAGCATATTAGTTGTACAATGTCATATTTTACTGCTTTCTATAGAATTAAACCTGTCACTGTTACTTTATCCAATGGTACTTCACTCATTGTTACTTTTGCTGGCACTGTTTCATTCACCTCATATTTTCACCTTCATCATGTTTTATATTCACCATATTTTCATTTGAATCTCATATCTGTTGCTAAGCTTTGTGATTCATTATCCTGCAAATTTCATTTTTCACTAAATTAGTGTCTCATACAGGACAACTTGTCTATAAAGATGATTGGTTTGGCTAAACAAGTGAATGGCCTCTATCATTACACTCCTCCTGCTCCTGCTTCAAATTTAGTTTCTACTTTGTCTTCTAATAAAGTTTGTAATTCCATTACTAGTTCTATTTGTGATTCAAATAACATTGTGCCATCTGATGCTATATGGCATTTCAGTTTTGGTCATGTATCACATTCTAGATTGCAAGCTATATCTTCTTTGTATCCCTCTATTCATATCAATAATAAATATGTTTGTGATTTGTGTCATTTTGCCAAGCATAAACATTTACCTTTTTCTGTTAGTTCTAACAATGCTTCCACTAATTTTGAATTAATTCACTTTGATATTTGGGGACCAATTGCCACTGCCTCCATTCATGGTCACAAATATTTTTTGACCATACTTGATGACCATAGCAGATTTCTTTGGGTTATTTTACTTAAAACCAAAGCTGAAGTTTCCATTCATGTCAAAAATTTCATTACTATGATTCAAAACCATTTTCATATCATTCCCAAATATGTCAGAACTGATAATGGTCCAGAGTTTCTCATTCATGATTTTTATGCTTCTCATGGTATTAATCACCAGAGATCTTGTGTTGAAACTCCCCAACAAAATGGGAGAGTAGAGAGGAAGCATCAACATATTCTTAATGTTGGTAGAGCTTTACTTTTTCAATCAAAGTTACCACCTTCTTTTTGGTCATATGCCATTTTGCATGATGTCTTCCTTATTAATAGAGTCCCCACTCCCTTACTTAACAATGCTTCTCCATATTTCACTCTTTATAACCAATTACCTGATGTCAATCTCTTTAAAGTGTTTGGTTGTCTTTGTTATGCTTCCACTTTACACAGACACAGAACCAAACTTCAGTCTAGAGCTAGAAAGACAGTTTTCTTGGGTTACAAGTCTGGTTACAAAGGTTTTGTTCTCTATGATCTCTCCTTTAGAGAAATATTCATTTCCAGACATGTTTCATTTCATGAGTCTGTACTCCCTTACCCTAAAGATCCCTCCTCCACTACACATGATTGGCAATATTTCATTACTTCACCCTCTAATGTCCCTCTTGCTTCTGATGATCAATCATCACCTCTTTCCCTTCCTGTCATTGATGATATTTTACCTCCTTGTTCTCCTTCACCTGTTCATAACGATACACCACCTGTTCATAATGATACACCACCTGCATCTCCCAGAAGATCCACTAGAATTTGAAATGCACCTTCCCATTTACAAGATTATGTCTGTAACAGTTCCTCTACTTCTACTTACCCTATATCCAATTATATTTCTTATAATAATGTGTCTTCTAATCATGCTTCTTTTGTTCTTTCCCTACAAACTCATTCTGAACCAACTACCTATGCTGAGGCAAGCAAGCATGACTGTTAGAACAAAGCAATGCAAGTTGAGTTATTGGCTCTTGAGAAAACTGGTACATGGGATATTGTGGATCTGCCACCCCATGTCAACCATATTGGGTGCAGATGGATTAAGGTTAAGTACCTTGCTGATGGAACTGTTGAAAGGTACAAAGCAAGACTGGTTGCCAAGGGATACACTCAAATTGAGGGTCTTGATTACTTTGATACCTATTCACCTGTTGCTAAGATGACTACAGTCAAACTTGTTATAGCATTAGCATCAATCAATAATTGGTTTCTACACCAACTGGATGTTAACAATGCTTTTCTGCATGGTGATTTACAAAAGGATGTCTATATGCTTGTTCCTCCTGGCATCAAAACTGCTAAATCCAATCAGGTTTGCAAGCTTAAGAAGTCTCTCTATGGATTGAAACAAGCTAGTAAGAAGTGGTATGAGAAATTAACATCTATTTTGCTTCAACATCATTATGTTCAAGCATCTTCAGATCATTCTCTCTTCATTAAGAAAACTGATCAGTCTTTCACTGTGCTTCTGGTGTATGTTGATGATATCATCCTTGCTGGTGATTCTCTTTCTAAATTTCATCACATCAAACATGTTGTAGATGGTATGTTTAAAATCAAGGATCTTGGTCAACTCAAATACTTTCTTGGTATTGAAGTTGCTCATTCCAAAGCAGGCATTTCACTTTGTCAGAGAAAATATTGTCTTGACTTGATTTCTGGCTCAAGATTCATTGGATCTAAACCAGTTTCCACACCATCAGATCCTTCCATTAAACTCCACAGTGATTCAAGTCCACCCTTTTCAGATGTGCCTGCTTACAGAAGATTAATTGGCAGATTAATCTATCTAAACAACACCAGCCAGATATCACTTTCATTACCCAGCAATTGAGTCAGTTTCTCTCAAATCCTACAATCACTCATCATAATGCTGCATTGAAGACTCTCAGATACTTAAAAGGTTTCCCTGGTAAAGGTTTATTCTTTCCCAGACACTCTTCTTTGTCCTTGCAAGGATTCACTGATGTTGATTGGGCACGCTGTTTGGATACCAGAAAATCCATCTCTGGTCATTGTTTCTTTCTAGGCAATTCTCTCATTTCATGGAGAACCAAGAAATAAACAACTGTTTCTAGATCATCTTCTGAGGCTGAGTACAGGGCTCTTGCCTCAGCCACTTGTGAACTTCAGTGGATTCTATACTTGCTTCATGATCTTCACATCACATGCTCCAAGCTGCATGTTCTCTACTGTGACAATCAGAGTGCCCTTCATATTGCAGCCAATCCAGTTTTTCATGAGAGAACCAAGCATCTTGAGATTGACTGTCACATAGTCAGAGAAAAGCTTCAACATGGCATTCTGAAGCTGCTTCCAGTTTCTTCTCAGGAGAAGTTAGCTGACTACTTCACTAAGTCTCTGCTTCCTAAGCATTTTTCTTGCCTCTTGTCCAAGATGGAACTGAAAGACATCTATCAGCTTCCATCTTGTAGGGGGATATCAGAGTATGCAGAGAATGAAGGAAAGACAACAAAGGAACAAGATAACTTGGCGCTCAAGCAACTATAGTTTACTACTTGCTAGCTTATGTTTTCTTATCATACACCTTCACCTTTGTATATATATACTCTGTAATCATTCATTTCAATAATAAGAATCATTTCTCTATTTTCCTAATAAGGATAATTCTTTAACTTGAAGATCATTCACCCATTGCAAGATAATTAACAAACCAATAGCTTCCCCTTGTTCAACTGAGCAAAGAGAAAATCCCCACTATCGCCTCTGTTGCACATTCTTATTGCGACTCAGGTGAGGCGAGAGGAAAAAGATGCGTCAATATTGCATTTGAAACGCCATGATGATGATCTTTTCCTCACAACATCAGTAGCATGTCGCATACTCTGTTGCTGTCTGGTGCTGACCTGCTGCACCAGGTGCCATTTGGCCAGCAGGTATCTTCCATGACGCTCCACTTGGTTTTCTGTTTCGATAGAGTCATTCCAGACTGTGTTGTTATTGTAGTAGCTCGATCTGGAAAGGATCCACTTTACTGGTTTTGATCCTGTAGG
Source organism: Medicago sativa (assembly GCF_051527215.1). Classification (NCBI taxonomy): domain Eukaryota; kingdom Viridiplantae; phylum Streptophyta; class Magnoliopsida; order Fabales; family Fabaceae; genus Medicago; species Medicago sativa. The sequence continues at coordinate 26,317,176 of NC_140752.1, read as the reverse complement.
TTTCTTCATATTTTACCATTGTTTGTTTGAGATGTCTTTTGCCAAGGTCACCCTCCCAGCAAAAGACGAGTGGTTGGCTTTCAAAGAAATGAACTTTGAACTAAAATGTTCAATGATATATCGATAATCCTCTTTCAAGAGAATGAGTATCTCTAAGAATGTGTTTAGATAGGCAAAAGTTATGGTGCATAAGCCATAACTTATGCACCATGCATAAGTTAATCACAACCATCAGATAATTAGACACGTGTAATGATCCAGATACATACAAACACTGCTTTGATTGATTCATGAAACTCCTCTTCATCCTCTCCCTGCACTGACTCCGATTCTGACTCCGACCACTCTTCCCGCCGCCGACGTCATCGCCGTGAAAAGGACCGCCGCAGAAAAAGCGACGGAAGCTCCAAACGAGAAAGAGAGATCAAGAGAAAGGAAAAGAGAAAACGGAGAGACAGAGATAGGAGAAAATCCAAGAGGCATCACTATTCCGATGACTCCCAATCTTCCAACGATGAAATTCATCCCCAAACTGCACACCGTCAAATGATGACTGAGTTTCCCAATGTTGGCAACGATTTGATGCAGGTATCAACATATTTCCCACTTTTTAATTTAAAAATTTAATTTTTATGGTTTTAATTGTAATTGTTCACATGATGAAATGTATATTTATGCAAAACAATATACCCTAAAGTGAGTTTTCTTAGTAATTGGTAGCTTAATTGAATGAATTTTGAGTTTTTTTTGTGATGTTGTGTTAAGTTATTGCAAATGATTGATAATGGACAAGCTGTGGACATAAAGGATATATCAGAGAAATCGCTAGTGAAGCATTTAAAGAAGCTTTTCATTTCCTTAAATCTTAAGGAAAATGGGGATAGAGTTTTTTTACTGCCTTCTAAAGCCTCCCCTACTTTAGATGTTGTTGGCCCGCTAATTCAATCTATGCATCCGGGGAATGATTAAGCTGATCATTCTGCAGAATTGCCTGAAACATGTTTGGTTCCAGCTGAGCAGATGGTAAACGACCATTCGACAGAACCTCCCGAGGATCATTCTGGTGGTCCTAGAAAAAGGTTGCCATTCTGTAGTAATTTTGTTGAGATATTTTTTCTTTTTGAAGTATTTTTTAATGATAATTGGTTAACTTGTTTTTTATACGCAGGGTGATTGGCCTTGCAATGCCGTCTGCTGAGTTACTCGTTGCTGCTGCCAAATTAACAGAGGCATAAAACGAATTCAGGTACCGATTTCTGAAAGTGTTTTTTTTGTTGTTGAATGTTTTCTGACTCGACTGACTTAGTTCGTATCATATGATGCTTCATGGCATTTTCAAACTCATGTCTTTAGAGAAGCTGACTTGGACGACGCTACTGAACTATTTGTGGGACCTCCACCTCCTGCTATGGTTTCTGAAGCAGAATCAGCTAACGAAGCAGAACGTTTTGAAGAGGTATTTAATCTCACTTGTTATCGATTAGGATCAAATTGTTGTTTGTTCTTCAAGTGTTAAAGTAAAATTGGGTTTAATGATTGATAGCGTGGTATTTCAATTGTAAGTGTAGATTTTATTTGAGGAACATGATAAAGAACTTTAATTTGATGGTATATGCTTTTTACAGTCTCCTTGATTATGTAGCAATTGGCTTCCTTAAGTTGAAGTGAACTGTATGTCCATCCAGTTTAATGTGGTGGCATCATCTGATTTTGATGATGCATTAAGTTGGATTAATCTTTAATAGCCAGACATGTTTTTGTTTTTGTTAAGGATATAATAGTTTGGTTCCCTCTGGTGATGGGTTCCTTACGGGATTAGTTTGACTATCTGAAGACGAGGATCTTTATATAGTTTTTTTTTATTGTCTGTTTATATTTGGTTTTTCCTTTTGACAATTGATCATTTGAGTTGTTGCAATCTCTCTCTCTCTCTCTCTCTCTCTCTCTCTCTCTCTCTCTCTCTCTCTCTCTCTCTCTCTCTCTCTCTCCCTCCCTCTCACAAAAAGAATTATCAGGGGGAAGCTTGTTGATTCTCAGTTTATTTGTTCCTGTTGATTCATTACTGAATTAAATTGTTGATATTTATTTTGTAATTGAATGTGGAAGTATTAGTAATCACCTGTTCATGTATCAGGTCACCAGGATAATGGAAGTTGAGATCAACAGCCCATATGATGTTCTAGGATTATTTTATATTGTTAATTTAATTAAACTTCTCTGTCACATGGATCATGATAATGTAATTTTTTATTGTTAATTTAATTGTGCTTGAGTATTTTATATTTAATTAACATTCACAAAGTTGTTCAGTCGGTTATTTGCGAAGTAGGAAATTCTTCGATGTGAAATCTGTTGGTATAAGCTGGAATTCGGATTTGATGAATTATTGAGAATATTGTGATGAATTGTGTTGTTTATGATCAATCCGGTTCGGATCTGGTGTTAGCATTACTCACGAAAACCATTTTCACTGCAAAATGGTTTTGGAGTACAACTCATAGAAACCATTTCCACTGCAAAATGGTTTTGAAACCAACTCACAGAAACCATAGCCATAGCAAAACCATTAGACAATTATTTTGGTTTCTCATAGAAGACTATCAAAACCATTAAACCATAATTATGGTTTCACTAATAATTTCAGCGTATAACATCTTAATCATTATTCAAAACCATTTTGCAGTGAATTGTGTTGTTTTTGATCAATCCGGTTTGGATATGGTGTTAGCATTACTCACGGAAACCATTTTCACTACAAAATGGTTTTGGAGTCTAACTCACGGAAACCATTTTCACTGCAAAATGGTTTTGGAGTACAACTCATAGAAACCATTTCCACTGCAAAATGGTTTTGAAACCAACTCACAGAATCCATAGCCATAGCAAAACCATTATACAATTATTTTGGTTTCTCATAGAAGACTATCAAAACCATTAAACCATAATTATGGTTTCACTAATAATTTCAGTGTATAACATCTTAATCATTATTCAAAACCATCTAACAATAATAATTTCATTAAAAACCATTACACAATTATTTTGGTTTCACATACATGATTATCAAAACCATTAAACCATAATTATGGTTTTAGTAATAATTTCAGTGTATAACATGTTAAACGACGTTCCAGTAAAGAAACTCATAATCCATACTCATTTCTCTCTCTAACTCATAAAAAGCTTGTTCAAAACAGCTTATTTTGTGCAAAATAGCTGTTTTGCACAAATAAGTTGTTTTGCACAAATAAGCTATTTTGTATAAATAAGTTGTTTCGAATAAGCTGTTTTGTATAAATAAGCTGTTTTGAATAAGTTGTTTTGCACAAATAAGTTGTTTTGTATAAATAAGTTGTTTTGAATAAGCTGTTTTGCACAAATAAGCTATTTTGTATAAATAAGTTGTTTCGAATAAGCTGTTTTGCATAAATAAACTGTTTTGAATAAGTTGTTTTGCATAAATATGTTGTTTTGCATAAATAAGTTGTTTTGAATAAGTTGTTTTTTAAAATTAAATCGGAATAAGCTGTTTTGTATAAATAAGCTGTTTTGCACAAATAAGCTGTTTTGTATAAATAAGTTGTTTTGAATAAGCTGTTATGCACAAATAAGCTATTTTGTATAAATAAGTTGTTTCGAATCAGCTGTTTTGCATAAATAAGCTGTTTTGAATAAGTTGTTTTGCATAAATATGTTGTTTTGCATAAATAAGTTGTTTTGAATAAGTTGTTTTTTAAAATGAAATCGGAATAAGCTATTTTGTATAAATAAGCTGTTTTGAATAAGTTGTTTTGCACAAATAAGCTATTTTGTATAAATAAGTTGTTTCGAATAAGCTGTTTTGCATAAATAATCTATTTTGAATAAGTTGTTTTGCATAAATATGTTGTTTTGCATAAATAAGTTGTTTTGAATAAGTTGTTTTTTAAAAATTAAATCGGAATAAGCTGTTTTGCACAAATAAGGTGTTTTGTATAAATAAGTTGTTTTGAATAAGTTGTTTTGCCCAAATAAGCTATTTTGTATAAATAAGTTGTTTCGAATAAGCTGTTTTGCATAAATAAGCTGTTTTGAATAAGTTGTTTTGCATAAATATGTTGTTTTGCATAAATAAGTTGTTTTGAATAAGTTGTTTTTTAAAATGAAATCGAAATAAGTTGTTTTGTATAAATAAGCTGTTTTGAATAAGTTGTTTTGCACAAATAAGCTGTTTTGTATAAATAAGTTGTTTTGAATAAGCTGTTTTGCACAAATAAGCTGTTTTGTATAAATAAGTTGTTTCGAATAAGCTGTTTTGCACAAATAAGCTATTTTGTATAAATAAGTTGTTTTGCATAAATATGTTGTTTTGCATAAATAAGTTGTTTTGAATAAGTTGTTTTTTAATATGAAATCGGAATAAGCTGTTTTGTATAAATAAACTGTTTTGAATAAGTTGTTTTGCACAAATAAGTTGTTTTGCATAAATAAGCTGTTTTGAATAAGCGGTTTTAAAAAAAGTGATCCTAATAAGTTGTTTCGAATAAGCTGTTTTGCATAAATAAGCTATTTTGAATAAGTTGTTTTTTAAAATGAGATCAGAATAAGCTGTTTTGCATAAATAAGTTGTTTTGAATAAGCGGTTTTTAAAAAATCATTCTAATAAGTTGTTTTGCATAAATAAACTATTTCGAATAAGCTATTTTGCATAAATAAATTGTTAAGAAAAAAATTATAATATGGGGCTTTATTATGCCCACAAATAAATAGATTTTATAGTTGGCTTACTTGGGGTGTAGAAAGCAATTATGTTGGGTGTAGAAAGCAATTATGCACGGTGCGTAAGGATCTCCTTATGCACCATAACCACACCAGTTTAGATAGAGGAATCTTTTCAGATAATGTAATGTTTTGAAAGAATGCAAATGAATTCTATTGTTTGAATAATAATCTGAACAATTTTCAAAATAATAGAAATTTACGGATTATTTTGTTCAAGTTAAATGTAGAGAATTTCAAATGACATCTAAAAACTAATAATTTTAAATTTCTTCGTTGTTATAATTTTCCAAATTTTACATTTTGATCCTCAAATTTTCCAAATTTTGCAAATTGACCCCTCAATTTTTTCAAAAATTATAATTTGACCCCTCAAAATTTTTGAAATTTACAAATTGACACCTAATTTTAATTTTCAAATAAGGCCCAAAAAAATTAAAATTTATAAAAGTTGCCTAAAAATGATGACATTGAAATTTTTTATTACTCCATCCAAACAAAAATATTGAGAAATGAAACCATTTTAATTGAATCATTTGAATTATCTAGAATTCTAAATTCTTCAAAATTTTCCAATTACCCCATCCAAACACATTCTAAAGCTACAAAACACTTTAATTTCAATTGACTAAATTTCACTGCAAATCATCGACTATTGACTATAAGTTAATTTTTCAGCTATCAAATATATTTTGAGCTCAATGTGATCTTTTACAATTTTCTTACAGTCCAATTTAATCTCTTACTAAAAATAATACTCAAACTGTTCTCTAATATTTTTATACGGTGGTCATATTAGTCTCATCTTCATTATAACATAGAGATTAATTTGTTCTCATTTTTTTTTTGGTACAAATTTGTTCTCAATTTTAAATTGTCAAGACTAAGGATTAATTTGTCTCATCATCATCATATACTCTTATCAGTTATCAATTAGTTTATAGAGAAACCTTATTTTACTAAGAGTAAAGATTAAATTTGATCTCTCGCAAATTTTTCACAGGTCAATTTAATCTCTTTCCAAAAATAGTAGTCAAGTTAATTTTTAGCATTTTTATATTGTCGATAAATTAGTCTCAACTTCGTTAAAACCTAGATATTTATTTGTTCTCAATTTAAAATTGTACCCAAAGAAAAATGGTCTAGTAACTAAATTAGGTGAAACAAAGATAAAATGGTTAAATATGTTTTTGGTCCCTATAAAATTGGGAATTTTTAAGTATAGTCCTTACTTCCTTTAAAAAAAAAAAAGTATAGTCCTTACTTAATTTTAATAGGTTTTTTAGTCCCTGCAAAAAAAAATTACTTCTAATTTTAGTCCATGTTACAACAAAGTTTGTTTAATTATCCTTAAACTCTTAAATTGTTGAACGATTTTTTTGTGACAAGTTTAGAACACTATGAAAGGTTCATTTACTAAAATTTATAATTTTTTAACATGAAACGAATTAAATATGAGAACAAATAAATCTGAAAAAGTTAAAGATAAAATTAACAAAATCTGGACGTAGAAATCAATTTTTTCGACAATTTTTTGCAGAGGAACTTTTAGTAATGTTTTTAACACATCTGCAAAAAATTGTTCAAAAACTCAAGAGTATAAGCATAAATTAAACAAATTGGAATTGAGGAGGGACTAATACTGGGTGCATAAAAAAAATTTAAGGACTAAAAGAATTATTAAAATTAAGTAAAGACTAAACTTAAAATGTTCCAATTTTATTGGGACCAAAAACATATTTAACCCAAAATAAAATAAGTGGGAAATAAAGGGTTTCTCGGGCAAAAACAAAATGAAAAACGGAAGGGTTTGAAGGATATATAAAAGAAGTTAGGGTTTCTCTATTCACAGTCATTTAACTTTACGGTCTCTCAAGATATCATTGCGTTCCAATTTGCAACCTGCCGATGGAGTCAGTGGCCGCAAAAAACAGGAAGGTGAAAACTACCTATATACCTGATGATATTGCCCTTTCCATTCTATCCAAATTGTCTCTTAAATCTTTTAAACGATTTGAATGTGTTTGTAAACCATGGTCTCTCTTATCTGAGAACCGTAGTTTTATTAACACATTCTGCAACAATCTCTTGTTTAATTCTCATCGATGTCCTTATTACGACGGGGCATCTCTGCTCCTAAGGGATTTCAAACTTGGTCAAGACGTTTTCTATTCTATTTCAGGTGAAAGGTTTGAGAACAAAGTTAAAATAGATTTCCCAAAAATAGATTTCCCAAATTCATATGATGCTAACCGTTTCAAATTTCGTATTTTTGGTTTTGGTAGTATTAATGGGACATTTTGTCTCTATCAAGATTATTATTATTGCAATACTGTATTGTGGAACCCATCTACACAGGAAATCAAGCTCGTTCCCACTCCGGATAAGTTAGTTAAGTCGTCTGTTGAAGATGTTAAGGATTTTTTTAGCATAGATCATACTTCTTATCTTCATGGATTTGGTTATGACGACCTTAGAAATGATTATAATGTCATATGTTACGCAACTATTACGGGTCAACATGCTGGCTATGGACATATGTCTTTAGACCCAATTTGGGTGAAATATAGCTTAAGAACTAACTTGTGGAAAAGGATACTTAATGTTTTTGACATGCCTTATTTTTTGTCATGTAATGACGGCACTCAAGTCTACATGGATGGTGTGTGTCATTGGTTGTGTGAAGAAGATGAAGATAGTCAGGATGGACGATGTTTGGTATCATTTTACTTGAGCAATGAGGTATTCTTCCTAACACCCATACCCTCGTACTTAGATGATTGCTTCAAAGCATTGTGGATATACTTGGTGGTGTTAAACGGGTCCGTTGCATTGATCTCATATCATAAAGAGACGACTAATTTTCAAATATCGATTTTGGGTGAATACGGTATAAAGGAGTCGTGGACCAAACTCTTTATTGTTGGATCGTTGTCTTGCATTAAGCGTCCTATCGGGGTGGGGACGAAAGGAGAAATATTCGTCATCAGAGAAGATAAAGAAGTAGTTTGTCTTGATTTAAGTACTCAATCGATTGTGGAGCTTTCTTACAAAGAAGTGAATTCTATTGATCGGATACTTATATACAAGGAAAACATTCTTCCAATTGGAGGAATAAGTAATTAGTTATTTTTCTTGTTTTCACCAGGAGCAAAATGATTGTGGTCATTGGCATATTACCTTGTATGCAAAGTGTCTTGTCCATTGGAATCCTGGAGATCGCTTGAATCGGTAGCGGGCCATTATCCTTGTATCGTCGCCGATGCTGATATGGTTCTGTTTTTGGCTCATCTGTGGTTACTGTTTGGCAGTGGGGGTTCTTGAAGTTTCTTGGGTCAATCCCACCGTTTTTCTGTGCAGCCTTCAGTCTTGTTCTTTGCGGCTTCCTTGCAGCCTAGCAAAGTTTGCTGCGGTCGTGTTTTCTTCGGTTTGATTAGTGGAGGCAATTGGAGTATTTGTTTTTTTTTTTTTGGGGGGGGGGTTGGCCTGTGGGCTAGTTGTTGGTGGTTTTTTGGGGTTCAGCTTAGTCAAGACACCCATTTTGGTTGTATTGCTTTGTCAATTTTATTTTGAATGTTTAGTTTCTTCCCGTTTGCATACTTATCAATGAAATAATGATCTTTTGCCTTTAGTGAATGATCTCTACATTTAAACTTTCATTACTTCTAATTATTTTGACCAAAACCTTTGTTCGGTCTGTGTTACAATATATTGTCCTACGTATTCTTGCCGCCAAAATGTGATAAATATTACCAAACAAATGTGAAAATAAGTATGCCGTACAGATTATTTTCCATTGACAAGTCCACTTGTATGTATGTATGTAACCTGCCATTGCTCCACGAGTGTGTATCCGTGCAAATTGTCAGAGGCATCACTTTGGAAAGGCTTGGATCATATAGGTTGGATCTGTATTGAAGAAAATCAGAAACTTCTACGTTATTGACTACTCCTGTGACTGTGTATGCGTGCACGCTTGAACATACACAATTCTGTGATGTTTAATGGAAAACAGACTTCTACGCGAGTTCACAAGCTTGAGTGTACATGTACTATAAAAATCAGATATTGGAAGCCGAATCAGCTGGAAACATTTTAAAATCAAGTAAAACAGAAAACCAATATGCTGCCACAATCCTAGAGAAATTAAACATGAAGACAAGTGGAAGTGGTGATAGTCTAGACAGTTCATCTAGTAATCAAAGGATATATGGCATATACTGCAAATAGAACTCACATACAAGGATAGATAATTGTCTTCCATTGACAAGTCGACTTGTATGTAACCTATCATTGCTCCATGAACATAACTTTGAGCAGTAATTGTGCACTACACATTGTCAGACGCATTACTCGGAACGAATAGGAGAGATTTAACTTGCTGATGCAGAACCAAACATGTCATTTTCTATCATTAAAGATATCCTAATTTCTGGCATACAAACGGCACCAACAAGTAACAATAAATAACTGAGCATCAAGGGAAGTTGCCCAATTTTTGAACAAAACTGAGTGATCCATTACAGTTAATTAGAAAGACAACTGTGACATGATTTCAGTCTGTTAGAACATGAAGTACATTCTTATTTGCATCACCACATCAATGGACCAAATTACTAGCAACATATGTTTTGACATTCTAAAATTATTCAAATTCACAGGAACCGGAAGCTTCATGAGAAAGAAACTGAATTGAAGTGAATACAATTGACGCTGTTAATGATAAAAAGGCTTCTACAGGAATTGGAAGCTTCATTTTGTACCAGTAAGTAAAAGCCATGTATCAGAAGTTGACTGAAGTGTTCAAAAAATTCTCTCTACAGTAGGTAAGCCTATTTGAGGTGTGTCGGCATAATAAATATGGGTTCCTCTCCCATCCGGGATTCAAATCTTAAATAATACTGGTCTCAATTATAAATAACATTTCACTTTTTAGATTCATTAAATAAATGATGTATTTGGGCTATAATTGAGACTACATACATCATTTATTCAATGAATCTACAAAGTGAAAAATTGTTTATATAATTGAGACCGGAATGAGTATATAATTTGGAGTGGGTCTAGCAGATGAGACTAGTCTTCTACAACATGAAATATTAAGAATTGAGACCTTGTAGATAGGTGCTCCAAATTATTATTCGATTGTACCTTGAATAATATTACCTCTCATGAAAATGTAGAGAATCTGTCTGCAATGAAATAAATAAATTATAATGTATACTGATGAAAAGATTATTTTATTGAATTTATATATTAAATTTAAAATTTATTTGATTGAGAATTTGTTTTAAGCAATTTTATAATTGTGAAAAGATTTTATTTGCAATCTAGAAAATAAATTATAAGAATATAATTAAGATTGAATTAAATTTATTGGATACTTTACAAATTAATTAAATATTATAGAAGTTTAAATTATATAATATTTTATTTCATTAAATTTCCAACTCAAGATGATAAAATAAATATTAATGATATTAAATAAAATTAATGATAAAAAAGATAACATTAATGATAAAAGAATATTATTTCACTCATATAAAATTAAATTTTAAAAATATTGACCATAATAATCAATATTGACTTTCATTTTTTTGAAAAAGCTAAACTAGTCCACTCAAATTTGGCACAAGGAGTATTGAACCTGAGATATTGTGGAGGAGCAAACTCCAAAGTTCCAAGTTAATACCACCACCGCAACCTAAGTGGGTTAATATTGACCTTAATTAACCATGATTTTTTTTTTCTATCTTATTGTATTTATTAATAAATTTGACGTTACTACATCTTGTATTATTTTTTATTTTTCAAAATTAACCTCCTATTTCTTTATTTTATTTTATAACTATCATTAAATATTGTAGATTTTTTTTAAGGAAATAGTTAAACCATGTAATAATATTATTTTAAAATATAGTATTTATTAAAATTCATTAATAGGATTATCTTTAATTTTTTATTAAATGCTAAAGTTAATAAAATAATATAGGTATTGCTCTTTTTTTTTTAAAAGAGACTGGTTGTGAAAACAAATATTGCTTTCTATAAAAGCTGGAACCTGGAATGCATTTTCAAACACAAAGCAAATCAAAAAAGTTGATTCCTCGTCTTTTTCCTTGCAATAACATTGCAAAGTCATGGCTAGGAAGAAGGTGAAACTCGCTTTTATCTTAAATGATTCAACAAGAAAGGCGACCTGCAAGCGGAGGAAGAAAGGTATCATCAAGAAGGTGAGAGAACTCACTATTCTTTGTGGTATTCCAGCATGTGCTATAATTTCCGATCCTTTCGATTCTAAAACAGAGGTGTGGCCAAATCTAAAGGAAGCTAAACAGATGATTGAGAGGTATCAGAGCTCATATATCAAAGATGGGAGAAAAAATGTGAACCAAGAAAGTTTCCTTTTGCAAAAGATTACTAAAGCTAGGGAGCAACTGAAAATACAAAGACACGACAATCATGAGAATGAGCTGAACATTCGTATGATTTGGTACCTACAAAACAACAAGCTGCCAGATGATGTGACGGTTTCTGATTATAAAGACTTGGATAAGTTGATTGAAAAAAATATGAAGGAAGTTGATGACAAGATGGCTTCACTTAGTTTATCAAACTGATGTTTTCTAAAACTTTATGTTGTGATTTTTATTGATGTTATTTCAATTGGAAAATTCTAATAAAAAATAAACTTGTCAAAATAAAAATTATTATATATCACCGGTCTTTCGCTTGTTCTATTTTGTGTTCTTCAATGTTTTATTTGACATCATCAATTTTTCTTGTTGATAAAGAACTAATCCTGAATCTGATCTAGAATTAGGTAGGAACTTGATCTTCTATTTCGTTTAAGGTTATCATTTTCATTTCAAACAAACTGAAAATCTTAGAAGATTTTGGGTGGCTTCTAAGGTGAGGGAGCAATCAAGTTCCTCACCGATGTACTTTTAATAATATATCATAAGATCTATTAAAGGGTCTAGGTTTGTTGAAAGAAAAAAAAAAAAAGGATCAAAACATATGCCTTCAACAAAACCTTCCATGTTAGACAGTGAGGTTCATCGATGATTCCACTGTAAGAAAGAATATAAATCCAACAAGAGGAAGGATATTAACAATGTTGGATGTAGATTGATCCAAAGAAAGCCATGGAAAACTATTACTTGTATGAATTGGACTAGACCATCATTTAGGATACAAAATGATGGTTTGGTTGTATGAATTTATATCATGTTTCTCTCCAACGTATAAAAGTTGGTTTTATTGTGCTTAACTTTTGCATTCAAATTTTCCTATTACATGAAATTCTTGAATTTTAGGGATTTGGATTAGTTTCTTGAAAATAATTTAAGATTATTGTTGAAACACGATAAGTTTTAGAACAACATCTCCAAGGTTTTGATGATAACAATGTATAGAAGAACAATTGAGTACTATAAAGTTTGTTCAAATGATTAGAACCATATAATTAAAATGACTTTGAAGTCAACATTTTGACCCTAAAACATACTCCCTCCGGTCACATTTATAAGCAAAAAATCACTTTTTAGATTCATTGAATATATAATGTATTTGGTCAATATATAGACCAAATAAACCCACCTGGGTTGGCCTAGTGGTATTGGCTTGGGACCTGGGAGTCTGCTCCTCCTCGAGGTCTCAGGTTCGATTCTCACTGGTGTCAATTTAGGTGGGCTAATTTAGCTTCTTAAAAAAAAATATATATAGACCAAATACATTATGTATTCAATGAACCTAAAAAGTGTTTTTTTGCTTATAAATGTGACCGGAGGGAGTAATGCTTTGAACAAAGAAGAACAACTTTTATGGGTAGTGAAAATAAGTGTGCATTACACATTTCCATGCTTAGTGAACTCACATACATGTTTGTTGTCCATTGACAAGTCCACTTGTATGTATGTAACCTGTCATTTCTCCATGAACAACACATGAAGTGTGCAGTACAAATTGTCAGAGGCATCGCTTGAAACAGCTTGGATCATATAGGTTGGATCTGTATCGTAGAAATGAGAAGGCAGTATTCTTTCGGTTATTGACTACTCCTCTGAGTGTATATGCGTGCACGCTTGAGCATACACATACAATTCTGTGATGTTTAATGGAAAACAGACTTCTACGCGAGTTCACAAGCTTGAGTGTACATGTACTATAAAAATCAGATATTGGAAGCCGAATCAGCTGGAAACATTTTAAAATCAAGTAAAACAGAAAACCAATATGCTGCCACAATCCTAGAGAAATTAAACATGAAGACAAGTGAAAGTGGTGATAGCATGTGATGGTCTAGACAATGCAGGCATATAATACAAATACAACAAATAACAAATTTAACCTTAATCTATATATTCATGAAGTCCAGCAGAACCCTCTACGAAATTTTTTCCAATAAAATGTGATAAATATCATGCTCAATGAACTCACATAGAAAGGTAGATAATTGTCCTCTATTGACAGGTCCACTTGTATGTAACCTGTCATTGCTCCATGAACAGAACTTTGAGCAATAATTTTGCACTACACATTGTCAGACGCATTACTCGGAACGAATAGGAGAGATTTAACTTGGTGAATGCAGAACCAAACATGCCATTTTCTATTGTTAAAGGTATCCTCATTTCTGGCTTACAAACGGCACCATAGAGTAACAATAAATAACTGAGTATAATCAGAAGTTGCCCAATTTTTGAACCAAACTGAGTGATCCATTACAGTTAATTAGAAAGACAACTGTGACATGAAGTGCTTCCCAAACTACGGTGGAAAAATTGCAGCCCATTAGAACATGAAGTATGTTCTCATTTGCGTCACCACGTCTGCTAATGACCAAACTACTAACATGTTTTGACATTCTAAAAGAATTGGTGGGAAGGGAACCATGGAGTAAGTTCCAACAAAAGAAGGTAAGCTGATTGCAATTTGCACAGAGAAATAAACTGAATTGAAGTGAATACAATTGACATTGTTAATGATAAAAAGGCTTCTACTGGGATTCGCTTATGTGAACAAAGAGAGCACCATACCAAAGAGAAACATTACTACATCCAATAATGATCTTAAAACTAGGTTGGCATACTTCTCTTTTTTTTCCCTACAAAATCACTTTAGAATGCTAAACTATGACTACTCATAACAGACGATACTGTCTGGATTATTTAACAATCATGAAGCAGTAAAATACACGAATAACTTTTTCTATGTCATTATGATGGTGCAGTGGAGTTGAATTGTTATCCATTATTACAAAACCAAATTCAGCATAAGACCAATACTCAAAAAAAACCAAGATTCAAAACATTGTATTTATAATTGTTTTCCACTACAAAGACCAAACTCAGCTAATATAATAGTGTGTATATGGTACCTTCGGAAAAACAACAAAGTGGCCTGATGCAAAATATCATAAGCATGTGATTCGTGCTTTTCCTACAAAGAAAACATTTAGATTTAAGGTTAATAATTCATTTTGGGTCAGTAAGTAAAAGCCATGTATCAGAAGTTGGCTCCAATGATGTGTTCAAAAGAGGGTCTATTTTTTTTTAGATTCTCAGTAGGTAAGCCTATTTGAGGTCTGTCGGCATAATAAATGTGGGTACCTCACCCAACCGGGATTCAAACAATGGTTCACCACATTGTGGTAGTCTAGCCCCTTACGTTAGAGGAGTCAGACCAAACAAAAACGATAGACGGGCAAATTAAGGAAACAATGTCTTGGTTGCAAATTACATTCCACCAACTTCACAATGTCATAAGATTTTGGAATTTACTGTATTGAATATCCACCCTATGCAGTTATCAACAGCTGATATGAAGAAGATTAACTGATTTGAACTAAGCCACTAAACTTGAACAGGGAAGTTTATTATTTTGGTTTGGGATGCAAAAGAAAAAATAAAGAAGAAAACTAAACATAGTGGCATGAATATAGCTGGAGGTCATTCACTAAAGTCAAAAGATCATTATTTAATTCATTGATATGGAAATCAGATAATTTTGCAAATGGAAAGACACTAAACATTCAAAATAAAAGTGACAAAGCAATACAACCAAAAGGGTCTCTCGACTAAGACGAACCCCAAAAACACAACAAAATAAAAACCAACAACAACTAGCCCACCGGCCAATCCCCAAAAATAACAAACGCCAACAAAAAATAAAGCAAATACTCCAACTGTCTCCACCAATCAAACAGAAGAAAACACGACAGCAGGAAACTTTGCTAGGCCGCAAGGAAGCCGCAAAAAACAAGCCTGGAGGCTGCACAGAAAAACGGTGGGATCGACCCAAGAAACTTCCAAAACCCCCACTGCCAAACAGTAACCACATACCAGAAAAACAGCAACAGCAGACCAGAAAAACAGACCCGGATGAGCCAAAAACAGAACCACATAAGCATCAGCGACGATACAAGGATAATGGCCCGCTACCGATTAAAGCAATCTCCAGTATTCCAGTAGACAAGACACTACGCATACAAGGTAATATCCCAATCACCACAATCATTTTGCTCCTGGTGAAAACAAGAAAAATAACTAATTACTTATTCCTCCAATTGGAAGAATGTTTTCCTTGTACATTACTATCCGTTCAATAGAATTCACTTCTTTGTAAGCAAGCTCCACAATCATTTGAGTACTTAAATCAAGACAAACTAGTTCTTTATCTTTTCTGATGACGAATATTTCTCCTTTCATCCCCACTCCGATAGGACGCTCAATGCAAGATAACGGTCCCACCATGAAGAGTTTGGTCCACGCGTCCTTTATACCGTATCCACCCAAAATTGATATGTGAAAATTTGCCGTCTCTTCATGATATGAGATCAACGCAATGGTCCCGTTTAGCACCACCAAGTTTATCCACAATGCTTGAAAATCGAAACAATCATCCAAGTATGAAGGTATGGGTGTTATGAAGAATTCCTCATTGCTCAAATAAAATGATACCAAACATGGATCAGAGTGACTATCTTCATCTTCTTCACACAACCAATGACACACGCCATCCATGTAGACTTGAGTGCCGTCATTACATGCCAAAGAATAAGGCATGTCAAAAACATCAAGTATCCTCCACGAGTTAGTTCTTAAGCTATATATCTTCCAGAATGGGTCTAAAGTCATATCTCCGTAACCAGGGTGTTCACCACTAATAGATACATAACAAATGACATTATAGTCATTTCTAAGATCGTCGTAACCAAATCCATGAAGATAAGACGTATCATCTATACTATCAAAATCCTCAACATCATCGATAACATCTTCGATAGAGGACTCAACTAACTCATATGGAGTGGGAGGAATGAGCTTGATTGCATGGGTAGATGGGTTCCACAATAGAGTTTTGCCATTATAATCATCTTGATGGAGACAAAGTGTACCATTAATACTACCAAAACCAAAAATACGAAAATTGAAACCGTTTGCAAATGGATTTGAGAAATCTAATTTTACTTTGTTCTCAAACATTTCGCCATAAATAGAATAGAAAACTTCTTTACCAAGTTCTAAATCCTTTACGAGCAGAGATGCCCCGTCGTAATACGGGCATCGGTGAGAACCGGATAAAAGATTCTTGTAGAACATGTTCATGAAGTGAGGGTTTTCTGATAAGAGTGACCATTGTTTGCGAACGCATTCAAATCGTTTAATAGATTTAAAAGGCAACTTGGATAAAATAGAGAAGGCAATAACATCAGGTATATAGGTGGTGCTCACCTTTCTCTTTTTTGCAGCAACTGACTCCATTGTCGGTTACAAATCGGAATGTAATGAGATCTTGAGAGCGCAAAGTGATTGGGATTAGTAGAAAGTAGAAACCCTAATCTTTTTTTTTGGAGGAAAAGCCCTAACCTTTTTTTATATATTGAGAAAGGAGCCCTAATTTAGTTTACCTCAAATAAATTCAATCAAAAGCTTCACAAAGGAGAGGCAAATGTTTGTAATTCAAGAAGTTTTCTCAAATAAGGCTTCGAGCATGAAGGAAATGGATGTTTTTTCTTCAAAACAAAAAGCACCATTCATCTCAAGAATAAGAAAATGAAGAAATAATATTGAGAGAGAGAGAGATCGCTTCTGTGCTGAAAGTGAAAATGGGAAAGTAAGGAATAGTTTGGTTGCTGAATCCCTTAAATAGACCACATGGTAAAGTCCTAACCCTTGGATTAAACATAAGTCATGTGGGATGAATCTAAACCATTCAATATAACTTAATCACCAAGTTTCAAGCACATGGGTTGTCCCCCTACACTATTCATGCACATGTTTTATCTACTCTAACTTGTCCTACAAGTTTTTTAATTTAAACGTGTTTATTCTCGCTTGCAGATGAATTTTACGCTATCCTTAACCAGGGGCGGAGGGACCATGGGGTTAGGGGTGGCCGTGGTCCCCCCAATTTTTTATTTTTTTTACTACTACTATACTATTATTATATACTTCTATTTACACGTGGTTATGAATATGGTCCTTGTAACAGCCCAATTTTTGCTAGAATTATTTTAATTAATTATTTTAGTCATTTAAGACTCAAGGGTATTTTGGTCATTGGTGAGTAAGGGTAAATTAGTCTTTTGTTAAAAGAATTATTTTTAGTGTTTTAAGTGGAAATAATTATTTTTACTAAGTCATTAGTGGGTTGTGGTAATTAATTAGAGACGGTAACAATTTGTTATTTTGACGGTTAAGTGAGTGGTAACTCGGTGAATTAATTGGTAAGAATATTGAGATCATTAAGACAACTAGGGTTGAGCTCATTTGAGTAGTAACTATATAAACACTAATCTTATGAGAAAATAGGTCATAACCTTCATTTACTCACTTTCACAAAACATTCTAAGATAGAGGTAGAAAGAGAAAGGAGATCTTGAAGAACAAAGAAGAACTAGAGGAAGAGCAAGCTTGGGGTTGGTGACTAGGAGCTTAATTGAAGTTAGGAATTGGATTATTGAAGCTTTGAGGTAAGGGGGATAGTCTCTTTTTCACCAATTAAGCTATAATTACTTTTTCTACTTGTGGGTTTAAGTGCTTTTGTTATAATTGTGACTTTTTGTGGTTTTAAATGATAAAATTCGTGCTCCTTTTTTATGTAGAATTATGGGTATGATAAACTTCATGAATTTGTTTTGTTAATATCTTAAACTTCATAGTTGTTGTTGTTGAGTTGTTTTCATGATTTTTGACTATTTGACTGAAATTCATGAATTGGTGTATGATTGTTGTGGAAACATGTTTGACACTTCATTAATGATTGGTTATGCTTATGTGTTGATGGGGTTTGGATTGATGTGGTTGTTTTGAAGTTTCGATGAAAAATGAGAAAAATGGTGATTTTTGGTGAAAATGAACTAGATGATGATTTTAAGATGAATTGGTGTTTTAATCTGATGTTTGTTATTGTTTTGAATGCCTTTTTATGTTTGTAATAAGTGTATAAGTCTTGGGGTCGAATTTGGGGTCATGGGGAATCAAAATTGGGGTTTTGGTGTGAAAAATTGGAAGTTCCCGAGAGGGAACATCCAAAACAGGGCAACCTGTTCTGGTGTAACTTGCCAGGCGAGCTGGAGCTCGCTAGGGCGAGTTGCTCAGTGACAGACCCCTTCGTTTTGGTCGTTCTGGGCCTTCGGGGGCGATCCGGATGGTTCCAAACTGATTCTTTTGATGTAATTAGATGTATTTGAGCTTTCAAAACCTTTGGAAACATCAATTGAGTTAGATTGAATTTGGCTTTGTGAATCGTATCATAACTTTTTGAAAATGGTTCAAGAACATGAATTTCCGAAAACTCGATTTCTCAAGAGAAAAGAGTAGGACTAGGGTTGTCTAGTATTGTTATGATTTATAAAAATGTTTTGGATGGGAATCATGGACATTAACTTGGTTTTGCTTGAAAACTTGAATTCTTTGAAAAACTACAAAATGATACGAACTTTGGGATTGAAGTGATTTAGTCTATAAGACGTTTATGCATACACTACTGCACTCATATGTAACTTGTGTGTAAGCTTGGTTGAGGCATTCGAACTTGTTTGATTTGTTTTGTCAAATAACATAAAAAATGATAAATGATATGAACTTAAGGAATTCGAGTATTTGTTAGCTTTGGCCTATGAAACGTATGTGTACACACTACTGCACTCACATGTGATTTGTGTCTATACTAGGTTGAGGCGTTTGAATTCGTTTACTTTGGTTTTGGAAGATTTATCGGAAAATGCTAATTTTTCCTAAACTTAGACTAACTTTGTCAACTAATGTTTTATGAGTGGATAACTTATAGGAGACTTTGAATTCATGTTTATATGATAGAATAAGGATGAATTGATGATGATTGGGTGTCTAATATGTGGAATGTTAAGTTTTGGATAATAGTCCATCTTTGGTGATTAAATGTGAATTTGCTCTTAGTGAATTTCTAGTTGAATGTTGTTTATGATGATGATGATGATGATGATGAATGGTGTTGTTGAATTATTACATGTTAATTAAGCTGATATTAATGGTGAATGCATGTATGCAAAATGAAGGTGAAAATAATTGATGAAGTTGTTGTTGAACATATACAATGTGTGTCATATGTTCATGCATCATAAGTCTTTGGATATTTATATCCAATGAAGGTGATTTGGGATGTTTATATCCAATGAAGGTGATTTGAATACTTTGTGTTCAACGATGGCGTTTATGATATAGTTATATCTAAGGTGACGACCTTGAGGTGACCTGGTACCACGTGCATATTGAAGTCGTGTTTAGGCGCATTGCATATCTTGACATGTGTCATAATTGTTATGTGTTCGGTGAACATTTGTATGGTTGATTTGTATACTTGTTGGATTGTATACTTGGTGAAATTTGGTGAACCTATGAATATGTAGGAATGTGTGGTGAATATCTATAATTTTATACTTGCGGATTATTGATGTTTTTTTTTTTTTACAAAAACAAAACAATATTCATTCATTCAAATCGATAAAGTACATCAGATACAAACATCGCTAAAAACGTAAAGGATGAATCTGCGAACAAACACACAGCACCCAAGTTAATAGCATACAACGGCAAAATGGCTACAAAGAATATAATAACGCCTAAGTCACCGAAATGCTCATTTCCAGATCTGCAACGTTGACGCCCAATTTATTGGTTGAATTTGTAAGTGACTGATGTTGATCTTTCAATAAGAACTAAACGAACACCGCGACAAGACGCGAAATCAAACACCGCACAAGATGACGAACAACACAACGTCGCAATTAGACGACGAAATAACAAAAAAAAACAAGGAAAAACTTGATATATGTGAAATCACTTATTTAAATTGAAAGAAAAGGGGAAAAAATATGTATAGGGGTGATTTTAGGTCAAAAAATGACCTAAAACCATCCTTTCTCGAAGAACAAAAGAGAAAGAAAGTTTAGAGAGAAGTTAGAGTTTCTCTCACTAGTAAACTAGGGTCTAAGTGGAATGTTATTGTATATTGATGTTGATGAGTTGCTTAATCAATTGAAATTAATTGTATTATTTACCTTCATTTGATTATGTTTAATTGTGAATTATGAACTAACCCCCAATGGTCGTTTGGTTGACCGCCTTCCTTATCCGTGTGGATGGATAGACTGTGTGCAAGAATAGATTGCTTGCTTTGATGAGTTTGCTTGAGGAAAGCTTGGAGCTACCTCGTTTATTGCTTTTTCAGAGTCTAGAGTGTCGGCTCTGATTAGGACGTCTTTATGTTGAGTCTTATGACTATTTGTTGTTTTTATGACTCAGTTATTGAGATGAGATTTTTATATTGATGATGTATTATGATTTTGAAACATGGCTACTTGGAGATGTTTTATTAATTACAGTTGTGAAGTCGTTTTTATTCCGCTGCGATGATTTGAGGAAATTGTTATTTATGCATGCTTTGTGATTTATTGAAGGTGTAACATCTAAAAAATTTATATGTCGTATCATTAGCGTAATTTATCGCTTTGAGAGTTTAGGGTGTTACAGTCCATCCATTATTAACATTTGTGTCGTTTGTATATTGGTCTTTGTCTTTTATTGCAAAAAAAATTCTTCTCACTTCTTTAAGAAAGTCCATTATGTAAGTTGGAACCTTCATTTCTATCTTTTATGATAAATACCTAATTTTTCTCTCTTCTCCTAAATCTCAATCGAATGGTAAAAAGTTAGCTCTCAAGTCTCAATTTAATTATTTCGTCTTCTTGCTTGTTTTGTCTTTTTCTTGTTCCTTGTTACTTCTACCAAGTACCAATAGGCGCAAATCATCATTTGGGTTAGTTAGCTCTCTCTTTCTTTCTTTCTTCATTTAATCCATACTATTATACTAATCTAATTGTTACTACTAGCAGCAATGTCAAACAAACTTTCTTGTTTTATGATTTTGTATGTGTTGTGTTGCGTTCTTGCTTTATTCAGCATCACCATTAATCCAGTACCAATATTGTTTTGGTTTTTTTTTTTGTGGTTGGGGTTTGAACCCCGGACCTTGCATACATTATGCTTTTGTCTCAACTAATATTTTTTTGGGTTATAAACAACTATTAACAATTTATTGATTTCTTTAAATAATTTTCCTTTTGGATTGATATATATATATATATATATAAATATATATATATATATATATATATATATATATATATATATATATATATATAGGATGTATACTATGAGAATGATTATCTTATATGAGAATGATGAGAATGATTATCAACCATTAGATCAAAAATAAATGGTTGGGATTAAAAACTCACATATGTAACCTTCCATACTAAAAAAAAAATGGAACCTTTCACTTTTCTCATCTTCTCGAGATCCACCGTTTTGCAAAATATGTCTATCCGGTTTTAATTCATCAATAAACCACACCATTTTTAATTCATTTATCACTGAATCACCATGTTCCAATCATCAGAATTCTGAAACCCTCCTTTCTAAAAAAAAAATATAAAAAAAAATCTCAAACCATAATAATTCTTAAACCATTGTTTTGCCTCGATTCAATCCAACACAAAAAATTCATAGATAGTTCTGTAACTTTCACACACGCCATTAATTTAAGAAAGCAATCATACATAATTTAGTGATAAGAATACTTCATCGCCATTAACATATACAGTGAGATCTGATGCTTTCAATTGACAGCAAACAAGAAATAACGCTTCTCTTTCTTAAAATTAAACAATTTTATCAAATTCATCTAGATCCAGAATTTCAAATTTGATGCCTATTTTATGTGCATGTTGTTGATTGTTCATCTTCTGTTTATATATTGGAATTGACAGTGAGATTCAACAGCATCTGTGTCCAATTCCATTTTTCAAATCGAATTCTTGTTCTTCCTCCCCATCGGCGTCCCCATCACTGCCGTCAGGTTTTTCGGCGTCCTCAGGCTCGTCGGAACCATTAAACTTCACCTGAGAGATGTGGTCACCGGAATATAGGTGGTTATTGGAATAGAGGTGGCCGCTGGAGAAAGAATTCTGATGGTGGGGAGAGAGAAAGGAATTCTGATGGTGGGGAGAGAGAAAGTTTAATGGAAAGACATATTGATTGAATGTGGAAAGTAACATGTGTTAATTAAATTAGAACTTTTAATCTAAACCATCTATTTTAATCTGATGGCTCATAATCATTCTCATCATTCTCATATAAAAATGTCATTCTCATAATATACATCATATATATATATATATATATATATATATATATATATATATATAATACATTTGAAGATTTAGTGTTTCTTTGCTAAATTATACGTATTACGACCCCCCAATGTTTAAAACATGTCTCCGCTCTGACAACAAATTTTTATTTGAGCTTTCATTACATTTTAACAACAATATTCATGCCACTATGTTTAGTTTTCTTGTTTATTTTTTCTTTTGTATTCAAATCTAGATAATATCCATGCCAACCTATGTTTAGTTTTCTTGTTATATAACTTTGTAGCTGAATTTCTGTGCTAATCTGTGAAACTAATTAGATTTTTGTGATTAATGTTACTAACCAATGACTTGGCTGAAATCACAAAAATTCAAACTTCACTTAAGCCAACTGTAGTTTGGATGAAATATGAAAATGTATGTATCTCTATAATACACATCCAATTACTGAGTTATTTACTTTCGTACTTCTTAATAATACAAATTTCCATGTGCCAATCATGTAGCCTTATTTTACATATTCTGAAGTTATGATCTTGTGCAAGGCCATTAGTTGCTATCAAAAAAGGGAGTTGTTTGAGTTAGTCATTCTGTTTCGGAATTGGAAGGGTGATATGTTCGAATGTCGCTTTTTTATAATTTGAAAAACTGCGAGAAAAAAGATCGGACACATGTACTTTGCGACAATTAGGTACTTCTGATATCAATTTCTCATCATTGTTCTATTATAACAGTGTCATCTAGCCGAATATCAGCTTGTTTGCAGTAAGATAGTGTTATAATTGGGTCTGTCTTCTAAAGAAAAATGAAGTTTAGATGCATGGAGGTTGGTGGCGATTTGTGGTCAACATGGGAGGTGTTATGGTGGCTTAATGAATATGTGATGGGAGTTTATTGTCTCTTTGTTCATATTATTTCATAGTTTCAGGTTCTATTATCTTATTTTCTTTT
Source organism: Medicago sativa (assembly GCF_051527215.1). Taxonomy (NCBI): domain Eukaryota; kingdom Viridiplantae; phylum Streptophyta; class Magnoliopsida; order Fabales; family Fabaceae; genus Medicago; species Medicago sativa. The sequence continues at coordinate 26,293,766 of NC_140752.1, read as the reverse complement.
GCAAGTGATTAAATTATTGGATTGTTCTTCAATCTGCGTTTCTTTGGCTTCAACTAAATTTCTTTAGGTTTGTTCAGTTTTTCCCAGTTTTGAATCATTATTGGGAACTAAGTAAGTACAATTTTCGCTACTCTCTTGAGTGAATGGTGGTATATGGTCCTTGGGACTTCTTTTGAAATAAATCTGTCTATCCCATAACGTATACTTATGGCGTCGTACGGTATTCCAGATTTATTTGGTTTAGTCTTAAAGACGAATTTTTATATTCGCTACTCTCTTGAGTGAATGGTGGTATATGGTCCTTGGGACTTCTTTTGAAATAAATCTGTCTATCCCATAACGTATACTTATGGCGTCGTACAGTATTCCAGATTTATTTGGTTTAGTTTTCAAGACGAATTCTTATATTCAATTTTGGTCACACTTTAGCTTAATCTTTTTTGTGCTCAATATTTTGGTCTCATTTCAATTTCAAAAGGTATCATATAGATTATTATATAAGCTGAGTTCAGTCTTTGTAGTGGAAAACAGTTATAAATGCTATGTTTTGACTCTTTTCATTGTTGCTAAGTATAAGTCGTATGTTGAATTAACACAGTTGTGTAATGATGTATAGAAATTAAACTCCATTGCAGCATCATAATAAACTATAATGCAGCTTCATGATTGTTAAATAATAGCTAATCTATCTATGGAGGAGGGTTGGTGGGTTTGGAGTCCTGATGATGGTAAAGCTTTTGCCTTTAAATCGGCATTTTCGTTGATCGCTAAGGAATTGATTAGATTTTCGTTGATGGTAAAGCTTTTGCCTATGGTGTAATTTCTTTGCATGCATCGAAGCATTGTCTCTTTTGCGTTTGTAAGATGGAAACTCATGGTTACCTCTTTTTATTCTGTGATCTCGTCTCACAAGTTTGGTATGATGTCTTTCGGTGGCTTGTTTTGGTTATGATAATTTCCCCAAATTTATTTAATATGTTTGATTGTCTGAGCGGGGATGCTAGAAATAAGAAACTTAGGAGGAGATTTTGGTTGATTTGGCACACATCTTTTACCCAATTGGAAGACAAGGAACGATGTTATATTTGCAAACGGGAAAAGACCCTAAAGAGGTGTTGTAGGATACCAAAGTTATGTCGTGGAGATGGGGGATTCGGTAGATTGAAAATGCTGCATTGTTTGTACTATGAATGGAATTGGGATTCTCGTAGTGGTTTGATAAAATGTTAATTTTATTTTTGGGCTTCCTGGTTTTAGTTCGCTTCGGTGATTTTTTTTCATGGTGTCACGGTGGTAGTTTCAAACCGTTCTAACTGCTAGTTTGGGTTCTGGTTTATGTGAGCTAGTGTGTGCATAGGTTTAGATAGTGTAGAGATTTGTATTGTACTTCTTAACTTGTTGTTGGGTATGCCTTGTGCTCGGATTCAAGCTATTCTAACAAATTTTGCCGATTCAAATAATAAATAATCTCATAGTATCTTCCATAATGACTAGTCATGGTTTAGCATGCTAAAGTGATTCCATTGAAAAACTGTGAAAAATTGATATCTCGAAGACATGTGAAGCATAGTCATTCAATATGTAATATCCAAACTTGGAATGCATTGAATTTATAAGTGCATAATTGTTTTGTTTTGATAGTTTAAGAGTATAATTTGTCAATTATATTATTTCTCAATTACTCATACTTTTCACTTTTTTAATAAAACTAAAAATAGTTTGCCTTTTTTAAACATTTTGGTTATATACGTGTAAATTTAAACTTCCGTGAAACTAAATTATATTCCTAATAATATTGGTTTCATGATAAGAACAATTGAAGAGTTGAAATTCTATAAATAAAATCAATAAAATTGTTAAATGTTAAAAAATTTAGTGTAAAATAAAAGAACAAATTTAATGGAAATACTGTAATTATATTAAATTCATATTCAATAGTAATTTTTTCATCACATATAACCAATAACATAATTTTTTTTTAAAAGTTATGTTTTTTTATCAAAAAAGAGCATAGTTTTTCTTTAAAAAAAAATTGTCATTGTTAAGAATATATTATGGATGGATGTCTATTAGTCATTTGGTCAAACAGTTGTCCATCAACATATTTTTATGAGGAATGTTATTTGAACAATCATTTATGGAACAACTAAAATATATAAAGAAATGTAGGTCTTGGCACAAAAACCAAAACAATAGTGAGAGAAAATGAGAATTTGATGTGAGTATAAGGGAGAAAGTTGTCATAAAAGTTGTCACAAAATGGTTGTTCAAATTTCATTTCTCTATTTTGATACTCTTGTATTTTCATACTCTTATATTATGAGACATACTCTAAATAAAATAAGTGTAGTGGAAAAGTTACATGGCTTTCCGCTCATCTATATTACACTTATGGTAGTGCAATTGAAGTACACATTGTTCTAAACCAAAAGTTTACATATCATATTAAGTTTTTTCGTTGGCAATGCCAGTTGGGTTATCCTGGATTAATTATGATGTGAAAAAATAGTTAAAAAATACATATATAAGAACCAGTAGATTCCTCAATCCAATATTTTTTGTGTTACTACTTACTAGTTATATAAAAAAAGTTGAAAATTCGAGGATTTGGGTCTTTCAATACTTCTGAAAGCATATTAGGTGATATTTGTGAATCAATACACTAGTTATGTAGACTATTTAAATATATTATTATTTTAATTGATGCGTCAACTCACAACCAAAAGTTTGTGAGATTGTCTTATGAACTAATTTGACTGAGAGTTCGTTTTCTAAATTTTTCAAAAAGAATTTGATAAGTATCGCATGTCAATTGAAATCAAAATTTAAAATTTTGTAGCATATGCTCATAAAAAAATGGACTTGAAGATCCATTCTTTAGACGTCTAAAGTTAATTGTATGAATGATACCATAACTTTTTTTTTTGAAGAAGCTAAATTAGCCCACCCAAGTTGACACCGGTGAGAATCGAACCCGAGACCTCGAGGAGGAGCACACTCTCAGGTCTCAAGCCAATACCACTAGGCCACTCCCGATGAAAGATACCATAACTTCTAAATTCTACTTTGGGTACATATAATCATGTATGTTGAGAGATTGATTCACATCAAGCCAGCTCGTTACTATATGTAAGTCCTCCCCTTAATTTATATTTTATTTTAGGTTAACAGCTTAATATTTTCCATCTAAGTGAATTTTTGAAAGTGTTGTGTTTATCAAAATTGCTCCAATTTAATTCACTAATATTGAAGGAATATTGAGAAAATGTATTTGATATGAATCTCCGTTTATTATATTGAGAAATATTATTGTCTCATCTTGATCTTCGTCTAAACCAATAAGAAATGGAAGCTCGAGATGTAAGTCATTTAAAAAGTTAATTAACAAACCAAATATCAGTTGCTTAACCATGCATGAAGTTTGGTAGTCCAATCGGTTCTAAATATAAAAATCCTCGAACAAAAAAAGGAGGTAAAAGGAAAGATAACCCAAATAAGGATGTGAAAACTCTAAAAGAGTCGTTTGACATAATTGATTTTAAGTTCCAAAAGAACTGATCATGTACTTGAAATTTATGAAAATAAAGAGATTTTGATATATTATGTCATGAATGGAATAAGATGGAGCCCAAAATAAAAGTCAATGTTGATAATGTTTTTGCATATAATATAGCGTTATATGTAATAAGTCATAGTGGATAAAAATCTATGAAAGATTATAGATAAAGAAAATATCTGCAAATGGAAATAGAAAATTCCAGTGAAATCAAACTCGTTTTGTAAATAGAACTTAAAGATGTGACGTTAATGATGTGTGTGTGTGTGTGTGTGTGTCTATATATATATATATATATGATTTTTCATGCAAAAAGAAAATCAGAATGATAAAATACACATATATATATATATATATATATATATATATATATATATATATATATATATATATATATGAAGTTTGATATGTTCACCGAAAGTGAATGGTAAATGTCTACAATTTATTTTTAAGAGACATATTCCCTTGAAGTAAGTTCAAAAACTTTTTCATACTCGATTTTAGTAGCACATAATGACTCAAATTATGTGAAAGATGTATTACAATATATTTTTATGACTCACTTATTGATAGAGACAATTATATGAAACTCCTCGAAGGATTTAATTTCCTTGAGACATACTATTAAAACTATTAAAGAGATGACATCATTTGTCCATTTTAAAGATTTGAAAATAAATCTGCTATAATTAATTTTATGACGATGATATACATATTATTAGAACACCTGAAGATATTCTAAAAATATGTTGATTTTAGAAAGGTTTGAAATGAAATATGTTGGATGCACAAAGTTTGTTTAGATTTGCAAATTTATTATTTAAATGATAATTTGTGCATCAAGAAACTTATTAAAATAATTTGAAATGGACAACTCTAGTTGATTATATACTACAATGATCGTGATGCCATTTGACATGAACAAAGGTCATGTCATACCCACAAGAAAATGATGAACAACTTGAATTGATCATTAAGTACCATTCATATCTTAGTTCAAATGAGGAGAATGATGTATTTTGTTAATTATATATATGAGATTTGCTAGAACACACCCACTAGTTTTATGTGGGAGTGTTTTAGCAAGTTATAACTAAAAAGTTAATAAATACACCTTAAGGTGTATGTTGCTATAACACACCTTCTAAAAAAACAAGTGGGTGTGTTCTAGCAAATCCTATACGCATTTTCTAGAATACACCCACTTATTTTTTAGAAAGAGTATTTTAGCAGTGAATAACTAAAAAGTGGTTAAATACACCCTAAGGTGTAGCTTTGCTAAAACATTCGCACATAAAAACTAGTGGGTGTGTTCTAGCAAATCCATATATGTATATATGTGTGTGTGTGTGTGTGTGTGTATATATCATGGTATTTTATTTTATGCTTGACAAAATTAATAAACGTGTATATTGGAACAAAGTCAAGCATACAATGTGTATTTTATAGAAATAAGAATATCATTTGATCATTTGGAAATATTAGCACTACATCAAGAAAATGGAGAGTGCTACTTTATTAAAGTTGGTGATTTTACACAAACAAAAAACTTGTGTTTCCGAGCATCTCCAATGGGAGGTACTTACTTAACAAGGACCACTCCCTATTAAGGACCCTCCATTGGAGGAAGAAAAAATGAGTTTCTATTAAGGAATATGTAACTATATAAGGACCCTCTCTCTCCTGGGTAGCTAACGGGTCCCACGTTTAAAAGAAGTAATAAAATATGTACTATTTGGTCCCACTTGTAAAGAAAAGTAATATTTTAATAATTAATTTATTTTTGTTTGATGATGTAAAGTTAGTGGACATATTTAAGTACTTTTCATTTGAGTCCTTATTAGTGTACTACCATTGGAGTCAGTGAGTCCTTAATAGGTACTTTTATTAAAATATTCTAAATGAGTGATGTGTAATGTGGGATCCATTTAAGGAGTCTCTATTAATGCACTACCATTGTGGATGCATTGTTGCAACAACTCAATGTGAAGATAATATCTCAAACACTCATAATTTGGAAAAGAGTATAATAAAGGAGATACACCAGATCTTTCCACAAAGTCACAGTTAAGTAATTTTTTTTTTGAGTAACAACTATAAAAGATTTGTTGACCTTATTTGTCTCATATATAATTATCTTTATGAGTGTGAGAGATAAATGTGTTCTACACTCTTTTCTATTAACCATGGTTTTATTCCCTTGGATTTTCTTGGTAAGATTTTTAACGAAACAGATCACACTCAAAAGGATATTGTGTTTTATCTTGGTTTTTCGGGTGTCAAACATTGATTACGTTTGAACCTTTTTAACCTTTGATATCTCATTTTTTCTTGGGAAGGGAAAAAATAAGCAAAACCCTTGAGAATCGAGGTCCGGGAGCTGTTTTCGCTACGGGAAGGTGTTAGGCACCCATAACGACTATAGTATCCTATAGGAACCGTCTTTACTTTCTACGCGCGCGCTTTATTTTTAAATGCTATTTGGAAAATGATATTTACACCTAAGAGTTTACTAAGTCAAGAATTGGAGGGAGAAGAAAGTGTTTGAAGTTTTGTTTTATTTGAATTGAAGGAATTTTGATTCCTTGCCTACGTACCCTTTTAAGGGATCAAATCCACCGTAGTTCTCTTCCAAAAAATGTTTATGTTTTTGTTGGTTGATTTTAAGTTTGAAAATTGGAGTTTGAAGAATGAGAGAGAGAGGCCTCAAGGGCATAATATTGTGAAAATATGAGGTTGAATTAGTCATTTTGCAAAAGAGTCTAAGTATGATTAAAGATTCATTAAAATTTTTGTTTAAGAAAATAAATGGAAAATCAATGGGATTTTGATCCCAAAGTTTATTAGGAAAAAGATTTGAGTGATGTTGTTCATGTTTCTTGGAAAGAGGATTTTTGCCTAAGTTTCAAAGTTCCTAGACATACATCTAAACATACATTCCCTAAACATACATCTAAGGCATGCATACCCTAAACATACATCTAAAGTATCTATGTGCTATGTGTGCATGTGTCGGTGCTTGTGTCGGTGTACATCATTAGAGTCCATTGTCCTTTACATCATGCCCTAGTTACATGCTATGGTCTTGCAAGAATTTAAAAGCATTAAGAAAATTACACAATACCTAAATTTTACATACTAAGTATTGCATGAAGTTAAATGGCAAGAAGTGGGATGGAGATGGGGTACTTATGAGATGCATGAAACCAATAGATGAAATTGTTAGTAATATAAGGCATAAAAGAATAGGGATATAGGCAAGTAAAGCTATCATAATAAAAGGTAAGAAAATTGACATAAAACAAGCAAGAACAATGTGTAATAGACCTAGAATTCATCACCAAGGCAAGGCTTAAATATGACTTATAATTCTCATGATCCAACATGTTTTCAAGACATGAAATCCAGGGTTTAAAATGAGAATCTAAGAGTTATGGTAAGCCTTACATTTTAATGTGAAGTTAGACCTATTTACACTATTTATTCACAAACATAACTTGCAAAGCAAGCAATTAACCAACACATGCACATATTCAATACAAACACAACATTCAAACAGTGACAAAACCTCACAAGATCATATACCATGAATCACAAACATCCATCAAGAAAAGGAATCAAATCATGCAATTTTTGAAGACTTTTTTAATATGAAATTCAAGTAATAAAGCAAGAAAATGTCACAATATTTTTCATCAAGTTTTTTAGTAAGCAAATAACACAAAAACATCACAAAATTATCAAGAAAATATATGTATATTTCATGGGGTTTTCCAAAACAAATTAGTCATGACAGGGGTGCAATTAGCAAAGAAATAATGTGGAAATAGCAAAAAAACAAGTGAAAAAACGAAAGCCTGCAAAGGAACAGGTCCAGGCCCAAAGGAAAGTGGATCCTGGATCATCCAAACGCACCAGGGACGTTGGATTGATCCAGTTCCTGAAACCCTAGATCAAACGGTGGAGAGTGAACCAGAAGTGAACCAAGGTTGAACCGGTCTGGTTCAATGGCCTTTATAAAGATTTGAGGACCAGTCCACCTCATTCTTCACTTCCCTTTCTCTCTCTATGCTCTCTCCTAGTGAGAGAAGCTCTGCAATTCTTCTTCTTCTCTGATCGTCTTCTCCGACGAACACAACGGAGGAGGTGCGGTGGCTCGCCGGTGGCGCCGCCGCACCTGAACTCTTTTCTGGAAATTTTTGTATCGTTGTGTTCGTCTGAGACCCTTCTTTATGATTCTGGAACTGGTTTTTTGAAATGAGGCTTAGATATGAGCAGATCTGCACTTGAATCTTACGGTTTCTAGGTTTTCGAATCTTTTTCTAAACTTCTTGAAACGAAACCCTAATCTATTCTATTTTCTACACTGATTATGGATATAAACTCAGATTTGAAAAATAAGCGGTGAATCTTCGTAGATCTACATCTTAAGGTTTCGGTTTCAAACTTTTTCAATCTTTTTCAAACTTTTTCGAAAGAACAAGTTTTAAAACTTGTTAATCTACTTTGTTTCACCGTTTATTTTTGTTTGTGAACCTTCGATGAAGATTTAGAACGAAAACGAGAGGGTTTTATGAGTTTACCTGGATTTGAATGGAGATTCGAACGAAGATCGTCAAGAAAGCTTTTGATTCTTCTGGTAAGTGCTTCGTTGTTTGTTCCTCTTCTTCTCTGGTTCACTTCGAATCTTCTCTTCCTCTTCTTTCTCTCAACACTTTCCTTGTGATCGTGTGGAATTCGTCGTGATTTGACGAATTCACGCTTGAATTGCAAGGAAGAACGTTCGATGATGATGATTACGCAAGTAATCACTGAGAACTTCGCTGAATTTGAAAAGATTTTTGTTGAATTGAAAGTGTTTTGGCTTCGATCTTTGGAAGTTTGTGTTGATTTTGGGTATTTGGCGATGAATTTGTGAATTTGTGTTTGTTTTGGATGAATCTGGAAACGGTTAGGGTTTGTCAGATGATAAAGTTCTTCATGAACTTCATCATGTTCTTGATGAAAAGTGGTTTTGATTCTGTTGGAGGAGAGAGAGTGAGTGAAAACGTGTTTGTGGTAATTTTTGCTGAGTTGTTCAATTCTGAATGGAATGGTAATGATTGGGGTCCTTTTATAGCTGACATGTGTACTGCCTTGACCAATGAATTCGTGACACCTGGACTGGACTTGAGAAATTCGGCCTTGCTGAGTTTCTTGCTTTGGGGACCTCTTTGCAATTGTTTGAAACTGAAGGACTGACCTGCAAAACTTAAAAAAAGACAAAAACAGACTTGATAAAAAAAGGACTATTCTGCAATTTGACAAAAATGGACTGGACTGCAATTTTAAACATTTAGGGGACTAAAATGTAAATTGAAAAGAAAATTTAAAGAGAAGACAAAAATAGGAAAAAGGACCTAAATGCAATTTTTTTAAAACTTAAAGGACTAATATGCAAAAAAGACTAAAAAGTAAAATTAAAAATGAATTAAAATTGGTAATTGGAAAAAAACTTAAAGTGAAACAAAAATAAAAAACACAAAAAGGACTAAAATGAACCAACTACTCAAATGAGGTACTTCAAAGTAACCTCTCTCTGCCAAAATTTCGTGTGAAATGACCAAAATGCCCCCTAGGGACTAAAATGACTCGAAAATGACTCAAATGCAATTTTAAAATGGTTTTTAACAAGGAATTAAAGCAAGAGTTTATACAAGCAAATTAAAAGACTCAGAGACAATTTTTCAGAGATTAAACAGAGCTTTAACACTGGAAATGACTAGAATGCCCCTAGGGGCTAAACTGACTCAAAATGACTTTAAACGTAATTTTTGAAATGGATTTTGACATGAGATTGAAACAAGGACTTATTCAAACCAATTGAAAAGACTCAAACAATTTTTAAGGACTGAAATGAGTTTGAATGCAGGAAAAGACTAAAGTACCCTTTTTCATGAATTTTGCAAATAACATTGGAATAAGATGCAGAGAAAGATGCAATTGATCAGAGACACATCAAATGACTTGAAATGCAAGAAAAGAAGAATTGAGCTAGTATTTTTAGGTCCAAAATTAGGATATAACAGCTGCCCCTATTTAAGTTTCTTTGTCCGGAGAGTCAAGAGACGAAGTCTTTGATTTGACGGGACGAAGATACTTAAATATTAACATTTGCACTGTTTTTGGACATAAAAATACGCTTCTCACATTTTCAAAAACATGAATGCCATGCAACATTTCGATTATGAATGCAAGACAAACAACTGGAGTCTACAAAGCATGTCATATCACTGGGGATCTAGGTAGATATTGGCAGGGTAGACAAACCAGGGGATAAAAGATAGGTACAAGTTGTTCTTTGGGTCGAACTTGCCACTTGACCATGAAAGACAAACATGAGATGGGTACAAGCTGTTCTTTGGATCGAACTTGCCACTTGACCATGAAATATAAACAAGAGATGGGTACAAGCTGTTCTTTGGATCGAACTTGCCGCTTGACTGGGAATAGAAATACAAAACAGGTACAAGCTGTTCTTAGGATCGAACTTGTCACTTGACCGGAAACATAGACATATAGGCAGATACAAGTTGTTCTTTGGATCGAACTTGTCGCTTGATTGAAAACACAAATAGATAGGCAGGTACAAACTGTTCTTTGGATCGAACTTGCTATTTGACCTGGAGACATAGACAAAAGGTTGATACAAACTGTTCTTTGGATCGAACTTGCGGCTTGATCAATATTACAACATGTAAGTTGGTGCAAACTGTTCTTTGGATCGAACTTCTCGTTTGACCGATAACAAAACATAAGTAGGGTGCAAACTGTTCTTTGGATCGAACTTGCCGTTTGACTGGAAACATAGGCATATAAGCAGGTACAAGCTGTTCTTTTGGATCGAACTAGCCACTTGACCAATAACAAGACATGTAGCGGGGTACAAATTGGAAGTTTGATTTGAAAAGATACAAATTGAGAGTAAATTGACATTGATTTGATTTGAAAATAGGCATGACCATTATTGTTGGCCCAAAAGCAAATTGAGAGTGAATTAGCATTGATTGAGACATTGAATTGAACTGAAAGTTAATATTGAAAGAGACATTGGAAGCTGAAAATAGTTAGAGATATAGACATTGAATTGAGAGTTGAAATTGAATTGAATTGGAAATTGGGATTGAATTGAATTGGAAATTGAAATTGGGTTGAATTGAAATTGAGATTGAGTTGAGTTGGAAATTGAAATTGAGTTGAATTGAAAGTGGAAACTTAGTTGGATTGAAAATTGAGATTGGAGATGCAACATGTATGTATGGTAAAACAAGATCAGTAAATGTATGAGCACATAAAATGCATGATTATGCATGTATGAATGCTTGAAATGCATGATTGGTTCGCAGTTTGACAGAGAAGTTTCACAGAGACAGACGAAACATTGGAAGATTGGGCACGCAGTGGCTCGTGCTATAACATATTCATATGGAAATCCTCTTTGGAGAGACCGTCGTTGGAAGACGTATCAAAACCATGGTTGAGGGCAATAAAAACTTGTAGAGGAGGGACCCTTGGAAGATTCTTGGATACAGGTCGCCGTTGTTAGGCGTGTCAGTGCTGGGTAAACATTGGATGTTCGCATCTATGGTCAATGCTTTTCATTCTTTCATTCTTTCTTCTTTCATTTTTCAATCCCATTTTTGCCTGAATTGCCTTCATAGGTTGTCAATCAGCGGGGTGCTCATTTTTGCCTAAGCCGCCCTTTCGGGTTTTCAACTTAGCGAGCTTTTTATTTGCATTTTTTTACTTTCATTCTGTTTTTTCATTCTTGCCATTGACCACAGATCATCCTGGGGAACAACCTGCTTGTAACGGGTATTGAAATGGACATTGATATACATTTATTCATGCATGATTCACTGGAATGTACCTTATTGCTCAGGTTTGCTTTCAAAATAGACAGAAAAAGGTTTTTTAATTTCCAAAGATGTTTGTTCCAGATATTGACATTATCAAATAGAAAGGAAATATTTTGTATATAGCATTGAAAATAGAAAGAAAAATAGAGTTTTAAACAATAGCACAGGCTCAAATTGATGTAGAAGAGTGAGAGTCAGCCAAAGGTATGACTTCACGGATTTACAAAGCTTGGAAAATGGTAATTTTATTGGTTGGTGGTACATTGAACACGATGACCGCTACATTTCATAGAAATTTTGAATTCATAAGTACAGAAGCTTCTGATGAAGACGATCATTGACAGTTGCAGATGCCCCAAGGAATGATGGTGGTTTGCCAGATATAGTTACTTGTCTTTTATTATCAATCTCATTTTTGCATGAACCGCCCTTTCGGGTTTTCGGCTCATCGAGACGCTCATTTTTGCCTGAGTTGTGTACAATCTCAGCGAGCTTTTTCATATTCATTTTTTTTTGTCCCTAACTTTTGTCTGGATCGCCCTTTCGGGTTTTCGATCCACCGGGAAGCGCATTTTTGCCTAGGCCGCCCTTTCGGGTTTTCGACCTACCACGTTGTTCTTTTCTTTTTAGACAAAGTATTTCTTGACTATATCGGCATTGACAGGATTCGGAAGCTCAACACCATCCATGTGTGTGAGGATCAAAGCACCACCAGAGAAAGCCTTCTTGACAACATAAGGACCTTCATAGTTAGGTGTCCACTTGCCCCTTGGGTCGGGTTGCTGGCTTATCCTCCTTTTCAATACAAGTTCGCCTTCCTTGAATTCTCGAGGTCGGACTTTCTTGTCAAAAGCATTCTTCATTCGTACTTGGTACAACTGTCCATGAGCCATAGCATCCATACGTTTCTCTTCAATCAAATTCAACTGATCATACCGACTTTGACACCATTCAGCCTCAGTTAATTTTGCTTCCATGATCACTCGAAGAGACGGAATCTCCACTTCCAGAGGGAGAACTGCTTCCATACCATATACCAGAGAGAAAGGAGTTGCCCCGGTTGAACTGCGCACTGTAGTACGGTAACCATGCAAGGCGAAAGGTAGCATCTCATCCCAGTCTTTGTAAGTAGTGACCATCTTTTGAACAATCTTCTTGATATTCTTGTTAGCGGCCTCAACTGTACCATTCATCTGAGGTCTATAAGGAGAGGAGTTGTGATGTTCAATCTTGAATTCCTCACATAAAGCTTGCATCATGTTATTGTTCAGATTGGAACCATTGTCAGTGACAATCTTGTTGGGAACTCCATATCGACAGATGATGTTATTCTTGATAAACTTCACTACCACTTGATTGGTCACATTTGCATAGGAAGCAGCTTCAACCCATTTGGTGAAGTAATCAATTGCCACTAGAATGAAACGATGTCCATTGGAAGCCTTTGGTTCAATTCTTCCGATCATGTCAATGCCCCACATAGAGAAAGGCCATGGGGAAGAAATAACATTTAGGGCATGTGGAGGCACATGAATCCTGCCAGCATAAATTTGACATTTGTGGCATCTCTTGGCATGCCTGTGGCAGTCACGCTCCATAGTTATCCAGTAATAGCCGGCTCTCAACAGTTTTCTTGACATGGTGTGACCCGTAGCATGGGTCCTAAAGGTACCGTCATGTACATCATGCATCAATTTCTCAGCTTCTTGTTTATCAACACATCTCATCAAGACCATATCATAGTTCCTTTTGTATAGGATTTCTCCGTCCAGAAGGAATCTGCTAGCCCATCTCCTCAGGGTCTTTTTATCCCTGTTGGAAGCACCAGGTGGATATTCATGATTTTGCAAGAACTGTTTGATATTATAGTACCAAGGTTTTCCATCATTTACATCCTCATCAGCCTGACCTGGCATATTTTCAACAGTAAACACATGAGCGGGTCTATCGAGACGCTGTACTTTGATTACGGGCACGTCATTCCAATGGTTCACACGAAACATGGAAGACAGATTAGCAAGAGCATCACCCATCTGGTTTTCATCCCAAGGGATATGGTGCAACTCAACCTTGGTAAAGTATGTCAACAGACGTCTTGCATAGTCACGGTAAGGGATCAGCTTCTCATGATGAGTCTCCCATTCACCCTTTATCTGATTAATAACAAGTGCGGAATCTCCATAGATGTCAAGGTGCTTAATTCTCATATCAATGGCTTCTTCAATGCCCAAGATGCATGCTTCGTATTCAGCTATGTTGTTTGTGCATTCAAAAGTTATTCGAGCAGTGAAGGGAATATGGTGCCCCTATGGAGTTACAATAATGGCCCCAATTCCTTTACCATAAGCATTGATCAGTGGCTCTTCACAGTCCTTTGCTTTCAAATACATAATCTCTTCATCAGGGAAATCAAACTTAATCGGCTGATAATCATTAAGAGGTTGACAAGCAAGATGCTCAGCAAGGATGCTTCCTTTGATTGCTTTCTGAGCTTTGTACATGATATCATATTCAGACAACAACATTTGCCAACGTGCAATCTTTCCAGTAACAGCAGGCTTTTCAAAGATGTACTTGATTGGATCCATTCGGGATATCAACCAAGTTGTGTGATTCATCATATAATGACGCAGGCGTTTGGCAGCCCAAGCTAAAGCACAACAAGTCTTTTCAAGCATCGTATACCGAGTCTCACAGTCGGTGAATTTCTTGCCCAGATAGTAGATAGCATGTTCTTTCTTTCCAGTCTCGTCTTGTTGGCCGAGAACACAACCCACAGAATCGTCTAACACTGACAGGTACATAATCAAAGGCCTTCCTTCCACCGGTGGGACAAGGATAGGTGGTTCCAACAAGTATTCTTTAATGCTATCAAAAGCTTTCTGCCATTCATCATTCCATACAACAGGCTGATTCTTTCTGAGCAATTTGAAAATTGGCCCGCAGGTAGTAGTCATGTGAGATATAAACCTTGAAATGTAATTCAGGCGTCCGAGGAAACCTCTGACTTGCTTTTCAGTTTGAGGGGCCGGCATTTCTCTGATGGCTCGGACTTTGTCAGGATCAACTTCAATGCCTCTTTGACTGACAATGAAGCCTAGCAACTTCCCAGATCTTACACCAAATGTGCACTTGTTAGGGTTCAACCGCAGCTTGTACTTTCTTAATCTTTCAAACATCTTTTTCAAATACACGACATGCTGCTCTTCGTCACTTGACTTCACAATCATATCATCAACATATACTTCAATCTCTTTGTGAATCATATCATGAAAAAGAGTTGTCATGCCCCTCTGATAGGTAGCACCAGCATTTATCAAGCCAAACGGCATCACTTTATAACAGAATGTTCCCCACGGGGTGATGAAGGACGTCTTTTCTCTATCTTCAGGTGACATTCGTATCTGGTTATAGCCAGAGAAACCATCCATAAAGGAAAACACTTTGGACTGAGCAGTACTGTCAACAAGCACATCAATATGAGGCAATGGGAAGTTATCTTTTGGACTTGCTTTATTCAGATCTCTGTAATCAACACACATTCGAACTTTCCCATCTTTCTTTAGTACTGGTACAATGTTGGCAATCCACTCAGGATACTCAGCTGTCATGAGGAAGCCTGCATCAATTTACTTTTGCACCTCAGCCTTGATCTTAAGAGCCATGTCTGGACGAGACCTTCTCAATTTCTGTTTGACAGGAGGACATTCAGGCCTTGTCGGTATCCGATGTTCCACAATCCTGGGATCTAGACCCGGCATATCTTCATAGGACCATGCAAAGACATCTGGATAATCACGGAGAAGCTGAGTAATCTTTTTTTTCACCTCTGGCTCAAGTGCAGCACCAATCTTGATCTCTCGCTTGTTTTCTTCAGTACCCAGGTTGATAAGCTCAATCTCTTCCTGGTGAGGCTGAATGGCTCTTCTTTCTTGCTCAAGCAGTCGAGTGATCTCATACGGTATCTCTTCATCATCTTCGGCTTCGTATACAGGGAATTCAAAATTTGGAGGAACCATAGGGTCACTGTGTTCAGCGGGTTTATTATGGTTCAATCTGCATAATATGATTGGGATGATTTTAGAAGATGTTTTTCATGCAGATTTTTGAAATTAATAAGAAAATACATATGTTTTGGTTTTTTCTAGCATTACCATTATTTCCAAGAAAAAGACACTAAGAAGTAAAACACAAAGAGTCGTGGAAAAGACGACAACTTTTATTGATAACGGCAATGCCGAAACAAACATGCCCTTACAAGGATATTACTTTCGCCTTGGGCAGAGCGAAAGGATTGTTATTTTGAAAACAAAGAAAAACATGAGCAACAAGACACATTACATGGAAGCATGCATGACTATAGGAACATCAATGGCCTCCCAATTTCTCACGGTGCCTCCTGGTACAACAAATGTAGGCACATAACTACTTTCAGCAGCATCTTCAGCGATAGCATTGATGAACCCAGCACTATAGAAAGTTCATGTCGAAACGCCTGAGGTCGGGGAGAACCCAAGGCCCACCTTACGCTTGTTTTCCAAAATCTGTATCACTTTGCTCCAGCCAGCAGCTTGCCCTTCTTGAACAGCTCTCTGGGCGTCTTTCAATGAAGCCATACTAGCACTGGCTCTCCGGGGTTCTGCACCTTCAATAGTCAAGCCTTGAAATGACGTCCCTTTAGCGGACCCTGCTTCAACACAAGAGAAAGATGACACTTGGCTAACCAGATACGCTTGTTCACCATGTACAGTGACAAGCTTACCATTCCTCACAAACTTGAGTTTCTGGTGCAGAGTAGAAGTTACTGCCCCAACATCGTGAATCCATGGTCTTCCGAGGAGACAACTGTAAGAAGCATTAATGTCCATGACCTGAAAAGTGATCTGGAATGTCTCAGGACCAATGGTAATTGGTAGATCTACCTCCCCAAGAACATCCTTGCGAGATCCGTCAAAACCCTTAACCAAATAGCTACTTCCCCTTAGAGAGAGTCCATGATGACTCAACTGTCTCAGTGTAGACTCAGGCATTACGTTTAAAGATGATCCAATGTCCACCAGCACATTGGATATCATGTCAGACTTACAGTGTACTGAGATATGTAAAGCTAAGTTGTGGTGTTTCCCTGCTTCGGGGAGCTCATCGTCACCAAACCCCAAGTTGTTGCAAGCAGTAATGTTACCCACTATTCCATTGAACTGATCCACGGAGACTTCATGATCAACATAAGCCTGTTCCAACACCTTCATCAACACATTCCTGAGAGCTTCTGAGCTCAATAGCAGAGACAAGATGGATATTTTTGACGGAGTTTGCAGCAGCTGGTCTACAATCTTATAATCGCTCTTTTTAATGAGCCTCAGGATTTCGTCCAAATTAGACTCTTCAATAGACTGGCCTGATGGGCCGGCGTTCTTGTCAACAGGGGGAGCAACTGGCGGAGTTATTGTAGCAACAGGTGTAACCACCTTCTTTTGAAACAAGGGTGGACGGACTTTTCCACTTCTCAGAGCTGTAATTTCTCCAGCGACGTTATCAACCGTAGCTGGGGATACCAAAGGCACTTCCACCCCATTCTCAATCATAGTTGCATCATACTTGTAAGGGATTGCCTTGGTAGAGGCATAAGATACTGGACCAGGTAACCTGATCACTAAGGGTTCAACACTCCTTGTCTTAGATGCACTTTCAGCGGGAGAATCATGAAACACTGGCACAATCACACAAACATCACTGGCAATCAAGTGTTTATCATCCATTAGGCTCTGTATATCGTCTTGCACCACACAACAACCCATAGGATTTTGAAGACATTCTGAACAAAAAGCATGATTGTGATCAAACAAAGAGGCTTGGCAAAGTTTGACATGTAGTGGCACCAAAGGAGTAGCAACATTACGGACATCTAAAGTAAGAGCCTCCCTAGGAACCCGAACTCCTTTAAAAGCCTCGATCATATTAACGGCAGCATGGTTTGGGAGTGGGCTGTTAAGAACGTGAGGAACACTATTTTCAAAAGTTAACCGTCCTCTGTCTATCAGATCCTTCAACACATATTTCAGAGCGTAGCAACCCTCAACATCGTGGCCTTGAGCACCTTGATGGAATTCACATGTGAGATCCTGTCGGAACCTGGGAGGCAATGGTGTAGGCGGAGGCTTGCCTGGTCTGGTGACGCATTGGCCCTTAGCGAGTAAAGTTGGGAGCAGATCAGCATACCGCATTGGTATTGGTGGGAAATAAGTCTTGGACCGCGGACCCTGTTGTTGCTGCTGTTGCTGTTGAGCAGGAGGCTGCTGTTGTACCTGCTGAGCGATGGCGTTAACGGGCACGGGTGGTTGACCCGGTGGCAGAGCATATTGCTGGTAGAATGGTGGGAAGAAGGGATGTTGAGAGTACTGCATATATTGGTAGGGCAGGGGTAACGGAGCAGCAGCTGTAGACTGGTTACCAGATACCATCCCTACTTCGGATTCTTTCTTCTTATGGTGGCCATTACCATACTTCTTAGGTGCACTAGCTGAAGACTCCCCCTTTTCAAGAACAATGATACCTTCTCTGACAGCCTCCTCTAGACGAGTTCCTATAGTAACCATGTCGGAGAAATTATTCGGAGCAGAGACTATCATTCTTTCAACATATTCCTTCTTCAAAGTTTTCAGGAATGTCTGCGTCAGTTTTTCCTCATCTAGCCGAGGAGAAACACGGGCAGCTGCCCCTCCCCCCCTCTGAGCATATTCACGGAAGGTTTCATCTGACTTCTGAGACAAAGACTTAAGAGAATCCCTATTTGGCTTCAAGCGGGTATTAAACTCATAATGATTTTCAAAGGCAGCAGCGAGTTCCTCAAAAGTGTGGATATTGTCTTTGCTTAAACCAGTGTACCAGTCTGCCGCATCTTCCATCAAGCTATCCTGGAAGCAGTGGATCATTAGCGCATCATTATCTGCGTAGTTGGCCATCTTTCGGACATACCGAATGACATGGCTATGTGGACAAGAAGTTCCATTGTATTTGTCAAAATCTGGCACTTTGAATTTCTTAGGAACCTCAAATCGGGACACCCGGCATAGATCACGAGCCTTAGCGGAAACACCATTCCCACGGCTAGCTTTGACCTCACGGAGTTCTCCAGCTAACTCTCTTAACTGTTTTCTCATAGCCTCCATTATAGGGTCTTGTCCACGCGGAGTGTCAACATCGATTACTTGTTGCACAGTGTGTACAATAGGATCGGTAACAACAGTAGTCACTTGAGGCATAGAGGCAGATGTAGGAGTAAAAGTTGTCACAGGGATCTGTCCTTGATTGCCAATACCAGAAATACCGGCCGCAGTATTTGGAGCATAGAAAGCTGAGAGTCCATAAGGGCGTCCATTGGGCATAACAAACCGAGCATCAGACATCACGGTAGACAGTGGGATAGATGGAATCGTTTCAGTAGAAGCTAGGACAGATGTGGCCGGTTGTTCTTGTGCAGCCATCATGGTAGACATAGCGTCATGAGCCTTAGCCAAGTCTTCTTTCATAGCAGCCAATTCGGCACGGAGCTGAGCGTTTTCTTCTTCAAAGTTAGCCATGTTTCTTCTCTTGTACAATCTTGTTTGATGAACTCTATCTGGTTGGTAAACTTTACGAGCACGAGCCACTTTTCAGACTGCGGCAGAAGAACCAGATGGCAATGAGCATGAGGTAAGTTTTTTGTGACCAATGAATGCATATGATGCATGAAATGTGTAAATGCATATGCAAAAAGACTCTTTTTTGTGTTATCGAAGGGTTTTAGACAAATTAGAAATTTGTAAACATTACTAAACAATTGAAACATCAAAACCAAGCATCACAGAGACTTACAAGATAATTCCCTTTGAAATACTAAGCCAAGGGATAGACTTTGAAATTTAAAACAACATAACCAACTGGAAATAACAGTAGGAGATAGAAGTCCTCAAGCATAGGAAGTGGAAGCATCATCCTCAGACTCAGACTCATAGCTGTAGTATCGGGCATAGAAGTTACGGGCACCCCTAGCCCTCTTGGAGTCCCTCATAAGCAACTCATCCTTTTCTTCAATCTCATTCCTAGCTTTAGCCAACTCTTTCTTTAGTGTCATCACCTCATGAGTCTTCTGTTCATCTTTTCCATCCAAAGTCATGATCAAGTTCTCCGCCTCATAGTATCTAGTCTTCCACTGATGCTTCTCTCGGCTCTCCATAGCTAGATGCTCCTGATACATCTCCTGAGTAGGTGGTAGTAGAGGCAAAGGCATGGTTGGAATAGATGCGGACACGTATCTCATGGCGGGGTAAGGCATGCCAATCTTCTCAGCTTGGTTTATCACCCACTGTGTATAGGCCTCATGAGCAACACCGGACCTTATACCCATATGCTTCACCTCTTTCTTCCGGAGCTTGGACCAAGCCTCTATGAAATCCTCTCTTATTCCTGTGGGTGCATTGGAATAGTGGAAGAAGTACGGAGATGTAGCAAGATTGATGGGCTTTTCTTTCATCGGGAAACCAAATTGTCGCAAGGCGAGCTCCGAGTTATAGTTGATTCCACCCCGGGTACCAAGAAGAGGCACATTAAGAAACTTCCCACCACCGAAGATGATTTCCTTGACTCTAGCAGCGGGAGTGAGCCAAACCTCTTCATTAGGGGTGAGAGCCATGATCCTCTGTGAAATAGTCCAATTCTCTGGATTATCATGGAAAGACTTCGGAAGGTGCGAAATAAACCACCTACAGAGGAGAGGTACACAGCAAAGAATGTATCCACGACCCTTGCCGGATCGATCGTGAATAGCATGGTATGTGTCAGCTAGCAAAGTAGGAACCGGATTCTTGGAGTAGAAGATCATAATAGCATTCATGTCCACGAAGTCATCAAGATTTGGAAAGAGGATAAGCCCATAGATGAGTAGTGCAAGAATAGCCTCAAGAGTGTCCTGACAAGTGGTTTTGAGGTTGGCTTTCTCAAGTAGATACTTCGAAGTGAACCCTCGGATGTGAGCCTTAGCGACAAGATTCTTGGAGACGTCGGTGGTCTTGAGATAGAGATCTTTAGCAATAACCAATGGAGTAGGAGGATTCTCAAGTCCCGCGAAAGGTACCCCCTTAGCAATAGACAGATCCATCAAGCAAGAATAAGCCTCGAGTGTGGGCACTAACTGAAAGTCGGGAAAAGTGAAGCACTGATAGTCCCGATCATAGAATTGCACTAGAGTGTGCAAAAGCTTCTCATCCACATTAGTCTGGAGAAGAGTAAGTAAAGCCCCGTAACGAGCCAAATCCACTTCCTTGAACTTGTAGGACTTAGTCTTCCCCATTCCTACAATGTTTACAAATTCAATTCGTCTAAGCCCTTCGATAAAATGCATGGAAAAATTTTATGCATGTATGCATGTATGCATGATTATGTTCAAGTACGGAGAAAACATGGTGGGTTGAAATTCAAAGTCAAGGAGTCATGGGTGGACACGGTGTCCGGTGAAACTAGGGCTTTAGGAGATAGTAACCGGGTTCTAAAAAGGTTCCCAAATTGCAACCTCTCCGACGTATATCATGGTGCCACGAGACAGACACTCGCTCCATGATTATCCGTAAGAAGGTCTAACTTGAGTGTAGTATCGTGTGACGACTAAAATTCGAGACGACACTCGGTTTAGCCTCCGCACTACATCCTAGAAAATGGCCATGGATGGGTTCGGTTATCTACGGTTCATAGCGTCATAGAACAATTAGAAGTAAAGTGCCTAAATGCGACAACACGTGCCGACAAAATGCCTCAGCTATGTGGGATTGATCGCATAATCCAATACACGAGGCAACCCTTGGAATGAATTGTCGATTATATCCCCCCTAAATCCTAAGTTCACTCAGCCCGGGTGTAGGACTTTTGATATTCTCACCCCCACACGTTAGCAAGAATTTTAAACATTTATTCACATAAGAAAACAAAAAGAAGCAAGTAAAAATGAAAGCGCAAGCGTGGAAATAAAGACTAGGCGTAACTCTCGAATGTCCCCAGTGAAGTCGCCAGCTGTTTTATCTTGGTTTTTCGGGTGTCAAACATTGATTACGTTTGAACCTTTTTAACCTTTGATATCTCATTTTTTCTTGGGAAGGGAAAAAATAAGCAAAACCCTTGAGAATCGAGGTCCGGGAGCTGTTTTCGCTACGGGAAGGTGTTAGGCACCCATAACGACTATAGTATCCTATAGGAACCGTCTTTACTTTCTACGCGCGCGCTTTATTTTTAAATGCTATTTGGAAAATGATATTTACACCTAAGAGTTTACTAAGTCAAGAATTGGAGGGAGAAGAAAGTGTTTGAAGTTTTGTTTTATTTGAATTGAAGGAATTTTGATTCCTTGCCTACGTACCCTTTTAAGGGATCAAATCCACCGTAGTTCTCTTCCAAAAAATGTTTTTGTTTTTGTTGGTTGATTTTAAGTTTGAAAATGGGAGTTTGAAGAATGAGAGAGAGAGGCCTCAAGGGCATAAGATTGTAAAAATATGAGGTTGAATTAGTCATTTTGCAAAAGAGTCTAAGTATGATTAAAGATTCATTAAAATTTTTGTTTAAGAAAATAAAAGGAAAATCAATGGGATTTTGTTATACCCTAATTTTGGACCTAAAAATACTAGTCAATTTTTCTTTTCTTGCATTATAAGTCATTTGAACTGTCTTTGATCAATTGCATCTTTCTCTGCATTTTATTTCAATGTTATTTGCAAAATCCACATGCAAGGGTATTTCAGTCATTTCCTATGTCAAATCTCTCTCAGTCTTTCAAAATTTTGTTTGAGTCCTTTCAAGTAGTGTGAATAAGTCTCCATTTCATTCTATGTCAAAATCCATTCCAAAACTTGCATTTGAAGTCATTTTGAGTCAGTTTTGCCCCTAGGGGCATTTTGGTCATTTCAAGTGTCAAGTCACTGTTTAAATCCTAAAAATTGTCTCTGAGTCTTTTAATTTTGCTTGTATGAGTCCTTGATTCAATTTCTGTTAAAAATCCATTTTTTCCAATTGCATCTGAGTCATTTTTAGTCGTTTTAGCCCCCAGGGGCATTTTGGTCATTTCACACGAAATTTCGGCAGAGAGGTACTTTAAAGTACCTCATTTAGGCCATTGGTTCGTTTTAGTCCGTTTTGTCAAATTTTAAACGTTTCACTTTACGTTTAGTCAAATTACCCTTTTATTCCAATTTTATTTTAGTTTTTTTTAAGTCCTAAAGTTCTTAAAAATTGCACTTTGGTCCTTCATGTTATTTTCCCTTATTTTAAGACTTTTTTTTTATTTTATTTTTATTTTTATATTAGGTCAAATTTCGTTTAAGTCTTTTTGGTCAAAATTGCATTTTAGTCCCAAAGTCCCAAATATTGCAAGATAGTCCTTTTTGTGTCCAGGTCATCTCTTTTTAAGTTCTTATTTTTTTGTAGGTCAGTCCTTTTATTTCTCAAAATTGCAAACAGGTCCCCAAGTCCAAAATAGTCCAAGGCCGAATTATTTCAAGTTCAGTTCCAGGTGTCACAAGGCTATTGGTCCAGAACACTACACTTGGCCTATAAATTGAGGCCACATCACCAATTACACAGAAGAATTTTTCCCAATTACTCAGTGACACATCACCATCAGAAAACTCTAACAGAATTTCTCTCTCCAATCACCACCGTAACAGAATTCCATCACCACCGTAACAGAATCCAAAACCGCCACAACAGAATCAAAACCACCGCAAAAATTCTCAGTTTCATACCAGTTCCACCACATTCATCATCAAACACGCAGAATCAGTATGAACTTTTGAAAAATCAAAACGGAGGCATAAAAATTCAACGAAGTTCTTTTGAGTTTGGCTCGTTCTCAGAGATTTTCTACGAAAATCATCATCATCGAACGTTTTCTTTCTTCCTCTTGCAATTCAAGCCCGTAGGCGATCACAAGACGAAGGTCAGAGAGAGAAGAAAGGGGAAATTGAAGCAAGATCACAGTTCGAAGAAGAGAAAGATCAAAACACCGATTTATTTTCGGTCCCGAAGCTTGCTCAAGGATCTTACGTTCGAATCTCCAAACAAATCCAGGTATATTCATAAAAACCTTCTCGTTTTTGCTTCGAAATCATCATCGAAGGTTTGAAATCAAGAATAAACGGTGAATTGAAGAAAGATTTTGAAAAAGATTTGAAGAAGTTCGAACGAAACCCTAGAAATATGAATCGTCCAAAATTCACCGTTTATTTCATCAATTGAGATTCAAATCCATGATTAATGAAGAAAGTAGTTCGAATTAGGGTTTTGATTCAGAAAAATTCGAAAAGAGAGTTGAAACCCTAAAAACATAAGGATCCAAAATCAAACCTGTAGAAACATGTAGATCGAAACGTTTTGAACGCTCGTCTTCAAAGAACTTGTAGATCGAAACGTTTCGAACTCTTGTTCTCCAAAAAGTCAAAATCGAACGGTTCAAACAACTTTCTTCAGAAAAGTAGCAAGATCGAAGTGTTTCGTGTCCATTCTATGTTTAATTTGAGTATTGATTCATAGTTCATAGTCCAAAATCATGTTTGATGTGTGAATGCCATGAACGGCGCCGCTAGGGTTAGGGTGAGAAGAAGAGAGAGCGAGAGAAATCTGAGAGAAGAGAGAGAAACGAATGGGAAAATGAAATGAACCGGTCTTCAAGACTTTTTATAAACAGACTGAACCGGTTTGGTTCAGTCCTGGACCACTGGCTTTGCGTCCTGGCCGTTAGATCTGAGGGTTGATCCAGTTGGATCAATCCAACGGCCTCCTGTGATTCCTGAAGGATCCAGGATCCGTTCCTCTCTTGGGCTTGGGTTTGGGCCTAGTCTTACTGCGTGTTTCCTTGTTTTTTTGCTATTCTTGTCACTGTCTCTTGCTATTTGCACTCCTTCATGCTTTAAAAACTTAGTTAAAAATTCCAAACCTTTTTTCCATGCTTTCTTGATTTTTTCTTGGTGTTTTTCTAATACTTTTCCACTGGAAATTTTGATATAAAAAGTATATAGACAATTTTAGTGTTATTTTCTTGAATTTTATGTTAAAAAGTGGTGAAAATTGGTCCAACTTTGTTTCTTGTCCTTGGTATATGTTTGTGATACATAATATGAGCGCCTATGATTGTTTAGCCACTGTTTGAACAGGGTTTTGATACTTGTATGTGAATTTTAGTTAGTTACTTAGCTTACAAGTCATTAGGTAGTTAAATAATGTAAATATGCTCCAAATTTGTTTTAAAAATGTCAAGTAAATCATGTAGCCTTAATTCCCATTCCAAAACTTGTTTCTAAACCTTTAAAATGTAATTGGAATGTGAGAATTATAGGTCACTTGGTTCTTGCATTTTATGAACAAATTTTAGCCATGTTTGCACTTATTTTCTATCTTTTATATTCTAGTATTTCTCTTACTTCACCTCTTTGATATTGCCTTATGCTACTAACCTTTTCATTTCATATTTCATATTCACCATAAGCATTTCCATCTCATCCCATATTCATCTCTATTTCTTTCTTGCAATTTAATTTGTACCAAAGTTAGAATGTAAACACTTAGGAGTTTTGTAATATTCCCATGCTTTTAATTTCTTGGCAAAGAGGCCATAGAATGTATCTAGGGTATGATGTAAAGGACAATGGACTCTAATAATGTACACCGACACAAGCACCGACACATGCACACACACCACTTTAGATAAGTAGCTAGAATATGCATGTTTAGATGTATGTTTAGGATTGTATGTTTAGATGAATGCCTAGGATTTATATTTAGGAGAAATCAATTTTCCAAAAAAATATGAACAAGCTTCACTCAAACCTTTTCCAAATAAACCTTGGGATCCAACATCCCATTGTATTTTCTTTTCCATTTTCTTAATCAAATTTCAATGAAAATAATCAAACTTTGACTCCCTTTGCAAGTCACTAATCCAACCTCACAATTTCCTAATCCCATGCCCTTGAGGCCTCTTTCTATTCTTCAAAATCCATTTTCAAACTAAAAATCAACCAACAAAAACAAAAACATTTTTGGAAGAGAACTACGGTGGATTTGATCCCTTAAATGGGTACGTAGGCAAGGAACAAAATTCCTTCAATTCAAATAAAACAAAAATTCAAACACATTCTTCTCCCTCCAATTCTTCACTTAGTAACTTTTAGGTGTAAATAACATTTTCAAATAGCATTTAAAAATAAAGCGCGCGCGTAGAAATTAAAGATGGTTCCTATAGGTTACTATAGTCGTTATGGGTGCTTAACACCTTCCCGTAGCGAAAACAACTCCCGGACCTCGATTCTCAAGGGTTTTGCTTACTTTTTCCCTTCCCAAGAAAAAATAAGATATCACCGGTTTAAAAGGTTCAAACGTAATCAATGTTTGACACCCGAAAAACCAAGATAAAACAGCTGGCGACTTCACTGGGGAGATTCGAGAGTTACGCCTAGTTTTTATTTCCACGTTTGCGCTTGTATTTTTACTTGCTTCTTTTACTTGCTTTCCTATGTGAATAAATGTTTAATTTCTTGCAAACGTGTGGGGTGAGAATATCAAAAGTCCTGCACCCGGGCTGAGTGAACTTAGGATTTAGGAGGGATATAATCGACAATTCATTCCGGGGGTTGCCTCGTGTTTTGGATTACGCGATCAATCCCACATAGCTGAGGCATTTTGGGGGTGATGTTGTCGGCGCGAGTTGTCGCGTTTAGGCACTTTGCTTCTAATTGTTCTATGACGCTATGAACCGTAGATAACCAAACCCATCCATGGCCATTTTCTAGGATGTAGTGCGGAGGCTAAACCGGGTGTTGTCTCGAGTTTTAGTCGTCACGCGATACTACACTCAAGTTAGACCTTCCACGTATAATCATGGAGCGAGTGTTGTCTCGTGACACCATGAGATACGTCGGAGAGGTTGCAACTTGGGAACCTTTTTAGAACCCGGTTACTATTATCCTAAAACCCTAGTTTCACCGGACACCGTGTCCACCCATGACTCCTCGACTTTGAACTTCAAACCCACCATGTTTTCTCCGAACTTGAACATAATCATGCATTCATGCGTACATGCATACATGCATAAACTTTTTGTCATGCATCGTTATCGGAGGGCTTAGACAAGTTGAAATTGTAAACATTGTAGGGATGAAGATGACTAAATCCTACAAGTTCAAGGAAGTGGATTTGGCTAGTTTGAGGGATTTGGCACTCAAGATTGAGGATCCGACTGGTTTCCGACGCCGTTACGGGGCTTTACTTCCTATTCTCCATACTAATGTGGATGAGAAGCTTATGCACACTCTAGTGCAATTCTATGATCCGGGGTATCGGTGCTTCACTTTTCCAGACTTTCAGTTGGTGCCTACTCTAGAGGCTTATTCTTCCTTGACAGGTCTATCTATTGCTAAGGGGATACCTTTCTCGGGACCTAAAGATCCTCCTCCTCCATTGGTTATTGCTAAAGATCTCTATCTCAAGACCACCGATGTCTCCAAGAATCTTGTCACTAAGGCACGCATCCGAGGGTTCACTTCAGAGTATCTTCTTGGGAAAGCCAACCTCAATACCACTTGTCAGGACACTCTTGAGGCTATTCTTGCACTTCTCATCTATGGGCTTATTCTCTTTCCGAATCTTGATGGCTTCGTGGACATGAATGCTATTATGATCTTCCACTCCAAGAATCCGGTTCCTACTTTGCTAGCTGACACATACCATGCTATTCACGATCGTTCCAGCAAAGGTCGTGGATACATTCTTTGTTGTGTGCCTCTCCTCTATAGGTGGTTTATTTCGCACCTTCCGCAGTCTTTCCACGACAATCCGAGGAATTGGTCTATTTCACAGAGGATTATGGCTCTCACTCCTAATGAAGTGGTTTGGCTCACTCCCGCTTCTAGGGTTAAGGAAATCATCTTTGGTGGTGGAAAGTTTCTTAATGTACCTCTTCTTGGTACCCGGGGTGGAATCAACTACAACCCGGAGCTTGCTTTGCGACAATTTGGTTTTCCGATGAAAGATAAGCCCATCAATCTTGCTACAGCTCCTTACTTCTTTCACTACTCCAATGCTCCCACAGGCATTAGAGAAGATTTCATGCAAGCTTGGACCAAACTTCGGAAGAAAGAGGTAAAGCATATGGGTGTGAGGTCCGGTATCGCTCATGAGGCCTATACACAGTGGGTGATAAACCGAGATGAGGAGGCTGGTACGCCTTACCCCTCTATGAGATATGTGTCTGCATCTGTCCCTACCATGCCTTTGCCTCTACTCCCACCTACCCAGGAGATGTATCAGGAGCACCTAGCTATGGAGAGTCGGGAGAAGCATCAGTGGAGAGCTAGATACTATGAGGCTGAGAACTTGATCATGACTTTGGATGGAAAGGGTGAGCAGCAGACTCATGAGGTCTTGACACTGAAGAAAGAGTTAGCTAAGGCTAGGAGAGAGATTGAAGAGAAAGATAGGTTGCTTATGAGGGACTCCAAGAGGGCTAGGAGTGCCCGTGACTTCTACGCACGATACTGCAGCTATGAGTCCGACTCTGAGGACGACGCTTCCACTTCCTATGCTTGAGGATTTCCATTTCCTGTTGTTATTTCCTTTTGTTTATGTTAAAATTGTCTTGTAAAACTACATGTTGTTGTTTGTTTCCCGTTTACATTAATTGTTGTTTGGTAATGTTTACAAGTTCATAATTTGTCTAAAACCCTTCGATAACCTAAAAAGAGTCTTTTTTGCATATACATCAAACACATTTCATGCATCATATGCATTCATTGACCACAAAAAACTTCTCTCGTGCTCATTGCCTCCTGGTTTTGTCCGCCGCAGTCTGAAAGGTGGCTCGTGTTCGCAAAGTCTACCAACCAGATAGAATTCATCAAACAAGATTTCACAAGAGAAGGATAATGGCTAACTTTGAAGAAGAAAATGCTCAGCTCCGTGCCGAATTGGCTGCTATGAAAGAAGACTTGGCTAAGGCTCATGACGCTATGTCCGCTATGATGGCTTCACAAGAACAGCCAGCCACTTCTGTTCCAGTTACTACTGAGGTGGTTCCCTCTATCCCACTATCTACTGTGGCTACTGATGCTCGTTTTGTTATGCCCAATGGCCGTCCTTATGGCCTCTCAGCTTACTACTCTCCTAATACTGCTGCTGGTGTCTCTGGTTTTGCTGGTCAAGGACAGATTCCTGTGTCTACTGCTATGCCTCAAGTAACCACTGTTGTTACCGACCCTATTGTACACACTGTGCAACAGGTAATTGATGTTGATACTCCGCGTGGACAAGATCCCGCAATGGAAGCTATGAAGAGACAGTTAAGGGAGTTGGCTGGAGAACTCCGTGAGGTCAAGGCTAGCCGAGGAAACAATGGTGCTCCTGCTAAAGCTCGTGATCTGTGCTTGGTATCCCGATTTGAGGTTCCTAAGAAATTCAAAGAGCCAGAATTTGACAAATACAATGGGACTTCTTGCCCACATAACCATGTTATCCGGTATGTCCGGAAGATGGCTAACTATGCCGACAATGATGCACTGATGATCCACTGCTTTCAGAGTAGCTTGACAGATGATGCAGCAGATTGGTACACTAGTCTGAGCAAAGATAACATTCATAACTTTGAGGAACTCGCTGCTGCTTTCGAAGGTCAATATGAATTCAATACCCGTCTGAAACCAAATAGGGACTCTCTTAAGGCTCTATCTCAGAAATCAGATGAGACCTTCCGTGAATATGCTCAAAGGTGGAGAGGGGCAGCTGCCCGTGTTTCTCCTCGACTTGATGAGGAAGAGTTAACACAGACATTCCTGAAGACTCTGAAGAAGGAATATAAGGAGAGAATGATAGTCTCTGCCCCAAACAACTTCTCTGATATGGTCACAATGGGAACCCGTCTAGAAGAGGCTGTCCGAGATGGTATTATTGTCCTTGAGAAGGGCGAATCTTCAAACAGTGCACCAAAGAAGTACGGTAACGGACATCACAAGAGGAAAGAATCTGACGTAGGGATGGTGTCTAGTAACCCGTCTGCAGCAGCCACACAATTACCCCTGCCTTATCACTACATGCAATACTCTCAGCATCCTTTTTTCCCACCATTCTACCAGCAATATCCTCTGCCACCGGGTCAACCACCAATGCCCGTCAATGCTATCCCCCAGCAAGCACAACAACAGCCTCCTGCTCAACAGCAACGGCAGCAACAACAGGGTCCCCGACCCAAACCTTCTTTTCCAACAATACCAATGCGGTATGGTGAGCTGCTCCCAACTCTATTGGCTAAGGGACACTGTGTTACTAGACCAGGCAAGCCTCCGCCTAATCCATTGCCTCCCAGGTTCCGTCAGGACCTAACATGTGAATTCCATCAGGGTGCTCAAGGTCATGATGTCGAAGGTTGCTTTGCTCTGAAATACATTGTGAAAGATCTGATAGAAAAAGGACGGTTGACTTTTGAGAACAGTGTTCCTCATGTCCTTGACAACCCGCTTCCAAACCATGCTGCTGTCAATATGATTGAGGCTTTTGAAAGGATTCCCGTTCCTCAAGAGGATCCCATGTTGGATGTCCGCAATGTCGTTACTCCCTTGGTGCCATTACATGTCAAGCTTTGCCAGGCTTCTCTGTTCAAACATGACCATGATTCTTGTTCAGAATGTCTGCAGAATCCTATGGGCTGTTGTGTTGTGCAAAATGATATCCAGAGCCTGATGGATGACAAGTACTTGATTGCCAGTGATGTATGTGTGATTGTGCCAGTATTCCATGACTCTCCTGTTGAAAGTGTATCTCAGGTAAAGAATGTTGAGCCTTTGGTAATCAGGCTACCTGGTCCGGTATCGTATACCTCTACCAAAGCAATTCCCTACAAATACAATGCAACCATGATTGAGAACGGAGTGGAGGTGCCTCTAGTATCCCCAGCTACAGTTGATAATGTTGCTAGTGAAGTTACAACTCTGAGAAGTGGAAAAGTCCGTCCACCCTTGTTTCAAAAGAAGGTGGTGACACCTATTGCCACGGTAACTCCACCAGTTGCTCCCCCTGTTGACAAGAACACCGGCCCAGCAGGCCAATCTATCGAAGAGTCCAATCTGGACGAAATACTGAGGCTTATCAAGAAAAGTGACTATAAGATTGTTGACCAGCTGCTGCAAACCCCGTCAAAGATATCCATCCTGTCTCTGCTCATGAGCTCTGAGGCTCATAGGAAAGTGTTAATGAAGATACTCGAGCAAGCTTATGTTGACCACGAGGTCTCTGTGGATCAGTTTGATGGGATAGTGAGTAATATTACTTCCTGCAACAACTTGGGGTTCGGTGACGATGAGCTCCCCGAAGCAGGGAAACGCCACAACTTGGCTCTACATATCTCAGTACATTGTGGATCTGACCTGATATCCAACGTATTGGTAGACACTGGATCATCTCTGAATGTAATGCCCGAATCCACGCTAAGACAATTGAGCCATCATGGAATTTCCCTGAGGGGTAGCAGCTATCTGGTTAAAGCTTTTGATGGATCCCGCAAGGATGTTCTCGGGGAAGTGGACCTGCCAATCACCGTTGGTCCCGAGACATTTCAAATAACTTTCCAAGTCATGGATATCAATGCCTCTTACAGCTGTCTCCTCGGAAGACCATGGATCCATAACGCTGGAGCGGTAACTTCCACTTTGCATCAGAAGCTCAAGTTCATGAGGAATGGTAAGATTGTCACTGTGCATGGTGAGGAAGCATATCTAGTTAGCCAGGTATCATCGTTCTCTTGTGTTGAAGCAGGGTCCGCAGAAGGAACGTCGTTTCAAGGATTGACTGTTGAGGGTGCAGAGCCCCGGAGGGCTGGTGCTAGCATGGCTTCACTAAAGGACGCCCAGAAGGCTGTTCAAGCAGGGCAAGCTGCTGGCTGGGGCAAAGTGATTCAGATTCTGGAAAACTAGCGTAAAGAGGGCCTTGGGTTCTCCCCGACATCTGCTGTTTCAAAGGGAACTTTCTACAGTGCTGGGTTCGTCAATGCTATTACTGAAGATGCTGCTGAAGGTGGTCACGTGCCTGCATTTGTTATACCAGGAGGCACTGTGAGAAATTGGGAAGCCATTGATGTTCCCTTAGTCATGCATGCTTCCATGTAATGTGTCTTGTTGCTCATGTTTCTTGTTTTCAAAATAACAATCCTTTCGCTCTGCCCAAGGCGAAAGTGATATCTTTGTAAGGGCGTGTTTGTTTCGGCATTGCCGTTAATCAATAAAAAGTTGTCGTTTTTCTCACGACTCTTTGTTTTTACTTTTTTTTAGTGCCTTTTTCTTGGAAATAATGGTAATGCCAGAAAAAACCAAAACATTTGTATTTTTCTTATTAATTTTAAAAAATCTGCATGAAAAACTTTTTCTAAAATCATCCCAATCATATTATGCAGATTAAACCACAATAAACCCGTTGAACACAGTGACCCTATGGTTCCTCCAAATTTTGAATTCCCTGAATATGAAGCTGAAGATGAGGATGATGATGAAGAGATACCATATGAGATCACTCGACTGCTTGAGCAAGAAAGAAGAGCCATTCAGCCTCACCAGGAAGAAATTGAGCTTATCAACCTGGGTACTGAAGAGAATAAGCGAGAGATCAAGATTGGTGCAGCACTCGAGCCAGAGGTGAAAAAGAAAATCATTCAGCTTCTCCATGATTATCCAGATGTCTTTGCATGGTCCTATGAAGATATGCCGGGTCTAGATCCCAAGATTGTGGAACATCGGATACCGACAAGACCTGAATGTCCTCCTGTCAAACAGAAATTGAGAAGGTCTCGTCCAGACATGGCTCTTAAGATCAAGGCTGAGGTGCAAAAGCAAATTGATGCGGGTTTCCTCATGACAGCTGAATACCCTGAGTGGATTGCCAACATCGTACCAGTACCAAAGAAAGATGGGAAAGTTCGAATGTGTGTTGATTACAGAGATCTGAACAAAGCCAGTCCAAAAGATAACTTCCCATTGCCTCATATTGATGTGCTTGTTGACAGTACTGCTCAATCCAAAGTATTCTCCTTTATGGATGGTTTCTCTGGTTATAATCAAATACGAATGTCTCCTGAAGATAGAGAAAAGACGTCCTTCATTACTCCGTGGGGAACATTCTGTTATAAAGTGATGCCATTCGGCTTGATAAATGCTGGTGCTACCTATCAAAGGGGTATGACCACTCTGTTTCATGATATGATTCACAAAGAGATTGAAGTATATGTTGATGATATGATTGTGAAGTCCAGTGATGAAGAGCAGCATGTCGTGTATTTGAAAAAGATGTTTGAAAGACTGAGAAAGTACAAGTTGCGGTTGAATCCTAACAAGTGCACATTTGGTGTAAGATCTGGAAAGTTGCTAGGCTTCATTGTCAGCCAGAGAGGCATTGAAGTTGATCCTGACAAAGTCCGAGCCATCAGAGAGATGTCGGCCCCTCAAACTGAGAAGCAAGTCAGAGGTTTCCTCGGACGTCTGAATTATATTTCAAGATTCATATCTCACATGACTACTACCTGTGGACCAATTTTCAAATTACTCAGAAAGAATCAGCCTGTTGTATGGAATGATGAATGTCAGGAAGCTTTTGATAGCACTAAAGAATACTTGTTAGAACCACCTATCCTCGTCCCACCAGTGGAAGGAAGGCCTTTGATTATGTATCTGTCAGTGTTGAATGATTCAGTGGGTTGTGTTCTCGGTCAACAAGATGAGACTGGTAAGAAAGAGCATGCTATCTACTATCTGAGCAAGAAGTTCACCGACTGCGAGACTCGGTATACGATGCTTGAAAAGACTTGTTGTGCTTTAGCCTGGGCTGCCAAACGCCTGCGTCATTATATGGTGAATCATACAACTTGGTTGATATCCCGAATGGATCCAATCAAGTACATCTTTGAAAAACCTGCTGTTACTGGAAAGATTGCACGTTGGCAAATGTTGTTGTCTGAATATGACATTGTATACAAAGCTCAGAAGGCAATCAAAGGAAGTGTCCTTGCGGAGCATCTTGCTTGCCAACCTCTTGATGATTACCAGCCAATTAAGTTTGATTTCCCTGATGAAGAGATTATGTATCTGAAAGCAAAAGACTGTGAAGAACCATTGATCAATGAAGGGCCGGATCCCAATAGCAAATGGGGATTGGTGTTTGATGGTGCTGTTAATGCTTATGGTAAAGGGATTGGAGCCATCATTGTAACTCCGCAGGGGCACCACATTCCTTTCACCGCTCGAATAACCTTTGACTGCACAAACAACATAGCTGAATATGAAGCATGCATCTTGGGCATTGAAGAAGCCCTCGATCTGAGAATTAAGCACCTTGACATCTATGGAGATTCCGCACTTGTTATTAATCAGATAAAGGGTGAATGGGAGACTCATCATGAGAAGCTGATCCCATACCGTGACTATGCGAGACGGCTGTTGACGTACTTTACAAAGGTTGAGCTGCACCACATCCCTCGGGATGAAAACCAGATGGCTGACACTCTTGCTACTCTGTCTTCCATGTTTCGTGTGAATCACTGGAATGATGTGCCTGTGATCAAGGTGCAGCGTCTTGATAGACCCGCTCATGTGTTTACTATTGAAAATATGCCAGATCAAGCTGATAGAGATGTGAATGATAAAAAGCCTTGGTATTACAACATCAAACAATTCTTGCAGAATCGTGAATATCCACCTGGTGCTTCCAACAGGGATAAAAAGACTCTAAGACGATGGGCTAGCAAATTCCTTCTGGACGGAGAAATCCTATACAAGAGGAACTATGACATGGTCTTGTTGAGATGTGTTGATAAACAAGAAGCTGAGAAATTGATGCATGATGTACATAACGGTACTTTTGGAACCCATGCTTCGGGTCACACCATGTCAAGAAAACTGTTAAGAGCCGGCTATTACTGGATAACCATGGAACGTGACTGCAACAGACATGCCAAGAGATGCCACAAATGTCAAATTTATGCTGACAAGATTCATGTGCCTCCACATGCTCTCAATATTATCTCTTCCCCGTGGCCTTTCTCTATGTGGGGCATTGACATGATCGGAAGAATTGAACCGAAGGCTTCCAATGGACATCGTTTCATTCTGGTGGCAATTGACTACTTCACCAAGTGGGTCGAAGCTGCTTCCTATGCAAATGTGACCAAGCAAGTGGTTGTCAAGTTTATCAAGAATAACATCATCTGTCGATATGGTGTTCCCAACAAAATTATCACTGACAATGGTTCTAATCTGAACAATAGCATGATGCAAGATTTATGTGAAGAATTCAAGATTGAACATCACAACTCTTCTCCTTACAGACCTCAGATGAATGGTGCAGTTGAGGCCGCTAACAAGAACATCAAGAAGATTGTTCAGAAGATGGTCACTACTTACAAAGACTGGCATGAAATGCTACCTTTTGCCTTGCATGGTTACCGAACTACAGTGCGCAGTTCAACCGGGGCAACCCCTTTCTCTTTGGTGTATGGTATGGAAGCAGTTCTCCCTCTGGAAGTGGAGATTCCATCTCTTCGAGTAATCATGGAAGCAAAATTGACTGAGGCTGAATGGTGTCAAAGTCGTTATGATCAATTGAATCTGATTGAAGAGAAACGTATGGATGCTATGACTCATGGACAGTTGTATCAAGTACGAATGAAGAATGCTTTTGACAAGAAAGTCCGACCGCGAGAATTCAAGGAAGGCGAACTTGTATTGAAAAGAAGGATAAGTCAGCAACCCGACCCAAGGGGCAAGTGGACACCTAACTACGAAGGTCCTTATGTTGTCAAGAAGGCTTTCTCTGGTGGTGCTTTGATTCTTACACACATGGATGGTGTTGAACTCCCAAATCCTGTTAATGCCGATATAGTCAAGAAATACTTTGTCTAGAAAGAAAAGAACAGCGTGGTAGGTCGAAAACCCGAAAGGGCGGCCTAGGCAAAAATGCGCTTCCCGGTGGATCGAAAACCCGAAAGGGCGATCCAGGCAAAAGTTAGGGACAAAAAAATGAATATAAAAAGCTCGCTGAGATTGTACGCAACTCAGGCAAGAATGAGCGCCTCGATGAGCCGAAAACCCGAAAGGGCGGTTCATGCAAAAATGAGGTTGACAATAAAAGACAAGTAACTATATCTGGCAAATCACCATCACCCCTTGGGGCATCTGCAACTGTCAATGATTGTCTTCATCAGAGGCTTCTGTACTTGTGAATTCAAAATTTCTATGAAATGTAGCGGTCATCGTGTTCAATGTATCACCAACCAATAAAATTACTAATTTCCAAGCTTTGTAAATCCGTGAAGTCATGCCTTTGGCTGACCCTCACTCTTCTACATCTATTTGAGCCTTTCTATTGTTTGAAATTCTATTTTCTTTCTACTTTCAATGCTTTATACATAATATTTTCTTTCTATTTGATGATATCAATGGCTGAAACAAACATCTTTGAAAATTGAAAAATCTTTTTATGTCTATTTTGAAAGCAAACCTGAGCAATAGGGTACATTTCAATGAAACATGCATGAATGAATGAATATCAATGTCTATTTCAATACATGTCACAAGCAGGTTACTCCCCGGGATGATCTGTGGTCAATGGCAAGAATGAAAAACAGAATGAAAATGAAAAAAACGAAAAATGAAAATGAAAAGCTCGCTAAGTTGAAAACCCGAAAGGGCGGCTTAGGCAAAAATGAGCACCCCGCTGATTGACAACCTATGAAGGCAATTCAGGCAAAAATGGGGCAATGAAAAGAATCTTATTCCCCGGTGAATCGAAAACCCGAAAGGGCGGTTCAGGCAAAAATGGGTTTGAAAATGAAAAATGAAAGAATGAAAAATTGAAAAGCATTGACCACAGATGCGAACATCCAATGTTTACCCAGCACTGACACGCCTAGCAACAGTGACCTGTATCCAAGGACTCTCCAAGAGTCTATCCTTTACAAGTTTTATTGCCCTCAGCCATGGTTTTGATACGTCTCCCAACGACGGTCTCTCCAAAGAGGTTTTCCCCTGTGAATATGTTGCAGCACGAGCCACTACGTGCCCAATCTTCCAATGTCTCGTCCATCTCTGTGAAACTTTCTCTGTCCAACTGCCAGCCAATCATGCATTTCAAGCATTCATACATGCATAATCATGCATTTTATGTGCTCATACATCCAATAATCTTGCTATACCATACATACATTTCAACTTCAATTCCAATTCCAAATTCAATTCAATTTCAACCTGTCAAATTCGAAGCAATTTCCAATTTCAATGTCAAACTGTCAAATTCGAAGCGATTTCCAATCTCCAACTTCAATTCCAATCATGTCAACTGTCAAATTCGAAGCAATTTCCAATTCCAATGTCAATCTCCAATTTCAATTCCAATTCTAATGACAATATCCAATGACAATTCCAATGTCAATCTCCAATTTCAATTCCAATTCTAATGACAATCTCCAATGACAATCTCCAATGTCAATGTCAAATTCCAATTTCAATCCAATCTCAATGTCAATGTCAAATGTCAATGTCAATATCAATGTCAATGTCAATTTCCAATTCCAATGACGATATCCAACGTCAATGTCAATTTTCAATCCAATTTCAATTCAATTCCAATGTCAATTGCAACTCTCCAATCCAATGTCACTGCCTATGTCTCAATCCAATTCCAATTCCCAATGTCTCTTTCAATTTCAAATGTCTATGTCTATGTCTCTGCCAATGTCAACTTTCAATGTCAATTTTCAACTCAAATCAATGTCAATTTACTCTCAATTTACTCTTGGGCCAACAAAAATGGTCATGTCTACTTTCAAATCAAGTCAATGACAATTTACCCTCAATTGGTATCTTGTTAAACCAGACTTTCAATTTGTATCTTGTTACTGGTCAAGTGCCAGGTTCGATCCAAAAAAGAACCACTTGTACCTGCTTATATACCTATGCTTCCGGTCAAACGGCAAGTTCAATAGAACCGTTTGTACCCAGCTTATGCTTTGTTATTGGTCAAACGACAAGTTCGATTTGAAGAACAGTTTGTACCCAGCTCATGCTTTGTTATCAGTCAGACGACAAGTTCAATTTGAAGAACAGTTTGTACCCAGCTCATGCTTTGTTATCAGTCAGACGACAAGTTCAATCTGAAGAACAGTTTGTACCCAGCTTATGCTTCGTTATCGGTCAAACGACAAGTTCGATCTAAGAGAACAGTCTGTACTTTCCCACATGATGTGGTGATAATCCAACAAGCAAGTTCGATCCAAAGAAACAGCTTGTATCAACCCTTTTGTCTATGTCTCCAGCCAAACAGCCAGTTCAATCCAAAAGAACAGTTTGTGTCTGCCTATCTGTTTGTATTTTCAACCAAGTGTCCAGTTCGATCCAAAGAACAGCTCGTATCTGCCTATGTGTCTATGTTTCCAGTCAAGTGCCAAGTTCAATCCCAAGAACAGCTTGCACCTATCTCTTGTTTTGTATTCCTTGGTCAAGTGGCTAGTTCGACCCAAAGAACAACTTGTACCCTATTTTCTACTCCCTGGTTTGTCTACCCTATCAATGTCTACCGGAGTCCCCAGTGACATGATAGTTTCCATAGACTCCAGTTGTTTGTCTTGCATTCATAATCAAATATTGCATAGCATTCATAATTTTGAAAGTCTGAAAGCGTATTTTTACGTCCAAAAACAGTGCAAATGTTAATATTTAAGTATCTTCGTCCCGTCAACTCTAAGACTTCGTCTCTTGACTCTCCAGACAAAGAAACTTAAATAGGGGCAGCTGTTATACCCTAATTTTGGACCTAAAAATACTAGTCAATTTTTCTTTTCTTGCATTATAAGTCATTTGAACTGTCTTTGATCAATTGCATCTTTCTCTGCATTTTATTTCAATGTTATTTGCAAAATCCACATGCAAGGGTATTTCAGTCATTTCCTATGTCAAATCTCTCTCAGTCTTTCAAAATTTTGTTTGAGTCCTTTCAAGTAGTGTGAATAAGTCTCCATTTCATTCTATGTCAAAATCCATTCCAAAACTTGCATTTGAAGTCATTTTGAGTCAGTTTTGCCCCTAGGGGCATTTTGGTCATTTCAAGTGTCAAGTCACTGTTTAAATCCTAAAAATTGTCTCTGAGTCTTTTAATTTTGCTTGTATGAGTCCTTGATTCAATTTCTGTTAAAAATCCATTTTTTCCAATTGCATCTGAGTCATTTTTAGTCGTTTTAGCCCCCAGGGGCATTTTGGTCATTTCACACGAAATTTCGGCAGAGAGGTACTTTAAAGTACCTCATTTAGGCCATTGGTTCGTTTTAGTCCGTTTTGTCAAATTTTAAACGTTTCACTTTACGTTTAGTCAAATTACCCTTTTATTCCAATTTTATTTTAGTTTTTTTTAAGTCCTAAAGTTCTTAAAAATTGCACTTTGGTCCTTCATGTTATTTTCCCTTATTTTAAGACTTTTTTTTTATTTTATTTTTATTTTTATATTAGGTCAAATTTCGTTTAAGTCTTTTTGGTCAAAATTGCATTTTAGTCCCAAAGTCCCAAATATTGCAAGATAGTCCTTTTTGTGTCCAGGTCATCTCTTTTTAAGTTCTTATTTTTTTGTAGGTCAGTCCTTTTATTTCTCAAAATTGCAAACAGGTCCCCAAGTCCAAAATAGTCCAAGGCCGAATTATTTCAAGTTCAGTTCCAGGTGTCACAAGGCTATTGGTCCAGAACACTACACTTGGCCTATAAATTGAGGCCACATCACCAATTACACAGAAGAATTTTTCCCAATTACTCAGTGACACATCACCATCAGAAAACTCTAACAGAATTTCTCTCTCCAATCACCACCGTAACAGAATTCCATCACCACCGTAACAGAATCCAAAACCGCCACAACAGAATCAAAACCACCGCAAAAATTCTCAGTTTCATACCAGTTCCACCACATTCATCATCAAACACGCAGAATCAGTATGAACTTTTGAAAAATCAAAACGGAGGCATAAAAATTCAACGAAGTTCTTTTGAGTTTGGCTCGTTCTCAGAGATTTTCTACGAAAATCATCATCATCGAACGTTTTCTTTCTTCCTCTTGCAATTCAAGCCCGTAGGCGATCACAAGACGAAGGTCAGAGAGAGAAGAAAGGGGAAATTGAAGCAAGATCACAGTTCGAAGAAGAGAAAGATCAAAACACCGATTTATTTTCGGTCCCGAAGCTTGCTCAAGGATCTTACGTTCGAATCTCCAAACAAATCCAGGTATATTCATAAAAACCTTCTCGTTTTTGCTTCGAAATCATCATCGAAGGTTTGAAATCAAGAATAAACGGTGAATTGAAGAAAGATTTTGAAAAAGATTCGAAGAAGTTCGAACGAAACCCTAGAAATATGAATCGTCCAAAATTCACCGTTTATTTCATCAATTGAGATTCAAATCCATGATTAATGAAGAAAGTAGTTCGAATTAGGGTTTTGATTCAGAAAAATTCGAAAAGAAAGTTGAAACCCTAAAAACATAAGGATCCAAAATCAAACCTGTAGAAACATGTAGATCGAAACGTTTTGAACGCTCGTCTTCAAAGAACTTGTAGATCGAAACGTTTCGAACTCTTGTTCTCCAAAAAGTCAAAATCGAACGGTTCAAACAACTTTCTTCAGAAAAGTAGCAAGATCGAAGTGTTTTGTGTCCATTCTATGTTTAATTTGAGTATTGATTCATAGTTCATAGTCCAAAATCATGTTTGATGTGTGAATGCCATGAACGGCGCCGCTAGGGTTAGGGTGAGAAGAAGAGAGAGCGAGAGAAATCTGAGAGAAGAGAGAGAAACGAATGGGAAAATGAAATGAACCGGTCTTCAAGACTTTTTATAAACAGACTGAACCGGTTTGGTTCAGTCCTGGACCACTGGCTTTGCGTCCTGGCCGTTAGATCTGAGGGTTGATCCAGTTGGATCAATCCAACGGCCTCCTGTGATTCCTGAAGGATCCAGGATACGTTCCTCTCTTGGGCTTGGGTTTGGGCCTAGTCTTACTGCGTGTTTCCTTGTTTTTTTGCTATTCTTGTCACTGTCTCTTGCTATTTGCACTCCTTCATGCTTTAAAAACTTAGTTAAAAATTCCAAACCTTTTTTCCATGCTTTCTTGATTTTTTCTTGGTGTTTTTCTAATACTTTTCCACTGGAAATTTTGATATAAAAAGTATATAGACAATTTTAGTGTTATTTTCTTGAATTTTATGTTAAAAAGTGGTGAAAATTGGTCCAACTTTGTTTCTTGTCCTTGGTATATGTTTGTGATACATAATATGAGCGCCTATGATTGTTTAGCCACTGTTTGAACAGGGTTTTGA
Source organism: Medicago sativa (assembly GCF_051527215.1). NCBI lineage: Eukaryota > Viridiplantae > Streptophyta > Magnoliopsida > Fabales > Fabaceae > Medicago > Medicago sativa. Next base: position 26,252,924 of record NC_140752.1, on the reverse strand, counting down.
TACTTGTATGTGAATTTTAGTTAGTTACTTAGCTTACAAGTCATTAGGTAGTTAAATAATGTAAATATGCTCCAAATTTGTTTTAAAAATGTCAAGTAAATCATGTAGCCTTAATTCCCATTCCAAAACTTGTTTCTAAACCTTTAAAATGTAATTGGAATGTGAGAATTATAGGTCACTTGGTTCTTGCATTTTATGAACAAATTTTAGCCATGTTTGCACTTATTTTCTATCTTTTATATTCTAGTATTTCTCTTACTTCACCTCTTTGATATTGCCTTATGCTACTAACCTTTTCATTTCATATTTCATATTCACCATAAGCATTTCCATCTCATCCCATATTCATCTCTATTTCTTTCTTGCAATTTAATTTGTACCAAAGTTAGAATGTAAACACTTAGGAGTTTTGTAATATTCCCATGCTTTTAATTTCTTGGCAAAGAGGCCATAGAATGTATCTAGGGTATGATGTAAAGGACAATGGACTCTAATAATGTACACCGACACAAGCACCGACACATGCACACACACCACTTTAGATAAGTAGCTAGAATATGCATGTTTAGATGTATGTTTAGGATTGTATGTTTAGATGAATGCCTAGGATTTATATTTAGGAGAAATCAATTTTCCAAAAAAATATGAACAAGCTTCACTCAAACCTTTTCCAAATAAACCTTGGGATCCAACATCCCATTGTATTTTCTTTTCCATTTTCTTAATCAAATTTCAATGAAAATAATCAAACTTTGACTCCCTTTGCAAGTCACTAATCCAACCTCACAATTTCCTAATCCCATGCCCTTGAGGCCTCTTTCTATTCTTCAAAATCCATTTTCAAACTAAAAATCAACCAACAAAAACAAAAACATTTTTGGAAGAGAAGTACTACGGTGGATTTGATCCCTTAAACGGGTACGTAGGCAAGGAACAAAATTCCTTCAATTCAAATAAAACAAAAATTCAAACACATTCTTCTCCCTCCAATTCTTCACTTAGTAACTTTTAGGTGTAAATAACATTTTCAAATAGCATTTAAAAATAAAGCGCGCGCGTAGAAATTAAAGATGGTTCCTATAGGTTACTATAGTCGTTATGGGTGCTTAACACCTTCCCGTAGCGAAAACAACTCCCGGACCTCGATTCTCAAGGGTTTTGCTTACTTTTTCCCTTCCCAAGAAAAAATAAGATATCACCGGTTTAAAAGGTTCAAACGTAATCAATGTTTGACACCCGAAAAACCAAGATAAAACAGATTTTGATCCCAAAGTTTATTAGGAAAAAGATTTGAGTGATGTTGTTCATGTTTCTTGGAAAGAGGATTTTTGCCTAAGTTTCAAAGTTCCTAGACATACATCTAAACATACATTCCCTAAACACACATCTAAGGCATGCATACCCTAAACATACATCTAAAGTATCTATGTGCTATGTGTGCATGTGTCGGTGTACATCATTAGAGTCCATTGTCCTTTACATCATGCCCTAGTTACATGCTATGGTCTTGCAAGAATTTAAAAGCATTAAGAAAATTACACAATACCTAAATTTTACATACTAAGTATTGCATGAAGTTAAATGGCAAGAAGTGGGATGGAGATGGGGTACTTATGAGATGCATGAAACCAATAGATGAAATTGTTAGTAATATAAGGCATAAAAGAATAGGTATATAGGCAAGTAAAGCTATCATAACAAAAGGTAAGAAAATTGACATAAAACAAGCAAGAACAATGTGTAACAGACCTAGAATTCATCACCAAGGCAAGGCTTAAATATGACTTATAATTCTCATGATCCAACATGTTTTCAAGACATGAAATCCAGGGTTTAAAATGAGAATCTAAGAGTTATGGTAAGCCTTACATTTTAATGTGAATTTAGACCTATTTTCACTATTTATTCACAAACATAACTTGCAAAGCAAGCAATTAACCAACACATGCACATATTCAATACAAACACAACATTCAAACAGTGACAAAACCTCACAAGATCATATACCATGAATCACAAACATCCATCAAGAAAAGGAATCAAATCATGCAATTTTTAAAGACTTTTTTAATATGAAATTCAAGTAATAAAGCAAGAAAATGTCACAATATTTTTCATCAAGTTTTTTAGTAAGCAAATAACACAAAAACATCACAAAATTATCAAGAAAATATATGTATATTTCATGGGGTTTTCCAAAACAAATTAGTCATGACAGGGGTGCAATTAGCAAAGAAATAATGTGGAAATAGCAAAAAAACAAGTGAAAAAACGAAAGCCTGCAAAGGAACAGGTCCAGGCCCAAAGGAAAGTGGATCCTGGATCATCCAAACGCACCAAGGACGTTGGATTCATCCAGTTTCTGAAACCCTAGATCAAACGGTGGAGAGTGAACCAGAAGTGAACCAAGGTTGAATCGGTCTGGTTCAATGGCCTTTATAAAGATTTGAGGACCGGTCCACCTCATTCTTCACTTCCCTTTCTCTCTCTAAGCTCTCTCCTAGTGAGAGAAGCTCTGCAATTCTTCTTCTTCTCCGATCGTCTTCTCCGACGAACACAATGGAGGAGGTGCGGTGGCTCGCCGGTGGCGCCGCCGCACCTGAACTCTTTTTTGGAAATTTTTGTATCGTTGTGTTCGTCTGAGACCCTTCTTTATGATTCTGGAACTGGTTTTTTGAAATGAGGCTTAGATATGAGCAGATCTGCACTTGAATCTTACGGTTTCTAGGTTTTCGAATCTTTTTCTAAACTTCTTGAAACGAAACCCTAATCTATTCTATTTTCTACACTGATTATGGATATAAACTCAGATTTAAAAAATAAGCGGTGAATCTTCGTAGATCTACATCTTAGGGTTTCGGTTTCAAACTTTTTCAATCTTTTTCAAACTTTTTCGAAAGAACAAGTTTTAAAACTTGTTAATCTACTTTGTTTCACCGTTTATGTTTGTTTGTGAACCTTCGATGAAGATTTAGAACGAAAACGAGAGGGTTTTATGAGTTTACCTGGATTTGAATGGAGATTCGAACGAAGATCTTCAAGAAAGCTTTTGATTCTTCTGGTAAGTGCTTCGTTGTTTGTTCCTCTTCTTCTCTGGTTCACTTCGAATCTTCTCTTCCTCTTCTTTCTCTCAACACTTTCCTTGTGATCGTGTTGAATTCGTCGTGATTTGACGAATTCACGCTTGAATTGCAAGGAAGAACGTTCGATGATGATGATTACGCAAGTAATCACTGAGAACTTCGCTGAATTTGAAAAGATTTTTGTTGAATTGAAAGTGTTTTGGCTTCGATCTTTGGAAGTTTGTGTTGATTTTGTGTATTTGGCGATGAATTTGTGAATTTGTGTTTGTTTTGGATGAATCTGGAAACGGTTAGGGTTTGTTAGATGATGAAGTTCTTCATGAACTTCATCATGTTCTTGATGAAAAGTGGTTTTGATTCTGTTGGAGGAGAGAGAGTGAGTGAAAACGTGTTTGTCGTAATTTTTGCTGAGTTGTTCAATTCTGAATGGAATGGTAATGATTGGGGTCCTTTTATAGCTGACATGTGTACTGCCTTGACCAATGAATTCGTGACACCTGGACTGGACTTGAGAAATTCGGCCTTGCTGAGTTTCTTGCTTTGGGGACCTCTTTGCAATTTTTTGAAACTGAAGGACTGACCTGCAAAACATAAAAAAAGACAAAAACAAACTTGATAAAAAAAGGACTATTCTGCAATTTGACAAAAATGGACTGGACTGCAATTTTAAACATTTAGGGGACTAAAATGTAAATTGAAAAGAAAATTTAAAGAGAAGACAAAAATGGGAAAAAGGACCTAAATGCAATTTTTTTAAAACTTAAAGGACTAATATGCAAAAAAGACTAAAAAGTAAAATTAAAAATGAATTAAAATTGGTAATTGGAAAAAAACTTAAAGTGAAACAAAAATAAAAAACACAAAAAGGACTAAAATGAACCAACTACTTAAATGAGGTACTTCAAAGTAATCTCTCTCTGCCAAAATTTCGTGTGAAATGACCAAAATGCCCCCTAGGGACTAAAATGACTCAAATGCAATTTTAAAATGGTTTTTAACAAGGAATTAAAGCAAGAGTTTATACAAGCAAATTAAAAGACTCAGAGACAATTTTTCAGAGATTAAACAGAGCTTTAACACTGGAAATGACTAGAATGCCCCTAGGGGCTAAACTGACTCAAAATGACTTTAAACGTAATTTTTGAAATGGATTTTGACATGAGATTGAAACAAGGACTTATTCAAACCAATTGAAAGACTCAAACAATTTTTAAGGACTGAAATGAGTTTGAATGCAGGAAAAGACTAAAGTACCATTTTTCATGAATTTTGCAAATAACATTGGAATAAGATGCAGAGAAAGATGCAATTGATCAGAGACACATCAAATGACTTGAAATGCAAGAAAAGAAGAATTGAGCTAGTATTTTTAGGTCCAAAATTAGGGTATAACATATTGTACTCTTTTTCCTTCACTGAAATTTTTTCCACTTGGTTTTTTTAGTAAGATTTAGTGAGGTATATCATCGATAGACATTCAAACGTGAGTGTTATGAATATATTACAGGTGGATGCCCATTATTCATTGGACAAAACAATTGACCCATTAACCCATTTTCATACTCTTGTATTTCCCTATAAATATGGTTCATTTGTAATAAAATCATACACATAAGAAAGACTCTTTCTATCACTTTTCTCTTTTTCCCTTCATCATCTATATTTTCATAATATTCACGTAGTTGGTTGTTATATTTGTTAAAATGGGTAGTTAAACTCATGACTTCCTTATCAATCCAATTGTTATGTTCCTCATGCAAACTACCAAATCATTAACAACCTCCTAAACAACAACATAATATATAATGATGTTCTATAAAAAAAAAATGAATGGTGATTCTTTTCTTAAAGTTGTTTCATACGATTTGTTTCAACATATTTTATTTTCATTAAAATATATGGTTGCTCACATTGTTAACCAGGACAATCATTCATAATGCTAACTCACAAATTTTTCATTCTTTGCATATATGCATTGCTCACCTTAAAAATTAGTTTGAACAATTCATAAGCCTTTCAACCTATTAATTTGATGCCAATACCTTGGTCCCTTACCCTTACTTTTTCTCACGTGTTTTACACTTATACCCCAATTTTGTCTTATTTCCATTCCTTTCTCAAACTAGGATTCTATCTAACACTAGTTTGAAGTTTCTTACCTAACCACTTAAAATTAGCAACTTGACCCTGAAGCCCCTACTACATATATGTTTTTCCATAATTTTCCTTAACTGCCTAGTTTCATCAGTTGGTATCTTTACCCAATATGCATTCCAATTACATCCTTCCTTACAAACAAGCATCATCCTTATTTTGTCATTCTTCTTGAAAATCCTGATTAGTTGCAAAATAGATACCAACATCCCACTTGTAGTATGTCATCTTGTATGGTAGCTTGAAATTTGGAAACTTACCATTTCTATAACCTTCATCCTTGTTGTCACTTCCATTACCAACTGATCAAATTCATATCCCTCACTATCACTCAAACCTTTGTATCTACACATACTTGATTGACTATACACATTCACAAAGGTAATCTCATCATCTTCAAGCACACTCACTTGTCACTAGGGTTAACAGGAGCATCTTCATGCACACTTCTTGCTGCCACAGATGGCTCAACAAGAGCATCTGCAACATTTTTTTTTATGTCTACCCCTCTTCTTTTTGGGTCGTTCTGCAACATGGGCCTTTACAATTGGTGTTGTTGTATTATTTGTCTCATCATCTCAATTTCTTAAGTCACGTCAACTCCCTCGTCTCGAATACCACCAAAGTTAATGTCTAAAGCATTTTCATCATTATCTTCATTACATTCATAACCAGTATTCTCTAATATTATAGCCTCTTTTTTCTTGTCATCTCGTCTAGTTTTAGTTGGCTTATAAACACTAGGAACTTCCTTATCACACCTTTGTATGTATTTTTTTCACCCCCCTACAGTCTTTTCCCCAACATGATGGTAATTTAGCCCACTCTCACTCAACCCAATATCAGTTTCCACAACCACTTTAGTGGGCCCAACCTCTTCATTATTCCCTACAACATTAGTGGGACCTACATTACCATTGAGACCTACATCATAAGTGGGACCAACCTCTTTCAAAATCTCATTAACCATTTCATTTTGACTTATACCATTATACTCTTTCTCTTGAATAGTATGTGGTTGTGATAGTGGGTGAATGTAACGCCCTATTTCTATTAAAGCGATAAAACACGCGAATAATATATATATTCAAGAAATAGACGCTACGTCTCAACAAAATCCACGAAATCATGCATGCATAAAAATATCTCAACAAACGCAGCAGATACAAATCATATATCTCCAACATATACATGTCATGGTCAACAATACATCTTCATATAAAAATCCTCCAAGTCCCGACAAGTGGGCAATTCTCAACATTAAAACAAAATCCAACAAAACATAAAGACACCGACCACCTAATCAGAGCCTAAACCTACGACTCCAAAAGGATAACGGAGATAGCTCACGCTATCCAAGCACTCACCAAAAGCGAACTACTCCTGCACAGCGTCTACCCATCCATACAGATAGGTACGCGGTCAAAACCACTGGAGGTTAGCTTTACATCAATCATACTCAATATAATCAACTTGACATAAATAAACCAGTTCAATCTTCATTAAATAACATGGACAATTAACCTCCAATACAAGCCCACACAACAATGCCAATCATCACAAGTAGGCATTCATTAAAGACAATTATTACCAACAATCATCATTCACTACAACAATCAAGACACATACTAATATGATATGCGCCTATACTCGACACATATATGCATGTGGTACCAAGTCTCCTCAAGGTCGTCACCCATGATGCAACAAAAACATCATTATCAACGGCTATAGTCAACGGCAATATGGATATAACATCCGACATGACATATGATGCATGAACATATGACTCAATCCACCATGCATATGTTCACAACAATTCAACGGCTATAATCAACGGCTATAAACAACATTCAACTATATCATATAGTTCAATAACTCCATACAAAACATCACATGATGACAAACATCATACTGATCACCTAACAACCATTCATACATCTTCTTATAATCATATCAAACTATCCATAAAGGATTTATAAGAAAATCGATTCTTAAAACCATTTTCATCAAAATTCGTCTCTCATTCCACAATTTCAAACTATTGAAGCAATTGAACCAAAACCAAGTAAACAAGATTCAATGACTCAATTAAGTATGCCTCTAAGCCACATATAAGTCCAGTAGAGCATACCATTACGTTTCACCGGCTAGAGGCGACAAAATCATGAAAATCACGAAGTTCGTCTCTCTTTATCATTTTTCAAGAAAAATCCCATTTTTAAAGCAAAACAAGTTAAGACTTTATGAAACCAATCTAAACCATTTTTAGAAATCATATAATCAGTACACAACCTTAACCCTACTTCAATTCCACGAGAAAAACGAGTTTCCGAAAAATTGACGTTTTCGACCATTTTTCAAAAGTTAAGTGAAATTCACAAAATCAAGTCCAATTCGATTCAAACGATGTTCCAGTAGGTTTAAGTGTGTAAACAGAGGTTAAACAAGTCAAAAGAAACATTTTTGAAAGCCCGGATTGGTCCCCAAGTGCACGAAACGAAAAATCAAAAGTTGCTGCAGAGAAAGTAGCACGCTTAAGCGTGGCCTGCTCGCTTAAGCGTGCAAGTTCCAGAAACTTCTGGGCTTGCTCGCTTGGAGCTCGCTGGCAGCACGCTTGCTGCTCGCTTAAGCGTGGTCTGCACGCTTAAGCGTCCTGCACCAGAACAGTTCAAAAATGCTTTGGGTTCCAACCCCTTTTCACCCCAAAATCCCAATTTTGATCATTCCAAACCCCAAAACTTAATCCCAAAGATGTTTATAGGTCATATACACTTCAAAACACTTAAACATGCATAAGTTTTGAGATTAAAACATCAACACAACAAAATTCACCAATTCACCAAACTTCCACAACTTCCAACAACAACAACAATTCTCATCACCAATTCACCAATTCATGATACCCAATGCATCAATTTATCAACAACACATTTAACAACAACAACAACAACAACAACAACAACAACAACAACATCTAATCATAAATTTATCCTCAATCTAACAACCACAACATCATTCATCATCAATTTCACACAAAAACACATCATGTTCATATATATCCATTTTAACATACAAATTCAACAACAACAACACAATTATCATTCAATTCATGTACATAATCATGTCATCAAAATTAAGCACGAATTTCTACAACAAAATTCAAATTAACCACTTAAGCAAAGAATTAGGGAAGAACTACAACTATTAATTATGATTGAATTCTAACACTCTTACCTTAGTTCATCACAAACTCAAACTAGGTCTTCCTCTTCAAACCCTTATCTTCTCTTGCTCCTTCTCTCTCTACCTCTTCTCTCAAAATGTGAAAAATGATGGTGTATACCCTACTTCTCCAAAGAATAGAGTTTATATAAGCTCTACCTACTTGGACTCAACTCACAATGCCTTAATGGGCCTAACCCATTACTATTCTAATTCAAAATGTTTCTACCCACTCAACGGTAAAATGTAATAATAACGGTCACCTACCGGTAATAAAACAATTCACTACAACTCCCTAGCACTTAGTAAAATAATACTAGCTCTCACTAAGCACTAAAAATAATCCTCATCAAAATTACTAAATTACCCCTACTCACAAAATGACCAAAATATCCCTGAGTCCAAAATGACTAAAATACCCTTCTAACACCGAATTCTACACTCCCACCCTAAAAATACACACAGAGGCAATTAATCACAAAAGAGCACATATAACACACATAAATAAATAATAAAATAAATCTAGCAAAAAATCGGGCTGTTACAGTGAACAACATAAATATGGGATAGTCCATGCATTATTTTTTTATAGAAACTCAACCATTTTGGTATTATTATCATTCTCCAACAAAACCAATTGATTAACATCCTTTGGCTCAAAATACCACGTATATTTAACTTCCTTACAAATATGGATCACACAACCAAGTAATCTCAATATACCATGGTAACCAGTATGCTAAAACTTCTAAAATGCTTTAACGGGGCTCAACCTAATTGGGCTCAACTCACAATGTCTTAATGCGCCTAACCCATTACTATTCTAATTCAAAATGTTTCTACCCATTCAACGGTAAAATGTAATAATAACGGTCACCTACCGGTAATAAAATAATTCACTACAACTCCCTATCACTTAGTAAAATAATACTAGCTCTCACTAAGCACTAAAAATAATCCTAATCAAAATTACTAAATTACCCCTACTCACAAAATGACCAAAATACCTCTGAGTTCAAAATGACTAAAATACCCTTCTAACACCGAATTCTACACTCCCACCCTAAAAATACACACAGAGGCAATTAATCACATAAGAGCACATATAACACACATAAATAAATAATAAAATAAATTTAGCAAAAAATCGGGTTGTTACAGTGAACATAAATATGGGATAGTCCATATGCATTATTTTTTTATAGAAACTCAACCATTTTGGTATTATTATCATTCTCCAACAAAACCAATTGATTAACATCCTTTGGCTCAAAATACCACATATATTTAACTTCCTTACAAATATGGATCACACAACCAAGTAATCTCAATATACCATGGTAACCAGTATGCTAAAACTTCTAAAATGCACCCCAACCTTTATATTGCATTTGAAAATTGTATTTCTTTTATATATTTGTGTTGATGACCGAGTACATGTTGTAGCTAAAAGAAATTATAACTAAAAAAAAAATGGTAGATAAAAGAAAATGGGCCTCCCTTCAAAAAACAAAAAACAAGAACAAAAAGAAAATGGACCGCATTCTTTGGAGCAATGAAAGGTTCTTATGAGTGCGATATGTGTTTGTGTTTTAGTGTGGGGAAGCACTAGGAAATGAACATTTTTTCGACTAGAGGAAATGAACTAAGAAGTAGCATGAAGGACTTGGTCTACAAAACCCTAACAAAACGGCATTGGGTACTCATACAACAATATACTCCACTCTCAAAGGTAGGGTAGTTTGTGAATTTCCTATTCATTTCCCTCACTTCATTCTCATCACACATTTCAACCAAGATCCAAATTTAAGGGGATATAAAACCTTTTCTTTTATGGGGATAGAAAAACCACTATTCCCTCTATTAGATAACTCCAATTTTAAACAAAATAAAGTCCCCCCACATAAGTTTTTCTTTTTTCTTTTGTTGAAAACCTTCCACATAAGTTATCATATTTTAGTAAGAATTGTCTTAGATTTAAATGATCACAAAATAATCTTAGATTTAAATTTTAGATGATATAGTATGGCACCTACTACATTAGAATTACGATATGAAATTTCTATATTTTGTTTGAATAATTGATTTTTTAGGTTATAGGAATTGGATTTTTAAAAGTAATGAAATTTTGAAATGGCCACTAAATAACTTAACATTGAATTATCCTAAAGGTATAAAAGAGTTTTGACTTTAAACCTTATTTAGAAGATGTTAGTTTTAGAGAGATAATACTGTTTGGCCTTATAATTGTAAAAACTTTTTGAATAAGCCAAACAACTCTATTGAAATTGACACAAGAAATAATCGAATGTGAGATTCTGAAAGGAGTATATTTTAAGGTCCCAAACCAATACCATCCAATCAACTAAAATGAGTTTATATTTGAAATTTTATTTCTTACAAACTAATTAGTCTCACTTTAAGTATTTTTTTGAGTACAAAATTATTTTTTTTACTGAACTTTTAGTTATTTTATTAATCTCAATTTTGTTTGCCTCGTGAGTTTAGCTCAGTTGGTATGGACAATGCATAAATAAAATATGCAAGGTCCAGGGTTCGAACCTTGGCCACCACAAAAAAAAAATATCAAATATTTTATGCATATTATTACTAGAACTAAGTTTGACTCAATTTATGCATATTAGTACTAGAACTAATCACTAAATATTTTGTGTCAGTAGTTGAAAATGAGCGTCCATAAGTCATAATTCAATTAATAAATATATCAAAATTTTGTTTGACTCAATATTTTATGCATATTATTACTAGAACTAATCACTAAATATTGTGTCAGCAGTTGAAAATGAGCGTCCATAAGTCATAATTCAATTAATAAATATATCAAAATTGTAAGCTCAAATGTCGTGATTAAGGTTTAAATTTTAGATACGATTATTATTTTGTCTATGTAAAAAAAAATGTTAAGATACGTGCCAACATGATATGCTAAAGTTACCATGCTGAGTTGCTGACCATGAGCTCAGCCATCAGCACACAAAAGTAATATAATAGAAATTAAAACTAAAAAATATTTAATCAAAGAAAAGTATTAAAGCTTAATTGCAGTTTTGGTCTCCTAAGTATTACAATCTTGCGATTTTGGCATCCTATAAAAAAACAATAACAAATTAGACCCTAAGTTTACCCTCTTTTGCATTTTTGGCCCCATAGATCAATTTTGACCAAGTCAATGCATATGCGACACCCATATCACTCTATTTATTAGACATAATTGCAGTTCTGGCCCCTTAAGTATCACAATTTTGCGATTTCAGCCCCTTAAGAAAATAGAAAGTCACACGTGGCACCTCACTTTAAGTGATATCAGTGCCACATATGCATTGACTTGGTCAAAATTGGTCTTGGAGGTCAAAAGTGTAAAAGGGTGTAAACTTAAAGGGCTGATTTGTTATTGTTTTGTATAAGAGACCAAAATCGCAAGATTGTGATATTTAGGAGGCCAAAATTATAATTAAACCAAATATTAATTACCATTTTTCTAAATAAAAAAATTGATTAATGAAAAAAATAAAAACAACTATTCGGTTTTATGTTCCTTTCAAAATAAAAACAATTATGGTTTATAAAGGTCAATTTGCTAAAACAACGTGCCATTATCCAATGGTTGTCTAGTGAAAGTGAAAAGGACAGGTAGATCATGCGACGTTAACCATAATATTATCATTTAATCCATAATATTATGTCAAATTAACCCTAATATTTTTTTATATCATAAGAGTATGTCATCGTGACATTAACTCAGTTGTTAGGAACATTACATAATATATACATGACCGAAGTTCGGACTCCGGATACCCCACTTGTTCATCTTATAAAGGTGAATTTGTAACCATTACACTACTTGATAAAAAAAAAATTCATAATAGTATAATTTTGTCAAATGAACCATAATATTTTTTTAAAGTAAAAAACATCATTTAATTGAGTTAAAAAACAAGGCATTTAACATAGTTAAAAATACTTTCTTCGTCGTTACAACAACACCCAGCAGTTTTATTTCACCTTGACTAGAATGGTTTCAGCTGCAAAAGCAATGTGAATTTCTTTATATCCCCTTTCCTTTGTTTTCTTGCCAAAAATACTATCATTTAATTTTTCAACAAGTACGTGATAAAATTATTCAAATTTGTCAAAAAAATTATTCAAATTTGATTTATAGATATCAAGATATCACATCTCTTGCCTAAAATAATGATAACATATCTTCAAAATCCGATTCTTAAAATTTTCTATATTGATAAAAGCATCCATATCTTAAAATCAAACTAAAGGGGCATTCATGGAAATTTCAAAAGAAGAAAAAGCCGTAACAAAGGAGAGAAAACGGGCAAGTCTCACATGTTACTATGTTACATGAAAAGTTAAGATAACAATCTTCAATTCCTTTGGCCGTTTTGGCCAAAAGGCAATTGAATGAAATTACTTCCAACTTTAATTCTCTCTTAGAGTTAGAAAAATTTGATTTGGCTGCTTTAAAGTAAATAACTCACTTTAAGGAGTTAAATGAGTAATATCACTAGTTGATTTACAAATTAATGGTTAATTTATTCCTTAGAAAAAAAATTAATGGTTAATTTATGGCTACTTAGGGGTGTTTGCAGTATATCTTGAATCGGTTTTGAGACAAATATTAAACTCAGAGATAAAATTATATGTGATCTGGTTAATCAATCCGATTTATTTTAATGCGGTTTAATTTAGAATGATTTCTTGATATCGAAATTAAAATTGTAAAAAAAGTCTATTAATAATATATAAAATACAAAAAATTAATATTACAAAAATGATAGAAAAAATAGATTAAATTAAACTAATAAGAATTAATTAAAAAAACAACAAATAATATATTAATATATTAATATAATATATCCCACGGGTAGTAATTAAAAATAATCATTAAAGTCTTGTAAGTGTAGCTCGGTTGTTAGTTATCAAGACATTATTTGCAAGGGTCACAATTCGAACTTCGAATTCTTCACTTCTCCAAACTTAAAGTGTACGATATTCAAGTTGATTCGAGCGATTTTCACAAATGTACATCCAAATACATCAAATAATATTCGGTTTTGAGCGAATTTTCAATTTTTTAAAGATTAGTTTAAATATGAACCCTTTAATTATAAGTACATATATGCTAAACAATTGGTTATTGAAATATTATTTTTTTATATTTATTTTACTAACTACTCATTTTAAATGACAGTCAAATCTAAAAAATTCCATAAAAACATTTTCATCCATTACACTTGTTAAATAAAAGTAAAATTGATTTTCTAATGAATTTTTAGCAAAATTTTATTTTAAGAAAAATATAAACTTAGTATATACAATTCTAATCCAATGGTCAATAATTTTTTTAGGGAAATTTTATTTTTAGGAAAAAATGGTCAATAATTTTGACTGTGCTAATTAATGTAGGTAGAAAATCCACTTTCAAAAAGTGATAAATAATTCTTCAAAAAAAAAAAAAAGTGATAAATAATTAAAATTTGACTTTTTATTAATATCTTATTTTTTTTGTTTTTTATTTGAAAACAATAAATAGGCATTCATTTACGTGACCTTGTATACATCCCAAGTAGCACCTACTCCTACTCTCATTTTGTGGTTTCACATATCACAAACACACACTCTCATAACTAAAAAAAATTGTTGTGTGTTGTGTTGTATGAGTTTGTGTTTATATTATTTTTTCTCAATTTTTCTCTTTTGTGAATGATGGAGAAACACAAGTGCAAATTTTGCTTGAGAAGTTTTTCCAATGGTAGAGCTTTAGGTGGACACATGAGATCACACATGATGAACCTACCAAAACAAACTGAGTCATCACCACCACCGCCGCGAGCAGCACCAACTGTTCAGCTCAGTTTCGAAGCTGAATCAGCTTCATCTCTTTCATCCTATGGTCTAAGAGAGAATCCAAAGCGAAGCTTTCGATTCACAGATCCCAATCAATTCATCGACGCTGGTTCGATAATTCATCAAGAAGATAGAGAAAGTGAAACTGAGTCCTCAAAGAATCCAACTGGCCCACGATCCAAACGGGTCAAGAAAGTTGATCCGGTGAAAAACTCAGTAGAGACTGAGTCTGTTTCTGTACTGAGTTCTTCATCGGATATAACAACTGAAGAAGATGTCGCTTTTTTTCTCATATCATTGTCTCGCGAAGATAACAACATATGGAAAACTCATACACAACATCATGATCAGCAACATCATCAGCATCATGAAGAACAGTATAAACAACAACAGGTCGAAGAAGATGAAGACCAAGAAGACGAAGACGTCGAGGTTGAAGAAGAAGAAGAAGAAAGTGAAGCTGAATCTGAAGAAGAAGAAGAACTGAAACCAGTGAAGAAGGTACGAGGAAGATACAAATGCGACACGTGTAACAAAGTGTTTCGTTCATATCAAGCACTAGGTGGACACAGAGCGAGTCACAAGAAAAATAAACAAGTTGCAGAAAGTGGTGGTGATTATTCAATTTCACAACATGATGAAAAAATTAACATTGAAAAAAATATCAATGATAGTGAAAAGAAAATTCATGAATGTCCAATTTGTTTTAGAGAATTTTCTTCAGGTCAAGCACTAGGTGGACATAGGAGAACACATAATATTGGATTCGGGTCAGCATCAACATCAGCAGCAGCAGCAACAATGGTTAGAACAAACGTTGAGATTGCTCGAGGTTCCGCGAATGTTGGAGATCGTTTGTTAGATCTAAATTTTCCTGCTCCGATGGACGAAGATGAAGACGAAGATGATGGTGATGACGATGTTAGTCAAGTTGAAGGTTCTGCTGTTTCCGATGCTGAATTTGTCAAACCTCATTAAGGTTAAAAAAGAAAATGATGAATTCATTTTTTATTTAGTTTGATGGATCCAAAGGTACAAAATTTTGGTTCTGTTTTTGTTTTTTGCAGAACAATTTTAGGTTTGCTCATTGCTCAGCAAATTGGGGTTATAATGGTTATTTCATAGTTTACTTTATACTTTTTTGTACTTTAATAATAATAAATTGAATATTATAATAATGCTTTTTAGACTCTAACTGTAATTCAGTTTTTTGGGGATTATTGTTATGTTTTATTTGTTTATGTATGATATTAGAGTTAGAGTTCCATGGAGTAGTTGAATTTTTTATGCTGATTCTGTTCATATTTTGGGTTTTGAATTTATCTTTTGCAAATAATAAATAATTATTAGTAACCAATCAATTGAATTCAATTGGTATGTGTTCAATCAAGAATGAAGTGTTCTGGATAACTCCTACTCGAATTCTAATTGAAACAATCTTTTGTTAGACTTTTGTGTCTTACAATCGAACTCTGAATTTTCAGACCTCCTTTTCTGTGCATCGTAGTATTAAGACAAAAAATGAGTTATGGTTTTTTTATTTATGGTATTTTTCTTTAGCTTTTGCACTTTTATGTGATTTGTAAGATTCATATTGGTCATCACATATTTGTCATGATCATGCAATTGAGATAGTTAGATCAAGATATTTGATGGTTCACATTTTTATTTTTTATATATAGAATAGTAAATGGTAAGTTGGAATATGAGTATATGATGGTCCATATTGCTTTAATGTGAATTTTTCAACTTTATGGAATCCAAATTGAGTGATTTGGAGTTATGCAAAAGAATTGGTAAGCATGCTTGTTTTAGTGGGCTCTGTTTCAGCTTCCAAGTAACAGTTTCTACCATTCATTACTTGTGAATGTTAATTTAATTAAATAAATAACAAAGTCATATTATCATGGGAAGTTGATCAAAAAGTGCTTATTTTATTAACTTCCACTTCTGACCACCGGCATTGTGCAGTTCATGAAGACGAATATGTTTGTTTCATGCTTCTTTTGTTTCTTTATTTTTTTTTTGTCACCAAATATAGTTGTAGTTGGATTCAATGAATTCATAATAACATGATGTGAATGTTTGGTTTACTATTGTGTGATAAAATAGTGATTCTAAAAACATAAAATTAATTTTGACGTATGTGATTGTCCGTTTTCTTTTGTACATTAAAGGTGTAGACGTGAAGTCAACTGCAAGCTTGTAATTATAGCTTCTTTCAGAGGATACGAGAGTCATAAGTCAAATCGCAATTGTGATTGGCTTCTAAGGGTCTAGATGAAGTATTTTTGCCTTTAGAATTGATTCTAGGATAAAGTTGAAACTTGAAAGTACACGCTCATAATTTTAGTTTATTTCTCGAAATGCAATAATCAATAGCTTGACCACAATTCTAAACAAGCTCTAAGCTTTAGATCTCTAAGGGTTCTAAAGTTGAATTGTGTTGTGTTTGCTTCAAATTGAATCCAATTAGAAGTTGAGTTTTAAAACATTTATCTTAGTATATGATTTTTAGGCTCAAATCTTTATTAACAAAAATCAATTTCATATTTTTTTTATATTTAAAATTAATTTTTACCACATAAACTACAAGCACGCATAGTCAATACAATCTTGAAATTGGAGCTATTAGATGAAGATCAGACAATTGATATTTTAACTTCATCAAATTATACTTAAAACATGGTCGCATAACGTCATCCGATCAATCTTCATTAATGACTATGATCTCATGACTATATTATCTATGTCATATTTAGAATATATTGAATCATAATCCATTGTTTGACATCTTTTTCCCTTTACTCTTTATTTCCCTTTATTTTGGCAAAAGGAAAACTGTCTCTAATCAATTACCCTCATCTATTTATGTTTGAGGTTATCTCCACCTTTTCACACAGATTTCATAACTAGTGGAGATTGTTACAATGTGAATCATGATGATAATTTAATATCTACACTAGCATGTTGATTGAATCATATCAGATTTTCAATAAATTTTGTTTACCATTTTAGGAAAATCTATAAAAAGTGATGATGATGATATTATGAAAAAGAGATAAAGGTAGCAAGAGATCCCTTATTGTATTCAATGCTTATAGATTAATTTGGCTTAGTTAGGCGTGACTCAAGGTATCTAACTAAGGCAGGCCTTTTAGTTCTTTATGGAAAACTTTCTATCACCCTTATTAAATTTGTAGTAAGTGACATATGATTCATTTCATACAATTACTTTAAATTTTTTTTATTTGATTGTTTTGTGGGCTTTGATTTTTATTTTATTTTTTGTTAACCCTCCATATTCTCAAGGTATAGAGGTCATATGTAAGTGATGTCTACTATAGATTGTTTCATCTGAAATTCGAACTCAGATCACTCAAATAATTTATCCTTAACCGAAACTCATTAACCACATGAAATCAAACGGTTGATTTGGGGTTTAGTCCATTAGTATATCTTTTTTTTCGAAGAAGTTAAATTAGTCCATCCAAAGTGACATCGAGAAAATCAAACCTGAGACTTTAAGAAGGAGTACACTTTCAAATCTCAAGTCAATACCATCATACCAACTCAAATGGACTAAAATGCTAGAATGTCCAAATGCTAGAATTTCACTTGTAAATCCTAAATGTCACTATCATGAATTTGACTTGTAAATGCTAGAAAGCTGAGATTTCACTTGAAATAAATCCGACTGGTTAACAACTAAACCCAAATTAGAAAAGAAACTATTAAGTAAGAAATTTGGTGCTAACATTGAACTACTAAGTAAATTGCTTTTATAAAGTAGGACACTAGCTACTAGCTACCTCTATCATGTTACTTCTTTGAGTAACAATATACCATCCTACTCTTTTATTTCATGCACTTATGTTTCTTTTTCTTCTTTTTTTTCCTAAACTATATCTTTTTGAGCTATGCAATAGATAAAAGAATCAATCTCACTTTCATGTAAACAATTTTAGTTACTCTGTTGCTATCCTTACAATCGAAACAGTTGCAACTTAGAAGAAAATCAAAGAAAATTATTATTTATTTGATTAGGAAGAAAATTATTCTTGAATCGCATCACATGTCTGTGTGATATTTTTTTTTTTTTTTATCAAAATTGATTTGAAAAACATCAAGTAAGTAAGACTCTTTTATCCCAACTAAGTTGAGACCAAAAAACTTAAATAATTATGTCGCAAAGCACAAAAATTTTATTGAAAAAATAAAGAAAAAGAAAATACAAAGATTAGAGACAAAAACCAAAACCTATTGAAAAAACATCAAAAAGCATATGTTTAGGTGAAAGAGTCCATCAAGTACAATTTCTAGAAGAAAATCAAACGTTGATAACTTATCAATGCAATTGTTACCTTCTTTATAACATATCATGGTAAGAAACAACAAATTTCATTTGAGAGCACAATTGAAAAACATGCACCTATCTGTTTTCTTATTTTCCACGGAAAAGATTGAGAACTCTTAAAAGTGTTTAACACAAGCATATGGAATTACATTCTCGAAGGAATTTTCAATAACCATAATAGATGTATTAACTCAGTAACAACAATATTCCTCTTAATTAGTTGATATATATATATATATATATATATATATATATATATATATATATATATATATATTGCAGAAAAATAACCTTGTTGTCAAAACGCAATCGATTCCGGCTAAACCAAATTGCACCAAAGATATTAATGACTGAAACAAGCAAAACAACCTAGAGTGAGCCAGATCCTGCTTATTAAGAAACTAGCGAGGTGTCATAAGCAAACGAATTACTAATAAGAGTGTTAGAGGCGACGAGAATTAGATTAAAACGTGTTTAGAGATGTGTTCCTAGAACCTAGAGTGAGATAGATCCATCTTATTTTAAAATCTCAAATTTTTTATTATACAGTAGTCTTCCTCTCCAAGACAATACATTTCACATTTTTCTCTCCTCCATTTTACTCAACGACCTCCGACAACGGCGTCAAAAATTTGACGGTCGAATTCATGCAAGTGTATAAAATTATTTACAAAGTAATAAAGTGTAAGTAGATTATCGTATAGGGATTGTCGTTCTAATTAGACAATTCGCGTTACTTATTTGAAAACAATAAAGCAATAAATAAAAACAAATAAAATAAAAAATAAAGCGGGTTTTGCAATTTAATCTGTTTGCGCAAAGCAATAGTTTAGAAATAACCTGATTTGATTGCAGAATGTTAGCGGCGGTTAATTTTTTTTTGAATCTCCTCTATTCATTTGTTGGAATTAATTAATGGTCAGCCATTATTCAGATATTGGTTTTACGTCTTCTATTTAAGTGATGAGTTCGTGGTGTTTTATTTACTCCCGAATGTCGAGTTGCACCCACTAATCACACGAGTTTGTACATGTGGGGTCTTACTCTCTTAAAGGTCTGGGTTTATTCCCCTCCAGCTTTCGATTTGCAACCTTACATTGGAGTTTCTACGCGGGTCAATGCTTAGGGTCTTCAATCATGTAGGGAGATGCACCTTAGCGGGTAGAGGTACGTGGGGTTCTTACTCTTTTAGAGATAATTGAAACAAAGACTTAAATCAGGGTCCTAAATTATCAATGGTCATAAAGGTTCTATCATCTATAAATTTTAGATGTTCATCTTACACACTCTCCATCTCGGTAGTTCTACAAACGGACAACCCTTTCTCATCTACCTTACCAAGGATGCAAGAAGAATAAAGTTACTATGCTAGTTTAATTCTTGAAGTTACTACTCTTTCCCTAATTACCGTACTCGTTATCTTAGTTACTTCCTGATTCAGATAGGTTATCACCAATATTAGGTATGACACTTTCCTAAGTATTGTTATCTTAGGGTGGGTTCACTTCAGACGAAATAAATAATTTGCATAATAAAATTACATAAGGTTGCTAAGTTTATCCCTCTTTTATGGTCCTCGGACATTGATCCGCTGTTACTGTTGTACCCGAAGACTCTCCAACAATTACCGTTTTTCCAAAGTTATCACAATAAAATTGCAACTATACATTTGTTCACTATTGGATCAGGCTGACTCTTCACTCAGTGTTCCAAAAATTTGTGCAGTAAAATTACAATACTATTACTTAAGTTATTTATGAAGACAAAAGGAAATAAATGAAATTTGAGAGGGTGTAGGCGTACAACATGGATGGGTGAAAAGTATATTCTTCTGGCTCTGGTTTTGAATATTGACTTGGGTTTAACCATATAATATAACAAGTTATTTTTTGCTACCTTAACAAATTAAAAGACTTTTATGTTTCAAAAAAAAAAAATTAAAAGACTTTTATATAATATTGACTTGAGAATTTGAGCTTTCCTTTCAGTTTCAATTAAGTTGTTACTTGTTTTAATGATTAACGTGTTAAAAAAACAAAAAGACACAAAAGATGTTTAATTTATCAAAATTACATTAATACCCAGTTAAAAAGACCATATTAGTTTTTTGGTCAAAAGCAAGTATACTTGTTAACTTACTTCTTAATGTTTTCTTAAAAAAAAGTTGATGTAAATTAACAAATATATATATATATATATATATATATATATATATATATATATTTTGAAAAAAAGTGGTAGAAAATATAAATACTACTACATTTTTTTTTGAGGGATAAATACTACTACATAAAAACAAGGGAAATGCGAACCAGTGCCCCCGGGACACTGGTTAAGGATATGAAAAAGAAAATTATAAAAACAGATTCCTTTTATGATAATAATTCCCCTTTATGGTATGCTTAACCAGTGCCCCGGGGACACCGGTTAGCAGGACCCTAAAAACAATGAAATACTACATTTTCTTTCGATGTTTATAACCATCAATCCTTTCTTCCAATTAAATTAAACCACCCATCTCCATCTTATCTTTCCCTTTTCCAATACTTTCAAAGGCAGGGATAAGCCTATCAAAACCGCCCCTTTAAAGAGCACAAATTTGTAGAAAACGAAACACAAAATCATAACAGTGTATTAATCTTGTGTTACACTATTTGTGGTGTTTTGCTTTTCAGCTTACATAATCAGTAACAGTCCTACGTATTAGAAAGAAAGAAAGAAAAAAATTAAGGATAATACAAAATGAGAAAGTTTATTTGATCAACCATTTTATGATAATTTATGGGACAACTAAATATATATTACAAGACAATGTGGTTTTTTAATCAATTTTGACTTGTTTTGCTTTTTATGTCAATACTCACATTATTTTGTATATCTTTGATTTTATCATAAATTTTCGTAAAATAGTTGTTCAAATAACTTATCTGATGCAAAATGTATACATCAACAAAATTATAAATACAATTTTTGTTTGCTAGAGATGTCAAAATAGGTCGCCGAAACGCGCTGCCTCAAAAAAAATCTTAAAAATGTAAGGTTAGGGCCGGTGGGACTAGGTTGAGTCGAGCTAGAATTTGCGAGATGTAAAATTGATATGTCAAAAATTTAAGGTCTAAACTTGTTATGTAGTCTATCATAAGGTTATTTATTAGGCCTGGATCAAACTTTTTTTTTAACAGCAAAATTTATTTAATAACCAGATTCTTACTTAAGAGGAATAGAGACGAGTGATTCAGAGACTATAAAAAGGCGCTATATATAGACGAAACTCCTATATATGACTTTTTGAAAGTATGATATTACTTGTTTGTCTGTCTAACAATCTCTTTTGTATAAAGAAGTAGTTATATCTTATATTTAAATAGACTAATAAACTAATAGACCAATGATATTAATCTTTCTTTAGATATCCAACTTGACATTTAAATTTTTTTGACTACATATGACATCATACTTCAATTTTAGTTTATAATAATATTTTTTTTTTAAGAATAATACATTTAGATATGCGAAAATTAATGTAAACTAATTAATAAACTTAAACTATCGAAAATATTGATGAATTTATTATTTGATCCAACATAATTTTTGATAAATTTGAAATGAACATATCATAATGCTTTATTTGTGAGTTTCAAGGGAAAGGGAGAGGACGGGTTTGGAACAAAGGAATGAGCAAGTGGAAAGAATAAAGATTTTTGAAAGGAGAGGACTTTGGAGAACTTAGTATTTTTCATAAGACATAACCCTCTAATTTAGAGAAACTAAAAAATTGTCATGGATTAAGTTTTTAGAGAGTATATATGAATTCTTTAAATTTAATGTATGTTGTTATAATATTCTTAAAATTAAAATAAAAAAAAAATTCAAAAAGAATTTCTACTGTCTCTTATATTTTGCATCCAAAATCCTCCCCTACCCTCTCATGCAAACTTCCAATTAAAGGCAATTGCCATATCTCTTTTTATTTACAATAAAATATAAAAGTGTCATATCATTTGATGGGTCGGTTCATGATCTATTCATTAAAACTTTACAAATATAAGGTGGAAAAACATCAAAAAAAGTAAAGAAGAGGAAAACTGAATTGTATAAAATAATTAAAAGAAATAAGTATAAAAGAGAGTTACAAATAAACTTTGCGGTTGGTTCTCTGGATAATGACTTAAAACGGCTTCAAAAAGAAAAGAGTCAACAAGGTGAACTTTTTCTAATGTTTCGTTTTCTTTGTCAAAGGTTTAACCAATACATCATCATTACCATATTTGAAAATCTCTTTTCCAAGAGCTGTTTCTAATCATCAAATTTGGTACCCCTATTGATACGTATAAATGATTTTCCATTGTAACTTTTCTATAAGTTCCCTTTGTAGTAATATAAAAAGTTAGGAAAATGTTTAGACCACCCGTTAAGGAAATACATGAAGAAATTTTGTCTTAAAAAATAGTGTATTCAATTTAGGTCAACTTTTGAAAGCCCAAAACTTGTTATTTTTAATATAAAACTCGTCTTTTTTTTTTTATTAACTACTTCCTTCAGTCACTATTATAAACAAAACATGACATTTAGATTTTTTTAATAATTAATGTGTATTGTCTATATTATAGACTAGATACATTGATTACTGAATGAACCTACAAAATGTAATTTTGTTTATAACAGTGATTGGAGAGAGTGGTTTTTTAAGACCATTGTCGGTAGGAGGCTCCTTTATGGTAATTTTCAACATGTATATTTAGTGTTAAATCATAAGGGTGTGAGACACTCTAAACCAATCAACCTTTCCTTTTTCCCTCAATCCAATTTATCGCTCTTGTGATGTAGCTTCGACAAAGGTGGTGCGATGCAATGTAGGACCTGATAACGATGCAATGTGTGCGTTTAAGGCGAGGGGCATTTTTGGAATTTCGCATGAGGAAGATATTTATATGATTTTGGGACTTTTACCTTCATAATATTTTCTCCACTCTCTCTCTAGGTTTTCTATCTTTCTCTTTTGCTCTTCCTTCTCTCTAAGATTATCACCACTACTCATCACCCAAACTTGAATCACCACTCAATCATCTTCCAAACCTTCACTAGGCTAGAGATTAGGCTTAGTTTGTTGGCAAGGAAGTTGGTGCAAGCTTCACCAAAGATTTCTCATATCTAGGGTTTGTGGATAAGTTGTTGTCAAGAGCTTGAGCTTGTGTGAGTCTACTTCTTAATCATCCTAAGGTGAGTTCTTAGATAGATCCTTTCCATGGGTTGTGTGTTGCTTGTGAAAGAGTAGTTGTTTTGTTAGGATTTATACATATAAATTATTTGCCCCTTTTCATGTGATGCTTGTTTTGCTTATGGATACTTGCTCTAAGACTGTTTTTACAGGTTTAAATGTTCCTAAGGGTCATATTATGCTTTGGGATACTTGTATATGAGGTCTTTTGATCAAAAACACCATTTTGGGTGATTCTGGGCTGTCAAAGCTCGCCTCGCGAGTAAATTGCTCGCCACGGCGAGCTCGAAGGCCGCAGGGGGGTGTTGCTCGCCTTCTGCTCGCAGCTGCGAGTAAGGCAGCTCGCCTCGCGAGCTCTTGTACTCGCCTAGGCGAGTAAGTCAGTGCAGTATTGCGCTGTTTGCTCGCCTCTTGCCTTTGGTCGTTCTTCGAGTTGTTTTCCTTGGACAGTCTTTTTATAAGTGAACCCCTCATAACAATGTCCTAAGGCATAGGCTTTCAAATGTTTTCTTGAGAATAAAAGAGTGAAGCAAGTATTCGTTGGTGATGGCAAAGCATGACATGAGAGAAAGCTAAGTCCCGAGTGGGTAGCAAGCTATACACTATGATAAAGGGAGAGAACTTAGAGCCTCGATCTATATATCGAGAATTAGATAGTTAAGTTTTGAGATTGAATAATAAGAAGAATAACGAATAGTTAATCTATTCACGAGTAAGATAAGACAAGAATCATACGAATAAGATTATTAAGAAGTAAGGTGTCGTGTTTTTTGTATACCTTCCAAGGTTGGGTACAAAAGGTTCTCCAAGGGGGAATGGGGTAAGCCGTAAGGGACCCGCACGTACACTAAGGGAGTCCGGTACGCCTTGTTAGGCATTTTTTTACCGGTAGTAAAGGATTAACTTCCGGGGCTGCTCCTCCTGGAACTAATCCGTAAAATGAATCCAGATATTCTTGATTGTTCAACGCTAACTTCTAACCTAATACTTGAACATGTTTTACGCTCGCGTATGAATTAAGCTATGATATAATATGTACCAGATTAGAATCAAGTAAAGAAGTATGTCGAAGACGAGTTAGGTTTTATCTAGTCGTCCGACTTAGAGATGTGTCATGAAAGATAATTCTTGATATTTAGCGCGTATCTTGATATAGCGATCTTAGACTTTTCCCTTGATCGCCATGACATGTAAAGGGCAGCAAGACCTTTAGAAGATTATAAGAATCTATGACGGATATAGCATGCACTACCGTCTAGATAAGGAAATCCACACACGTATAATCAACCGACAGGTTGTATTTTAGACACGTGATGACCATAGGTTTTCCCCAAGGTTGTCACTAGCCTAGGCTAGATTGAACTCACTGAGGCGTTATGTCTCATCCAACTCCTTATTTGTTCAGGTTCTCAGATTGCTCAGTGAAAAGGTAAGGAAAAAGCTTTGGATTGATCGAGTTTGCAGAGATCAAAGTGAAGATGAATTAAGGATGCATATGTTATATTATTTAGGTTATGTTGTTAGACTTCGTAACTAGATCTATGAAGCAAAAACTTTGGTGTGTAATAATGTAACATATGACACGGAAGCTTTGTATCTTAAACTCTCGACTTAAGGTCGTTTCTGTATTGTATAATTAATGTATCCAATATCACTCTTTAACGCACGTTTGATTATTCTAGATAATTTCAAACTGGGCGTTACAGGTTCGGTTTATCTCCAAATCGGAAGGTCTGAGTTGGTATTGTTACACCCTAATTTTGGACCTAAAAATACTAATCAATTTTTCCTTTCTTGCATTTCAAGTCATTTGATATGTCTCTGATCAATTGCATCTTTCTCTGCATTCTATTTCAATGTTATTTGCAAAATCCACATGCAAGGGTATTTTAGTCATTTCCTATGTCAAACTTCTCTCAGTCTTTCAAAATTTTGTTTGAGCCCTTTCAAGTAGTTTGGATCAGTCTCTGTTTCATTCTATGTCAAAATCCATTTTAAAAAAATTGCATTTGAAGTCATTTTGAGTCAGTTTTGCCCCTAGGGGCATTTTAGTCTTTTCATGTGTTGAAGCCCTGTTTAAATCCTAAAAATTGTCTCTGAGTCTTTTTATTTTTGCTTGTATGAGTCTTTGCTTCAATTTCTTGTTAAAAATCCATTTTTAATCTGTATCTGAGTCATTTTCAGTCGTTTTAGCCCCAGGGGCATTTTGGTCTTTTCACACGAAATTTCGGCGGAGAGAGGTTACTTTAAAGTACCTCATTTAGGCCATTGGTTCGTTTTAGTCCGTTTTGTCAATTTTAATCGTTTCACTTTACGTTATTTGCCGGTTACCAATTTTAATTCATTTTATTTTTATTTTTATTTTTAGTCCTAAAATTCCTAAAAAAATTGCATTTTAGTCCTTTTTGTCCAAGTCATCAGGTCTGTACACATGTCAGTTTCTCATTTGTCCATTTGTCCAAGAGTTTGTTACAAAGTTATGCCACATGTCATTTTCTTATTTGTCCAGATTGCACAAGTCATCACTTATAAAAAGCCAACTCATCACAGAGACCCACACACACAGTGCCATATCACAACAGAATCAGAAACAGATTTTCGTTTTCTCTCTCTCCAGAAAACAGATCAAACCATCAAAATCCACATGAACTTGATGAATTTCATCAAGAACACGTGAACACAAAACCATAACAAACTTTTCCAGAATTCAATCTCTCATCAACACACAATCATCATCACTGAACACTATCACCAAATCCACAAAAAACCACATCAAATCGTGATCAATTTCATCACAACACAAAAAAATTCGAAGCAAAACTCAACAAGATTCGCGAACAACACAAATCGATCACAGCCATACCAGAATTGAAATCGAAGAAGATTTGAGCGAATTTCTTCGCAATTCTCAGAGATTCAATCGAATCTTCATCATCGAATTGCCTCTTTCTGCAATTCCAGCACAGAATTTCTGTACGATCACAGAAAGAGGAGGTTGAGAAGAGAAAAAGAGGTGTCGAAGGAAAATTGATCAGAGAACACGAAGAAGAAAAGGATCAAGCTCAACAAGAAGCAGATTCAACAAGATCGAATCAGTTACACCACAAATCCACCACCGCAAGATCATAGAAAGAGGAAGAAGAAGGACCTTCGCTGAATCATTCTTGGATACGAAAGATTCCACGAAGATTGCTGGATTGCGTTTCGTTTCGTTCTCTGTTTTGAAATCACAGGTATACTCACCTTCTTCTTCCTCTTACACAAATTTTTTCGCGAGTGTCTTTTGTAGATCTAGGTCAAACGGCTTCAATTTTGGAAAATCCAAGCTCATCTTCGAAATCAACATGAGAAGAGGATGATTTTGCGTGTTTTTTTTTAAGAAACGGTGGAGGTTTAGATTCCGACGCGGTGGCGCCACCACCGGCCACCACGTCGGAATGAACAATCTCGTCGGAGAAGACGAAGCCCTTGCAGAGCTTCTCTCTCTGTTTCTTTACATGTTAGAGAGAGAAATTGTGGGAAGAATGGGTAAAAAACCGGTTCACTAGTTTATATAGGACTGTGAACCGGTTCAAACCGGTTCTTGACCCTACCCGACCCATTCCTTTTGGTTTTGAGCCCAATAGCTGTGTTTGCCATGCCTGCGTGATATTCTGCTACTCACACCCCCCTGTCCTGCATGTTTCTTGCTGTTCTTTTGCTATTTGCACCCTTACCTGTCCAATTTTCTTCACAAAAATTCTTGAATCTTTTTCTATGTGTTCTTGATATTTTCCTTAACATTTTTGTGATCTTTTTTGTGCTAAAGCCTGTGAAAAATATTTGAAGCATTTTTTTTCCTTATTTTTGTTAGAATTAGTAATTTTCTTGCACTTTTTAGTCCAAAAAACCTTTAAAAAAATTCCAAAGAAATTCATGTGCGTTTCTTGATAATTTTGTGACCTTTTAGTGTTAATTTTACATAATGAAAATTGGTAAAAGATAATGTGGTGGTTCTCTTACTATTTTTGTGATATTTTGTGCTAAAAATGAATGAAAACTTGCTTGATTTCAATCCCAATTGCTTGATGAATATTGGTGACCTATACCACTTGATTTCATGGAGTTTTAGCTGCTGTTTGTGTTTGACATTGTTGCATAATTGTGAATCTTGGTAGGTTGCTTAGTTTATAAGTCACTTGTGTAAATAAATAATGTAAATGTGCTTAGGTTTGCTTCTAAAATGTCAAGTTAGTCATGTTGCCTAAATTCCCATTCCAAAATTTGATTCTAAACCTTTAAAAGTGTATTGGAATGTGAGAATTATAGGTCGCATGAACCTTGCACTTTATGAACAAATTTTAGTCATGTTTGCACTCATTTTGCCTTTATTTTGGTTTGTTTTCCATCCTTTATGTTATAGTGTCTTTCTTGCTTTATTTCTTTTGATATTGCCTTATGCTACTAACCATTTCATTTCATGTCTCATATTCATCATAAGCATCCACACTTCATATTCCTCTCCGTCTTATTTCTTGCACTTTAAGTTTCAATTTCATGCAAAATTAGAATGTAAACACTTAGGAGTTTTGTAATATTTTCCTTTATGCACTTTTAATTTCTTGGCAAAGAGGCCATAGAATGTATCTAGGGTATGATGTAAAGGACAATGGACTCTAATGATGTACACCGACACAAGCACCGACACATGCACACACTTCACTTTAGATAAATAGCTAGAATATGCATGTTTAGATGTATGTTTAGGATTGTATGTTTAGATGAATGCCTAGGATTTATACTTAGAAAAAATCATTTTCCAAAAAAATATGAACAAACTTCACTCAAATCATTTTTGAAATAAACCTTGGGATCAAAATCCCATTGTATTTTCCTTTTTCATTTTTTTAATCAAATTTCAATGAAAATAATCATGTTTGACTTTCTTTTGCAAATCACTAATCGAACTCCACTTTTTTCTTAAGTCTCAATGCTCATGAAGCCTCTCAATCTCCATTCTTCAAAATTCCAATTTTCAAACTTAAAATCAACCAACAAAAACAAAAACATTTTTTTGGAAGAGAACTACGGTGGATTTGATCCCTTAAACGGGTACGTAGGCAAGGAACAAAATTCCTTCAATTCAACTAAAATAAAAATCCAAAAACATTCTTCTCCCTCCAATTCTTCACTTAGCAAACTTTAGGTGTAAATATCATTTTTCAAATAGCATTTAAAAATAAAGCGCGCACGTAGAAATTAAAGACGGTTCCTATAGGATACTATAGTCGTTATGGGTGCCTAACACCTTCCCGTAGCGAAAACAACTCCCGGACCTCGATTCTCAAGGGTTTTGCTTACTTTTTCCCTTCCCAAGAAAAAATAAGATATCACCGGTTTAAAAGGTTCAAACGTTATCAATGTTTGACACCCGAAAAACCAAGATAAAACAGCTGGCGACTTCACTGGGGAGATTCGAGAGTTACGCCTAGTCTTTATTTCCACGCTTGTGCTTGTATTTTTACTTGCTTCTTTTACTTGCTTTCCTATGTGAATAAATGTTTAAATTCTTGCAAACGTTTGGGGTGAGAATATCAAAAGTCCTGCACCCGGGCTGAGTGAACTTAGGATTTAGGAGGGATATAATCGACAATCCATTCCGGGGGTTGCCTCGTGTTTTGGATTATGCGATCAATCCCACATAGCTGAGGCATTTTGGGGGTGATGTTGTCGGCGCGTGTTGTCGCGTTTAGGCACTTTACTTCTAATTGTTCTATGACGCTATGAACCGTAGATAACCGAACCCATCCATGGCCATTTTCTAGGACGTAGTGCGGATGCTAAACCGAGTGTTGTCTCGAGTTTTAGTCGTCACGCGATGCTACACTCAAGTTAGACCTTCTTACGCATAATCATGAAGCGAGTGTTGTCTCGTGACACCATGATATACGTCAGAGAGGTTGCAACTTGGGAACCTTTTTTAGAACCCGGTTACTATTTTCTAAAGCCCTAGATTCACCGGACGCCGTGTCCACCCATGACTCCTCGACTTTGAACTTCAACCCACCATGTTTTCTCCGAACTTGAACATAAACATGCATTCATGCATACATGCATAAACTTTTTCCATGCATTGTTATCGAAGGGCTTAGACAAGTTGAATTTGTAAACATTGTAGGAATGAAGAGGACTAATTCCTACAAGTTCAAGGAAGTGGATTTGACTAGTTTGAGAGATTTGGCACTCAAGATTGAGGATCCGACTGGTTTCCGACGTCGTTACGGGGCTTTACTTACTATTCTCCAGACTAATGTGGATGAGAAGCTTGTGCACACTCTGGTGCAATTCTATGATCGGGACTATCGGTGCTTCACTTTTCCGGACTTTCAGCTGGTGCCTACTCTAGAGGCTTATTCTTCCTTGATGGATCTGTCTATTGCTAAGGGGGTACCTTTCTCAGGACTTGAGCCTCCTCTTACTCCATTGGTTATTGCTAAGGATCTCTATCTCAAGACCACCGATGTCTCCAAGAATCTTGTCACTAAGGCACGTATCCGAGGGTTCACTTCAGAGTATCTTCTTGGGAAAGCCAACCTCAAGACCACTTGTCAGGACACTCTCGAGGCTATTCTTGCACTTCTCATCTATGGGCTTATTCTCTTTCCGAATCTTGATGGCTTCGTGGACATGAATGCTATTATGATCTTCCACTCCAAGAATCCGGTTCCTACTTTGCTAGCTGACACATACCATGCTATTCATGATCGTTCCGGCAAGGGTCGCGGATACATTCTTTGTTGTGTGCCTCTCCTCTATAGGTGGTTTATTTCGCACCTTCCGGAGTCTTTCCACACCAATCCGGAGAATTGGTCTATTTCACAGAGGATCATGGCTCTCACTCCTAATGAAGTGGTTTGGCTCACTCCCGCTTCAAGAGTTAAAGAAATCATCTTTGGTGGTGGAAAGTTTCTTAATGTACCTCTTCTTGGTACCCGGGGTGGAATTAACTATAACCCGGAGCTCGCCTTGCGACAATTTGGTTTCCCGATGAAAGAAAAACCCATCAATCTTGCTACAGCTCCTTACTTCTTTCACTACTCCAATGCTCCCACAGGCATAAGAGAGGATTTCATAGGAGCTTGGTCCAAGCTTCGGAAGAAAGAGGTGAAGCACATGGGTGTAAGGTCCGGTGTTGCTCATGAGGCCTATACACAGTGGGTAATAAACCAAGCTGTGGAGATTGGTATGCCTTACCCCCCCTATGAGATATGTGTCTGCATCTGTTCCTACGATGCCTTTGCCTCTACCCCCACCTACCCAGGAGATGTATCAGGAGCATTTAGCTATGGAGAGTCGGGAGAAGCATCAGTGGAGGGCTAGATACTATGAGGCTGAGAACTTGATCATGACCTTGGATGGAAAGGGTGAGCAGCAGACTCATGAGGTCTTGACACTGAAGAAAGAGTTAGCTAAGGCTAAAAGAGAGATTGAAGAGAAGGATATGTTGCTTATGAGAGACTCTAAGAGGGTTAGGGGTGGCCGTGACTTCTATGCACGATACTGCAGCTATGAGTCTGAGTCTGAGGATGACGCTTCCACTTCCTGTACTTGAGGATCTCCATTTCCAGTTGTTATTTCCATTTGTTTATATTGAAATTGTCTTGTAAAACTATATGTTGGTTGTTTGTTTCCCGTTCATGTTAATTGTTGTTTAGTAATGTTTACAAGTTTATAATTTGTCTAAAAACCCTTCGATAACACAAAAAGAGTCTTTTTTGCATATGCATTAACACATTTCATGCATCATATGCATTCATCGGTCACAAAAAACTTCTCTCGTGCTCATTGCCTCCTGGTTTTGTCCGACGCAGTCTGAAAAGTGGCTCGTGTTCGCAAAGTCTACCAACCAGATAGAATTCATCAAACAAGATTTCACAAGAGAAGGATTATGGCTAACTTTGAAGAAGAAAATGCTCAGCTCTGTGCCGAATTGGCTGCTATGAAAGAAGACTTGGCTAAGGCTCATGACACTATGTCTGCTTTGCTGGCTGCACAAGAACAACCAGCCACTTCTGTTCCAGTTACTGCTGAGGTGATTCCCTTTATCCCATTGTCTACTGTGGCTACTGATGCTCGTTTTGTTATGCCCAACGGCCGTCCTTATGGTCTCTTGGCTTACTATTCTCCTAATACTGCTGCTGGTGTCTCTGGTTTTGCTGGTCAAGGACAGATTCCTGTGTCCACTGCTATGCCTCAAGTAACTACTGTTGTTACCGACCCTATTGTACACACTGTGCAACAGGTGATTGATGTTGACACTCCGCGTGGACAAGGTCCCGCAATGGAAACTATGAAGAGACAATTGAGGGAGTTGGCTGGAGAACTCCGTGAGGTCAAGGCTAGCCGTGGAAACAATGGTGTTCCTGCTAAGGCTCGTGATCTATGCTTGGTATCCCGATTTGAGGTTCCTAAGAAATTCAAAGAGCCAGAATTCGACAAATACAATGGAACTTCTTGCCCACACAACCATGTTATCCGGTACGTCCGAAAGATGGCTAACTACGCAGATAATGATGCACTGATGATCCACTGCTTCCAGAGTAGCTTGACAGATGACGCGGCAGATTGGTACACTAGTTTGAGCAAAGACAACATCCATACTTTTGAGGAACTCGCTGCTGCTTTCGAAGGTCAATATGAATTCAATACCCGTCTGAAGCCAAATAGGGACTCTCTTAAAGCCCTATCTCAGAAATCAGATGAAACCTTCCGTGAATATGCTCAGAGATGGAGAGGGGCAGCTGCCCGTGTTTCTCCTCGACTTGATGAGGAAGAATTAACACAGACATTCCTGAAGACCCTGAAGAAGGAATATAAGGAGAGAATGATAGTCTCTGCTCCAAACAACCTCTCTGATATGGTCACAATGGGAACTCGTCTAGAGGAGGCTGTTAGAGAAGGCATCATTGTTCTTGAGAAGGGTGAATCTTCAACCAGTGCACCAAAGAAGTATGGTAATGGCCACCATAAGAGGAAAGAATCTGACGTGGGGATGGTATCTGGTAACCCATCTGCAGCTGCTACACAATTACCTCTGCCTTATCACTACATGCAATACTCTCAACATCCTTTCTTCCCACCATTCTACCAACAGTATCCTCTGCCACCGGGCCAACCACCAGTGCCCGTCAATGCTATTGCACAGCAAGTACAACAACAGCCTCCTGCTCAACAGCAACGGCAGCAACAACAGGGTCCCCGACCCAAACCTTCTTTTCCACCAATACAAATGCAGTATGGTGAGCTGCTCCCAACTCTACTTGCTAAGGGACACTGTGTCACTAGACCAGGCAAGCCTCCGCCTAATCCATTACCTCCCAGGTTCCGTCAGGATCTAACATGTGAATTCCACCAGGGTGCTCAAGGCCACGATGTTGAAGGTTGCTTTGCTCTGAAATATATTGTGAAAGACCTGATAGAAAAGGGACGGTTGACTTTTGAGAATAGTGTTCCTCATGTTCTTGACAACCCGCTTCCAAACCATGCCGCTGTTAACATGATCGAGGCCTTCGAAGGAATCCCTGTTCCTCAAGAAGAGCCCATGTTGGATGTCCGCAATGTCGTTACTCCCTTGGTACCACTTCATGCCAAGCTTTGTCAAGCTTCACTGTTCAATCACGATCATGCTTCCTGTTCAGAATGTCTCCAAAATCCTATGGGCTGTCGTGTGGTGAGAAATGATATCCAGAGTCTGATGGATGACAAATACTTGATTGCCAGTGATGTATGTGTGATTGTGCCAGTATTCCATGATTCTCCTGTTGAAAGTGCATCTCATACAAAGAATGTTGAGCCTTTGGTGATCAGGTTACCTGGTCCGGTATCTTATACCTCTACCAAAGCAATTCCTTACAAGTACAGTGCAACCATGATTGAGAATGGAGTGGAGGTGCCTCTGATATCCCCAGCTGCAGTTGACAATGTCGCCGGTGAAATTACAACTCTGAGAAGTGGAAAAGTCCGTCCACCCTTGTTTCAAAAGAAGGTGGTGACACCTATTGCCACGATAACTCCACCAGTTGTTCCTCCTGTTGACAAGAACACCAGCCCGGCAGGCCAATCTATTGAAGAGTCCAACCTGGACGAAATCCTGAGGCTTATCAAGAAGAGTGACTATAAGATTGTTGACCAACTGCTGCAAACTCCATCAAAGATATCCATCCTGTCTCTGCTCATGAGCTCAGAAGCTCATAGGAAAGTATTAATGAAGATACTGGAGCAAGCTTATGTTGACCACGAAGTCTCTGTGGATCAGTTTGATGGGATAGTGAGTAATATTACTGCCTGCAACAACTTGGGGTTTGGTGACGATGAGCTCCCCGAAGCAGGGAAACACCACAACTTGGCTCTGCATATCTCAGTACATTGTAAATCTGACATGATATCCAATGTGTTGGTGGACACTGGATCGTCTCTGAATGTAATGCCTGAATCCACACTAAGGCAACTGAGCCATCACGGAATTTCTCTG
Organism: Medicago sativa; assembly: GCF_051527215.1. NCBI lineage: Eukaryota > Viridiplantae > Streptophyta > Magnoliopsida > Fabales > Fabaceae > Medicago > Medicago sativa. Next base: position 26,218,497 of record NC_140752.1, on the reverse strand, counting down.
AGGGGTAGCAGCTATCTGGTTAAAGCTTTTGATGGATCCCGCAAAGATGTTCTTGGGGAAGTAGACTTGCCAATTACCATTGGTCCGGAGACATTTCAAGTTACTTTCCAGGTCATGGACATCAACGCTTCGTACAGCTGTCTCCTCGGAAGACCGTAGATTCATGACGCTGGGGCAGTCACGTCTACTTTGCATCAAAAGCTCAAGTTCATGAGGAACGGTAAGATTGTCACTGTACATGGTGAAGAGGCATATCTGGTTAGCCAAGTGTCATCTTTCTCTTGTGTTGAAGCAGGGTCCGCTGAAGGGACGTCGTTTCAAGGCTTGACTGTGGAGGGTGCAGAACCCCGAAGGGCTGGTGCTAGTATGGCTTCGTTGAAAGACGCTCAGAAGGCTGTTCAAGAAGGGCAGGCTGCCGGCTGGGGAAAAGTGATTCAGATCTTGGAAAACAAGCGCAAAGAAGGCCTGGGATTCTCCCCAACCTCTGGAGTTTAAACGGGAACTTTCTACAGTGCTGGGTTCATCAACGCTATTACTGAAGATGCTGCTGGAGGTAGTCACGTGCCTACATTTGTTGTACCAGGAGGCACTGTGAGAAATTGGGAGGCCATTGATGTTCCTTTAGTCATGCATGCTTCCATGTAATGTGTCTTGTTGCTCATGTTTTTCTTTGTTTTCAAAATAACAATCCTTTCGCTCTGCCCAAGGCGAAAGTGATATCATTGTAAGGGCATGTTTGTTTCGGCATTGCCGTTATCAATAAAAGTTGTCGTCTTTTTCGCGACTCTTTATTTTTTTTACTTTTTAGTGCCTTTTTCTTGGAAATAATGGTAATGCCAGAAAAAGCCAAAACATCTGTGTTTTCTTATTAATTTTAAAAATCTGCATGAAAAAAAAACATTTTTCTAAAAATCATCCCAATCATATTATGCAGATTGAACCACAATAAACCCGTTGAACACAGTGACCCTATGGTTCCTCCAAATTTTGAATTCCCTGTATATGAAGCTGAAGATGAGGATGATGATGAAGAGATACCGTATGAGATCACTCGACTGCTTGAGCAAGAAGGAAAAGCCATTCAGCCTCACCAGGAAGAAATTGAACTTATCAACCTGGGTACTGAAGAGAACAAGCGAGAGATCAAGATTGGTGCTGCACTTGAGCCAGAAGTGAAAAGGAAGATCATTCAGCTTCTCCATGATTATCCAGATGTCTTTGCATGGTCCTATGAAGATATGCCGGGTCTAGATCCCAAGATTGTGGAGCATCGGATACCGACAAGACCTGAATGTCCTCCTGTCAAGCAGAAATTGAGAAGGTCTCGTCCAGACATGGCTCTTAAGATCAAGGCTGAAGTGCAGAAGCAAATTGATGCGGGTTTCCTCATGACAGCTGAATACCCTGAGTGGATTGCCAACATCGTACCAGTACCAAAGAAAGATGGGAAAGTTCGAATGTGTGTTGATTACAGAGATTTGAATAAAGCCAGTCCGAAAGATAACTTCCCATTGCCTCATATTGATGTGCTTGTTGACAGTACTGCTCAATCCAAAGTGTTCTCTTTCATGGATGGTTTCTCTGGTTATAACCAGATACAGATGTCACCTGAAGATAGAGAAAAGACGTCCTTCATCACTCCATGGGGAACATTCTGTTATAAAGTGATGCCGTTCGGCTTGATAAACGCTGGTGCCACCTATCAAAGGGGTATGACCACTCTGTTTCATGACATGATTCACAAAGAGATTGAAGTATATGTTGATGATATGATTGTGAAGTCAAGTGATGAAGAGCAGCATGTTGTGTATTTGAAAAAGATGTTTGAAAGACTAAGAAAGTACAAGCTGCGGTTGAATCCTAATAAGTGCACATTTGGTGTGAGATCTGGAAAGTTGCTAGGCTTCATTGTCAGCCAAAGAGGCATTGAAGTTGATCCTGACAAAGTTCGAGCTATCAGAGAGATGCCAGCCCCTCAAACTGAGAAGCAAGTCAGAGGTTTCCTCGGACGTCTGAATTATATTTCAAGATTCATATCTCACATGACTACTACTTGTGGTCCAATTTTCAAATTACTCAGAAAGAATCAGCCTATTGTATGGAATGATGAATGTCAGGAAGCTTTTGATAGCATTAAAGAATACCTGTTGGAGCCACCTATCCTTGTCCCGCCGGTGGAAGGAAGGCCTTTGATTATGTATCTGTCAGTGTTAGATGATTCAGTGGGCTGTGTTCTCGGTCAGCAAGACGAGACTGGTAAGAAAGAGCATGCTATCTACTATCTGAGCAAGAAGTTCACCGACTGTGAGACTCGGTACACAATGCTTGAAAAGACTTGTTGTGCTTTAGCGTGGGCTGCCAAACGCCTGCGTCATTATATGGTGAATCATACAACTTGGTTGATATCCCGAATGGATCCAATCAAGTACATCTTTGAAAAACCTGCTGTTACTGGAAAGATTGCGCGTTGGCAAATGTTGTTGTCTGAATACGATATTGTGTACAAAGCTCAGAAAGCAATCAAAGGAAGTGTCCTTGCTGAGCATCTTGCGTGTCAACCTCTTGATGATTACCAGCCGATTAAGTTTGATTTCCCTGATGAAGAGATTATGTATCTGAAAGTAAAAGACTGCGAAGAACCACTGATCAATGAAGGGCCGGATCCCAATAGCAAGTGGGGACTGGTGTTTGATGGTGCTGTTAATGCTTATGGTAAAGGAATTGGGGCCATCATTGTAACTCCACAGGGGCACCACATTCCTTTCACTGCTCGAATAACTTTTGAATGCACAAACAACATAGCTGAATATGAAGCATGCATCTTGGGCATTGAAGAAGCCCTTGATCTGAGAATTAAGCACCTTGACATCTATGGAGATTCTGCACTTGTTATTAATCAGATAAAGGGTGAATGGGAGACTCATCATGAGAAGCTGATCCCTTACCGTGACTATGCAAGACGTCTGTTGACATACTTTACCAAGGTTGAGCTGCACCACATCCCTCGGGATGAAAATCAGATGGCTGACGCTCTTGCTACTCTGTCTTCCATGTTTCGTGTGAATCACTGGAATGATGTGCCTGTGATCAAGGTGCAGCGTCTTGATAGACCCGCTCATGTGTTTACTATTGAAAATATGCCAGATCGAGCTGATAGAGATGTGAATGATAAAAAGCCTTGGTATTACAACATCAAACAATTCTTGCAGAATCGTGAATATCCACCTGGTGCTTCCAACAGGGATAAAAAGACTTTGAGAAGATGGGCTAGCAGATTCCTTCTGGACGGAGAAATCCTATACAAGAGGAACTATGACATGGTCTTGCTGAGATGTGTTGACAAACAAGAAGCTGAGAAGTTGATGCATGATGTACATGACGGTACTTTTGGGACCCATGCTTCGGGCCACATCATGTTAAGGAAATTGTTAAGAGCCGGCTATTACTGGATAACTATGGAGCGTGACTGCCATAAACATGCTAAGAGATGCCACAAGTGTCAAATCTATGCTGATAAGATTCATGTGCCTCCACATGCTCTCAATGTTATAACTTCCCCATGGCCTTTCTCTATGTGGGGCATTGATATGATCGGAAGAATTGAGCCAAAGGCTTCCAATGGACATCGTTTCATTCTAGTGGCAATTGACTATTTCACCAAGTGGGTTGAAGCTGCTTCCTATGCAAATGTGACCAAGCAAGTGGTTGTCAAGTTTATCAAGAATAACATCATCTGTCGATATGGTGTTCCCAACAAGATCATCACTGACAATGGTTCCAATCTGAACAATAGTATGATGCAAACTTTATGTGAAGAATTCAAAATTGAACATCACAACTCTTCTCCTTATAGACCTCAGATGAATGGTGCAGTTGAGGCCGCTAACAAGAACATCAAGAAAATTGTTCAGAAGATGGTCACTACTTACAAAGACTGGCATGAAATGCTACCTTTTGCCTTGCATGGTTACCGTACTACAGTACGCAGTTCAACCGGGGCAACTCCTTTCTCTCTTGTGTATGGTATGGAAGCAGTTCTCCCTCTGGAAGTGGAGATTCCATCTCTTCGAGTAATCATGGAAGCAAAATTAACTGAGGCTGAATGGTGTCAAAGTCGGTATGATCAATTGAATCTGATTGAGGAGAAGCGTATGGATGCTATGGCTCATGGACAGTTGTATCAAGTGCGAATGAAGAATGCTTTTGACAAGAAAGTCCGACCTCGAGAATTCAAGGAAGGCGAACTTGTATTGAAAAGAAGGATAAACCAGCAACCCGACCCAAGGGGCAAGTGGACACCTAACTATGAAGGTCCTTATGTTGTCAAGAAGGCTTTCTCTGGTGGTGCTTTGATTCTTACACACATGGATGGTGTTGAACTCCCAAATCCTGTTAATGCCGATATAGTCAAGAAATACTTTGTCTAAAAAGAAAAGAACAGCGTGGTAGGTCGAAAACCCGAAAGGGCGGCCTAGGCAAAAATGCGCTTCCCGGTGGATCGAAAACTCGAAAGGGCGATCCTGGCAAAAGTTAGGGACAAAAAAAATGAATATGAAAAAGTTCGCTGAGATTGTACGCAACTCAGGCAAGAATGAGCGCCTCGATGAGCCGAAAACCCGAAAGGGCGGTTCATGCAAAAAGGAGGTTGACAATGAAAGACAAGTAACTATATCTGGCAAATCACCATCACCCTTGGGGCATCTACAACTGTCAATGATCGTCTTCATCAGAGGCTTCTGTACTTGTGAATTCAAAATTTCTATGAAATGTAGTGGTCATCGTGTTCAATGTATCACCAACCAATAAAATTACCATTTTTCCAAGCTTTGTAAATCCGTGGAGTTATGCCTTTGGCTGACTCTCACTCTTATACATCATTTTGAGCCTGTGCTATTGTTTGAAACTCTATTTTTCTTTCTACTTTCAATGCTATATATGAAATATTTTCTTTCCATTTGATAATACCAATGTCTGAAACAAACATCTTTTGAAAATCGAAAAATCTTTTTCTGTCTATTTTGAAAGCAAACCCGAGCAACAGGGTACATTTCAATGAAACATGCATGAATAAATGAGTGTCAATGTCTATTTCAATACATGTTACAAGCAGGTTACTCCCCAGGATGATCTGTGGTCAATGGCAAGAATGAAAAAACAAAATGAAAAATTGAAAAAAATGAAAGTGAAAAGCTCGCTAAGTTGAAAACCCGAAAGGGCGGCTTAGGCAAAAATGAGCACCCCGCTGATTGACAACCTATGAAGGCAATTCAGGCAAAAATGGGGCAATAAAAAGAATCTATTCCCCGGTGAATCGAAAACCCGAAAGGGCGGTTCAGGCAAAAATGGGGTTTGAAATTGAAAAATGAAAGGATGAAATATTAAAAAGCATTGACCACAGATGCGAACATCCAATGTTTACCCAGCACTGACACGCCTAGCAGCGGCGACCTGTATCCAAGAACTTTCCAAAGGTCCCTCCTTTACAAGTTTTATTGCCTTCAGCCATGGTTTCGATACGTCTCTCAACGACGGTCTCTCCAAAGAGGTTTTCCCCTGTGAATATGTTGCAGCACGAGCCACTACGTGCCCAACCTTCCAATGTTTTGTCTGCCTTTGTGAAACTTCTCTGTCAAGTTACAAACCAATCATGCATTTCAAGCATTCATACATGCATAATCATGCATTTTATGTGCTCATACATCCAATAATCTTGCTATACCATACATACATGTTGCATATCCAACTGTCAACTGTCAAATTCAATGTCAATTTCAATTTCAATTCCAACTGTCAATTTCAAATCATTTCAACTGTCAAATTCGATGCAATCTCAACTCTCAAATTCCAATGTCAATTCAATCCAATCCTAATTCGAAGCAATTTCCAATCTCAATTTCAATTCAATGTCAAATTCGAAGCAATTTCAATTCAATGTCAAATTCGAAGCAATTTCAATTCAAATGTCAAATTCGAAGCAATCTCAATTTCAATTTCAAATCAATCTCCAATTTCAATCCAATCTCAATGTCAATGTCAATGTCAATTTTTCAATTCAATTCCAATCCAATCTCAATGTCAATTGCAACTCTCCAATTCAATGTCAGTGTCTATGTCTCAATCCAATTCCAATTTCCAATGTCTCTTTCAATTTCAACTCTCAATCCAATGTCAGTGTCTATGTCTCAATCCAATTCCAATTTCCAATGTCTCTTTCAATTTCAACTCTCAATCCAATGTCTATGTCTATGTCTCTGCTCAATCTCAACTTTCAACCTCTCTTTCAATATCAACTTTCAATCCAATTCAAATCAATGTCAATTTATTCTCAATTTGCTCTTGGGCCAACAAAAATGGTCATGTCTACTTCCAAATCAAGTCAACAACAATTTACCCTCAATTGGTATCTTGTTAAACCAGACTTCCAACATATCTTGTTACTGGTCAAGTGCCAGGTTCGATCCAAAAAGAACCACTTGTACCTGCTTATATGCCTATGCTTCCGGACAAACGACAAGTTCGATCTGAAGAACAGTTTGTACCCAGCTTATGCTTTGATATCGGTCAAACGGCAAGTTCGATCTGAAGAACAGTTTGCACCTTCCCACATGACGTGGTGATAATCCAACAAACAAGTTCGATCCAAAGAACAGTTTGTATCTACCCTCTTGTCTATGTCTCCAGCCAAACAGCCGGTTCGATCCAAAAGAACAGTTTGTGTCTGCCTATCTGTTTGTATCTTCAATTAAGTGTCAAGTTCGATCCAAAGAACAGCTTGTATCTGCCTATATGTCTATGTTTCCGGTCAAGTGCCAAGTTCAATCCCAAGAACAGCTTGCACCTATCTCTTGCTTTGTATTCCTTGGTCAAGTGGCTAGTTCGATCCAAAGAACAACTTGTACCCTATTTTCTATCCCCTGGTTTGTCCACCCTGTCAATGTCCATCTAAATCCCCAGTGACATGACATGTTCCATAGACTCCAGTTGTTTGTCGTGCATTCATAATCAAAGTATTGCATGGCATTCATATTTTTGAAAATCTGAAAGCGTATTTTTATGTCCAAAAGCAGTGCAGATGTTAATATTTAAGTATCTTCGTCCCGTCAACTCTAAGACTTCGTCTCTTGACTCTCCGGACAAAGAAACTTAAATAGGGGCAGCTGTTACACCCTAATTTTGGACCTAAAAATACTAATCAATTTTTCCTTTCTTGCATTTCAAGTCATTTGATATGTCTCTGATCAATTGCATCTTTCTATGCATTCTATTTCAATGTTATTTGCAAAATCCACATGCAAGGGTATTTTAGTCATTTCCTATGTCAAACTTCTCTCAGTCTTTCAAAATTTTGTTTGAGCCCTTTCAAGTAGTTTGGATCAGTCTCTGTTTCATTCTATGTCAAAATCCATTTTAAAAAAATTGCATTTGAAGTCATTTTGAGTCAGTTTTGCCCCTAGGGGCATTTTAGTCTTTTCATGTGTTGAAGCCCTGTTTAAATCCTAAAAATTGTCTCTGAGTCTTTTTATTTTTGCTTGTATGAGTCTTTGCTTCAATTTCTTGTTAAAAATCCATTTTTAATCTGTATCTGAGTCATTTTCAGTCGTTTTAGCCCCAGGGGCATTTTGGTCTTTTCACACGAAATTTCGGCGGAGAGAGGTTACTTTAAAGTACCTCATTTAGGCCATTGGTTCGTTTTAGTCCGTTTTGTCAATTTTAATCGTTTCACTTTACGTTATTTGCCGGTTACCAATTTTAATTCATTTTATTTTTATTTTTAGTCCTAAAATTCCTAAAAAAATTGCATTTTAGTCCTTTTTGTCCAAGTCATCAGGTCTGTACACATGTCAGTTTCTCATTTGTCCATTTGTCCAAGAGTTTGTTACAAAGTTATGCCACATGTCATTTTCTTATTTGTCAAGATTGCACAAGTCATCACTTATAAAAAGCCAACTCATCACAGAGACCCACACACACAGTGCCATATCACAACAGAATCAGAAACAGATTTTTGTTTTCTCTCTCTCCAGAAAACAGATCAAACCATCAAAATCCACATGAACTTGATGAATTTCATCAAGAACACGTGAACACAAAACCATAACAAACTTTTCCAGAATTCAATCTCTCATCAACACACAATCATCATCACTGAACACTATCACCAAATCCACAAAAAACCACATCAAATCGTGATCAATTTCATCACAACACAAAAAAATTCGAAGCAAAACTCAACAAGATTCGCGAACAACACAAATCGATCACAGCCATACCAGAATTGAAATCGAAGAAGATTTGAGCGAATTTCTTCGCAATTCTCAGAGATTCAATCGAATCTTCATCATCGAATTGCCTCTTTCTGCAATTCCAGCACAGAATTTCTGTACGATCACAGAAAGAGGAGGTTGAGAAGAGAAAAAGAGGTGTCGAAGGAAAATTGATCAGAGAACACGAAGAAGAAAAGGATCAAGCTCAACAAGAAGCAGATTCAACAAGATCGAATCAGTTACACCACAAATCCACCACCGCAAGATCATAGAAAGAGGAAGAAGAAGGACCTTCGCTGAATCATTCTTGGATACGAAAGATTCCACGAAGATTGCTGGATTGCGTTTCGTTTCGTTCTCTGTTTTGAAATCACAGGTATACTCACCTTCTTCTTCCTCTTACACAAATTTTTTCGCGAGTGTCTTTTGTAGATCTAGGTCAAACGGCTTCAATTTTGGAAAATCCAAGCTCATCTTCGAAATCAACATGAGAAGAGGATGATTTTGCGTGTTTTTTTTTAAGAAACGGTGGAGGTTTAGATTCCGACGCGGTGGCGCCACCACCGGCCACCACGTCGGAATGAACAATCTCGTCGGAGAAGACGAAGCCCTTGCAGAGCTTCTCTCTCTGTTTCTTTACATGTTAGAGAGAGAAATTGTGGGAAGAATGGGTAAAAAACCGGTTCACTAGTTTATATAGGACTGTGAACCGGTTCAAACCGGTTCTTGACCCTACCCGACCCATTCCTTTTGGTTTTGAGCCCAATAGCTGTGTTTGCCATGCCTGCGTGATATTCTGCTACTCACACCCCCCTGTCCTGCATGTTTCTTGCTGTTCTTTTGCTATTTGCACCCTTACCTGTCCAATTTTCTTCACAAAAATTCTTGAATCTTTTTCTATGTGTTCTTGATATTTTCCTTAACATTTTTGTGATCTTTTTTGTGCTAAAGCCTGTGAAAAATATTTGAAGCATTTTTTTTCCTTATTTTTGTTAGAATTAGTAATTTTCTTGCACTTTTTAGTCCAAAAAACCTTTAAAAAAATTCCAAAGAAATTCATGTGCGTTTCTTGATAATTTTGTGACCTTTTAGTGTTAATTTTACATAATGAAAATTGGTAAAAGATAATGTGGTGGTTCTCTTACTATTTTTGTGATATTTTGTGCTAAAAATGAATGAAAACTTGCTTGATTTCAATCCCAATTGCTTGATGAATATTGGTGACCTATACCACTTGATTTCATGGAGTTTTAGCTGCTGTTTGTGTTTGACATTGTTGCATAATTGTGAATCTTGGTAGGTTGCTTAGTTTATAAGTCACTTGTGTAAATAAATAATGTAAATGTGCTTAGGTTTGCTTCTAAAATGTCAAGTTAGTCATGTTGCCTAAATTCCCATTCCAAAATTTGATTCTAAACCTTTAAAAGTGTATTGGAATGTGAGAATTATAGGTCGCATGAACCTTGCACTTTATGAACAAATTTTAGTCATGTTTGCACTCATTTTGCCTTTATTTTGGTTTGTTTTCCATCCTTTATGTTATAGTGTCTTTCTTGCTTTATTTCTTTTGATATTGCCTTATGCTACTAACCATTTCATTTCATGTCTCATATTCATCATAAGCATCCACACTTCATATTCCTCTCCGTCTTATTTCTTGCACTTTAAGTTTCAATTTCATGCAAAATTAGAATGTAAACACTTAGGAGTTTTGTAATATTTTCCTTTATGCACTTTTAATTTCTTGGCAAAGAGGCCATAGAATGTATCTAGGGTATGATGTAAAGGACAATGGACTCTAATGATGTACACCGACACAAGCACCGACACATGCACACACTTCACTTTAGATAAATAGCTAGAATATGCATGTTTAGATGTATGTTTAGGATTGTATGTTTAGATGAATGCCTAGGATTTATACTTAGAAAAAATCATTTTCCAAAAAAATATGAACAAACTTCACTCAAATCATTTTTGAAATAAACCTTGGGATCAAAATCCCATTGTATTTTCCTTTTTCATTTTTTTAATCAAATTTCAATGAAAATAATCATGTTTGACTTTCTTTTGCAAATCACTAATCGAACTCCACTTTTTTCTTAAGTCTCAATGCTCATGAAGCCTCTCAATCTCCATTCTTCAAAATTCCAATTTTCAAACTTAAAATCAACCAACAAAAACAAAAACATTTTTTTGGAAGAGAACTACGGTGGATTTGATCCCTTAAACGGGTACGTAGGCAAGGAACAAAATTCCTTCAATTCAACTAAAATAAAAATCCAAAAACATTCTTCTCCCTCCAATTCTTCACTTAGCAAACTTTAGGTGTAAATATCATTTTTCAAATAGCATTTAAAAATAAAGCGCGCACGTAGAAATTAAAGACGGTTCCTATAGGATACTATAGTCGTTATGGGTGCCTAACACCTTCCCGTAGCGAAAACAACTCCCGGACCTCGATTCTCAAGGGTTTTGCTTACTTTTTCCCTTCCCAAGAAAAAATAAGATATCACCGGTTTAAAAGGTTCAAACGTTATCAATGTTTGACACCCGAAAAACCAAGATAAAACAGCTGGCGACTTCACTGGGGAGATTCGAGAGTTACGCCTAGTCTTTATTTCCACGCTTGTGCTTGTATTTTTACTTGCTTCTTTTACTTGCTTTCCTATGTGAATAAATATTTAAATTCTTGCAAACGTGTGGGGTGAGAATATCAAAAGTCCTGCACCCGGGCTGAGTGAACTTAGGATTTAGGAGGGATATAATCGACAATCCATTCCGGGGGTTGCCTCGTGTTTTGGATTATGCGATCAATCCCACATAGCTGAGGCATTTTGGGGGTGATGTTGTCGGCGCGTGTTGTCGCGTTTAGGCACTTTACTTCTAATTGTTCTATGACGCTATGAACCGTAGATAACCGAACCCTTCCATGGCCATTTTCTAGGACGTAGTGCGGAGGCTAAACCGAGTGTTGTCTCGAGTTTTAGTCGTCACGCGATGCTACACTCAAGTTAGACCTTCTTACGCATAATCATGGAGCGAGTGTTGTCTCGTGACACCATGATATACGTCAGAGAGGTTGCAACTTGGGAACCTTTTTTAGAACCCGGTTACTATTTTCTAAAGCCCTAGATTCACCGGACGCCGTGTCCACCCATGACTCCTCGACTTTGAACTTCAACCCACCATGTTTTCTCCGAACTTGAACATAAACATGCATTCATGCATACATGCATACATGCATAAACTTTTTCCATGCATTGTTATCGAAGGGCTTAGACAAGTTGAATTTGTAAACATTGTAGGAATGAAGAGGACTAATTCCTACAAGTTCAAGGAAGTGGATTTGACTAGTTTGAGAGATTTGGCACTCAAGATTGAGGATCCGACTGGTTTCCGACGTCGTTACGGGGCTTTACTTACTATTCTCCAGACTAATGTGGATGAGAAGCTTGTGCACACTCTGGTGCAATTCTATGATCGGGACTATCGGTGCTTCACTTTTCCGGACTTTCAGCTGGTGCCTACTCTAGAGGCTTATTCTTCCTTGATGGATCTGTCTATTGCTAAGGGGGTACCTTTCTCAGGACTTGAGCCTCCTCTTACTCCATTGGTTATTGCTAAGGATCTCTATCTCAAGACCACCGATGTTTCCAAGAATCTTGTCACTAAGGCACGCATCCGAGGGTTCACTTCAGAGTATCTTCTTGGGAAAGCCAACCTCAAGACCACTTGTCAGGACACTCTCGAGGCTATTCTTGCACTTCTCATCTATGGGCTTATTCTCTTTCCGAATCTTGATGGCTTCGTGGACATGAATGCTATTATGATCTTCCACTCCAAGAATCCGGTTCCTACTTTGCTAGCTGACACATACCATGCTATTCATGATCGTTCCGGCAAGGGTCGCGGATACATTCTTTGTTGTGTGCCTCTCCTCTATAGGTGGTTTATTTCGCACCTTCCGGAGTCTTTCCACACCAATCCGGAGAATTGGTCTATTTCACAGAGGATCATGGCTCTCACTCCTAATGAAGTGGTTTGGCTCACTCCCGCTTCAAGAGTTAAAGAAATCATCTTTGGTGGTGGAAAGTTTCTTAATGTACCTCTTCTTGGTACCCGGGGTGGAATTAACTATAACCCGGAGCTCGCCTTGCGACAATTTGGTTTCCCGATGAAAGAAAAACCCATCAATCTTGCTACAGCTCCTTACTTCTTTCACTACTCCAATGCTCCCACAGGCATAAGAGAGGATTTCATAGGAGCTTGGTCCAAGCTTCGGAAGAAAGAGGTGAAGCACATGGGTGTAAGGTCCGGTGTTGCTCATGAGGCCTATACACAGTGGGTAATAAACCAAGCTGTGGAGATTGGTATGCCTTACCCCCCTATGAGATATGTGTCTGCATCTGTTCCTACGATGCCTTTGCCTCTACCCCCACCTACACAGGAGATGTATCAGGAGCATCTAGCTATGGAGAGTCGGGAGAAGCATCAGTGGAGGGCTAGATACTATGAGGCTGAGAACTTGATCATGACCTTGGATGGAAAGGGTGAGCAGCAGACTCATGAGGTCTTGACACTGAAGAAAGAGTTAGCTAAGGCTAAGAGAGAGATTGAAGAGAAGGATATGTTGCTTATGAGAGACTCTAAGAGGGCTAGGGGTGCCCGTGACTTCTATGCACGATACTGCAGCTATGAGTCTGAGTCTGAGGATGACGCTTCCACTTCCTGTGCTTGAGGATCTCCATTTCCAGTTGTTATTTCCATTTGTTTATATTGAAATTGTCTTGTAAAACTATATGTTGGTTGTTTGTTTCCCGTTCATGTTAATTGTTGTTTAGTAATGTTTACAAGTTTATAATTTGTCTAAAAACCCTTCGATAACACAAAAAGAGTCTTTTTTGCATATGCATTAACACATTTCATGCATCATATGCATTCATCGGTCACAAAAAACTTCTCTCGTGCTCATTGCCTCCTGGTTTTGTCCGACGCAGTCTGAAAAGTGGCTCGTGTTCGCAAAGTCTACCAACCAGATAGAATTCATCAAACAAGATTTCACAAGAGAAGGATTATGGCTAACTTTGAAGAAGAAAATGCTCAGCTCCGTGCCGAATTGGCTGCTATGAAAGAAGACTTGGCTAAGGCTCATGACACTATGTCTGCTTTGCTGGCTGCACAAGAACAACCAGCCACTTCTGTTCCAGTTACTGCTGAGGTGATTCCCTCTATCCCATTGTCTACTGTGGCTACTGATGCTCGTTTTGTTATGCCCAACGGCCGTCCTTATGGTCTCTCGGCTTACTATTCTCCTAATACTGCTGCTGGTGTCTCTGGTTTTGCTGGTCAAGGACAGATTCCTGTGTCCACTGCTATGCCTCAGGTAACTACTGTTGTTACCGACCCTATTGTACACACTGTGCAACAGGTGATTGATGTTGACACTCCGCGTGGACAAGGTCCCGCAATGGAAACTATGAAGAGACAATTGAGGGAGTTGGCTGGAGAACTCCGTGAGGTCAAGGCTAGCCGTGGAAACAATGGTGTTCCTGCTAAGGCTCGTGATCTATGCTTGGTATCCCGATTTGAGGTTCCTAAGAAATTCAAAGAGCCAGAATTCGACAAATACAATGGAACTTCTTGCCCACACAACCATGTTATCCGGTACGTCCGAAAGATGGCTAACTACGCAGATAATGATGCACTGATGATCCACTGCTTCCAGAGTAGCTTGACAGATGACGCGGCAGATTGGTACACTAGTTTGAGCAAAGACAACATCCATACTTTTGAGGAACTCGCTGCTGCTTTCGAAGGTCAATATGAATTCAATACCCGTCTGAAGCCAAATAGGGACTCTCTTAAAGCCCTATCTCAGAAATCAGATGAAACCTTCCGTGAATATGCTCAGAGATGGAGAGGGGCAGCTGCCCGTGTTTCTCCTCGACTTGATGAGGAAGAATTAACACAGACATTCCTGAAGACCCTGAAGAAGGAATATAAGGAGAGAATGATAGTCTCTGCTCCAAACAACCTCTCTGATATGGTCACAATGGGAACTCGTCTAGAGGAGGCTGTTAGAGAAGGCATCATTGTTCTTGAGAAGGGTGAATCTTCAACCAGTGCACCAAAGAAGTATGGTAATGGCCACCATAAGAGGAAAGAATCTGACGTGGGGATGGTATCTGGTAACCCATCTGCAGCTGCTACACAATTACCTCTGCCTTATCACTACATGCAATACTCTCAACATCCTTTCTTCCCACCATTCTACCAACAGTATCCTCTGCCACCGGGCCAACCACCAGTGCCCGTCAATGCTATTGCACAGCAAGTACAACAACAGCCTCCTGCTCAACAGCAACGGCAGCAACAACAGGGTCCCCGACCCAAACCTTCTTTTCCACCAATACAAATGCAGTATGGTGAGCTGCTCCCAACTCTACTTGCTAAGGGACACTGTGTCACTAGACCAGGCAAGCCTCCGCCTAATCCATTACCTCCCAGGTTCCGTCAGGATCTAACATGTGAATTCCACCAGGGTGCTCAAGGCCACGATGTTGAAGGTTGCTTTGCTCTGAAATATATTGTGAAAGACCTGATAGAAAAGGGACGGTTGACTTTTGAGAATAGTGTTCCTCATGTTCTTGACAACCCGCTTCCAAACCATGCCGCTGTTAACATGATCGAGGCCTTCGAAGGAATCCCTGTTCCTCAAGAAGAGCCCATGTTGGATGTCCGCAATGTCGTTACTCCCTTGGTACCACTTCATGCCAAGCTTTGTCAAGCTTCACTGTTCAATCACGATCATGCTTCCTGTTCAGAATGTCTCCAAACTCCTATGGGCTGTCGTGTGGTGAGAAATGATATCCAGAGTCTGATGGATGACAAATACTTGATTGCCAGTGATGTATGTGTGATTGTGCCAGTATTCCATGATTCTCCTGTTGAAAGTGCATCTCATACAAAGAATGTTGAGCCTTTGGTGATCAGGTTACCTGGTCCGGTATCTTATACCTCTACCAAAGCAATTCCTTACAAGTACAGTGCAACCATGATTGAGAATGGAGTGGAGGTGCCTCTGATATCCCCAGCTGCAGTTGACAATGTCGCCGGTGAAATTACAACTCTGAGAAGTGGAAAAGTCCGTCCACCCTTGTTTCAAAAGAAGGTGGTGACACCTATTGCCACGATAACTCCACCAGTTGTTCCTCCTGTTGACAAGAACACCAGCCCGGCAGGCCAATCTATTGAAGAGTCCAACCTGGACGAAATCCTGAGGCTTATCAAGAAGAGTGACTATAAGATTGTTGACCAACTGCTGCAAACTCCATCAAAGATATCCATCCTGTCTCTGCTCATGAGCTCAGAAGCTCATAGGAAAGTATTAATGAAGATACTGGAGCAAGCTTATGTTGACCACGAAGTCTCTGTGGATCAGTTTGATGGGATAGTGAGTAATATTACTGCCTGCAACAACTTGGGGTTTGGTGACGATGAGCTCCCCGAAGCAGGGAAACACCACAACTTGGCTCTGCATATCTCAGTACATTGTAAATCTGACATGATATCCAATGTGTTGGTGGACACTGGATCGTCTCTGAATGTAATGCCTGAATCCACACTAAGGCAACTGAGCCATCACGGAATTTCTCTGAGGGGTAGCAGCTATCTGGTTAAAGCTTTTGATGGATCCCGCAAAGATGTTCTTGGGGAAGTAGACTTGCCAATTACCATTGGTCCGGAGACATTTCAAGTTACTTTCCAGGTCATGGACATCAACGCTTCGTACAGCTGTCTCCTCGGAAGACCGTGGATTCATGACGCTGGGGCAGTCACGTCTACTTTGCATCAAAAGCTCAAGTTCATGAGGAACGGTAAGATTGTCACTGTACATGGTGAAGAGGCATATCTGGTTAGCCAAGTGTCATCTTTCTCTTGTGTTGAAGCAGGGTCCGCTGAAGGGACGTCGTTTCAAGGCTTGACTGTGGAGGGTGCAGAACCCCGAAGGGCTGGTGCTAGTATGGCTTCGTTGAAAGACGCTCAGAAGGCTGTTCAAGAAGGGCAGGCTGCCGGCTGGGGAAAAGTGATTCAGATCTTGGAAAACAAGCGCAAAGAAGGCCTGGGATTCTCCCCAACCTCTGGAGTTTAAACGGGAACTTTCTACAGTGCTGGGTTCATCAACGCTATTACTGAAGATGCTGCTGGAGGTAGTCACGTGCCTACATTTGTTGTACCAGGAGGCACTGTGAGAAATTGGGAGGCCATTGATGTTCCTTTAGTCATGCATGCTTCCATGTAATGTGTCTTGTTGCTCATGTTTTTCTTTGTTTTCAAAATAACAATCCTTTCGCTCTGCCCAAGGCGAAAGTGATATCATTGTAAGGGCATGTTTGTTTCGGCATTGCCGTTATCAATAAAAGTTGTCGTCTTTTTCGCGACTCTTTATTTTTTTTACTTTTTAGTGCCTTTTTCTTGGAAATAATGGTAATGCCAGAAAAAGCCAAAACATCTGTGTTTTCTTATTAATTTTAAAAATCTGCATGAAAAAAAAAACATTTTTCTAAAAATCATCCCAATCATATTATGCAGATTGAACCACAATAAACCCGTTGAACACAGTGACCCTATGGTTCCTCCAAATTTTGAATTCCCTGTATATGAAGCTGAAGATGAGGATGATGATGAAGAGATACCGTATGAGATCACTCGACTGCTTGAGCAAGAAGGAAAAGCCATTCAGCCTCACCAGGAAGAAATTGAACTTATCAACCTGGGTACTGAAGAGAACAAGCGAGAGATCAAGATTGGTGCTGCACTTGAGCCAGAAGTGAAAAGGAAGATCATTCAGCTTCTCCATGATTATCCAGATGTCTTTGCATGGTCCTATGAAGATATGCCGGGTCTAGATCCCAAGATTGTGGAGCATCGGATACCGACAAGACCTGAATGTCCTCCTGTCAAGCAGAAATTGAGAAGGTCTCGTCCAGACATGGCTCTTAAGATCAAGGCTGAAGTGCAGAAGCAAATTGATGCGGGTTTCCTCATGACAGCTGAATACCCTGAGTGGATTGCCAACATCGTACCAGTACCAAAGAAAGATGGGAAAGTTCGAATGTGTGTTGATTACAGAGATTTGAATAAAGCCAGTCCGAAAGATAACTTCCCATTGCCTCATATTGATGTGCTTGTTGACAGTACTGCTCAATCCAAAGTGTTCTCTTTCATGGATGGTTTCTCTGGTTATAACCAGATACAGATGTCACCTGAAGATAGAGAAAAGACGTCCTTCATCACTCCATGGGGAACATTCTGTTATAAAGTGATGCCGTTCGGCTTGATAAACGCTGGTGCCACCTATCAAAGGGGTATGACCACTCTGTTTCATGACATGATTCACAAAGAGATTGAAGTATATGTTGATGATATGATTGTGAAGTCAAGTGATGAAGAGCAGCATGTTGTGTATTTGAAAAAGATGTTTGAAAGACTAAGAAAGTACAAGCTGCGGTTGAATCCTAATAAGTGCACATTTGGTGTGAGATCTGGAAAGTTGCTAGGCTTCATTGTCAGCCAAAGAGGCATTGAAGTTGATCCTGACAAAGTTCGAGCTATCAGAGAGATGCCAGCCCCTCAAACTGAGAAGCAAGTCAGAGGTTTCCTCGGACGTCTGAATTATATTTCAAGATTCATATCTCACATGACTACTACTTGTGGTCCAATTTTCAAATTACTCAGAAAGAATCAGCCTATTGTATGGAATGATGAATGTCAGGAAGCTTTTGATAGCATTAAAGAATACCTGTTGGAGCCACCTATCCTTGTCCCGCCGGTGGAAGGAAGGCCTTTGATTATGTATCTGTCAGTGTTAGATGATTCAGTGGGCTGTGTTCTCGGTCAGCAAGACGAGACTGGTAAGAAAGAGCATGCTATCTACTATCTGAGCAAGAAGTTCACCGACTGTGAGACTCGGTACACAATGCTTGAAAAGACTTGTTGTGCTTTAGCGTGGGCTGCCAAACGCCTGCGTCATTATATGGTGAATCATACAACTTGGTTGATATCCCGAATGGATCCAATCAAGTACATCTTTGAAAAACCTGCTGTTACTGGAAAGATTGCGCGTTGGCAAATGTTGTTGTCTGAATACGATATTGTGTACAAAGCTCAGAAAGCAATCAAAGGAAGTGTCCTTGCTGAGCATCTTGCGTGTCAACCTCTTGATGATTACCAGCCGATTAAGTTTGATTTCCCTGATGAAGAGATTATGTATCTGAAAGTAAAAGACTGCGAAGAACCACTGATCAATGAAGGGCCGGATCCCAATAGCAAGTGGGGACTGGTGTTTGATGGTGCTGTTAATGCTTATGGTAAAGGAATTGGGGCCATCATTGTAACTCCACAGGGGCACCACATTCCTTTCACTGCTCGAATAACTTTTGAATGCACAAACAACATAGCTGAATATGAAGCATGCATCTTGGGCATTGAAGAAGCCCTTGATCTGAGAATTAAGCACCTTGACATCTATGGAGATTCTGCACTTGTTATTAATCAGATAAAGGGTGAATGGGAGACTCATCATGAGAAGCTGATCCCTTACCGTGACTATGCAAGACGTCTGTTGACATACTTTACCAAGGTTGAGCTGCACCACATCCCTCGGGATGAAAATCAGATGGCTGACGCTCTTGCTACTCTGTCTTCCATGTTTCGTGTGAATCACTGGAATGATGTGCCTGTGATCAAGGTGCAGCGTCTTGATAGACCCGCTCATGTGTTTACTATTGAAAATATGCCAGATCGAGCTGATAGAGATGTGAATGATAAAAAGCCTTGGTATTACAACATCAAACAATTCTTGCAGAATCGTGAATATCCACCTGGTGCTTCCAACAGGGATAAAAAGACTTTGAGAAGATGGGCTAGCAGATTCCTTCTGGACGGAGAAATCCTATACAAGAGGAACTATGACATGGTCTTGCTGAGATGTGTTGACAAACAAGAAGCTGAGAAGTTGATGCATGATGTACATGACGGTACTTTTGGAACCCATGCTTCGGGCCACATCATGTCAAGGAAATTGTTAAGAGCCGGCTATTACTGGATAACTATGGAGCGTGACTGCCATAAACATGCTAAGAGATGCCACAAGTGTCAAATCTATGCTGATAAGATTCATGTGCCTCCACATGCTCTCAATGTTATAACTTCCCCATGGCCTTTCTCTATGTGGGGCATTGATATGATCGGAAGAATTGAGCCAAAGGCTTCCAATGGACATCGTTTCATTCTAGTGGCAATTGACTATTTCACCAAGTGGGTTGAAGCTGCTTCCTATGCAAATGTGACCAAGCAAGTGGTTGTCAAGTTTATCAAGAATAACATCATCTGTCGATATGGTGTTCCCAACAAGATCATCACTGACAATGGTTCCAATCTGAACAATAGTATGATGCAAACTTTATGTGAAGAATTCAAAATTGAACATCACAACTCTTCTCCTTATAGACCTCAGATGAATGGTGCAGTTGAGGCCGCTAACAAGAACATCAAGAAAATTGTTCAGAAGATGGTCACTACTTACAAAGACTGGCATGAAATGCTACCTTTTGCCTTGCATGGTTACCGTACTACAGTACGCAGTTCAACCGGGGCAACTCCTTTCTCTCTTGTGTATGGTATGGAAGCAGTTCCCCCTCTGGAAGTGGAGATTCCATCTCTTCGAGTAATCATGGAAGCAAAATTAACTGAGGCTGAATGGTGTCAAAGTCGGTATGATCAATTGAATCTGATTGAGGAGAAGCGTATGGATGCTATGGCTCATGGACAGTTGTATCAAGTGCGAATGAAGAATTCTTTTGACAAGAAAGTCCGACCTCGAGAATTCAAGGAAGGCGAACTTGTATTGAAAAGAAGGATAAACCAGCAACCCGACCCAAGGGGCAAGTGGACACCTAACTATGAAGGTCCTTATGTTGTCAAGAAGGCTTTCTCTGGTGGTGCTTTGATTCTTACACACATGGATGGTGTTGAACTCCCAAATCCTGTTAATGCCGATATAGTCAAGAAATACTTTGTCTAATAAGAAAAGAACAGCGTGGTAGGTCGAAAACCCGAAAGGGCGGCCTAGGCAAAAATGCGCTTCCCGGTGGATCGAAAACCCGAAAGGGCGATCCTGGCAAAAGTTAGGGACAAAAAAAATGAATATGAAAAAGCTCGCTGAGATTGTACGCAACTCAGGCAAGAATGAGCGCCTCGATGAGCCGAAAACCCGAAAGGGCGGTTCATGCAAAAAGGAGGTTGACAATGAAAGACAAGTAACTATATCTGGCAAATCACCATCACCCTTGGGGCATCTACAACTGTCAATGATCGTCTTCATCAGAGGCTTCTGTACTTGTGAATTCAAAATTTCTATGAAATGTAGTGGTCATCGTGTTCAATGTATCACCAACCAATAAAATTACCATTTTTCCAAGCTTTGTAAATCCGTGGAGTTATGCCTTTGGCTGACTCTCACTCTTATACATCATTTTAAGCCTGTGCTATTGTTTGAAACTCTATTTTTCTTTCTACTTTCAATGCTATATATGAAATATTTTCTTTCCATTTGATAATACCAATGTCTGAAACAAACATCTTTTGAAAAATCGAAAAATCTTTTTCTGTCTATTTTGAAAGCAAACCCGAGCAACAGGGTACATTTCAATGAAACATGCATGAATAAATGAGTGTCAATGTCTATTTCAATACATGTTACAAGCAGGTTACTCCCCAGGATGATCTGTGGTCAATGGCAAGAATGAAAAAACAAAATGAAAAATTGAAAAAAATGAAAGTGAAAAGCTCGCTAAGTTGAAAACCCGAAAGGGCGGCTTAGGCAAAAATGAGCACCCCGCTGATTGACAACCTATGAAGGCAATTCAGGCAAAAATGGGGCAATAAAAAGAATCTATTCCCCGGTGAATCGAAAACCCGAAAGGGCGGTTCAGGCAAAAATGGGGTTTGAAATTGAAAAATGAAAGGATGAAATATTAAAAAGCATTGACCACAGATGCGAACATCCAATGTTTACCCAGCACTGACACGCCTAGCAGCGGCGACCTGTATCCAAGAACTTTCCAAAGGTCCCTCCTTTACAAGTTTTATTGCCTTCAGCCATGGTTTCGATACGTCTCTCAACGACGGTCTCTCCAAAGAGGTTTTCCCCTGTGAATATGTTGCAGCACGAGCCACTACGTGCCCAACCTTCCAATGTTTTGTCTGCCTTTGTGAAACTTCTCTGTCAAGTTACAAACCAATCATGCATTTCAAGCATTCATACATGCATAATCATGCATTTTATGTGCTCATACATCCAATAATCTTGCTATACCATACATACATGTTGCATATCCAACTGTCAACTGTCAAATTCAATGTCAATTTCAATTTCAATTCCAACTGTCAATTTCAAATCATTTCAACTGTCAAATTCGATGCAATCTCAACTCTCAAATTCCAATGTCAATTCAATCCAATCCTAATTCGAAGCAATTTCCAATCTCAATTTCAATTCAATGTCAAATTCGAAGCAATTTCAATTCAATGTCAAATTCGAAGCAATTTCAATTCAAATGTCAAATTCGAAGCAATCTCAATTTCAATTTCAAATCAATCTCCAATTTCAATCCAATCTCAATGTCAATGTCAATGTCAATTTTTCAATTCAATTCCAATCCAATCTCAATGTCAATTGCAACTCTCCAATTCAATGTCAGTGTCTATGTCTCAATCCAATTCCAATTTCCAATGTCTCTTTCAATTTCAACTCTCAATCCAATGTCAGTGTCTATGTCTCAATCCAATTCCAATTTCCAATGTCTCTTTCAATTTCAACTCTCAATCCAATGTCTATGTCTATGTCTCTGCTCAATCTCAACTTTCAACCTCTCTTTCAATATCAACTTTCAATCCAATTCAAATCAATGTCAATTTATTCTCAATTTGCTCTTGGGCCAACAAAAATGGTCATGTCTACTTCCAAATCAAGTCAACAACAATTTACCCTCAATTGGTATCTTGTTAAACCAGACTTCCAACATATCTTGTTACTGGTCAAGTGCCAGGTTCGATCCAAAAAGAACCACTTGTACCTGCTTATATGCCTATGCTTCCGGACAAACGACAAGTTCGATCTGAAGAACAGTTTGTACCCAGCTTATGCTTTGATATCGGTCAAACGGCAAGTTCGATCTGAAGAACAGTTTGCACCTTCCCACATGACGTGGTGATAATCCAACAAACAAGTTCGATCCAAAGAACAGTTTGTATCTACCCTCTTGTCTATGTCTCCAGCCAAACAGCCGGTTCGATCCAAAAGAACAGTTTGTGTCTGCCTATCTGTTTGTATCTTCAATTAAGTGTCAAGTTCGATCCAAAGAACAGCTTGTATCTGCCTATATGTCTATGTTTTCGGTCAAGTGCCAAGTTCAATCCCAAGAACAGCTTGCACCTATCTCTTGCTTTGTATTCCTTGGTCAAGTGGCTAGTTCGATCCAAAGAACAACTTGTACCCTATTTTCTATCCCCTGGTTTGTCCACCCTGTCAATGTCCATCTAAATCCCCAGTGACATGACATGTTCCATAGACTCCAGTTGTTTGTCGTGCATTCATAATCAAAGTATTGCATGGCATTCATATTTTTGAAAATCTGAAAGCGTATTTTTATGTCCAAAAGCAGTGCAGATGTTAATATTTAAGTATCTTCGTCCCGTCAACTCTAAGACTTCGTCTCTTGACTCTCCGGACAAAGAAACTTAAATAGGGGCAGCTGTTACACCCTAATTTTGGACCTAAAAATACTAATCAATTTTTCCTTTCTTGCATTTCAAGTCATTTGATATGTCTCTGATCAATTGCATCTTTCTATGCATTCTATTTCAATGTTATTTGCAAAATCCACATGCAAGGGTATTTTAGTCATTTCCTATGTCAAACTTCTCTCAGTCTTTCAAAATTTTGTTTGAGCCCTTTCAAGTAGTTTGGATCAGTCTCTGTTTCATTCTATGTCAAAATCCATTTTAAAAAAATTGCATTTGAAGTCATTTTGAGTCAGTTTTGCCCCTAGGGGCATTTTAGTCTTTTCATGTGTTGAAGCCCTGTTTAAATCCTAAAAATTGTCTCTGAGTCTTTTTATTTTTGCTTGTATGAGTCTTTGCTTCAATTTCTTGTTAAAAATCCATTTTTAATCTGTATCTGAGTCATTTTCAGTCGTTTTAGCCCCAGGGGCATTTTGGTCTTTTCACACGAAATTTCGGCGGAGAGAGGTTACTTTAAAGTACCTCATTTAGGCCATTGGTTCATTTTAGTCCGTTTTGTCAATTTTAATCGTTTCACTTTACGTTATTTGCCGGTTACCAATTTTAATTCATTTTATTTTTATTTTTATTTTTAGTCCTAAAATTCCTAAAAAAATTGCATTTTAGTCCTTTTTGTCCAAGTCATCAGGTCTGTACACATGTCAGTTTCTCATTTGTCCATTTGTCCAAGAGTTTGTTACAAAGTTATGCCACATGTCATTTTCTTATTTGTCCAGATTGCACAAGTCATCACTTATAAAAAGCCAACTCATCACAGAGACCCACACACACAGTGCCATATCACAACAGAATCAGAAACAGATTTTCGTTTTCTCTCTCTCCAGAAAACAGATCAAACCATCAAAATCCACATGAACTTGATGAATTTCATCAAGAACACGTGAACACAAAACCATAACAAACTTTTCCAGAATTCAATCTCTCATCAACACACAATCATCATCACTGAACACTATCACCAAATCCACAAAAAACCACATCAAATCGTGATCAATTTCATCACAACACAAAAAAATTCGAAGCAAAACTCAACAAGATTCGCGAACAACACAAATCGATCACAGCCATACCAGAATTGAAATCGAAGAAGATTTGAGCGAATTTCTTCGCAATTCTCAGAGATTCAATCGAATCTTCATCATCGAATTGCCTCTTTCTGCAATTCCAGCACAAAATTTCTGTACGATCACAGAAAGAGGAGGTTGAGAAGAGAAAAAGAGGTGTCGAAGGAAAATTGATCAGAGAACACGAAGAAGAAAAGGATCAAGCTCAACAAGAAGCAGATTCAACAAGATCGAATCAGTTACACCACAAATCCACCACCGCAAGATCATAGAAAGAGGAAGAAGAAGGACCTTCGCTGAATCATTCTTGGATACGAAAGATTCCACGAAGATTGCTGGATTGCGTTTCGTTTCGTTCTCTGTTTGAAATCACAGGTATACTCACCTTCTTCTTCCTCTTACACAAATTTTTTCGCGAGTGTCTTTTGTAGATCTAGGTCAAACGGCTTCAATTTTGGAAAATCCAAGCTCATCTTCGAAATCAACATGAGAAGAGGATGAGTTTGCGTGTTTTTTTTTAAGAAACGGTGGAGGTTTAGATTCCAACGTGGTGGCGCCACCACCGGCCACCACGTCGGAATGAACAATCTCGTCGGAGAAGACGAAGCCCTTGTAGAGCTTCTCTCTCTGTTTCTTTACATGTTAGAGAGAGAAATTGTGGGAAGAATGGGTAAAAAACCGGTTCACTAGTTTACATAGGACTGTGAACCGGTTCAAACCGGTTCTTGACCCTACCCGACCCATTCCTTTTGGTTTTGAGCCCAATAGCTGTGTTTGCCATGCCTGCGTGATATTCTGCTACTCACACCCCCCTGTCCTGCATGTTTCTTGCTGTTCTTTTGCTATTTGCACCCTTACCTGTCCAATTTTCTTCACAAAAATTCTTGAATCTTTTTCTATGTGTTCTTGATATTTTCCTTAACATTTTTGTGATCTTTTTTGTGCTAAAGCCTGTGAAAAATATTTGAAGCATTTTTTTTTCCTTATTTTTGTTAGAATTAGTAATTTTCTTGCACTTTTTAGTCCAAAAAACCTTTAAAAAAATTCCAAAGAAATTCATGTGCGTTTCTTGATAATTTTGTGACCTTTTAGTGTTAATTTTACATAATGAAAATTGGTAAAAGATAATGTGGTGGTTCTCTTACTATTTTTGTGATATTTTGTGCTAAAAATGAATGAAAACTTGCTTGATTTCAATCCCAATTGCTTGATGAATATTGGTGACCTATACCACTTGATTTCATGGAGTTTTAGCTGCTGTTTGTGTTTGACATTGTTGCATAATTGTGAATCTTGGTAGGTTGCTTAGTTTATAAGTCACTTGTGTAAATAAATAATGTAAATGTGCTTAGGTTTGTGATAGAAATCTGGCAAGTGTACCAAAAACTATCGAAGTAGTAAAAATATCGATCCACAAGGACTGTGTTAATTTCAATTATAGCAAGCGCGTTATATGTTAGGATGTGTAAAGTTTGTATTTTGTTGCCCTAGGCAGTCAAGATTGGTTTTAATCAGAGTTGATTAAAGTAGAAAGAATTTGAAAGAAAATTATATTGAGATGACTGGTTAAGCCGGTGAATCCACTATTGCTTTATATGAAAAAGTCTACCTCTCTCTACTCTCAATTACTACTCAGTTTTTACGATAAATTAACTAAGTGACTTTGATCAATCTCTCGCATCAAAGTCCTTTCCTAAGTTATAACCCTATTAATCTCTTAACGTGATTGAATAACCGCGGAAGCAAATATTGGAACGTTAATTCATGTATCATAACCCTCAATTTCCTATCTCTAGGTTCCTAGTGTTGAGTTAAACAAAATTACTATTTCAGGATTTAAAAGCTAGGGCTAGTAGTCATTCAATTCCTAAGATCGATTCATGTGATTGCAAGAAGCTAGGGCTAGTAGTCATACAAAACGATAACATGAAAAGCAATAAACACAAGTGATTCTGAATAAAAACTGAATAGCATTGATAATAGAGAGAGTTCAACTACAAAATCATATATTACAAGAGTTTCATCATAGCTTAACCAAACTAAAGGTTTAGCTACTCATAGCTAAACAATCATAAGTATTAACAAGAGAAAACATACATAAATCTAACCAACGGGGTGTTGGTATGAGATTCAGGGCTCGTTCCTTGGTCTCCTGTCGTCCTTAGTGCTCCAAATCGCAATAATAATTCCGTACCAAAACCCTTGCTAGCAGCTGGATATTTATAGAAAGAAATTAGGGTTTCAGAAAAGCCCATCATCGTGCCACGTTGCGGGTTGGTCGTGGCACGATGCTTCATTAATCCTACGTGGCAGCAGACAAAATCAACCATCGTGGCACGTTGCATGTTGCTTCGTGCCACGAAATTTCCAGAGATGAATCTTTGTCCCACGCTTCCTTCAACGTGCCACGAACATAACCAAACGTGGCACGATGCTTTGAGTTTTAGGCAATTTTCCTTGGTTTCTTGAAGTTTCTTCTCTTGAGCTCTTGTTCCTGTTTTGGCTTGATTTCACCATGAATCATTGCAGTTGACTCTCTAAATGCTATAATAAAGACCTAAATATGACTAAATAACTAATGTTGATGCACTGTCATCACAACCCCAAACTTAAACCATTCCTTGTCCTCAAGGAATCAATTTGCAAATGGAAAAATCGCAGTGAGATAACAACTTACCAACCAATGATATGCTTAAAAAGTTCACTCCTTTCCGGTGTAATGATGTACCGGATGCCCAGCTCTTTCCTCCAAATCCACAACTCCACGCAATTGTTTGAATAGGGTCACACAATCATCATGCAGGTCTGCTGTATTACCATAAGCTTGAAAAATTTCTAAACTGTCAATCAAAGTCAGAGTCAAGTACACACTTTTAAGGTCTTTCAAGGTTATAACGGGGCTTAGGTGAAAGGTGGATATAATTTGGGAAGTAGTGTTATAAAACAATGAAGTTAAGCTCATACTACTTGGATACTTTGGTAACAAAACAGAAAACTAATCCTTCCTTTCAAATTGAACACAGAAGAGTACTAGAGAACTTATTCTTTTGAGACATATAAACATTGTTGGTCTCTTAAACAATATTATTTTTTTTTTCTTTTCTTTTTCATTCATTTCATTTTCATTTTTTTTCTTTCTGCACATTTTTAAGTGCTTTTCAAGAGATAAAATACAGAGTTTAGCAATTTTTTTTCTTCTCTTGGTTCTCTAGTACCCCCACCCCAAACTTAGTAAGTTGCTAATTCCAGAAGCAACCCCAAACTTGAACATTTCACAACCTAAAGAGCTTACTTCAAACAAATAATTGGGACATTCATTCTTAAGGTCTTCTAGGTTTGTAATGTGGCTGGTCACCGAACAAAAGTGATCTATACCTAATGGCTCAAATTGGCTTTACAAAGGATAAATAATTCATAAATCAAGGTAGGCTCAAAAAGGCTCAAGGTACCAAGCACTTTGCCTTAGTGTGTACAAAACAAGACCAATTAACAAATAGAGAAATATCGCAAGTTCTAGAAACAGCAGTTGCATGGAACACTCATATATGTAAAATTGGAAAAATAAAAATTTGGCTATGGACCTTACAAGTTGAGATATCTGGGAGTTGTGGCTACCTACTTCCTTTGCCGAACACTTCCCTTTGAGACAATTAGACATCATCCTCCTTGAACTCTTTGGCATATCATTGGTATAGCATTGTTATGAAACTGATAAATTTCCACAAACAAACAGATTCATCAATAATAAACAAAGGAAAGCATCACAAACGGTGGGGATTAAAGTTAAACAAATCACCAACATAATGTTTAAACAGAATAAAAATTACATCAAAATAAAAGAAACAAAAGATAGAAAGCTGAAAATAAAATTGGACTCTAAGTCCATCACTACTCATCCTCATCAGTGGCCTCCGGATCACCCTGCAAGTCAGCATAAAATTCATTCATGCGCTGATCGCTAACTGCCTTTCCTCGAGCGAAGTCGGATCGAAGACGACCCTCTCTCTCACCAGCACGTCTCCTCTGCTCCATAATGTAATCCTCCATGTTGGCCTCAGTGCCAAACCTATCAAAAGTATTGCTCTGAAGGGACCTCTGACGGTGCTGATCAGCAGCAAGAGAAAGCTCCGCTCCAAAGTAAGGACCGTCCACATACAGCTGTGATGATGTATCCTGAGCCCAGCAAGCCATACCTCCTAAGTAGTCCAGCATCATCGGGTGTAGAGGTGGGTATTGAGGCGCATCCTCCTGCATAGGCTGTGCCTGAGATGATCCTCCACGCTCTCTCTGAACCGGTGGTCCCTCATGACCCTTCTTCTTCTCAAACTTCACCATAGCGGTATCATCAATGTCTCCTTTTGACTTTAACATGATGTCCCCATGCTCCTCAGGTACACCCTTAGCCTTGCACAATGCGTTGATCAAACAAACATGCCCCAAATGGACTGAAGTTCCACAATCTGCCATTTGTTGAATGCTTAAATTGATTAAACGCCCAACATTAATCCCATGTCCAAAAATGATCGCCTCCACAATGTATAATCGTTCCATAGGCAATTCAGAAGTAGCGGACACACTCTCCAAAGTAGAATGAATGAATGAAGCCCACGCCTTGTATTGTGGCTTGAGATCCACTACATCCATCCTTGTAGGAAGACCAGTAGCCCTAGACCGCGCATAATCCACTCCCACCTCTCCAATTTCATGCAAAATCTGCATCAGCTCATCATCAGTAGGAAAGTTTCTCTGACTCCTCGACCTCCTCCATTCCACATGACAGCTTCTCGGAGGCTTCAACCCTAGAAGTGCATTGATGGCTCTAGGGCTGTAATCAATCTTCTTTCCCCGTACAAAGGAAACATTATCTTTCCTTCCATAAGCATTTGCAAAGAATTCAAGAGCAATAGTACGATTGCCCTCTTTAGTCACCAAGTTGTTCAAGCTTTTCCACCCAAGGGCATTCATAGTAGTCTCAAATTGTGGATACCTCTGGAGATTGATGAAATCGAACTTACGTTCGCCAGAAAACTTGAATCCTTTGATTTTCTCAAACCGTTCGGCATGCACATCATCTTCAAATTTCTCATAAGTGGGTTCGGATGATTGTTGGGTTGATTGAGTGTTACGGGTTGTTCTAGAACGTTTGTGGGTTGATGAGGCCATTTGAAGGGTTAAGGTAATTGTTTGGATAAAGGGAAAGGGTGAATTTGTGGGTTAGGTTTAGTGAGGGAAAGATTTGGTTGAATAAGGGGTTAAAGATTAATGGGTTGGTGGTATATGTGAGCTAGGTTGTGTAAAGGGGTGATTGGGATGATGAATGGAGGGTTAAGAAGGAATTTGAGAGGATAAAGACAATTAGGGCAAAATTCGGGCAGAGTTTTGGTAAGGGAAAATGAAAGTTGTGCAAAGTTTGTGAGGCATGTTTATATAGGCAAAGAGTCGACGTGCCACGTTGGGTAATTTTCGTGCCACGAATAAGTTTGTAACGGTCAAATGTTTTCAAAACTTCCCACTCACGTGCCACGATTCAGTAAAACGTGGCACGATCATAGCTCTGGGCAGGAACGTGCCACGTTCATAGTCCCATCGTGCCACGTTCATAGTTCTTCCAGCAAACGTGCCACGTTTTGAGAGGGTTCGTGCCACGAACATTCCAGTGGCGAACCATGTTAAAGCTACTCTCAAAACGTGCCACGATGAAGAACCATCGTGCCACGTTGGTCTAGGTTTAGAGAAAAAATTTCTTTTCAGCTTTCTAAAAAAAATATTTTTGCTGTTTTTGGTTTATGAAAATGCAATAAATAAATATTAACAATACCTGAGCGGATCAAAATCCGATGGGTTGCCTCCCATCCAGCGCTTCTTTACCGTCACTAGCTTGACTTATGATGACCCCTAAGGATCGTTCAACACCACTCCCGCTCTATTCTTTGGGAGTTCACCTCCAAGGTATGGTTTCAGCCTTTGTGCGTTTACCTTGAAAGTTTGTTGCTCACCAGGCTTACTGAGCTCCACTGCTCCATAAGGAGACATATCTACAATCACGAATGGTCCGGACCACTTGGATTTTAACTTCCCGGGGAATAACTTCAACCTGGAATTAAACAGCAAAACAAGTTGTCCAATATAAAATTCTCTCCTCACCAACCCCTTGTCATGATACCTCTTAGTTCTCTCTTTGTAAATTACGGCGTTCTCATACGCACGCAATCTCATCTCCTCTAGCTCATTAAGTTTTAATAACCTTTTCTTTCCAGCTAAAGTTTGATCAAAATTTAGGGCTTTGATAGCCCAGTAAGCTTTATGTTCCAATTCAACCGGGAGATGACAAGCCTTTCCGTAAACCAACTGATAAGGGGACATCCCAAGGTGCGTTTTAAACGCAGTTCTATATGCCCAAAGAGCGTCATCTAACTTCCTAGACCAATCTTTCCTAGAAGACGCTACAGTTTTCTCCAAAATTTGTTTCAACTGACGGTTTGAAACCTCCGCTTGACCACTAGTTTGAGGATGATAGGGAGTTGCAACTTTATGTTTGATATTAAACTTTTTAAGCACAGTTTCAAGAAGATTGTTGCAAAAGTGCTTCCCCCCATCACTGATCAAAACTCTAGGGGTTCCAAACCTAGTGAAAATATTTTTCTTCAAGAAATTAACCACAGTTTTAGCATCATTAGCAACACATGGTATCGCTTCAACCCACTTGGTAACATAGTCAACACACACAAGTATATGGAGATAAGAGTAAGAGGAGGGAAATGGTCCCATAAAATCTATGCCCCAACAATCAAAAGGTTCAACTTCAATGATTCCAGTTAGGGGCATTTCATTCCTCTTTGAGATATTACCTGTTCTTTGGCATTCATCACACCTCTTTACGAACTCTTGGCAATCCTTGAAGAGAGTGGGCCACCAGAAACCACTTTGCAAGATTTTCGCAGCGGTTCTTTCCCCACTATGGTGGCCTCCATAAGCTGAGCTATGGCAGTGCCACATGATACTGTTAGCTTCCGTACCTGCAACACAACGTCTAATCAAACCGTCAGCACTTACCTTAAATAAATAAGGATCATCCCACAGATAGTGGTTTGCATCCTTGAAAAACTTTTTCCTTCGGTGCTGTTCCATGTCATCCGGAATTATATTACCGGCCTTAAAATTCGCCATGTCGGCGAACCAAGGCCTTTCTTCAATCGTCATCAGCTTTTCATCCGGGAATTCTGCTGTGATAGCCTTTTCTTTCTTCGTCACCTCCTCATTTTCCAACCTTGAAAGGTGATCAGCTACTACATTCTCCACTCCTTTCTTGTCACGAATCTCGAGATCAAATTCTTGCAATAAAAGGATCCACCTCAACAACCGAGGCTTTGAATCACCTTTTGTCAAGAGATATTTAAGGGCTGCATGATCTGAAAAAATAATGACTTTGGAGCCTATTAGATAAGAACGAAATTTCTCCAATGCAAATATTACTGCAAGCAACTCCTTTTCAGTAGTGGAATAGTTAACTTGATTTTCATTTAAAACCTTGCTTGCATAGTAAATTGCATGGAAAAATCTGTTCTTTCGTTGGCCTAAGACTGCACCAACAGCATAATCACTTGCATCGCACATAAGTTCAAAAGGTAAATCCCAATCGGGTGCAATGATTATTGGTGCAGTCACCAACTTGGTTTTAATCAAAGAAAAAGCATTTAAACACTCAGAATCAAAATCAAAATCATTTTCTTTGACCAAGAGGTTACAAAGGGGCTTAGAAATTTTTGAAAAATCTTTTATAAAACGCCGATAGAAACCGGCATGCCCCAAGAAACTCCTAACTCCCTTAACATTAACAGGTGGTGGAAGTTTCTCTATAACCTCTATCTTTGCTTGATCCACTTCTATGCCTTTAGCACTTATTTTATGTCCCAAAACTATACCTTCGGTAACCATAAAATGACATTTTTCCCAATTTAAAACAAGGTTAGTTTCGATGCATCTTTTTAGTACTTCATTTAAGTGGAATAAGCATTGGTCGAAAGACTTACCAAACACAGAAAAGTCGTCCATGAATACCTCGATGTTCTTCTCTATCATGTCAGAGAAGATGGAGAGCATACACCTTTGGAAGGTCGCCGGCGCATTACACAGCCCAAAGGGCATTCTCCTATAAGCAAATATACCAAACGGACAGGTGAAAGCAGTCTTTTCTTGATCTTCCGGAGCCACTGCAATCTGATTATACCCTGAGTACCCATCCAAGAAGCAGTAAAAGGCTTGACCAGCCAATCTTTCTAGCATTTGATCCATGAATGGTAATGGAAAGTGATCTTTCCTTGTTGCAGAATTCAGCCTCCGGTAGTCTATGCACATTCTCCAACCGGTGACGGTACGTGTGGGTATCAATTCATTCTTTTCATTAGCCACTACCGTCATTCCTCCCTTCTTAGGCACCACATGAACAGGACTTACCCAAGAGCTATCAGAAATAGGGTAAATCATACCTGCATCGAGCAATTTTAATACTTCCTTCTTGACAACTTCCTTCATTGTTGGGTTTAGTCTTCTTTGAGGTTGAACCACAGGTTTGTATTCAGCCTCCATATGTATTTTGTGCATGCAATAGGCTGGACTAATACCCTTTAGATCAGAAATGCTCCATCCCAATGCGCCTTGATTACTTTTCAACACCCTCATTAGTTTCTCTTCCTCTAAAGGTGTCAATGTATTACTAATGATTGCTGGTTTGGAAAAATCTTCACTAAGAAAGACATACTTCAAGTGTGGAGGGAGTTCTTTCAATTCTGGATTTTTTTCTTTTTCATTGTTCAATGTTTCCGATCCCCCATATTTTTCACCAAGTAAGCTTTCAAGTGGTGGGTGGTGCATTTGTTGCTTGCTTGCCTCAAGCTGCTTGATACAATCCTTTACTTCAATATCTTCAGTATCTTCATCATCCTCTATAGAATTAACTAATGTTCTCTCTAGAGGTTGTGTTGGTTGAGGCTTACGAGAGTCATCTTCAATTATCTCATCAACAACATCAATTCGGTAGCACTTAGGATTTTCAGCTTGATGCTTCATGGCTTCAAAAATATTAAACACAACTTGCTCGTTGTGGAATCTCAACATAAGCTGGCCCATTTCAACATCAATCAAAGCTCGACCGGTTGCAAGGAAAGGTCTTCCAAGAATGAGTGGCATGTCTTCATCTTCAGCCATGTCTAGGATTACAAAATCAGCAGGAAATACTAGCTCATTGACCTTAACTAGCACATCTTCAAGTATACCAAAAGGGTAAGAGATTGACCGATCAGCTAGAGTAATGGTCATTCTTGTTGGCTTTGGCTCCCCACATCCAAGCTTCTTCATCATTGAAAGAGGCATCAAGTTGATACTTGCCCCTAAATCACACAACGCTCTACCAATGTCTACCGGTCCAATAGAACAAGGAATAGTGAAAGCACCTGGATCTTTTAATTTGGGTGGAAGTTTCTTTTGAAGAATTGCACTACAATTTTCTGAAAGTGCAATGTTTGCATCATCTTTTGGTTTCCTTCTTCGAGTCAGCAAGTCTTTCATAAACTTAGCATACATGGGCATTTGATCAAGGGCTTCACCAAAGGGAATGTTCACCTGAAGTTGTGAGAAAAGCTCCATGAACTTCTTGAATTGACCTTCCTCCTTCTTCTTCTTTTTGGCTAAGTGAGGGTATGGAAGCTTCACATATGATGGAACAACTTGTGGCTGATCTCCATCCTTCAATATTTGACTCTTAGACTTCCTCAAGATTGAATCTTCATCAATCAATTTCTCACTTTTTTCTCCCTCTATTTTTTTCTTCCTTTCATTTTCAACTACTCCTTGATCATTAACTTTTTCAACTACAACCTCATTATTCTTTTCAACTTCACCTTCTTCTTCTTCCTCCACTACTTCTTCATCACCCTTTTTTGGAACTTTTGGAACTAGAGGTGTCAAGACCTTCTTGCTCCTCAACTCAATAGCATTGCAAGACTCATTTTTAGGGTTGTCTTGTGTGTTACCTGAGAATCCGCCTTTATTTTGTTCAGCCAATTGTTTAGCTAATTGCCCAAGTTGAGTTTCAAGCATCTTCCTGGAGGCTTCATTGTTCTTTCGCTCAGCCTCTTGACTCTTCTTCATTTCTTCAAAGTTGCCTTGAGTCATCTTCATAAAGTTCATCATAGTTTCTTCAAGAGCTGAAGGCTTCCTTTGTTGTTGTGGAGGATTAAGCATCTGAGAGTTCAAAGCATTGTTATTTGAGTAGCTTAGATTTGGATGCTTATTAATGCCTGAATTGTAGTATTGATTCTGCCTTTGATATCCTCCCATGAAGTTAGCTTCTTCACTTGATCCTTCCGGAACACATTCACCATTGGGATGTTCTTCACCGCATAAGTCACATTTGATTGCAGCTACCTGTTGTTGCTTATGAGCCAAAGTGAACCCTTGAAACTCCTTAGTAAGAGCCTCTATTTGTTTGTTCATGGCTGCTTGGTTAGCTAGGATTGCTGTTTGTTCACTTACCCCAAACACTCCTCTTTCCTTCTTCTTAGCTTCAGCACGATATTCATTACTCGCCATATTTTCAATTAAGGCTTGAACTTCATGATCAGTCTTGCTCTTAAGACTTCCTCCCGCGGAAGCATCTAAGAACATTCTAGTGTTTGGTGTTACCCCCTCAGTGAAGATTTGGAGGTATTGTTTCTCGGTGAACTCATGATTAGGGCATCTCTTCAGAAGCAAATTGAATCGCTCCCAAGCATCATACAATGATTCACCTTCTCCTTGCTTGAAGTTAGAGATTTCCATCTTCTTTTCCCAATATTTAGACATAGGGAAATATTTCTCCAAGAACTTCAGCTCTAACTCTTCCCATGTTTGGACAGTCCCGTTTGGAATTGTTAGCAACCAATCTTTTGCTCTTCCCGTCAAGGTGAAAGGGAACAGCCTTAGTTTCTTTTGTGCTTCAGTCACGGTGGCTGGTTGCACACAAAACTCGCAAGTCTCAGCAAAGCGGCTCAAGTGTTCATGAGGACTCATAGCTTCAGTCCCATCGAATTGCTTGTCCCTCAAACCGTTGAGGACAGTTGTCTTGATGTCGAACGCTACGGGGTTAGCTGGTTGAAAAGTGTGGGTCAGTTGACCGCGATGAGTGGCTAACCCGTAGTCTCCAAGCTTAGGTCTTGGTGGTACAACTCCTTCTCCTTCCATAGTTGCAGATTTAGGAGAAGAGATTGTTTCAGATTCACTTGAGAGTTGCTCCGGTATTTGTTCTCGAACACCCGGTGGAACGGATTGAGCTAACCTTTGCGATCGGACAGCTTTCCGAAGCGCTCTAGCAGTCCTTTCAATTTCCGGATCGTACTCTAAGTCGTCAGAGCTCTGTTTACCTCGCATAAACAGCAAATTACCTTAGTAGCACTGCACAACGCAAAGTAATCAAGTGAATATGAAAACAGAAAAATAAAAATTAAAAACAGAAAATTAAATTGCAGAAATCCTAAATTATAACGTAATTGCCTTGTTGAAACAAATCAACAGTCCCCGGCAACGGCGCCAAAAACTTGATAGAAATCTGGCAAGTGTACCAAAAACTATCGAAGTAGTAAAAATATCGATCCACAAGGACTGTGTTAATTTCAATTATAGCAAGCGCGTTATATGTTAGGATGTGTAAAGTTTGTATTTTGTTGCCCTAGGCAGTCAAGATTGGTTTTAATCAGAGTTGATTAAAGTAGAAAGAATTTGAAAGAAAATTATATTGAGATGACTGGTTAAGCCGGTGAATCCACTATTGCTTTATATGAAAAAGTCTACCTCTCTCTACTCTCAATTACTACTCAGTTTTTACGATAAATTAACTAAGTGACTTTGATCAATCTCTCGCATCAAAGTCCTTTCCTAAGTTATAACCCTATTAATCTCTTAACGTGATTGAATAACCGCGGAAGCAAATATTGGAACGTTAATTCATGTATCATAACCCTCAATTTCCTATCTCTAGGTTCCTAGTGTTGAGTTAAACAAAATTACTATTTCAGGATTTAAAAGCTAGGGCTAGTAGTCATTCAATTCCTAAGATCGATTCATGTGATTGCAAGAAGCTAGGGCTAGTAGTCATACAAAACGATAACATGAAAAGCAATAAACACAAGTGATTCTGAATAAAAACTGAATAGCATTGATAATAGAGAGAGTTCAACTACAAAATCATATATTACAAGAGTTTCATCATAGCTTAACCAAACTAAAGGTTTAGCTACTCATAGCTAAACAATCATAAGTATTAACAAGAGAAAACATACATAAATCTAACCAACGGGGTGTTGGTATGAGATTCAGGGCTCGTTCCTTGGTCTCCTGTCGTCCTTAGTGCTCCAAATCGCAATAATAATTCCGTACCAAAACCCTTGCTAGCAGCTGGATATTTATAGAAAGAAATTAGGGTTTCAGAAAAGCCCATCATCGTGCCACGTTGCGGGTTGGTCGTGGCACGATGCTTCATTAATCCTACGTGGCAGCAGACAAAATCAACCATCGTGGCACGTTGCATGTTGCTTCGTGCCACGAAATTTCCAGAGATGAATCTTTGTCCCACGCTTCCTTCAACGTGCCACGAACATAACCAAACGTGGCACGATGCTTTGAGTTTTAGGCAATTTTCCTTGGTTTCTTGAAGTTTCTTCTCTTGAGCTCTTGTTCCTGTTTTGGCTTGATTTCACCATGAATCATTGCAGTTGACTCTCTAAATGCTATAATAAAGACCTAAATATGACTAAATAACTAATGTTGATGCACTGTCATCAGTTTGCTTCTAAAATGTCAAGTTAGTCATGTTGCCTAAATTCCCATTCCAAAATTTGATTCTAAACCTTTAAAAGTGTATTGGAATGTGAGAATTATAGGTCGCATGAACCTTGCACTTTATGAACAAATTTTAGTCATGTTTGCACTCATTTTGCCTTTATTTTGGTTTGTTTTCCATCCTTTATGTTATAGTGTCTTTCTTGCTTTATTTCTTTTGATATTGCCTTATGCTACTAACCATTTCATTTCATGTCTCATATTCATCATAAGCATCCACACTTCATATTCCTCTCCGTCTTATTTCTTGCACTTTAAGTTTCAATTTCATGCAAAATTAGAATGTAAACACTTAGGAGTTTTGTAATATTTTCCTTTATGCACTTTTAATTTCTTGGCAAAGAGGCCATAGAATGTATCTAGGGTATGATGTAAAGGACAATGGACTCTAATGATGTACACCGACACAAGCACCGACACATGCACACACTTCACTTTAGATAAATAGCTAGAATATGCATGTTTAGATGTATGTTTAGGATTGTATGTTTAGATGAATGCCTAGGATTTATACTTAGAAAAAATCATTTTCCAAAAAAATATGAACAAACTTCACTCAAATCATTTTTGAAATAAACCTTGGGATCAAAATCCCATTGTATTTTCCTTTTTCATTTTTTTAATCAAATTTCAATGAAAATAATCATGTTTGACTTTCTTTTGCAAATCACTAATCGAACTCCACTTTTTTCTTAAGTCTCAATGCTCATGAAGCCTCTCAATCTCCATTCTTCAAAATTCCAATTTTCAAACTTAAAATCAACCAACAAAAACAAAAACATTTTTTTGGAAGAGAACTACGGTGGATTTGATCCCTTAAACGGGTACGTAGGCAAGGAACAAAATTCCTTCAATTCAACTAAAATAAAAATCCAAAAACATTCTTCTCCCTCCAATTCTTCACTTAGCAAACTTTAGGTGTAAATATCATTTTTCAAATAGCATTTAAAAATAAAGCGCGCACGTAGAAATTAAAGACGGTTCCTATAGGATACTATAGTCGTTATGGGTGCCTAACACCTTCCCGTAGCGAAAACAACTCCCGGACCTCGATTCTCAAGGGTTTTGCTTACTTTTTCCCTTCCCAAGAAAAAATAAGATATCACCGGTTTAAAAGGTTCAAACGTAATCAATGTTTGACACCCGAAAAACCAAGATAAAACAGGTATAGGTAGATGGCAACGTCACCGCCATATCTCGTCCTTGAAAACCTGAAAGGGTTGGTTCATACCAGCGCCAACCTCTTGACCTTGGTAGTTTTCATTGTGGCGATGTTTCATATTATGGTTCTCCTAGATCTAGTTCTGCTTGTTCGCTGTTTGGACTTCGACTTTGCTTCACGGGTTTGATTGTTGGTTGATGACACTCTGTCATCCTAGTTGTTCTTAGGCATTTTTATGTCATTTTGGGTCATATTCATTGCAATGCATGGAGTTACAAGCTACAAAAGGAAAGAAAATGAAGATTTTGAAAACTGAAAATCGGCCACCGATTTGTAAAATCGGCCACCGATTTTTGCTGCAGTTTTAGGCCATCAGCTTCGAAAAAAATCGGCCACCGATAAGAGAAAATCGGCCACCGATTTTGGCACTTCTGGCACGCGTTTTGGAAAATCGGCCACCGATTTCTGGAGCACGGTGGCCGATTTTTAGCTTCTTATAAATAGAAAAGAGGTGTTTCTGAAGAGAGTATCACGATTTTTGGAGATCAAAAGGCCTAGAAACACATAGGAGAGCGATTTGGAGCAACTTGGATCATCATTGAAGGAGTTTTAACAAGGTTTATTCATGAATTCATCTTGTAATTCTTCTTTTATTGTTTATTGCTCAATTATGTGTAACTAAACCCTCCATTGTTGGGGATGAATAGACCTAGATGAACATGTTTGTTATGACCTAGTTTATTTTATTGATTGAAATTCACATGATTGTTTCTCTTATTTCCGTTCTTAATGCTTTTTATTGTGTCGGCCGCCTTTAAATTGATTTACGGTTTATTTTGTGATACGGAAGTGGAATTGATAAATGTTTTGAAATAAGAGATCCTTGCCTTTGTAATCTAGGAATAGATACAAACCCTTGGAATCATTAAGAGAATTCTTGTTCGTTAATGCTTAACCCTAATCTTCAAATTCACTAAGGAATTAGGTCTTTAGTTTAGGTTTAAAGTTTTTGTCACTAAGGAATTAGGGCAAGAATAAATTAGATAATTCGGTAACAATCATATGAGTCGATTCAATAGTTGAGACTAAGTTATTAGCTTTTCATGGTCATCTAGTGAAATTCATCCCTAGCATCTTTCTCCAATTAATCTTAATCACTTTACTTTCCGTTATTTTCATTATTGCACTAAAAACAAATCTCGTACCTTTTTGTTCAATTAAGTCTTAAATACAATTCGATAGTATAACGCGATCCTCGAGTTCGACACTCGGTCTTACCGTTTTAACTTTACTACTTGAACGGTTTCGTACACTTGCGAAATACGCCATCAAGTTTTTGGCGCCGTGACAGAAACCGAAACAGGTTGACCATCACAAATCAGCCTGTGACGGTGGACAAGTTTGAAATCAATCCCGGTCTATTGCGGGAGTTGAAGGAGAATCAGTATGCTGGAAAGTACAATGAAGATGCCAACAAGCACTTGAAGAGTTTCTTGATACTCTGTGAGACAGCAAAAGTGCAAGGGAACTCTGAGGAAGCAAAAAGACTGAGACTGTTCCCGTTCACTTTAACTGATGATGCATATGAGTGGTTTGATTCCTTACCGGCTGGTAGCATAACAACTTGGAATGAGATAGATGTTGCTGGATTGATGACTGATAGTTTGTGGAAGCTGATTAGTACTGATAAGAATACTTTAGGACATTGTTGTTTGATTAATAGACTATGTCAGGAAGCTCAGGTTCCGGTCGAACCCACTGATGTGTATGTGAGGTCTTTGAGGCCTATATCTGATCCTGTGTTAGAAGGCTTTGAGAAAGAACAGGAAGCTTATGATCGGAAGTTTAGGGAGGCGGAAGAGCATCAGGCTATGGAGCAGGATCACATCCCACAGGTGCCTCCACAACAGGTGCCACTACCACAGATGCAGCAGCAGGGTCTTCCACCTTATTTCATGGAGTATACCTATGCCATGGCCAACTGGGCCCAAGACATTTCTTCCAGAGATAGGATGCCGCCACCAGCATTCCCTCAGCCTTTCTACGAGGCAGCTGAGCATTACCGCCAGAGTGCTACTGCAAGAACTAATGCTTATGACAGGTTTGCTAGCCCACTAGAGATGGAGAACTATTTTGCTGAAGAGAGGCAGCGGGGACTCAGAGCGGAGGAGCGAATTAGAGCGGAGTACTTTCGGATTCAAGCTGAGAGGAATCCGGGGGCAGACTCACAGCCTCTCTACTATCCATTTCCACCTTCAGGACCAGGAGGGTCCTCAGGAGCACGACAGTGATTTGGGCACCTTGTCTAGCCCAAACAGTTACTATTTTATCGCTTTCAGTATTTCTATTTTTGTTATGTCATTTAGTACTTTGTTTCAGTTGTATTTTGATTTGAACTTGAGTAGTGTCCCTTATTTGTACTTGTTCTTGAACTTGTTTATTATCAACGAATTTGTTTGTTTCAGGTGACCTATTCCAGTTTAGTAACAGTGAGTTGATGAAATGATATTCTGAAAGTTCAAACGGAGGAGTGACTGGGTTTTTAAAGGCGAAGTGTACGGCGTTGCTAGGTAGTCACAACTCCCAGAAATCTCAGCCATAAGGTTCATTGCCAAACTTTGTTTTTCAATTTACTTATATGATAGATTAGATTTCCATGCAACTACATTTCTAGAACTTGCATTGTTTCTCTA
Organism: Medicago sativa; assembly: GCF_051527215.1. Classification (NCBI taxonomy): domain Eukaryota; kingdom Viridiplantae; phylum Streptophyta; class Magnoliopsida; order Fabales; family Fabaceae; genus Medicago; species Medicago sativa. The sequence continues at coordinate 26,177,576 of NC_140752.1, read as the reverse complement.
CTGTTGATTGGTCTTTGTCATTTACACACTGAGGCAAAAGTGCTTGGTCCTGTGAGCCTTTTTGAAGCCTACCCTATTTTGTTTACTTTTGCTTTATCCATTTGAAGCCAATTTGAGCCAGTAGGTTTAGAACTTTTTGTTCGGTGACAAACTACAAATGAAGCCTAGAGCCTTTTAGGATGATTAACCCGAAATTTTATTTTTGAGTTAGGCTATGTAGAATGTTACTAAATGATAAGTTTGGGGTTGCCTTTGGAATTTGCAACCCAATAAGTTTGGGGTGGGGGTACTAGAGAACAAGAAAGAAAGAAAAAGGATGAAAAAAAATACACACAAAATGGTGTATCGAAAAAAGAAAAATTTTTAAAAAAAAAAATGAAAAGAAAAAAAGATGAAAAGTGAAAAAGGGACACACAATGCTATATCCGAGTGAACTTCAAACTCGAAGTGTCCCAAGTTTTGAAAATGTTCTCTAGGTACCTAAAATTTTGGGAATTGGGGGATTGAATTTTGTTTATCACTTGTAGGAATGCCTAACTCAAATTTTGTGTAGCCTACTTATCCAAATATATCCCACCTTTTACCTAAGCCCCGTTACAACCCTAAAGACCTCAAAAGTGTGTAATGACTTTGACTTTGATTGATGTTTAGAAACTTTTCAAGCGTATGGTAATATGTAGACCTGCATGTCGACTGGTAGAACCCTATTTCATATGTTTGCGTGGAGTTGTGAATCGGTGGATGCGAACAAGTCAAACTAGCTCATCTTTAGCTAGAGGAGATTGAACTTTTGGGTACTATCATTTCATCAGGTACCTGTTATTTTACTGTCGTTTGTCACTGTTGCAAGTAAATTCCTTGAGGACAAGGAATAGTTCAAGTTTGGGGTTGTGATGACACTCTGTCATCCTAGTTGTTCTTAGGCATTTTTATGTCATTTTGGGTCATATTCATTGCAATGCATGGAGTTACAAGCTACAAAAGGAAAGAAAATGAAGATTTTGAAAACTGAAAATCGGCCACCGATTTGTAAAACCGGCCACCGATTTTTGCTGCAGTTTTAGGCCATCAGCTTCGAAAAAAATCGGCCACCGATAAGAGAAAATCGGCCACCGATTTTGGCACTTCTGGCACGCGTTTTAGAAAATCGGCCACCGATTTCTGGAGCACGGTGGCCGATTTTTAGCTTCTTATAAATAGAAAAGAGGTGTTTCTGAAGAGAGTATCACGATTTTTGGAGATCAAAAGGCCTAGAAACACATAGGAGAGCGATTTGGAGCAACTTGGATCATCATTGAAGGAGTTTTAACAAGGTTTATTCATGAATTCATCTTGTAATTCTTCTTTTATTGTTTATTGCTCAATTATGTGTAACTAAACCCTCCATTGTTGGGGATGAATAGACCTAGATGAACATGTTTGTTATGACCTAGTTTATTTTATTGATTGAAATTCACATGATTGTTTCTCTTATTTCCGTTCTTAATGCTTTTTATTGTGTCGGCCGCCTTTAAATTGATTTACGGTTTATTTTGTGATACGGAAGTGGAATTGATAAATGTTTTGAAATAAGAGATCCTTGCCTTTGTAATCTAGGAATAGATACAAACCCTTGGAATCATTAAGAGAATTCTTGTTCGTTAATGCTTAACCCTAATCTTCAAATTCACTAAGGAATTAGGTCTTTAGTTTAGGTTTAAAGTTTTTGTCACTAAGGAATTAGGGCAAGAATAAATTAGATAATTCGGTAACAATCATATGAGTCGATTCAATAGTTGAGACTAAGTTATTAGCTTTTCATGGTCATCTAGTGAAATTCATCCCTAGCATCTTTCTCCAATTAATCTTAATCACTTTACTTTCCGTTATTTTCATTATTGCACTAAAAACAAATCTCGTACCTTTTTGTTCAATTAAGTCTTAAATACAATTCGATAGTATAACGCGATCCTCGAGTTCGACACTCGGTCTTACCGTTTTAACTTTACTACTTGAACGGTTTCGTACACTTGCGAAATACGCCATCATTGGTTGTCGCCACTGGTTATCGACATGTTGTTTCTTTCCGATGACAACATCGTGCGTCTGGTTTCTGTTCTTGATGACAGTCTCTGTTGCATGTTCCTGTCTTTGATTCTATGATTGTTTTCCAAATCAGTTAAGATCTATAGGTTTCAGGGTCTTAGTTTCAGTGTCAGTGTTGTTTTAATATTCATCTCAACACTTGTGTTTGAATTTGGATTGTTGTGATATCCTAGTATGGGACTGTTTGACTCGAAAGAGTTGTTATTGTGTGATGTCGTAGATGTAGGAAGTTGTCGGTACATGAATCAATTCGTGTTGGTGGTCTGTTCATTTGCCGCATTGTAAACCTCTCATTAGGATTAAATAGAGGTTCAATACACTTGTATTGTTTACAATTTGTGTATCATTTGGGTTGACCTACGGTTTTGTGTGGATTTACCAAGTTAGGTTTTATGTCTCCCAAGTGTTTGCGTATTTTCCACCCTTTTATTAATAAATATATACGAGCACTAGGCAAAGGATTAGAGTGTACAAGGGCTGTTAACATAGTTAGGACGTCTTCTATTCTTTTTGATGTCTTTATGCTCTTAATTAAAAAAAAAACCTTGTTAGTATTACTCTTAAGATAAATTGAAAATATTAGTTAGGTGTATATTTTTTTTTAAAATTGTATCTAATCTAATAATTAAAAAAAAAACTTATATTTACGCACAATTGTTTAAAGATACTTTTAAGTATTGTTTGACTTGTATTTTCAATGCATAATTTTCTTTTATAAATTATTTAACCAATGCCTTTAGCGCATTTGTTAGTATGCCCACAATAATTATTTCATTGACGACATGATTGAACGAATGCCATTATAATATTTGTATAAGCAAGTTTTAATATTTAGTTACATATCGTAAGATCAATCTACAAAATTTGTTAGTTTGTTTGGATTCTCACATTGCTGTGATTCTCAGATTATTCGGTGTATGAATGTGTTTGAATATCTCACTCGTTGATTCAACTTTTATTAGAGTGTGTTTGATTTGTTAAAAAATGAAGGACATGACAGAACAACTTCAGTTGTCCAGTGTTTGATTTGTAAAACTGTTTCAGGGACAGAACAAACTGGATGCAAGGGACAGGACAAAAACTGAAATTTTTGTCCCTCACCAAACCACAACACAACTTTTTGTCCCAAGTTCAAGTTGTCTAAAACACCAAAATAGCATTTCGTCCCCCAAAAAGCATATAAAACAAGAAATTATTCAATACCATAAAAATTTGTCCGGTGCTGTTATGCCTTGTGTTGTGTTGTTTTGCATTGTACTGTTCTGTCCAGTACTTACTGTTTTGCAAACCAAAAGCACGGATAAGATTCAAGTTTATTTAACAAAATATTTTTTATATAAATTGTAGGCCTATATGAATATTTGTGCTCCTCTATTGTGTAAAATAGTATGCTATTGTTGGTGCGTGTTGCACATATCAGGTGTGAAATCATTTGTGCTTATCTTATTGCATTGCCTTTTTTTGGTTTAAATTATTTATTTTTTTGGAGAAATTTTATATTTTTAGGTTTTTAGAAATTTGATTTGTATGTTAGTTTTTAAGATTGTTAGTGATGAATTAAGTTAGGAATTGTAGTTTAGATGTTGTTTAGAGTGCAAAGTGGTAGTTTAAGGTTTAGTAATTTTTAGATTTTATGTGGAATTGTTAGATTTTTGATATGGCTGACGGCGTTTCAGGACTTGGACAGGTTGGGCAAGTGGTCATGGGGCGGGATGACACTTGATTTTCTATACTCTCAGCTTTCTCTTACCTCAGACGGAAAGATTAAAGTCGTTGGTTACATGATCTTACTTGAGGTAATAATTTTTTTGTTATTTTTTTAGTGGATCATAAATATATATTTGTTTGTATGATACTTGTGCTGATACAAATTTGTCTCTTTGTGTTTGTAGGGATGAGTTTTGGCGCACTTTCGGAAGCTCATTCTGATGAGGCTTTGTCCGGAGTACGAGCGTGCTCACTCGCTTGTGGCGGGATGGTAACCTTCCAAGGGCTATTCTGATGTTGCACACGACAGAGGCCTCAATGATTTGATGGAGAATGTTAATGTACCTGGAGGTCGTACGAGGATCGGTGAGACATCACGTCTTTTCATGACATATGCTGGTACTTCGAATGGATCATGGCCAGTAATGAAAGGATGTGTCGTCACTTGCCAGAGCGTGTTATGAGATAGTACGGCTATATCCAGACTATTCCCAAACCTCATATGACGATTGAGGATCTTGAGCTAGAGATTGTGGTTATTGCCTTTGAGGATTTTGCTGTCCATCTCCTTAGTCAGGCGGAGAGGGGTCAGGCGGTCCCAGAGGACAAACTGTGGACGTATGCGAGGGGGTACATCAAACGGTTCTACCGTGTATCCCATCCTATTATGAGCGACCATGCGCCCGTTGTTGAGTACACAACTTATGTCCCTCCTTACGATGAGGTTATTGTTGAGCAGCAGTGGGTCAGACAGGTTCCCGACCCACTCCAGATCATCGAGAACATCTGGTGCAGAGTGGATAGTGCTATGGGGGCTCCTGATGTGTTTTAAAATCCTCTCGTTGTCGGTATTATGGAGGGCATCAAGTCGGAGTATAGCATGTTGCAGGAGGATCCGGTTCCGCGGAGGAGGATTATGAGCCATAGTCCATAAAAGTAGGGTTGTTTTTTAGTGTTTTCCTCACATTTGTATATATTTAGATGTTTTAATGACACTTTGGCAGATATGGATGTAATATATTTACATTTGCACGTTTGCGTTATTTAATGACATTTTGGTTAATTTTTGATTTATTTTGCATATTTAAATTTTGAATGAATGTATGTATGAATGGATGAATTATTGCATGAATGGATGTGTACATAGATGAAAATGATGGAATGGGTGTATGGAAGTATGAATGAATGAAGGAAATAAGGGAAAAAGGCCAAAACTGTTATGGTACTGGACACGGGCCCTATGTGACTTAACTCATGTTGGGTTACAACCTACGTGAGTTAAGTCACGTGAACGCGTAATCAGCGTAAGTTAAGTCACGGTGGATGCAACATGATTTAAGTCACGTTGGGTTTAACATCTGCATGACTTAAGTCACACTGATGGTATTTTAGTCAGTTTGTATGGGAGTAAGCAAAACTTGATGGGAGAAGAGCAATTTTCTAACATTCACACTTCTCTATCAAACGAGATGCACTTTACAAAGGACAAAACTACAAAGGCCCAAAGTGGATAATACATCGAATACTCAGTATTGTAGACTTGAGGTCAGAAATTTGTGCACGAGATAGAGGTCAAACATATCCCACGCTCGAGGGTTAACATACCTATAGCCCCTTAGCCTCGGTAGGGAATGACTCGCACAAAGGGCAAAAGTGGACAATAACTTGAAAATATTGCAGTATTGTGGAGTTGAGTTCAGAATGGTTGCTAACACACATGAAGGGATGGAGGAAATTAGACCCAAGAAATTAATGCGTTAGAGTTGTCTTATACACTTATTTTTGTCAACATCATCTAACTCTTTGATAAAGAAGTCTATGAACATGTCCCCGCTATCATAGTTTTGTTGATAGGGACATTTCAATATACAAGAGTTGAGGTTTAAATATGGAATTCTCCACTTATAGCCTCCAAATCACTTGTGACAAAAAAAAATGATAACAAGATATTTGCATTACAAATAATATGCACACACACTAAGTCCTAGATTATAACTTGAGTGCAATATATACAGGGGATTGTTAACTTACTCCTACCTAAAAACAATGGGTAAGTTAGCAAATCTACTCCCACTTGATTTTGACAAAAAAAAAAACAATTATACTCTATTTAAAACAAGGATAAAATCAATTATGCTATAATGTAATAAATTAGGCAATGGAGTTTTTTTTTATTGACCAAAATTTGACTTTTTTACTTAGGAATAGCTAACCTCCTATTTTCAAAACCTTCTCAAGTTGAATTGAGGACCAGTTTTTTTTCTTTCTTTGATTGAGAAGACCATTTATGGGAAGAGGTTATGTTGAACCAATAATTTTTTGTTTATTCTCACATACAAAATCAATAAATTTGTATTTATCCTATAATGCCCTTAACAAGCAATTATTTCATTCTATTTATTTCTTTTTATGTAATAAATATGTAAAGGTATCATTAACAAAACGATAGTCAAGCATCTTCAAAAAAACAAAATAATAGATAATCCCTAAAAAAAAAAATAATAATGTTGCATTGTACATAAAGTGGGTATCCTATAATACCCATTTTGTGGGTATCCTATAATACCCATTTTATGTGCACTTGTGCGACACATGTTTTATCTTGTCAAAAAATATTGCGATTTAAATTAGTTCGATTTACCACTAGAATTGTCGTTAATAAAACTACATGATTTATTTTTGGAAAATGCTTGCTCCTACGAATCAGCTATCCACGAAAACCACGAATTGATATCTGCCATTCATTTTCTTTTTTTTTTTTTGAAACACATGGCCATGATTTCCATTAAATCCGGAATTAATACTTTTCCATCTCTTTAAAACAGAAACGCATTACATTCTTAGAATTCGTTGGTAAATCCTTCGTGGAAAATAGCACTTCTCTTTATTTTTACCAAAATTTAACTACATTAATTGACCATAATTTTCAACTTGAATTGAATTAACTATATACTCAACAAAATTAATCATATTTTTGCAGGTGATTAACAAAAATTAACAAAATTAACCAAAGTTGAGTAGTGGATATCCCTGAAACATTTTTGAACAAAAATTCTAGCTATAGTAAAAAGGAACAGATGAAGTAGAATTTAGGACTGAGAATGGGCGTATCATATGCTCTAAGCAAGAAGCAGTTACTCTTTACTCCGACTTTGATTCATGTAATTTATATGAATCAAAGTTTGGCAATTGCCTAACCATTCACATGCCTAAATTGAGTTGAAGCTATCCCATTCCCATGCATGCCTCCCGGTTACTTTGCTTGACTTCTAAAACAAGTTTGGTCATCCTTTCTACCTATCCAAAAGGAAATTGGTTTGCTCAAAAAAAAAAAAAAACTGGTCCTCAATTCAACTTGAGAAGGTTTTGAAAATAGGAGGTTAGCTATTCCTAAGTAAAAAAGTCCAATTTTGATCAATAGGAAAAAAAAATTCCATTGCCTAATTTATAATTAGGGACGAAGATAGTATTATCTATCTCCTGACTAGAGTAGGGACAAGTCCATCAAAATAGATAAATTTATTTAAAAAATTTACCTCTCCCAATAAATATTTTATATTTTATTATGTACATATTGGTTCGGTTTGGTTTGTGTTTGAATACCTACGTATTAATTTAATGAGTTAAATTTTCAGGCAACCTTTTTTATATTAAAAAAGTTATGTTTTAAAGATGAAAATTCATTGCTTGGCATATGTATTTTTATTGCCTAACATATAGCAATTATGCACCCCACAAGTTCAATTTGAGATAACTATAGAGCAACCCATGTGTGAAAATAGTGATATATTCACTAATAAAGCAAGAATAGGATGCTGAATTAGTTGCCGATAATTTATAGAAGGGAACCTTTAAGTGTTTCTCTTCTTTTACTGTATTTTTCTGACTAAGTGTAACATAGCATTAGTGTGTTGTGCCAACTTGCCAATTCTTAACTTGTGACTCACCTATAAATTTTTTTTTTCAAAATGCCAAGATAATGCTGTCCTAATAATTAGGATTGAAATTGAATTTTTCCACACATTTTGTGTTGCTTCCCTTTCCCTCTTTTAAAATCTTTCTTTGCTAAGCTACTCTACTTTATTACTTTTGTCACTCTTATTATGCACAAAAGATTAAAGAGTTGCCTTAGGTTCACACCACAAATATCCTTTCCCTCTTACTAAAGTCTTGCACGTTCAAAAAAGCCTTGCACTACTTAAGTCGGCATAGTATCAATGTGTTACTATTACACCATCACATTTGAGTGGTGCCGTTAATCAAGAAAGTAAATAAGTTGGAGACTGAATTTGAAGTATTTGATAAAACTAGGGGTTAAATTAAATATAAAATATAAAATGACTTCAAAATATATTTTTAGTTAATATTTCATTTTGTTTAGTTAAGATTATGAAGGCAAAAATGAAAGAAAAGATGATACGTTATGAATTATAAGCTTAAACTCTAGTTGAAGTAACATTAAAAAAAAAAAAAACCTAGTGAGAATGGTACTCCAGAAGTATTATGGGAGATTGAGAGCAAGCCTTTGAAGTAATATATTAATGTCTCAATAGCATTTTTTAGATGCAGAAAGTATCATGGGAGAATGGAGTTTAGGTATGCTCCATTTATCTCGTCTTCTGTTTAGTTCATTTAGGGTCTTGGTGATGAATCATGTTTTTTGAGAATTACTGACATATCCACGATTTGAGTATGTTCCATGATTTTATGACTTGACGAATCTCTTTGGGAGGTGGGATGCTCATTGAATTTGCATCCGATAGTGAAAGAAGGTCAAGTGCTCATGTGGACTTGTTTCTTTGTTGTACTCCTCCATAGTTGGGAGCCATAGTCGCTTTGGTATTGCCTCTTCACCAATCACGCTCGTGAAAGGGAGTTTTGTTACATCCTTCATCATCATGGGACTATCTCCAATGTCGTTGTTGGTTTGTCTCATAGGCCCTCCATTATACGTTTGAATTTTGATTCAGATAACTTGGTTTCTTTGCGAGTACTATATTCTGGTAGATCTTATCTCCTAGTTCTTTTTTGGTAGATAGACGAAATGACAAAGCTATTATAAACTCACACACACCAGTGGAGGTACCGAGGTTCGAACCCCGGTCATGGCGTCCGGCCTAACAATTTCGGCATTTTGCCAGTTGAGCTAGGACTTGTGGACATCTTATCTCCTAGACCTAGTTATCACCAGGTTAATGGGATATTGAGGCATAGAATTTTTTTTATTGAGGCTCCCATGGCGGTCGTTAATGTTTTTATTTGTGAAATTACAGGGTTACTCATTGGGGTCAGTGATGTGATCTTCACGATAATGTTGATCCTCATCTCCTCTAGTTGTATGCTTCTTCTCCAAACAAGGTGGTTAACCTGCAAAAGATGCTCATGTGTGAAAGTGACGAAGGGTGCAAACATGTGAGTGAGATAAATGTGTGATCATAACTGGGGTATGCCTCTTATTTATAGTGACACACCAAGGGAGTAGTACGCTCTATTTTGATGTTGAAATCATTATTGTGATACATTTGGTTTATTGTGGTAAATGGTGGCATTTATTTGATTTGAGTATGTTCGATGATGTTAGGAACGATGCAACATGTTGGTACTTCTAAAATCCTTACATGAAGACGTGTTAGTTTTTTGGGATAACAATGAGATAATTTTTTCGTCCTGTTGTTTTTGTCAATATGAGCATCTCAAATGTTCTCATAATTTTGACCTCGTTGGAGCTGTTAATACAGACTACCAAACTCGTTTAGGGTTCGCCCCTACGGGCTTCTGGTTTTATCTAGCCGGACCAAAAAACCTTATTAAAATATGAGCTTTAAAAGAACTATTCGAGCTCGGCCCTATACGGACGGCGGGTTTAACGGGTCAGCTCTTATAAAAAAAAAATTATTATTTTTTATAAAGAAAGTACTGTAAAATTCTCCTACAAAATTTCTTTTAAGTAATATTTTTAATAGATTTAAACACTATCTAGCATAAACAAATTTTTAAACTTTTTTGTTTGAACATCGCAACACAAAAATGGCAAGTAAAACAACTTTAGATAAATTATGTATGCTATGATTATAGATATTTATATGTTCAACCTTTAAAATTATATGTAATGAAACTAACAACAACAATTTTTTATTACCTTTATATTTGTGTATTGATTCATTGAATTTTTCACTTTTATTATTTAGTGTAATAATCAACTAAGTAAGGAACTATTTTTGTCAAAAAAAAAAAAACTAAGTAAGGAACTTTTTAAAAATTATATATAAAAATTTTAGGTTTTTTTTGGTTATATTCATTGAATTTCTCACTTTTATTTTTTAGTTTATTTAATAATCAACTAGGTAAGGAACTATTTTGTCAAGAAAAAAAAACTGAGTAAGGAACTATTTAAAAAATATATATAAAAATTTTAGGTTTTTTTTTTGTTATTCGAGCTACCCGCAGTTAGGGTTGGGAATAGGCTAGACCGGTCTATGACTTGAACTGACCTATTTATAAAAAAAGTCAGGCTTAGACTTTTGAAAAAGCTTATTTAAGTCAATAGGTCAGACTTAGGCTATCAAAAATGCCTACGAAGTCTAATAGGCCGGACTAATTATGCATATTATTAAAACTTATTTTTTATTGATATTAAAATATAAATTATATTAAACATAAAAATCAAGAAAAAACTCAAATAATGGACTTTTAAAATAGGCTTTAAGGCCTTACAATTAAATAGGCTTTTAAGGCCTTATAGGGATAGCCAAGCAAAAATTGCTCTTCTCACAACAAAAATTGCTAACCGAACTTCATAAAATACCCCTCACGTGACTTAAGTCATGTAGGTGTTAAAGTCACTGTGACTTAAGTCACGCTGGAATACAACCTATGTGACTTAAGTTACGTTCACATACTCCATTTTGTTCCCTCTTCCTCCGTACGCACGACCACTTTGCCCTCTTTCGCTCATCTTCGTTGCTGCCATCAACCTTCGTCCACAACCGTCAATCACAACACCAACCTCTCCCTTTTCCTCTTATTTCTGCTCGCGTCGCCATCGTCGATATTGCGAATTTCGTGTGTGTTAATATATGAATTTGAATTAATCATCCTAGCATTGTCTCGCCGCCGCCGTAAAAAACTGATCAATTGTTGCTGTTGCTATTATTGTTCTGCTGGTAAATTATGTTATGCTTTGAACGCCGCTGTTCAAACCTCCAGCGCGAGTGCAGTCCACTCGCCAGACAGGTGCGAGTGGGTGTTACCCAGACACAGAGAGAGAAGGTGGGGTGGATAAGAATTGCCACGTGGCGCTTGCTGGTTGGATGACTAGTTTTATCTCATCTTAATTATTTGAAATCAATTATTTAATTGCAAATGATTTTTTTTGTCTATAAATAGAATATTGTTTCATTTGATTTGGACACAAAAAAAAAAAACAAAGCTTTTCACTATCTTAATATTACTATCTTTCTATTAGCTTTTCTTTTGAAGTTTTAATTGAAAAATGAGAAAATAAAATAAAATAATTTAAATAAATTTTATTTTAAAAAAAATCTAAAAGATAAATTGTTAAGTGTTTATTATTTTAATTTAATTATAATCGATAATTATATAATTAAATAAGAATATGAAATAAAAAGTGGTGGGATAGAGTGTGAATGTTTTTAAGAAAACCATTGGAGAGTATAAAAATTAAATAAGTGTTGAATTTTTATTTTATTTTTTTTTTGACAAAAAATAAGTGTTGAATTATATTAGATGGAAGAGAAAAAATGATGTGAAACCATTTTCCCATTTTAGGTAGTAGAATTTACCATTTATCCAAAGAGAAATGATATTTTGACAACCACTTTTTGACAACTTTTGGACAACTTTCTCTCTCATACTCACATGATATTGTTATCCTCTCTCTTCCTTTTTCTCTCTCCATTGTTTTTGACCAATAAGAAGTGAGAAAAACAAGGTTGTCAACAAAGTTGTCATCAAATGGATGTCATAATATCATTACTCTTATCCAAAGGACCCATTTTACCATTTCATCTTCACCTTCACATTGAAACGACCACCCAAATGTGCGTTTTAATCAGTACATCAAAAACAACAACAATAACACCCTCTCCTATATCCAATCGATTTTCCCTCTTTCATCACTCTCTTCTCATTTCCTTCACATCAATCAAATCCATTTCTTCACAAAAATGAATTATTCATCCTACAACTCTAATCAACCACAACAACAACAACCCTATTACGAATACGATCCATCTCAGATTCAACTCCAACCGTACGATCAATCTTCTTATGCTGCTGCAACATATCAACCTTCTTCATACTACGCCGCTGCCGCTGCTTATAACCAACAATACGCCGCCGCTGCTGCTTATTATCCAACTGCCGTTGATACTACTCCGGTTCAACATTCTTATTATCAAACTGAATCCAACCCGGTTCATCCTCCTGGTGTTAACCCTGCTGAACCCAACCCTTTGGCTCAACCCAACAATCTTCCGGTATATTCAATCTTCTGTTTTTTTAGATTTCTTGAATTTTTTAACATAAAGGATTTTTTTTTGTTAATTTTGACCTAGTTTAATTGTGTGTTTAATTTATGTGTGTGATTGAGTTTGGTTTTGTTAGCTTGGTGAATTAAATTGTGATTTTGATTAATTTCTGATGAATGTGCTTGAAATTAGGGTACTTTAATTATGTTAGGTTTATTCTGACACTTCTGATTGAAGATGGGTCCTGTGTCCAACACGTGTCGGTGTTGGACATGACACTGACACGTGTCGGTGTGGACGTGTCAGTATCGTGTCTAGTGTGTGTGCTTCATAGGACCAAAATGTGAGAGAATGTATTTTTTTATTTGAATGGGAAATGCTAGTGGTTGGATTAAATTTTTATCCTTCGGCCGGGTTTGAAGAACCCAGTACCTCTGACTCCTTATTCTTTAGCTCAAACCACTTGAGCTACCCAACCCCCCAAGAGCGTGTGTTTATATTATAACTGAGTTCTGCAATCAGTTTTATTCTGTTTAACTAGTGATCTATGAAGCACGGATATGGACACCGAACACGACACAGACACTGACACGCTGACACAGCTAATAATTTGAAAAAATCACATAATTCAGTGTAATTACAAGTGTCGGTGTCGTGTCGTGTCGGTGTTGGACATGATACGTGTCCGACACCGGGACACGCCTAATCCGAGGAGTGTCCGTGCTTCATAGCTATTGATGAGTGTTCTTGAAATTGGGTTCTTCAATCAGTTTTATTTTCTGTGGCACCTAGTGATTGAAGGTGTGTATGACATGTGTCTGTGTCGAACAGCGACAAGACACGGACACATGTGATCACATTGAATGAATCCATTTTCTCAAATTATATTGTTGGTGTCGACCTTACAATGTCGTGTCTGTCTCTGTGTTAGTGCTTCTAAAGGTTTTTTTCTGTGTGTGTTGATTCATCAGTGTAGTTATGGCGGTTGTAGTCTTAACTCTTGAAAGGCATTATGTTGGTGCAATCTAGATCGTTTAAAGTAAGTGAGAAAATTCAAGGGTTGTTATTTTAACAGACGAATGATTTGGTATTAAGTACCTACAATATCTACATTTGATTTGTTAATCAATGGTTGGTATTACTCAATTTACACTCTTAAGCAAGTTGCTCACTTTAGAGGACCCAGATCCATGTTGATCGATGTATGTAAGAAATGGATTTTATAGTGTTAGTAGTCACCGTAGTTGATGATCTTGGACGTTGATGAAGATCATATAGTTCAGACTATGAGTTTTTTATTTGTCGAAGTCACAGTGTGAGTTGTCCTATCTATAACCAATGGCTTAGATCAGCTAACTGCAGTGACTGATATAATTATCAACTACAGTAATTTGGGTGTGTCATGTGTGTGATGGGGCAAATTGGCAATGGCCAACATAGATTAGTATGTTTCTGTTGCATTTGTGTTTTTATCCTAGTTTATGGTGTAACTCATTGAAAATAGTATACCTGTGATCCCCTTTTATTAATCGTCGATTTAATGGTTAACATAGATGAATGGTAGAGATTAACTTTATCAAATTTTGATCATAACCGTTTGTGATTTTTTATTATAATCGACTATTATCCGTATTATGGTGGAACTAGAAATGGCCTTTTGTCTTCACTGATATTAATGTTATTTGGATTTGTGTTAGTTCTTTGGAATTTTATGCTCGGACTCTATTGTTTTGGACACTAGTGCCTTTTATCTGTGTTACATGGAATAAATTTTATCCTAATGTTGTCATTCTCAATAAATACTACTACTTTTTCTCTATCTCTCTTTTATAGTTTTTCTTCCTTATATTTTATGTTTGTTTTGGGTAAGGTGGGTGTGTTATTCTTTATCATCTTATTGTACCTTGTAGCATAGAGGACCAACCAAACAATGTTTCTAGATAGATTGTATATAAAGCTTTGCTTGTCTGTGCGTTTGTCTAATTACGATAACTTACCCAAAGTAGGGCAAAAACTTATGTGATTTATTATGGCTTTCGTCAAACTACTAGTATAAAAATTTGACCATCAACAACAACCATATCAAGCCTTATCTCATTGGTGGGTTGGCTACATGGATCAATTGATAAGATTAAGATCATTTTTAATATGAATTTTACCTTAAGGTTTGGTTGTTGTTGTTGTTATCAAATTTCTATATATGTGCATTTGCACACTTCTTATTCTACTAATTTTTCTCAAAGACCATAGCTGGAGGAAAGAAAAAGTTTCATCAGCCTCTTTTACTTGTGTCTTTGACACTGAACAAAATTAGTAGAATCATCATATGGATTTACCCCGTCTTTGTTCCAATAAATGGTCTCGCATAGGGTAGTTTAAATTAGGTTTGGCAAGTACCTACCTATGATGTTGCTGAAACTGAAGGAAGATGACTTTAAGATAGGTCGAGTCAAAATTAAGCCATAATTTGATATGGTTTATTCCTCCTCGAATCAGTTTTGCAAATATGCTGCTACTCTAACATTCCTAGTTTGTTGATATATTACCAAAATTTGGAGTAAACAGTAAAGGCTGATTGAAGATTTAGCGGCTCTTTGACTTTTCAAACATTTTTTATTCTTTTAGAGAGAATATCTTGCTGTGCTTCCTCAGGCTCTTTTGGGACATTCTGTGGACAAAAGGATGATACTGGAATAGGTATTTTGCCCCGGGCTTTTCATCTAAAACATTCAGAACTCAGAAGATGTTGAGAATTCAGCAAGCTTGGCCACAACACCCTAGAGTGACCAGATAAAGACAGCAGTTGCATAATCTGAGCTAATAAGTAATTGTGGCTCTTTCTTTCAATGCCACAATAATGCTCGCATGGTGGTGGGTCTTTGCTGGTTGCTTTAGAGCTGATGTGGACATAAGATCATCTCGTTTCTCTTCTTAACTGTCTGGCCATAATTTTGAAGTGCCTTACAGTTTGGGAATAGGAACTCCGATCTTTTGGTTATTCGATGGATAAAATCTTTGTTTGATATGCTTTATTTCTTCTTTTGTCAGAAGGTGTTCCATTTTCAGTTTCAGATTTAGGGGAGCATTGAGCATGTTTTCAGGACCTTAAATTGACTACTTCTCAAGGGTTACCTGATCAACAGTATCTTGAGGCTGATAAAGTTGTTAATGTGCACGAATTGGCCAACTCCCTGGTTAATTGATGGGTACATGGGTTGATATGCCATTGATTATCTCAATCATAATGAGGAAAATCCATGTTTGTTTGGAGATCTATTGGACATGAATTGTTGTAAGAATGCAGTAACATTCATAATGATTATTAAGAGTTATCTAAGAAATCTGTTTCATATTCAAAATTGAGATAGTTAGATTGGAATTTGGAAACTCTAAAGTGACTAAAGTGTAAAGTGGGAAAATCAAAGGTTGTTACTTTAACAAACTCAAGATTTGTTAATTAATGGTTGATGTTACTCACTTTACACTCTAAAGTGAATTACTCACTTTAGAGGAGCCGGAACCCTTAGATTGAACTGTATGTAAGAATTGGAATGATTCTTGAAATCGAGGATGCCTTGGTAGTAGTTTTAAGGCCATCACAGTCTCTCCTATTTGTTAATGTTAGTGGTGACTTAAAATTACTCTGTTATAAATGTTTCCTCGGTTATCACCTGGATGAACCAGATATTCCGTTTCTTAATCAGTTTTTTCTTTGTTATTAACTCTTCTACAATATTTGCATGCTTTTGGAGTATCAAAAGTTCCTTCATTAATCGACTTGCATGTCGCATCACATTGACAGATTTTCTCTCACCCCCCTCTCTCTCTCTCCCCGTAATATTTCTACCCTTGTGGTATTTATTCAATTGTTTGCATGTCTTTTAATCCAATCCTTTCCTCTCAAATTTTCAATTTATTTGTACCTTAATATTTGTGACCATATATATATATATGCTTGACTTTGAATGGGAATTCTTATTTTCAGATCGGGCCATCGTCTCAATACAGAGGTGGGGGTGGTAGATCATTCAGACGAGGTGGTCGTGGTCGAGGTCAGTTTAACCGTGGAAGAGGACGTGGAGTGGGCGGTGGGAGACACTTTCCATCTCATTCTTCCGGACCTGCTATTTCTGATGTACCTGGTTCATCTGCTGCTGCTGGAGCCACGTATGAGGTACAAGGTTCAGCATCAGTCTCAGCTCAAGTGCAAACTGCACCAGTGCAACCGCAACCACGTGGGGTATTTTGTGATATTTGTAAGATTGAGTGCAATACGTCAGAAGTTATGCAGGTGCATCTGCAAGGAAAAAAGCATCTGAAGAATGTGAAACTACATGAAGCAAAACAGAGACACAATCCTATCAACGGACCACAGATTAGTCAGAATCCTACCTCTGAATTGAACTCGACAGATCAATCTGTGATAGCTCAGGAATCGGAGGACCCCACCAAAAGTATGACCTCTGAAATTGCAGCTGATAACAAGGATGAAATGATGTTGCAGAATAATGTAGGAGAGACTTCTGATGTTCCAACTGAAGAGCCTGATGGGTTAAGAATCGAAAACTCAGGTGCAAGAGACCGTGGATTGAAGCGTAAGACAAGAGGTGCAAAAGGTGGACGTAAACAGATGAGGGCTACTGATGGTTCAGTACCTGAACAACATATAGCTATTACATGTGAGTTGTGCAATGTTAAATGTGACACCCAACGTGTTTACCAGGCTCATATTACTGGGAAAAAGCACATGAAGCGGGCCTATGGTTACCAAGGTCCGGCTGGAGTAGGTAATCAAGCTTTGGTTGGACTAGGCAACCAAGCTTTGGTCGGAGTAGGCAACCAAGCTCCGTCTGAAGTAGTTGGTCCCCAAGCTTTGCCTGGAGCAGCAGGGCTTCAAGCACTTTACCCACCCGACATCAATGCTCTAGCGACTGCAATTAATGCTCAAGTCCAACAAGGCGATAATGATCCACAGGTACTTCTGGCTCAGCTACTGGTGAATGCACTAACTCAAGCACAAGGATCAAACACAGCACCACCGAATGGCACCTTGGCAGCTCAGACACCAGCACCTGCATCTGTAGCCGGTTCAGGTAATGATCCCCAGTTGGCGCAGACACAAGTCTCGGAAGTTGCAGCAGATGTTGGGGTGGGAAATCCTACTGGAGAAATAAAAAATGAGATGTTATCTGTGCCGCTGGAATCAAATGCACATGAAGGTTCAACAAATGTTGTCCCCAAAACTGAAGGTGGAAATTCTGAAACTAAATAATTGCTAATGCCAGGAAGAGACAATTCAGGTGCAACAAATGAATACCTTCGTAATATGAAGCTTTCTAATTATTGTAGGACCGAAGTAGATACAATCATTCTCTTTCTCAATTTTTACTTTATTCGGATTAATGTTTATTTTATTGCCGGCGGAGATTTCTCTTCTACCAAATCGATTTGCAGACTATGTATTTCTCACATGGATGTTAGATGACTCACAAATCCTTTAGATTGTTGCATGTGTATGTGCTCGTGCCCCCGTGTTTGTGATGCTTTTTACCATTTTTGTAGACAGAAATCGAGTTATTCAATAAGTGCGTGCTCGCCCTTGTTTGTGACGATAATGCTGTTTGACATTAATGTTATGCCTAGTGGTTCAATAAGCAAGTTTAATGCTACATGATGAATGAGAGTTTTTTAATATAGCACAGGGTTATTATAAACCTTACGCATGAAACATGAAGTTAATTCAAAATGGTGTGTAAACTCAAGTCTGAAGAGTGAAAACTTGAAAATAATAATGGAGAGTAAGCTTAAGAATAAGAAATTATGTGAAAATGTGTATTTTATTGGTGACTCACTATGGTTGGGTGTCAATTTTGAAGTACTAAAAAGTAAAATTTGAAATTTTGGTCATATTCTTAGTTTAAACTTTAGAGTGAAATCTCATTGGTCCTTTACAAAAAACATGGAATTCAGGTTAGTCCATGAGAAGTAAAATAAATTTCTTTTACCTTCAAAAAAAAAAAAAAATTCTTTTGGTGCCTTGCGAAAAACAAATTGGGACAAGGAGAAAGTCTTACATAGACACAAGCTTTTGAACACATCACTTAGGCACCCACACACAAAAATACATTTTATTTAATTATTTAAAAAATAGATATGATTTTATTATTTTCTCTCTATTTTTTCTCAATTATGCATGTGTGCCTAAATTTAGTGACCAAACACTTGTGTCTAAAAAACGGTTTTTTTTTGTGGTGGTCGAGATTTGAATCCCGGACCTTGCATATATTATGCATTGTCCATACCAACTGACTTAAACTCACGAGGACAAAAAAAAAAAAAAACGGTTCCTTTGATATGTATTGAAAATATACTATACTTAATATTAGTTTTTTATATAAAATTAAAAACGATCTAATGCTATATTTTCTTTTTTTCGTTAAATCTAATGCTATAATTTAGCAAGGCATCTGATTATAGGATTTAAATTTAAAATATCACACTGCAGCTTATTACTCATTCTATTGTTATTATATAAGTATTATTTTCCAATCTTTGAAAGGCAACAGATGGAATATTAGGTTAGGGACGACTTGTGGTAGAGACTTGAAGACGACGTAAAGAAAAGCAATTAGGTTGAAGAAAAAGGGCATGCTTATGTGATGGATGACATTAAAGTGGAATGGTTAAATCTTCCTCTGGTTAAATCTTCCTCGAGAACTATGGTTGGTTATTTTATCAAAAAATATTAACAATACTTTTGATGTTATTAGATTTCGAGGTGTTTGTCCTTTGTGGTGCTCTATTATTCCCCCTACTTTTCCATCTCCCTCTCACACACTTCGCATTCCACACAGTAAATTTTTCCTTCTCCAAACTAATAAAGTATATCGCCTAGAACCATTAGTATCAACTAATTATTTTAATAAAGGGTGGATCATAAAGATTGAAGAATCAAAATTCGGCAAACTTCGTATCTTAGATGCTTTGAATAACACTCACATCGCATATACCCGTCGAAAGACGTTAGATTTGACGAATTTACGAGTTACGGAATTGTTTCAAGTGTGTGTACTCAATTTTTCTAAGGATGGAGGTGATTTAATTGCATTTAAGAATGTTTGTAAAGTAGCGATGTTTCTTGTTGAGGATCATGGTCAACCATTCTTTGCTTTGCTTGATAATAGAGTTTTTGGTTTGCAATGTTGGACATAACAATTTGAAGAGAGTGGATGATGATAATAAAAAGTTTGATGACATGATCCTTCATAACGACAAGGTTTATGTTTTGGATGGAAAGGGTGCTATTTATTGGTTCAATGGTTCATCCTCGAAGTTGGTCCAGTTTTCGCCCAACTTAAACAATGTTAGTGATAAGAAGTATTTGGTGGAGTCACAAGAAAGTCTCTTTGTGGTTGATATGTATAGAGATATTTGTGATATCAAAGTTTCAAGGTTTGATGAAAAATCAAATAGATGGTTTCATGCAAAATGTTTGGGTGATTAATACTCAAACTTTTCATTGTCAACTGAAGATTATCATGGATTTAAAAGAAATTGCATTTACTTTCATAAAAAAAAGGGACCGATTGTTTCAGCTTGAAAACTTCAGAATTTGAGCATATTGATGACATATATTGGCCTTGCCTATCTTTATTCAATTCTGATTCAAATCCGAATAACATTGAATGTGGTGCAAATGAGCTCAAAGTGACTACCCGAGAAACTAGGTAGACCCAAGAAAACTCTCAACCATGAACCTATTGGATGGGTTGTTTTTATCCATTTGATTTATAGATTGATTATTTTTTGGATTTATGGTATTATGAACTTTTATGGTAGTAGTTTTAGTGAATGCATTGTTATCTCACCCAATTATTGGGCTAAAAAAAAATTAATTTGCAGTTTTTTTTTTTTTTTTGTTATGCACGAGTAATAATATGGTATGTTTGGGTACATAGGTGTGTTTCGAGCTACTACCATCTATATATGTTTATATGGTTAATTAAGTAAATAGTCTCTATAAATATTCAGAATTTCATTTTTAGTCCTTAGAAAATAAAATCGCACCTTTTAGTCCCTGTAAAAAAATTCGTCAGCATTTTTAGACCCTGTAAAATTTTCCTTCAATATTTTTAGTCCCTGTAAAATATTTATGTCAGCATTTTTGGTCCCTAAAATGCTAAAGGAAAATGTCACAGAGATTAAAAAGTGTGATTTTATTTTGTAAGGACAAAAAACAAAATTCTAAATATTTATAGGGACCATTTACTTAATTAACCCTTGTTTATATTATTTAGTTTAATGATGCAAAGAACGACATTCAAACCTAATATGAAGTCCAAATCAAATTGTGTGTTTGGATTAATTGTGTGTTTGGATATGCGTTTGATTTATTTTTCTTACGTTCCAATATAAATTTAACGTGACTTTAGAGAAGCTTGGAATTGAAGCTCATAGTAGAGGTGTGGTTATGTCGTGGTTATGTAGTTTTAGTGTGTGTTTGGTGTGGAGTTTGAAATCAACAGCAAATAAAATAACACGTTTCAATGCACTTTTTAGCCGTGGAATGAGAAGGTGAGAATTCTAGCATCAGGTGATTTCTTCTTCTTCTTCTTTTTTTGTGATGTTCTGAATATCTTCTGGTGAAGATTTAAAGACGTGATTTGGTAATGGAAAAGTAAATTTCATTATTAAAAATTTTCATTGATAGTGTCACACATCCTTAATTTTTTTTTTAGATATAACCACATAAAATCTACAACGAGTGCGGTGTAGATATTTTACAATTTTTTTTGAAATATTAACAATATACTCCATATAAATAAAAAAAATATTTAATAAAAACATTACATTGACGTTGATGTTATGAAATAATAACGAGTTTTCAAAAAAATTTCAGATCGACTTTCTCATAACATAAAAACTTAATTCCAAAGATATAAGCAAATAAAATCCGCAACAGACGTCGTGCAAATAATTAATTAATGGATTTTTATGAATAATTTTTTTTAATTGACCCCAAAAAAATAGAAATATTACATTAATGCTGAAAATTTTCATTTAATATCTTTAAATATTTTAAAATATTAACTAATTTTTACGTGAGCCATGTAAATGAACTAGACTTTTATTGGTTTAAATATAAAAACACATAAATTGAAATACTGAATTCAAAATTTAATTATTATTAATTTATTTATTTGACTGATTAATCATTACCTTCTAGTAATATTTTTTTTAAGGATTCTAGTAATATTTTTTTAAAGAACCCAAACCCCTATATGGGGTTTGCTAGGATACACCCACTAGTTTTTATTAAGGTGTGTTTTAGCAAAGATATAACTAAAAAGTTGTTAAATACACCTTAAGGTGAATGTTGCTAAAACACACCTTCTAAAAAATAAGTGGGTGTATGTTAGCAACTCCTATAGGCATTTGCTAGAATACACCCACTTATTTTTTAGAAGGTGTGTTTTAGCAAGTTATAACTAGAAAGTAGTTAAATGCACCTTAAAGTGTAGCTTGCTAAAACACTCCCACATAAAAACTAGTGGGTGTGTTCTAGCAAACCCCTATATATATATATATATATATATATATATATATATAGGGTTATGTTACAAGACACCTTCATAAAAAGTAGTGTGGTGTCTTTTATCAAGTCACACCTCAAGGTGTGATTTTCACTTTTTTAGTTATAACTTTGATAAAAGACACCTTCATAAAAAGTAGTTGGTGTCTTTTAACAAATGCTCATAGAGTAACTTGATAAAAGACACCTTCACAAAAGGTGTCTTCTATCATAACCCATATATATATATATATATATATATATATTTATGAACCCAAATCCTAATTTTTTTTTATGGTGGCCGGGTTCGAACCTTAGACCTTGCATATATTATGTATTGTCCATACCAACTGAGTTAAGCTCACAAATTTGGGTTCATCAATATATATATATATATATATATAGATAGAAGGTTCTTTAAAAAATCAATTTATGTGTTTTTATATTTAGAGCCCGTTTGTTACAACTTTTTTAAGAAATTAATCACTTTGAAGAATATTACATCTGTTTGTTACAATTTTTTTAAAAAAATCAAAATCTAAAAAAAAAATTAGTTAATATTTTAAAATATTTAAAGATCAGTTTTAAAATATTTTAAATCAGTTTTTTAATCCGTAACAAACGGACCCTTAAACTAATAAAAGTCTCATTCATTTACATGGCTCACTTAAAAATTAGTTAATATTTTAAAATATTTAAAGATATTAAATGGAAATTTTCAGCATTAATGTAAACTATCCCTTAATATTTGTTATTTAAAAAAAATCCCTTAATATTTGTAACAAAATTAAAAAATTCCCTAAATATCTCCCTAAAAAAACCATTCCTTTGATATGTATAAAAAATATCCTTAATAATAGGATTTTAAAAAATTGAAAACGGTATAATGCTATAATTTAGCAACGCATCTGATTATGATATTTAAATTTAAAATAGCACATTGCAGCTTATTACTCATTCTATTGTTATATAATTTCATTCTTTGAAAGGGCAAACAGATGGAATATTAGGTTAGGGACGACTTGAAGAACACGACGTATAAGAAAGGCAATTAGGTTGAAGAAAAAGTGCATGCTTATGTGATGGATGACATTAAGGTGGAATGGTTGAATCTTCCTCGAGAACTATGGTTAGTTATTTTATCAAAAAATATCAACAATACTTTTGATGTTATTAGATTTCAAGGTGTTTGTCCTTTATGGCGCTCTATTATTCCCCCTCCTCTTTCACCCCCCTCTCGCATTATACATGGTAAAATTTTGCTTCTTAAAACTAAAATATATCGTCTAGAACCATTAGCACCAACTTATTATTTTAATAAAGGATGGATCATAAAGATTGAAGAAACAAAATCCGGCAAACTTCGTATCTTAGATGCTTTGAATAACACTCACATCTTACATACCCATGGAAAGGTGTTAGATTTCACAAATTTACGAGTCACGGAATTGTTTCAAGTGTGTACTCTCAATTTTTCTAAAGATGGAGGTGATTTAATTCCATTTAGTCCCCTTAAGGATGTTTGTAAAGTAGTGGCGTTTTGTGAGGATCGTGGTCAACCGGTCTTTGCTTTGCTTGAATATAGAGAATTGTGGGTTTCCAATGTTAGATATAACAATTTGAAGAGAGTTGGTGATGATCATAAAAAATTTGATGACATGATCCTTCATAAGGGGAAGATATATGTTGTGGATGGAAGAGGAACCGTTTATTGGTTCAATGGTTCATCCTTTGAGTTGGTTCCATTTTCGCCCAACTTAAATAGCGCCGGTAAAAAGAAGTATTTGGTGGAGTCACAAGGAAGTCTCTTTTTGGTTGATATAAATATAAATATTTGTGATATCAAAGTTTCAAGGTTTGATGAAAAATCAAATAGATGGTTTCATACAAAATGTTTGGGTGACTATTCGTTTCTTTTGGGTAAAGACTCAAACTTTTCTTTGTCAACTAAAGATTACCATGGATTTGAAAGAAATTGCATTTACTTCCATACTGAAAAAGGGACTGAATGTTTCAGATTGAAGACTTCAGAATTTAGGCATTTTGATGACATATTTTGGCCTTGCCTAACTTTGTTCAATTCTGATAGTGTATCGGATCAAAATAACATTGAGTGTTGTGCAAATGAGCTCAAAGAGACTCTTGGAGAAACTAGCTATGTCCAAGAGAACTCTTAAGCGTGAACTTGTTGGATTTATGGATTAATTTTTATTTATGGATTAATTTGGATTTATGGTTCATATGAACTTTTATGGGCAGTAGTTTTAGGGAATGCATTGTTAGTCACCTAATCGTTATGCTAATTTTAATTCAATTGCAGTTTATTTTACTTTTTTATTATGCAGGAGTAATAATATAGGTGTGCTAGGGTTTCATCGTTTTGATTGAGCGAACACATTTAAAATTATAAGACCATTTAGAGAGGTGATTTGGTTGCTAATTTTAATTCAATTGCAGTTTATTTTACTTTTTTATTATGCAGGAGTAATAATATAGGTGTGCTAGGGTTTCATCGTTTTGATTGAACGAACACATTTAAAATTATAAGACCATTTAGAGAGGTGATTTGGTGATAGAAAAGTAAATTTCATCTTAAATTTTTTATTTTTTTTGTGTCACGCATGATTAATTTTTTTTTCCATTTCGTTTAATATATTCTAATATTTTCTAATTAACAACAACTTTGATGGTGCAATATTATCGGATTAACTTGGAAGCTCAGTGCTCTATGCCCATGGCCATGAATAAAGACTCACGGCAAGACGAACACTTATGTTTATCTGTTTTTCTATAGTCTTTAATGGTGCATATATATATTAGCATATCTTGTTGTGCAAATTATTCCTACGAATTTATCGATTTGTTTCGGCACTCTCCAAAAAGTGCAAATTATTCCATTCTTTTTAACAAGAGATTGCTATTTTAACATATCTATAATCAATGCTATTTGAATATGAGGATTAAACAAATGCATGTTTATTTAACAAGTTAAAAAGTTAAAATGAGGTATATTAAACCAACACAAGTGGCATACCCCATACAAGGTGTGTTAAAGAAGGCAAAAAAAATAGTAAATACAAAGTCGGCGATGCCAAAACAACAAAAACAAATCCACCATAGGAATAACGAAACAATTTCAAAATGATTCTCATGCAAGATAAAGGATGGCGCCACCATTCATGATAAGTCAAAAGTAAAATTAATCACTATACACATTGGTGTAAATCGAAAGCTTTGTTATCGAAGATACTATACAGCACACCCATCAGCGCAGCTACCGATAGCTTCTACTTGAATAATACTCCGACGCAAAATATTACCCTTTGTTGAAAGTCGATTGCGGAAAAGATGCCACACAAATAAAGAAACATTTAGAGGAACTTGTTTATGTCAAATAAAATCAACACTCTATTCTATTGCGGTAAACATCTAATAAACACCGCTGACAGAATAACCTTTGATTGGATCATGCAACCATTTCCAACGGTCATAGGCATTCTCATACAAAATAATATTATGTAGCAAAGAACAACAATTCCTAAGAAGATCCTCCTCCACGCAAACAACATGGTTTTGACTTTTTTAAATCACTAATATTTACCTCAAAGTGTGGATGGGCAATGTTCCATTGCATAGTTATTTTGATTGTATTATCTTTATTTCATCGTATAAATGAATCTTTTTTTTTTTGAAAGACCGTATAAATGAATCTTGTTTTCCGTAAAAAAAAACTTTAATTATGTCACATTTTAATAAAGACACTTAAATGAGATGATAAAAGAAATAAAATCTTGATAATGACAACAATGTTAACTTTAGTATAGAGATTTCCTTTCATTTCGGTTCCAGCTCAATGGTCGATTCGAACTCCGGCACATAATATTCCCGTTGTCCCTATATATAAGCACTCTTTACTTTTTTTTACATTTCTTAAAAAAAGTAGTTAGTGTAATTAATATGTGTCAATATTACTAAATTGTAATTTGTTTATAAGAGTATGTAAATTTGAAAAAGGGTTTTAAGGTCAATTTTTTAGTCAAATAAGAGTTTAGATAGAGGGACAGAGGAAGTATAATATACAATGTCTCTATCAACCAGAGGGGGACAACTCAAATGGTTTAATCTCATCTGTATTGTGATTGAAAAAACTAAAAAATTAACATTTCTCAACAAGAATAATTGAAAAGAAAACAGAAAAAGTGCAAAATAATCTAATCTAATCCATAAGCTCTTTTCATTTTCAATATCAATTTCTCTCTCTCTAATGTGGACTCAGCAGCAGCTTGTACAACCAGTGCCACCCTTGAAACTCTTCCACTCATTTCAACCTTCAAATCATGCAAAAATTCAATCTTTATCAAAATTAAATTCGACCCACAATCTAAAAACATTAACTTTGGAAGAACTTCCTCCAAACGCGCTTCGGAGGAAGAAAGATGCAGAATGGAGAGGAGGCTTCTCTCTTGGTGTGGACTTAGGAATGGCTCGCACTGGCATTGCTCTCAGCAAAGGCTTCACTTTTCGCCCTTTAACAGTAACACTTTCTGCTTTTTCTCTTGATTTTAGTTTCTGTTGAAAATTTTGAAAGGATTCAGCATGCAATTTGTTACTCTTAGTTTGGTTTGTTTTTTCATTTTTGTCAACAAAGTTGTAAAATGTTGGGAGAGGGGGGATTGCATTAGTGGGATACCGAAGGCGTGTTTGGTGTCCGACACCGAATAACATGACACCAACATATTTGATTACATTCAATTACTTCTATAATTTAAAAGGAGTGAAAGTGCTTTTTTTGTTACAGATTAAAAGTGAAATTCTGGATATTTATAGGGATCATTTACTTAATTAACCGTTTAAAATTTTATCAGTATCATAGCTCAGTGATATGTTTGGATTGGCAGTATAAGGTGGAATAGAGTCGAGTGAAATGGAAAAGAATATGCTAGTTAGATTTTGAAGAACTGATGTTATCTCATTCCATCTTATGGTACCAATCCAAACATATGTCAAAATGTGATTTGTCAGTGTAAATTTTTTACACTGTCAGCCAATAAAAAACTATCATTTGTATGACTTTTAATTTAGATATGATGAAAGTCAAACCTTTATAAATACTGAACGATTGTGATTGAGTGATGTGTAAAAAAAATTACACTAAGTGCATATGAATTAAATTCTATATACGAGGAGAAATGAAATTAATCTGAAGTACAATATGTGCCAAACAGAAGCAAAAACAAACACCAATCAAAAGGATAAAATTGCAATACAAACCATGAAAAACAAGCCAGAAATCACTAAACATGACTGCATATCCGAATTATTTCATCAACCACTAAACATGCTGAAACTTTAGTTTCGCAAAAAGATGTGACAGCAGCACCATAGTCCTCTTTTTGATCTTTACCCAATTCACCGAATTCCTATTCAAAGCTCGAACACATTGTACTGCATATCCGATTACCTTTATTATCAATTTGTAAAAATTCGAAAAACAGATTGAATCCAATTTACTTCAGATTTGGCGCCTCGAAAATGAGTAGAGTGAGGAAATCAATGATTGATATTTGAAATGTATATTGGGTCAATTCCTAACACAGGTCAGAGTCGTTAATGTAGTCATTCAACCTTGCATATTAGGTTCTATGTCACTGGGAATGATACCATGTGTTGTTGTGTAGTATGTTGAAACTATGAAAGCATTTGTGTGCTTATTAGTGATGTTAGGTGGTATGTAAGTTTAGTCATTGGATTTGGAATACCGTGTCTTTGTTGTTTAGTATGTCAAAACTCTGAAAGAAATTGTGTTATTTGTGTTTCATCATCAGCTATTGATCCTTATAATTGTGTATCTACTTTAGGTTTTGAAACTGCGAGGACAGAAACTTGAGGTCCGGATAATGAACATCGCAGAAGAAGAGGTCTGGATCATCTTTTGTTTTGTGCGATGCTTAAAATTCGATTGATAAAGATCTGTTTTGTAACCTTAGAGATAACCAAGATGATTTTGAATTATAGGAAGCTGATGAGTTTATAATTGGACTTCCAAAGTCTTGTGATGGAAAGGAAACGATACAGTCAAACATAGTCCGTTCTTTTACTGGAAGGCTTGCTAATCGAGCTGCTGAGAGGTAATCCATTGTAATGTAATGTTGACAATATAAATTCTTTTATCTTTGTTTATAGATTCCAAAATAAGAAAATGAATAGAAAAGGGATGAATGGTTAATGTTCATTATATTATGATCACAATTCACAAGCACATTCTTCAGTGTCAAATTTGTATATTATATTCTATTCTTTTCATTTTACATACTGCTAAATGACGAGAACCGAGATATACCTCCAATAATTCGCAAACATAAAAAGTGCTCTGGGCTCTGTCTGGATAAAAGCTTAGTTAAGCGCTTATAGCATAACTGTTTATCATCTAAATGTTTACGCTATTTCTACAACAATAGATAAAATAAAGGTGAATTGTTTTCATATAAGTTGTTTTCATGAGCTATCCTGGAATGCTTATGGAAATAAGTAGAAAATAGCTAATGAACATGTCATAAGCTCTCCTCAAACAGTCTCAAAGTACTTATGTCAGTAGTTTAATTCAAATAAGTCACCAAGTCATTATTCTTAATTCTTATAAGGATCATAGATTTCTAGAACTAACAATTCACCTTGCCATTCTTCAATATCTATAATGAATTTCGTTCTAATGTTGACATAGAGCATCTCCATAGAGGTTCTTATCTCATCTTTTGTGGTCACTACTCTACCGCATTTGCTTTAAGAACTCTATTATCTTTATACTCTAATGGCACAGTCCTTTAAGAATTCAAAATGGTTCTGCAAATTACACCACATACTGAAATAATGATCTATTGATAAGAGCATACTTTGTATACAAGAACCATCCTTACACCTGGCATCTGCGCAAGCTTACTCCTATGATGGAACTTAGGGAAAACTGGTTCTTATTTATAAGGACCGACTTAAAAACACAACTGGTTGATGCTCTTTCATTACCGAAAGGAAAAGTCAAGTTTGTGCTCTGATGCTTATTTAGTATTTGGCAATAAATTTGAATATTATTTCTCGCACTTAATAGAGGTTGGTAAATTGTTGTAATTATTTTGTATCACAACTTTTATTTCTATGTTATATCTCAACTCTAACTTCAGAGGTTGGAGAGTATATCTACACGATGAATATGGGACGACAAATGCCGCCATAGATCGAATGGTCAACATGTAAGTGCTTTTAAACTTATTTATTGTTTGTATTGTATTCTTCAATACTGTCTGTTTTGGATGAAATGGCACAGTTCATATACTAATTGGATCTTTTCCTGAAAGTGTCGTTTTATAACTCTGCAGAATTCGAATTTATCTTTTATATTTTATAAATTTAGAATTACATATTATAAAAGTACTAAAGTAAATGAGTAGGGGGAAATTGAAACCTGCATGGTCCATAATAAATGCTTATGAAGAAGTATGCATGTTTTTGGGTTACAAAAGAAGTATGCATGTTATTTCTGAATGTCTGAGAAATATTTTATGAATTTATTTTATATAGTTTAAAACTATTTTGGATATAAAATTGTTTGCGTAGAAGAAAAGTGTTTTACCAACCCTCTCATCAGTGATCACTAGTCTTGGAGAAAATACTAGTATTTACCATTCTATCGACACCATCGAGTGCGAAAGTCAAATTTATATTAATACACACGCGCACACACACACACACACACAAATCCTTTTGAAAGATTTCAAGCAACATTTTGTATGGAATTTATTACTTTACTGTGGAATTGACACACTTAAAACTCTTTCAGGGGCTTGAGTAGGTCCCAGCAGAAGAAACAAGATGCCTATGCTGCCATGGTTAGTGTATTTGAGATATCATGTTTTTAGCGAAATTAACATTTTTGACAAAAATAATGACGAAGGGAGAAATTATTATTGATTAAATTGATGTTAATGACCATTTTACAATGGTTTCTAAGGAGATTTGAATTTTGTTCCTTGAGGTTACGAGATCAAACTCTTAGCACTGTGTTGACATCTCATGGATGAAAATATATTTCAGTTATTAAAAAAAGAATGTTTTTGGGATATATATTTTCCTGTTTTTCCTGTTTTGAAGTGCCAATGAAAAGAGAAGACAATTATGGAATGATTATCATTTTGTTTTTTTTAACTAGATGTTACTTGAGAGATATTTCTCCACATCAGGTCAGAAAACTGAACTTGTTGTGCCCAAGAATCTTGAACTACAAGGAAAACTTAGAAGTGGTCCTCCCAAAGATGATGATTATTTCTCAGACGAAGATTAATCACTTAATAAAGGAGCTTGTATCATTCCATCATTCGTGTTTTCTAATTTCAAGTATGCGTTTGGAAGTTGCGAGAAAATGGAGACATTCTAACAATTGTTAATCAACACAATGATTTGGTGTGTTTGGATTTCCATTACAAAACTTCAAATTAAGGATGTGTGGGAAAAAAATGTCAAAAGGTGAGTTACCGTTTATTTTGATGTAAGTAAAAATGGTAGGTACTGTCTAGAAGTCCTAGCTCAACTGGTTAAATGCCGAAATTGTTAGGCCGGACCCCGGTACCTCCACTTGTGTGTGTGAGTTTATAATGGCTTTGCCATTTCGCCTACCAACCAAAAAGAAAAAAAATGGTAGGTACTGCTAGGGTTAGTTATTGCAAAATCTACATCTAAATTTGTAAGTTGAAGTTCTTTGTAAGTAATGCTAGTATTCCAGTGTCAATGAACACAATCCTGCATGGATCTTTTGTTGACAGAATTAATGGACTTTTTGTGACTGCAATGATAAATGAGTGTACTTAATTAGTTCAATTGAGTAACTTTCAATGTACAAAGTAAATTTCTGAAGGTTTTTTTTTGGATTTTTTACCTTCATTATTCTCAGTTTAGACCAGCCGTTAAATGAAGTAAAGTTTCGTATCGTAAGCAATATTTGAGATATTTTTGCAAATATAGTAAAATTGACTTAGTACATATATACGTTGCACTAAAATTGTCAGCGTCCGTAAAGCTAAGTCCAATCGACAATGTCAAAATTGTTAAGTTGAACGCTTTCATTTTTGCAGCGCGTTTCTGTGGTGTTTACCACTTCGTCAAAGGAAAAAAAAAATTATAATTGTCAGCAATATCTTTTAAAAAAATCATCTAGCAAATTTTCATCTCAATTTAAAGGGATATATCAATTTGGCTTTCTAATTGTATGAAAAATAACAAAATTCCATACACAGCTTCTTCTATTTTTTTAGCAAATCCATAAACAGCTTATACAATGGATACTCTATTAATGTTTATCTTTCACTCAAAATTGTCCCCCTTTAAAGTATGAATTTTATACTACTAACTTTTAACTATTTAGAAGTATGGGTAAGAATTAAGAAACACGAACCATTGTGATATTCGATTGAATATACATATGTAAATGTCAATAATAAAATAAGATTGAATCTTGTACCAAAAAATAAGATTGAATCTTATCCCCCAAAAAATAATAATCACGAAACACTATAGCTCATTTTACGTTCTTATTTCCTTACAAATTGAATTAGCTTTTGGTATACCTGCTACCATAAAATAAATACACTGCCATCTTAGGCCATCCTCTGAAATTCTTTTCTTTAAATCCTTAGAAATCAAATTGATATTCCAAGATTTACAGCAAGCACATTCGCACCTAGCACACTAACCATTTGCACTAAAACTCATATGGCTAGAGTATACTCTAATGCGATTACGATTGCATGTTGAAATATAGATTAAATTCACTCCTGTTGAGGAGAAACTTCAATTTCTCAAATTTTGGAATATCAAGATCTTACAGGTTTATTAAAAAAAAAAAATTACGCAAATTGAATCTAGGAGTAATTGCTTTAAACTTTCATTGAATACTCACTGCTTGGAATTTATTTTATGTATGCTAGCATACTTTCCAAGTCATTTTTAAATCATCCAGCATACTCTCAATGCTTGAAACTTTATAAAATAAAATGGTAAACTAGGAAACATGGCATTTCGAATCACATTCACACACACTTCATGTTTTGAGATTCACATTCATCTTCCAACATCATCTATCAACGTACTTCAAACCAATAATGTGGTTCAAATTGAGACGATTTATCATGGCATAATTCCTCTAGAGATCAATTCCAACCAACTTGTTATATATTTTGCTTTCACGTTTCTACCGAAAGCAGTAAACCTGAAATAAACTTCCTCACGTTGTTATACAGTACCTTGAGCCAGGGGCAATAATATAGTATCTCTACTGAACCTAGCATCCTATTTACAGGTTAACTATAATTCAATATTTTTCCTCTTGCAAGACCCAACACCAATACAAAAAATATATTCATTTAACTAAGGTGGATCAACAAGCACCAAGAATCAACAATAGACCCAAAACATTAAGGTGTACATCTTGCTACCATGTATAAAGATCAAGTATAGAAGTCGTTAAGAAAAATATATAACAGACCACGTATAACAAACCACACACATCATGATTAAATTTAAGGGTGTGTTTGATTTGTTTTCTGTTTTCTGCTACCATGTAATAATAATAATTGTTGTTATTATTATTATAAAAAGATTTTTTTCGTAGTCATTACTAAAATATAGACTGAAAATGAAAAAAATCAACAACACCCTAAATATATGACATACTATTTTCAGCACAAGTATCAAATAAAAGAAAGGGAGATTCAGTGCAAAAAGCTTACCCCCATATTTGAAGTTTACAGAGGATCACAAAGATCCTGCAATCCCCTGGTTTTCAGTGACCTCAAATATGCACCAAAGCTCGGCCACAAAATTTCAAATACCAACCAAAAGAAGAAGCGCAGTCATACAATTTTCATAAATAAGTTTCAGACAACAATGAGATCCCCTCTTCAATCAGTTCAAAGATGGCACAATCTTAATTCACAATGAATTAAGCCTTAGCAATAGCCAAATTCAGTTAAGTTACAAAACAAAATTGACAACAGTTTTTTACTAATGTGTCCAAAGCTTATTTTGATGTGAAAATAATTACAAAAAGGAAGATAAAATATTTAGAGACTAACTTGCAAGATGATTGAGGCTTCAGTTTTATGGGGTGCCTAAGTCCAGCATTCTGTAGTACAGGGCACTTGATAGAGTACACTTAAGCTGTTTGATTCTTTTTCCTTGACAGTTAGCTTTTAAGGGAAGGAATGTCAAGTGCTTATGGTATCAGAGCTGATTATCGATATCTCAAAAAGGGCTACCTACAGAAGGGTTAACTTGAAAAAGGTCGAGTAAGGCGTTGTAGAGTGCAGCCATGAAACTTTGGCTCTCAGAGATAGTACGATTATGGGAATTTGGGTATTAAAGGGGGTTCTAAGTCCCACATCAAGTAGTATGGGATGCTCGATGGAGAGTACTTCGTGTAGTCTGGGATTGGCAGAATCACAGTGAGCCACTGCAATTTTGGCAAAAGCTAGACTTTGGAGCTTCAACAAAATCACAACGCCACTATGATTTTACCAAACTCACCATCATCCAAACATACACTCTTGTGGCTTGATTCATTGCCCTTGTCTGCTA
This sequence comes from Medicago sativa, assembly GCF_051527215.1. NCBI lineage: Eukaryota > Viridiplantae > Streptophyta > Magnoliopsida > Fabales > Fabaceae > Medicago > Medicago sativa. Next base: position 26,144,105 of record NC_140752.1, on the reverse strand, counting down.
ACTTTTAAGGGAGAATTTCACTAGTGGCAGTGCTTATCAGAAATTTCCTTCAGCCTGCCATTCTTCAAATCCTGAAATTATATAAATATGAGAGATCTTAGATGTTGGAAGCAGATTTCATTTTGGCTGTTTACATCGGTAAACAAAAATTATTAAATTACAATCAATGGAGATTGAACAAGAATAAATGGGCACATGTAGTTCAAGGGACAGAGAAACACCTGCCAGACATAGCATTTATTTGTCCCAAGAAAACTCCCTTGGGTAATCTTTGCCTCTTCTCATCAACTGAGAAGAAAATGTTAAAAAAAAAAAAAACTCGATAAAAAAAATAAAATAGAAGTGAATGACACAATTGCTTCCAACTGCCAAAACAAGAAGTGTGCAATTATTTGGTTGGCATTAGCAACATATCTTATGTTCTAAACAACTCCACTGATGTAATTCATTAGGCATTAAAGAGCTCACCGACAAAGGGCAGGGAACCAGTGATCGAGAAGTAATTAGTTTAAACCACCAAGATGATCCACCATATACCAGAATGATACAAGTCCTAAGCTAGTTCTTGGCCTCAAGTACAGTGAAAAAACTTGTGATCAAATGCAAGATAACACCATAGGCATATGCAGCGCTTGGAGGTCAACATAGAAATATTTGAATTGTTCAACTTCTGAACCAGCATTTGGAATGCAAGCCTTCAGTTAATGATTCAGTTTCCATCATTCTATGTATACTCTGAATCACTAGAGCAGACCAATATTTTGGCATGCATAACTTCGCACAAACCCAAAAACCTGCCCAACAGAAAATTGAATATAATTATTTAAACTAAGTTGCATATATAAGTGTGTAAATAGTAAATATTTAGCTTGCAAGCTAGAGACTCAAATGGTAGACCAATATATATTTGCATATCTACACAAGTTTGTAAAACCACCAAATTCAGTTAACGAGGTTTGACCCCAGGCCCAAACCACTAAATAAGTCTACACTGCACTACTATGCCATAGCAAATCACCAATATAAGTGTACCTATAATATTTATCCACACACACACATGACTATTTGACAAATGCATATATTATATTTTTATTTTAATATAAATTTTGGTTTACTGGATTCAACCAATGACTCACTAAAATTTAATCAGTGCCCATTGATCAAATGTCTTGACAAGCCAATGTCCGGTCTAGGTTTTATAACATTGGGCAATTCAACCAATGACTCACTATATTTTAATCAGTGCCCATTGATCAAATGTCTTGACCAGTCAATGACCGGTCTAGGTTTTCTAACATTGGGCAAGATCAAGATCCTCAACAAAAATTCAGTATCCTCAATTTCAAATAAAAAGTGACAGGCTATCACGCCCCTCCAGTCCAGTTATTTCTATTCTGATATAACAAAGTTGTTCAAAGTCGGAACATCATGATAGTTGTCACCAGTTATTGGTAACATGAATTTTACCTTTCAAACAAAACTTTTCAGTCTTCATGTAACAAGAATCTTTATGATACATCAAGACTTGGGATGATTTTCGGAAGCAATCTGTAAGATGGTCTTGAGCTTGACTCACCATCGCCACTTAAGAACGTCAGTTCATTTTCAAGAACCGTATAAGCTTCTGAAAATGCCTGCATTACAATGTCATAATTTATGAGTTACACTACCAGTAAAGACAAATTCATTAAGGCATAACTTTTAAGATAAATAATGTCCAGGAAGAAGATGAGTTGGCCATCAATACAAGTTATACAACTGTACAAGTATAAGTAATCCCAAGAACCTTGCTTTACGCTAACGTTTGTTACCAAATTACCATTTTAACATCCAAGACATACGAAAAATATTTAGCACGAGAATCCTCAAAAGAACATATAAGATAAAATAGTTCAGTAATCGGTAAATAAGTATTATAATTTTTACTATTGAAGGTAAACTTTTAAGATTGGCACTTAAATCATCAGCTTTTATATGAATAAAATGAAGTTAATAACTCCCCAACTTAATCACTTACTATCAATTATGTTGTAGTACACATTAATTATCACACTTGAACAAGACCTTTATATTTGCTACAATTTTCAAAAATTACTTAAACAGACTCTTCAACAAAATAAACCGATACATACCACTTGGTCAATCAAAAGGCTATTTTATATTGCTGGAATTCATAGTTACGCATGAATCAGGTATTCAAGTTTGCTGTTCTAACCAGGGTTGGAACTACAATTGTCACTCAAGCATTTTAGATACTCTAATGGAAAATTTCATCAGTTAACTCAAGAAAGTATTAATACCACAATCACCTAAGCATTATCATTCTCAGCAGCAAGCACAAGACAGATTAGCATAACTGCCAGAGGATAATTTAAATCACATGATTCTGTCACTGAGACTTGGCAAAGGAAAATTTGTAAATAATGTATGCATTATTACCTTAATACATTGATGTATTCTGAAACAATTCCTTCCCACATTATTTGTTGGAAAAAGAGGATCATCTATGTGAATTGGATCAATGCTGCAAACAAAGCAGTTTTCAATTAGTTGGAGAAAAGGTAATTATAAGGATGTCACAAGGTGTACATAGAATCTTTGGTTTATCTATTACCTACAACCTCTTTCTCTCTTTATATAAAGTCCACTTCCCTGAACCGATATCCGCATGTGACGGGGATCAAACACGTTCCTAAAAGAAAATAATTGTTGTTATTTCTAACCAAAAACCTTTCATGATTACGAAATGTCCACTTCACACAGACAGCAATAAGAAATTATAGATTTCTAATCAGTTCTCTCACCCAAAAAAGTAAAGAAAATCCACCAGAAGACTTCCATAATTCTGCAAGAAAATGGAAGAGGATTTATTTAGTGGCAGTAGTGTATCTATAAGTAAAAAGGAACAGAGAAAGTAAGAACAACAACACCCCACAACCCAACTAAGGTAATATTTTTTTGCTGAATCATCATTGACTGAAACAATAGCAAAGTCTGGATTTTTGTTCCTTATTACTTGGTTAATTGAATTTAAACCTTTGATTTAAGCGCAAAAAATACAATAATGGAAAATATTATTAATCCTGGGTGGCTATCAACTGATATAGAGTGGAATAAATGAAAAGCTAGATGTTTACTTGGTTGATTGGCCGGCCAAGATGGTGCTCGTGCTGAAGAAAACGTATAATTAATAATACCTGCATACAAAGTAAAACAAAAAACAAGTTTAGAAGATATTTACTACCCTTTTCTCGAGTGAGAAAGTCTAGAGTTCAAGAAAATACGACAAAAAATTGATAAGGCAGCCTCCTTAAATCCTTAAAGAATATTTTTCCAGAAACAGTGGCAGACAGAAAAGAAAATTTATTACAACTGATGACAAAAGCAATTGATGATGAAGTGCATTGCAATAAGGATGACAAACACACAAATCACAGATTGCAAAAGAAACTGATGACAGATTATTTTTTTCCTTTTTTTTCACCTGACCGTCACTAGACTACAAACTACATAGTATGAAACAATTATCCGTAAATTTGCAGTTGGATCATATGAATAAATTATAATCACAGATTGTTGGTAACCATGTTCTATTGAGAAAATAAAACCATTACTAGTGTAGAAATTAGTTACTCATCAAGTAGCAATGAATGACATCATATTATAAAGTATAGACTATCTGAGAAGCTGCAGCAATTTGTTAGTCCAACACAAAGGAGATCTCGATAATTCATTAAGAAACGAAAATTATATGTGTAGGAAAAAATGCATACCAAACAGTAGGAACTTAATCCACCAGAGTAGGACTGGTCAAGGCTCCGGTCTGCTAAAAACTGTTTTAGCACCAAAGCAAGAGGAGTAGCAGCAGGAAATTGTTCAGTCAACTCCTTAACCTACAGGAAGCAGAATCATATTTTAATTGCCAAGCAATAAAATTGAAAAGCCAGTGATACTTCCAAACTCAATATTTATCATAATAGCAAATAGGTTGGAGAACAGAAAATTCAACTAGAACATAGTCAAGTGTCACTTTAGCTGAAGGGTGGAGATTGGTTTAATCTCCACCCAAGCAGAGAGCAATCATCATAGTTGTCGATCCCGAATAGAAATGAGGAGCCTTCTATCCCAAAAGCATACAGCAGATACCAGGATGACTTCAATACCAATAACCGGATTTTACTTATAAACTACAAGTAATTTATATTTATATTATGTTACACACATAAATGTTAAAAAAATACAAAAAAAATATAAAAAAAACCCAAAATTTCAGGCATAGTTGATAAGTCAAAAGGATAGGGCTTAAAATTGTTAAATACACAAATCATAAAATATATTTTTGATAATTGATATGTCAACTGAAGCTTATGTACACAACTCGAGTAACTTAATACCTGCATATAAATGCTCAAAAATTAAAGAAAATAATTGAAGGCATAATGTTAAATCAATACGACAGGGCTACCAAGTACAAACTACACAACATATATAAGAAAGAAAAAAGAATAGAAAATACATAATAGAAGAATGCTTCAAGTAAAACAGAGGATGTAAAAGAATGCAAAAACAGAGAGCGGTAGAGTTTAAATTACACAACACCACACACACACAAAAAGAACATACAACAACAACAACAACCAAGCCTTATCCCACTAAGTGGATCAAACGACGCCATAATATTCTAGCAGACAGTAACAAACCATGAACAGAAATTGAAAGTAGGCAACAAATTGAAAGTAACAACCAAGCCTTATCCCACTAAGTGGATCAAACGACGGCATAATGTTAAATCAATACGACAGGGCTACCAAGTACAAACTACACAACATATATAAGAAAGAAAAAAGAATAGAAAAAACATAATAGAAGAATGCTTCAAGTAAAACAGAGGATGTAAAAGAATGCAAAAACAGAGAGCGGTAGAGTTTAAATTACACAACACCACACACACACAAAAAGAACATACAACAACCAAGCCTTATCCCACTAAGTGGATCAAACGACGCCATAATATTCTAGCAGACAGTAACAAACCATGAACAGAAATTGAAAGTAGGCAACAAATGGAGGAGTGGAATAAGGCCTTTCATAAAAAGTGGGGGTTGGTGATGGGAGAGGCTTCGGTTCAAACCCTTAGAGTAGTGGGGGATCCACAAAAAATGATAGAACACCATAGGATGTCTCACTCTCTAGGCTTCCCTCTCTTTTATAACTGAAAGTCTTCCTAGATTCCAGGAAATATACTAACTTTTGTATTCCCACAGCTTCTATAAGCTGTGCTTGTTTGGGCCAACACATGTATAGGTTATATCGGTATGTATGTATATGTATGTACGCATGTCCTTTTGACTAAAAGATGGAAACATTGTTACAACAGAAAATATATATTAACAAGAACGATGACCCAAGAAAATATATAAAATTGAAAGCCCTAGTCACAAGATATTACCATTCCTGTAGTTTGGAGTCCTGTATGTGATGGGGACTTGAAGCTGATGTCAACGCGAACAGAATTGGAATCTTTCAAAGCATAAACATTAGTTTGAGACCTTTTCAACAATGCTGAATCTTCTAACTGAATAATATCAGAATGACTGTCATTAACATGTTCACCAGTTGTACAATGTGACTCTTCTTTTAATGAATGTAACGTAGGAGCTGATGAAGTGATAACATCTTGGGGTACTTCCACCACGAGCATAATAATAGGTATCTAATACAAGAAGGATACAGATGTTATTACTAGGAATGAGTGGTGTAGACTACATGACTTGAAATGACAATTAACAGCCAAGAGAAGAGGTATTACAGCAGTATTTTCCACTGTTTTCAGAGAATCATTTTTTACCCATTCCTGATTGGCAAGATACCTAGCTGCATGCTGGCACATAAACACAGTAGTGTCAATTGTCTGACATATTTAAAGATTTCTTGTTCTTGTGATTATTGTTGTAAAAATCATTACATCTTCGAATCACATGTTCACAAAGTATTGCAAAATGGGAATAAATTACAACAAAACAAAAAATTACTTTTAAAAATGTCAATCAAATCAAATCCTCATTCGAACAGAATTGAAACAGTCAATTAATAAGATCCATAACGCATACACCATGTACGGTGATTAAGTGACAAAGCAAAACATATCACCATGTCTCATTTTTCAGAACAGCTCTAACCAAAGCATACAGATCCACCAACAATTGACATCAAATCAATATCTTTGATGTCATTTACCTCGCCATATTGTATTTCATATTGTTTCAAATAACAAGAATCAATTTGTTAACTTCAAAGGAGAAAGGCACCCATCTCCCATCCCATCAATCGGCAAGCCTCAGATTATTTTAATTCAGTACACTTCATATATGTTCATGGTAGGAGTCACAAGTTCTATAGAAGTCCTATATGGGGAGTACAAAATGTAGGTACTGATTTATTTATTGTCAATACCTGAAGACATGTTTCTTTAATACCATTACGACCTTCCAATATTCCAGCTTCTTTAATAGGTTCCTGAACATTTCATTAAAATTTAAAAGAAACATAAGGCTTGGTTGTTGTTCTTGCTAAAAGAAAATAAGGTTAATCCAACCAGGTGATGGTCTACCGAAAAACACGAGACCAAACAAAAACTTTACCAGGTTCCTCACTGGTGGGAGAGAAACCACAAGGTCAACATCACTTGTTGGAAGAGCCATCCCAGTGGCATTGGAACCAAATATGTTTGTCCTGGATCTGGGCCAAAGAACCTGCAGAGATCGGGTAACTCTCTTGACAGCCCAATTAATGTAAGGCTTCCTTGCCATGTTTTCCGCCGCAACCTTGGATTCCATCATAATTATAAGTAATATTAGAATGCTTTGTTTTCAGGTGACAATATTAAGAAAGACAAGGCCTCTACATATTCAATAATAATTCTAATAGGAATAATTTCAAACAGGGATAAAGATATTAACGAATGTCCAAAGTTGGGATCGTTCAGGAGTAAGTTACAATAACAGAGGGTTTTCAGCTGGCTTGCAAAAGACTGCGAGAGGCATGCAACTGTAAGTACAAGTGTGTGTTAGTAACATCACCCTCAAAATATACTCTATCTATACCTGTTTACAGAAAGAGTCAATCTCATCATGGAGCATTCCGTGCATGGAAGATAAAGATGCACTTGTTGCAGAACAGCTCCGTAACTCGGGAGGTTGCAGAGGTAAGGTGACATCCGGCTGTATAATTAAACACCCACAATGAACACCAACATATATGTATCTAGTAGGACTTAAGCAACAATCTTTCTTACATGTTCCTGGTCACGTGCTATCTGTGACATTGCAATCAGGCGGTCTTGCAGCAAGGCAGCAGGTAAAGGTTGGATCAGTGGCTGTACTGCAATGTTTTTACCTCTCCAGGAAGGCCACACAACTTCAGCACCATCCATTCTTAAACAACCATCCTCTAAATTACTTCCATCATGATACCAGCCTCTCATTCCCCAGTGTCTTGGGCTGGAACTACCAGACCTAACAGTTGGAAAACCCCTTTGTTTCCTGGAGTCACTCACAGGGGAAGGTGGAGGAGGGCGTGGTGCACGTGGTACACAAAGCACCACGGGTGATGGTGGCCGCTTTATGCGAGGCTGCTCCCGCCTGGTAGGAGGAACACAAGGGCTTTTATGATCAACACATATAGACCTTTCCCTAGACAAGTTAGGAATTATTATTGGCCTTAGAATGGGATATGGATGCGAATCACCAGCCTTCCCTTCAATTTCTCCAGGTAAGTTATTAACCAAAGAACAAGAAGCATCATCATCCACTGCTGCATCTGTAACTGATGAAGAATGCAACACTTTCCCAGGTACATCATTACCAGACATTACATAACCAACAGTCTGGGTCCCAGTCCCTACAGGATCAAAGGGAGAGCAAAATGTTGCAGCTGTTGGAGATGCTAAACCATTTGTACTATATGAAGAAGAGAAAGCAACCATATCATCCACTGTCCTATTCATGTCAGCTTCACGCAAAGCCCATAAACTGTCATCAGAGCTGAGAGAGGGAGGCCGAGAAAAACCTTTTCCTGGATTTTCAGAAGGGTTCCAGTACATTACACCGCCACCAAAGTATTGATTATAATCTATACCAGAAACAGCATGAAAGTCATACTCTTCCTCTGATACATAGAGGTTGTCAAATTCATCTGTGAACTGTGTATTTATTTGGTCAGGTAAATCCAATGTATCCCCAGAGTACCTCCTTTCATCATCATGAGTTGTTGCATCAACCTGCATGCTGTGAACAGCCAGCCCTTTTGAAAATTTACATTGCCGCCTAGACATAAAACTAGAGTCATAATTACAATTTGGTGATGGGGTCACACCCCCACGAAAAACTGGGGGCCAGTCAAAACTCATAGGAACAGGTGTATTTCTTGCTTGCTGTAATGTGGGAACAAACGGGTGGGAGAAGTGATTATGCCAATTGCGCCCAACATCCAGATGCAGTCTGTCTGTTGCAGGAGGGAGATGTGAGTTAAAAGATGGGAAGTAAATAGAAGGTATACCAGGCCATTCATATGGACTGCATTTTGAGAAAGCAGAATTTCTGCTGTCAAATAGACATTTATCTCTCTCCTTCAACATGCCAAATTCTTTTACATTAACCTCTCTAATTGGTTTGTCATTAATAGTTGACTTCACATCAGCTTTGGCAGCACTTGTTGTGTTCAAAGAACAGGTATCTTTGTTACCAGATAAACTACCATTCTTCGAAGCAGGTACAGGCGGTGTTATGACTTTACATTCTACATCACAAGTATCTAATTCAGAAGACAATTTTTTTCTTTCATTTGACAATAAACAACACTGAGGACCTGAACTATTGCAACTTTCAGCAAGACCACCAACATTCTCTTCTTCAACACTCCTGGTAGAGCTGTTTTCCTTTGCAAGTCCATTATTAAGAGAGCAACAAAGGCTTGAATTTGAAGCAAGGATGTCATTACCAATTGAATCGTCATTTTTTACATTCTGAATAGTAGAACTATCGAAAGAACTATCGCATATTGCCACCTCAACTTTAGAAATAGCAGTGGTAGAGGCAACATGCGTAATTGACTTGTAAGAATTTACAACTGCACTGTCAACAGGGGTGCTTTTATTTTTATTTTTCTCTTTTCTACGTTTTCTTGGAGTGGTTCGAGGTTTGCCAACATTCGGTTCCCGAGTATTATCCTGATGAGAAGTGACTTATTATAAACCAATTAAATCTTTAGCAAGAAACATGATCCAGATTAAATAAAAATAAATAAATGACTTACTACAATTTTAACAGTTGATGACGAGCCCTCCATAGAGATATCCTTCACTAGAGGAACATTAGGAAGTTCCCTGGGTTTTGCTATATCGGTCTTCTTTTCATTGTCCACTATACAATCAATGTCCTGGAATATCATAACTAGAAGTGTAAATGCTAGCATTTATGTAATAAAATTGTCCCAACCATCTGTTAAATAAAGACTATATATTACCTTATGAATATTTTCATGTGAAACACCATTTACAGATGACTTTTGGGCAGGATTTTGTTTTTTAGTATTGCGGGTTCGTCCCTTCTTTTTACGGTTAGAAAGACCAGGTTTTTCCTTTGGTTTACCCGATGAGGGTTTGTCAAACTCCTCTAATAGCTCATGTTTTGTACAGTCAAGTGAAATAACCATCAGAAAACCTCTCAATTTTCTTAATATACAATCAGATATTGTAGAGACAGAACCCAACGAACTAAAGAAAAGAGTTTCTACATCATATTCACTATTAAGGCTTGATGTTAACAGTATGCTAATGTCTTGAAGCACAGATAAGGAATGTAAAGCTCTGGATAAAGCTGCAGGCTTTTTCCGAAGGCTGACTGGTGTAATAATTCTTCCAAATTCTGTATCATCACGAAATGCTCGGATGGTCCTTTGAGAAGATGCAGTACAATTATAGTCAAGTAGTTTATCAACTCCCTCCCCCCTATTGTATAGCCAAACCTCATCCTTGGATGCACTGCTTGCCATTTTCAAAACCTCATATGTCTGAAAACTTATGGATCAAAAGTCAGTCTAGTACTCAGAGCAGAGCAGGCCTCAAAAATATAATAATCTAAATTACAATGTGTATATGAATATACAAGCTGATAAAAAAAACGTGCAGAACCAAGTTTTACCCAATGTGCAGCTGATTTGAAACATCAACTACACAACTTAGAGATTAGTTTATTGAGCTTGGAATATCTGTAATCATTTACTTTCTGACAAACAATAAAAATAGGAGTTTCTGAGCTTTCTACAACATTGTACTCTCCCTCCTAATATCCTTTTTATTCCAGATATGCACTGTTATAATATTTCTATATTTTCTAATTACTGTTAAAAAAATACAAATTCATATTATTTTGGATAAAATGTATATTACTAATTATTTAATGGTATAAAATTCTACAAAGACAAACCAATGCACAATCCAATAACCCCAGGATCTATCATTTGTCCTATCAAGTTATCAGCCAAATCAAGGTACCACAATATGTCGCCATGGTATGAAACATATCCTATTTGAAAAATACAGGTATAAATAATAATTAATTAGGTGTTTTTCACCTCCATAAAGAACCCCACTTCAAAAATCCTACTTCATTTAGCAAAAAGTAACAATTAAATATATTTCATAATTGACATTATAGCTGCCAACAAAACACGATCAGTATCTTCCACTACTGTTCGACCATCATTTAAGCTTAAATCAAAGGGAAACGAAAGGTGCTTACTTTCCCAGAACCACCATGTGTTCAAATATTGAAGTTCACCGCAAAATATGTCGGTTTTATATTAAATTCTTATCCTTAACAATGCAAAATTTCCAATTTAAGTACTGAGAAAATCTGGTAAAATCATAATTACTTTCTGATTTAATCGGCAAAGAATGCACAACTGCATACCACTTCTAATGATGCTTCACACATACCACCTTTCCAACTAATATCAGGTATCCAAATTTTGACAATATACTGATATAGTAAATCAAGTAAACTATGATTGCATGTGCACATAGCTTAATATGTTCCAGCGATAAAATAAGCAAAACATAACAAGTTGCACAAAATCTATACTAGAAGATGACTATACAACCATATTAAGCTATTCTAGTGGACAATAACTTTTACACTACAATAAAGCATCATCTCATCAATATCCTAAATCAATTACCTCTAACTTATCCCACCAATGCCACTCTCAAATTAACATCTTCTAATGATTTTCATTTGGATTTAACTTCTATATACTGTGTAAAGATGTTTTACACATTCATTCATTACAATCGTTAGAGACTTTAATCATAATCACTTCTAAACACATATGACTAAATGTGATTTACTAAACTAATTTTTTTTCATTTTTCCAAAATGGAAACATGCCAATCTTATCTAATCTAATGTGTCATTAACAAATCGAAAATTTGTAAAGAATTCCCAAAAATCGAAACCATACCAAAGCTTTAGCCGATTTCATAAGAATAGTATCAAACACCTTCTTCCTCATCACAGAATCCAAATTCCTCCACCAATCAACACACCCCTTCTTCCTCCAATACACATTCGCCGCAACACCAGCCAAATTCATCTTCTCCTTCAACTTCACCCCTCTCCTCTTCCCACCACAACTATTCATCCAACCCAACCTCATCGAAACCTCCACCCTATTCGCAATAAACGCCTCAATCCGGTAATACCCCTTCATTTTCAACCAATTCAATTCCACCCAATCCTCACCTATCTCACTTTCTTCCCCTCTAAGAAACCCTCCCCCTGATATCTCATCCATCACCTCCACAAATCTATCCACATTTTCCACAAACTTCTCCGTAAAAGTCATTGCGTCTAGACATTTCATCGAACACGTAGCGCGCGAATTTTCTTCGTCTAGACATTTCATCGAACATGTGGAGCGTGAATCTTTTCCGTCTATATATCTCTTCAAACACTGCGAATTTTTGCTGTTTTTGCCATCTAGACATTTCATCGAACACGTGGCGTGCGAAGGCGAAGAAGAAGAATCTTCGCCTTCACGTGAATCAAAAAGGCGTACAGATTCGGAGATGAATTGAGCAGCGGCATCTTTATCGGCGATTCGAGATAAAAGACCTTGAGATTTCTTGAAGCAGAAGGTGGGGAGGAAAGGTGGGTCCTTGGAGGGAAGATCAGCGAGGAGGATGAAGGAAGTGTGACGATTGGATTGAAGTTTGTTAAGCATTTGAAGAATGATGAGAACGAAATTGTGATCGAGGATTGTGAGATATGAGAGACGGTGGTGAATTGAGAGGGAAGAGAACCATTTGAGGATGGAGGATCTAGGGTTAGGGTTAGGGTTAGGGTTAGGGTTTGGGGAATGGGAATGGTAGAGGGAGATATGGGAGGTGAGTGAGTCTATGAGTTTACGGTCTGCCATGAAAGAGGGTTGGAGTTTTGTTCAAGAATTGAGATTTTCAAGAAGAAAGAAGAAGGATCATGAAATGATGGTAAAGAGAGGAATCTGCGGAATTTATGTTGGTTTGTCTGAGTGTTATGTTTTTCGAGGGGTTGGTCGGAGAAGAAAAGGAATGGAAAAAGTGCAAGGAAACTGGTATATCAATGTTGTTGTAAGATATTTAATTTAATTTAATTAATTTTGTTTCTAGTAAAATCTATTGTAAGAAAAAGAAAAATGGAATCAAATGAAAAAACAACAATAACAATACTTTCTTTTCAACACTTTTTTTTATATTTATTATTTTATTGGTTTTTTTTTAGGAAATTTATTATGTTTATTGGTTGAAATTATAGATGTTTGTGGTTTGGTTTAGTTTGATTTTAATAATAAAAATCATTTGAACAGCAAAGTAAAGAAATATGTAGTTCGATTTGTTAAATTTTAAAATGAAAACTAAACTAAATTAAACCAATGCGGTTTGGTTCGGTTGTTGTAGTTTTTTGTGACACAATATAATTTTCGTTTCAACATTAAAATCAAGATAAAAATAATTTATTTTCAATTTTCAACAGTGTTATAATTTATTTTCAATTTTCAGTGTTATAATTTATTTTCAATTTCAATAGTGTTTTAATTTTTTTTCTGGGTGGTGTCTGAGATTCGAACCCCGGACCTTGCATATATTATGCATCGTCCTTACTAACTGAGTTAACCTCACGGGGACAATAATGTTTTAAATTTGTTCTAACTTTACAATATATTTGTCCTCTGATAATGTTTCTATCAACATAGACCATATTACAATTATGCACCAAAAACAACGCTCTTGAGAAAGAAATGCAAAAGATTAAAATTTTATCGTTTTCTTATGTTGTGGTTTGGTTCAGTTTGAGTCGATTGGTAAAATAAAACTCGAAGTCGATTGGTAAAATAAAACTCGAAAATTGAACCAAATTGTGTGGTTGAGTAAAAAATGGTTTGAGTACATTTTAACTAATTATGGTTTTTGGTTTGGGTTGGTTCGATTTGCGATTTTTCTATTTGGTTGATTCGGTTTTCAACATCAAAGTGTGGGATCACATTAATTTCATTCAATAAAAGAGTGGGTATTAGAAGAAAAAAAATGCTAGAAAGAGAGTGTTGTTAAAAGTCCTCGAATTGAAATGATCAGAGTTGGCTTGCATTGCAAGCGTGGTTTTTAAGGTTTGTTTGACGAGTGATATATAATATAAACATGATAAGAAGTTATTTTGTGTTTCTGGCATATAATAATAATAAATAAGAGAGTAAAGACCCGTTTTAGTTTCTTACAAAATGTACAAAGTTCAAAATTAGTCTTTGACAAAAAAAATCATATGTATTCTCTTACAAAATTAAATTAAGACAATTTAGTCTATCCGCCAATTTAGTCTATCATTCATTCTCTTATTGTGAAACCGTTCAATTTTTTGATTGAGTTTGTTTTTTTTTTAAATGAGGGACTAATTTGTCCCTTTAAAAAAAATTAATTCCACAATGGCACTTAACTAATAATGTTAATTTCACGTAGTCAAATTAATGATAAAAGTCATAGGTTAAATGATAAAAATTAATTTAGGGATTGAATTGTCTCAATTTGATTTTCTAAGGGACTAAATAGAATATTTTTATTTGTTGATGATTAACTTGACCCCTATACATTTTTACAAGAACTAAAATAGGTCTTCACTCTTTGTCAAAAAAAAAAAAATAGGTCTTCACTCTAAATAAAATAACATTATTTTATTTTACTCAATTTTTTATACATGCTTAATAATGACGTGGTAGGATAATTACTCCCTCCAAATTTTATTATAAGTTGTTTTGACATTGTCACATATTAAGAAATGTAGTTAATTTGTATTGAAAAGATAAACTATGAGTGATTTTACAAAATTATCCCTCATTAACGATACGATAAAGAGGGATTAAAAGAATTGAAAGAATATAGAGTAATAAATAAAAAGGGTATGATAAAAAACAAAATACATTGATAATGTATTGGTATTATAAAGTGATATATAATAAAACACAAATATTTTTTCTAAAGTGATATATAATAAAACACAAGGGAGTAAATGACAAGATTAATCTTGTGATAAATTACATAGTTTAAGATTTTTTTTTCCAATTAAATGACAAAAATGTTTTTGTAATCCAATTATCTTTAGATGGAAATATTACACTAATATTATTTTAAATTTTTTAAATAAAAAGCAAATGTTGAATTGTCTAAATTACCCTTAATATAAATTATGCAATACATAGTATCAAATTAAAATTTCCATGCAAATAAGTAGCAACAAATTATCCATACAAAAATTAATGTTTTAGATGTTTCATTAAACCATCCAAAAAAATTACCAAGAAAATATATTATATTTTGATAAATAAAGTCAATTACATAAATAGAAATAATAAATTAATAACTTGACAATCGCAAGACGGTCACATCATCATAACCCCAAAATATGTGCAAGCGATGTAGCACATATTATATTTTGCTTGCTCCAACAAAACGTTATTGTTCAGTTAGATTCATTTTCTTAAAATCTTTCATGACATTTCTTCGGTCATTAAACATTGTCATACCAACTACGACGATTTGCATCTTCACATAATCTTTTTAAGCTTTTATCAATCCTACCTCTAAAAGTCTCTCTTAACTCGTTTATACTATGAGCAAGTATATTTGCACATCTATTTCTTTTATTTTGTTGAATTTTCATATGATCACATTTTATGTTTGTTTGTGATTTATTAGGATATGGTGACTAGGTAAATTTAAACTTAATCTCCTCGACAATATATTGATGTTCCTCTTCTTTATATATCTACTCAAATTATCCACGAGGGGAGCAACTCTTTTATTAACGGCACAATCTTTTCCAAAAGCATGAGCAAAATTATAAATAAGTGGGATCAAAACATATCTAAATAAACACAAAAATAGACTCAAATATTAAGCAAAAATAGCAAGCAACACCAACTATAATTGAAACTCAAATAAACTATCAACAAAATAAATTATTAAGCACTAATATTTACATAATCCTTCCACATTTCATCATGTTCCACCTTAACTGTTTTTCTCTCCTCATTCCAACCAAGTCCACCTTGATTAACCACATCCTACAGTATTCCAAAAATTAATTGTAGTCTCTTCATTGTAGAGTAAACATGTGTCTTTACCTTAATTCTACATCCCGATAACTTTTCCTGCAATTTTGTCTCATCCATTTTCAAGGTGTAATTTGAATAGCCCATTATCACATCTTTGACCTTGGTTCACAACTTCAAACAATATATCAAAAAAGGTTATATCATCATTATCTACAATCTATTTTTATGTTATTACTTTGTTGCATGCCAATATAAGACTTCTTTTGTATTGCATAACCAAAATTATAATTAATTTTAACAAAAACAACAACCATTCAATGGTTTCAAAATATAAATAAAATCTTAAAATATAAAGTAACAACAACAAATCTATATCGACATTCTATATATTATATTATAAAAAGACAAATCTGCTATTTTGAAAAAATTACAAGTGGCACAATATGAAAAAATATATGACTTATCTTGCCATATGAGAATCTCAAGGTAATATCATTTTGAAGATTATTTTTAGTGTTTTAAGCGGGAACCATTATTTTTATTAAGTTGTTAGTGGGTTGTGGTAATTAGTCAAGAGCCGGTGTTTACTCGTTATTTTTACCATAAGTGAGTAGAAACTTGTGGATTGATAAGTTAGAGCTTTGAACTCATTTAAACATTTGGAGGGTTAGGCCCATTAGTGGTGAGTCTTTATAAACCCATGTCTTGAGAGAAAATAGGGTTTAGGGCATTCATTCCACAATCTTAGAAAGAGGTAGAGTGAAAGAGCTAGAGGAAGAGAAGAAAAGTGTTAGAAGAGAAAAGCTTGAAGATGAAGAAGAGGTTGGAGATTATACGGGTTGTGGTAATTTTTTCTTCAAATTCAACTCTTGGTCTCTTGGATTTAATTATTTTCTTGCATAGAAACATCCTGCAACTGATTTTTTTTTATACACCCAATATATGTTTTTTTAATTGCCTTAAGAAGTATTAGTTTAAGGATCTCAAGAGCTTCTATTGATTTTATTTTTTTATGGAATAGATTCGCTTGGAAAGGTTGCCCTCTTGTGGTATGGCTTCCATTGTGGGATCTTCATCTTTGTGTGAAGAGTTGAAAACATGCGAAGTTGGTAGCATTCATAGTCGAGTGTCAGCTCACCTCGATAAATTTACATTACTTGATCCTCTTGATTCTGTGTTTTCCTTTGGAAGTAGTGTTTCACTAGCTAAGGAATTAGATGTAGAATTTCGTCCATTCCTTGAAGAAGCTGTAAAAAAATTTCAAGAAAGACTTAAAACTTCAATGCCCAGTATAACATTAATGATTGAGCTGTTCAGAAGTTACACTCTATGTTTGGAATGTCTAGAAAAACTCTTTTTAGATTTTGATTGTCAACAAATCCTTGATGAGAGATACGTTCTGATGAGATGTTACTTAACCTGTGAGCAATTCGACAAGGCTGAAATTGAAGGTTTTAGTATTTAAGTGAGGATTCTCGGGCTGAAAAAGAGGGGAAACATGGTCCTTGGTACATTTCGTAAAAATATAACGGATGTAAATTTCTTCAAGTTTGTTGTTACCATTATGGTTTCAGAGTTTAAGATTTTTTTTTTCCAATTAAATGACAAAAATGTTTTTGTAATCCAATTATCTTTAGATGTAAATATTACACTAATATTATTTTAAATTTTTTTAAATAAAAAGCAAATGTTGAATTGTCTTAATTACCCTTAATATAAATTATGCAATACATAGTATCAAATTAAAATTTCCATGCAAATAAGTAGCAACAAATTATCCATAAAAAAATTAATGTTTTAGATGTTTCATTAAACCATCCAAAAAAATTACCAAGAAAATATATTATATTTTGATAAATAAAGTCAATTACATAAATAGAAATAATAAATTAATAACTTGACAATCGCAAGACGGTCACATCATCATAACCCCAAAATATGTGCAAGCGATGTAGCACATATTATATTTTGCTTGCTCCAACAAAACGTTATTGTTCAGTTAGACTCATTTTCTTAAACTCTTTCATGACATTTCTTCGGTCATTGAACATTGTCATACCAACTACGACGATTTGCATCTTCACATAATCTCTTTAAGCTTTTATCAATCATACCTCTAAAAGTCTCTCTTAACTCGTTTATACTATGAGCAAGTATATTTGCACATCTATTTCTTTTATTTGGTTGAATTTTCATATGATCACATTTTATGTTTGTTTGTGATTTATTAGGATATGGTGACTAGGTAAATTTAAATTTAATCTCCTCGACATTATATTGATGTTCCTCTTCTTTATATATAAACTCTTTTATTAATGGCACAATCTTTTCCAAAAGCATGAGCAAACTTATAAAACAGTGGGATCAAAACATATCTAAATAAACACAAAAATAGACTCAAATATTAAGGAAAAATTGCAATCAACACCAACTATAATTGAAACTCAAATAAACTATCAACAAAATAAATTAATAAGCACTAATACTAATATTTACATAATCCTTCCACACTTCATCATGTTCCACCTTAACTGTTTTTCTCTCCTCATTCCAACCAAGTCCACGTTGATTAACCACATCCTACAGTATTCCAAAAATTAATTGTAGTCTCTTCATTGTAATGTAAACATGTGTCTTTACCTTAATTCTACATCCCGGTAACTTTTTCTGCAATTTTGTCTTATCCATTTTCAAGGTGTATAATTTGAATAGCCCATTATCACATCTTTGACCTTGGTTCACAACTTCAAACAATATATCAAAAAAGGTTATATCATCATTATCTACAATCTATTTTTATGTTATTACTTTGTTGCATGCCAATATAAGACTTCTTTTGTATTGCATAACCAAAATTATAATTAATTTTAACAAAAACAACAACCATTCAATGGTTCCAAAATATAAATAAAATCTTAAAATATAAAGTAACAACAACAAATCTATATCGACATTCTATATATTGTATTATATTATATTATAAAAAGACAAATCTGCTATTTTGAAAAAATTACAAGTGGCACAATATGAAAAAATATATGTCTTACATTGGCATATGAGAATCTCAAGGTAATATCATTTTGAAGATTATTTTTAGTGTTTTAAGCGGGAACCATTATTTTTATTAAGTTGTTAGTGGGTTGTGGTAATTAGTCAGGAGCCGGTGTTTACTTGTTATTTTTACCATAAGTGAGTAGAAACTTGTGGGTTGATTAGTTAGAGCTTTGAACTCATTTAAACATTTGGAGGGTTAGGCCCATTAGTGGTGAGTCTTTATAAACCCATGTCTTAAGAGAAAATAGATTTTAGGGCATTCATTCCACAATCTTAGAAAGAGGTAGAGTGAAAGAGCTAGAGGAAGAGAAGAAAAAGGTTAGAAGAGAAAAGCTTGAAGATCAACAAGGGGTTGGAGATTTTACGAGTTGTGGTAATTTTTTCTTCAAATTCAACTCTTGGTCTCTTGGATTTAATTATTTTCTTGCACAGAAACATCATGCAACTGATTTTTTTATACACCCAATATATGTTTTTGTAATTGCCTTAAGAAGTATTAGTTTAAGGATCTCAAGAGCTTCTATTGATTTTATTTTTTTATAGAATAGTTTCGCTTGGAAAGGTTGCCCTCTTGTGGTATAGCTTCCATTGCAGGATCTTCATCTTTGTGTGAAGAGTTGAAAACATGCGAAGTTGGTAGCATTCATAGTCGAGTGTCAGCTCACCTCGATAAATTTACATTACTTGATCCTCTTGATTCTGTGTTTTCCTTTGGAAGTAGTGTTTCACTAGCTAAGGAATTAGATGTAGAATTTCGTCCATTCCATGAAGAAGTTGTAAAAAAATTTCAAGAAAGACTTAAAACTTCAATGCCCAGTATAACATTAACGAGTGAGTTGTTCAGAAGTGACACTCTATGTTTGGAATGTCTAGAAAAACTCTTTTCTGATTTTGATTGTCAACAAATCCTTGATGAGAGATATGCTCTGATGAGACGTTACTTAACCTGTGAGCAATTCGACAAGGCTGAAATTGAAGGTTTTAGTATTTTAGGGAGGATTCCCGGGCTGAAAAAGAGGGGAAACATGGTCCTTGGTACATTTCGTAAAAACAAACGGGATATAAATTTCTTCAAGTTTGTTGTTACCATTGTGGTTTCATAGTTTAAGATTTTTTTTTCCAATTAAATGACAAAAATGTTTTTGTAATCTAATTATCTTTAGATGGAAATATTACACTAATATTATTTTAAATTTTTTTAAATAAAAAGCAAATGTTGAATTGTCTAAATTACCCTTAATATAAATTATGCAATACATAGTATCAAATTAAAATTTCCATGTAAATAAGTAGTAACAAATTATCCATAAAAAATTAATGTTTTAGGTGTTTCATTAAACCATCCAAAAAAATTACCAAGAAAATATATTATATTTTGATAAATAAAGTCAATTACAAAAATAGAAATAATAAATTAATAACTTGACAATCGCAAGACGGTCACATCATCATAACCCCAAAATATGTGCAAGCGATGTAGCACATATTATATTTTGCTTGCTCCAACAAAACGTTATTGTTCAGTTAGATTCATTTTCTTAAACTCTTTCATGACATTTCTTCGATCATTGAACATTGTCATACCAACTATGACGATTTGCATCTTCACATAATCTTTTTAAGCTTTTATCAATCCTACCTCTAAAAGTCTCTCTTAACTCGTTTATACTATGAGCAAGTATATTTGCACATCTATTTCTTTTATTTGGTTGAATTTTCATATGATCACATTTTATGTTTATTTGTGATTTATTAGGATATGGTGACTAGGTAAATTTAAATTTAATCTCCTCGACATTATTTTGATGTTCCTCTTCTTTATATATAAACTCTTTTATTAATGGCACAATCTTTTCCAAAAGCATGAGCAAACTTATAAAAAAGTGGGATCAAAACATATCTAAATAAACACAAAAATAGACTCAAATATTAAGCAAAAATAGCAAGCAACACCAACTATAATTGAAACTCAAATAAACTATCAACAAAATAAATTAATAAGCACTAATATTTACATAATCCTTCCACACTTCATCATGTTCCACCTTAACTGTTTTTCTCTCCTCATTCCAACCAAGTCCACGTTGATTAACCACATCCTACAATATTCAAAAAATTAATTGTAATCTCTTCATTGTAGAGTAAACATGTGTCTTTACCTTAATTCTACATCCCGGTAACTTTTCCTGCAATTTTGTCTCATCCATTTTCAAGGTGTGTAATTTGAATAGCCCATTATCACATCTTTGACCTTGGTTCACAACTTCAAACAATATATCAAAAAAGGTTATATCATCATTATCTACAATCTATTTTTATGTTATTACTTTGTTGCATGCCAATATAAGACTTCTTTTGTATTGCATAACCAAAATTATAATTAATTTTAACAAAAACAACAACCATTCAATGGTTCCAAAATATAAATAAAATCTTAAAATATAAAGTAACAACAACAAATCTATATCGACATTCTATATATTATATTATAAAAAGACAAATCTGATATTTTGAAAAAATTACAAGTGACACAGTATGAAAAAATATATGACTTACCTTGGCATATGAGAATTTCAAGGTTTAGAGGAAGGCAACTTGATCCACTTTGAAAGAAGGTATGGCTTCATTAGAAATCATAGTCAAAGACAATGGAAACTCTTTGGATCATATAACTCGCTCGTAATAAAGGTCAAAAGTTGAAATTTATCCAGTCTAAGGGACACAGAGCATGCGTATAGTCATGCGTCCCACGAGTGTGATAGTGATATTTTACCTAAATATTTTGTTTTTCACCCAAAAAGAAGTATTATGAATCCTAACATCTCATAGGCATAAAAGTGCAATCAAAGCAACTAGAAGTGACATATTTAAGGCTTGGAGACACGATTGAAGTCAATTCTCTTCACTTTGTGTATGTTAAATTCAATTTCTATTTGATGATATATTCAATTACCATGAGTAATTAAACTCTTGGATTAGGAAGAGAGGAATCAACGTATTTTGTGTTGGTTTGTCTGAGTGTTATGTTTGTCGGAGGAGAAATGGAATGGAAAAAGAAGTCAGACATGTGGAATAAAACTGGTAGTATATTATTGTCGTCGTTGTTAGATATTTAATTTAATTATTTTAGTTACTGATAAAATCTTTTGTAAGAAAAGAAAATATATGGAGTCAAATGAAAAACAAAGGTACCAACACTTTCTTTTCAATATTTTCTTTAATGCTTACTATCTTATTTGTTGAAATTATAGATGTTTGTGGTTTGGTTTAGTTTGGTTTTAATGTTGAGAATTATCTGAATCACAAGATAAAAAAATATGTGGTTTGATTTTCCTCGTTTAACTTTTAAAATGAAAATTAAACTAATGTAGTACAATACAGTTTTTGTTTCCAACATTAAAATTAAGATAAAAATAACTTATTTTCAACAATGTTTCAAATTTGATCTAACATTACAATTTTTTTTATCCAAAATGTTTTCATCAACATAGACGAGATTAAAATTATAGACCAAAAGCAAACCTCATCGAAAAGAAATGCAAAAGATGACATGTGTACTTGTTTCAAAAGAAAACATACACAACCGATGATGAGCATACCCTCCTTATTGCGTTTATAAAATAAAACATAAAAACATGACATGTGTACTTGTTTCACACACGCACACAAACAGAACACTAAACTAGGTTTTTATTTATAACGTTAACTTCATCTTTTCTTTTCTTTCTCTCGTGTTATATTAGGGTTTTGGTTAATAAATCATATATTTTAACAAAAATAAATAAATAATATATTATATCTTTTTTACATGTGAAAACATTTTAATTTTAAACTAGTGTCAAGACGGATATGATACCAACCAAGTCACTGTTGATTATCACAGACATCAGATATTTTCCGTCTATTGTTGGAACAAAAAAATTTCAAAAGCCAAACATAGATTTCTTATGTTTCGTCGCCAACGATTGCACTACAATAAATAACACTATGACCGTGATGGTTTACCCCAGAAAAAATCACTAACGTCGTATTGTATTTTATTTTCTGATATGTAGCATCAAATGCCAACACATCACCAAACAACGAATAATCGAAACTATTCACTGCAAGACACCAAAACAAATGCTTAAGTGTTCCATCTGCATTCATGATATGCTTTCTTTCAAAACATCATATCATCTCTATTGCACATCACTTTAAGGAATTCAAGTGCATTATCATCATCAAAACTCTTACTAGCCCTCAATTTAAACTGTTCATTGTACACGTCTTTTCTATTATAACCTAATTTTTCATACTCACCACATGTGTAGCCAAATGATCATAGACGTGTGACGTAGAAATTCCAGATTTTCTCATTGTTTTCATTTGATATTTGTCATAACTGATGATCTTCTTATGTGTTGGTAACAATCATTCATACTTGTCATCCAAAAAAGTATGATTACGTACATCATCAAAATATTTAATGTACCTTTTAAACTGTTCATTGTACACGTCTTTTCTTTTATAACCTAATTTTTCATACTCACCACATGTGTAGCCAAATGATCATAGATGCGTGACGTATGAATTCCAGATTTTCTCATTGTTTTCATTTGATATTTGTCATAACCGATGATCTTCCTATGTGTTGGTAACAATCACTCATACTTGTCATCTAAAAAAGTATGATTACGTACATCATCAAAATATTTAATGTACCAACGGTCACTGTTAAAATCAATATGGACTTGAAATTTGACATTACAACCACACCTACTAATAGATTTATGCTCTCTTTAACTACTAATGGATTTGTTATACATATCATCCATAATACCGTCCCTATGACAAAGAAAAGTTTGTTGAACTATTAGGCCATTAGTATTCTTAACAACCCTACTCTTTCTTCCAGCAAATCCGTGTAAACACCCATACCAATTGTAGAACATAAATGCAATTTCGCAGTCAGGAAAATGGTACCTCGTTATTTCTTCGATGCTCATTTCCTTCAAGTTGATTTTGTCTAAATCAGCTATACTATCTACAATAGTAGCAACATTGAAATTGCAGGCAAATATTTCGTTGTTAGACTCCCCAACATCTTGTTCAGTTAACGAATTTCCTTCAACTGAAGCAGAAATGCTCCCTAAACCCTATAATTTACAAAATAATATTTATAAGATATTTTACACAAAATTATAATACCACACTAAGGTTCATAAAAAAGAAAAAGAAGTATTTTTGTATTCAAGTAATGTTTTGAATTCCTCTAAAAAAAGTAATGTTTTTAACTAAAAAGACACAAGTGAAAATTGATTTTTCGTTAAAATAATGCTGTTGTGTTTTCTTTCTTTCCATGTTTACAATTGTTTATTTGAAACATAAAAGGGTGTGTAAATTAGTGAGGTGGGTGCAAACAATTTGAGAAAACTTATAAAAAATAGTGTAAATAATCAAATGAGTGTAGATTGCTAACTTATACCTTAATGATTTTAGATGAGTGTAGCTACACCTTAGTTTTTTTAGGTGGGTGTAAATTAGCAACACACACAAACACACACACAAATATATAATTAATAAGTCTGCACCCCTGGCCCAAGGTTCTAGATGCCCCACTGATCAATGACCCGTGAAATGTGGTCATCAGTCTACTCATATAATAGTCTCTTGCTTTAGTGTTATCGCACTTCACAATAAAGTTTGACTACCGATACTTTAAGAATAATGTCCTTATGTTTTAATGAGGTCTTACGATTAAGTCACACTTAATGCTCTATTAAACAACCAATTATTCTAGGGACTTAATTACTATGTAAAACATGTATTTTAAAGAAATGAGATATTAGTGTTATCTCTGTTGTCGATTGCGGCCACTACCGGTGCAATCGTTGCGCGGAGCAGCCAAAATCAACCAGCCGCGTTTCTGCGCTCCGACACAGAGTGTTTGGGCACATAGGGTTTTGCAGACGCTTTTCGGTGGCGCAACGCGGGTCAGAAGTGGGTCAAAGTGCCCGTTTTTTTTGTTTCGGAGCACAAATACCAACTTGCCCCTCACTTAAGCACCGTTTGGAGGGACACAATTGTAATTTTTGACACCCTATTTTCTCTTCTCCATCCATTATGAAAGTGAAACAACCGCTCTCTTCTCTTCTCTTCATTCATTCATTGTTAGGGGTGGAAATGGGATAGGCCGGGACGGGCTTTTTAAGGCCTAAGCCTGGCATACTTCAAAAATTATAGGCCTGAGCCTGGCCTATTATCCATCATAGGCTTAGTTTCGAGGTTTGGTCTGGCCTTTTTAAAGACCTGATGAAGTCTGAAAGCCTATTTTATGCTAAGGCCTGACAACACATGTAAGCCTACTTTTAAATAGGCCAAAACTTATTAAGGCCTAAAACACATAAATAAGTTTGCTACTAAATGATGAATTCTTATGAAGGTCTAATCACACCAATATATCAGCTACTAAATAATCAATCATATGAAGGCTTGTGTTTATGAAGAAAAAAAACTTCAAAAATATCAATAATGGAAAATATTTTATAATAAAAAGCTTAATAGGCCGGCCTGATGGGCCTAATAGGCTTTTTTGCAAGCCTTAGCCTGACTTGTTTAATTAAATAGACCTTATAAAAAGCTTGAGCCTGACCTTGTTAATAAATGAGTTGGGCCGAGCTAGGCTTTAAATAGGCTAGGCCGTAGGCCCCTGTCGGACGGTCTGGCCTGTTCCCACCCCTATTCATTGTACAAAACAACATCACAATTGCTTCTGGGTAAAATTCAACAACACAACTGCTTCTGGGTAGAAAACAACAACAACACAATTGTTTTTGTTCATATCTTCACCTCTTTATCTTTGTTCTCTCTTCATTTATTTCACAGGTTTGTTCTTTCTTCATTCAACATCTATTTTTTTCGTTCTTTTGTTCAATCTTTACCTTTTGTTTTTCTTTTTCTTTCTTCATTCAACATCACATGCTTGTTCCATTTGTGTTTTTTTTTTTAATTTTACCCAGAATATCAACATCTATTTTTTTTCTTCGTTTTTTTGATATTTTTTGTGCAATCATAAAATTATATCATCACTTGTCCTTAACTACAACTCAGTAACCACTTGATTAAACATTATGTATCTTATTGCTGTTCAAAATTCAAATTCTCCCTCTCATTCTGTTCAAATCTTATATCACTTGCTCATAAAATTATATCATCATTTGTCCTTAACTACAACTCATTCTGATCATCACTTGTTCAAATATTATGTATCTTAATATTGTTTAAACATTATGTATCTTATATCATCACTCTAATTCTACCTCTCTGTTATGTTCAAATTTTATTCTGTTGAACAGTAGTTTATATGGCAAGCGGTTCAGCAGCACCATCATCATCTAAAGCTGGTGATTCTTCTAATGTTGCACAATCTGTTGCTTTCTCTGTTGAGTTGTTCAAACCATCCCTTCCTGACATAGTATGGAAGTATAACAGTTTAAGGGACAAGAGTAATACAAAAAAAGTCACGTGTGATTATTGTTTGTTGGAGTCTAATGGAGGAATTTCTAGGGCCAAACAACATCAAATGGGAGTGACAGGAAATGTTAGAGCTTGCACAAAGACACATGAGGAGGTGAAATTGATTTTAAAAGCTAGTGAAGAAGCTAGATTGGCAAGGGAGAAATCCATTTCTAATGAGTATCACAAAGATGACGATGAGGCAACACGACTTCAAGAGATTGGAAGGTTGGTAAGTGGGAAAAAACCAAGGACTAAAATGGGGAGTAATCCAGCTGCCAAGAAGGATAATACAAAAGGTCCATTGGATATAATGTTCTATCAAAAACCTTAGGTAACAGTGGGAAAAGGGAAGCAAACAAATGTGAAAGAATTTGATAAGGAAGCAAGAGAAAAGGCTAACCAGTATATAACTCGCTTTTTTTACATAAATGGAATTGCGTTCAATGTGCAAAACCAATAAGTTTCAAATTGATGGTTGAAGCAATTGGTCAATATGGTCCTCACTTGAAGCCTCATTCCTATCATGAGTTGAGAAAACCATGTCTTAATAGAGAGTTGAAAAATACACATAAAATGTTGGAGACTAACAAGGTAGAAGCGGCAAAATACGGTTGTTCCATAATGTCTGATGGTTGGACCGATACAAAAGGAAGAACATTGATTAATTTTCTAATCAACTCTCCGGCAGGTACTATGTTTATTAAGAGTATCGATGCTTCCTCACATGTGAAAAGCGGAAAAGCAATTTTTGAGATGTTGGATAAATTTGTTGGGGAGATTGGCGAAAGCAGTGTTGTGCAGCTGGTTACCGACAACGGGAGCAATTATGTTTTGGATGGTAAGGTTTTATATTTCCTTCAATTACTTAATGCCAAACATCTTATGTATTGAAATTCCAGCACGTAGGTATAACAGATGTTACACAATGTTATGACAAATCAGATGTCCCGTGAGATGTCAGAACTTCAGGATAACAGTAATAACAAATAAATATTTTAATGAGATAACATGATTTAAAAGACACAAGTTATTTGTTGACCCAGTTCGGTGCAACTTCACCTACATCTAGGGGTTACCAAGCCAGGAATGAAATTCACTATAGTAGTATCAATTCGAAGCATACATAAAAGCTTTCACCAGCCTACTAACTTCTCACTTAATCACTACCCTTGCAATTTCTACCTAAGACTCTCTCTAGTCCTAGATATGAGAGATCCCCTTCCCACTTCCTCTTAATCACAAACCAGTGATCGTCCTTGAAATACTAACAAATACGAAGACACTCTCCTAGCCAATGAATCACCTCGTGCTTACAAGATTTGAGAGATTCAGAGTTTTACAACTCAATAACAAAGTCCAACTCTAATATCAAAGTTATATAAGAGTCGCTCACAAATAACAAACGACAAACTAAAACCTTAAAAGACTCTTTTTCAAATTGCGGCTTCAGTGCTCAATTAGGTCTTCTGTCTTTGTTTATATAGAATGCTTGCTGAATGGGCTTGATGCACAAATCCGGCTAAGGATCAGCTGAATCACGATAATTCAGCACAAATATTCTGAAGAAGATAAGATGTTTCCTTAAATGTTATAACAACATTCTTAAGGAATAAACTAAGTATAAACTGCCTTTCTCTGCTTCTAGAACCACACTTTCTTGGTCAACTCTTCACGTGAAACAAATCTTTAGATAATACATGAAAATCTTCACGTTTAAAACGAATCTCCAAGTAAGCGGAACAAGGCACGCTATGATGTCGTACCAACATGTTAAGACATCGTGTCTGACATCTTGCTAGAACTAATGTTTTAGCAAAATGCAGACAATACATGTCTAAAAACCTAACATGTATCATTACATTCTTTAAGCTTCGAAACCTAAAATCATTTGGACTCCATGTGCTGCACATTGTGTAGATTTAATACTAGAAGAGATTGGAAAGATTCCAAAAGTAAAGAAGGTTGTAGCACAAGGAATTAGTCTTGTCCATTTCATCTATAACCATTCTTTGGTTTTGAATTTGTTGAGGGAGAAAGATGAAATGGAGTTGATTAGACATGGAGTCACAAGGTTTGCAACAAACTTTTTTCAATTGCAAAGGTTGCACAACCTAAAACAAGAAACTAGAACCATGTTTACTTCTCAAGAGTGGTCGGACTTAAAGGTGAGTGATGAAGCCAAGGCTAGGAAGGCAACTTCTATTGTTCTTCAAGTCTCATTTTGGGATGATATTGTTTATGCTCTTAAAGTTATGAGGCCTCTTTTAAAAGTACTTAGGCTAGTTGATAATGAAAAAAAATCCCTGCAATGGGTTTCATATATCAAGCAACAGTGGATGTAAGGAATCAAATTAAGAAAAACTTCGGTGACAATGAAAGCAAGTACAAACCAATCCTTGATATTGTTGACAAAAGGTGGAGTGTTCAGCTACATCATCCGTTGCATGTAGCTGGACATATCTGAATCCGAAACACTTTTACAACAATCCACAAATGGATAATGATGATATATTGTTGGATGACCTTTATGAATGCATTAGAAAGCTTTGTTCTTCTCCTGAAAATCTGGATGACATCCATGCAGATTTGTCAAAGTATACGGCTGGTTCGGGAAACTTTAGATTAGAAGAAGCAATAAGGCACAAAGAGGATAAGCGTACATCTCCTGGTAAGTGATTGATATTTCGTAAATAATTAGTCACATGATAAATTTTATATGTTTATGCAAATAATTTAATTGCATTTCAGCTGAGTGGTATAAGACGTGGGGATCAAAAACACCAAATCTGCAACTACTTGCTATTAAAATATTGAGTTTGACTTGTAGCGCATCTGGGTGTGAGAGGAATTGGAGTACTTTTGAGCATGTACGTCCTTGATAATATTAAGTTCTTTATATTTAGAGTTTCGTAATCATCTATCATTTAAATTTTAAACTAACATTTAAATTATAATTTGTAATAGATTCACTCTAAGAAAAGAAATAGGCTTGAATATGAGATGTTGCAAAAATTGGTTTTTGTTAAGTATAACCAAACTTTGAAGGAAAACAGTGAAATTGATGAATATATTGATCCGGCGCTCATGGATGATCTTGAAATTAATGCTGGTAGTGAATGGTTATTGGGAGATGAAGTTCATGTTCGTGATGGTCAAAGTGAGGTTGTTTATGATGATGATGATGATTTAGGTTGGCTAGATGTTGAAGAGGCGACTGGTGCTGCCGAGCCCTTATTCAACACTAGGAGCCAAGCAGCTTTGCAGAAGGCAACAACAGTTGCTACAACTCCTGCAGCTCCGCCCCCATAAAAATCTAAGGGAAATGGAAAGGGAAAGGGAAAGCAAGGGGAAAAAGTTTCTAAGGGAAAAGGAAAGAAAGTAGTAATAGTTGACAAATATGATCCAGAGTTTGTTAATGATTGGGGGTGAATAAAAAGAGGATGAAGAGGAAGATATTGAAGAGAAAGGGGATGAGGCATATCACATGAATGATGGTGGAAGTGGAAATGATGATGAAGATTTTCATGATTATTGAATTTGAACTTTTATTTCATGTTTAGTACTTTTGTTACTTTAAGCTTTAGAAGCTTAAAGGGTTGGCTACCTGGAATTTTATTAGTATTTCTTGCAAGCATGTTCTTATGTTTTGCATAAGACATGTTTTATTTCAAATTATGAATACATTATGAATTTTGAGTAATATATATTTAAGCTGTTTTAGTATTTCTTTTTCAACATTATAGTATTTTAGTATTAAATATATTAATGTTTGCGTCATGAAATAGCGCCTGCTACACGCCCGCATACCGCGCCATGTCAATTTTTGGGGTGGCTGCGCCGCGCCGCTCTTCTGCTTTGACAACTGAGATTTTGTTATTGAATAATACGATACAAGCACAAATTTCTAATAAAAATATTGACATATATGAACTACACCAATAAAAACGTCATTATTAGGTACTCTCTCCGTTCATTTTAATAAGAAATAAGTCATTCTTAAGTTCATTGAATAAATGATATATTTGGTGTATATTGTAAATGAAATACATTATTTATTCAATGAATCTAAACAATAAATTTTTCTTATAAAAAGGACATGTGGGAGCAAGTTTTCAAAAAACGGCCCGGTACCGGGATTGCGGCCGTTACAAAACGATATCGGCAGCCAACGTGATCCTTTTTGGACCTTTTAATGTTGAGAATGAAAATCACAAAAAAATCGTCGTACAGCTGTTATGGAACGTTGTTACTGCCGTGAAACTCCGTTACAGACTTGAAAATACAGAAATTTAAACAGGAGAAGAAGGAATCGAATCTCAAATTTAAAAAAAAAAAAAGCACAAGACTACATAGTCTACGCTTACAAAATAGAAGAATCTGAATCTTATCTTTATCAAATCAACATCTTTTTTGTACAAAAATTCAGGCATTTGAATTTTATCCTAATCCTCATTCACTTTCAATTCAACCTTTCTCAAACATAATTACTTACTTCTCTTCTCTTGTGTTACTCTTCTGGTGGTGACAAACAAACATGCTTCTCTATTGCTTCTTGTAGTTGTGCGATTCTATTTCTTGGTTCCTGCTTGCTTGTGTGCGTTTGCCGTTTCTTTGGTTCCTGCTTTCTTGTAGCTGCTTGTGTGCGTTTGCCGTTTCTTGAGATCAAGTTTGTGTTTTTTTTTAGGGAATAAGGTTTATGTTGTTGTTCACTTGGTTACATTACACACGTTTGCTTCACTCTTCAATACTGGATAATAATAATAATAATAATAATTACTTTTAGATCGTTGATTTTGTGTAGCTTCAAATAGAGTTATTTTAAACCACTAAATATTTTTAAGCTTTTCTAATTTATTTGTTTATTCATATATTTATTTATTAAACTCAAACAAAAAAAAAGTGTGCATTCATCTCTTATTTATTAAGTTCAAGTTAATTTAAAATTGACCACTCTCAACTCAACCTCTTAATTTAAGTATTTGGGTAACAAATATTAAATGGAATTTTAGAGAAAAAATTAGGACTTTGATGTTAGAACTTTGAACTTTGATTGTATATGGTGTTGTGATTGTGATTTTGTTGGTGATTAAAAGTAAAATAAAATGATAGAGGAGTTAGATTAGAGTATTTTTAGTATGGTTCCTGTAACTTTTTATTTATTTCATTTATTTTTTAGAAAGCTATTTTGATGAAGCAGCCCATTAATATTTTTCTTTAAACCCATTAACATGAAGTTTTATTTTTATTTATTTTAGAAAAATTTATTTTATTTTTAAAAATATATTAGTTGTAAATATTTTTTTGGTAATAATTTATTTTAGAAACCTTTATTTTATTTTTTAGTTGTGAATTTATACATAAAAATAATAATTTAGAACTACATTTATTTGTAGGTTGGTTGAACAATGCCCCGAAGAGAAGAAACACGTGAAGAAATATTTCCAATTGATAGAGCAGAAAATGCTCCAAGTGATGCTGTTGGTTGGCACTTTGCTAACATTGGGCCGGGTAGAGGTAGAAACACCATAAAATGTAAATTATGTCAAACAAGAATAACGGGTGGAATTACTCGGTTGAAGGAACATCTTGCACACATGATAGGAGAAGTCAAAGTTTGTCCTAGTGTTACAACTTTTGTTAGAGAAAGTATGATGAAGCTTATATTAGACAAAAAAGCAAAGAAAAATTATCAACGAAAAAGAAAGGAAGAATTTGTCGCAACCTTAAGAGGGGATTGCAATGATGACAATGAAGATTTGATGGAAGAGGATGATATAAGACAAGCTACACATGAAAGTATGACATCACATAGACAATGGGAAGATAGACAAAAGTTTCTTGGAAGTGGCATTGGTAGTGGTAGTGGTGGAGCTTCATCTCAATATCAGAGGCATGATCTTCAACAAAGAATGAGAAATGTAGATGTTGATCTAGAGAGAAGTAAGAGTATGAAGCAAACAAAAGTTCCTACGGGATTCATGAAAACTGCGAGAAAGCTTTTAGAAAGGGTGAAAGCTTTTAGAAAGGGTGTTATCTAAATTGATAGTATATGAGCGTCTGCATATGAATTTGAGCACTTCTCCTTGGCTACACGCCTTGTTAGCTGAAGCTGCAAAGTTGGGTCCAAGTGTTAAAGTTCCTACTCCTTATGAGATTTTAGAGGTATACTTGAATGAAGAATATGCGGAAATGCAAAAATATATAGGAGAATTTAAACCATTTTGGGAAGAGAGGGGAGTGGCTATAATGTGTGATGTTTGGACAAACGGAATAAACCACATGCATATCATGAACTTTTTAGTATATTCTAGTCATGGAACAGTGTTTTTAAAGTCTGTTGATGCCTCTGATGTTCCTAGTAGAAACACCGAGTATTACTTTAACTTGCTTGACAAAATAGTGGAAGAGGTGGGGGAAGAGTATGTTTTCCAAGTGGTCACTGATAATGAGGCAACACTAAAAGCATCTGGTTTGAAATTGATGGAAAAGACCTCACCTTTATTGGTCTCCATGTGCATCTCATTGTTTGGATTTGTGCTTAGAAGATATTGGGAAAAAAGTCAAATCTCCATAAAGTGCTTGAGGAAGCAAAAATGGTGACTTTGTTTATATACAACCATATTTGGACAATGAGTTTGATGAAGAAATATACTAATGATAAGGAACTTATTCGTCCAGCAATCACTCGATTTGCTACGTAATTTTTACAACTTGAATCAATTGTTAAAGAGAAGCAAGCTTTGAAAGACATTTTCGATTCTGACGAATACAAAAGTTCTAAATACGGAAAAGACAAATTAAGAGGAGTTGCTTATGAAGCAAAAAATTTGTGATGGATAAGGAATTCTGGAATAAGGCAACTGAGATACTAAAGGTATTTGAACTCATTGTTAAGGTCTTGTAGTTGGTGGATGGGGATGATAAACCAACAATGGGATTTCTTTATGAAGAAATTGATAGAGCCAAGCAAGCTATTGAGAAAAATTGTCGTTACAATACCTATTACAATTCAATCATTGACAAAAGATGGATTTACATGCATTCTGATCTGCATTCAGTGGGTTCGTATCTACATGTTTAATTTATTTATTACATGTTGGTATTTATCTTAGAAGTATAACTATTAATTTGTATCTACATGTTTATCCATTTTCTCTAAAGGTTATTTTCTCAATCCACAATTTCAATTTGGATTAGTCCATGGAAGGTATGTAGCTAAGGAAACCATGGAAGGAACTAGAAAAGTAATAACCAAAATAGAGTCAAATGTTGATATTCAAATAAACGCCATAAATCAGGTGATACATCTTTTCATGTTATATACATATATAATTTAATACTAAATTTTAGAAACAAAATTATTCATTTGGTGACTTATATGGTGTGTGTGTGTGTATATATATCATTGTAGTTATTACTTTTTTGAGATAAGTTAGAGACTTTTGGAACTCTACAAGCTCAAAAAGCATGGTCTCAAATGAAACCCGATATGTATGATTTATATTTTGTGGTAGTTGACATGAAAATATGAAAGGATATGCTAATTTTTAATATAAATTTTTATATAGCTGAATGATGGTTGATGTATAGATCTTGTGCTCCTGAACTTCAAAGCATAGCTGTAAAAGTTCTTAGCCAAACAACTTCAGCTTCAAATTGTGAGAGAAATTGGAGTACATTTAGCTACATACATACAAAGACAAGAAATAGGCTAAAGTATCAAAAGCTTCAAAAACTTGTCTTTACATTTTACAACATGAAGATGAAAATGAGGACTACCATGAGAAGAAGTCAGGAAGACATTGCAAAAAATTTTAATCCCATCAACCTTGATCATATATTTCAAGAAGACTATTTGTCACCATGGATTGAGAAAAGAGAGGGACCATTGTTGGATGGAACCCCAAATTTAGAGTGGCACCCTATTGATTCAGATGATGAGAATGATGAAATACTTGGTGGTGATGTCTCAAACTCAGGTCAAACTCCTAGTCAAAGTGGTGATGGTGGTTTAAGTCCACCCAGTGATGGAAATAGTGGTGGTAGTCATGGCAATGGTAATCCTGAACAAAGTCATGGAATAAATGAAGGGTCATTTAATTCTTTTCAAGAAGACTCATATGTTAGGCGTGATCAAAATTTGATGCCTCCTACAATGGAAGAAGATTCACATGCTGATATGATTAATATTGGTGGTAGTAACAGAGTTCGAGGAAGACGTGGGAAAAGTAGAAGGCGCAAAGAGACTCCATTAGATGATTATTCCTCATCAAGTGGAGTACAATCATTTGGTGATTTTGGTAGTCAAGGTAATTATCCATCATATTACCAACAACCTTCTTATATATCACATGGGTATTATCCATATATGCCAAACCCAAATGCACCTTTTTATAAGCAACCTCCTACGAATTGCCACCATGACTCATCAACAAATTCTTCATGTGACTACCAACAAATAGAACCACCAAGAACAAATAGAACCACCAAGAAGTTCTAGATTGTTTGATTATGTCTTCGGAGAAAGTGGAAATAACAATGATGAAGGTGATAGTGGAATTTATGATCTTGCACGTCGTTCTACCATGTGGTGACTAGTGGTGTACTCAATAAGTATTTATTAGACTTTTTCAAATGTATTAGTAGTTTCTTATGATGTGAACTAAATGTAGTTAATTGATCATGAACTTTGTTTAAAGATATGCTATGAATAGTTATTTATTAGTTAATTTCATTTCAATCTGTCAAACATTCTATCTTTACTAAATCTATCTTTACAAAATGTAGTTTTACAAAATGTAGTCTATTTTTATTATTTTTTTGGTGGTGGCCGGGGTTTGAACCCCGGACCTTGCATGCATTGTCCATACCAACTGAGCTAAGCTCACAAGGACAGTCTATTTTTATTATTATATTTACTTTAAACATGTTATAATAATGGGAAAAAGTATTAATATAATTTATTATACATTATATGATAATATAAATGGTTTTAATAAGTTTAGTGAAATGTTGTGATTAATTCACACTGCAAAGACCGCTATTTATATCGCAGTGTCCGTTACAGCCGAAATTGCGACAACCTTAACACGACTGCAACCGTTATTTAAAACCTTGTGTGGGAGTATGTAAAAACCAAACTACTAATTTGATGAACTCGAAAATTCAATTCTATCAAATTAAATTGATTTAATAATAGATTAGTTCATATCACACACACACACACATATATATATATATATGTATGTATATATATATGTGTCTATATATATATATATATATATATATATATATATATATATATATATATATATATATATATATATATATATATATATATATATAGGGTTATGTTACAAGCCACCTTCATAAAAAGTAGTGTGGTGTCTTTTATCAAGTCACACCTCAAGGTGTGATTTTCACTTTTTTAGTTATAACTTTGATAAAAGACACCTTCATAAAAAGTAGTTGGTGTCTTTTAACAAATGCTCATAGAGTAACTTGATAAAAGACACCTTCACAAAAGGTGTCTTCTATCATAACCCATATATATATATATGTGTGTGTATATATGTGTATATATGTATGTAGATGTGTGTGTGTGTATATATATATATATATATATGAACTAATAATTTGATGAACTCGAAAATTCAATTCTATCAAATTAAATTGATTTAATTTTCGTATTTGGGTTCAAAGTAAGTCGAACAAATCAATTTTTTATTGGTTTGAATACTAGTTTCACGTCATTCAAAACTGATATATATATATATATATATATATATATATATATATATATATATATATATATATATATATATATATATATATATATATATATATAGGGTTATGATAGAAGACACCTTTTGTGAAGGTGTCTTTTATCAAGTTACTCTATGAGCATTTGTTAAAAGACACCAACTACTTTTTATGAAGGTGTCTTTTATCAAAGTTATAACTAAAAAAGTGAAAATCACACCTTGAGGTGTGACTTGATAAAAGACACCACACTACTTTTTATGAAGGTGTCTTGTAACATAACCCATATATATATATGTATGTATGTGTGTGTGTGTGAGAGATATGAACTAATCTATTATATTTACAATTATCTTTTTTAATTTAAACTATATATCAGTAGTGTTATTTTTTGTTCAAGTAACATAATCGAATCCACTATTAAGATAAATAAGTGGGGATCCGGGATTCGAACTCAGCTCTTATATATATATATATATATATATATATATATATATATATATATATGGGTTTTGCTAGAAGACACCTTTTATGAAGGTGTCTTTTAGCAAGTTATTCTATGAGCATTTGCTAAAAGACACCAACTAATTTTTATGAAGGTGTCTTTTAGCAAAGTTATAACTAAAAAGTGAAAATCACACCTTGAGGTGTGGCTTGCTAAAAGACACCTTCATGAGTGGCTTCTAGCAAAACCCTATATATATATATATATATATATATAAAGAAAACAACTTCTTTCAGCTCTTTTGGGCTGTCATTTTCTCTTTCCAAAAATGCCCTTAACTTTCAATACAAATAACACATGTAACAAATAGATAAGAATAAATTTAAATATTAAAAAAATGTAACAAATACGATATGAGTACATATATATGTCTGGTTTTTTTCCTTTATCATTTAAAAAGTGTAACAAACTAGATGATTATATTTATACTTACTTTTTCATTATCCCAATTATATCCTTAAACAATTTTTTCTGTAATAAAGATTGTTGCTTTTTTTTTAAAGATAATAAAGATTGTTGTTGGTGTCATTAAAAAAGAATTTAGATTATATTTTTTTTGTTATATTATTGGTGAAATAGATAATCATGATTAGTTTGATTTGTCATAACTTTAAAACAACAAACATTTATATTTTTAGTTTTAATCAAAATCAAAATTTCATAAAAAAAACACCGTTCATAATTTTCAAACGTTAGCGGAATAAAAAGAGCGGAAAGACGGGCACATGAGTGCCCGTCTTTTCGCCAGTATATATAATGTGATGTCCTTACTAATTGAATTATGCTCACGAAGATTTATTGCTATTTTTTTACTCAATCATTAATTTTTTTTATAAGACTAATGTTATTTTAAAAAATATACTGTGTTTATATTTTTTTAATCATTATATATATTCTTATTTTTTATAAGACTAATTATTATTTTTTATTGTAGCTTATGTACTTATTTTGATAGTATTAATTTTCTAACCTATGTATAATCATCGTACATTATTTAGAAATACAATAATACTATCTTTTTGAAAGGAGAAATACAATAGTAGTATAGTTTACCAAACTAAGAAAAAGAAACGCAAGAATATTGAATTGTCGTGTAAGCATCATTTTACACTTAGGAATATACCAAGATATATCCCTTAGAATTATTCCCAAGAATAAACTACCTTACCACTGAAATAGTCCTTCTAAAAAGACCTTGTCTTGTTCTTTACATCCTTATTACTTTCCATTTTTCTTCTCTATCTGTTCAAAATCTATGAATTATAAGAAACAATGAGCATTGAATTTCGTTGTTGTTAATATTGTAACTTCATCACAAAGGTGACTTCGTAAGACTATGAACATTAGGACAAATAAGTTAAACCCAACATGACAAAAGCTGCCAAATCTTGAGCATTTTAGACGACATGCCATCTTTTGTTGTTGGAAAAGAGACAGCATGAGGCATGCCTTTGATAGATTGTACTTGTGCCCCACTTAGTTTTCATATTGATGCGGCGTTCCTTCCGTTCAAATCAACATATTAGTTCTGATTTAATGTAGTAGTTTTGACGTCTTCAACGTTATAAATATGAAAATTTGAGCAATGCAAACACTTTAATTTTGTCGTATTTATAGGTTTGACTATAATTATAGTCATGTTGACGTTGTATTCTATTAACTTGAATGTTATGAGTTTGTTCTCATATTCATCGTTGTGGACCGGTTATAGAATTTGTGTTGTTCAATGTATTTTCTATTTGTAATGAAAATTAAAATTTATATACTCAGTTGAGTTCTATTTGTTAAAAAA
Source organism: Medicago sativa (assembly GCF_051527215.1). Classification (NCBI taxonomy): domain Eukaryota; kingdom Viridiplantae; phylum Streptophyta; class Magnoliopsida; order Fabales; family Fabaceae; genus Medicago; species Medicago sativa. The sequence continues at coordinate 26,105,853 of NC_140752.1, read as the reverse complement.
AAAAAGGAATCTCGATTAAATGATAAAGTATATTCATCAATATTTTTGTTCAATTTCTGATCTTTTTAATTTCTTTTAGATCAATGTGAATATAAAAATCCATACCCACCACCACGACACAAAATGGTTGAATTATCTTTCATGGATCAAGATCATCTAGAGGCATCATACTTGTTGTCATGCAAACACACTCGATTTAAAATTGAGTAACTTTTTTTTTTTTTTTTTTTTATAATTGAGCGACTTGTCTCTTAATTATGTAAAATAATAGATACAAAATATATCAAGTTAGAACTTACCGTAGTAAATAGATATAAGAAATCAAATCAAAACGTGAGTAGTTCAAATTTGATGAGATGCGTTTGAATTGATTGGCTAGGGATTTCATGACCCATGCAATGGAAAGTTGAAACCATATTTCTCATGGTCCATAACCATGATCCATACAACATGTAAAAGTGTGTGGATTTTAGAGAGTTTTGAACGAGAAAATTTTGGATGAAGTCTATATTTTAACATATATTTTAGAAACATGTTCTAAAAAAAAAAAAATTTAGAAACATTTCATTCATCTTTGAAAACATTTTATCACACTTCAAATTATAAGTCATTATTCCTCTCCAAAATTATCCTCCCTAAAGTCCTAAAGAGTTTTTTTTGCCCAAATGCCTTGTAGCTCAAAATCCACATATCCCCATTTGGTTCTTTCGAGGATTGCCAAAGTCTAGATATTATTGTTATTATTACTACTTTAATAATACTCATGAATGCACACATTTTCCATTTTCATTGGCGATTCCAAGTAGATTCTAAGGAATCATCCTATTCCCCCCACATCCCACATGACACCTTTTCCCCAACTTTAACATTTTCATTCTTGACAAGAGACAAGACGATCTCTTATTAATCACGACATCGATCTCTTTTTCCTTTTTTACACATAATTTATGTTTGTTTTATGATATTTTTGTTGGTATCTCTCTTAATTGACGATGTTCTTCTTTACTCTTTTTTCTTTTTTTGCAAAAGCAATGTTCCTTATTTACAAAAAAAAAAAATGTTCCTCTTTACCAATGCTTAACTTTGAAAAAATAGTTGCATTTAGTGTATGCGAGTTCCACCGTTAAACTTTTTAAAACTAAACAAGAAAAAAAGGACAAAAAAATAGTTTAAACAACTCGAGTTTCTCTAACATTTGATGTAGCTCCAAATAATTGTGTTGAATATTCAATTTTTTTCTTTCTTTCCAGATCGTCCAAGAACATGTGAACCGAATGATTTTCAGGAACAAATGAGATTGTCTAGGGAAAACGCCAAGTTGGCCGAAGCGGTGATAATGGTCTCGAGTGGCAGCAATGTCGACCAAAGATATGCCGAGCCAACTACAAATATGAGTCCATAGCTGACTGAAATGATGACAAGTAATGAAAAGATGATCCGTCTACTCCTCAAAACCACAACCACCTACGCAGACATTTGCTTCTGCTTCAAGGATGCCCCTTGTAATGAGGTTATCCTTTGTTGGAAGACGGTTGCGAAAGAGGCGCCACACAAATAAATATATTTTGAGAGGGTTGTGTTTGAGCCAAACATTAGCTGTAACAACCCGCTCAGTGTTCTGTTTTGTAGCTGTAAACAAGTGATGAACGTCGCTGATTGAGAAACCTTTGTAACAACAAGTAACCATTTCCAATGGTCATTAACACCATCATGCGAAACAACATTATGAAACAAAAAGCAACAGTTCTCGAGAAGATCCTCCTCCCACGCAAATAACCTTCTTCTCCACTTCCACGCCTCTCCACCTTCATCCCACCCTAAGTGATGCATCTCTGCCACCGTGCACGATGTGTTTTCAGCCAAAACATACAAACGACTGAACCTATCACACAAAGGGACGTCACCTAACCACTTGTCCGTCCAAAAAAAAATGCTTATACAATCTCAGACCGCCCTAAAAATATTACCGTCAAACCAGCTCCCCATCCCCATGCCTAAACCATCACGGATACCCGCCATAGTGTGCCACCAAGAAGAACCTAACCTACCACCCTCCTTAAGCTGCCCCCTTCTTATCCGTAACGAGCCTTCAACACACTATACCACAACCTATCTTTGTCAACCAACATCCTCCAACACCATTTTTCTAATAACGACAAGTTGAACTGTCTCAGCCTCCTAACACCTAACCCTCCATCCTCTTTACTCCGACAAAAAGAGTCTCAGTTCACCCAAGATATTTTCCTAAGATCCTCACCTCCCCCCCCAAAAAAAATCTTTTAAAAATAGATTCGATAGAAGAGATTATACCTGTGGGGGACTTGAAGAAGGAAAGAAAGTAAATCGGAAGAGAAGACATGACAAACTTCAGAAGGATCAGACGACCACCAAATGAAAGATTCTTGCTTTTCCAACTAGACAACCTCAAATTAATGCGTTCAAGGAGGGGGTCCCAAAATCTTAACCGACGATAATCCCTGCCAATAGGAATCCCCAAATACACAAAAGGGATACTACCGGTCTTGCACTGCATAACCCGAGATGCTTCATTCAACCACGAATCAGAAACATTCACCCTAGTTAACATGCTCTTCTAAAAATTAACTTTTAAGCCAGAGACTTCTTCGAATAATAATAACATAACTCCCATCGACCGGATATTGGCCCAACTTTTATCCCCAATAATTAAAGTGTTGTCCGCAAATTGCAAATGAGAGATGTGCACTGGAGAGATCGACCCAACCGAGTAACCATGGAAAAGACCCGCATCAACCAATGACCACATTAAAACATTGAGACCCTCCACTGCTAAAAGAAAGAGAAAAGGTGACAGAGGGTCACCTTGTCTTAAGCCTCTCTCAAAATGAAATTCATCGGTTGGGCATCTGTTAACTAATACTGAGGCTATTACTGAACCAACACATTCTAAAATCCACTTGCTTCATATGACTAAAAAATTCATATTTTTCATAACATTGTCCAAGTAATGCCAGTCCACATAATCAAAAGCTTTTTCGAATTCTACTTTAAAAAGCAACATCTCCTTATCGAGTTTCCTGGCATCATCTACCGCTTCATTAGTAATGAGGATACCGTCTAAAATTTGTCTTCCCTTGATGAAAGTTGACTGAACATGCGACACCACACTCCCAATAACAAGGCGCAATCTGTTAGCAAGGACTTTCACCATCACTTTATACATACAACCAATAAAAGAAATAGGACGAAAATTGTAACATCCCAGATGACTTGAAGCATTGCCGAGTGACCCTACAAACAAACACGAGTCTTTTCAGCGTGTTTTGTCCTCACTCGTACGCTTACCGGGAAATTTTCCAGTAGGTCACCCATCCAAAGACTACTCCAAGCTACTCCAAGTCAAGCACGCTTAACTGTGGAGTTCTTATGAAATGTCCTACAAAAAAGAAGATGTATCTTGTTGATATAGGTAGTACCAAACAATTCTTATAAGCATTCCTTCAACCATGCAGTCCCATACCTACACGGCCTCAGGTTCCCTCTTACTCCGGTGTGATTCGGTTTGTCTAGAAGCTGTCAGGAGCAGCTCATTGTCGTGCCTTGTGCACCGGGGACCACTCTCCACCCTCGTCAACCTTGGGTGTTACAAAATTCATTAAGGCGTTGAGGGCTATCAACCTTTGAAATTAGAGCTATAAAAGTAACGTTGATTCCTTTGGATCATTATTATTATTATTATTATTATTTAAAATAAGAGGGAAGGGAATGTAATTCAAGCTTTTAACATAAGAGGGGAGGGGAATGTAATTCAAGCTTCTCTTAGGGGAGGGGGGTGAAAAGTTTTCTAATATGTTTTGAATAAGAGGGGAGGAGATTGTATATTTTAACATAAGAGAGGAGGGAAGTATAATTCAAGCATCTTAGAGGGGAGAGGAATGTAATTTACTCTTATTTAAATAATTATTTTCACATAGGACACATAAGTTTTTTTTTTTTTTTTTTCGTTTTGAAAGGACACAAACTTATTGAAAGAAAAATTAATCACAAAAGAGTAACAAACAATAAATTGATTTTAATTGTCAAAGATTTAAATACTTTAACCAAATGATTAGAGGTTTTATCTTTAACTTTTACATATACAGAAAATTTGATTTGGAGGCATAAACTCACCTTGCATGCTTAATATGTTCCCCAACAAAAAATAGTCAATACCATACTATGCTTAATATGTTCTCTAACGGAGAGACTAGCCAATGTTATACGACGGTGGAAATTCGTAGCTATGATATGACAAATGAGTAATTGATGGGACCCACTTCACATACCTCACTTTCCATTGTTCCCCTAGTTTGGTTACTAAACTCAAGCCACGTTGAGCTGCCACCAAGAAAAAGTGGAAAAAAAATTAATTTTCAAAGTCATGGTCCTAAATATGACCATATAACATTATAGTAACAGAATATGCTTCCCAAGAATTCTCATGCTCCTATCTTAATTTACCCTTTTATACTCTTTTCTAAACCGCCACTCTATCACACGCTAAGCATATGCTTCCTAATATTCTACTAAACCTTTTGCCAATAAAAACCCCCGTACACCCCTTTTCTCACAAATATCAAACCAAACCACATTTTTGCAATAGAAAAAAAATTATCATTTTTTTCTTCCTTAGGTTAAGGTTTTTTTTTTCTTTCCTTTTTTGTAACATTATGAAATTTGGGAAGAGACTCAAGCAACAGGTTCAAGATACTTTGCCAGAATGGAGAGACAAATTTTTGTCATATAAGGAATTGAAGAAACTATTGAGACTTATTATATCAGCAGCACCAACATCATTGCTAAATGGTTCAATTGGGTATGGAAAATCTGAGGCTGAGTTTATGTATTTGTTGAACAATGAGATTGATAAGTTCAATGGATTCTTCATGGAACAAGAGGAGGATTTCATTATCCGACATAAGGTAATACTAAATTTTTATGTATTTTTTACTATAGTGATACTCATTTATTTACATTAAAAATGACATCCAAATATTCTTTTTTAAAGATTTGGAATTTAATATGAAGTTGAAATATAAGGTTTCTTTCTTTTTTGATAACTTAGAATGTAAGGTTTCTCACAAGAGACACTTGTTTAAGAAACAATCTCTCCTAAAAATAATCAAGAATTCTTCAATTATTCCTTAAAAAAGAAGAATTCTTTAATTAAATGATCAACATCACATGCTTATTGATGATAATTTATTTTTCTTTTGTTATAAAGTGAAATGAATGATTTTAGTATTTTTTTTTTCAAAATTGCATAAAATAGATATTGAGATAGTATATATGAATTTGTTTTTCTTACTCAATATTTTTTTATTATATATAACTATAAAATTGCATGAGTTGTCCAATAAAGACATGAGTAACGAGAAAACGTGTCGGGTAGACAAGAATACATGTCACTTCTATCATGTCTTACATGTCACTAGTATTATTATGTCTTAGCATTAAACACTTGTCCAGTTCGAAACTATTATTTGTAGCTTTTGTTTGGACGTGAGTTTTGATCGTCGAATCTCACGGTCTAAAATACACGTAGATTCTTTATAGCACACCATCTTTTACAAACTTTTACAACCTCATTATCTTTCTTATGACTAATTTTCTCTTCAACCTCATCATCAACTTATTAAAATCTTCATTGTTTAGGTAAAGATGTTTATGTCATTTCAATACATACATGATACATCATTTTTCTGTAAAACAATTAAGAAAGAAAATTTAAGTATCGTACGTTATTGAATGGGCAAGTAATTACTCATTTATGCCTATCGAATATTCGTTAGAATATTATTAACTTAAAAAGAGTAAAAGATTGAAATTTGTGTAAATATACCTTCCCTTGTGGAAATTTGTGTCTTTAAAAATGGGTTGGGTAGAAACTTCTAAACTCAACAACTAAGCACTTTTTTTGGGTAGAAAACAACTAAGCACTTTAATATAAGGTTTATTACAAAAGACATTCGTTTAAGAAATAATATATCGTTCTTATTATAATCAAGAATTCTTTAATTAAAAATGATCAACACCACATGGGTACTAAAAATAATTTATTTTTCTGCTGTAATAAAGTGAAATTAATGATCTTAGCAATTTTTTAAGATAGTATTTTCTTAATAAGCAGATATTAAGCGGCACACTTTTCTTTTGTATGTTGCTTTTTAAGTCTCCTAGCCTAGCATTTCTTTTCTTAGTGTTTTAAATAAATTTCATTTTAAGTTATTAAAAAAAAAAGCAGATATTAAGATAGTATATATGTATGTATTTGTTTTTTTTCCCTACTCAATAATTATATTTTTTAATGATTATTACGGTAAAACTGCATGGATTATGGAATAAGACACAAGTTGTGTTAAACTGGCAACGTGTCGGCCAGATAAGAGCACATGTTAGTAGTATAAGAATAAAAATAAAAAGTTAAAAAATGGAGAACTTTGTTAAAAGGATATATTATCTGCATTTTAGAATACAAGTTTTAGCTTTTGTTTATAGATTCTTTATGGCACATTCATAGATCCTTCATTCAGTAGCGGATCTTGCCGAAAATATTGGGGGTGCGGTAAATATGAACTAAATATTATAATTGAAATTCATAAAAGTAAAGTTATATACAATTTCATCCAAAAAAATATCACCGCAATAGCTCAAACACGAGACTAAAGCTCCAAATATATTACATACCAACATGAGAAGTGAGAATCGCGTTTTGATATGTGAGGATGGAGAGGAGAGGGGGTACCGAGAGAGAGACTCAGACAAAACAAGTGTGAACTAAAAGTGTCTCAAGGGTACTATACTAGTTTACTATATACAATTTTTTTTTTATTAGGGGGTGCCACGGCACCTGGGGTCTCAATAGAGATCCGCCCCTGCCTTCATTGTTTATCATATGAAAAAGGAAAATGTTGACCGGTGCCCCCGGAGCACTGGTTAAGGAAGCAAATATACTAATTTGAGACCTGTGCCCAACACGAGAATTTTTTGTATGTACTTTAAATTTTGTTGGTAAAACTTAGTTTATCATTTTTAAATTATTTTATTAATTTTTTTTAGAGGAAAAAATTATTTTATTAATGTTATTGTTTTTTAATCTAATTTGCCAAAATTATCCTTTTTATATTTGAGTGTAATATAAAATCTCAGTTGGTAGAGATATTACATATTATTTGTAGGGGTCGGGGTTCGAACCCCGGACATCCCACTTCTCCACAATTAAATTGTGTGAGCTCTAGCCACTAAGCTACACTTAACCAAAACAAAAAAATAATCTCTAGTTTTTTTTTTTTTGAGGAAATATCTCTAGTTTGATTAATAAATGATTGAGCTGAACCGGTTAAATGAGTTTGCATAATAATCTTTTAACAATCAAGAAAGAAAATACTAGTTTCATATTTATTTTCTTCATTGAATTGGAGAGTTATGTGAAGAGAAAAAGAAAATACTCATTATGCTTAACGAATATTCGTTGGAATATTACTAACTTAAAAGAGAGAAAAGATTGAAAATTTTGTAAATGTACCTTCCTAGGTTGGAAATTTAGTGATTTCTTACACTGGTAGTAGCTAGTGGCATAGATCACGCGGAAAAGTTAATGAAAATGCAAGATCCACCGAATATATGGGTCAAAAACATTGTATTTGAATTGCTTAAAACTATGGGGTTCATATAGTTATTTTTGGGTACACATTATTGTTAGAAAATTAAGTTTAATGGAGCTTAAAAATTAAGTTTAATGGAGCTTATTTCAATTGCCACAATACTCCATTACTTGAAAAATAATATAAGTTTTTTTGGTGGTGACCGAGGTTCGAACACCGGACCTTGCATATTTTTTTTATGCATATCATCCAAATTCAAAACACATGTTTGAAAACACATGTTTTATTTACGGAAAATGAAATTATCATATCATCCAAATTCAAGAGGAATGAGGGAATATATTTAGGGCATAAAAAAATGTTGAATCCGGATGAATTATTTTTTTGAGGGAAATCTTTGATTTGATATCTATTGTGAACTTGTTTGTGAAAAACAAATTATTAAAAAGGAAATATTATTCTAATTATTCTGTTTATCTCGAACAAAATTTTGTCCTATAAAAGTAAAAATATATAGGTGCTGATTTCATCTAAACCTATTGAAAATTGCTTTTCTGACATACAAATGTTCATAATAACACATGAAAATTACCTAAAAGCCTCCAGCGGCAGTTAACTGCCGCTCAAGTAACCGGCAGCAGTTAACTGCCGCTGGCACCAGCGACAGTTAACTGCCGTTCACACAAATAAACAGAACCAGTGCAGTCTGCAATGGTTTTTCCAGCCATTTTGGCCGTTTGTACCTGTAATTTCAAACGTCAATTCCACCTGAAATCAAACCGAAACAACAACATCCAACAATCACAAACATCAACATTTCATAGTTTATCAATTATTCGGTAACATTACACAAAAACCGATAATGCGTTAACGTTTCACAATTGTTTGAAATTCGTCATATTTTCCACATTATGCAACACATTACACGTAAAGTACATTAATTTATAATGAGGTAAGGTGATGAGTGAATAGGAGGTAGGGTTTTCTGGTTTTGGGGGGAAAAAGCAACGGTAGTTAACTACCGCTGAGGCCAGCGACAGTTAACTATTGCCGGTTTCCCCAACGGTAGTTAACTGCCTACTACCGCTGGGGGCTTTAAAGTAATTTTCTTGTATCAATATGACGTTTTTGAAGTCAGAAGAGCAATTTTCAAACCTATTTCAGTCTTTTTTTTTTTTTTTTTTTTTTTTTTGTAGAACGTTACTATCGAATTGTGAGATATACGTGGTCCATAAGCTTCATATGCACCTGGACTATTCAACGACTTCACACAAAGCTCATCATATTTTTGGCCCATAATTTCTCATGCACCTTTATCACCTACGTTCTTGCTATTTCCTATCATTACATGCTCAGGTTGTTTTTTGTTTTAGATGAGATGTTCTGATCTATAAGCAACAATTTTCTAGTTGAGATAGCATCTCAAAAACTATAAATTCGTGAAGAAAAAAAAAAACTATGCTCATGAGTGAAACGACATTTTAAAAAATCGTTCGTTTGATTATGCGAGTTTATCTGCTATAAGTTAGTCAATGCCAAAAAGCAAAATATTATCCTTCATAGTTTATTTATTTCTTGTATGTTGTAGTGTTGTGTTTCTCACATGGAGATAGGTTACCATCAATCTTATGATCATAAAGAAAATTGAAAAATGAATATTTTGGTTATGATCATGATTTTACAATTGGATTTTGAGTGCAGGAAGTACAACATAGAATCAAGAGAGTAGTTGATTTATGGGGACCAAATGGTAGTCAACCTTCAGAAGCAGATTATAAGGAGGAAATGGAAAAAATTAGAAAAGCTATTGTTGATTTTCATGGTGAAATGGTTCTCTTAGTAAACTATAGCAACATTAACTATACAGGTACAATTTTTTGACTTAAAAATTACCCAAATATACATGAGAGTACAATTTCTAGTTCAATTTTATCACGACTAATTGGTCTTGAAATACATAATTTTCGAAAGGGAAATGCTAGTTCTCACGAAAAACTTTTTGCGGATACATCACAACTGTGTAATTATACTGTAGTGGACCTTTTTCATTTACTTCAACACACCCATGTTTTCCGGTAAAAACAAGATCCAACGCACATAGTTTATTCGCGATGGTTTCGTGAAAATAGTTTTTGGTTTAAATAGGATCGCTCTTTTTGAAATGATCGATAAAATTAAAACCTCTCGATCATTTTAGTACTTTTGGTTAGACTCCTATAATTTTCTAGACTACTAAATAGGCTATTCACTAAAATGTTCACCATGTTTCGAATCAAATTCGTTTTCAAAGTAAAAACATGTTTCACTAAAATATGCATTGCTTTATTTCAAACTCAACCATAGTGAAAACAAATTTATGAAATCTAATTATTTATTCAATTAAAATCATGTTTATCACACAATCACCAAAACACATTGATTTTTTTGTAGGGCTGGCTAAAATTTTGAAAAAGTATGACAAGAGGACAGGAGGTCTACTTCGTTTACCATTCATTCAAAAAGTATTGGAGCAACCCTTTTTCACAACCGATTTAATATCGAAACTCGTGAAGGAATGTGAAACCATAATCGATGCAGTGTTTCCGGTCGAGGAAGAAGCTGAAAGAGCAAAAGAAGCAAAAGAAGCTATAGTGGTAGCTGGTGAAGGAATTTTCAGAAATACGGTTGCGGCTTTACTTACAATGCAAGAAATGAGAAAAGGTAGTTCAACACAAAGTGCATTTTCTTTGCCTCCTCTCAATTTGCCAGATTCTGATCTCATCCAATTATTTCAGCTTAATGCTGCTGTTCCAATTGTTTAGGATCCAAATATTGACGATGATAATGATAGTCGCAACTATTTGATCATACATTTGATACAGTTATACTAGGATGTAACACGTTTTCAAGGACGCGTTTTTTTTTTTGTTTTTTTGTGTTCGATAAGAAAACTTTAGTAGTTATGTTAGTTTTCATAGTTTAAATTCTCGACCTTCTCGTAATTACTCCTTCGATGTACCTCAACTCAGCAACCGAGCATCTTGCTTGGGACGGACACATGGTAGTTAGTTGATGTTAATTTACATTTCCCTTTTGATTAAGAAACATGTCGATTACTTGAGATGAAAACAAAAGCCTCTTCTAGGTTAAATATTTAGTCATTAAATATTTTGGTAATTACATCATATTTGGTTTGATATAGTCAATGTATTGATTTTCTATGTAGTTACAGAAGAAATAAAAAACATGTATTTTTCTGTTGGTGATTTTTGTATTTCAGAAGAAATGTGAGCTTCAGTGTATAGTTTTCTACTAATTTTAAGCTCATGTAACATCTCTATTTTTCCGACATATAATAAGACAACAATAGGACTTTTAAACCAAATTATTTTGTTCAATAGTTAAATATCATACCTGCAGTTTGTTAAAGAAGAGAGATACACATTTAAATAGCTAAATTGCCAAATACCGAAATTGTTAGGCTGAACACCATGACTCGGAATCCTCCACTTATGTGTATGTATTTTCAAATGTTTATTGCTCTCTATCCAAAAAAATAAAATAAAACAAAACAAGTGCACCAATGAATTGCATATAAAAATTCAATATAATAAGAATAAAAAAAAAATACTCGTTTGGTCTATTTGGCGGACTAGAAATGAACACTTGTTTAATAGTGTTGTGCCTTCGTGGAAGAAGTGGTGTATAACATTAAGGTGACTGGTGATACCATGGTGTTGTTTTCTTGTTCGTGGGGCTAGTTCGAAACCATGCTTGTATTATGAGTGGTGATGGGATCCGCCAAGTTGCATGGTGCGTAAATTTTTCTACCGTCATCTGTTGGCTCGAGTTGTTTACCTTGGCTGCTGGTTTCGCAAAGATTCTGGTATAGCAAGCTGTTTTTGGTTTTAGCAGTATGGAGTAATTTGGTTGCTCTCTGCTGTTCGTGTTTGGGAGTATGGTGTAGTGATCAAGTGGTAATTGCTAGCAACATGCTGATTTTTCTCTGTAGAAAAATACTATTACATTCTGAAACCTTACATTATGTTTTTATTAAATCAGAAAACCCATTTGCAAGTATTAAATGTACTGCATAAGTAATGTATACCCCCTCCAATCACTAATATAAGCAAAAATCTAATTTCTAGTTTCATTCAATTAAAGATGTATGTAGCCTTTATTACCGAGAAAATGTTTCCTAGGAAACTCTGGGACCCACACGCAGACGAACATTGAAAGGAGAGTGGAGAGTGCAGGACACATTTTTATTGGATGGAAGTTACCGAGGAAATTTTCCTAGGAAAACATGGGACCCACATTTAGACTTGACCGTTGCACACTAGCCGTTGGAACATAGAGTATATATATATCTCAATTGATTTCATTAAAACAGTCACAACTTCATTCTCAATCTCACTCTACCATCATTTTCTCACTCAATCTTTTCTCTCTGAGCTTCTATTTTACAAGATTTATGTAGGTAAATTTTTCCATCATATTTTTATATGTATTTTTTTAATTTTTTTTTAAGGTTAATTATTTTTGGTTATTAATATAGTATATGTTGTATTATTTTTTGTAGTTGATTTTTGGTTCCATTTCCTTGCTGGTTGTTGTTGTTGCTGCTAATCAAGGTTGCATTTTTTGAAATCAGATTATATGATTTGAGGTTAGTTTTTCTATTTTATTTTAAATTTTTAGAAAACAGTCATAGTTATTAGTAATAAAAATATTACTTAGTAAAAGAAGTGTAGTTTGTAAGAAAAATAGTTGGTAAATATGTTACTATAATTATTAATAAAAATATTAGTTAATAAAAATATAATTTTTTTTAGAGATAATATTAATTAAAAATAATGTTAGTTTATAATAAAAAAAGTGTTAGCTCGTAAAAAAAACTTGCCTTGCTAAATTTAGAAAATATGACATAGATTAGAAAATGTTATATATGTTAATTATTAAATATTATAAAAATTTTATGCGATAGAATGTGTAATTCGTACAAATTTCTAAATATTTATGTTTTTCTAAAAAATATTGTTATTAATAATATTAGAAAAGAAATATGTATGAAAAAGTTTGTTAGGAAAAGAATGTTAATTAATAAAGAATATATGCTGTTAAACATGTTAATTAGGTTGTAGTAATTAAATTTTGTCGACAGTGCGTGAAATTCTTATCTGCGCGTATTGTAAAGAATAAATTGGAGCTGATTTGAGTTAATATCAGAGAGGCGGAAGATGGATCAATATATTTTCTATCGTAGTTGGATGTACGATAGAAAATATCCGGGGAAAAAGGACACTTAAAGCGGGTTTATTTTTATTTTTATTTTATTTTATGGAATTCGTGAATATGTTGCTTACGCCATTTCACGAGATATCGTTAGAATGAAGGGAGGGATAAGATGTATGTGTCTTAAATCTACGTGTAGGGTGCTTCGAGCCTAGAAGATGTTCTAAAGCATTTAAAAAGGCTTGGTTTTATGGAGGATTATTACGTGTTGAAACGTCATGGTGAACAAGAGCTGAATATTATTGTTAATATGCACGCTTCAAGCAGTGGGGGGTGTACGGACTATGAAAACTTTGGCATGATGGAAAATATGGTGGCTAATGCTCTTGGGGTGAAGTTGTCTTACAACGAGGGCGGTGAAGAGGAAACAATCTCGAACGAGAAAGTGTTGAAGTTTTACAAAATGATGAAAGAAGTAAGCGAACCGTTGTTTGAAGGGTCATCTCATTCTAGGTTATCTATGTGTGTGAGGCTTTTAGCTACTAAGCAATGATACAACAAATGAACTAGGAGTTGCAATCTCAAAAAGAGATGTTGGCAAGAAAAGAATAATCGGAGAAGGAGTTGAGGGAATCGTTGGCCAAACAGGCCGAGGATATGAGATTGCAGCAAGAAATAAATAGTAAATTCCAAAGGATGGTTACAAAAAAGTTTGCGGCCGTAAAGAGTAGGAAAACATCCAAATCATCTTCGCCATCGACTCAATTATCACTGATGGCTCAAGAAGACCCACAATATGATAATGATGACAATGATAGCAAGTTATTAATATTCATTCTATATATCAAAGTAAATAGAATATTAATAACTCGCTATCATCGTCATCGTCATCATATGTTAGGTCTTCTTGAGTCGTCGGTGATAATTGAGTTGATGGAGACGATGATTCGGATGACTTCCTACTCTTTATGGCCTTAAATTTTTTTGTGACCATCCTTTGGAATTTTCTATTTATTTCTTGTTGTAATCTCATATCCTCGGCCTGTTTGGCCAACAATTCCCTTAACTCCTTCTCTGATAGTTCTTTTCTTGCGAACACCTCTTTTTGAGATTGCAACTCCTGGTTCATTTGTTGTATCATTGCTTAGTAGCTAAATGCCTCACACACACCTAGAATGAGATGACCCTTCAAACAACGGTTCGTTTACTTCTTTCATCATTTTGTAAAACTTCAACACTTTCTCGTTCGAGATTGTTTCCTCTTCACCGCCCTCGTTGTAAGACAAGTTCACCCCAAGAGCGTCACCGACCATATCTTCAATCATGCCAAAGTTTTCATAATTCGTACGCGCCTCACTGCTTGAAGTGTGCATATTAACATCAAACTCAATATTAATATTCGGCTCTTGTTCACCATGACATTTCAACACGTAATAATCCTCCATAAAACCAAGCCTTTTCAAATGCTTTAGAACATCTTCTAGGCTCGAAAGCAGCCTACACGTAGATTTAAGACACATACATCTTATCCCTCCCTTCATTCTAACGATATGTCGCGAGATGGCGTAAGCAACATATTCACGAATTCTATAAAAAATAGCAGCTTTAAGTGTCCTTTTTCCCCAGATATTTTCTATCGTACATCCAACTAAGATGGAAAATATATTGATCCATCTTCCGCATCAATAATATTAACTCAAATCAGCTCCAATTTATTCTTTACAATACGCACATATAAGAATTTCACGCACCGTCGACAAAATTTAATTACTACAACCTAATTAACATTCTTTTCCTAACAAACTTTTTTATACATATATCTTTCCTAATGTTATTAATAACAATATTTTTTCTAAAAACTTAAATATTTAGAAATTTGTACGAATTACACATGCTATCGCATAAAAATTCTATAATATTTTATAACTGACATATATAACATTTTCTAATCTATATCACATTTTCTAAATTTTTTATGAATTAAACATCACACGCGCATAAAAATTATGAGTTACAATAAAAATTACGTGCAGATAAGAATTTCATGCGCTGCAGACAAAGTGTAGATTCTGCCTCGTCTACTGCAATTTTCTTTTGTATTTTTCCGGTTTTTTTTCGGCTTTTGTGGCTGTGGAAACTCCTTTAGTGTTGAGACTGGTATGTTAAGTTTTTAGTGCAGGTATTATGTGTTTTTTGGCCTGCTTTTACTTTTTTTTTCCTGGTTCTGCTACCTCACTGCTTCGGAAGTTTTGTTGCAAACTTCTTGCAGGTTTTCGGGTCTCGGACATGCGGTTTATCAATATTATTAGCTGATTAAAAAAACATATTTCATTTCAATTTGTTATGCAACTGTAATCTAAAACATTATATTATGTTTTATTAAATCAGAGTGACCACTCTGCCTAAGTACTGAATACACTGCATAAGTATAGTGCTTAATCCATAATTTGTCATCATATCCTGTCAATATAGTAATGGATTTGCTATGGTAAGAATTTCCTATTAGCGTTGCAGTCGGTCAATCATCACAAGTAAACAAGATCATACGACTCTAATCACGAATTAGAGAAATCAGAACTTGAAATTTCAATTGTTAGTTCCATATCAACATTTGAGATTGGTGACCACAGTGGACACTGGAGGATCTATTGCTGAATATGTTCTATGATCTTCATCTAGTGAATTGTAATTGTTCAAAGCAAAAGTCACACATATATAGTCAATAATAATGTGTAGTTTGAACTATATATGAAGTACTAACACAAATACTAGAAGAAATTTCCCTATGCAAATTGGCACTGCTCTCTTTTCATGTTTCACACTTTTACCGTTTCTGTGGTACTTGTTAGTGGTTGCTGCTACTTAGAAATGTTTTGAGCTTTGGTAGAATTTGGAGTATTGTTACTGTAGTTGTTGTTATATTGCAGTGTATAATTTATTGTATATGTTGTTTAATTTGGTGTACCAATGAAGTTTGTTACATTGAGTGCATTGTATCGACTTAGATGGAAATTGTAGCCTACTTATGGATATAACTCTATATGGTGCATTCTGATTATAAAAGGAATTAACTCTACTGAGATTGGTGTACCAATAAAATTGATGGTTTCTTAATTTTGGGACAAAATAGATACTTAATTATCAAGATTTTTTTAAAAAATTATGATTTATTTTACAGTGAATAAAATGTGCACAAAAGAAAACGAGAAAGACCCCTAAAAAAAAAAGAAGAGAAAACGACAAATGATAGTAACACTCTTTTTCTAACACAAGAGAGTGTTTTTAGGACTCTTAAAATATTAGTTACATAACGATAATCAAAGTAGTGTACATTCGTTGACTCACCGGTTTTTCAAGCTCTAAGAAACAGAAGACAAACTCTTACAACAAAGTTTCATGAATTTCATTACAGTCAAGTCAGCTTGCCTTGTGTAATACTTCTTCCGTTTCACAATACTTGTCGCTTTTGGAGAATAATTTTGTTTCAATGTAACATTAATTATTGGTTTGTCAATAATTCCCTTGCTTGTCAACAATTAAGTAAAATAGAAACACAAATAAACATAAAAGTTTAACCAATCATGCATAGCATCTAAGGCTGTGGATCTTTTCCCTCAAAAAAAAAAAAAAAAAAGTTGTGGATCTTCAACAAAGAATTTAAAGGATAATGTATAACCACCGGTGGATGCACATAGAGTTGAGGATGTGCAGCTGTCTGAGGTTTAGAAAAATGCATTTCCAATATATAATATAGTAGTTGTACTTATTACCATGGTTATTTAACAAACAAAAAAGTACAATCAAATACGATAAGATTCATTTGTATTTATTGCATTAAGCTAATATAAAACCACTAGAAGAAGCAAACTAAGCCGGCCACCAGAAATAGGTAAATGAATTTATGATTATAACCCCTAATTTATTTCTTATCATGAGTCATAGTAGGGCTGAAAATTTTCAGCCATGTTTGGCTCCCAGTTAAAATAATAATTCTACTCTATGAGACAACTTTTGATTTGTAATAGTAATTACATTACTTAAAGCAAGCAAGACTTTGCTATTCATTTCATCTCAGTTTTTCTTAGCAATTTCAGATTCACTTATCATCACTAAATTTTCATAAAAAAATCCTTCCATGTCTTCCTTCACAACTTCCACTAGTAATCCAAACAGGAAGAGGTACGATGTGTACCTGAGTTTTTGCGACGAAGACTCGCGTTCTTTTGTTTTGGGTATATATACAGCTTTTACTTCAGAACCCGACGTTGTTGTTTTCTGGGAGGATCAATGGTTTGAAAGTGAAGATCGCAGATCAAAACAACCCTCAGATTCAGCTCTGAATGTTATTGGAGATTGCAAAATAGTTGTAATCGTATTTTCAAAGAATTATTTTAATTCAAGATGGTGTCTTGAATTGATGAATGGGAGAAAATAATCCAGTGTTGCCAAAGAACCATGGATGGTCTCATTGTTCTACCTGTGTTCCATGATGGTGTCTATTTATCTGACAAAAGTGTGTGGGTACGGAGAGATATGTATGTAGAGGCTTTTCATGATTCTGTGGACAAAATCTCGATGCACATGATGGAGAATTGATAAACATATATATAATTGTCTCTTCTTCATCTATTACACAGGAACGAAAGTGAATATATTAAGAATGTAGTTGAGTTTGCTAATCGTGTGATGAGCAAGAAGATATACCCCTTCAAAGAGAGCATACATTCTCGTGCGCAAGATGTGATTCAACTATTGAAACAATCAAAATCTCCTCTCCTACTAGGGATATGGGGGATGAAAGGGATTGGTAAATCATCCATTGCCAACGTCATTTATTTTCAGATTGGTCCTTATTTTGAGCACAAGTACAACATCCCTAACGTCGGGAGCAGCTGAAATAAAAGATACCTACAGTTGAAGCAGGAAGAGTTATTTTAAAAGAAAGACTTCGACATAAAAGGGTACTTCTTCTACTTGACAATGTTGATAAATTGGAGCAGCTAAAGGCTTTGTGTGGAAATCGGGATTGGTTTGGTCCAGGCAGCAAAATATTCATCATGACAACAGATAGGCATCTTCTCAAGGAGCATGGAGTTGACCATGTACATAGAGTGAAAGAACTAGACGAAAGTGAATCGCTTGAGCTTTTTAATTCGGTTGCATTCAACCAAGCTACTTCTTGTAAACGTTTTACTGAACTTTCCAAACAGATAGTTGTGTATTCTGGGGGATTGCCTCTTGCTCTCAAAAAACTTGGGATGTTTTTGTGTCGAAGGAATGTACTTGAGTGGAAGGGTGTGTTGAGGAGTCTTGAAAAATTTTCCTTTCCATCTCAATTACTACTAGAAGCTCTAAAAAAGAGTTTTAGGGATTTGAGTGATGAAGAAAAAAAAAATTCTTCGATATAGCATGTTTCTTTATCGGGATGAGTCAAAATGTTGTACTTCAAACATTTAATACATCAATTCAATGCACGACTCGTCAAATAAGTCTTCTTGAAGACAAGAGCTTTGTAACCATTGATGAGAATAACAAGCTTCAAATGCCATTTGTACTACAAGCCATGGCAAGAGATATCATCAAGAGAGAATCAAGTAATAAGGTGTATCAGGTTAGTGGTAATTCATATATGATTTGAGGCTATCTCGGCTTGAGGTATCATCAATGTATAGATTATTGGTTCCAAAATATATGACGGAAAAGGAAGCAAATGAACATTAATAAAATCAGTTTGTTAACATTTAGTTTCATAATCATCACAAGAATCTCGCAGGCTAATTATTAAGATTGTGAATTGAAAATTAGTAACAAAATAAATTGTTGTTAGCCTCGTAGTTTAAAATGTATTAGTGGCATCATGAATTTTAATTTTTTATTTCTTTTGGTGTTTCAGCCAAAGATGTACGATGTGTTCTTGAGTTTCAGAGGGGAAGAATGTCGCGCAAAGTTCATGTCACATCTTTATACATCTCTTCAAAATGCGGGAATTTATACTTTCAGAGATGATGACGAGATTCAAAGAGGAGATCAAATCTCAATATCACTATTGCAAGCAATCGGTCGGTCTAGAATTTCTATTGTTGTTTTGTCTACAACTTATGCCAATTCAAGATGGTGTATGCTAGAGTTGGAGAAGATAATGGAAATTGGCAGAACTAGGGAAGTGGTCGTTGTGCCAGTGTTCTACGAGGTAGATCCATCATAAGTACGTCATCAGACAGGTCGATTTGGAGCTTGTTTTGAAGATCTTATATCAACAATCTCAGTTGATGAGTCTACCAAGAGTAATTGGAGAAGAGACCTCATTGATATTGGGGGCAGAGCAGGGTTTGTACTCATTGATTCCAGGTTATTTGAATTTTCTCTTAGAATATTGTTTGTGATGTTTTAAAATTCTTAAGCCTTGTGGTGCAATAATATGTGTCAGTTTTAAGATTCAGTTTCTTTTAAAATTATTATATTTAATATTTTCAATAGCTTGTTCAAGTTTTTGAAAGAAATTACAAAATCCAATATTTGATTGCAATCAAAAGCTATTTCGAATAATTTGAAAATAGAAATAATATGAATCTAGAAGTATGGTAAATGAGGAAAAAGGCCACATTTACAGTCATAAACATATTAACTTTTGCTGTACATAAACATCATTTCTAATATTGCTGTTGTGATGAGTTATTTGTGGAAGCAATGACTTGTCACCTTCCAACTTCTACTCTTTTATTCTTCACTTTTCTTTAGGGTATGTTTAGGAGTTGAATTTTGGTATATATTTGATATTTAAAAAAAAATTAAAGAACATGCATAAAAAAAGTGTTTTGGTATGTTATTTGATATTTTGGTAATCATATAATACTTCAATAATACATAATTTATTTTAAAAAATATTTTAGTGTCTTTAATTTTAAAAAAGGAAAGTAAGCTCTCCCCTCCAAAATCCTTCATCCAAACATACCTTTAGTGTAAGGATCTGCCGTCCAAATGTGATGATATTCGTGGCGTTATAGATGTGGAATTTTAATTGAATCACTCACAAAGCGACAAAAACTAAAGGATATGGAAGGGTGGTGGTGGTTTGTTCTACTGCAAAATCATGATGAAGAGTATTTGAGGTCATAAACTTCACCATATCCATGGTGGAATCAGAGAAAATGCAGAAGCTTAAGCAAGAAGGAAGAGAGAAAAAGAGAGAAAATCTCTTGTTTCATTCAACTGAGATGAGTTTGTTACAACATAGCTATATATAGCTTCATGTAATCCTAACTAACTGTAACTAACTATTAGCTAGGACTAGAATCATATAGAGCTAGTACATAGTAAAGTTCCACAGAATGGCAAGATAACTTGCTGCGCAAGCTATCTGTTATTACAAATAATTACACAATTTAACATGAGGCTTAATATTATTACTCTATTATATTACAACTAATTATAAACTGCACGTGATTTTTTAGACTTACTATCGACTCTTAAATTACTCTAAAGTGATTCTAATAAACGACAACAAATTATTTGTTCACTAAAACCCCTGTGCTTCTTTTTCATTCCCATTGCAATACACTCCTTTCTTTTAAAAATATGCACATATATATACTTGCATATAATTCACACTCCTCTTTTGATAAAAGTTTATGTTAGAGAATGCTTATGCTTGCGTATACATACAATCGATTGTGCACCTTATCATTGGTTCATATTATATAGGAATGAAAGTGCAGATATCAAGAATATTGTTGAACGCGTCACCTGTTTGATAGATAGGGCAGAGTTATTTGTTGCTGAATATCCAGTAGGTGTACAATCTCGTGTGGAAACTGCAACTAAGTTATTAAAGAGATATGCATCTTCTTAGATCGTGTAGAATAATCATCACAACAAGAGATATGCATCTTCTTAGATCGTGTAGAGTTGATGAAGTGTATGCAATACAAGAAATGGACGAAAGTGAATCTCTTGATTTGCATGAAGTCTATACTGGCATGGATTTCCAAAAACCTACATTCCTGCAGAATTTCAACAAGGAAGCCTAGTTGCTGTCACATTAAAATACAGTAATTTAAAACAAATATCAAAGAAGAGTCAGGTGCAAATTACTATTTAGTATTTTGTTCATGATTTTTCAAATTCTGTTTAATATTTTGCTCTTGATTTTTTTCCTCCAATTATATTTCCTTTAAGCAATATATTTTCACCGGACCATAAAAGAAGAGTTAGGTACTTAGGGCTCATTAATTAGTATATGTTTGCAATACAGATTACAGAATTTTGCTCTTCTTTTACTCCGATGCCATGATTTTTTTTTTCTTACTATATTCTCTCGTGGTTTTGTTTTCTTGCAGATGCTAGAGAATCTAAAGATTCTTAATCTTAGTCATTCTCAGAATTTAACTGAAACTCCAAACTTTTCATACATGCCTAATCTTGAAAAGCTAGTACTCAAAGATTGTGCAAGTTTGTCTACGGTCTCCCATAGCATTGGATCTCTTCAGAAACATCTTATGATTAATTTGACGGACTGCACTGTTCTTCAAAAACTTCCGAGAAGCATCTATAAATTAAAATCCCTAGAAGCTTTGATTCTTTCAGGATGTTCCATGATTGACAAATTGGAGAAGGACATAGAACAGATGGAATCATTGACAACCTTGCTTGCGGATAAGACTGCTATAACAAAAGTTCCCTTTTCAATAGTAAGATAAAAAAGCATTGGATATATTTCTTTATGTAGCTTTAAAGGATTTTCACGTGATGTATTTCCTTCTCTCGTCCGGTCTTGGATGTCACCATCAAATAATGTGATATCTCAAGTTCAGACATCGATATCTCTGTCATCTCTTGGTACTTTCAAGGATCTTCTAAAGCTTCAAATTCTTTGCGTGGAGTGTGGATCACAACTACAACTAAATCAAGATGTAGCAAGAATTTTGGATGCATTAAAAGCAAATTTTTTTTTTTTTTGAAATGGCAAATATTATTCTCGTCGAGTATATGCAAGATGCATAAAGACTCGCGGAAAAGAAAGGGACAAAATACAAATATGATGCCGCATATATATGGAACACCACCCCAACAACACCAACATAAAAACGAAACCACGAGGGCCTCAAAACAATGAGTTTGGGATATACTTGTAACTACCAAGCATACCCCTGCCTCAAACCCGAAAAACCCCCACAAAGCTGTCAGCGCCCCTGCTGAACCAACAGACAACAGCAGACCACCCCCAACCAGCAAAACAGAAGCAAAAACCAGCAGCAGCAACAGCTGACAGAACCGGACCAGCAGCGCAGCCAAACTGCAGTGGGGCTGCTGTCCTCCTGCAAACCCGAGCCTGCAAACACACCAGCTAACAACCAACTACCTCCACCCTATCCTACCAAAGCAAGCAATCGGATCCCAACTCCATTCATAGAATATAAACAAACCGTGAATTGCTTCCTACTCAACACCCATCTCCAAGATAGCACCTTAATTTCCTCTACCGCTTCTTCCACCACAGGAGTCTTCCCATTAAAGATGTTGTCATTCCGGGCTTTCCACAAAACCCATAGCGTTGCAAGCCAAATTAGCCGACGTCCCTTTTTAACCTTCTTATTCCTACATCACAGATCTCTAATATGTATGCTTCTCCTTTAATTGATGATTGCCTTGCTCAAGATCACATTTCAAGGTCAAAGAATTACTCGAAATCCCTCTTAATTCAAATGGGAACGAAATTCCAAGTTTCAAATATTACTGTAGGCAAGGTTGTCAAAATCGGGACTTTACTTCAGGTCGAAAGGGAATAGCGAAATCGGGACTCGTAAAATCGCAATCAAAATCGAAGGATTTTACTCAAGGACTTTTGTAGAATCGATGTAGGAAATTGTAAATTCCCAATCGAAATTGATGGATTTTACCTAAAAAATTTAATACTAAATATGTTATAAATGGTATATAGTCATAAATGACTTAGTTTATAAGAAATCATAAAATCGCAATCAAAATCGATGGATTTTGTCTATTTTGGGATTCTACTATGGATTTAAGTCGTTGAAGGTGAAGAAAGTCGCAAAATCCTGGATTTTAGGATTTAAGTCGGGATTTTGACAACAATACCGGTATTTTCCAGGTTTGAATATCCTCTTTCACGTATTTATTTTTTAAGTAAATTGGAACTTTGGTTCCTGAAATGATATTTATTTTACTAACAAATGTCTTAATTTGAAATTTGATACCAATTTAATTCTTAACGTTTTCAAACATAATTTACATTAGTAATTCTTGAAATGAGTGTGAATTTTTTTATTAAAGGAAAAATTTACACTCATTTCACAAACTACTAATGTAAATAAAGTTTTAACAAGTGAGAATAACTTCATGATTATTTCACACATGATTTAAATCAAGAATTAAATTAAAAGCTAAGGACATTTTCAAGAAAAAATACATCCATTTTATTTTTCTTTCGTAAGATCACTTGACTTTTATTTCTTCTGGAATAGATGATAATATATGTGAAAAGAGAATACACTATCGTATTTAAGCATAAGTTTAATGATCATTTTTTCCTTTGATCCTTAATTTTAGCCATTTAAGCATTTGTTCATTGTACAGACTTCAAATGGGACTTGGAGTTCATTTTTTCTTCCCTCTGATAATAACTCTGATTGGTTAACCTTCAGTTGCAACGGTTGTTCTATAACATTTGATGTCCCAACAATATGAAGGGGAGTAACTTGAAGAGTATGATGTTGTTCACCGTCTATCACTCTTCACCGGACAACATAATATCAGAAGGTTGTCAAAGTGTGTTGATCATAAATCACACAAAGACAACCATTCACGCGTATAAAAGAGATACACTAACCACTTTTGGCCATGAGGATTGGCAGAGCATAACATCAAATCTAGAATCTGGTAACAAAGTGGAAGTTATGGTTGTTTTTGGGGAGGGATTCATTGTAGAGAAGACAACATTATCTCTCTAATATGATCAACCAACCAACAAAGAAATGGAAGACTGCAATGCAGTAGACAAGGAAGTTGTTACTGTTTCTGGTGGTGATAATATTTATATGCCAGCGGAGAATAATGTTACTGGTCGAGAGCAAGATGAAAATGTAAGTGAAGATATGCACGAACATGATGCAATGTATAGAAAAAGAAAGAGAGGAGACATGACAGAACTGTAATGGGATACACTATGACCAATTCGTAGTGTCCCTCACATTTATATTACTAGGTTAAGATAGTTGTACATAAGGGTGCATTTTTTTTAAGCCAATAAGCGGAAAACCATTGTGACATCAATGTGGAGCCTAAACATATTAGGTAATGGTTTTCTGGTGTGGTTTGAAAATGAATAAAACATGTCAATTTATAAATGTTTTTGTGCGTCGTGGACCACATAAAATATCGGTGCAATATGAACTACATAAATATGTCGGTGCGTCATGGACAACACATAATTCGAATAGAACCAAACCCTCCAAAGTACAAGTTTATACACAGTTTGGGGATGTTTCAGGTAATATAATCCAAAATAAAATGAGAATTATTTTTAAATATATAATCTGGAGTATGTCAGAAAAGTGGATGGTTGCTTGGTCAACAAGGTTGGCTGGCTCCAGGGTCATTTAACATGTGTTTTTTTATTGGTCAGAATAGAGCTGTCAATTGAGCCATAAATTGCAAAGCCCCACCTAAAAAGCCCCCACTAAACCCACTAAATGTTAGGCCCCCTTATTAAGTTAGATTATTTTGACTGAGCCCACTAATTATTTATTTTTTTAGTGGGCTATGGTGATGGGGCTCCAGGCCCACTAATTCTCTTTCATCTCTCCCTCCTCCCCACCTCACAAACCTCACTAACACCATTCTCTCATCCACCCGCAGCCACCACCGCCGTCTCACCTTCCTCCTCTCCTCCCCATCACTCTTCTCTCTAACGCTTCACCACCTCCACACTCTATCTCTTCAACAAAAAACTCTCCTCATTTCACGGCATCCTCCCCTCTCTGCTATTTGTTTCCGCCGCCGGTCCTCGGAGTTGCCTCTCCGCCGCCAACGCCGCCGCAAGATCATACTCGAAGAACTCGAACCAGTTTGAATCACCGGAGCTATTCACATATTCAGATCTTCACTCGTATCCATATCAAGAATTCGTTGCTGATTTTGTTGTGATCATAGCCGCAGTTGCAGGAATCCTCATACACAAGCACAACACCGAATCCTCTTCCTCACCAAACTCACTTCCAAACACCGAGTTAACACCCGCCACCTCACTCAAAGCAGTTTGTGAGTCAACTCAGTACCCTAACTCCTGCTTCTCTTCCATCTCTTCTCTTCCTGATTCCAACACCACTGATCCTGAACAACTCTTCAAACTCTCACTCAAAGTCGCCATTGATGACCTCTCCAAGCTTTCTCCGGCGAAGATTTGGTTGAATGATTCAATGTCCACGATTGTTGATGGTGGGAAGATGCTTTCTCCGGCGAAGATTCGTGATGTGGAGACGTGGCTGAGTGCGACGTTAACGGATCATGATACTTGTTAGGATGCCGTTGGTGAAGTTAACTCTACTGTGGCGCGTGGTGTTATACCATAAATAGAGAGGATCATGAGAAACTCTACGGAGTTTGCCAGTAATAGTTTAGCCATTGTGATAAAGGTGATTAGGTTGCTGTCAAATTGGGGCTTTTAGCCCTTTGGGGCCTATTGTTTATTTAATGGGCTTAGCATATTTGGGGCATATGTGAAATGGGGCCTGTTTTGTTTGCTGCATTTTAAGCCCCCTTAACATGTGGGCTGGGGCTTAAATGTTGAAGCCCATCAAATTGACACCTCTAGGTCAGAAAGGTTAAACACATTTCTTTAATTCCGTTGACTTTCGTTTTACTCAATGTTAGCATTTTGCCTGTGAGCCATGAGAGGGCATGAACCCATGTACAAAAAGTCAACTCATGACAGAACAAATGGATGTCTGCCGGAACTATCCTTAATCAAAAAAGGGAGAACAAATAGGGGAGGGGAGTCCCACCAATGTGTAATATAACATGGAAGGCCTTAAGCATTTTTAGCTAAAGCATTTGCTACATAATTGCCTTCACTGATGACAGTGGCGGAGCCAGAAAATTTATGGAGCCCGGGCAAAAAAATTATCGTAAATTCACATGTGACATAATATATAAACAGTCCTAAATTGAAATAAAAGAGGTTCCTCGTTTTGTCAACAAAAGTACAATTTAAAATAGGGTTATTAATTGAAATTGACCATGTAGTATACGTGAAATCTGAAAAATTGACCCTGTAATTAAATAACATGTATTATGAACATGTAATTTGAGATTTTTATTATTTATAACCCTGTAATATATGTGAAATCCAAAAAAGCAACCAAGAGATTGAATTTTTTCATGATTTCTTAGAGGCCAGTTAAGAACGTTAAAATATGGCTTTACACAGCAAAAATTATAAATTTTCGACAAACGAAAAATTAATTATGAATTTTTAAAGTGTCAAAAACTCAAAAAAAAAAAAAAAACAACGGAAATCTCGACCTATAAATTGAATTTTGAGCTCATTATTTGAAGAGACATCTATAAAAATACATAAAAAGGATTTGTAAAGTTTCATAGCATTTCGAAGTCGTTTAAATTTATTTTGATTTTTCAACCAAAACGTGCAAAATTGAAATTTTGTTCCGCGTAAGCGTATACTCACAAATCAAATTTAGTTCCCTAATTTTGTAGGCATGACTAGAACATGATAAGAACCTTCACAATGAAATTTTGTAGTTTTTAAACGAGATATAAATTAATTATAAATTGTTTAAGATACTCATAATTATGAGGGAATAAAAATTCATAATTAATTTATCCCTGGTCGAAGAAATTTAATTTTTTTATGTAAAGCTATATTTTAACGTGCTAAACATGTATGAAAAAAATAGTGAAAAAATTCAACCCGTAGGTCACATTTTTAGACTACGCGTATATTATAGGGTGGTCAAAAATAAGAAGAAATTCAAGTTACAATGCTAGAATATATGTTTTGCATTTCACAGGGTCATTTTTCAGACATAATGTCAATTTGAACAATTAACCCGTTAAAATAAGAGAGATGAACCCGTCAATAGTGTGCTAAATAAAATTAGGAGGTAAATGTCTTTTCCGAGCCTATCTGCGTGTGAGAAATTTCAGATTTTGCCCAAAATTTTCTTTTTGTAAGTGTGTTAATGGACTTTTGGGTTGAGTCAAATGTGAAAAAATTATTGATCGAGCCCGTGCGACCGCCCGGGATCGCCGGGCGGTGAAACCGCCCCTGACTGATGATATGCAAGCAAGAAACATGATTCTGTTTGGACATAGTCAAGCAATTAAGCCTATGAATCTGAAGCTTCCAAGGCACTTTAGAGGGATCCCCGAAAGCCTTCACAACCGTGACAGAGTCACTTTCCACCTGAATATATTTCTAGTTCAGCTCCACTGCCTTTTCAATACCAAACATAACAACACAGAATTCCGCCTCAAGGCTAGAAGCGTTCATGATGTCAATGTTCCACTATTGGAATTTCATACAAAGGTTACTATCATATTGTAGGGATATTGTAACATCCCGCTTGTCAGTATCAGTATATTACCAATCGATCGTGCCAGAGGGTTAAGGTTTAAGAAAAATAAGCGTAATGGGAAATATTTTTGAGATGTCAACTTATTACGGATTAAGTATCAGTCTTGGTTTTAACACATTTAAGGCAAGGGCAATTTGGTATCAGAGCAGGTTGATTCAGACCGTGCCTTGGGTCATTAAGTTACAACAAAAGTAGTGGGACCACTGGGTTCCGGGTAAATGTTCTAGTTGTTGTTGTTAGTTGAGCCTGATCAACTCAATTTAACATTCGACGATTTGAACGGATGCCTGAGAGCTGAATAGGACCCAGGAGGAACGAAGTATATTATGAAGATGCACTGGAAGGTGTGAGAATAGAAGTAAGAACTCAGAATGAGTGCTAGTAAGAGTTTGTTTGTGCCAGAAGGTGGCCGATGAACTAAGTAAGTAGAAGTATGAATCTTTCGGGAATGTAAGGTAATGAAGAGAAGGAGCGTTCCGACGGCGTTTGATAAGATGTGGAAGATACTTCGTATACCGTAAGTAAGAGTTTGGAAATGTCTAAGTATGATATGAAGTTTCAGTAAGATTTGTTGTTGGAACAGATTTATTTTATAAGA
Source organism: Medicago sativa (assembly GCF_051527215.1). NCBI lineage: Eukaryota > Viridiplantae > Streptophyta > Magnoliopsida > Fabales > Fabaceae > Medicago > Medicago sativa. Next base: position 26,077,807 of record NC_140752.1, on the reverse strand, counting down.
AGTATTTGTATTCCGGAACGTAAGTGCAAGGCTACAAGTTAGAAAGAAGTAGACGTTGTTGATGGAATTAGTGGGCTCTCAGGGATATCGTTATGTGAATGAGGTTATGGATTTGTAAGCTCAGAGTGGAGAAGGTTCTAATGTTCGGAAGATTGTGTTAAGCAACACGAAGAGAGGGAAGCTACTCGTAGTAGAAGAAGCTAAGAATTTAAGCGAGAATTTTATGTCATCAGGACTGATGCATTAATTTCCAACGTGCCGAACATTGTATCGAATTAGGTTGATGCTTGCCATGCATAGATGATAAAGTATTTTATGAAGGTATGAGTGACTGATGTGCATTGGATTACTTGAGAAATGATAATTGTATGTAAAGTATTTTTCCAGAGAATTGAACTGAAGAAACTCGCCAATAGCAAACCTGGAATGAGATTTCCTATTTCATGAAAACCGTTAATTCATCTCCAGGGTTTCGTTGACTATTGGAGGGTTGTTTTCATAATATTTTTCATGCAACGAAAACCTTTTTATGACATCAAGTAACAAATGCATATCACATTCTAAGGTTCCCATAGGAAAAGGCATGGGCAACCATTAACGAAGTCGGTTCAGTTTAAGGTAACTTGGGAAGTTAATTTATCAAGAGTTAAGAATGAGCTTAGCCTAAGAGTTTAAAGGTTCCGGTATGTGGAATGGACATCACGGATGAGAAAGCTTGAAGCAAGATGTTAAGTGGTGTGAAATCACAAGGTTCACGTTTTGTGGAACTAAGAGTATTCCTCGAATCTATGTTTTGTTTAATTGACTTGCTAAGGCTCGTTACGATGTTAAAACGTAAAGTTTATATGATTTTAGAAAGATATATGCATATGGGTGATTGAAGTTGACATTTTCGAAATTTAAAATAAAATGTTGTAGGTACCGATTTGTTATGACTCGCGTAGAGTGGGCTAAACTCACTAGAACCAAGATTCGACGACACACATGTGTTATCAAATCGTTCTGTGATTTTAGAGTAACAAATGGGGCCTAGGTTCAATATATGTTTATATAGTGAGGAATCGTCAACGTCCATGACCCATGTGCTAGTTTTTGAAATTTTCGATAGAAGAAAAATCAACGAGCAAGCATAGGTACGATTAAGCAAAACGTAGTAAGAGAGAATACGAAGGCACCGTGTTAGATGCATAAGGCATATATGTTCAAGTGCGAGATGAGTTTACCATAGAAAGTCGGAGAGACAAATCATGGAAGTAGTAAGTATGTAGTAACAAAGATGTACTCTATGATTGAGATTCTCGAGAATAAGTGTAAGCAGGGCATTTATATGTAAAGAGAAAAGTCTATCTGGAGATTCAATCATATGAGCAAAGGTTAGAGCAAGGTTGCAGTGTTGGTTACAACATAGAAAGTTTAGAGAAGAGTTCAAGAAGATATTATTGAAAAGATAGAAGGAGTGTGAAGTTCACCCATTTCAACGGACTAGAGTATTAGTCAAAGCCAACCGGTGGAAATCAAAGTAGCGCCACAGAAATTAATCAGTAAAGTTGTGAACGGTGACCATGGAACGTGGAACTTGGGTTGTAAGAATCTTCGCGAAGAATGTTTGGGAAAGTAATATAAGTTTTAATAAGAAGTACTATGAGACGAACAAGAAATTCTCGGTGTAGCAAGCAAGTATTGATGCTTATGTGGTCAGTGATGATTAAGGTAAAAGAATAAGAAAAGTATCCTCACTTAAGTAAGACAAAGAAGACTAGAAATACCACAGATGAAGTAGTCAGGTTGTTTAAGTTAATTTTCATGCATAAGACTAAGACTTATAAGAAGGAAAGAGTGTTATGTCTCTTGTAATCCTTCCAAGGTTGGATTCAAGGGGTTCCCCAAGGGGAATGGTTAAGCCGCAAGGGAGCCGCATTTCACTAAGTTAAGGTGTCGTGTCTTTTGTATTCCTTCCAAGGTTGGGTACAAAAGGTTCTCCAAGGGGAATGGGGTAAGCCGTAAGGGACCCGTACGTTCACTAAGGGTGTCCGGTGCGCTCTTGCTAAGCATTTCACCGGTAGTAAGGGATTATCTTCCGGGGTTACTCCACTCGGGACTAATCCATAAAATGAATTCAAGATAATTGATTGTTCAACGCTAAATTAATCAATGAATCTGATTATGCATTGCATTAGATATGTTTATATGTTATGCTATAGAGCCTTGGCGTAGACCGTCAAGAACTAGAAAGAATATTGACGTAGAATGTCAAAGAACCAGCAAGCTAGAAAGAGTCACTTTTGTGGCAAGACGTGATAGGTTGTTCGATACAACATATTCACTTAAGTAGGCAAGTAAAGAAAGATTTACCGATGACGATCTTAGGTTCCCCTAATCGTCCGGTTTAGAATCGTGTCATGACTTTAGTATGTGGAGTCCTTGATGCATAGAGCGTATCTTGGCATTGCAGTTTAGATCTCCCTTTGACCGCCATGGCACGTATAAGAAGAGAAGCCTATAACAAGTAAGAGAAGAACCTATGACAGGTCTAGTATGCACGACCGTCTAGGAAAGCATGTCCCCACACACGTATAATCAACCGGCAGGTTGTAATATAGACACGTGGTGACCGTAGGTTTCCCCCGAGGTTACCTATAGCCTAGGGTTAGGTGGAACTCACTGTGACATTATGTCTCATCCCAATCCTTATTTGTTTCAGATATCAGGATGGTTTAGCAAGCTAGTAGCCGGATGGATGTTTCAGTAAGTGTTCGTTCGTACCAGCTGCAGCATGATATGGATGGTCAAGGATGCCTTTTCATATTTTAGAAAAGTTGAGTTGTAATCTTATTGTACGAACGCATTTGTTGTATATGATGTTCATTCGAAGTTTTTATGTTGTAAATTTTTAATGTATCCAGTACTAAACTAATACACATGCTAGACTTTCTAGATACGTCTAGTATGGGTGTTACAGATATCATGAATGTTCGAAGGGCGTTGGCCCAATCTGCAAATTTGCACTAAAGATCAATCTGCAATTGAGACCTCTCTAGATCTGAGGTTGCACATCTGAGTATCCTCCCCCCACTCCGGCATCTTGTATTCTCATCTTCTTCCAACTAAGGATGTGCGAGAGGGTTGAGAACCCTTTCCCTCCTTCCCATCAATCTTTTTGTACCACAAATTTAGCTTTAGGTGTCTAATAGTTTGTTGTAATAAGCATTATTAATAACATAATATAGAAACTAATTTTTTTAATTGAAAATAAAATATTCTAGGAACAACTTTATTTAATTGAAAATACAATATTCTAGAAACAAATTATTTTAATTGAAAATATAATCTTCTCGAAACAAACTTTTTTCAATAATTTTTGTTTGAGATGAGAACAAATATTTTTTTTTTCAAAACATATATATTTTGAATTGAAAATAAAACATTCTTTAAACAATTTTTTTAATTTAATATAACACTATACCATCGACCCATGATCCGCATGGGTCATATTGACCAAAAACACACCAATTTGTCTCTCCATAATACTTGTAAAAAAAATAAAAATTATATTATACAAAATTAAAGGATAGTTCCCATATAAGTCGTATCAGAAACATGGATACTAATCACATCAAGATAACATTCATATTTTTGAAAAATAGTAAAAACAACATTAGCCATGATAAATTACGAAATACTTTTTTTCTAAACTACATTTGACGTCACATTAGTATCTACACCATCTTCATTATTATTTTTTTATTTTTTAAGATAAATGGCTTCATTGTTTTTCTAAAACCCTATTGTCAAATATAAATGACGATACAACATTGTAGAAGTTAACTAAAAACAATCAATTGTAGATGAAATTTTTGTGAACAACTCTTTTTTTGAAGAAATTTTGTGAACAATTTAAATAAACAAAATAAGATAATCTAGGAAAATTATTCAAATATTTTGCCAAAAATTGACATAAATTTTACACAACAAAAAAAGGATAAAGTAGAACAACAAACACAATCATACCCTCAAAAATCAGATCAAGAGTCTAAACAGAAAAAGAAGTCATATTAAACAGTGCTTCGCACGACAAATGATCCCACCATTTCAATCAGAAAGCTCAACTTTCACACGAATAAACTTATGTATCTTAGTAGTAGATCCATCTCCAACTTCAACAGCGATAACATCACGGGAATCAACTCTGTCATATGACCGCTTTACACTGGATTTGCTGGTTGGACTCTTATCGAAGTGTTTGTATTGCTATATTAATCACCACACTCCAAAGCTTCCGGTAATAAAAAAAAATCATTTAAATTTAGGTGCACATATTGTAGTTTTAGATATACAAAGTGAAAAATTCTCATTACCACATCATTATTAGATACCGATTTAGTTTCAACATTAGCGTATTCAACAGAACTCCATTCATTGCACTTCAGGTGATATTAAAATTTGATTAACGCTGATATTATAACATAGGTAAAGAACACGTTGATAATACTTTTCATACTAAGCTACCCAACGGAGCCAAATTTTTTTGATTGTGGGGGCAATATTCATATACTATAATACTAAAAACGTTATTTTACCAAAAAAAATACATATTATTTTAGATTGTTTAAGAAGAAATTAAAATAAACATCTTACAATAATATATAAATACAAGAGAAATAATAACCCTTTTACAAAATTACTCTTATAAAATATTAACATATTTACGTTTCTATAAATACAAAGTGGAATAGGTTGGTATGAGCTCGACTTTGCAAGTTATTTGTATGTAATTAATAGGTTGGTCTTGTAGGCCTAAAAGACATTTTCTGTTGTTGTAGCCTAGCCTTTTTTTAGCTAAAAGGGTCTTGGCCTTCTTTGTTAAACAAAAATGTCTAGCCTGATCTGATGTAGGATAGGTTGTAGGCCGGTCTGACCTATTTCCACCCATACTTGAAAATAGTGTAATTATTAGTGTACAATTAGAAAAAGTAATTATGATTGCATTAGAAATTGAAATGATAATTTAATTTAAAACAAAATTTTATTACAAATGAATCACTAATAACAATAATAAATATATATTATGATTTTTTTGCCAAGTAGGCTGGTGGCTGGAGGTCATACATTTTAAATAAGAAAAGTGAGGTGTTCGGGATTCGAAATATGCCTCCAACTCCAACATATATTATGCAATGCCCCTAATAATTGAGTTAATCTCACGTGGAATATATATAAATGGATCAATTTATCAATAATTGAGATATTAAATAATTTGACTAATTTTACTTTGATAGTATGAGTTTTTATTTTACTAAGTAATCGAGGCATGAGGTAGGCTTAACACCATTCTTTATGTACTAATATAGAATTTGATTATTAATTAGTGGAGGCACATGCCCACACAAGGGCATATGTAGCTCCACCACTGATGTTACCTTCAGATTATATTTAGCCATGAACTGTTGAATGATATCAACTTCATCAGTAGCCTTTTTGACGGTGTGATTCCTAAACTTCCTATTCACATATCTATCACTAACTTGCACCTTGCAATGGGAATGCACATAAATGCGATTAAAACAGGAAGATTTTGGAAGTTATGCATTAGAATGTGAACAACCTTAAATGACATTAAAATGTAGGAACTCTTTAACGATAAGGAACATAAATGACATTGAAATCTAGAGATTTTAGAACAGGAAATAGTATAAATGACATTAAAATTTAGAGAAATTCTATAATGAGAATAACCTTAAATGACATTATAATGTAGGAAAATTGTAACTGTAATGCACATAAATGAAATTAAAATGCAGAGATTTTGTAACAGGGATGAATAAAAATGTCTTTAAAAAGTGAAATCTCCTTAATGTGAAAGCACATAAATGATATTATAGTGTATAAATGATGTATTGAGAAGGCGTGTCAATAACATTAATTGTCATAATTTATGTACTCAAAATGCAATTAAATGACAAAAGAATTTAACAGAAAGTTGCATAAATGACACTAAAAGTAGATATTATGTAAGTGGAGAACCCATAAATGACATTAAAAAACATTAAAAAGTCCCGTAAATGAAATTAAACTGAAGAAGATTTTGTCAAAGGAATGCACATAAATGACATTAAAGTACAAAAATGCCTTAATGTAAAAGCGCATAAATAACAATAAAAGCATAAATTCTGAAATGGAAAGACGCATAAATGACATTAAAAGCCATATTTTTTACAATGGGAAAACACATAAATGACATTAAAATGTGGAGTTCTTGTATAGGGAAAACATATAAATGACATTAAAATGCACATATTTTGTAACTGCGCATAAATGATATTAAAATGCAGAGATTCTATAATGGAAAACCACATAAATCACATTAAAATTAATTGAAATCCGCTAATGCGGATGACATTAAAATGGATGAACCTTATAATAAGAAGGTGATCAATTGACATTAAAATGACAAAGTTATGTAACATAAAGCTGCATAAATGACATTAAAATGTAGAAATCATGTGAGGGGAAAACGTGTAAATGACATTAAAATGTAGAAAATTGTAACGGAAAGACGTGTAAATACATTAAACTAAAGAAGTTTATGTAAAAGGAATGCAGATAAATGACATTAAAATATAAATATCCTTTAATGTATAAACACATTAATTACATTAAAGAATATAAATTATAAAATAGAAAGACGCATAAATGTCATTAAAAGTCATAATTTTTATAATGGAAAAACACATAAATGATATTAAAATGCATAAATTCTATAATTGGAATACACCTAAATTATATTAAATGACAAAATTATGTAACAAAAAGCCGAATAAACAACATTAAAACGCAGGAACTCTGTAACAGGAAGACACATAAAAGATATTAAAACACATATATTCTGTAACGGGAAGGCACATGAATGTCATTAAAATTCATAAATTCTTTAATAGGAAAACACATAAATAAGATTAAAAGGCATTACTTATGTAATGGTAATGCGCATAAATGACATTAAAATCATAATTTTTGTAACATGAATGTGCATAAATTATTTGAATACATACACCATCTTGTCACTGTTATAAGAAAAAGATATGCCTAGGTGTGGGCTTTATAAATAGTACTCACTCTCGCCTAAACTTTTCAAACTCAGAGAAAGACACAAAAAATTAGGGTTTGGAAGTCATGGCAACATCATCATCGAAGAAGATCATCCTGAAGAGTTCTGATGGCGAGACCTTTGAAATCGAAGAGGCGGTGGCAGTGCAATCCCAGACGATCAAGCATTTGATCGACGACGAGTGTGCAAATGACACTGGAATCCCTATTTCAAATGTAACCGGCATGATCTTTGCACTAGTTCTTGAGTATTGCAAGAAACATGTTGATACTGCAAGTTCTGATGAGCTTGAGAAGTGGGACGCTAAATTTGTCAAGGTTGATCAAAATACTCTCTTCGATTTCATCTCGGCTGCTAACTATTTGGACATCAAAAGTCTATTGGATATTTCATGCATGACTACAGCAGACAACATCAAGGACAAGACAGCGGAGGAGATTCACAAGATTTTCAACATTGAGAATGATTACACCCTTGAGGAAGAGGAGAAAGTTCGTCGCGAAAATAGTTGGGCTTTTGAATGATTATAGAATGAATATGTAGTCATTTTAGTCTCCAATGATGTATTCATGAAAGAATTGGAATGTGTTTTTTAATGATTATGGAATAAAATCTATTGGGTCAAATACAATTGCCCATTAATTAGATTTATATATGCTCCTTACTTGTTTATATTTGTTGAGTTGAAATTGGGTTGCCCCCAGTCATAAATTTGATGTGTGTTTAAGTTCGACACATATTTGGTTGGTAGACTGATATCAAACATTTCATATTTTAATGCCAATGTTGATTTCTTTTTGAGTTAATCCAAGTCCCTGTTAGTGTTGAGTCTGACATGAATCTCATTCTTTTTATCAATATTCGAAATTTATTTAAATCCAATTTAATTTATTTAAAGTATTTAATAAAGACATAAACATTCAATCATGAAGACATTGATTATGGATTAAAAGAAACCGTATCAGTATTATTGATTGAATCATTCAAAAACTATGGAAAAATAGACGAAAACAAGTCTTAGGAATAATTGGCTATACATATTCCAAAATTTGGAGTAAAGCCTATAACTCAGTACATCAAGAACTAGTCTTTGATGGACTTGATTGATCCAAATAAAATTACAATTCCTCTGCCGAGATATGAAGTAACACCGTAATATTTATGTGAGAAATTGGTTCTAAAAGAAATTGATTACTACATGTTGAATAATTCATTTTCTACAGTTCTTTATTTTCTGTTGTATTCACAACTGATTTTATTTTTGTCTGTTATGCATATTTGATGTTCTGTAACGAATATTGTAACAGTTTGTGGAATGTTGAAACAAATTTTTTATCTTTTCATTTCCTTGTTTTTTTTTTTCATTTAAAATTGTGGTATCAATCTTTTTTATTGATTTTGAAGTTTGTTGTTGTTGTTGTTTTTTTTTTTTTTTTTTATCTTTTATGCTTATTGAATTTATTTTAATGAGGTATCAACGTTGTTCTCTGATATTTTATAGGCACACATAGGATAACTTCTAACTTTCAAGTTGTTGTTTCCTTTGAATTTATTTTAATGAAGAAATTTAATTGATTCATTTTAATTGTCTAGAATTCTAAATTCTTCAACAAAAATCAATTACCTCATCCAAACACACTCTAAATGAAAAAATAAGTGATGAAAAGAGAGTGTTAAAAGGATTGTTAATAGAACTTCTCAAATACAAGACTTAATGGAAATTACCTCATCCAACTCATATTTTTTTTTCTTTTGGGTTAATGGTGCTTTACCCCTCGTAATATAGGTTATTTCCGGTTTTACCCCCCCCCCCCACCCCCCCCCCCCCCCCCCAATAGGTCATTCAAAAACCAAACTTTATGGAAAAAAAATAAAAATTGGTTTTTGAATGACCTATTAGAGGGGTAAATCAAAACAATTTTTTTACAAGGGGTAAATAAAAAAAAAATATTGACAGGGTGTAAAATCGGAAATGACCTATATTACAGGGGGGTAAAACACTATTAACCCTAGTTGTTTATAATGCAAATATTCCACTGTTTTCCTTTCATATAACGATTCATGTCTTCTTGTGGGGATAATATAAATGTTAAAAGTGTGTTGTTCCACTATGCAAATTTGCACCCTTCGTCTAGATATGGGGTTTCTCATCAAAGTCTACCTCTCCTACTTCGTCGTCTTGTATTTCCACCCCCTCCGAAGGGCGTGCGAGAGGGATGACAAATATTTTCGTTATTATCCATCCATTTACTTGCATCCATCGATTTAGCATTAGGTGTCTAATATTTTTCTGTAATAAGTGTTATGTTAATGAAAATGTATTATGAATTCTTGATCAAATAATAAAATTTGTTTAATTCTTGCTAATTTATATTATTTCTCTTTAAATTGTTATTTTAATTTTTGCAATTTTAATAATTTATGTTATTGTAATTGAAAAACTAGTTAAACATAATTCAAATTTTGTAATCCGAAAACAATCATATATGCTTCGGGTTATAAAATCCAAATGAGATAAAATGATCAAATTGGAGGGTGCATGAGAAGTAAGTAGGGTGGAAAAAGAAATAAAAATAATAAAACACAAACCTTATTTATTTTACTAATCTCGTTTATAAATGGCCCACCAATTCTTTCTCTCAATTTTGCTATAAATACATAAACTGTGTCTCTTGGATTTAGGGTTTCAAATTACAAAACACACCGGCCGCAGCACTGCTCCATGAGTTTGTTTTAACATAGTTCCTTTGTTGCTTTGTTTTAACAACAGTTATATTCCACATTAGTTTATTTTAATGTAGTTTCTTTGTCCTTTGTCTTAACAATATGTATATGCCTTTTTATTTATGATTCCATGATCCAGTTCTCTGTTGATTCATATGTTAGTGTTTTTTGTTATTCTCTGCCTAATCTAGATCTACAATCTATCCACCTTGCAGGGAACACTTAAATGTGCAACATGTTGAAGATTAATTTTATTTCTTCGTCGTCATCATCTATCATGTGTGTTGTTTGGTCGATCACAAGATACATGTTTTCTATCATATCAACAAGTGTTATTTCTTTGATTAAAAACACAAGAGGGCACGTGAATTCATCATCATCTAGCTGGGTGTTTCTCTTGAATAATATTTCATTTCCATCCTTCTTGTAAGTGTGCATCTCAATATATGTTAGCTCCTTATGTGTCTGTATTTGTCATTGAAAATGTGAATATTAGTAAATAGTTTTTGGTACTCTATCAATGAAAAAAAAAAATTAAATATGACAGTAATAAAAGTGTTTAAGGCATATGAGCAAAAAAGTGTAATTATATAGTAAGAAAATATGATCATGGTAATAAAGTGTATCTATTATATGGATCGATCTATTGTTTTGAAATATATATTTTTTAATTTTTTTTTTTTTTTTGAGTATGCTTTGTTCTATTGATGACAGAATCACACTAGATCATCAATTTCCGATCCTTTGCCAAGGCACGACAGTACCGTGGGAACTTCACTACTGCATCAACAAGAAAAACAAGATTGATGATGGTGACAAAGTGCAGCTATGTATTGATGACAGAATCAAACAAGATCAGTGATCTCTGATCCTTTGTCAAGCACACAACAGTGAGAACTTCATCGCGTCAACACATTAGCAATAGATAAAAGGACATGCAGACACACTACCAACATGAAATTTTGTTTGTAATCAGAAATTCCAAAAGCTATCATTGGCTGCAAGTCCAGTAGAAGCTGGTGACGAATCTTGATTCCCAGACCACCTTTGAAACATGTCATTTCCATATACCACAGATGATGAATTCCCGACCATTGAGGTTTGGTTGGAATCAGCAATTGTTGCTTCAGCTAAAAGGGTTATAAACATCCATTTGTTTTGAAGAGGATGGAATGTTCAAGATACTAGTTTCATTGTTATGAACAATGTTGTCATCTTGTGTTTTTGGTTTCTCTATTTGATTTGGATGGGCGAATGAGATGCATGCGAAGGGTGATCATATGCAACCATACAAACATATTTGGGTGTTTAAAGAAACCAGTGCTGATTTCTAGGGATCTGGATTAACTACATATTATTGTACATGTACTTCAGACAAGTAGCATTGATGCTAAAAAAGTTGGGATTGTTGGGTTTCTTTGGAAGTGTCATATAGGAAAATACTCATAATTTGGCAACTATTGTAATTTGTAGATTGTAAATATACAAATCCTTTACCTATTTCTTCAAATACTACAAAGAATAATTTATAAAGTTGGTTAATTTTGTTTGAACTATGTAATTGATCTTTACACTATGCTTTTACCCACATGTGATTATGTTTTTTGAGTTGGTTTACCTCTCTTAACGAGAAAGAGTGCATATATAAAGCATTTGATAGCAAAATAGAGAAAATGATGAGAAAAGATTTAACATGCTGATCAGAAAAGATAACAATAGAGAAATTACTGGTTTCTGGATCATGATATGGACTTAAGTTATGTTTAGCACATTTGCTTAGATAGATTGCCAGTTTTACACTGTTTGATATGCAGAGCAGAATGCACTCACTATTTTGACGTAAGCCGAGACATTGTACTCGAGGCGCATCTTTACCTATACACTCAAACACACATTAAAGCATGAAATTGTTCTCATAAATATCGTCATTATCAGAACATAATTAAGGGGTTATTGTTCTTCACATCAACATGGTTCTTACAACCACCACCGTATCAACAATACTAGCAGAATCCTCATGAGTAAGACAAAACTGCAAAATTGATAGCCAAATGTCATTAGCCAAATGCCTCATAACAACACACAAGTCTTTAAGGTACTTAACAACTTTATATGTTGTATGATGTTTGATTGACAATGGACATCACAAACAAAATAAGTTGAAATTTACTACAACATCATTAATAGATGTAAGAGAAATGATATTTGAACATCCATTTTGTGATAATTTTTCTGACAACTCTATTTTTCATACTCACATTATTATTTACTTTATCTCTCTATTGTTTTGGTTTTCGTACAAATACCTACTTTTTCTTTGTAAATTATGGTAGTCCCATAAGTTGTCAACCAAATGATTGTTCAAATAACACTCCTTTAGATGTAAATATAGTTGATGAGAAAGAGAGTAAGGGAAACATAAAGGGGAATGAAAAAGAGACTAGAGAGGGGAGAAAATAGAGTGAGGAGGGTAACTGATTTTAAAAATTTGGAATCAAAATATAAACATAGAATGAGCTATTTGATCATACTCTTATTATCCAAGTTAGTGATTACATGGATGAAAAGAATTCGAATGTTGATTTGATTAGAAATGACATATTATGAGAAAGCAAGAAGTGTCCATATTTACATTGCGACTTGATAAATTTTTACAACTCTCATTGAAATTTGATACATGATACGATTATGACATAACTTTTTTAGTATGGCAACCAATTGATGATTATAACATTTTACATCTATAAATACTCTATTAAATCCTGTTGACACAATGCCAAAAGCAATAAACAAGAAAATAATTTAGTGTTAGAAAAGAACGATAAACATGAACTAATATCACATGAATGCCAACAATAAACTGAACATTATTTTTCTCTATAACATCACTTCAGATACGACATATACCGTGCTTTTGAATTGGTAAGAAGTTTCTGTCATTTTGATGAAAATGTTAGTACTTGTATAATTATGACTCGCATCCATTAGTGATCCATTAAATTTTTGCTTGATTTGTACCAGACCTTCAAGCATTTACAGTTTACTTTATACTAGATCTTCTACAAAACCAAAGAGTTAGAGTTTTATATCCTTCCAAATACAGTACAATTTTTGTGTGGCATTACCGGCCAAAAGGGCTATCTCCAAATCCCAATGGGACGCCAAAGTTGATGCCTCGAAGAGTTTGAAATGTTCTGAAGATGAAATATTTGCATGCATTTGGGATCCTAAATGCGGTGATATTTGGGATCCTTTATTGCACCTGGCAGCACTTGATATTTTCTGATTAAGTATTGTAAAATAGGTTGATTCCAAGAGCATTTGTTGTCCAATATCTTCTTTCTGAATGTTTGATGAAGGACGATTCTAGCCTAGCTAGACCTTTTTATTTGTCTGATGAGTTATTCCTGGAAAAGTATGTGAAACGTTTTGAGGATAAATCATCATGGCTATTAAAGCTATACCAGGGAGGAGGATACTAGCAAATAATGCTTGGATATGGTAAACTCTTTTGATACTGAAACGGACAAAAACAGCGGCATTATAACAGGGCTGAAACAATAGCAGAACAGCATACCAGAGCTGCATAAAAATCGGCATCGGAATGAACTGAAAACCTCATAAAAAATAAAGCAGAAAATGCAAAAACAACAGTTGAAGAGCTGGAAAAAACAGCAACAGTAGAACGTTCAAAAGACACACACACACCCTCTACCTCATGAGGAATTCATCGTGATCCCAGCAACACTTATAAAATAAGGACGGGTTATTTCATCAACGATCTCTAGCACCACCTTCGGATAATTTTCAAAAATTCTCTCGCCTCTAGTCTTCCAAATGATCCAAATCGTGACGTGCCAAATTAAGTAAAAAACCCCCTTCGAAGGCAATCTCTAGTTCAATGTGATATAAATCAAGAGAATAGACAAGAATCAGAATTCAACACACTGTCAAATTAATAACTACGTAAAAGATAACTTTGATTAATAAGTGGCATGTTACTATACTTTTGTACAATGTCTTAGTTCAACCATAAAAATAACATTCAAAATATGTATAAAGCAATTAGAAAGCCATTGTCAAAAAACAAATCCTAAAATTGTATGATATTGATTTTGTGACAGATTTGGATCAAATATTTAATGATATTATTAAGATGTTTAGTTTATACTTTTTTTTTTTTTTTTTTTTAAAGTAGATGTAGCTACCGTTCAATTGTTTTGTTTTTGCTCCTTTACCCAAATGATTTTTCTACCTATATTTTTTTTCTAAACTTTCAACTTCTAACGTATTTGGAGGCTCTTATTGCATCTGATTTGATGTCTAATGCAAAAAGGGGTTTGACCGCATTTTCCTCTATAACAAAGTTCTTATTCTTCTTCCAAAAAAAAGGCAAAGATCTTATTCTATTTTTGCTTTTAAAATTGTGGCCTAATTCTAATCCATTGCATAGCAGATATTTATACATTCTAATTCTAAATATCATTTTACTCTAATTTGTTTTCCTTATCCTTTCACCTGACAACTGAGAAAGGAATTAATTGTGTTGTTCAAATTTGTCGTCCCTTGACCCTTAGACTTGTAAATGGAACATGACTGTGGTTGGAGTTTAATATTAGGTGAATTTGTATATTCCTCTTCTTAGGGTAAGTGTAGTATTTTTTTTTTTTTTTTATCATTCATTGCATTAAATTTATGGTTAAATAAGTAAATCATCCCTCCAAATATACCAACATTTGATTTTAGTCCCTCTAAATTTTTTTATAGGTTTTTAGTCCCTACAAAATTTTCCATTCATGAAATTAGTTCCTACTTTTAGTCAACTCATGTCTAACCTTCATATTTTTTAATTAAATTTTCCATAAATGGGTAGAAAATTATGCAATATTTTCCCAAAAAAATTAGAATTTTGTAACATAACATGAATTTAATATGAATTTTTTGCACCAAAAACATAAAATTTCATTCCCTCAAAAAAAAAAAAAAACATGAAATTTCATATTTAATTCATGTTTTGCTAAAAAATTCTAATTTTTTTTTTTGGGAGCGATTGTCATAATATTGTACCTTTTTCAGGGAAAGTTTCATTGAAAAATATGAAGGTTACAAAAGAGTTAAATAAAAAGTAAGGATTAATTTCATAGATGGAAAATTTTAGAAGGACCAAAAGCATAAGGAATATTTTAGTGGGAGTAGAATCAAAAGTTGGTATATTGAGAAGGGCCATTTACTTATTTAACCCTTAAATTTAATGAACAGTTTTAACAAAAATAAACGTGTTGAAAGCCTCTTACAACAAGAGGCAAATCGGATCTATCAATATGAACTTTCATGGTTGACTGAAGGATGAGTTTGTTCCGGAAAATTCTCTCCACAATTGATATGATTTTCATGCAAAGAAGTTGCAAGTAAATTTAACCACATATTGAATGACAAAATTCCATACCCTATACCTTATATCTTTATATAATTTTAGTATTTTTTAGATGAATTTGTTCTTTATATATCTCATTAACACCTTCTTGTTTTCAATTATGTAACCCAATTTCAATGATTTCTCTGTGCTACTTTAAAATACATCCATCTATGAAGTTATGTATCTCATCAATGACAAAGGTAAAGAAGCTAGCTTTTTAGATAGCATACCATATATGCATGTTTGAATCAACTATAAAAATTCCAACAATTTTTTATGAATCAAAGTTTTTTAACTACAAAATGAACTTAATAAATCGAAATGAGAGAATTACTAATAGTATCAAAGCCATGTGCCAGGTATATGTACAAGGAGGTACACTGATACCACTATTTGGTCCTGAGAGGAGCCCAGGAAGTCGTCCATATTGGACTTAGAGACCTAACACACGTAAGAGACACACCCCTAAACTTTGAGAAATTGGATTTATTCAAACATATAAATAAATAAAAAATAAAAAAAATTAATTAATGTAGAAATTAAAAAAATTCATTAAAACAAATAAATAAAATAAAACACCAATTAAAATTAAAACAAAACTCAACTTTTTAAATATATTAATTAAAGTAGAAATTAAAAATTTAATTAAAACTAATAAATAAAATAAAACACCAATTAAAATTTGGCCACCAACCCAAACCCTTATATCCAAATCACAGCCACGACCTCATTCAATTTTCTTTGTATTTATTCTATATATAAAGAAAATACAAGGTTTTGGTATATGGCTTTTCCCATCCAATTATGCCCTTAAACAAATTTGAGTATAAAATTGTTATTTTATTGGTGTCATTCAAAAAGATAGGAGAAACTGACAAGGACAGCTTGAAAGAAGATAAAGTCACTCAAGCAAAAGAAAAGGATTTCAAAATTTTTGGTGACTGGGTAAACTTTGTGGAAGAGATGGGAGAAAAGTATGGATGAACAACTTCTGAAGAAGACTGGACATGAAAAGATGAAGAGGAAGACAAGGAGCTTGAAGGTTTGGGGCTCCTTAGATCTCCTTAGACAAATACGTCAAGCTCGAGATGCTAAACAAGCGATGAATGGGAGGCAACACGTACAATATTTTAAATATTTGAATTTCAATCATTTATGTTTCATTGCTATTCCATCTAACAATCTATTTCCTTTACTGTCTAAAGCAAGTAATTTGGTTTGTCAATTGAGCTGTCTTACTCGGGGGAAAGTATCTTGCAAGGAAATCCTTTTTCAACTCATTCCATGTTGTAATTGAGTTTAATGGGAGACACAGTAGCCATGCTGTGGCTCTATCTCTTAGGGAGAATGGAAAGATTCGAAGCTGAATGGCTTCTGAATCTACTCCGTTACACTTCAGAGTATCAACAAATTTTATGATCACTAACAGGTTCCGGCCCTTCGTTGGGTTTCCGGAGAATTGGTTATGCTTCACGATTTGCAGCAGAGAGGGTTTCAATTCAAAATTGTTTGCTGCAATTGCAAGACGAACAATGCTCGTGTGAGGTTCCTCATGTGATGGAACAACGAAGTCCTTAAAGGACCGGTTGTCATTATTGTTATTGTCACCCATTTATGTCTGAGTTATAGACCCTGACGGGGTGTCAAATAGAAATCGGCGTCTAACTCAGAAGTAACGCTCAATGTCGTCTACATACCTAGTAAGATTACCGACACTTTGGGTTCTTCTCATGAAATGAAAAACAAAAATAAAAAGTGCCTTAGTCTAGATGGCGTAAGAACAGATTGCGATATTGTGTTAAAAGCTTGATACGCCGCAAGTGTACAACTGTATCGGTTTTAGTATAAAGGGTTGTTGATTCCACAGAGACCAATTGACAAGTACCTCTATATGTCGTTTCTTTGTTTATCCAAGGCTAATTCAACACAATTGGTTTCGAACGTAAAAATAAGGGTTAATACATGTTTAGCCCCATGTTTTTTTTTTGCATAAAATATTAAATTAGATATACAGTTTTGCTTTCGTAAAACTATCTGATTTTAGCGCATAATTTCCTAATTTCGTAGTGCTGAATTACAAGTTAAAATTCCCTTTTTGAATTCAATAAGTTCTTAATTAATAAAAAGTGTTTTCACTACTTACTTGATTAAAAATATGAATTTTCTATGTCCAATATCATTTTCACTCTTTCAACGTTCCTACTTTCGTGGCAAAACTTTAAATTAGAAACAAAAAATTTCAGAATTGTAAATTTTTTTTTTTTGATAAGGCACAAAAAACACTAAATGTCAGGATTAGGGGCCTGAACCCATATACACATGATCAATACACCAAAGTCAAACTAAGGCAGATAGCTACATGATACAATAAAGCCTACAAAAAGAAGGATAAAGCAAATAAAAGGAAACTAGCAAACAGAAGCATTTCAAAATATTATTCTAGCAAATAACAGCGAAACAAAAAGAATTTCATTTTTTATAGGCTTTGGAAATTCCACTCTTGGCACGGGTGTGAATGCAATCATCTTGTAGCCCTCTAGACTGTTGCAATTTGTTCTTCTTCTTCTTCTGTCTATTTGAAACAACAGGAGTAAATGCCTGATTAGCATGATCATCCTCTACATAACTCTGATCATGATCCACTGATGAAATATCCCCCCAAATCGTTTTTAAAATTTCAACACTTCTTAAAGCAGCCTCACTATGTATAGGAACAATGTTGATGTCTTTTTGTGTTGTATTCTTCACTAGTTGGAGAGTGAGATCCTTCTCTAAGGAATGATCAATTTATTCATCAGCAAGGTCTCCCCAAAACTTTGGCATCAAGGCCACATTGTTCTGATCTGCAGTAGATGAAGAAACTGTAGTTTCCAATCCAATATTCATAGGTTCTAAAACAGGAAGCTTATCACGTGTCAGAGAAGTGTGATAGATAGTGATAGGCTGAGGCAAAGGCTGTTGCAAAGAAGAGCCTATTACTTCAGAATTGTAAAATTCATTCTCCTTATAACCAAACAGGTACTTATTTTACATGAATCCCGTGGGTAAGATGGTCCTCTCGTTTTGGACTCAATTCGACTACTCAGACATGTTGAGACAGTAATCTAAGCACAAGCATATCATTGATGAATTCATATTAAAAAAGGAAGCAATTAACGAGACCGGAACATGTTATTTGATCGAAACTTTGATAATTTAGAATGGAACAGTAATCCACACAACAGTAGCCATTACAACAATATAAAGGAAAACAGCAGAAGTAGCAATCGCTGCAACAGTGAATAAGAAATTGAAAACCTAAGTTAAAATAAGCACTTAAAATTTGATTTAAACTAATGGATTCTGTGTGTAATCCTGCGTGAATGTAAACTGAGTTTTCTCTATGTTCTTATAGTCGAAATCCTTCTCAGAAAACACTCTAATCCGTGCAGAAATGGAAACTAATGAATTCAATTATAAATGAGTTGCGTTTTTCCTGGAAATCACATTTCTGGGTTCCATATGGGCGTTATGGAGGCTGACGGTGTTGAGACAACTTGAGTTAGTCCTAAGATAACTATAGTTAGTAAAGGTAATTAGAATTGGTTAAATGTTAGTTAGAACTATAGTTAGTTACACATGAGATTTTCATTTGTTGGGATTCTATTGTGCATTAATCTCCAAACAAACAAAGATTTAGATGGAGGAATGTCTGTGTTGGAACAAAATATGTTTAACAATGAACCTTAAAGAGTTTTGATGATAACAAGGTATTAAAAATTGTAAATTGGACTAGCTAATATTTGTTCAAGTGTACAGGACCACAGTTAAAAAGTTACATCATTAATTGGTTCTGAATGAGCAAATGAAGAGCAAAAGAAAATGAAGCTTAGATGATTCTGAAGGCAATACGCTCCTGAATGTAAAAGCGCTCCTGAAGTCAAGCTGCTCCTGAAGAAGTAGTGCTCCTGAAGAATAGTGCTCCTGAAGACAAGAGGTCCAGAAGCCACATCATCAGAAGCTGCATCATCAGAAGTTGGAGAAGCTGCACCATCAGAAGCTGCAGAAGCTGTTTCATCAGAAGCTGTATCATCAGAAGCTGCCTCATCAGAAGTCATTTCACCAGAAGCTGAAGATCAACTGGATTTGCAAAAGATTCAAAGATTGAAGAATCTACATTGCAAAAGCTGTCTATTGGATTCGAAAACACAGCAGAAAATTAGTGGAACATTGCAACGGTCATTTCAAAGGTGTTTGAAGGCATGTGCTTGCCATTTGGACGAAAGCGTTGACATTGTACTTTGTACGAATTGTACAACCACGTTCTCCACTACTCTGTTTTGTGTCCACGCTACAAGACAAGAAAACAGCTCCAGAATACGGCTTCGCCTGCATAGATGTTCCTTTGGATAAGGAATGGATTTCAAATTGGTTCTTCATAGGACAACAACCAAATCAGGCAAAATATCATTGGTGAAAGATCAAGCTTCAACAACGACTCTTTGGTGTGCTGGCAATTTCACAACGTCTCTTTCACACCTCTATATAAAGGAGTGAAGACCTAGAGATTTGGCAATGCAAGAACGCTGAATGAAAGACTCACAACATTTTTACAAGTGCCAAACCTCTGCTGAAATTATTCTGCATTCACTTAGAATTTCTGTGTCTTAAAGTCATATCTTAGAAATTCTTAAGTCCATTGAGTCTGTATCTGATTTGTATTGTGAGCACCTCTGATTGTATATCAAGTGTTCAACCTTAAACAATTTTCTGTGTAATTTTGTTTAGTTAGGAAGTCTCTTGCAATTGTGCTTGAGCAGGAAGTCTCTTGATTGTGTTCTTGAGCAAAGGAAGTCTCTTGCTTGTGTGCTTGAGCAA
This sequence comes from Medicago sativa, assembly GCF_051527215.1. NCBI lineage: Eukaryota > Viridiplantae > Streptophyta > Magnoliopsida > Fabales > Fabaceae > Medicago > Medicago sativa. The sequence continues at coordinate 26,057,705 of NC_140752.1, read as the reverse complement.
TTGTAATCAGATATTACTCTTAGTGAAATCTCCTTGGAAGTGCAAGGGGGACTGGACTACTTCCGGATTGTGGAAGGAACCAGTATAATTGCTTTGTGTCGTTCTTCTTCTCTCTCTCTCTGTTTTATTCCGCTGCATTTAGATTCTGATTATCACTTCAGAAGCTGTCTAGCATAGCTTCTGATCAGTGTGTTCAGTTTTTAGGAGAAACGAAGAATTTTTCTAAAACACAATTCAACCCCCCTTCTTGTGTTTTTCTCACCTTCAATTGGTATCTAGAGCCTTGGTCTGTTGTGTAACACTTAACCGTGCAATAGTCAAAGATCTGAGAAAAACATGTCTATTCCTCCTCCTACTGGTTCTGGTGATACTAGCTATAAAAATGTCTCACATGATTATAGTGATAGTAAGAAAACCAGTGTTGGAAAAGTTCCAAAGTTCAATGGAGATGCTGAAGAGTTCTCTTGGTGGAAGACCAACTTTTACAGTTACATCATGAGCCTAGATGAAGAATTATGGGATATTCTGGAAGATGGTGTTGGTGATTTAGTCCTTGATGAAGAAGGAGCTGCTGTGGATAGAAAGAAACATACTCCAGAACTGAGGAAACTCTACAAGAAGCATCATATTATCAGAGGAGCTCTTGTCACTGCCATACCCAAAGCAGAGTACATGAAGATGAGTGACAAATCCACTGCTAAAGCTATGTTTGCTTCTCTCTGTTCAAATTATGAAGGGAGCAAGAAGGTCAAAGAAGCAAAGGCTCTCCTGCTTGTACATCAGTATGAGTTATTCAAGATGAAGGATGATGAAACTATTGAGGAGATGTACTCAAGGTTTCAAACCTTAGTTTCTGGGCTACAGATTCTAAAGAAGAGCTATGTTGCTTCTGATCATGTAAGCAAGATACTCAGAAGCTTACCTGCCAGATGGAGACCGAAGGTGACTGCCATTGAGGAAGCTAAAGATTTAAACACTTTAAGTGTCGAAGATCTTGTTAGTTCTCTCAAAGTTCATGAGTTAAGTCTTAATGAACATGAGTCTACTAAGAAGAGTAAATCAATAGCTCTTCCATCCAAAGGCAAGTCATCAAAAGCTCTCAAAGTGGTTGAATCTGAAAAGGAAGAACAGTCAAGTTCAGATTCTGAACCAGATGCTGCTGAAATGGCCATGCTCTCAAACAGACTTCAATATCTGGCCAAGAAGAACAGAAAGTTTCTCGCCAAAAGGGGTAACTCCAGAAGCTCAAGGAAAGAAGATCAGAAGGGATGCTTCAACTGTAAGAAGTCGGGACACTTCATTGCTGAATGCCCTGATCTTCAAAGAGAAAAGTCAAAGGACAAGTCAAAGAGGTCTACATTCAAACCAAGCAAATTCAAGAAGCAGATTAAGCAGAGTTTAATGGCAACCTGGGATGATTTGGGTAGTGAATCTGGATCTGATAAAGAGGAAGCTGATGAAGATGCAAAGGTAGCTGTTGGGTTGGTAGCAACAGCAACTTCAGAAGCTGGATCAGATTCAGACTCAGAAGATGAAAACGAGGTATATTCCAAAATTCCCAGAGATGAACTTGTTGAGTCACTTAAAGAACTTCTTACACATTTTGAAGTAAGAACCAATGAGTTGAAGGATTTAAAAGAAAAATATGCTGATTTGGTACAACAGCAAAAATCAACTCTATTGGATCTGAAAGCTTCTGAACAAGGACTTAGGGGCTTTGACTTCATGTGTAAAACATATGAAGATCAGCTCAGGTTCTTATGTCAGAAGCTACAAGAAAAGTGTAATGAAAAACCTTTAAGTAATCATGAAATTACTCTTGAAGATTTTATTATATCTGGCATTGACAGAAGCAGAGTAGCTTCTATGATTTATAGCATTTACAAGAACAATGGCAGAGGAATTGATTTTCCAGAAGTGAAACTTGAGAAAACCAATCTAAAGTCTTGTTGTGAATGCATCAAGGAAGGTCTGAAAACATTTTTTGTACCAGAAGGGGCTGAGTTGGAAACTGTTGTTCAATCAGAACCTGAAGCTTCTAGTTCTAAGGCTAAGATTACTTCAAAGCCAAAGAACTCTAAGTCAAAGGCTATGATCAAATCTGATTCCAAGATTTCAAAGGTTAGGATCCTGAAAAGATCAGAACTTATTCCTCAAAGTCTGATGAAACCAAAATCTGGGGTTCTGAAGTCTAAATTTCAGAAGAAGTCAGTTACTGCTTCTGAAGTACCAAAACCTAAGGTGATGGTTAATCAGAAGCAACCCAACTCACAGCACAAGGTACAAGAAGTGAAGAGTAAAGCCTTAAGTACTAACCTTCCAGGACCCATAGGACAATGGGTACCTAAATCTAAAAATGTCAATGATGCAGGTATGTCTAAGAGCAGTGCCAAAGCAAAGATCATGGTACCTAGACAGCGGTTGCTCAAGACACATGACAGGAGACAAGTCCATGTTCCTCAGCCTAACAATGAAAGAGGGAGGAAATGTGAAATTTGGAGGCAACCAGTCAGGCAAGATAATAGGTACAGGAAATATTGGTAATTCCTCTACCTCAATTAATAATGTATGGTTGGTAGATGGTCTTGAACATAACCTTTTGAGCATTAGTCAATTTTGTGATAATGGTTATGATGTGCTTTTTGAAAAACCCAACTGTACAGTAATCAACAAGGAAGACAAATCCATTGTGTTCAAGGGAAAGAGAGTTGACAATGTCTATAAAATCAATTTTTCTGAACTGGCTGATCAGAAGGTGATTTGCCTACTATCAGTGAATGATAAAAAATGGATGTGGCACAGAAGGTTGGGACATGCTAACTGGAGGTTAATCTCTAAGCTTAGTAAGTTACAACTTGTGAAAGGGCTACCAGACATTGACTATCATTCAGATGCACTCTGTGGTGCATGTCAGAGAGGGAAAATTGTGAAATCATCTTTTAAAACCAAAGACATCGTTTCAACCTCAAGACCTTTAGTATTACTCCATATTGATTTATTTGGACCAGTGAGTACTGCATCCTTATATGGAAGTAAATGTGGATTAGTCATTGTTGATGATTACAGCAGATGGACTTGGGTGAAATTCATAAAGAGTAAAGATGTTGCGTGTGATGTATTCAGTAGCTTCTGCACTCAAATTCAATCTGAAAAAGAATCAAAAATTTTGAAAGTCAGAAGTGATCATGGTGGAGAATTTGAAAATGAGCCATTTGAAACTTTTTGTGAAAAACATGGAATTTTCCATGAATTCTCTTCTCCTAGAACACCACAACAAAATGGGGTTGTAGAGAGAAAGAATAGAACTTTACAAGAAATGGCCAGAACCATGATTCATGAAAACAATTTACCAAAACATTTTTGGGCAGAAGCAGTGAATACAGCATGCTATGTTCAAAACAGGATCTATATTAGACCTATTTTGGAGAAAACAGCATATGAACTCTTTAAAGGAAGAAAACCCAATATCTCTTACTTTCATCAATTTGGATGTACATGTTACATTCTGAACAACAAGCTCTACCTAAAGAAATTTGATGCCAAGGCCCAAAGAGGAATCTTTTTAGGTTACTCTGAAAGGTCAAAGGCATACAGAGTGTATAATTCAGAAACACTCTGTGTTGTAGAATCTATGCACGTTAAATTTGATGACAAGGAGCTTGAAGATAAAACTTCAAAGCAAGGTGAAAGTTTTGCAGAGATACAGGTTCCTGAAGCTACTCCAGAACCTGATCAGATAGCTGAGTCTGAAGATAGTCCAGAAGCTGAACCCACATCAGAAGCGCAAGATGAAGCTGCTTCTGATGAAGCACAAGATGGCTCACATCAAGCAGATCCTCCCAGAAACACATTCAAACACAAGTCTTCACATCCTGAGGAGCTAATCATTGGAAACAAAGATAGTCCAAGAAGAACAAGATCACATTTCAGACAAGTGGAGTCAATGATCGGACTAATCTCAATGATTGAACCTACAACAGTTGATGAAGCACTTTCAGATGATGGATGGATCCTAGATATGCAAGAAGAGTTGAATCAATTTCAAAGAGATGATGTGTGGGATCTGGTACCCAAACCTCAGCACAAGAACATTATTGGAACAAAATGGGTATTCAGAAACAAGCTGAATGAGCAAGGTGAAGTAACAAGAAACAAAGCCAGGCTTGTTGCACAAGGGTATAGTCAACAAGAAGGCATTGATTACACTGAAACGTTTGCTCCAGTTGCAAGATTGGAAGCAATCAGGTTACTTCTTTCCTATGCAGTTAATCATGGCATAATATTATATCAAATGGATGTCAAGAGTGCATTTCTAAATGGTGTCATAGAAGAAGAAGTGTATGTCAAGCAACCTCCTGGATTTGAGGATATTAAATATCCTGACCATGTTTTTAAACTGAAGAAATCACTATATGGCTTGAAACAAGCTCCCAGAGCTTGGTATGATAGACTAAGTAATTTCTTAATCAAGAATGATTTTAAAAGAGGACAGGTTGATACTACACTCTTCAGAAGGACCCTTGGGAAAGATATTCTTGTTGTGCAAATATATGTTGATGATATAATATTTGGTTCTACTAATGCATCTCTTTGCAAGGAATTTTCTGAGTTAATGCAGGATGAATTTGAAATGAGCATGATGGAAGAGCTGAAGTTCTTCCTTGGCATTCAAATCAATCAATGCAAAGATGGAGTCTATGTTCATCAATCAAAGTACTCAAAGGAGCTTCTGAAGAAGTTCAAACTTGAAGATTGTAAAGTGATGAACACTCCAATGCACCCTACGTGCACCTTAAGCAAAGAAGATGAAGGAGCTAAAGTAGATCAGAAGCTGTATAGAGGTATGATTGGTTCTTTGTTATACCTCACTGCATCTAGGCCAAATATTTTATTCAGTGTATGCTTGTGTGCAAGATTCCAATCAGATCCTAGAGAATCTCATATGACTGCTGTCAAGAGAATCTTCAGGTATTTGAAAGGAACAACTAATCTTGGACTCCTTTATAGGAAATCCTTAGATTATAAGCTAATTGGATTCTGTGATGCTGATTATGCTGGTGATTGGATTGAAAGAAAGTCAACCAGTGGCAATTGTCAATTTCTGGGTGATAATCTTATATCCTGGGCTAGCAAAAGACAAACAACTATTGCTATGTCTACAGCAGAAGCAGAATACATTTCAGCTGCAAGTTGTTGTACACAACTACTTTGGATGAAACATCAGTTGGAAGACTATCAGATAACTGCTAACAGTATTCCCATTTATTGTGATAATACTGCTGCTATTTGTTTGTCTAAAAATCCAATTTTGCATTCAAGAGCTAAGCACATTGAAATCAAACACCATTTTATCAGAGATTATGTTCAAAAAGGAATTTTAGATATACAATTCATTGATACTGAAAATCAATGGGCTGATATATTTACTAAGCCTTTAACTGTTGAAAGATTTGATTTTATAAAGAAAAATTTGAACATGCATTACGTGTCTGATTAGATGTTTGCTTGCTTCTGAATAGGATTTTAGGTTCTGAAGTTAGTTCAGAAGCAGTAGTCCATCAGAAGCTCTTTATTGAGGTTCTGAGGAAAACTCGCTTCTGATGATGACGTCAGCATCTGAAGTCCAGAAGCTGGATTTATTGCTTTCAAATAGTTGAATTAGTGGAAACGTTGGGAGTTACTTTTTAAAAGTAACTTCTGGCCCACTAACTTGGTAGTTACTCTGAACTTCTTACGTGGCCTGTATGTGTTGGTGTATAACTAAAAGGGCAATGATGATTTAATAGCTTTGAAAGTACTTTTCACGCGCCCCCAATTTTGTCATTAATGTTATGTTTGTTTGTCTCTTTTGAATTGCAAACATTTTACTTTTAACACTTTGTCAATTCACACACTACTCACTCACAACAAACACATTTTGCTTTCAAACCTCTTGCGAAGTAAGCGCAAAAACCTTAGAACCCTAAATTCTCTAAATCTTCTTCAATCATCATCAAATGGCATCATCAAGTTCTAAAGTTTCAGAATCTACTTCAAGCAAGCAAGGCGCAACAGAATCTGGGTCAGTCTACAAAGAAAAGACTATGGATATTCCATGGAAATCCTTAATCGTCCAAGTAGAATCGCCAGTGGACTTCACTTCACTCAAGAAGTACGAAGTGGACATGGAAGGTTATGTAGAAACTCAGAAACTGTCCGGTTACTTCAAGATGCTAAATGGGCCAACGTATGTGAACTTGGTCAAAGATTTCTGGTTAAGGGCTGAAATCGTCAATGGAAAGCCTGTGAAGGTAGCAGGTAAACAAGCTGGGTCGAAGAAAGGAAAGAAGGAGATTGAGTTGAATCCCACTTCCTTCAGTAGCCTTGAGATAAGGTCTGAAGTGATGGGTATTCCCGTAATCATCACAGAGGAGACAATTGCTAAAGCTTGTAGAATGAATGCAGAAGGAAGGTTTCAAGAAATAGTTAAGAAGGATGATGTCCTGCTGCAAAACTACTACAACACTCTTCTGGGTGGTAACAAAGATGCTAAGCCTTCTGAAATGGAGATTCACAACAGAATGTTGGTGAAATTCAGTAACGATTGCTTCTTTCAAAGAGCAGGTGGGTCTGATCAACCCAACAACCAACAGAAGATAGCAATTTACTTCATGACCAATCTGGAAAAGATAAACTTCCCAAGATATGTATTGGATCATCTCTGCTGGGCTATTAATGAAGGCACAGTCAAAGGAAGGAAACAAGTGCCATATGGAAGATTGCTCTCTGAGATCTTTTATCAAGGGAGAGTGCTGGATTTATTGAGAAGGACAAGGGATGCTTCTGATAAATGCTTCGAAGTTTCTACTGCAGAGAAGACTATCAGTAGCAAGACATTGCATTTTATGCACATATTCAAGACAGCCCCTAAAGATGAGAAGTGGTTGGAGATGACCACAGAAGAATCTGAGATTATCAGGGACTTTCCTTCCATTGTTAAGGAAAGTAATCCTGAACACTTAGCTAAATTAGTAGCTGAGTACGTCTTGGAGGAAGATGCGAGTTCTCAGGAGGAAGCTGCTCTTGCTAAAGGGAAAGGCAAGAAGGCCAAGGCAGTTGCTGTGTCAGAAGCTGCTGTTTCTGATGCACCTAAAGGAAAGAGAGCCAGAACTAGTTCAGAATCTGATGCTGCTCCTACTAAAGGAAAGAGGGCCAGAACTAGTACTGAGTCAGAAGCTGCTGTTGCTAAAACTGAAAAGCAAAAAGTTGCTAAGTCTGAAGCTAAATCTGTTTCTGTCAAGGATAAAGGAAAGATGCAGAAGGTTGGTGCTGCTTCTATTCCTCAGAAAAGAAGAAAAGGTAAGGCAGATCTGGTAATCACCAAAGAGCAGCTGGAGGAAGCTCTTGAAGAAATAGAGAAAGAAGAGGCTGAGCCCAAGCTGAAGAAAAAGAAGGCTCCCCTTCAACTTGTGAGTCCTATGGTTGAGATGACTCCAAGAATGAAAAGGATGGTAGATGAACGTGCTTCTGATATTTTATCAGGCAAAAAGGAACTAAAAGCACAATACATTCAACAAAGAGATGACAAGCTCAAGACTTTGGGTATGGAAGACTGTGATAGGTTCTTCAAAGAGAAATTGGCCGAAGTAAGAACAATTGCTGGTAAGACTGATGAAGACAACGAGGAAGAAGAAATGATGATCATTTTTGAAGATGCTCCAGAAGATGGAACTTCAGAAGCAGTAGGTAACTCAGCAATGTTATCTAAGGTACCTCAAGTTTCTCACACATCCTCTATTCCTTCTGAAGACACTTCCTTTCTAGATCACCTAGAAAGTCATTATCTAGGTGAACTACCCCAATTTAGCTTTAACTCCACCTCAGAAAAAGCCTTTGAGACAACTCCAGAAGCAACCACTTCTGATAACGTTGTTTCAGAAGACCCCCCACAACAAAAACCTTCATCAAACAAAGCCTTTTCACCCCCTCAATCCTCACCCCCTACAACTTCATCACTCCCACAACAACAACCAATTGTTCCTGAACTATCTGTTCTTGAACAAGTCACTCCTCAAAAGACCGTTCCTGAACATTCTGTTCCTGAACAACCAGTTACTAAACCCACTCCTGAACCTGAACCTGAAACTGCCGCTCCTGAACACATTGTTCCTGAGTTAACCTCTGAGGATGATCAAAATGATCATGCCTCTGATATGGTAGTTGACCCCACTCCTGACCAACCATCAACCAGCCAATCCGTAACTACAAATGACCAATCATCACCAAACCTACCAATTATTCCCTTAGCCCCTCCAAAACCCTCTAAACAACCTTCACCTCCCACCATATACCTGGATTCTCAAGTTCTAAAGGATGTGTGGGAAGATATTGCTTCTGAAGTTCTCAGACTGATAGCAAGTAGAAATGACCTGGGTCATACAATAAGCTATCAGAAGCAATGGAGAAGGATCAAGGAAAAAGTCATCAACCTAATTTCAGCGCTGCATGATTCCTGTATTGAGGCTCGAGAGCAAGCCAAGCAGAAGCTGGAAGATTGGTTGAATGGCATAGAAGAGAATACTGGAGATGTTGAAATTCTTGGTACTTGGGTAAAGAATCCACTCAGTATCAGAGGCAGAGCACCTGATGAATTCCTGCCTAAGGAGCTGCATCTGAGTATTCCTTCTGAGATCCTAGAGAAGTTTGATGCACCTAACCTGGCTCTAGCTCAGGAGAACAAGGTGCTCAAAGAAGAAAATGAGAGGTTGGAAACAGTGCTAATAGAGCAGAAGCTAAAGATATCAAAGTTGGAAGCTGACATGCAAGAAGCCAAGATTAGAGAAGACAACTACAGAAAAGATATGGACAAGAAGTATGCTGATGTTCAAGAGCTTCTGAAGAAGATTTTAGAGAAATAAGCCAAACCCATAGTTGCACACTTTTAGCTTATTTGTCTGTCTTTTTAGGCTTTTGATACTCTTTGTTCATTTCTGCTTCTGATTTCTTTCGCTTCTGATATTAGATGCTTCTGAATTTTTTCCTGCTTCTGAAAATCTTTAACTGTTTATACCTTGTATGTTATTATTTGCTATGTCTGTTTATTTAATCTTTGAAGATGGTCAATGTGCTTTAAAATGATTTGAATTATGCTATGAACCTTTAATCTTATGTTTTTCTCATCTCTTCTTTTTGTTTATGTCTTTTTGCTAATGACAAAAGGGGGAGTATATGTGATAGTATTTAAAGGCTCTGAGCCCCATTAATTAATGTTTGAAATTTTTGAAAATTTCTAACTCTTTTTATCGGTGTATCAAAAAGGGGGAGTATCAAATTTCAAATAACAATTAATTGAACCATTCTTCTTATCTATAAGTCAATTCTTTCAAGTTTTTTTTAAGCTCTGATATTATTGTGCAAAAAATGAATTTAATTAACCTGGATAGAACTTAGGGGGAGCTTACAAACCTCACCTTAAAAACTATCAGACTCAGGGGGAGTTAAGGCTTACAAACCTCAGACTCTGAGCTTACAAACCTCAGAACCCCAAGGTCAACTTGTTAATTAGATTAACAACAATTGATCAATTTTAAATACTATTGTTTGTCATCATCAAAAAGGGGGAGATTGTTGGAACAAAATATGTTTAACAATGAACCTTAAAGAGTTTTGATGATAACAAGGTATTAAAAATTGTAAATTGGACTAGCTAATATTTGTTCAAGTGTACAGGACCACAATTAAAAAGTTACATCATTAATTGGTTCTGAATGAGCAAATGAAGAGCAAAAGAAAATGAAGCTTAGATGATTCTGAAGGCAATACGCTCCTGAAAGTAAAAGCGCTCCTGAAGTCAAGCTGCTCATGAAGAAGTAGTGCTCCTGAAGAATAGTGCTCCTGAAGACAAGAGGTCCAGAAGCCACATCATCAGAAGCTGCATCATCAGAAGTTGGAGAAGCTGCACCATCAGAAGCTGCAGAAGCTGTTTCATCAGAAGTTGTATCATCAGAAGCTGCCTCATCAGAAGTCATTTCACCAGAAGCTGAAGATCAACTGGATTTGCAAAAGATTCAAAGATTGAAGAATCTACATTGCAAAAGCTGTCTATTGGATTCGAAAACACAGCAGAAAATTAGTGGAACATTGCAACGGTCATTTCAAAGGTGTTTGAAGGCATGTGCTTGCCATTTGGACGAAAGCGTTGACATTGTACTTTGTACGAATTGTACAACCACGTTCTCCACTACTCTGTTTTGTGTCCACGCTACAAGACAAGAAAACAGCTCCAGAATACGGCTTCGCCTGCATAGATGTTCCTTTGGATAAGGAATGGATTTCAAATTGGTTCTTCATAGGACAACAACCAAATCAGGCAAAATATCATTGGTGAAAGATCAAGCTTCAACAACGACTCTTTGGTGTGCTGGCAATTTCACAACGTCTCTTTCACACCTCTATATAAAGGAGTGAAGACCTAGAGATTTGGAAATGCAAGAACGCTGAACGAAAGACTCACAACATTTTTACAAGTGCCAAACCTCTTCTGAAATTATTCTGCATTCACTTAGAATTTCTGTGTCTTAAAGTCATATCTTAGAAATTCTTAAGTCCATTGAGTCTGTATCTGATTTGTATTGTGAGCACCTCTGATTGTATATCAAATGTTCAACCTTAAACAATTTTCTGTGTAATTTTGTTTAGTTAGGAAGTCTCTTGCAATTGTGCTTGAGCAGGAAGTCTCTTGATTGTGTTCTTGAGCAAAGGAAGTCTCTTGCTTGTGTGCTTGAGCAATTGTAATCAGATATTACTCTTAGTGAAATCTCCTTGGAAGTGCAAGGGGGACTGGACTACTTCCGGATTGTGGAAGGAACCAGTATAATTGCTTTGTGTCGTTCTTCTTCTCTCTCTCTGTTTTATTCCGCTGCATTTAGATTCTGATTATCACTTCAGAAGCTGTCTAGCATAGCTTCTGATCAGTGTGTTCAGTTTTTAGGAGAAACGAAGAATTTTTCTAAAACACAATTCAACCCCCCTTCTTGTGTTTTTCTCACCTTCAGTCTGGACTCCAAACAATCTTGGACCAACTGATGTTCTGACCTATTCCAATTATTGAACTCAAAAGCTTTCTTGAAAGATAGGCTCCCATTACTGGTATTTTTCCAAATCAACTTGTCATCCGAATCTTAAATAGGTATGGTTACTTGTTCTACAAGTTGTTTCATTTTAGGGAAAGATATTAACAATGAATAAGGAATATTCCATTGTAAATTAACAATAAAGTGACTGGCTCTAGCAGTGAGATGAGGGTGAAGTTGCACAAGAATGTTTAGCTGAGAAGCAATAGGTGCTCCACACCAGCTGTCTAACAAAAAATTTACATTGTTGCCAAAACCAAGTTGCCAAACAATGTTATGATTAATTGAATCAAAATCATTGTTGATACTACTCCAAATAGAATAGTATATGTGATGAGAAATCACTATTCTTCCTCTGATAACTTTGCTTCTGATCAGGATTGCCCAATCCTCATGAGAATTTATAAGCTCCCAGCAAAGCTTTAGGTTAGCAGATTCATTAAGAAGGATGAGGGATCTAATACCTAATCCTCCTTCTGATAGGGGCTTGCAAATTTTCTTCCAAGAAAGAGTTACTAGCTTCCTCTTAGAGATGTCTCCACTCCATATAAAGTTCCTTGTCCAACTTCAATTTCTTTGAGTAGCTTTATGGTCCAGGAATAGATAGAAGTTGAGTGCACCATCTTAGCTTGAATAACACTTTTCACTAGGGTAACTCTACCAGCAATGCTTAGAAGAGATGATTTCCAAGTTGAGAGTTTATATTTGATTTTGGCTGCTATAAGTTGCAGATAAGATCTTTTAGGTTTCACTTTTAATATAGGGACTCCTAGATATGTAAAAGGAAGAGAACCCTTATTGAAACCAATCAATTCAGTGATGTGATCAATTCTAGCAGTTGAAATTTAACCATATAATACAGTGGATTTAGAGGGGTTAATGATTTGGCCAGATGCCATATCATAAGAATTGAAGAGTTGCATGAGGGCCTGAATTGATGCTATCTTACCCTTGCAAAATATCATTATGTCATCAGCATAAAGGGAGTGGAAGGGAACATGTGTTGATCTGAAACCTTTGATAAGATCAATCTTTCCTCATTGAACAAGTTTGGAGATGTTCCTACTGAGAACATCCTTAGAAATGCAAAAAAGAAAAGGAGATAAGGGATCCCCTTGTCTCACTCCTCCTTTGCAATTAAAGTATCCATTTTGCTTTCCATTGACAGAGATTGAAAGAGTTGCAGATTTGAGGATGGTGTGAATCCATGAGCAAAACATTTCATCGAATCCAAACTTGCTTAAAACTCTTAGCAGAAATTTCCATTCCAGTGTGTCAAAAGCCTTAGAGATATCAACTTTGAAAGCTAGATTATCTGCATATATGATTTTTGATGAAGATGGTTTATAGCTTCAGAAGTAACACATATGCCATCTTAGATGTTTCTTCCCTTGATGAAACTTCTTCGCTCAGCTGAAATAATGTTATTCATGATGGTAGCAAATCTATCTGTCAGAATTTTGGAGATGATTTAAACTTGAAATTAGCTAAGGCTATGTGTATATATTTTCCTACATTGATAGCATCAGGGACCTTTGGGATAAGGATGATTGTGTTTGCATTGAAATTTGGAAGAATCCAATCTTTGGTAAAGAATTCCATAACTGCATTTGTGACCTCCAATTTCACTATGTCCCAGTAACTTTGGAAAAAACAAGCTCTAAAGCCATTAGGGCATGGAGCTCCATCCTTGTTCATTGCTAGCACAACCGCATGAATCTCATTTGGTGTTGGGAGTCTGGTCAGAAGGGTGTTAACTTCATCAGAAATGAGATTGGGAATGGTGTCTTCAACCAATTGATTAACCTGCAGATCCTACACAACATTGTTAGTAGCAAAGATATTTTGAAAGTTATTTGTGATGTGACTTGAAATTTCCTCTGGATCAGAAATCATGCTATCAACACTCATGAGGCTATTTATAAGTTTGGATGTGTTTCTGATTTTGGTTAGTCTACGAAAGTACTTAGTGTTTCTATCTCCATCTGATTGCCAAGAAATTTTGGATTTCTCCCTCCAATATTCTTCTATATTCAAAGCGTTTTCCGAATGAATGTGAGCAGCTTTGTGTTGATCCATCAGAGAGTCATTGTTTCCTAGTAAATCAATATCAGATTGAATAGAGGAGAGTTTTTGCCCAGCATCCCTTACCATGTTGTGGACATTTCACAAAACTGTTTTGTTCCATATTTTCAAATTTTGCTTCAAAATCTTGAGCTTTTGGATGAGAACAAACATAGGGCAGCCAACTATGTTGATGTTCAAAGTTTCTTGAATTAATCTCTCACAATCATCATGATGAATCCATATTTACCTAAATTTGAGCTGAACTCCATTTATTTGAACACTAACTTATAACCAAATCATTTATAACCAAAAATATGTTCATAGTTTGTAGCCGTCTGTCTATTTTAAGGATTAAAAATATTTAAACATTGTCAACACTCAAGTGTAAGTTTGGTATGAGCGTAATAGGTATTTTGCCTTCTCTCTAAACACAAACACCAGTCTACTTCACCGCCTTACCACCTCTCCACAATCCAAAGATTTTCTTACAAGATGTAGTGATTAACGAACGGTGAGGCGATGGGATTCTATCTCCGCTTCACCTCTTTGCCCCTTTAGGGGTCGTTTCGCTCCTTCCTCCTACGACGACTTGCTTTTCATCATTTGTTTCGCCGTCATTTTTGTTCCCGCTCAGGGTGATTCCGTTGGATCTGTTCTATGGTTTGCTGGTGTGTTATGCAAGTTTCTGTTTGTGGATGGGTTTTTTTTTTGTGAGCCTTCTCGGTTGCCGTTGTGCCGGTGGGTTTCGACGATGGTGGCTCTCTGTTCGACGGTGCTCTTTCATTTTCTTCTTCTGGTGATTGTTGCTTTCTTTGTTTAATCCTCCTCTGTCATCGTTCCTTTGGATTGTAGCTGTTTGTTTGGAACAAGGTGGTTTTGGTTACCGTTGAGGATTTTGGTGTGAGATTTTGTCGGATTGATTGTTCATCGATGTGAGTTTCTGTCGGTTTGTTTGTTCATCGTTGTCTGTTATGTTGTGTTTTGTATGTTCAGAGCTTTGTTGGTGGCTGCATATCTGGCCTTGGTTTCAAAGTCGTAAGGGTGGTTTGGTTGTCAACGTTTTGGACTTATGATATGGGTTTAAAAGCGTTTTTGAGAAACCGGTTGTGGTGGTGTTCCTTTGCTTGATTCTCTGATATTTTCAGGTCTGCTGAGATCTGCAGGTCTCGATGCATCAGGTCAGCCTTCACTTCGGTACCGTCTTCTTGTCTGTTGCAGTCGTTGTGGTTGCTCGAAAAAGCTTTATACCTGCTGATTTGTTCAGGGCGTTGCTGGAACGTGGATCTTGTTACCGTGCTGGCGGTCGATCCATATGCCAATCTAAAATCCCTTTTTTATCCGACTGACGCTCTCTCGTCATCTTTTTTGTAACTTGGTTTCGAGCTCGTACGTGGGTTCGCTGGGTTGTGTAAGTATGCTTAAAAAAGTGTAAACAAATGAAGTTGCTCATATTCTTGCTAAATCGACTACATCTCTAGTTAGTTTCTAAATTCTAGTCGTTATACCACACTGTAGTAATCATATTTTGATTGATGAAATAATGCTATAAAAATATTTTCTTAACATAAGTCTAAATATTAAATATAAACATATTTACATTCCAAAAATATAAATATTTTTAAATATATTAATTAATATATAAATTAAATTATTTTAACACACTCCTGGTTTCTCATACGCCCTCTAGATGTCAAAATCCAGAATTCATACTATAATTGATACAAATGTCTCTGTTGACCATCGTACTTTTTCCACAAAAACTACGTAACAGTTTTGGATATTGTATGAATGGTCAACATTGACCATGGTATCATAACCTCACAACCCATTCCCAAATCAAAGCCAAGAAAAAAAGTGAAGAAAGAATGAAAATTTTGAATAATGAAAGGCTATTTATTGCCACAAAATGTTCCTGGACCATAACTTCAATAAAAGCAAACATTTAAAATATTGAAACCCATGATAAATGTATTAATTAAACACACCACATACCATCCAAACATTGTTTGTAACACCACTATCCACAATAAGAAGTGGATTGGATTTTATAATCCATATACATTCCCAGATTTTTTTCGGATTGTATAATATGAAACATTCTCAGACTATTTTTTTTTTGAAAGAGAAAAAAAAATGAGGTTTAGAGGGTTTGACATGGTTCAAATTATATAATCTGAACCGTGTCCAGAACACAAAAAATCGAAAAAAAAAATATGTCATTAATTAAATCAAATTCCACAACAATAACAAAATACATTAAGCTTAACAATTTCGACAACATAATTCAAAAACATAAACAACCAAATTAAACATAAACAAGATCATAGGTCAGCCACACTAAATCCTTCAGGTCTATCCATGCAAGCTCTGATTTCTTCATTAGAGGTCCTCGACCGAATCAACCTTTTCTTAATATCAAGAAAATATCTTACCAAAGAAGCGTCTAACTCGATTGATCCCTTAATACTATGCTAACTTAATATAGATAACATGGTTCTCACGTCTATGTTGTTCGAGAACTTCAATGAGTGAACTTTACACTTCAACTTGAGTCGATCGACGATCGATGATACTCAACACTGTTCACCCACATTTTTTCTCTATGGTTTAGCCGACCGTTTATTTGGTCAAGTTGACTATTCAATCCAGACAATTTGACATCAATGTTGAGCCTAACATATTAAGTTTCCCCCCATTGTAGTAAACTACAACTAGCTTGATGCTTATATCTACTTGATAAGTGGTAATGGTTTTATGGTGTGGTTTGAAAATGAATAAAACATGTCAATTTATTCAAGTTTTTGTGCGTCGTGGACCACATAAAATGTGGGTGGAATATGGAAAAATGTTGGTGCATCGTGGACCACATATAATTCGAATGAACCAAACCCTCCAAAGTACAAGTTTTAACACAGCTTGGGGATGTTTCATGTAATATAATCCAAAATAATATGGGAATTATTTTTGATTAAATAATCTAGAATATGTCAAAATGTGGACATTTGCTTGGTCAACAAGGTTGGTTAGCTCTAGGGTCATTTAACATGTGTTTTTTTTATTGGTCAGAAAGGTTGACCACAATTTTTAGCTTCCATTGACTATCGTTATAGTCAATGTTTGCATTTTTCCTATAAACAGCCCCTCATTCTTCGCCACTTTTTTTTATTCCAATTCATATTTTATTCTTTTGTTTCTTACTTTTTTTTAAGTTGTTTATGATGCAAATATTCAACTGTTTGCCTTTCATATAAAGGTTCATGTCTTCTTGTCGGGATGTATAAATGGTAAAAGTGTGTTGTTCCACTATGCAAATTTGCACCCTCCGTCTGGATATGGTATTGCTCATCAGAGTCTACCTCTCCTTCTCCCTCATCTTGTATTCCCATCTTCTCAGAAGGGTGTGCGAGAGAGATGACAAATATTTTGTTGTCATAAGTGTTATGTTAATGTAAATGTATTATGAATTCTTGAGCAAGTAATAAAATTTGTTTAATTCTTGCCGATTTATATTATGTCTCTTTAAATTGTCATTTTAATTTTTTCAATTTTAATAATTTATGTTATTGTAATTGAAAAACTAGTTAAACTCAATTAAAATTTTAGAATCCAAAAACAATCGAATTTGCTGCGGGTTATAAAATCCATATGACATAAAATAGTTAAATTGGAGGGCACATGAGAATTAAGTAGGGTGGAAAAAGGAATTTTAAAAAAAAACAACCTTATTTATTTTTCGAACCATGTTTATAAAAAAATGGCCCACTAATTGCTTCTCTAAATTTTCTATAAATACAAAAAACATGTCTCTAGGATTTAGGGTTTCAAATTTCAAAATTCAATTACCTCAGCTGCTGCGCCATTGTTTGTTTTAACGTAGATCTCATATTTTTTTCTATTGGATTTAGGCTTTGAAATTCAATATAGACAAATTCATGCCTTCTCTCTTTTGATTCCACATCCCCACGTCGTTTTTCCTTTGTTTTAACAACAGGTATATGCCTTTTTGTATCCACAACCAGTTCTCTTTTCTGTTGATTCATATGATGCGTCTTTTTTTTTAATCTCTGTCTAATCTTGATCTGCAATCGCTTCACCTTTCAGGGAACACTTTGATGCCCAACATGTTGAAAATTCTTTTTATATGTGTGTTGTTTGGTCGATCATCAGATACATATTTTTCCTCATTTCAACGAGTGTGATTTCTTTGATTAAAAACACAAGAGGGAGCATGCTCAAGTCAAAACAAAGAAGCACTCGGATTTGTGAGTGTGCATCTCAATATTTGCTGGCTCCTTATGTTGTCCATATTCTTCATTGAAGCATCCTAGCATGGTTGACAAGCATGGTTGACAGCTTTCAAGGCCATTGATGAAAAGGACCAAGTGCTTCAATCAAATAGGAAAACAATTTCGTTTATGTCCACAGATTCATCATCTCCTTTAGTTGAGTGTTTCTCTTTATCTTAAAGAAGACTTTATTTCCATGCGTCAATCAAATCATTAAAAAATAGATTTTAAAACAATTTCCATGAGCTAAACCCCAGAGATCTTGTTAGTCAAAACAAGCTCAAGTCGAAATTATTTGGAAATGTCATACAGGAAAATACTCATATTTTGGCAACTATTGTAATTTGTAGATTGTAAATATTCAAATCCTTTACCTATTTCTTCAAATACTACAAAGGATAATTTATAAAGTTGGTGAAGTTTGTTTGAACTATGTAATTTCCCCTTGCTATATGCTTTTACAATTGATTATGTTTTTGAGTTGGTTTACCTCTTGCATTTGATTACAAAAATAGAGAAAATGATGAGAAAAGATATAATTAACATGCTGATCAGAAAAGATAACAATAGAGCAATTACGGCTTTCTGCCTCAAGAACGATAAACATGAACTAATATCACATGAATGTCAACAATAAACTAAACATTTATTTTTCTCTAAGACATCACTTCAGATACGACTTAACCTTTTGAATTGGTAAGAAGTTTCTGTCCTTTTTATGAAAATGTTATTAGTTTGATAATTATGACCTCCATCCATTATTAATGCTCGCATAAATGCAAATGTTAAATTTTTGCTTGATTTACCGTTTACTTTATACTAGATCTTCTATAATATGTTCTACTGATTTGAAAATGATTGTGGAGGAGATTAAGGAGTTAGAGTTTGATATCCTTCCAAATACAGTACAATTTTGTGTGGCATTACTGGCCAAAAGGGCTATCACCAAATCTCAATGGGACGTCAAAGTTGATGCCTTGAAGAGTTTAAGAAGTTCTGAAGATGAAATTTTTGCATGCATTTTATAGACATCTTAAATTTATGCTACTATCTCCGGACAAACTAAAAGCGTGACGTGTTTGGGACAAACTAAAAGAGTATATCAACACAAGTTTTTATTATTTGTGAAATAATATTAGATACTAGTAAGGACATTCTCATGTGTTGGGTTCAATGTGACCTTTTATTTGTTTTAAATAAGAAAAATATTATTAACGGATAGCATATACAAGATGCATCAACCTAGCCACAGATGAACTACAAAACAATAGAACGAGAAGGCCTCGACTAAACTGCTACAACCCCCAAGCCAACTGATAGTGAAATGGACAAAAAAAGCTGAACATATATAACAGGGCTGCATAAAAATAAAAACAGTATCGGAATGAACTGAAAACCCTATAGGGTAGCCGTGAAAACCCCAGCAAAACTGCAGCAGAAAATGCAAAAACAACAGTTGATCAAGAGCTGGAAAAAACAGCGACTGCAGAACCTTAATATAAAGGAAATCATCAAGATCCCAACAACACTTATAAGGACGGGGTTACCTTCAACCTCATTAAACTCCATCTGCAAGAAACCACCTTAATTTCATCAACGATCTCTAGTACCACCTTCAGAAAATTTTCAAAAATTCTCTTATTTCTAGTCTTCCAAAGCACCCAAATCATCACGTGCCAAATTAAGTAAACCCCCCCTCCCATTTTTTACGTTTCTAGCCTCCCCCACTAAAACACTCCAACAAACCACAAATTCTGAGGAATAATCTACATGAAATCAAGCCAACGAAAGACTTTTGCCCAAACCAAACACGCTACAACACAATGCAAAAAAAGGTGAAATGAATACTCATCATGACCTTTGGCAAAGAGGAAAATTGCTATAACTGTCCGGAAGCATCACATTACGATGCGCAAGATTTCCTGTTGTTTGGATACGATCAAAAGTAAGCTTCCAAGAAAAAGCAATATCTAGTTCAAAAGGATAGACAAAAATCAGAATTCAACACAATATCGAGATCTGTGACTCATCTGAATCATTTTATTCCGTCCTAAAATTAATAACTAACTAAAAGGTAGCTTTGATTAATAAGTGGCATGTTACTATTCTTTTGTACAATGTCTTAGTTCATCCAAAAAGATAACATTCAAAATATGTATAAAGCAATTACAAAGCCATTGTCAAAAAAGGAATCATAGAATTGTATGAGACTGATTTTGTGACAGATTTGGATCAAATATTTATGCATTCATTTTTTACTCTAATTTGTTTTTTCTAATCCTTTCATCTGATGACAACTGAGAAAGGAATTAACTGTTCGTTCATATTTGTCGTCCCTTAGCACTAAGACTTAGAAATGGAACATGATTGTGGTTTGAAGTTTAATATTCCTCTTCTTAGGCAAGTCTAGTATTTCTCTATCATTCATTGCAATGAATTCAATGAACTAGTTTAATATCAATAAATATGCCGAAAGCCTCTTACAACAAGAGTTGAAGTCAAAGGCAAATCAGATCTATCAAGAGCTGAGTGAAGGATGAGTTTGTGCGGAAAAATTCTCACCACAATTGATATGATTTTTGTGCATAAAAGTTGGAAGAAAAGTTAACTACATAGTGAATGATAAAATTTCATACCTTCTACCCAATTTCAATGATTTCTATGTGCTACTATAAAAGATTCATCTGTCAATGACAATGTTAAATAAGCCAAATTTCTTAGATAGCATACCATCTATGAATGTTTCTATCTGGTATAACATTTCCAACATATTTTTACAAATAAAAGTTTTTTTAACAACAAAACAAATTATATTATTAAATCAATATGAGAGATAAGAGTTAGTGCAAAAAAAAAACCCATATGTCAGGTACAAGTACAAATGAATTAATGCAAAACAAAAAATGATTTGAAAACGAGTCGTAGTACATACAAACACACCATTTTCTTTTTTGTTAAAAAGAACGTCCAAGGGGTAGATTTAATAGCATCTAAAATCCTGTACACCTCCTAAACATCCAGAGGGTTGTGTATAAGATGAGAGTTATGCCTTTACAATGATTCTTGTTGCAAGAAAAGGAGGAGAAATAATAAATTAAAGTAATAATGAAATTAATACATCCAACCATACTAAGGTTATAGAAAGGGTAACGAAAATATGATTAATGAATGAAATAATGTGCTAAAATAGGTCTCAACTTCATAAAGAAGAGGGTGGATGCATTAATATGCCATACTTGAAAGATAAGGTTTGATTTTTTTTTTATTTGGCTAAAAAAAAAATAGTGTTGTTAGTGTAACCTCGTTTCAGTAAGAGTTGTTTGCATTAATGGGGTGGCGTGGTCAATTGTGAAAGAGGCAATGTTGATATTTCTTTTGATAGAAATTTTCTAAATGGTCACTAAACCTCTTTTGTAACCACCTCACACACTTTCATTCTTTCTCTGGATGGTTTTCCACCTTTTTCATAGTAAAGTTAATTGAATTCAAATAGACACATAAATTTTGAAGTAACTTATTTAACTATATTATGTTACAATGTTGTCGATATAAAGTTTCCATCGTTACTTATCGTTTACTGATCTCCATTGATCTGAACCCTAACTACTTTTCTTAAGGTGTTCAAATGAAGTTTCTCACGTTCCAGCTATAGAGACTACATCTCTAATTAGATTCTAAATTATAGTTCAAATGCTATAAAAACATTTTTGTCAAAAAAATAAAATATAATTATTAAATATAAACATATTTTACATTCCAAAAATATGAATATTATTAGATATATTATTTATATATAAATTAAATTATTTGTTAAGAAAATAATAAACACCAACGCTTTCTGTCAAAAAAAAAAACTTTAAAGAAAAATAAAAAAATTCTTTTACCACCCTCTTTGTTAGTCAAAACAAGCTCAAGTCGAAACAAGTAGCCGTCGGATTTGTAAGCTTGCATCTCAATATATGTTAGCTCCATATGTTGTCTGTATTTGTCATTGAAATTGTGAATATTAGTTAATAGTTTTTGGGATATGACAGTAATGAAAGTGTTTAATATGAAAATGAAGAAAATATTATCATGATAAAAAAAAAAAAAGTGTATCTAAAATAGTATATGAATAGATCTGTTGTTTTGAATTTTTTTTTAATTTACTTTTTTTCTTCTTCAGTAAGCTATGTTCTATTGATGACGAAATCAATTAAGATCATCATTTTTCGATCCTTTGCCAGGCACAACCGTGGGAACTTCATCACGTCAACAAGACAAACATATTCTTTTAGCGTGGTCGACAATTGATGATGGCGACCAAGTGCAGCTATGTATTGATGACGAAATCAAACAAGATCACCAATTTCTGGTCTGTTGCCAAGCACAACAGCGTGAACTTCATCGCGTTAACAAGACAACAAAGATTCTTTTAGCATGGTTGACAGTTTAGGATGGCGACCAAGTGTACTTCAGACATATGGTTTATTTGCAAGTGTCATATAGGAAAATACTTATAATTTGGCAACTAATGTAATTTGTAGATTGTAAATATACAAATCCTTTACTCTATGCTTTGATCCTCAATTGATTGCAAAAATAGAAAAAATGATTAGAAAAGATATAACATGCTGATCAGAAAAGATAACAATAGATCAATTACGGCTTTCCGACCCATGATGTGGATTTAAGTTATGTTTAGCACATTTGCTTAGATAGACTGCTGTTTTACATGACCGCAACATTTTACATCTATAAATCTAATACTGAACCCTGTTGACACAGTGGCAAAAGCAATAAAAAAGAAATTTTTTTAGTGATAAAACATGAACTATCACATGAATGCCAACATTAAACTGAACATTGTTTTTCTCTAAAACATCCCTTCAAATACGACTTATACTCTGCTTTTGATTTGGTAAGAAGTTTTTGTCCTTTTGATGAAAACGTTATTACTTCGATAATTATGACTTGCATCCATTAGTGATGCTCGCATAAAACCAAATGTTAAATTTTTGCTTGATTTGTACTAGATCTTTTATAATATGTTCTACTGATTTAAAAATGATTGTGCAGTAGATTAAAGAGTTAGAGTGTGATATTCCTCCAATGGGACGCCAAAGTTGATGCCTTGAAGAGTTTGAGATGTTTTGAAGATGAAATTTTCGCATTCATTTTAAAGACAGCCTAACTTTATGCTACGATCTCTGGACAAACTAAATGCCTTTCATATAAAGGTTTATGTTTTCTTGTGGGGATAATATAAATTGTAAAAGTGTGTTTTACCACACTTTGGAAATTCGCACCCTCCGTCTGGATACGGGGTTAGTCATCAGAGTCTACCTCTCCAACTCCGTCATCTTGTATTCCCATCTTCTCTGAAGGGTGTGCGAGAGGGATGACAAATGTTTTCCTTATTCTCCATCCATCTTCTTGCACCATTTTTTTTTGAGGGAATCTTCTTGCACCATTGATTAGTATTAGATGTCTAATATCTTGATCAAATAATAAAATTTGTTTAATTCTTGCCGATTTATATTACGTCTTTTTAAATTGTCATTTTAATTTTTGCAATTTTAATAATTTATGTTATTGTAATTGAAAAACTAGTTAAACACGATTCAATTTTTATAATCCGAAAACAATCAAATATGCTTCGGGTTATAAAATCCAAACGAGATAAAATGGTCAAATTGGAGGGCGCATAAGAAATAAGTAGGGTGGAAAAAGAAATTAAAAAAAAAACCAACCTTATTTATTTTACAAATCTCGTTTTTAAATGGCCCACCAATTCTTTCTCTCAATTTGCTATAAATGCATAAATTGTGTCTCTTGGCTTTAGGGTTTCAAATTACAAAACACACTGGCCGCAGCACTGCTCCATGAGTTTGTTTTAACATAGTTCCTTTGTTCCTTTGTTTTAATAACAGGTATATTCTCATGAGTTTATTTTAACGTTGTTCCTTTGTTTTAACAATATGTATATGCCTTTTTATTTATAATTCCTCAATCCAGTTCTCTGTTGATTCATTTGTTGCGTTTTTTTTTATTCTCTGCCTAATCTAGATCTACAATATATCCACCTTGCAGGGAACACTGTAATGAACAACATGTTGAAGTTTATTTTTATTCCTTCGTCGTCATCATCTATCATGTGTATTGTTTGGTCGATCACAAGATACATGTTTTCTATCATATCAACAAGTGTTATTTCTTTGATTAAAAACACAAGAGGGCACATGTTCAAGTCAACGGGGACGTGAATTCATCATCATCTAGCTGGGTGTTTCTCTTGAATAATATTTCATTTCCGTCCTTCTTGTAAGTGTGCATCTCAATATATGTTAGCTCCTTATGTTGTCTGTATTTGTCATTGAAAATGTGAATATTAGTAAATAGTTTTTGGTATTCTATCAATGAAAAAAAAAATAAAATTAAATATGACAGTAATAAAAGTGTTTAAGGCATATGAGCAAAAAAGTGTAATTATATAGTAAGAAAATATGATCATGGTAATAAAGTGTATCTATTATATGGATCGATCTATTGTTTTGAAATATATATTTTTTAATTTTTTTTTTTTTTTGAGTATGCTTTGTTCTATTGATGACAGAATCACACTAGATCATCAATTTCCGATCCTTTGCCAAGGCACGACAGTACCGTGGGAACTTCACTACTGCATCAGCAAGAAAAAACAAGATTGATGATGGTGACAAAGTGCAGCTATGTATTGATGACAGAATCAAACAAGATCAGTGATCTCTGATCCTTTGTCAAGCACACAACAGTGAGAAGTTCATCGAGTCAACACATTAGCAATAGATAAAAGGACATGCAGACACACTACCAACATGAAATTTTGTTTGTAATCAGAAATTCCAAAAGCTATCATTGGCTGCAAGTCCAGTAGAAGCTGGTGACGAATCTTGATTCCCAGACCACCTTTGAAACATGTCATTTCCATATACCACATATGATATGAGATATCAGCATCAAAGTCTCTCCCAAAAGAAAACACTAGAAAAAGTTTGATGAATTCCCGACCATTGAGGTTTGGTTGGAATCAGCAATTGTTGCTTCAGCTAAAGGGTTATAAACATCCATTTGTTTTGAAGAGGATGGAATGTTCAAGATACTAGTTTCATTGTTATGAACAATGTTGTCATCTTGTGTTTTTGGTTTCTCTATTTGATTTGGATTGGCGAATGAGATGCATGCGAAGGGTGATCATATGCAACCATACAAACATATTTGTGTGTTTAAAGAAACCAGTGCTGATTTCTAGGGATCTTGATTAACTACATATTAGTGTACATGTACTTCAGACAAGTAGCATTGATGCTAAAAAAGTTGGGATTGTTGGGTTTCTTTGGAAGTGTCATATAGGAAAATACTCATAATTTGGCAACTATTGTAATTTGTAGATTGTAAATATACAAATCCTTTACCTATTTCTTCAAATACTACAAATAATAATTTATAAAGTTGGTTAATTTTGTTTGAACTACGTAATTGATCTTTACTCTATGCTTTTACCCACATGTGATTATGTTTTTTGAGTTGGTTTACCTCTCTTAACGAGAAAGAGTGCATATATAAAGCATTTGATAGCAAAATAGAGAAAATGATGAGAAAAGATTTAACATGCTGATCAGAAAAGATAACAATAGAGAAATTACTGGTTTCTGGATCATGATATGGACTTAAGTTATGTTTAGCACATTTGCTTAGATAGATTGCCAGTTTTACACAGTTTGATATGCAGAGCAGAATGCACTCACTATTTTGACGTAAGCCGAGACATTGTACTCGAGGCGCATCTTTACCTATACACTCAAACACACATTAAAGCATGAAATTGTTCTCATAAATATCGTCATCATCAGAACAAAATTAAGGGGTTATTGTTCTTCACTCGTACAAATACCTACTTTTTCTTTGTAAATTATGGTTGTCCCATAAGTTGTCAACCAAACGATTGTTCAAATAACACTCATTTAGATGTAAATATAGTTGATGAGAAAGAGAGCGAGGGAGACATAAGGGGGAATGAGAAAGACACTACAGAGGGGGGAGAAGAGAGGGAGAAAATAGAGTGAGTAGGATAACTGATTTTAAGAATTTGATTACATGGATGAAAAGAATTCGAATGTTGATTTGATTAGAAATGACATATTATGAGAAAGCAAGAAATGTCCATATTTACATTGCGATTTGATAAAGTTTTACAACTCTCATTGAAATTTGATACATGATACGATTATGACATAACTTTGGCAACAAATTAATTATTCTAACATTTTACATCTATAAATACTCTATTAAATCCTGTTGACACAATGCCAAAAGCAATAAACAAGAAAACAATTTAGTGTTAGAAAAGAACGATAAACATGAACTAATATCACATGAATTGCCAACAATAAACTGAACATTATTTTTCTCTATAACATCACTTCAGATACGACATATACCCTGCTTTTGAATTGGTAAGAAGTTTCTGTCATTTTAATGAAAATGTTATTACTTGTATAATTATGACTAGCATCCATTAATGATCCATTAAATTTTTGCTTGATTTGTACGAGATCTTCAAGCATTTACAGTTTACTTTATACTAGATCTTCTACAAAACCAAAGAGTTAGAGTTTGATATCCTTCCAAATACAGTACAATTTTTGTGTGGCATTACCGGCCAAAAGGGCTATCTCCAAATCCCAATGGGACGCCAAAGTTGATACCTCGAAGAGTTTGAAATGTTCTGAAGATGAAATATTTGCATGCATTTGGGATCCTAAATGCGGTGATGCGTTTGGGATCCTTTATTGCACCTGGCAGCACTTGATATTTTCTGATTAAGTACTGTAAAATAGGTTGATTCCAAGAGCATTTGGTGTCCAATATCTTTTTTCTGAATGTTTGATGAAGGACGATTCTAGCCTAGCTAGACCATTTTATTTGTCTGATGAGTTATTCCTAGAAAAGTATGTGAAACGTTTTGAGGATAAATCATCATGGCTATGAAAGGTATATCAGGGAGGAGGATGCTAGCAAATGATGCTTGGATATGGTAAACTCTTTTGACGCATGTTCATATGTAATTGATCTTGATTTGGTACAGCCCCCAAGCCAACTGATACCGAAACGGACAAAAACAGCGGCATTATAACAGGGCTGAAACAATAGCAGAACAGCATCACCAGAGCTGCATAAAAATCAGTATCGGAACGAACTGAAAACCCTAGGGCAGCCGTGAAAACCTCATAAAAAATAAAGCAGCAAATGCAAAAACAACAGTTGAAGAGCTGGAAAAAACAGCAACAGTAGAACGTTCAAAAGACACACACACACCCTCTACATCATGAGGAATTCATCGTTATCCCAGCAACACTTATAAAATAAGGACGGGTTATTTCATCAGCGATCTCTAGCACCACCTTCGGATAATTTTCAAAAATTCTCTCGCCTCTAGTCTTCCAAATGATCCAAATCGTGACGTGCCAAATTAAGTAAAAAACCCCTTCGAAGGCAATCTCTAGTTCAATGTGATATAAATCAAAAGGATAGACAAGAATCAGAATTCAACACACTGTGCTAAAATTAATAACTATGTAAAAGATAACTTTGATTAATAAGTGTCATGTTACTATACTTTTGTACAATGTCTTAGTTCAACCATAAAAATAACATTCAAAATATGTATAAAGCAATTAGAAAGTTATTGTCAAAAAACAAATCATAAAATTGTATGATATTGATTTTGTGACAGATTTGGATCAAATATTTAATGATAGTATTAAGATGTTTAGTTTATACTTTTTTTTTTTTAAAGTAGATGTAGCTACCGTTCAATTGTTTTGTTTTTGCTCCTTTACCCATATGATTTTTCTACCTATATTTTTTTTTCTAAACTTTCAACTTCTAACGTATTTGGAGGCTCTTATTGCATCTGATTTGATGTCTAATGCAAAAAGGGGTTTGACCGCATTTTCCTCTATAACAAAGTTCTTATTCTTCTTCCAAAAAAAGGCAAAGATCTTATTCTATTTTTGCTTTTAAAATTGTGGCCTAACTCTAGTCCATTGCATAGCAGATATTTATACATTCTATTTCTAAATATCATTTTACTCTAATTTGTTTTCCTTATCCTTTCACCTGACAACTGAGAAAGGAATTAATTGTGTTGTTCAAATTTGTCGTCCCTTGACCCTTAGACTTGTAAATGGAACATGACTGTGGTTGGAGTTTAATATTAGGTGAATTTGTATATTCCTCTTCTTAGGGCAAGTGTAGTATTTTTTTTATCATGCATTGCATTAAATTTATGGTTAAATAAGTAAATAATCCCTCCAAATATACCAACATTTGATTTTAGTGCCTCTAAATTTTTTTATAGGTTTTTAGTTCCTACAAAATTCTCCATTCATGAAATTAGTTCATACTTTATAGTCAACTCATGTCTAACCTTCATATTTTTTAATGAAATTTTCCATAAATGGGTAGAAAATTATGCAATATTTTCCCAAAAAATTTAGAATTTTGTAACATAACATGAATTTAATATGAATTTTTTGCACCAAAAACATAAAATTTCATTCCCTCAAAAAAAAAAAAAATGAAATTTCATACTTAATTCATGTTTTGCTAAAAAATTCTAAATTTTTTTTGGGAGCGATTGTCATAATATTCTACCTTTTTCAAGGAAAGTTTCATTGAAAAATATGAAGGTTACGCATGAGTTAAATAAAAAGTAAGGATTAATTTCATAGATGGAAAATTTTAGAAGGATCAAAAGCCTAAGGAATATTTTAGTGGGAGTAGAATCAAATGTTGGTATATTGAGAAAGACCATTTACTTATTTAACCCTTAAATTTAATGAACAGTTTTAACAAAAATAAACGTGTTGAAGGCCTCTTACAACAAGAGACCAAGTCAAAGGCAAATCGGATCTATCAATATGAACTTTCATGGTTGAGTGAAGGATGAGTTTGTTCCGGAAAATTCTCTCCACAATTGATATGATTTTCATGCAAAGAAGTTGCAAGTAAATTTAACCACATATTGAATGACAAAATTCCATACCCCCTTATATCTTTATATAATTTTAGTATTTTTTAGATGAATTTGTTCTTTATATATCTCATTAACACCTTCTTGTTTTCAATTATGTAACCCAATTTCAATGATTTCTCTGTGCTACTTTAAAATACATCCATCTATGAAGTTATGTATCTCATCAATGACAAAGGTAAATAAGCTAGCTTTTTAGATAGCATACCATATATGCATGTTTGAATCAACTATAAAAATTCCAACAAGTTTTTAAGAATCAAAGTTTTTTAACTACAAAATGAACTTAATAAATCGAAATGAGAAGTACTAATAGTATCAAAGCCATGTGCCAGGTATATGTACAAGGAGGTACGCTGATACCACTATTTGGTCCTGAGAGGAGCCCAGGAAGTCGTCCATATTGGACTTAGAGACCTAACACACGTGAGAGACACACCCCTAATCTTTGAGAAATTGGATTTATACAAACATATAAATAAATAAAAAATAAAAAAATATATCAATTAATGTAGAAATTAAAAAAATTTCATTAAAACAAATAAATAAAATAAAACACCAATTAAAATTAAAACAAAACCCAACTTTTTAAATATATTAATTAAAGTAGAAATTAAAAATTTAATTAAAACTAATAAATAAAATAAAACACGAATTAAAATTTGGCCACCAACCCAAACCCTTTTTTTTTTTGAGGGGACCAACCCAAACCCTTATATCCAAATCACAGCCACGACTTCATTCAATTTTCTTTGTATTTATTCTATATATAAAGAAAATACAAGGTTTTGGTATATGGCTTTTCCTTCCAATTATACCCTTAAACAAATTTGAGTATAAAATTGTTATTTTATTGGTGTCATTCAAAAAGATAGGAGAAACTGACAAGGACAACTTGAAAGAAGATAAAGTCACTCAAGCAAAAGAAAAGGATTTCAAAATTTTTGGTGACTGGGTAAACTTTATGGAAGAGATGGGAGAAAAGTATGGATGAACAACTTCTGAAGAAGATTGGACATGAAAAGATGAAGAGGAAGACAAGGAGCTTGAAGGTTTGGGGCTCCTTAGATCTCCTTAGACAAATACGTCAAGCTCGAGATGCTAAACAAGCGATGAATGGGAGGCAACATGTACAATATTTTAAATATTTGAATTTCAATCATTTATGTTTCATTGCTATTCCATCTAACAATCTATTTCCTTTACTGTCTAAAGCAAGTAATTTGGTTTGTCAATTGAGCTGTCTTACTCGGGGGAAAGTATCTTGCAAGGAAATCCTTTTTCAACTCATTCCATGTTGTAATTGAGTTTAATGGGAGACTCAGTAGCCATGCTCTGGCTCTATCTCTTAGGGAGAATGGAAAGATTCGAAGCTGAATGGCTTCTGAATCTACTCCGTTACACTTCAGAGTATAAACAAATTGTATGATCACTAATAGGTTCCGGTCCTTCGTTGGGTTTCCGGAGAATTGGTTATGCTTCACGAAATTGTATGATCACAAATTGTATGCTTCACTCGTGTGAGGTTCCTCCTGTGATGGAACAACGAAGTCCTTAAAGGACCGGTTGTCATTATTGTTATTGTCACCCATTTATGTCTGAGTTATAGACCCTGACTGGGTGTCAAATAGAAATCGGCGTCTAACTCAGAAGTAACGCTCAATGTCGTCTACATACCTAGTAAGATTACCGACACTTCGGGTTCTTCTCATGAAATGAAAAACAAAAATAAAAAGTGCCTTAGTCTAGATGGCGTAAGAACATATTGCGATATTGTGTTAAAAGCTTGATACGCCGCAAGTGTACAACTGTATCGGTTTTAGTATAAAGGGTTGTTGATTCCACAGAGACCAATTGACAAGTACCTCTATATGTCGTTTCTTTGTTTATCCAAGGCTAATTCAACACAATTGGTTTCGAACGTACAAATAAGGGTTAATACATGTTTAGCCCCCTGTAATATTAGCGATTTCCGGTTTACCCCCTTGTAAAAAAATTTGTTTATATTCCAACCCTGTAAGGTACTTTCTTTTTAGACCTTTATGGCATCAAATTACAAAATTTAAGGTACTTTCTTTTTAGACCTTCATATCATCGATTTTGTACAGTCAAAATTCATGAAGGTCCAAAACCAAAGAATCTTCAAATTATAGGGTTGGAATCTAAATTTTTTTTTTACAGGGGTAAACCGGAAATCGCTAATATTACAGGGGGGCAAACATTTATTAACCCTAAAAATAAAATACCAAATTTAATTCAATAATAATAATAATAACGAGAGCCCAAAATAGAGTTTTCCGTCAACCAAGGTTAGTGATACATATTATGGAGCTTGTTTGTAAAGAGAATAATTTTTTTTTGCATAAAATATTAAATTAGATATACAGTTTTGCTTTCGCAAAACTATCGGATTTTAGCGCATAATTTCCTAATTTCGTAGTGCTGAATTACAAGTTAAAATTCCCTTTTTGAATTCAATAAGTTCTTAATTAATTTTCTTCAAAAAAAAAATGAGTTCTTAATTAATAAAAAAGTGTTTTCACTACTTACTTGATTAAAAATATGAATTTTCTATGTCCAATATCATTTTCACTCTTTCTACACGTAAATGACATTTCAACGTTCCTACTTTCGTGGCAAAACTTTAAATTAGAAACAAAAAATTTCAGAATTGTAAAATTCATTCTCCTTATAACCAAACAGGTACTTATTTTACATGAATCCCGTAGGTAAGATGGTCCTCTCGTTTTGGACTCAATTCGACTACTCAGACATGTTGAGACAGTAATCTAAGCAGAAGCATATCATTGATGAATTCATATTAAAAAAGGAAGCAATTAACGGGACCGGAACATGTTATTTGATCGAAACTTTGATAATTTAGAATGGAACAGTAATCCACACAACAGTAGCCATTACAACAATATAAAGGAAAACAGCAGAAGTAGCAATCGCTGCAACAGTGAATAAGAAATTGAAAACCTAAGTTAAAATAAGCACTTAAAATTTGATTTAAACTAATGGATTCTGTGTGTAATCCTGCGTGAATGTAAACTGAGTTTTCTCTATGTTTTTATAGTCGAAATCCTTCTCAGAAAACACTCTAATCCGTGCAGAAAAAGAGTGGAAACTGTTGAATTCAATTATAAATGAGTTGCGTTTTTCCTGGAAATCACATTTCTTGGTTCCATACGGGCGTTATGGAAGCTGACGGTGTTGAGACAACTTGAGTTAGTCCTAAGATAACTATAGTTAGTAAAGGTAATTAGAATTGGTTAAATGTTAGTTAGAACTATACAGTAGAAACTCTATAAATTAATAATGTCAGGACCAGAGAAATTTATTAATTTAGAGAGTTATTAATTTATCGATAAATTAATAATTATTAATTTAAAGAGTTTTTAAGTAATTATACTGTACATACCAAACTAAAAGGCAAATTAGTCTATGCCTCTTAAAATTATGTTGCAGCGAACCTTGGGACTCAACGTAAGTTAGTAACTACTGTGTTCTATGCATTGGAAATCAATAATGACTTTTGAACTTTAAAGGAAAACAGATAACTATTGAATCATATTTCAATAGAGTGTAATATATTTTTTTCAGTTTCTATGAATTATTAATTTATGATTTTCTTGGGACCGAAAATTATAAAGGGATCTCCTGAAAAATTATTATCTTATTATTTTATCGAGTTTTTCAATTTTTTACATTGACCCAAGTCGGGACCGGACAAATTTATTATTTTAGAGAGTTTATTAATTTACCGAGTATTAATTTAAAGAGTTTCTACTGTAGTTAGTTACACATGAGATTTTCATTTGTTGGGATTTTATTGCGCATTAATCTCCAGACAAACAAAGATTTAGATGGAGGAATGTCTGGACTCCAAACAATCTTGGACCAACTGATGTTCTGACCTATTCCAATTATTGAACTCAAAAGCTTTCTTGAAAGATAGGCTCCCATTACTGGTATTTTTCCAAATCAACTTGTCATCTGAAGCTTAAATAGGTATGGTTACTTGTTCTACAAGTTGTTTCATTTTAGGGAAAGATATTAACAATGAATAAGGAATATTCCATTGTAAATTAACAATAAAGTGACTGGCTCTAGCAGTGAAATGAGGGTGAAGTTGCACAAGAATGTTTAGCTGAGAAGCAATAGGTGCTCCACACACCAGTTGTCTAACCAAAAATTTACATTATTGCCAAAACCAAGTCGCCAAACAATGTTATGATGAATTGAATCAAACTCATTCCTGATACTACTCCAATTAGAAGAGTATATGTGATGAGAAATCACTATTCTTCCTTTGATAACTTTTCTTCTGATCAGGATTGCCCAGTCTTAATGAGAATTTATAAGCTCCCAGCAAAGCTTTAGGTTAGCAGATTCATTAAGAAGGATGAGGGATCTAATACCTAATCTTCCTTCTGATAGGGGCTTGCAAATTTTCTTCCAAGAAACAGTTACTAGCTTCATCTTAGAGATGTCTCCACTCTATATAAAGTTCCTTGTCCATGCTTCAATTTCTTTGAGTAGCTTTATGGGCCAGGAATAGATAGAAGTTGAGTGCACCATCTTAGCTTGAATAATACTTTTCACTAAGGTAACTCTACCATCAATGCTTAGAAGAGATGATTTCCAGGTTGAGAGTTTATATTTGATTTTGTCTGCAATAAGTTGCAGATAAGATCTTTTAGGTCTCCCTTTTAATATAGGGACTCCTAGATATGTAAAAGGAAGAGAACCCTTATTGAAACCAATCAATTCAGTGATGTGATCAATTCTAGCAGTTGAAATTTAACCATATAATACAGTGGATTTAGAGGGGTTAATGATTTGGCCAGATGCCATATCATAAGAATTGAAGAGTTGCATGAGGGCCTGAATTGATGCTATCTTACCCTTGCAAAATATCATTATGTCATCAGCATAAAGGGAGTGAGAGGGAACATGTGTTGATCTGAAACCTTTGATAAGCTCAATCTTTCCTTGTTGAACAAGTTGGAGATGTTCCTACTGAGAACATCCTCAGAAATGCAAAAAAGAAGAGGAGATAAGGGATCCCCTTGTCTCACTCCTCCTTTGCAATTAAAACATCCATTTTGCTTTCAATCGTCAGAGATTGAAAGAGTTGTAGATTTGAGGATGGTGTGAATCCATGAGCAAAACATTTCATCGAATTTAAACTTGCTTAAAACTCTTGGCAGAAATTTCCATTCCAGTGTGTCAAAAGCCTTAGAGATATCCACTTTGAAAGCTAGATTACCTGCATATGATTTTTGATGAAGATGTTTCTTCCCTTGATGAAACCTCTTTGCTCAGATGAAATAATGTTGTTCATGATGGGAGCCAATCTATCTGCCAGAATTTTGAAGATGATTTTAAACTTGAAATTAGCTAAGGTTATATGTGTGTCTATATTTCCCTACATTGATAGCATCAGGGACCTTTGGGATAAGGATGATTGTGTTTGCATTGAAATTAGCAAGGATCCAATATTTGGTAAAGAATTCCATAACTGCATTTGTGACCTCCAATTTCACTATGTCCCAGTAACTTTGGAAAATACAAGCTTTAAAGCCATCAGGACATGGAGCTCCATTATTTTTCATTGCTAGCACAGCTGCATGAATCTCATTTGGTGTTGGGAGTCTGGTCAGAAGGGTGTTAACTTCATCAGAAATGAGATTGGGAGTGGTGTCTTCAACCAATTGATTAACCTACAGATCCTGCACAACATTGTTGGTAGCAAAGATATTTTGAAAGTTATTTGTGATGTGACTTGAAATTTCCTCTGGATCAGAAATCATGCTATCACCACTCATGAGGCTATTTATAAGTTTGGATGTGTTTCTGATTTTGGTTAGTCTATGAAAGTACTTAATGTTTCTACTCCATCTGATTGCCAAGAAATTTTGGATTTTTCCCTCCAATATTCTTCTATATTCAAAGTGTTTTCCGAATGAATTTGAGCAGCTTTGTGTTGATCCATCAGAGAGTCATTGTTTCCTAGTAAATCAATATCAGATTGAATAGAGGAGAGTTTTTGCTCAGCATCCCTTACCATGTTGTGGACATTTCACAAAACTGTTTTGTTCCATATTTTCAAATTCTGCTTCAAAATCTTGAGCTTTTGGATGAGAACAGACATAGGGCAGCCAACTATGTTGATGTTCCAATTTTCTTGAATGAATCTCTTGCAATCATCATGATGAATCCATATTTGCATAAATTTGAACTTAACTTCAATAATTTGAACACTAACTACTTTGCTTACGAGGTCCAAATCACTTATAACCAAAATATGATCATAGTTTGTAGCGGTAATTTATTTACTGTCTATTTTAAGGATTGAAAATATTTAAATATTGTCAACATTCTAGTGTAAGTTTGGTATGAGCTTAATAGGTATTTTGCCTTCTCTCTCTAGAACTTTTCCTCCTCCTTCTCTCTAAACACAAACACCAGTCTACTTCACCGCCTTACCACCTCTCCACAATCCAAAGATTTTCTTACACGATATAGTAATTAACGAACGGTGAGGTGATAGGATTCTTTCTCCGCTTCACCTCTTTGCCCCTTTAGGGGTTTCGCTCCTTCCTCCTCCAACGACTTGCTTTTCATCTTTTGTTTCGCCGTCATTTTTGTTCATGCTCAGGGTGATTTAGTTGGATATGTTCTACAGTTTGCAGGTGTGTTATGCAGGTTTCTGTTCGTGGATGGGGTTTTTTTGGTGAGCCTTCTCGGTTACCTTTGCGCCGGTGGGTTTCGACGATGGTGGCTCTCTGTTCGACGGTGCTCCTTCATTTTCTTCTTCTGGTGATTGTTGCTTGCTTTGTTTAATCCTCCTCTGTCATCGTTCCTTTGGATCGTAGCTGTTTGTTTGGAACAAGGTGGTTTCGGTTATCGTTGAGGATTTTGGTGTGAGATTTTGTCGGATTGATTGTTCATCGATGTGAGTTTCCATCGATTTGTTTGTTCATCGTTGTCTGTTATGTTGTGTTTTGTATGTTCAGAGTTGTGTTAGTGGCTGCTGATTTGGCCTTGGTTTCATATTCGTAAGGGTGGTTTGGTTGTCAACGTTTTGGACTTATGATATGGGTTTAAAAGCATTTTTGAGAAACCAGTTGTGGTGGTGTTCCTTTCTTGATTCTCTGATATTTTCAGGTCTGCTGAGATCTGCAGTTCTCGATGCATCAGGTCAGCCTTCACTCCGGTACCGTCTTCTTGTCCGTTGCAGTCGTTGTGGTTGCTCTTGGATTGTTGCTTAAAAAAGCTTTATACCTGCTGATTTGTTCAGGGAGTTGCTGGAACGTGGATCTTGTTACCGTGCTGGCGGTCGATCCATACGCCAATCTAAAAACCCTTTTTTATCCGACTGACGCTCTCTCGTCATCTTTTTTGTAACTTGGTTTCGAGCTCGTACGTGGGTTCGCTGGGTTGTGCTCGTGATGAGAGTTCGTTTTGTTAGGATTGATTAGGGTCGTTTCTTTTTTCTATTTTATTACGATTTTTGCCCGATTGGGTTATTTCTGGCTCAGGTCTAATGTTCCCCCAGCTGTGTACCTCTTTTCTTCTATGTTATTTTATTTCTCTTTTACTTAAAAAAAAGTGTAAGTTTGGTATGATATAAACAAATGAAGTTGCTCATATTCTTGCTAAATCGACTACATCTCTAGTTAGTTTCTAAATTCTAGTTGTTATACCACACTATAGTAATCATATTTTGATTGATGAAATAATGCTATAAAAATATTTTATTAAAATAAGTATAAATGTTAAATATAAACATATTTACATTCCAAAAATATAAATATTTTTAAATATATTAATTAACATATAAATTAAATTATTTTAATGGTTTCTCACACGCCCTCTAGATGTCAAAATCCAGAATTCAAACTATAATTGATACAAATGTCTCTGTTGACCATCATACTTTTTCAACAAAAACTACGTAACAGTTTTGGATATTGTATGAATGGTCAACATTGACCATGCTATCATAACCTCACAACCCATTCCCAAATCAAAGCCAAGAAAGAAAGTGAAGAAAGAATGAAAATTTTGAATAACGAATGGCTATTTATTGCCACAAAATGTTCCTGGACTGTAACTTCAATCAAAGCAAACATTTAAAATATCCAAACTGATGATAAATGTATTAATTAAACACAACGCAAACCATCCAAACATTGTTTGTAACACCACTATCCACAATAAGAAGTGGATTGAATTTTATAATCCATATACATTCCCAGATTTTTTTCGGATTGTATAATATGAAACATTCTCAGACTATGTTAAAACTTGAGGTTTAGAGGGTTTGACATGGTTCAAATTATATAATCTGAACCGTGTCCAGAACACAAAAAATCGAAAAAAATATGTCATTAATTAAATCAAATTCCACAACAATAACAAAATACATTAAGCTTAACAATTTCGACAACATAATTTCGACAACATAATTCAAAAACAGAAACAACCAAATTAAACATAAACAAGATCATAGGTCAGCCAAACTAAATCCTTCAGGTCTATCCATGCAAGCTCTGATTTCTTCATTAGAGGTCCTCGACCGAATCAACCTTTTCTTAATATCAAAAAAATATCTTACCAAAGAACCGTCTAACTCGATTGATCCCTTAAAACTATGCTAACTTAATATAGATAACATGGTTCTCACGTCTATGTAGTTCGAGAACTTCAATGAGTAATACTCAACACTGTTCACCCACATTTTTTCTCTATGGTCTAGCCGACTGTTTATTTGGTCAAGTTGACTATTCAATCCAGACAATTTGACATCAATGTTGAGCCTAACAGATTAGGTTTCCCCACATTGTAGTAAACTACAACTAGCTTGATGCTTACATCTACTTGATAAGTGGTAATGGTTTTATGGTGTGGTTTGAAAATGAATAAAACATGTCAATTTATAGAAGTTTTTATGCGTCGTGGACCACATAAAATGTGGGTGAAATATGGAATATGGAAAAATGTTGGTGCATCGTGGACCACATATAATTCGAATGAACCAAACCCTCCAAAGTAGAAGTTTTAACACAGCTTGGGGATGTTTCATGTAATATAATCCAAAATAATATGAGAATTATTTTTGATTAAATAATCTAGAATATGTCAAAATGTGGACGGTTACTTGGTCAACAAGGTTGGTTAGCTCCAGGGTCATTTAACATGTACTTTTTTATTGGTCAGAAAGGTTGACCATAATTTTTAGCTTCCATTGACTGTCGTTATAGTCAATGTTTGCATTTTGCCTATAAATAGCCCCTCATTCTTCGCCACTTTTTTTTTTATTCCAATTCATATTTTATTCTTTTCTTTCTTACTTTTTTTATTTGAGT
Source organism: Medicago sativa (assembly GCF_051527215.1). Classification (NCBI taxonomy): domain Eukaryota; kingdom Viridiplantae; phylum Streptophyta; class Magnoliopsida; order Fabales; family Fabaceae; genus Medicago; species Medicago sativa. The sequence goes on along the minus strand of NC_140752.1, from coordinate 26,019,805 downwards.
TGTTTATGATGCAAATATTCAACTGTTTGCCTTTAATATAAAGGTTCATGTCTTCTTGTGGGGATGTATAAATGGTAAAAGTGTGTTGTTCCACTATGCAAATTTGCACCCTTCGTCTGGATATGGTATTGCTCATCAGAGTCTACCTCTTCTTTTCCCTCATCTTGTATTCCCATCTTCTCAGAAGGGTGTGCGAGAGAGATGACAAATATTTTCCTTATCCTCCCTCCATCTTCTTGCACCATAGATTTAGTATTAGGTGTCCACTATTTTATTGTCATAAGTGTTATGTTAATGTAAATGTATTATGAATTCTTGGGCAAGTAATAAAATTTGTTTAATTCTTTGCTGATTTATATTATTTCTCTTTAAATTGTCATTTTAATTTTTTCAATTTTAATAATTTATGTTATTGTAATTGAAAAACTAGTTAAACACAATTAAAATTTTAGAATCCAAAAACAATCGAATATGCTCCGGGTTATAAAATCCATATGATATAAAATAGTCATTGGAGGGCACATGAGAATTAAGTAGGGTGGAAAAAGGAATTAAAAAAAAAATCAACCTTATTTATTTTACGAACCTTGTTTATAAATGAATGGCCCACTAATTGCTTCTCTAAATTTTCTATAAATACAGAAAATATGTCTCTAGGATTTAGGGTTTCAAACTTCAAAATTCAATTACCGCAGCAGCTGCTGCTCCGTTGTTTGTTTTAACGTAGATATAATATTTTTTTCTATTGGATTTAGGCTTTGAAATTCAACATAGACAAATTCATGCCTTCTCTCTTTTGATTCCACATCCCCACGTCTTTGTTCCTTTGGTTTAACAACAGGTATATGCCTTTTTATTTATGTTTCCACAACCCAGTTCTCTTTTCTGTTGATTCATATGATGCGTTTTTAATCTCTATCTAATCTAGATCTGCAATCGCTTCACCTTTCAGGGAACACTTTGATGCAAATGTTGATTTTTTTTTTTTATATGTGTGTTGTTTGTTCGATCATCAGATACATATTTTTCCTCATTTCTAGTGTGATTTCTTTGATTAAAAACACAAGAGGGAGCGTGCTCAAGTCAAAACAAAGAAGCACTCAAATTTGTGAGTGTGCATCTCAATATTTGCTGGATCCTTATGTTGTCCGTATTCTTCATTGAAGCATCCTAGCAGGGTTGACTAGCATGGTTGACAGCTTTCAAGGCCATTGACGAAAAGGATCAAGTGTTTCAATCAAATAGGAAAACAATTGCGTTTATGTCCGCAGATTCATCATCTTCTTTAGTTGAGTGTTACTCTTTATCTTAAAGAAGACGTCATTTCCATGCTTCAATCAAATCATTAAAAAATAGATTTTAAAGCAATTTCCATGAGCTAAACACCCGAGATCTTGTTAGTCAAAACAAGCTCAAGTCGAAATTATTTGGAAATGTCATACAGGAAAATACTCATATTTTGGCAACTATTGTAATTTGTAGATTGTAAATATACAAATCCTTTACCTATTTCTTCAAATACTACAAAGGATAATTTATAAAGTTGGTGAAGTTTGTTTGAACTATGTAATTTCCCCTTGCTATAAGCTTTTACAATTGATTATGTTTTTGAGTTGGTTTACCTCTCGCATTTGATTGCAAAAATAGGGAAAATGATGAGAAAAGATATAATTAACATGCTGATCAGAAAAGATAACAATAGAGCAATTACGGCTTTCTGCCTCATGATGTAGATTTAAGTTATGTTTAGCACATTTGCTTAGATAGATTGCAGTTTTACATGACCACAACATTTTAAATCTATAAATCAAATATTCAATCCTGTTGACACAATGCCAAAAGCAATAAACATGAAAATTTGTTTGTGATAGAAAAGAACGATAAACATGAACTAATATCACATGAATGTCAACAATAAACTAAACATTTATTTTTCTCTAAGACATCACTTCAGATACGACTTACCCTTTTGAATTGGTAAGAAGTTTCTGTCCTTTTTATGAAAATGTTATTAGTTTGATAATTATGACCTCCATCCATTATTAATGCTCGCATAAATGCAAATGTTAAATTTTTGCTTGATTTACCGTTTACTTTATACTAGATCTTCTATAATATGTTCTACTGATTTGAAAATGATTGTGGAGGAGATTAAGGAGTTAGAGTTTGATATCCTTCCAAATACAGTACAATTTTGTGTGGCATTACTGGCCAAAAGGGCTATCACCAAATCTCAATGGGACGTCAAAGTTGATGCCTTGAAGAGTTTAAGAAGTTCTGAAGATGAAATTTTTGCATGCATTTTATAGACATCTTAAATTTATGCTACTATCTCCGGACAAACTAAAAGCTGTGACGTGTTTGGGACAAACTAAAAGAGTATATCAACACAAGTTTTTATTATTTGTGAAATAATATTAGATACTAGTAAGGAGATTCTCATGTGTTGGGTTCAATGTGACCTTTTATTTGTTTTAAATAAGAAAAATATTATTAACGGATAGCATATACAAGATGCATCAACCTAGCCACAGATGAACTACAAAACAATAGAACGAGAAGGCCTCGACTAAACTGCTACAACCCCCAAGCCAACTGATAGTGAAACGGACAAAAAAAGCTGAACATAACAGGGCTGCAAAAAAATAAAAACAGTATCGGAATGAACTGAAAACCCTATAGGGTAGCCGTGAAAACCCCAGCAAAACTGCAGCAGAAAATGCAAAAACAACAGCTGATCAAGAGCTGGAAAAAACAGCAACTGCAGAACCTTAATATAAAGGAAATCATCAAGATCCCAACAACACTTATAAGGACGGGGTTACCTTCAACCTCATTAAACTCCATCTGCAAGAAACCACCTTAATTTCATCAACGATCTCTAGTACCACCTTCAGAAAATTTTCAAAAATTCTCTTATTTCTAGTCTTCCAAAGCACCCAAATCATCACGTGCCAAATTAAGTAAACCCCCCCTCCCATTTTTTACGTTTCTAGCCTCCCCCACTAAAACACTCCAACAAACCACAAATTCTGAGGAATAATCTACATGAAATCAAGCCAACGAAAGACTTTTGCCCAAACCAAACACGCTACAACACAATGCAAAAAAAGGTGAAATGAATACTCATCATGACCTTTGGCAAAGAGGAAAATTGCTATAACTGTCCGGAAGCATCACATTACGATGCGCAAGATTTCCTGTTGTTTGGATACGATCAAAAGTAAGCTTCCAAGAAAAAGCAATATCTAGTTCAAAAGGATAGACAAAAATCAGAATTCAACACAATATCGAGATCTGTGACTCACCTGAATCATTTCATTCCGTCCTAAAATTAATAACTAACTAAAAGGTAGCTTTGATTAATAAGTGGCATGTTACTATTCTTTTGTACAATGTCTTAGTTCATCCAAAAAGATAACATTCAAAATATGTATCAAGCAATTACAAAGCCATTGTCAAAAAAAAGGAATCATAGAATTGTATGAGACTGATTTTGTGACAAATTTTGATCAAATATTTATGCATTCATTTTTTAAATATCATTTTACTCTAATTTGTTTTTTCTAATCCTTTCATCTGATGACAAATCCTGCCAAGGCCGGTCCCAAGCCCGGGTAAAATGGAGAGGGTTGTGTTAGGCCTCGACAGCCAACGTAAAACTTTGTCGAATCTCTATGACATGGACCAAATACGAAATAGTGTGAATGCTAGGTCGTTGCCCGGAAGCAACGCGCTGTATGGCTCGAGTACAGTGTCAAATGAGCAAGGGCCGCTGCATCGCCGCCTGGATGTAGTGAAAAATAAGCAAGGGTTCCCACATCTTCGTGAACGGGTGCGGGTAAAGAAGTTAGTTCATGAGAGTAGGATTCGTTTTGGAACTTGGAATATAGGTACTCTTACGGGTAAATCTATGGAAGTAGTAGACACTATGACTAGGAGGAGGATTAACTTTATGTGCCTACAAGAAACTAAGTGGGTGGGGAAAAAGGCGAGAGAATTAGATAGTTCAGGATTTAAGCTTTGGTACACGGGTGAAGTTAGATCGAGAAATGGGGTAGGCATCATTGTGGATAAGGAGTGGAAGAAAGATATTGTGGATGTTAAAAGGATAGGAGATCGGATTATAGCCTTAAAGTGTGTAGTGGAACAAGACACCTTTAACGTAATTAGCGCTTATGCACCTCAGGTAGGACTAGAAGAACACCTTAAAGTAAAGTTTTGGGAGGAGCTAGAAGGATTAATTCAGGATATTCCATTAGGAGAAAAGATTTTTCTAGGAGGGGATTTGAATGGGCATGTAGGGAGGGTTTCGAGAGGTTTCGAGGGCGTGCATGGGGGGTATGGTCTCGGGGAGGTAAATGCGGAGGGAAATTCCATCTTAGATTTTTCATCGGCTTTTGATCTTACAATAGCAAATACGTGTTTTAGGAAAAGAGAGGAGCATCTCATCACTTACAAGAGTGGGGCCTCTTGTTCTCAGATCGATTTCTTTCTCATTAGGAAAACAGACAGGAAGATCTGTTTAGACTGTAAAGTCATACCGGGAGAGGGCTTAACTACCCAACATAGAGTAATGGTGATGGATGTAAGGGTTAAGAGGAGGGCAAAGAGAAGAGACCGTAGCGGGGCTCCGCGAATCAAGTGGTGGCATTTAAAGGGTGACAAACAAAGGATATTCCAACACAAGATATTAGAGGGAGGTTTCAGGCAACCACATGGAAGCGCTAATGATATGTGGGAGAGGATGGCTCATGAGATTAAGAAGGTGGCAAAAGAGACATTGGGAGAATCTAGAGGTTTTGGACCTAGGGGTAAAGAATCTTGGTGGTGGAATGACAGTGTTCAGAGTAAAGTTCGGATCAAGAGAGATTGTTTTAGAGATTGGTCTAAGTGTAAAAATGCCGAAACTTGGGATAAATATAAGATAGCTAGGAAAGAGGCTAAGAAGGCGGTGAGCGATGCGAGAACTCAAGCATTTGAAGGATTATACCAATCTTTAGGTACCAAGGAGGGGGAGAAATCTATATACAAGCTTGCGAAGGGACGAGAACGAAAGACAAGAGACCTGGACCAAGTGAAGTGTATTAAGGATGAAGAGGGTATAGTTTTGGTGCAAGAGAGAGATATTAAGGATAGATGGAAGAAGTATTTCCACAACTTATTTAATGAAGGATATGAGATCTTACCAGACTCTAACAGGTTAGACATCAGAGAGGAGGACCGAAACTATAACTATTATCGCCGGATTCAGGAGCACGAGGTGAAAGAAGCGTTGAAAAGGATGAGTAATGGCAAGGCAGTTGGGCCGGACAACATACCTATTGAAGTGTGGAAAAGTCTTGGCGATAGAGGAATTGGGTGGCTCACAAAACTTTTCAACGAGATTATGAGGACGAAGAAAATGCCGGACGAGTGGAGAAGAAGCACCTTAATTCCAATCTATAAGAACAAGGGGGATATACAAGATTGCGCGAATTATAGGGGAATTAAGCTAATGAGTCATACCATGAAGTTATGGGAAAGGGTAATTGAGCGAAGACTAAGAAAAGAGACTCACGTTACGGATAACCAATTTGGTTTTATGCCTGGGAGGTCGACTATGGAAGCGATCTACTTACTTCGACGCGTGATGGAGCGATATCGGACGGATAAAAAAGACTTGCACTTAGTTTTCATTGATTTGGAGAAGGCGTATGATAGAGTACCTAGAGAGATTTTGTGGAAAGCCCTGGAGAAGAAAGGGGTGAGGATTGCCTATATTAGAGCTATCCAGGATATGTATGAGGGGGCTTCGACTAGTGTGAGGACGCAGGATGGGGATACCGGAGATTTTCCCATAACAATAGGACTGCACCAAGGGTCAACCCTAAGTCCTTATCTTTTTACTTTAGTTTTGGATGTACTGACGGAACACATCCAAGAGTTAGCACCGAGATGTATGCTTTTTGCAGATGATGTAGTCTTGCTTGGTGAGTCGAGGGAGGAGTTAAACGGGAGGCTAGAGACTTGGAGGCAAGCCTTAGAAGCGTACGGTTTCCGCCTGAGTAGAAACAAGACGGAATATATGGAATGTAACTTCAGTAAAAGGAGAAGTGGGTCTACCTTAGAGGTGAAAGTTGGAGATCATATCATACCCCAAGTTACACGGTTTAGATATCTTGGGTCCATAGTACAAAATGACGGAGAAATAGAAGCTGATGTACATCATCGTATTCAAGCTGGGTGGTTGAAATGGAGAAGAGCCTCAGGTGTTTTGTGCGATAAAAAAGTACCACTTAAGCTGAAAGGAAAGTTCTATCGGACAGCAGTCAGACCGGCAATGTTGTATGGTACGGAGTGTTGGGCGATTAAGAGTCAACACGAGAGTAAAGTAAGCGTAGCGGAGATGAGGATGTTGCGTTGGATGAGTGGTAAGACTAGACATGATAGGATTAGGAATGACATCATTAGAGAGAGAGTGGGGGTAGCACCTATAGTAGAAAAGTTGGTAGAAAATAGGCTTAGATGGTTTGGACATGTAGAGAGAAGGCCCGTAGACGCCGTGGTAAGAAGAGTAGATCAAATGGAGGAGAGTCAGGTTAAAAGAGGTAGAGGAAGACCTAAGAAAACTATTAGAGAAACCATTAGAAAAGATTTAGAGGTCAATGAGTTGGATCCAAATATGGTCTTTGATAGAACATTATGGCGGCATTTGATCCATGTAGCCGACCCCACTTAGTGGGATAAGGCGTTGTTGTTGTTGTTGTTGTTGTTGTTTCATCTGATGACAACTGAGAAAGGAATTAACTGTTCGTTCATATTTGTCGTCCCTTAGCACTAAGACTTAGAAATGGAACATGATTGTGGTTTGAAGTTTAATATTCCTCTTCTTAGGCAAGTCTAGTATTTCTCTATCATTCATTGCAATGAATTCAATGAACTAGTTTAATATCAATAAATATGCCGAAAGCCTCTTACAACAAGAGTTGATGTGGAAGGCAAATCAGATCTATCAAGAGCTGAGTGAAGGATGAGTTTGTGCGGAAAAATTCTCACCACAATTGATATGATTTTTGTGCATAAAAGTTGGAAGAAAAGTTAACTACATAGTGAATGACAAAATTTCATATCTTGAGATGGATTTTGTTCTTTATCTCATTGACGTCTTCTTGCTTTCTATTCTCTAACCCAATTTCAATGATTTCTATGTGCTACTATAAAAGACCATTCATCTGTCAATGACAAAGTTAAATAAGCCAATTTCTTAGATAGTATACCATCTATGAATGTTTCTATCTGCTATAACATTTCCAACATATTTTTACAAATAAAAGTTATTTTTAACAACAAAACAAATTATATTATTAAATCAATATGAGAGATGTACAAATAGTAACAAACCCATATGTCAGGTACAAGTACAAATGAATTAGTGCAAAAAAAAAATGATTTGAAAACGAGTCGTAGTACACCACCAAGAGGTGGATTTAATAGCATCTAAAATCCTGTACACCACCTAAACATCCAGAGGGTTGTGTATAAGATGAGAGTTATGCCTTTACAATGATTCTTGTTGCAAGAAAAGGAGGAGAAATAATAAATTAAAGTAATAATGAAATTAATACATCCAATGTCACGACCCAAAAACAATCATCGTGACCGGCGCACGAACTAGATCATTCTAGCCCGGCAAGCCTATTAATCAAACTTGACAACTATAATAAATAAATAAAAATTCCAATTTGAACTTTATTTAAAAATATTCACGGAAATTTCGACAGAGTTTCCCCTGTAATTTCAACATTTCCAAGATGTAAATCCTGTTTTAAAAACCTGTTCTATCTGCCAGAATCTTCAAATAACATCTTTATTTTCATACTGCTTGTACAACTCAAAATAAAACATTCTAGACATCCAAACACAAGTTTTAAAGACTTTATTTTCCATGTTATTCTTGCAAACTGTACAGCAAAACTAATCAACCACATTCATCATGTTCAAAGCTTGTTTGCCATATAAATGTCATACTCATAATTTAAATCATAAACATAATACTAATCATAAACATATATCCGATCTATCGTATTCTGATATAACTTATACTTTGACATACTTATCTGAGTATGTCTCTGATTCTTTTCCGATAACAACTAGTTTCGGCTAACTAAGCCGGGGTGCCATAACTAAAATTTCTCATTTCCAAATATTGGTAAAAATGCCCATGAACTATTGCTTCATAGCTAATTCATTCAAAACATAATTTTCATGTTAATATGCGTATGCTATGTTAGTATTCATGTTGGAGGGTCCTTGGAATTTTTCCTTGGTTCCATAATTTTATTTTTTGTTCTCTTTCAAATATTATTTGAATAATTCTTGATTTAAATTTTCATATCATTAATTGTACATTTCATTCGTTACTATGAGCCGTACCTCATAGGCTACATTATCTCTTCGTTGTAGCAAACGGAGTTTTCATATTCGTTACTATGACCCATACGTCATAGGCTACATTATCTCTTCGTTGTAGCAAACGGAGTTTTCATAAAATATCTATGAGCTTGTTACTCATAGGCTGCATTATCTCTTCGTTGCAGCAAACGGATATAGAATTCATCAATTTTCTCATTTTTATTTTTTTTTTCTTTCTTTCTTTCTTTCTTTTTCTATGAGCATATTACTCATTTCAATTTTTCTCATCATTTCCATTTTTTTTCTTCTGTGACTTTCTATAATTCACTGTGAGCATATTACTCATAGATTGCATTTCAATTTTTCTTTTAAATCAATTCTATAAGTATATATGCATCGATTGCGTTGTTAATTTCCCTCCAACGTTTATACTAACATCAACATACATATTAACATAAAAGATATTTTAGAATACACTAATAAGGATACCTAATTCAGAAATAATCATTCTACTATCTCATATTTATTATGTTTCAAATGTACCATTCATATGGCATGACAGTCATACTTGCACAATCGGCAAATAATCATAAAAATGATCTAATTATTCATATTATCTCACTAATCTAACAAAATCATAATTGATCCCATAATTCAAAATTGTCTCCAGACCTCAATACTGAACCGAAATTAGTGAAACTGGTACTAAAACGTCCGTAATTTCGTTAGCTAACCATAGCATTAAAAATCATTTGATTCCAGGTTACAGAGAGAAAGTTATTACTGTTCTAGTGGAGCCCTGTCCCAGAACCCGTAGCCAGTTTTTCCAGCAGAAATTCACAACTTCAAACACACTTTCTGAGCTCGTTCCTAATCCGAAACATACAAAATTTATATCCAGACTGAAGGGAATTAAGCGTAGAATCCAAAAACCCAACAATCATTCAATTCCAGGTTACACATCGAAATCTCTGACCAAAAATACCACATATATGCCATAAGAATTTTTGACCCAATCTCATAACATTCATGCATAATTACACTTCTATCCACCTAAACATGTATAATTAGTTTCAAAATCACTTATATAACAACTTAATTTCATAACTCAACCATTCTTCCCTAATATTTTCTTAAAATTCTAATTCTAATTCATTCCATTCTCTAACCACACACTTATAAAATCAAAATTTATTAAGTAACTCACCTCAAAACAAGCTTTCAATTGATACCACAACCTCCAATTTCACTCCTTGGTTCCTTGAAACCCTAACAATCCTACAAGCTCTAAACCCATTCTCCACTTCTTGTTTCAATCACCAATTTAAACCTCCATATTACCATTAACCTTACTTGCAAAGCTCAAGCCCAAGTTCAATTGCAAAAATCCAAATCAATGGAGAGGAGGAAGAGGTTTAGCCAAGGGAAATATAAGGGAGAATAATTTTTCAAAGCTTGAAATGTTAATTACTTCACACAAGGATCCCAAAGAAGTTCTTGTATGGAGTTTTTAGGCAAGTGGTTGTATGTGTGCAAGCTTGGATGAGCCAAAAATGGAGTTTTTGTGAGATATGGTGAGAAAGAAAACTCTCCACGTGAGGGAGAGAAGAGAAGAAGGGTCTAGAGTGGTGTAGAAACATGAAGAAAAGTGGTAGAAAATTTGACCTTTAGCCTTATTATTTTTTTTTATTTTTTTTATTTTTTTTAAAAATCTTGAGTGGCAAGATTACCAAAATACCCTTCAAGTGAAAAAGACATAATTATCCTCCGTTAATTCGTAACCATTTAATTTCTCAAGCCCGTTGGAATAATATTACGAGATACTTACCAAATATCGTCGATTTCTCAATAAATAATTAATCCTTTGAAAATTATTTCCGTTCCGACATGTAACTGATACGAAAATTTATTTAAAATTACGCGGGATATTACAATCTACCCCCCTTAAAGAAATTTCGTCCTCGAAATTTAAGGATTTACTTGCTAATAAGTACAAATAATTTCACCAACTTTCAACTTTAGATTCCAACATATGTCTGTTACGAACTGATTCTTTCTAACTGACTAATTTAAACTGTATAGGTACCAGCCACCACGCTTCCGCTGCGCCACTCTAATTTATTTCTTCACACCTTACATCATACTCCTTATACTGCGTCTTCTGTTAAGGTTTCATCCATCTCTCAGACATTTGTTCTAACTGTCATATACTAGTCTGAGTTGATCAGACTCAGCCAGACATGACATTTGGAATAAATATTTGGAACCCAATAGTCACACTACATCTTATTGAATTCCATTGACCAAAGGCACGATCTGAATCGACCTGCTCTGATACCAACTTTGTCACGACCCAAAAACAATCATCGTGACCGGCGCACGAACTAGATCATTCTAGCCCGGCAAGCCTATTAATCAAACTTGACAACTATAATAAATAAATAAAAATTCCAATTTGAACTTTATTTAAAAATATTCACGGAAATTTCGACAGAGTTTCCCCTGTAATTTCAACATTTCCAAGATGTAAATCCTGTTTTAAAAACCTGTTCTATCTGCCAGAATCTTCAAATAACATCTTTATTTTCATACTGCTTGTACAACTCAAAATAAAACATTCTAGACATCCAAACACAAGTTTTAAAGACTTTATTTTCCATGTTATTCTTGCAAACTGTACAGCAAAACTAATCAACCACATTCATCATGTTCAAAGCTTGTTTGCCATATAAATGTCATACTCATAATTTAAATCATAAACATAATACTAATCATAAACATATATCCGATCTATCGTATTCTGATATAACTTATACTTTGACATACTTATCTGAGTATGTCTCTGATTCTTTTCCGATAACAACTAGTTTCGGCTAACTAAGCCGGGGTGCCATAACTAAAATTTCTCATTTCCAAATATTGGTAAAAATGCCCATGAACTATTGCTTCATAGCTAATTCATTCAAAACATAATTTTCATGTTAATATGCGTATGCTATGTTAGTATTCATGTTGGAGGGTCCTTGGAATTTATCCTTGGTTCCATAATTTTATTTTTTGTTCTCTTTCAAATATTATTTGAATAATTCTTGATTTAAATTTTCATATCATTAATTGTACATTTCATTCGTTACTATGAGCCGTACCTCATAGGCTACATTATCTCTTCGTTGTAGCAAACGGAGTTTTCATATTCGTTACTATGACCCATACGTCATAGGCTACATTATCTCTTCGTTGTAGCAAACGGAGTTTTCATAAAATATCTATGAGCTTGTTACTCATAGGCTGCATTATCTCTTCGTTGCAGCAAACGGATATAGAATTCATCAATTTTCTCATTTTTTTTTTCTTTCTTTCTTTCTTTCTTTTTCTATGAGCATATTACTCATTTCAATTTTTCTCATCATTTCCATTTTTTTTTTCTGTGACTTTCTATAATTCACTGTGAGCATATTACTCATAGATTGCATTTCAATTTTTCTTTTAAATCAATTCTATAAGTATATATGCATCGATTGCGTTGTTAATTTCCCTCCAACGTTTATACTAACATCAACATACATATTAACATAAAAGATATTTTAGAATACACTAATAAGGATACCTAATTCAGAAATAATCATTCTACTATCTCATATTTATTATGTTTCAAATGTACCATTCATATGGCATGACAGTCATACTTGCACAATCGGCAAATAATCATAAAAATGATCTAATTATTCATATTATCTCACTAATCTAACAAAATCATAATTGATCCCATAATTCAAAATTGTCTCCAGACCTCAATACTGAACCGAAATTAGTGAAACTGGTACTAAAACGTCCGTAATTTCGTTAGCTAACCATAGCATTAAAAATCATTTGATTCCAGGTTACAGAGAGAAAGTTATTACTGTTCTAGTGGAGCCCTGTCCCAGAACCCGTAGCCAGTTTTTCCAGCAGAAATTCACAACTTCAAACACACTTTCTGAGCTCGTTCCTAATCCGAAACATACAAAATTTATATCCAGACTGAAGGGAATTAAGCGTAGAATCCAAAAACCCAACAATCATTCAATTCCAGGTTACACATCGAAATCTCTGACCAAAAATACCACATATATGCCATAAGAATTTTTGACCCAATCTCATAACATTCATGCATAATTACACTTCTATCCACCTAAACATGTATAATTAGTTTCAAAATCACTTATATAACAACTTAATTTCATAACTCAACCATTCTTCCCTAATATTTTCTTAAAATTCTAATTCTAATTCATTCCATTCTCTAACCACACACTTATAAAATCAAAATTTATTAAGTAACTCACCTCAAAACAAGCTTTCAATTGATACCACAACCTCCAATTTCACTCCTTGGTTCCTTGAAACCCTAACAATCCTACAAGCTCTAAACCCATTCTCCACTTCTTGTTTCAATCACCAATTTAAACCTCCATATTACCATTAACCTTACTTGCAAAGCTCAAGCCCAAGTTCAATTGCAAAAATCCAAATCAATGGAGAGGAGGAAGAGGTTTAGCCAAGGGAAATATAAGGGAGAATAATTTTTCAAAGCTTGAAATGTTAATTACTTCACACAAGGATCCCAAAGAAGTTCTTGTATGGAGTTTTTAGGCAAGTGGTTGTATGTGTGCAAGCTTGGATGAGCCAAAAATGGAGTTTTTGTGAGATATGGTGAGAAAGAAAACTCTCCACGTGAGGGAGAGAAGAGAAGAAGGGTCTAGAGTGGTGTAGAAACATGAAGAAAAGTGGTAGAAAATTTGACCTTTAGCCTTATTATTTTTTTTTATTTTTTTTATTTTTTTTAAAAATCTTGAGTGGCAAGATTACCAAAATACCCTTCAAGTGAAAAAGACATAATTATCCTCCGTTAATTCGTAACCATTTAATTTCTCAAGCCCGTTGGAATAATATTACGAGATACTTACCAAATATCGTCGATTTCTCAATAAATAATTAATCCTTTGAAAATTATTTCCGTTCCGACATGTAACTGATACGAAAATTTATTTAAAATTACGCGGGATATTACATCCAACCATACTAAGGTTATAGAAAGGGTAACGAAAATATGATTAATGAATGAAATAATGTGCTAAAATAGGTCTCAACTTCATAAAGAAGAGGGTGGATGTATTAATATGCCATACTTGAAAGATAAGGTTTGATTTTTTTTTTTTATTTGGCTAAAAAAAAAAAAATAGTGTTGTTAGTGTAACCTCGTTTCAGTAAGAGTTGTTTGGATTAATGGGGTGGCGTGGTCAATTGTGAAAGAGGCAATGTTGATATTTCTTTTGATAGAAATTTTCTAAATGGTCACTAAACCTCTTTTGTAACCACCTCACACACTTTCATTCTTTCTCTGGATGGTTTTCCACCTTTTTCATAGTAAAGTTAATTGAATTCAAATAGACACATATATTTTGAAGTAATTTATTTAACTATATTATGTTACAATGTTGTAGATATAAAGTTTCCATCGTTACTTATCGTTTATTGATCTCCATCGATCTGAACTCTAACTACTTTTTTTAAGGGGTTCAAATGAAGTTTCTCACGTTCCAGCTAAAGAGACTACATCTCTAGTTAGATTCTAAATTATAGTTTAAATGATATAAAAACATTTGTCAAAAAAAAAAATATAATTATTAAATATAAACATATTTTACATTCCAAAAATATGAATATTATTAGATATATTATTTATATATTAATTAAATTATTTGTTAAGAAAATAATAAACACCAATGCTTTCTGTCAAAAAAAAAAACTTTAAAGAAAAATAAAAAAATTCTTTTACCACCCTCTTGGTTAGTCAAAACAAGCTCAAGTCGAAACAAGTAGCCGTCGGATTTGTAAGTGTGCATCTCAATATATGTTAGCTCCGTATGTTGTCTGTATTTGTCATTTAAATTGTGAATATTAGTTAATAGTTTTTGGGATATGACAGTAATAAAAGTGTTTAATATGAAAAAGAAGAAAATGTTATCATGATAAAAAAAAGTGTATCTAAAATAGTATATGAATAGATCTGTTGTTTTGAATTATTTTTTTTTAATTTACTTTTTTTTCTTCTTCAGTAAGCTATGTTCTATTGATGACGAAATCAATTAAGATCATCATTTCTCGATCCTTTGCCAAGCACAACCGTGGGAACTTCATCGCGTCAACAAGACAAACATATTCTTTTAGCGTGGTCGACAATTGATGATGGCTACCAAGCGCAGCTATGTATTGTTGACGAAATCAAACAAGATCACCAATTTCTGATCCATTGCCAAGCACAACAGCGTCAACTTCATGGCGTTAACAAGACAACAAAGATTCTTTTAGCATATATGGTTGACAGTTGAGGATGGCGACCAAGTGTACTTCAGACAAGTGGTTTATTTGCAAGTGTCATATAGGAAAATACTTATAATTTGGCAACTATTGTAATTTGTAGATTGTAAATATACAAATCCTTTACTCTATGCTTTGACCTTCAATTGATTGAAAAAATAGAAAAAATGATGCGAAAAGATATAACATGCTGATCAGAAAAGATGTAACATCCCGCTCGTCTGCTAATGGAAAGTTATCTGACAAACGTATCAGAGGACTAAGAGTCATAGAAAACAAGTATGGTGAGGAATGTTATGTACGATGGAGGATATTATTAAGTGATATTAGTAAAGTATGGACTTATGTATCAGAGTCAAGCTAAACACGTTTAAGGCGAGGGCGATTTGGTACTTTCACGCAAAAGGGGTATTTAAGTGGATTTGGCCCAAAATTATTTATTATCAATTGTTCTTTCTCTCTCTAGGTTTTCTTTGAGAATTTTTCTCCTCCTTCTCTCTAAATCCCACGCCACCTCCTTCTTCCTCTCTTCCACAATTCTTCTCAAAACTTCTCCCAAATCAAGAGAACATGTTGTATAAGCTTTCCTCAAGATTTTGTGGTGCTTGGAAGCTTGGGTTGAGATGTTATCACTACTCCTCCTTCCCACTAAGAGAATCTCAAGAAGTTATGGTTTTGGATTGAATTGGAAGGGGAAGCATAAGATTGTGCATGAGATGATTCCTTCATGCTCAAGGAGGATGATTTGAGGTTGGGGTGATGATCTAAGGTTATGGATGTTGAAGAATCAAGGCCAAGAGCTAGGATGGGAGATTGCTTGAGCTAGAGGCTTGGAGCTATCACAATAACTTGTCTAGGTGAGTTCTATAGATAGAGTAACCTACCTTTGGGTTGGATATTCATGTTTTATGCTAGTTTAACTTCTATGACATTTTATTGAACCTAAAGCTATGCCTTGTGATACATGATAAATTGCCATGGAACTTGATCTTATACATGTTTTTGTAAGCTATTTTGAGTACATAAACTTGTTAACAATGTTTGGAATGAGTTGGTACATTTAGGATATCAAAAATTGGAGTTTTGGGTCGAAAATGCCACGAACCCGCAGCCGAAACACGCAGGTTCGCAGCGCTGCGCCTGAACAAGGGCGCTAGGCGCCCAAAGTCAGAGAGGCCAGCGCTAGGCGCCCACTCTCTGGCGCCAGGCGCCCCTGACAGGGCAACTTTTATGTTGTTTTGTGCTCGGGTGCTTGGGGCCAGTCGTGTGGGGGTCCGATGCGATCGTGTTGACGTATATTTTTACTGTTTTCACTTATTTTACAACTGGAACCATCTTGACTTGGTTAAAACTTTGAATTTCTAAATGGTTTGTTACTTGGGTTATGGCATTTTGGGTCCTCGGAATTAATAGAAAAATGTACCGATCATTCATAGAACTTGAACCGATAATCATGGCAATTAAACATGGGTCACAAAGATAACTCAAGGGAGTTAAGCTTGATGGGGTAGTAATGAACTAAGGAAGGGAATGTATGTAGAGCCTCGGCTTAGCTAGTCGAGAACTAGTATGTTTAGCAAGGATCCTTAGGAAGATAAGACGCGAAGTGTATTCTCTTCGCATATGATTTAGTATGCCTTAGTAAGTATGTGAGCCGTGGATTGACTAGCTGATCTATCCACCATGATTAGGCATGTTTATGAACAAGTATAGATTACCGATAATCGGATCGATCAAGGTTCCAAGGTAAACATGTATGTATGATTATGTTTAACGTATATGCACGACAAGACCATGATTAATATGTGTAGGTGACATGTCTCTTGCTATCCACATCAGGGGGATACAAGGGGTTCTCATAATGAGAACGATTCAAGCGGTAAGGGACCCACATGTCACTGAGTTAACAAGACGTAGGTGCTCGTGTCTCTTGTTATCCACGCCAGGGGGATACGGGAGGTTCTCGACCTAAGGGGAACGGTTTAAGCCGCAAGGGACCCGCACGACACCGAGGGAGTCCGATGTACATACATCGGTCATGTATGGGATTGATTTCGGGGTTACTCCACCCGGGACTATCCGTAAAATGAATCAAGATAATGTTTGTGTGTTCAACGCTAACCTAATGAATGAACTTAGATACGTTTATGCATGACATGAATACGATTATGTTCCTCATGATTATGATTATGTTATGATATGCTAGAATGGTTCCATGCACGAATGGGTTCTAGAACAAGGGCACTAGATGCTATGAAACAAGTATAAGACATGGAATAGAGTAAGTAAAGATTATGATACCGATGACGATCTTAGGTTCCCCTAATCGTCCGGTTTAGACTCGTGTCATGATATGTTATGTTAGGCCTCGATATGTAGAGCATATTCTTGGCATTGCGGTCCTAGATTCCCCCTTGGCCGCCATGACACGTATAGGAAGTGAAGCCTATAACGAGTGAGATAAGACTATGACGGCCCTAGTATGCACTACCGTCTAAGTATGCATGTCCCCACACACGTATAATCAACCGTCAGGTTGTAATGTAGACATGTGGTGACCGTAGGTTTCCCCTTGAGGTTGCCTATAGCCTAGGATTTAGGGGAACTCATTGAGACATTATGTCTCATCCCAATCCTTATTTGTTTCAGATAAGCAGGATGTTTATGCATGTTCGGAGCCGGATGGATATTACTTCAAGGGTTCGTTCGTAAAGCTGCAGGACATTATGGACATCAAGGATGTATTTTTATGTATGGATGAGTTGTGTTGTATTATTACTTATACGAACGTAACTTGATGTAAATATTATTCATTCGAAGTTTTTAATTGTTGTCTATTTTAATGTATCCAGTACTAATACTAACACACGTGCCAGACTTTCTAGATACGTCTGGTATGGGTGTTACAATTGGTATCAGAGCAGGTCGATTCAGACCGTGCCTTGGGTCATTAAATTACAACTAAGGTAGTGGGACCATTGGGTTCCGGGTAGATGTTCTAATTGTTGTTGTTAGTTGAGCCTGATCAACTCAATTTAACATTCAACGATTAGAATGGATGCCTGAGAGCTGAATAGGACCCAGGAGGAACGAAGTATATGATGAAGAAGTTTGACCGTGCCAAAAGGTGGCCGGTGAACTAATCAAGTGGAAGTGTGAATCCTCCGGGAATGGAAGGTATGTTAAGAAGGAACGTTCCAACAATGTCAGGTAAGAGGATAGTGATACTTCATGTACCCGTAAGTGAAGAAGTTGGATAAATATATATCTAGGCATGACCGAAGTTTTGGTAAGATATGTTGGAACGGATTTATGATATTCTGGAATGCCAGTGCAAGGTTACAATATAGTTAGTAGTCGACATATGTTGACGGAGTCAGTGGACTCTCAGGATAGCAATATGAGAATGAAGTTAAGAATTTAAGAGAAAGTTTTATGTTATCAGGGGTAAAGCATTGATTTCCGACGTGCCAAGAATTGTATCGAAAAAAAAAAAGGGGTTGATGTTGCCATGTATATGTTATAGAATATTTCATGATAATAGGAGTGAATGATGTGCATTGTATACTTGAGAAAAGAATTTTATGCAATAAATGTTTTCTGAAAAATAGAGTTGGAGAAGCTCACCAATAGCAAGCCTAGGACGAAACTTTCCGTTTTTATGAAATCTTCCATTTCGTTCCTATGGTTTGCAATGACTATTGGGGAGATGTCTTCACCATAATCTTTTATGAGACGAAAAATCTTTTATGACATCAAGTAACGAATGCATAACATATCCTAAGATTTCTAAGGAAAGGACATGGGCAACCATCGATGAAATCGATACGGTTTAAGGTAGCTTGGAAGTTAAAGCGGTGCAAAGTTAAGAGAAATCACAGGGTTCTCGGATTATGTGGAATTATGACGTATCTCTCGAACCTATATTTTGCTTAATTGACTTGCTAAGGCTCATTATGAAGTTGAACTATAAAGTTTAAAGGATTTTAAAAAGATTTACGCGTATGGGTGATTGAAGTTGACTTTTGAAAATTCACGAGATTATATAGGAACCGGTTTGCTACGACACTCGTAGAGCGAGCTAGACTCATTAGAATCTAGAATTGATGACACGTATATGTTATCAACTCGTTCTATGAATTCAGAGCAACGGCCGGGGCCAAAAACTCAATATATTTATAAAGTAGAAAATTATCAACGTCAATGACCTGTGCGCTAGTTTACGTAGTTTTCTTTAAAGGAAAAATCAACGAGCAAGCATTGGTATGATTAAGCAAAATGTAGTATGCGAAGATACGAAGGTACCAGGCTAGAGGTTTAAGAAAAATATGTTCAAGTGTTAGAGGAGTTGTTAAAGGAATTCGAGTTTCCTCGGGAACAAGTTCAAGTGTGATATGTATGGTAAATGCAACCAGCAAGAACGTAAGGTTTACCCCCCAAGTCAAATAATATGAGCATAGGATAAAATATCATGAGTTCTGAATTTACAGGACAAGAGTAAGGTTGTGATAAGCATGAATTGAAGTCTCAATTGCTCTAACGGGTTATAGTCTCAATTGCTCTAACGGGTTATAGTATTCGTTTAAAACAACCGGTGGGAATCAGAGTAGCGCCATGGAAGTAATTGTTAATCACGAAACATGGTGAACTTAGTATGTATGAATCTTCGTGAAGAATGTTCGGTTGGTAAGGCAAGTTTAGCAGAAGCATCATAAGACAAGTGAGGAGTTCTTGGTGTGATAAGTAAGTATGGATGTTTACATAAATATCATTGGCTAAGGTAAAAGTTTTAGGTATGTGTCATCACCTAAGTAAGATGATAATGGAAAGTATATAAGGTTCAGAAGGTTTCCTCTTGTGATTCATATAATGATCATAGCATCAAGAATGAAGACCGGTTTCAGGAAAATGTATTAATGCTCAAGCGATAACCGTATGAGATGATAAGGTGAATCAAGTTATGTGTTCCTGAAGAAGGGGAACAGGTTACCGTCAAGTGGGTCAAGGCTCGTCTATGGTTTATGTTATGCAGTAATACGTGTCTGAACTACGTATAACAGTTAAGAAGGTAAGAATCCACCTTCGGAGTTAAGTATGTTATCATGAAAGGAGATGCAACTTTCGAGTTGTGCAATGAGAATCATACTTTTGTATGCGATACTTGTTGAGTGAAAACGATACTTGTTAAAATATGTTAAGTCATGATTTTTAAGGCTTTTAAAAGTTAAGATTGGTATTATGGAACTTGGGAACAATACTTTATTTAAACTCATGGAATTTTACATTTTCAAAACTGATAAGATACGTCGTAAGTAAACTCACTTAAGGCGTACAAACTTCAGGACCAACTTGTTATGGACAAGTTTGGGGCGAGTTGTTAAAATCTTTTTTTTTCAAGATATAGAAACTCGTCCGGTGGTTCTGCGGTACTATTACAAATTCAGTTTTGGAAATGATAATATTTTCAGTCATGTATATATTCGTTCCAAGAACCCGAATATCAAAGTTTAAGAAAATTTCTTTAAGCAAGATGCTAGAACACGTATCGTTATCATTTAACAAGTAGTGGCAATTCAAAGTATGCACAAGTTATGGAACAACAATGTCCGTATGAAGCCAATATCCTATGGGATACAAGGAAATGTGTTAAGAATGTATGATGTATGTGCAAGTAAAATTTCTAGAAAGTTTCAAGAACATGTTAACCACAATGTTGGTTATTAGATTGTCAGACGAAGTAACAATTTGATTTCACATTCTCATGTCAAGTTATGTAAGTACCCATTAATTCAGGTGCAAAGAAATCTCATGAAGTTGGAATATTTCTTAAGACTCGGAAAGATATAAGAGATTCGTGGAATTGACTATATGAGTAATGTATGTAAGAGGCATAAGTCGCAAAGTGCGGTAAGAAGGATTAGGAATGTATGAAAAGATGTTTTAATGTTGCACATAGGAACTGCAGGACAAACCTGGTTTTCGGTAGGATTACAGTTAAAAAGGCAAATCCTGAGTGTTCATGATTATGATAAGGTAACGTTACGAAAAGGTATATGTTAAGCGGGTAAGATCCGAGACCGAGATAATAAGTTTATGTGTAGCAAGGTAAGTTCTGAACCATGATATACTAAGAAAACTCTAAGTTTGAGTGATATTAAGGCGAAGAAGGCTATGCTCAGTTGCATGTGGGTTAAGAAACAAGATGAGGACATGATATGACGAACCCTTTGAGTGTGTATGAATCGAAATGTTTGGCTCGGACCAAAGATAGTAAGTTTTTGTCAAGATGATTGGTAGTCGATCTCTAAATTTCGAGGACGAAATTTCTTTAAGGGGGATAGAGTGTAACATCCCGCTCGTCTGCTAATGGAAAGTTATCTGACAAACGTATCAGAGGACTAAGAGTCATAGAAAACAAGTATGGTGAGGAATGTTATGTACGATGGAGGATATTATTAAGTGATATTAGTAAAGTATGGACTTATGTATCAGAGTCAAGCTAAACACGTTTAAGGCGAGGGCGATTTGGTACTTTCACGCAAAAGGGGTATTTAAGTGGATTTGGTCCAAAATTATTCATTATCAATTGTTCTTTCTCTCTCTAGGTTTTCTTTGAGAATTTTTCTCCTCCTTCTCTCTAAATCCCACGCCACCTCCTTCTTCCTCTCTTCCACAATTCTTCTCAAAACTTCTCCCAAATCAAGAGAACATGTTGTATAAGCTTTCCTCAAGATTTTGTGGTGCTTGGAAGCTTGGGTTGAGATGTTATCACTACTCCTCCTTCCCACTAAGAGAATCTCAAGAAGTTATGGTTTTGGATTGAATTGGAAGGGGAAGCATAAGATTGTGCATGAGATGATTCCTTCATGCTCAAGGAGGATGATTTGAGGTTGGGGTGATGATCTAAGGTTATGGATGTTGAAGAATCAAGGCCAAGAGCTAGGATGGGAGATTGCTTGAGCTAGAGGCTTGGAGCTATCACAATAACTTGTCTAGGTGAGTTCTATAGATAGAGTAACCTACCTTTGGGTTGGATATTCATGTTTTATGCTAGTTTAACTTCTATGACATTTTATTGAACCTAAAGCTATGCCTTGTGATACATGATAAATTGCCATGGAACTTGATCTTATACATGTTTTTGTAAGCTATTTTGAGTACATAAACTTGTTAACAATGTTTGGAATGAGTTGGTACATTTAGGAGATCAAAAATTGGAGTTTTGGGTCGAAAATGCCACGAACCCGCAGCCGAAACACGCAGGTTCGCAGCGCTGCGCCTGAACAAGGGCGCTAGGCGCCCAAAGTCAGAGAGGCCAGCGCTAGGCGCCCACTCTCTGGCGCCAGGCGCCCCTGACAGGGCAACTTTTATGTTGTTTTGTGCTCGGGTGCTTGGGGCCAGTCGTGTGGGGGTCCGATGCGATCGTGTTGACGTATATTTTTACTGTTTTCACTTATTTTACAACTGGAACCATCTTGACTTGGTTAAAAATTTGAATTTCTAAATGGTTTGTTACTTGGGTTATGGCATTTTGGGTCCTCGGAATTAATAGAAAAATGTACCGATCATTCATAGAACTTGAACCGATAATCATGGCAATTAAACATGGGTCACAAAGATAACTCAAGGGAGTTAAGCTTGATGGGGTAGTAATGAACTAAGGAAGGGAATGTATGTAGAGCCTCGGCTTAGCTAGTCGAGAACTAGTATGTTTAGCAAGGATCCTTAGGAAGATAAGACGCGAAGTGTATTCTCTTCGCATATGATTTAGTATGCCTTAGTAAGTATGTGAGCCGTGGATTGACTAGCTGATCTATCCACCATGATTAGGCATGTTTATGAACAAGTATAGATTACCGATAATCGGATCGATCAAGGTTCCAAGGTAAACATGTATGTATGATTATGTTTAACGTATATGCACGACAAGACCATGATTAATATGTGTAGGTGACATGTCTCTTGCTATCCACATCAGGGGGATACAAGGGGTTCTCATAATGAGAACGATTCAAGCCGTAAGGGACCCGCATGTCACTGAGTTAACAAGACGTAGGTGCTCGTGTCTCTTGTTATCCACGCTAGGGGGATACGGGAGGTTCTCGACCTAAGGGGAACAGTTTAAGCCGCAAGGGACCCGCACGACATCGAGGGAGTCCGATGTACGTACATCGGTCATGTATGGGATTGATTTCGGGGTTACTCCACCCGGGACTATCCGTAAAATGAATCAAGATAATGTTTGTGTGTTCAACGCTAACCTAATGAATGAACTTAGATACGTTTATGCATGACATGAATACGATTATGTTCCTCATGATTATGATTATGTTATGATATGCTAGAATGGTTCCATGCACGAATGGGTTCTAGAACAAGGGCACTAGATGCTATGAAACAAGTATAAGACATGGAATAGAGTAAGTAAAGATTATGATACCGATGACGATCTTAGGTTCCCCTAATCGTCCGGTTTAGACTCGTGTCATGATATGTTATGTTAGGCCTCGATATGTAGAGCATATTCTTGGCATTGCGGTCCTAGATTCCCCTTTGGCCGCCATGACACGTATAGGAAGTGAAGCCTATAACGAGTGAGATAAGACTATGACGGCCCTAGTATGCACTACCGTCTAAGTATGCATGTCCCCACACACGTATAATCAACCGTCAGGTTGTAATGTAGACACGTGGTGACCGTAGGTTTCCCCTTGAGGTTGCCTATAGCCTAGGATTTAGGGGAACTCACTGAGACATTATGTCTCATCCCAATCCTTATTTGTTTCAGATAAGCAGGATGTTTATGCATGTTCGGAGCCGGATGGATATTACTTCAAGGGTTCGTTCGTAAAGCTGCAGGACATTATGGACATCAAGGATGTATTTTTATGTATGGATGAGTTGTGTTGTATTATTACTTATACGAACGTAACTTGATGTAAATATTATTCATTCGAAGTTTTTAATTGTTGTATATTTTAATGTATCCAGTACTAATACGAACACACGTGCCAGACTTTCTAGATACGTCTGGTATGGGTGTTACAAAAGATAACAATAGATCAATTACGGCTTTCTGGCTCATGATGTAGATTTAAGTTATGTTTAGCACATTTTCTTAGATAGACTGCTGTTTTATATGACCACAACATTTTGCATATATAAATCTAATACTAAACCATGTTGACATAGTGCCAAAAGCAATTAAAAAGAATTTTTTTTAGTGATAAAACATGAACTATCACATGAATGCCAACATTAAACTGAACATTGTTTTTCTCTAAAACATCCCTTTAAATACGACTTATACCCTGCTTTTGAATTGGTGAAATGTTTCTGTCCTTTTGATGAAAATGTTATTACTTCGATAATTATGACTTACATCCATTAGTGATGCTCGCATAAAACCAAATGTTAAATTTTTGCTTGATTTGTATTAGATCTTTTATACTATGTTCTACTGATTTAAAAATCATTGTGCAGTAGATTAAAGAGTTAGAGTTTGATATTCTTCCAATGGGACGCCAAAGTTGATGCCTTGAAGAGTATGAGATGTTCTGAAGATGAAATTTTCGCATGCATGTTAAAGACAGCCTAAGTTTATGCTACGGTCTCCGGACAAACTAAATGCCTTTCATATAAAGGTTCATATCTTCATGTGGGGAAAATATAAATGGTAAAAGTGTGTTTTCCCACACTTTGGAAATTCGCACCCTCCGTCTGGATATGGGGTGAGTCATCTGAGTCTACTTCTCCTACTCCGTCATCTTGTATTCCCATCTTCTCTGAAGGGTGTGCTAGAGGGATGACAAATGTTTTCCTTATTCTCCATCCATCTTCTTGCACCGTTGATTAGTATTAGATATCTAATATTTTGTTGTAATAAGTGTTATGTTAATGAAAATGTATTATGAGTTCTTGATCAAATAATAAAATTTGTTTAATTCTTGCCGATTTATATTATGTCTCTTTAAATTGTCATTTTAATTTTTGCAATTTTAATAATTTATGTTATTGTAATTGAAAAACTAGTTAAACACAATTCAATTTTTATAATCCTAATACAATCAAATATGCTTCGGGTTATAAACACCAAATGAGATAAAATGGTCAAATTGGAGGGCGCATGAAAAGTAAGTAGGGTGGAAAAAGAAATAAAAAAAAAACCTTATTTATTTTACAAATCTCGTTTATAAGTGGCCCATCAATTCTTTCTCAATTTGCTATAAATACATAAATTGTGTCTCTTGGATTTAGGGTTTCAAATTACAAAACACACTGGCGGCCGCAGCATTGCTCCATGAGTTTGTTTTAACATAGTTCCTTTGTTCCATTGTTTTAACAACAGGTATATTCCACATGAGTTTATTTTAACGTTGTTCCTTTGTTTTAACAATATGTATATGCCTTTTTATTTATGATTCCACAATCCAGTTCTCTGTTGATTCATATGTTGCATTTTTTTTTATTCTCTTCCTAGTCTAGATCTACAATCTATCCATCTTGTAGGGAACACTGTAATGAGCAACATGTTGAAGATTATTTTTATTCCTTCGTCGTCATCATCTACCATGTGTGTTGTTTGGTCGATCACAAGATACATGTTTTCTATCATATCAACAAGTGTTATTTCTTTGATTAAAAACACAAGAGGGCACATGTTCAAGTCAACGGGGATACAAATTCATCATCTTCTAGTTGGGCATTTCTCTTTATCCAGAAAAAGACTTCATTTCCATCCTACAATAAAATCATCTTGTAAGTGCATCTCAATATATGTTAGCTCCTTATGCTGTCTGTATCTGTCATTGAAATATATGATCATGCTAATAAAGTGTATCTATATAGTATATGGATAGATCTCTTGTTTTGATTTTTTTTTTTTTTAATTTACTATTTTTTTAGTAAGCTATGTTTTATTAATGACGGAGGAATCAAACAAGATCATTAATTTTCCATCCTTTGCCAACCAGGATATGGAATATGCAGTAATTTTTAATTTGTGTATGTGGCTATATAATTTAATGTTTTTTGATTAATTAATAATTTTGCGTTTCTTGTCAATTAGGCCAAGAAGCTTGGAAGGGAGCCATTTATAAATGAGCTCTATAAGAAAACACATGCATACAGTTCTGGCCCGTATGTCGACGATGGCCTACCCAGTTGGCAGGGCTGAGAAAGCCAGAACAGTAGAAACTTCATCGCGTTAGCAAGACCGAAAAGATTCTTTTAGCATGGTTGACATTTGATGTTGACGACGACCAAGTGCAGCTATATATTGACGACGGAACCAAACAAGATCAGCAATTTCTGATCTTTTGCCAAGCACAACAGTGGGAACTCCATCGCATCAACAAGACAACAGAGATGCTACATATTATTGTATATGTACTTCAGACAAGTCTTTCAAAAAAATGCACTTCTTGATGCTAATACAGTTTGGATTGTTGGGTTTATTTGGAAATGTCATACAGGAAAATACTCATAATTTGGCAACTATTGTAATTTGTAGATTGTAAATATACAAATCCTTGACCTATTTCTTATTACAAATAATAATTATGAAGTTGGTGAATTTTGTTTGAACTATATAATTGTCCTCTACTCTATGCTTTTACCAACAATTGATAATGTTTGAGTTGGTTTACCTCTCTTAACGAGAAAAAGTGTATTTATAAAGCATTTGAATTGCTAAGAAGTTTCTGTCCTTTTGATGAAAATGTTATTACTTCGATAATTATGACTTGCATCCATTAGTGATGCTCACATAACACCAAATGTTAAATTTTTGCTTGATTTGTTACTAAACCTTCTAGCATTTACCGTTTACTTTATGACTTGAAAATGAGTGTGGAGGTAATTAAATAGTTAAAGTTGCATACAATACAATTTTTGTGTGATATTACCTGCCAAAAGGGCTATCACCAAATCCCAATGGGGCGCCAAAGTTGATGCCTTGATGAGTTTGAGATGTTCTGAAGTTGAAATTTTTGTCCATTAGTAGGAATAGGATCCATGTCGAGACATTGCATCCTGGATTTTATACCCGTGACAATATTGTTTAAATTGTTGCTATCCATCACATCATAGCTTTCAAGCCCTGGCTGTCCAAATGTATCAACCATTACATTATGCATTTTCAAGACATCCTAACTTTATACTACGGTCTCCGGACAAACTAAATACGGTGATATGTTTGGGATCCTTTATTGCACTTGGCAGCAATTGATATTTTCGGATTAAAAATAGGTTAATTCCAAGAGCATTTGTTGTACAATATCTTCTTTCTGAAGGTCAGATGAAGGACGATGTTAGCCTAGCTACACCTTTTTATTTGTCTGATGAGTTATTCCTGCAAAAGTATGTGAAACGTTTTGAAGATAAATCATCATAGCTATTAAAGCTATATCAGGGAGGAAGATGCTAGCATATGCTTGGGTAAGTTCTCATGTGTTGAATGTTGAAATAATATTATGATCTGTCTTAACTAGTGGTGGGATATGATATGATCTTTTATTTATTCTCATGTGTTGAGTTCAATGTGACCTTTTATTTGTTTTGAATCAGCAAAATATTATTAACGGATAGCATGTACAAGACACATAGAGCTAGCCACTGATGAAATGCAAAATAATGGACAACAAGGCCTCTACTAAACTGCTACAGCCCCAGGCCAACTGATACCGAAACAGACAAACACAGAAGCAACATAATAGGGCTGAAACAGTTGCAGAACAAGACCACCAGAGCTGCAAAAAAATAAGTATCGGAACAAACTAGAAACCCTAGGACAGCCGTGAATACCTCATCAAAACTACAGCAGAAAATGCAAAAACAACACTTGATCGGAAAAAACACTTAAGGAATCCATCGTGATCCCGGCAACACTTAAAAAACAAGGACGGGTTATTTCATCAATGATCTCTAGCCCCATCTTAGGATAATTTTCAATAATTTTCTCATTTCTAGTCTTCAATGCACCCAAATCGTCACGTGCCAAATTAAGTAAAAACGTCGGATAATTTTCAAAAATTCTCTCATTTCCAGTCTCCGAATTTTTCTGTTTCTATCCCGCCCACTAAAACACTACAACAAAACACACAGATTTTGAGGAATAATCTACGTGAAATCAAGTCAAGGAAAGACTTTCGCCCAAACCAAACACGCTACAACACAATGCCAAAAAATGTGAAATGAATACTCCTCATGGCCTTTGGCAAAGCGGAAAATCGCTAGAACTGTCCGGAAGCATCACATTATGGTGCGCAAGATTTCCTTTTGTTCGGATACGTTCAAAAGTATACTTCCAAAAAAAAACAATCTCATCTGAAGCATTTTGTTCTGTGCTGAAGTTAATAACTAACTAAAAGGTAGCTTTGATTAATAAGTGGCATGTTACTATACTTTTGTACAATGTCTTAGTTCAACCATAAAGATAACATTCAGAATATGTATAAAGCAATTAGAAAGCCATCGCAAAAAAAAAGAAAGAATAATAGAATTGTATTATACTGATTTTGTGACTGATTTGGATAAAATATTTAATGATAGTATATCTAGCTACCGTCCAATTGTTTTGATTTTACTCCTTACACATATGATTTTTTCCACTTGTTTTTTTCTAAACTTTCGAGGTTCTTATTTCATCTGATTTAATGTTTAATGCAAAAAGGGTTTTGACCGCATCTTCACCTATAACAAAGATCTTATTCTACTTCCAAAAAACGAAAACTTATTCTATTTTGTCTTTTAAAAATGTGGCCTAAATTAAATCTAATCAATTGCATAGCAGATATTTATGCATTCTATTTCTAAATATCTTCCAAGGAAAGCCTTTTCAACTCATTCTATGTTGTAATTGAGTTTTATGGGAGAGACTATAGCAATGCTCTGGCTCTATCTCTTAGGGAGAATGGAAAGATTCGAAGTCGAATGGCTTCCGGGTCTACTCCGTTACACTTGAGAGTAATAGCAAATTGTATGTTCATTAACAGGTAGTTCGGGTTCTCCGTCGGGTTTCTAGAGAATTGGTTATGCTTCAAGATTCAAGCGGAGAGGGTTTCAATTAAAAAAATGTTCGCTGCAATTGTAGGACGAACAATACTCGTATGATGTTCCTCCTATGAAGGAACAACGAAGTTCTTAAGGGACCGATTGTCATTATTGTTATTGTCACCCATTTCTGTCTGAGTTTCAGAACTTGTCGGGGTGTCAAATTGCATTCAGTGTATAACTCAGAAGTAGCGCTCAATTTCGTCTACGTACCTAGTAAGATTACCGGCACTTAGGGTTCTTCGCATGCAATTAAAAACAAAGATAAAAAGGGCCTTAGTCTAGATGGCATAAGAACAAATTGCGATATTGCGTTAAAAATTGATACACTGCAAGTGTTCAACTATATTGGTTTTAGTATAAAGGATTGTTGATTCCACACCTATTGACAAGTATCGCTCTATGTCGTTTCTTTGTCTATCGAAGGCTAATTCAAAACATTTGGTTTCACGCATAAAAAATAAAATACCGAATTTAATTCAATAATAATAATAACGAGATCCCATAACAAGGGTTTCTGCCAACCTAGGTTACTCATACATATTTGTTAGGAAATAACAGGGCTGAAGAAGAAAAATAAACACAATCACAACAGAAGAATATAACGTGGAAACTCCAAAACCGGAGAAAAAACCAGGACCGTTGTCTAAGCCGACAGCCATAGAATTAATACTATGTGAATTTTTTTTACAACACATAGACTTCTCTCACTCTCACCCCAATGCCCCAGTACACCCACACTTTCACAAAGCAAATATTTAAACTAAGTCAGATATTAGCTTAAACGTGCATCTAAGAAACTAGGTTACTCATACATATTTGTTAGGAAATAACAGGGCTGAAGAAGAAAAATAAACACAATCACAACAGAAGAATATAACGTGGAAACTCCAAAACCGGAGAAAAAACCAGGACCGTTGTCTAGGCCGACAGCCATAGAATTAATACTATGTGAATTTTTTTTACAACACATAGACTTCTCTCACTCTCACCCCAATGCCCCAGTACACCCACACTCTCACAAAGCAAATATTTAAACCAAGTCACAGATATTAGCTTAAACGTGTTTAAATTGTAACAAGAATACATACATACATACATACATACATACATACATACATACATACATACATACATATATATATATATATATATACACACACACACCTTTTTGCAGAAAATATTAAATTAGAGATACATTTTTGCTTTCGTAAGACTTTATCGGATTTTAGCGCATAATTGCCTACTTTCGTAGTGCTGAACTACAGGTTAAAATTCTCTTTTCGATTACAATAAGTTCTTAATTAATAAAAGAAGTGCTTTCGCTACTTGATTAAAAATCTGAATTATCTAAGTTTAATACCATTTTCACTATTTCGACGCGTAAATGGCATTTCAATGTTCCTACTTTCGTATCAAAGCTTTAAATAACAAACAAAAAATTTCAGTATTGTAAAATTCATTCTCCTTATAACCAAACAGGTGCGTATTTTACATGAATCCCGTCGGTATGACAGTCCTCTCATTTTGGACTCAATTCGACTAGTCAGACATGTTGATACAGTACTCTAAGAATAAGCATATCATTGATGAATTCATATTAAAAATTGAAGCAATTAACGAGACCGGAACATGTTATTTGATGGAAACTTTGATAACTAAGAATGGAAGAGTAATCCACACAGCAGTAGAAATTGCAAGAATATAAAGGAAAACAGCAGAAGATGGAATCGTGGCAACAATGAATAAGAAATTGAAAACCTAAGTTAAAATAAGCACTTAAAAACTGATTTAAACTAATGAATTCTGTGTGTAATCCCGCGTGAATGAAAAATGAGTTTCTCTGTGTTTTTATAGTCAAAAATCTTCTCAGAAAACACTCCAATCCGTGCAGAAAAGATTAGAAACTGTTGGATTTGATTATGAATAAAATGCGTTTTTCTGTAAATCACATTTCTGGGATCCATGACGAGCGTTAAGGAGGCTAACGGTGTTGAGATAACTAGAGTTATTCCTAAGATAACTATAGTTAGTAAAGGTAGTTAGAGGTGGTTCAATGTTAGTTAGAACTATAGTTAGTTACACATGTGGTTAAGTGTAATTGAGGTCTATAAAAGACCTTCCATGTACTCATTATTCTTAGGGTCCGTTTGTTACAGATTAAAATAAAAGCGATTTTAACATAATAATTTAGAGATTTTATGAAAAATCAGAATTTATTTTGCGTTCGTTTACCGTAATAAAAATCACTTTTTTTAAACAAATAATCTAGTTTGTTTGGATACAACTATATAAATGAGATTTTTTTGTTACGAAATTAGTTCAATCTTTTAAACCATATTTTCTCTCTCCTCTAAAAAAATCTATTTTTTGAGAAGCTATTTTTAGATTTTTTTTTTAGATTCTGGTTTTTTTGTAACAAACGGATGTATCACTCTTAAAAGTGATTATTTTTTTTAATAAAAGTGATTTTTTTTCTTAAAAAAGCTATAACAAACGGGCTCTAAACGGGCTCTTGGAGCGCGTTTGTTATATCTTTTTTCAATACAATTCAATATGAATTCCAAGGGTTTTCCCTATGTTTCTTCATATCAATCATATTCTTCTATGAAACTAATCTCAATCTCTTCGATCCTATTATTTCTGATAGACTGTCTTGCCATCATGAACTTGGTTAAAGCACCTTCTCTTAGTCGTGACAGTCGTCACTCCTAAGGACGACGCCCGTCACTCTTGGGGAATGACTGTTTTAACCCTTTTCCTTCTCTTGTCCTGAAATATAAACAAAACACCAGCCAGCATTTATGCAAAACACAAAAAAAAAAAGACTCTAAAACTGGTGCAATTAAGCTGTTTTGAAAGTAGATTTTACACGTTATCAAGTACCACTTCCACTAATTCTTTGTCATATTGAGTAGAAGTTTTGTTTGCTGTTAAAAAGTACTATAGAAGACCATTCATCTATCAATTTATGCATCCCATTAAGTACAAAGTTAAATGAGCCAGCTTCTTAGATAGAATCCGAATTATGAATGTTTCAACATATTTTTATTAATAAAAGTTATTTTTAATTGGAAAGCAAATTTTATTAGATCAAAACGACGCCATGGGAACCTATTTCCCTAGAGCTTAGTTTTGTTTTTTTTTTTTCTGTCTTTCTTTTTGTTGTCTTATCCTTTAGCTTTGTAACCAAAAAAAAAAATGAGAGATGTACAAGTAGTAATAAACCTACATATCAGCTTCAAGTACAAAGGGGACACTACCAACTAAAATAAAATCACCCAAACTATGAAATAGTGCAAAAAATAGGATTTGAAAATATTCTTAGTACATACAAACCCCAATTTCTTTCTTGCTAAAACAACCTTCAAGGGGTAGACTTAATAGCATCTACAATTTCGTAAACACCGGGACCATAGGGGAGAAAATAATTCAATTTCTAGCCTCCTAAACTTCCAACGTGTTGTGTGTCAGATAAGAGTTAGGCCTTTACAATGATTCTTGTTGCAGGAAGAGGAGGAGAGATAATAAAGAAGAGTGCCAATGAAATCAATAGATCTAGCCATACTAGGTTATAGAAAAGGTAACAAAAGTTTTTGTGTGTCGTGGACCACATAAAATGTCGGGGCAATATATAGTACGGAAAAATGTCGGTGCATCGTGGAACACATGTAATTTGAATTGAACCAAACCCTCCAAATTAAGTACAAGTTTTAACACAGCTTGGGGGTGTTTCAGGTAATATAATTGATGACATGTCATTTTACGTTATTCGTAGCATGTTTTTCAGTCATTTTCAGTAAAATTTAGCAGCAAAAAGGAGGCATATTAGAACAATTGCCTATGATTTCTGGACTTTTGTAATGTTTTCTATATTTGAGTCTGTAATTCTAGTTTTCCTGAAACAAAGAAATTTTAGGGGGTTTTTGAAGTAATTAACGAAGAAATCATGCAAATCGGAAAATCAAGAACATCTGAAGAATTGTGAAGACTTTGGGAAGACCAAGAATGAAGATTAAAGAGGCCTTACGAGACTTTACAGTGGGAGGAATTTTGTTCCCAAGTTCCGAGGCAAGTTATTTGAAAATGAAGACCTAAAAACGACGAAAATCGGAGAAACTGGGCCTGGGAAGCATAACCATGCGCCTTGGGCCCATGGGATGTGCATTGGGAATTGAAAAAACAAGCCATGTGCCTTGGGCATATCCCAAGTTGTGCTTCATGTGCCTTGGGCATATGCCATGCGCCCCAATTGTTTGAAATGTGAGGGGTGCAGGCGTAATTTTATGTGTTTTTGTTGGCAAAGCCAACATTTTTAGCCCATACCCAGTTAGAAACTCTCACTATAAATACTAGCCTTCCTCATTTAGAATTTCTCGCTCAGAACTGTGGAAGTTCAAGAGGAAGGTAACTTTGGAGCTTCAGGAGAGTTTCTATCTTCTCCTTGATTTTTTAGGGTATGCTTTTATCTTTATTAATTTGTTTTTAGTTACCATGTGTAACTATTAATTTTTTTTGTTGTTAGAGTTTTAAGACGAACATCTGTTTATTTTTGTTGGATATTTATTTAATTTAATGTCGCTAATATTTTATTTATTTTTTGTTCGCTATTAAGTTTAATTTAGGAATTATTTATTTCAAAGGAGCGTAACCTTAGATTAGGTACTTAGGTTGTGACAAGGCATAATATTGTTATTACTATCTTGCTGCTTATATCTTGATATTTATAGCATTATACTAATAACTATCTGTCTAGGAAATAATTAGTTAGTAACTAGCGAATGATACTGAAAGCGAATTGACACTAGTAGTAAGTACTTAGGAGGTGACATTAATAATACTGAGTAAAATCTGCTGAACCTAGGAGGTAACTAGTTAGTAATTAAGGAAACAAGCGACTACAGGGAATAAACCTAAATAAAACCATTCTCTTTAACCCTTGGTAAGGTAGACGAGATATGGCTGCCCGTTTGTAGAACTACTAAGTGCGAGAGAGTGAGTGTGTGCTATGAGTGTCCTAAGATTCATAGATGGGTAGACCTACACATAAGGATCACCATGTGATCAACAGGTGCAACCAGACTTAGGAGGGATAGACCTAGTTAGCCGAGATTTATATACACCACACATAAGGATCACCATGTGATCAACATGTGTAGTTTCCAACCTTCCAGGTTAGTCATGTCCCAACGACATCATCACTTGTATAGTCTACATAAGATAAATAAACGCGACATAACTGTTATTTAATATCCAACAATAGAAACAGAGAGGATTTGAAGAATCCTAACCCTTAGCTTACTTTTCAGCAACCAAAAGAGGTAATTTTTTTTTTTTTGCAGACAGATAAAAATTGCAACTCTCTAACCCTTATCTTTTATTATATCATCAACTTACAAAAATAAGTAACGCGAATTGTTTGGACGAAACGACAATCCTTGTGGATACAATATTCTACTTATCATTTTATTACTTGGTAAACGATTTGGTACACTTGTCTAATCCGCACATCAATAATCCAAAATAATATGTAAATTTTTTTTGATTATATAATATAGAATGTGGACGGTTGATTGGTCAACAAGGTCAGTTGGCTCCAGGGTAATTTAACATGCTTTTTTTTGTTGGTCAATGTCGTTATAGTCAATGTTTGCATTTTGCCTATAAATAACCCCTCATAACAAGTCTTCTTATGGGGAAAAGTGTGTTGTTCCACTTTGAAAATTTTCACCCTCCGTTTGGATATGGTATTGCCCATCAGAGTCTACCTCTCCTACTCCGTCATCTTGGATTCCCATCTTCTTCCAAGGGTGTGCGAGAGGTGATATATGACGCATATTTTCCTTATTCTCCCTCCATTTTCTTGCACCATAGATTTAGCATTAGGTGTCTACTATTTTGTTGTAATATGTGTTATGTTAATGTGAATGTATTATGAATTCTTGATCAAATAATAAAATTTGTTTAATTCTTGACGAT
Source organism: Medicago sativa (assembly GCF_051527215.1). Lineage (NCBI taxonomy): Eukaryota > Viridiplantae > Streptophyta > Magnoliopsida > Fabales > Fabaceae > Medicago > Medicago sativa. Next base: position 25,985,020 of record NC_140752.1, on the reverse strand, counting down.
TTATATTATATCTCTTAAAATTTTTATTTAAATTTTTGAAATTTTGATAATTTATGTTATTGTAATTGAAAAACTAGTTGAACACAATTCAAATTTTATGATCTGAAAACAATCGAATATGCTTCGGGTTATAAAATCAAAATGGGAATAAAATGGTCAAATTGAAGGGTGCATGAGAAGTAACTAGGGTGGAAAAAGAAATAAAAAAAAACCAACCTTATTTATTATACGAACCTTGTTTATTAATAATTAGGAGAAGTAGCCATGCCGTTCCCACTTCTTCAAGTATTAATATGATTAATCCTCCTTCAGAAATTCGTGTTGCTGAAATTTGTATTGCAGGAATTTGTTTTTTGTTTTAAGTATGAAGTTGGAAGATGGAGAGGAAAGAAGATAAATGATTTCCTCAAAAAAAAAGATAAATGATAGAATTTTTGTTTTGTTATTTCTGGATCATGCGTTGCTGGAGAAGATGAAGTGGTGGTGGAGATAAAGAAAAGGAAGAAGAAGATACATAGAGAGTGAGAGGAATTAAAGATCGGTAGAGAGAGTGATGAAGAAATTGTTGTTGTTGTTGATGGAGTTATCATATGTTGTGAGATGTTGTGAGTCCACAGTGTGCCTTTCAAATCCAACCTTTGATTACCAATCAAAACTGACATGTGGCAAAAGTTAACAGTTTTTACAAAAAAACTAACGGAGAGGACCATAATAGTAAATTGTGTAAGATTTAAGGGACCAAATTGAGACAGTTTAAAGTTAAGGGACCAAAATAAAATCCGAAAATAAGTTAAGGGACCAAAGCATGTATTAAGCCTAAAAAAAAAACCAACCTTATTTATTTTACGAACCTTGTTTATAAATAAATGGCCCGCCAATTGCTTCTCTAAAAAAAAAATTACTTCTCTAAATTTGCTATAAATACAAAAATGTTGTCTCTTGAATTTAGGGTTTCAAATTTCAAAATCAATTGCCGCAGCTGCTACTCCATTATTTGTTTTAACGTAGATCTAATATTGTGTCTCTTGGATTTAGGCTTTGAAATTCGACATAGACAAATTCATGCTGCCATGAGTTTGTTTTAACGTCTTTGTTCCTTTGTTTTAATAACAGGTAAATGCCCAATTCTCTTGGGTGCGGTTATGGTGCATAAAGAAATCCTTATGCACCCTGCATAAATCTAGAAATGGTGCCTTTTTTTTAATCTCTCCATCTTTCAGGGAACACTTTGACTTGCAACATGTTGAAGATTATTTTTATTTCTTCTTCGTCGTCATCTACTGAGTGTGATTTCTTTGATTAAAAACACAAGAGGGTGCATGTACAACAAAAAACAAGAAGCTGTCAGATTTGTGAATTTGCATCTCAAATCTGTTGTCTCCTTTTGTTGTTTGCATTTTTTCATTGAAGCATCTTAGCATGGTTGACAGCTTTCAAGGCCATCGATGAAGGGGACCAAGTGTAGATATGATAATAAAACAATTGATTTTATGTCCACAGATTGTCATTCATTATCTTAAAGAATACTTCATTTTCTTGCTTCAATCCAATCATTAAAAAATAGATTTTAAAGCAATTTTCAAGAGCTAAACACCCGAGATTTTGTTAGCTTCAAAACAAGCTCAAGTCGAAACAAGAAGTCGTCAGATCTGTCGGTGTGCATCTCTATATATGTTAGCTTAATGGATGCTATATTAAAGTTGGCACTGTTGGGTTTATTTGGAAGTGAGGAAAATACTCATATGTTGGCAACTATTGTAACTTGTAGATTGTAAATATACAAATCCTTTACCTATTTCTTCAAATACAACAAAGAATAATTTATAAAGTTGGTGAATTTTGTTTGAATATGTAATTGCCCCTTGCTATATGCTTTTACAATTGATTATGTTTTTGAGTTGGTTTACCTCTCTTAACGAGAAAGAGTGTATATATAAAGCATTTGATTGCAAACATAGAGAAAATGATGAGAAAAGATATAACATGCAGATCAGAAAAGATAACAACATAGCAATTACAGCTTTCTGGCTCATGATGTGGATTTAAGTTATGTTTAGCACATTTGCTTAGATAGACAGCTCTTTTACATGACCACAACATTTTACATCTATAAATCTAATACTAAATCATGTCGACAATGTGCCAAAAGCATTAAAAAATAAAAAAAATTTAGTGATAAAAAAGAACAAGATGAACTATCACACGAATGCCAACATTAAACAGAACATTGTTTTTCTCTAAAACATCACTTCAGATACGACATATACTCTGCTTTTGAATTGGCGAGAAGTTTTTTGTCCTTTTGATGAAAATGTTATTACTTCGATAATTATGAATTGCATCCAATAGTGATGCTCGCATAAATCCAAATGTTAAATTTTTGCTTGATTTGTACTAGATCTTCTATAATATGCTCTACTGATTTGAAAATGATTGTGCAGTAGATTAAAGAGTTAGAGTTTGATATCCTTCCAAATACAGTACAATTTTTATGTGGCATTACCAGCCAAAAGGGCTATCACCAAATCCCAATGGGACGCCAAAGTTGATGCCTTGAAGAGTTTGAGATGTTCTGAAGATGAAATTTTTGCATGCATTTTAAAGACAGCCTAACTTTATGCTACGTTCTCCGGACAAACTAAATGCGCGGGTCTCCAAGAGCATTTGTTGTCCAATATCTTCTTTCTGAAGGTTTGATGAAGGACGGTTCTAGCCTAGCTACACCATTTTATTCGTATGATGATTTATTCCTGCAAAAGTATGTGAAACGTTTTTAGGATAAATCATCATGGCTATTAAAGCTATATCAGGGAGGAGGATGCTAGCATATGATGCTTGGGTAAGTTCTCAAAGAATGTGACCTTTTATTTGTTTTGAATCAACAAAATATTATTAACAGATAACATGTATACCTTTTATATTTTCTCTGTGAATGTGATTTTTCAGATATTGTTTTTGCTTTGGTTGTTTCTCGCAAATTGAAATATGAAAATCTGAAGCCTAGTATCTGTTTCACATTGATTTATAGTTTACTATATTTGGATTCAACAACCTATGAAGCTCACACTCCTCAGATTTGGCGTGTTTCCGGTATCTGACACATACCAAAAGTGGTAAATTGTTGATCGTGAGGGCTGAATTTGTTATAAATCTCAGCAAGTTAGTTTATCTGATCTGTGTATTTTCACTGTTTTTTCGTTATGGATTTGATTTATAGTTTATGAAGCAGTGATATGATTTGATTGGTTTTATATAGGCGCATTAAGACATTCGTTGTATTACTTCGTTCACTGAGTTTGAAATTCATATTGTAGGCACGTGAGAAGTTTATGTCATCAAGAAAAAGGACTAAGTTTGATGTTGCCACTCCCATAGAAGAGGCAAGTCCAATAGCTCATCTTTTGCCTTGTACTAACTCTAAGTTCTGTCACTATAGGAAGCTTACAGCTTATTTAAACCAAACACACCCTAAATTGTGTTTAGACATAAAGTTAATTTAAATTCTGGTTTTGTGTTAAAAACGAGAGTTTATATAGTAAAATATAAAGATTTGAACATTCTTTTACTCTCCTGTTCCAAAATTCATATCAGAACTCCCGTCAATCGTGCCTCTTACATTCAGATCGGTAAAAGCAGATCTGTTTCAGATATTCTTAAATTATTGATTATTGTTGCATTTAGGGTATAGTTTAGTTTTATAGTGAATTTGATTGATTTTGAAAGTATGATGAATGTTTCAGATTCTAAATTTCAGGATTCAGTACCTAATGGCTAAATGGACAGGGTCTCTTATGGTGAAAACAGTATTACAAACTTTGCTCGTGTAATATGAATGATTGATTCCGATGGGTGCATGAGCCTTGTTTTGCTACTCACTTCTGTTAGTCTCTTATTGTGAAAACAGTTTTCTCAAGCCATTTTTTATCTAGATGAGGTTACAACTTAGATAATATCATAAGCTTTCAGACTTGTTTTTGGATAATATTGTAAAAACAATGTATACTTGTTAAAACATAAGGGTGGCAAGTTACAATAGTAGCAGAATATGGCTGGATTCATGGACTAAGACATTCATGGTTAAGAATTATTTTTACTATGAAATATTATCAAATGAAAATGAATTGATGAACATAGTGGAATACATGTTGTAAAAACCAGAAAGCTTTTAATGGAATAGTTCTCTCAACTAAATGAGGTTATAACATATACTCCAAATTTGTTTTTGAAACATTCTTAAGATCTCAACTTGAGAAAACTTAATTGAATTTATACATGAAAATCATCCCTTATCTATTTGTTAAGGGTTTCTTATTATGATAAATGTATATAACGTACAAAATCTGATTGGATGAATTAGATCAAATTCTTTTGAATTACTAGTGTGAATGCCTACTATGTTTTCTATATTTCCATAACTTACTAGTGTTGATCGTTCTTGGGATGAATTCAAAGTCTTTAATCTTTGATATTCTTTGAGTACTATTATTTAAATAGTAATCTTTGATCGTTCTTGAGATGCTCCAAGTCTGGACCATTGAGTTTTAGAGTTGTAATAAATACACTGTAAAGATACAACAGTCCTTGTGAGGCAATCATTTGACATGCTTTCATTCTGTGAAAGTTGTAACACACTGAAACGTAATTCTCGCCATTCAAACTCAATAACCCTCATTCTTGTTGAAGCAATGTGGTGAGCTAATAAATACCTATTTAATTTATGACACTAGTTGCTTTTATGGTTTTCCTTTTCCTTCTCTACTATTAGTATGCTTAATTTTCATTCTTGGAATATTGGTGAGTTAATTTCAAAATTCTAGTTGTTAAACCACACTGTAGTAAACATATTTTGATTGATGAAATGCTATAAAAATATTTTTTTCTTTAAAAAAGTATATATATTAAATGTATACATATTTACATTCCGAAAATATAAATATTTTTAAATATATAAATTAAATTATTTTAACACACTCCTGATTTCTCAAGCGCCTTCTAAATTTCAAATCTCTATAATTCAAACTATAAGTTGACCGTCGTACTTTTTCCACAACAATAACAAAATACATTAACATTAACAATTTCAACAAAATAATTTCAACAACATAATTCAACAACCTAATTAAACAGAAATAAGATAATAGGTAAGCCAAACTAAATCCTTCAGGTGTAACAATGCAAGCTCCGATTTCTTCATTAGAGGTCCTCGACCGAATCAACCTTTTCTTAATATCATGAAAATATCTCACCAAAGAAGCATCTAACTCGATTGGTCCCTTAAAACTATGCTAACCAAATATAGAGAACATGGTTCTCACATCTATGTTGTTCTGAAACTTCATATGGGTGCCTGACGCTTCAACCTGAGTCATTCAAGGATCGATGATACTCAACACTGTTCAGCCACCTTTTTTCTCTACGGTTTAGCAGACCGTTTATTTGGTCAATTTGACCATTCAATCCAGACAATGTGACATTAATGTGGAGCCTAACATATTAGGTTTCCCCCCATTGTAGTAAACTACAACTAGCTTGATGCTTACATCAACTTGATAAGTGGTAACGGTTTTATGGTGTAGTATGAAAATTAATAAAACATGTCAATTTATAAAAGTGTTTGTACATCGTGGACCACATAAAATGTCGATGCAATATGGACTAACAAAAAATTTTGGTGCGTCGTGGACCACATATAATTCGAATTGAACCAAACCTTCCAAAGTACAATTTTTAACAGGGCTATGGGATGTTTCAGGTAATATAATCCAAAAGAATATGGGAATTATTTTCGATTATATAATCTGGAATATGGCAGAATGTGGACAGTTACTTGGTCAAGAAGGTTGGTTGGCTCCAAGGTTATTTAACATGTGTTTTTTTATTGCTCAGAAATGTTGACCACAACTTTTAGCTTCCATTGACTGTCGTTACAGCCAGTGTTTGCATTATGTCTCTTTAAACTAGTTAAACAAAATTCAAATTTTATAATCCGAAAAAAATCAAATATGCTTCGGGTTATAATATTCAAATGGGATAAAATGGTCAAATTTTGGGAGAAGCTTTCGATGCATAAAACCAATGGTGGTATGGGTTTCAAAGACCTTATTGCTTTTAATCTGGCGATGCTAGGTAAACAGGCGTGGAAGTTTATGACTGAACCACATACCTTGGTTTCCCGTATTTTTAAGGCGCGTTATTTTCCTAATAATAATTTTCTGTCAGCATCTTTGGGCCATAATCCAAGCTATGTGTGGCAGAGTATTTTGAAAGCTCGATTCATTGTTAGAGGAGGTTCTCGGTGGCGTATTGGGTCAGGCAGCTCCATCTCTATTATTGATGAACCGTGGTTAGGTAACGGATGTAAACTTGACAATAGTATTGCTAACGCACATCTGTTGAGGAGCTTTGGGGTTAACAATTTAATGCACACTCATTCTAAGACCTGGAATGTGGAGGTTATTCGTCAAGTGTTTGATGATGCTTCAGCTGCATCCATCCTACAAACACCCTTGATTGAGCAAGTGACAGAGGATGCTTTGATTTGGAAGGCGGAAAGGAATGGACTTTATTCGGTTAAAAGTGCGTATAGACTTTGTGTGGAGGATTTGATTGATACTTCTCATCTTCGGAAAGCTGGAAATTGGCCGGTCTGGGATATGGCGGTTAAAAGTCCCTCCAAAGATTAAAAATCTAATCTGGCGTATGTGTAGAGGCTGTCTTCCCACACGTGTTCGGTTACAAGATAAAGGAGTTCAATGTCCTCTCAGTTGTGTTGTGTGCGATGGACCTTCTGAAGATCTTTATCATGTATTTTTTGACTGTTCTTTTGCGGTGCAGGTGTGGCTTAGAGTCGGGCTTTGGGAGAAAGTGCAACGTGCCTGTGCAAATTCTAATTGTGCTGTCGAATTAATCTTTCTTTTAGTGCAGGATCTTTCACGCGATGAGAGTCAACGTTTTGCTGCCCTTTTGTCGAGCATATGGAAACATAGGAATTTAAAGCTCTGGCAAGGCGTGTCGGAAACAGTTGCGCAGGTTGTGGATAGGGCTATTCACCTTGTCGAGGACTGGAGCATAGCTAATTCTCCTTCTGCAGTAGCGCATAGCAGCAACAGCCCCTCTGCAGAAGCGAACAGCAGTAGCAGCCCTTCAACAGAAGCTAACAGCAGCAGTACAAGAGTGATAGCAGCAGAAAACATGCGTATTGGGCTGAACAGATATCGAGCGCATCCAATTGCAGCAGCTGTGCGTGCTGCACCTGTTTTGCCCACTATTTTATGGCAGCGGCCTCATGTTGGTAGATTTAAATGTAATATTGATGCCGCTTTTTCAAATGATTTGAATTCTACAGGTTTGGGCATGTGTATCCGCGATGAAGGGGGAGTTTTTGTGCTTGCAAAGACCATTCCGGTACCGGTAAAGCATGATGTTCATGTAGGGGAAGCTTTGGGCCTCTACTATGCATTGGAGTGGCTTAGTGATATGAGCTTCGATAATGTAGATTTTGCATTGGACTCAAAAACTACAGTGGATGCTTTTAATAATCCTCGCTCGGATGTCTCTGAAATCGGGCTCATTATCTCTGCTTGTAGAAGTCTTTTTGACTTGAAATTCACCAACTCTAAGGTCGAGTTTAACCGGAGACAAGCGAATGAGGTAGCTCACACGCTAGCTGGGGTTGCCACATTTTTAGCTAGTCCCACTATCTATTCTAATGTACCTCGTTGTATTGAACATTTGATTATTAATGAAATGCTATAAGCATCTTTTATTCAAAAAAAATGTGAAGTAAGTAGGGTGGAAAAAGAAATTAAAAAAAAAAAAAACTTATTTTAAGAACCTTGTTTATTAATAAATGGCCCACCAATTATTTATCTAAATTTTCTATAAATACAAAAAAATTGTCTCTTGGATTTAGGGTTTCAAATTCCAAAATTCAATTGCAGCTAGCGGCTCCTCCTCCATTGTTTTAGTTCCATTTATTTAACGTAGATCTAATATTTTTTTCTATTGGATTTAGGCTTTGAAATTCAACATAGACAAATTCATGGCTTCTCTCTTTTGATTACACATCCCCACGTCTTTGTTCCTTTGTTTTAACAACAGGTATATGCCTTTTCATTTGTGTTTCCACAATCCAGTTCTCTTCTCTGTTGATTCACATGTTGCGTTTTTTTAGATCTGCACTCTCTCCACTTTTCAAAGAACACTTTGATACGCAACATGTTGAAGGTTTTTTTTTTTTTTTTTATTTCTTCGTCGTCATCATCCATGTTTGTTGTTTGGTTGATCATCAGATACATAATTTTCATAACGAGTGTGATTTCTTTGATTAAAAACACAAGAGGGAGCATGCTCAACTCAAAACAAAGAAGCACTCAGATTTGTGAGTATATCTCAATATTTGTTGGCTCCTTGTGTTGTCAGTATTCTTCATTGAAGCATCCTAGGATGGTTGACTAGCGTGGTTGACAGCTTTCAAGGCCATCGATGAAAGGGACCAACTGTAGATATAATAGGAAAACAAAACAAAAGAGTTTATGTCCACAGGTTGACGCTGAATGTGTCGAAATGAAGCCTTGCGTTCCTCCTCATTACCAAGATTTCGATCACAAGCTCAAGTCGAAATTATTTGGAAATGTCATACAGGAAAATACTCATATTTTGGCAACTATTGTAATTTGTAGATTGTGTAAATAAACAAATCCTTTACCTATTTCTTCAAATACAACAAAGAATAATTTATAAAGTTGGTGAATTTTGATTGAACTATGTAATTGCCCCTTGCTATATGCTTTTACAATTGATTATATTTTTGAGTTGGTTTACCTCTCTTAACGAGAAAGAGTGCATATATAAAGCATTTGATTGCAAAAATATGACGAGAGAAGATATAACATGCTAATCAGAAAAGATAGATTGCAGTTTGACATGACCACAGCATTTTACATCTATAAATCTAATATTAATCCTGTTGAGACAGTGCCAGAAGCAATAAACAAGAAAATTTGTTAATATAAATGACCACCTGCATCCATTAGTAATACTCGCATAAATGCAAATGTTAAATTTTTGATTTATTTACCATTTAATTTATACTAGATCTTCTATAATATGTTCTACTGATTTGATAATGATTGTGTGGAGATTAAAGAGTTAGAGTTTGATATCCTTCCAAATACAGTACAATTTGTGTGGCATTACTGGCCAAAACGGGTATCACCAAATCCCAATGGGACGCCAAAGTTGATGCCTTGAAGAGTTTAGGAAGTTCTGTAGATGAAATTTTTGCATGCATTTTAAAGACAACCTAAATTTATGCTACTGTCTCCGGACAAACTAAAAGCGGTGACGTGTTTTGGACAAACTAAAAGTGTATATCAAGTATCAACACAAGTTTTTATCATTTTTGAAATAATATTTTTTTTTTGAGGGAATCATTTCTGAAATAATATTATGATCTGTCTTAACTAGTGGTGGGATATAATATAATCTCTTATTTAAATAACTACTAAGGACATTCTCATGTGTTGAGTTCAATGTGACTTTTTATTTGTTTTGAATCAGCAAAACAATGGAACGAGAAGGCCTCGACTAAACTGCTATAACCCCCAAGCCAACTGATAGCGAAACGGACAAAAACATCTGAACATAACAGGGCTGCAAAAAAAAAAAACAGTATCGGAATGAACTGAAAACCCTAGGGCAGCCGTGAAAACCTCAGCAAAACTGCAGCAGAAATTGCAAAAACAACCGTTGAAGAGCTGGAAAAAACAGCAACTGCAGAAACCCTCTACCTCATGAGGAAATCATCGAGAATCCCAACAATAATTACAAGGACGGGGTTACCTTCAACATCATTAATTTTCAACTGCAGAACCTTCAAAAGTAGCACCACCATCGGATAATTTTCAATTGTTTTTTCATTTCTAGTCTTCCAAAGAACCCAAATCGTCACATGCCAAATTAAGTAAATCTCCTCTGAATTTTTCTGTTTCTAACCTCCCCACTAAAACAATTAAACAGAACACAGATTTTGAGGAATAATCTACATGAAATCAAGCCAAGACTTTCGCCCAAACCAAACTCGCTACAACACAATGCAAAAAAAGGTGAAATGAATACTCCTCATGGCCTTTGGCAAAGAGGAAAACCACTAGAACTGTTTGGAAGCATCACATTACGGTGCACGATAATTCCTTTTGTTCGGATACGATCAAAAGTAAGCTTTCAAGAAAAAGCAATCTCTAGTTCAAAAGGATAGATAAGAATCAGAATTCAACACACTGTCGAGATGTGTGACTCATCTGAAGCATTTTGTTCTGTGCTAAAATCAATAAGTGGCATGTTACTATACTTTTGTACAATGTCTTTGTTCAACCATAAAAATAACATTCAAAATATGTATTAAGCAATTAGAAAGCCATTGTCAAAAAAAGGAATCATAAAATTGTAAGATACTGATTTTGTGACAGATTTGGATCAAATATTTAATGATAGTATATGTAGCTACCGTCCTTTTTTCTACTTATATTTATTCTAAACTTTTTATTTCTTACCTATTTGGAGGCACTTATTATGTAATCATGTTGACATTTGATGGGAATTTGGAGGATATTTGGAGGCTCTTACTTCTGTTAAGAAAAATTTTATGCATTCAATTTTTAAATATCATTTTACTCTAATTTGTTTTTCTAATCCGTTCATCTGACAACTGAGAAAGGAATTAATTGTTCATTCAGATTTGCCGTCCCTTGGCACTAAGATTTAGAAATGGAACAAGATTGTAGTTTGAAGTTTAATATTCCTCTTCTTAGGCAAGTCTAGTATTTCTCTATCATTCATTGCAATGAATTCAATGAACTAGTTTAATATCAATAAATGTGTCGAAAGCCTCTTACAATAAGAGTTGAAGTCAAAGGCAAATCAGATCTATCAAGAGCTGAGTGAAGGATGAGTTTGTGCAGAAAAATTCTCACCACAATGATATGATTTTTTGTGCATAAAAGTTGGAAGAAAAGTTAACTACATACGGAATGACAAAATTTCATATCTTGAGATGGATTTTGTTCTTTATCTCATTGACGTCTTCTTGCTTTCTATTCTCTAACCCAATTTCAATGATTTCTATGTGCTACTATAAAAGACCATTCATCTGTCAATGACAAAGTTAAATAAGCCAATTTCTTAGATAGTATACCATCTATTAATGTTTCTATCTGCTATAACATTTCCAACATATTTTTACAAATAAAAGTTATTTTTAACAACAAAACAAATTATATTATTAAATCAATATGAGAGATGTACAAATAGTAACAAACCCATATGTCAGGTACAAGTACAAATGAATTAGTGCAAAAAAAAAAAAAAAAGATTTGAAAACGAGTCGTAGTACATACAAACACCATTTTCTTTCTTGTTAAAAACAACCTCCAAGGGGATTTAAAGAGGATTTAATAGCATCTAAAATCCCGTACACCTCCTAAACATCCAGAGGGTTGTGTGTAAGATAAGAGTTATGCTTTTACAATGATTCTTGTTGCAAGAAAAGGAGGAGAAATAATAATTAAAGTAATAATGAAATTAATACTTTTCTTCCAACTAAAAATTTACCGTGTACTTTTACAACACTTATAAAATAAGGACCGGGTTACCTTCAACCTCATTAAACTCCATCTCCAAGAAGCCACCTTAATTTCACCAACGATCTCTAGCACCACCTTCAGATAATTTTCAAAAAATTTCTCATTTCTAGTCTTCCAAAGAAGCCACCTTAATTTCATCAAATCGTCACGTGCCAAATTAAGTAAACCCCCTCTGAATTTTTCTGTTTCTAACCTCCCCACTAAAACACTTAAACAGAACACAGAGATTTTGAGGAATAATCTACATGAAATCAAGCCAACGAAAGACTTTCGCCCAAACCAAACACGCTACAACACAATGCAAAAAAGGTGAAATGAATACTCCTCATGGCCTTTGGCAAAGAGGAAAATCGCAAGAACTGTTCGGAAGCATCACATTACTTTGCGCAAGAATTCCTTTTGTTTGGATACGATCAAAAGTAAGCTTTCAAGAAAAAGCAATCTCTAGTTCAAAAGGATAGACAAGAATCAGAATTCAACCATAAAGATAGCATTCAAAATATGTATAAAGAAAAAGCAATCTCTAGTTCAAAAGCAATCTGATGCATTTTGTTACATGCTAAAATTAATAAGTGCATGTTACTATACTTTTGTACAATGTCTTAGTTCAACCATAAAGATAACATTCAAAATATGTATAAAGAAATTATAAAGCCATTGTCAAAGAATGAATCATAGAATTATATGATTTTACATGAGTGCTGTCGGTACGACGGTGTGCTCGTCTTGGACGCAATTCGACTACTCAGAAATGTTGAAACAATACTCTAAGCATAAGCATATCACAGATGAATTCATTTTCAAAACATGAGCAATTAAAGAGACCGAAAACTTTGATAATTAAGAATGGAATAGTAATTCAAACAGCAGTAGCAATTGCACCAATATAAAGGAAAACAGCAGCAGTAGCAATCGCAGCAACAGTGAATAAGAAATTGAAACCTAAGTTAAAATAAGCACTTAAAAACTGATTTAAACTAATGAATTCTGTGTGTAATCCTTCGTGAATGAAAACTGAGTTTCTCTGTGTTTTTATAGTCGATATCCTTCTAAGAAAACACTCCAATCCGTGAGAAAGAGTGAAAAAGAGTACAAATTAAGCTATTTAAACAGTATATTTTGAATGTTAAGTACCACTTGTACTAATTCTCTGCCATATTGAGTAAAAGTTTTGTTTGCTGTTAAAAAGTGTACTATAGAAGAGCATTCATCTATCAAGTTATGCATCACATCAATGACAAAGTTAAATAATCTAGCTTCTTAGATAGCATACCAATTATGAATGTTTCCATCTGGTATAACATTTCCAATATATTTTTATGAATAAAAGTTATTTTTATCTGCAAAGCAAATTTTATTTGATCAAAATGAGAGATGTACAAATAGTACAAATGGTAATCTAGCAACTAACATAAAATCACCCAAACTATGAATTAGTGGAAATTATAGGATTTGAAAAGACTCCTGGTACATTCAAACACCATTTTCTTTCTTGTTCAAACAACCTCGAAGGGGTGGACTTAATAGCATCTACAATTTCGTAAACCACCGGTACCATAGTTGAGGAAATAATTCAATTTCTACCTTCCTAAACTTCCAAAGGGTTGTGTATCAGAAAAGAGTTAGGCCTTTACAATAATTCTGGTTGCACGAAGAGTGGTAATAGAATCAATAGATCTAGCCATAATAGGTTATAGAAAAGGTTGCAAAAAAAAAAAGGTTACAGAAAAGTTAACGAAAAATGTGATTAATGAAAGAAATAATGTGCTAAAATAGGTGTAATACAAATATTGTATGTGACAAAAAAATACCATGATTGCATGTAACATAAAAATAGCGAATGATAACAAAAAGTCATTACAAATATTGTAATACATTTAATGATGATCTCCTTTGATTGGTAATACACTAAAGAAGATACAAAAATAAAAAGAAATCACCAAATACAGTACAAACAAAAAATAAAACGAGAGATGAAAAGAGAACTTGATGAAGTTGTCGAGACATTAATTTGGAGAAGAGAAAATGACGAAATGAAGATGAACAATAGGGAAAGAACAAAGAGAAATTAGAAAAAGAACATATATTATGAAATAGTTGTAGTTAAAGAAGAAACCCACTTGGTTTGACCTGATGGTATTGAATTGGGATCTTGGAGTAGTCGCATTGTAAGGTATCAGATCCAATTCTCCCTAGTGCTAGTGTAACATCGTTTCAGTCAGAGTTGGTTTGGATAAATGGGGTTTTGTGGCCAATTCAGGAAGGAGCAAGGACAATGTCGATATTTCATGGCACACTAAAAGACAATATTTTTAGAATTAAGTATTCCAAGTGTCTTTTCATTATTTATTGACTTAAAAGTATCATTAGTCCTTACACTTTCAGTACCTTTTGAAATTGGTTCATGAAACTTTTTTTTTTAATTCTTCCAATGATATTATTATTTTTAATTATTATTTTGTTCATTATTTTTATTGAGAATAATTTTAAAATATAAAATAGAAAATTCCTTTTTATATGATGAAAGTATAAGGACTAATGACATATTTAAGTCTTTTATTTAATTATATTGTGTTCCCATGTTGTAGATATAAAGTTTCCATCGTACTTATCGGTAACTAAACTGCACTAATTTGAACTCTAACTACTTTGCTTACGGGGTCCAAATTGCTTTTAACCATAACATGTTCATAGTTGGTAGCGGTAATTTATTTACTGTCTATTTTAAGGATTGATAATATTTAATTGTCAACACAAAAGTGTAAGATTGGTATGATATAAACAAATGATGTTGCTCGTGTTCTTGCTAAATCGACTACATCTCTAATTAATTTCAAAATTCTTATTGTTAAATCACATTGTAGTAAACATATTTTGATTGATGAAATGCTATAAAAATATTTTCTTTAAAAAAGTATAAATATTAAATGTATACATATATATTTACATTCCAAAAATATAAATATTTTTAAATATATAAATTCAATTATTTTAACACGCTCCTGGTTTCTCATGCGCCCTCTAAATTTTCACATCTCCATAATTCAAACTATAATTGGTACGAATGTCTCTGTTGACCGTCGTACTTTTTCCACAAAAGCTACATAACAATTGTATGAATGGTCAACATTGACCATGGTATCATAACCTCACAATGTTGGAACAAAATGTGTTTAACAATGAACCTTAAAGAGTTTTGATGATAACAAGGTATTAAAAATTGTAAATTGGACTAGCTAATATTTGTTCAAGTGTACAGGACCATAGTTAAAAAATTTACATCATATAAAGGTTCTGAAGAACAAATAGAGAGTTATGGACTAAAGAAAAGGAAGCTTAAAAGCATCTGAAAAGAAGTGCATCTGAAGTCATAAGTGCTCCTGAAGAATGATGACGTCATCAGAAGCTGAAGATCATCAGAAGCTGAAGGTCATCAGAAGCTGAAAGTCATCAGAAGCTGAAGGTCATCAGAAGTTGAAGGTCAACAGAAGCGGATAGCCTTCAGAAGCGAATAGTCATCAGAAGCAGATAGTTCAGAAGCGACTTCATCAGAAGCTGAAGCTCATCAGAAGCTGATTATCACCACAAGCTGAAGATTCAAAGATCAACACTTCAAAAGCTGTCTATTGGATTCGAAAACACTGCAGAAGACTAGTGGATGGTTGCAACGGTCATTTTGGTGAAGATTTGAAGGCATTGGAACCTTATCTTCAAAAAGCGTTGACATTGTACTTTGTACGAACTGTACAACCACCTTCTCCACTACTCTGTTTTGTGTCCACGCTACAGGACAAGAAAACAGCTCCAGAATAACAGCTTGCCTGCAAAGATGTTCCTTCACAATGGGAATGGATTTCAAATTGGTTCTTCATAGGACAACAACCAAATCAGGCAAAAGATCATTGGTGAAAGATCAAGCTTCAACAACGACTCTTTGATGTGCTGGCAATTTCACAACGTCTCTTTCACACCTCTATATAAAGGAGTGAAGACTTAGAGATTTGGTAATGCTGAACGAAAGACTCACAACATTTTTACAAGTGCCAAACCTCTGCTGAAACTGTTCTGCATTCACTTAGAATTTCTGTGTCTCAAAGTTTCATCTTAGAAATTCTTAAGTTATTGAGTCTGTATCTGATTTGTATTGTGAGCACCTCTGATTGTATATCAAGTGTTCAACCTTAAACAATTTTCTGTGTAATTTTGTTTAGTTAGAAGTCTCTTGCAGTTGTGCTTGAGCAGGGAAGTCTCTTGATTGTGTTCTTGAGCATAGGAAGACTCTTGCAAAGTGTGCTTGAGCAAATGAAGTCTCTTGCAGGTGTGCTTGAGCAATTGTAATCAGATATTACTCTTAGTGAAATCTCCTTGGAAGTGCATGGGGGACTGGACTACTTCTGGATTATGGAAGGAACAAGTATAATTGCTTTGTGTCGTTCTTCTTCTCTCTCTGTTTTATTCCGCTACATTTAGATTCTGATTACCACTTCAGAAGCTGTTTCATTTAGCTTCTGACAAGTGTGTTCAGTTTTTAGGAGAAACGAAGAATTTCCCAAAAACACAATTCAACCCCCCTTCTTGTGTTTTTCTCACCTTCAATTGGTATCTAGAGCCTTGGTTCTGTTGATAACACCTAACAGTGTAACAGTCCAAGATCAGAGAAAAACATGTCTGACGAATCAGGTTCTGGAAATGGATCTGGCAACAACAAAAAAAGTGTTGCATATGATTACAATGTTGACAAGAAATCCAGTGTTGGAAAGATTCCAAAGTTCAACGGAGATGCTGAAGAATTCTCTTGGTGGAAAACCAACTTCTATAGTTATATCATGAGCCTAGATGAAGAACTATGGGATATACTAGAAGATGGTGTTGGTGACTTAGTTCTTGATGAAGAAGGAGTTGTTGTGGATAGAAAGAAACATACTCCTGAGTTGAAGAAACTCTATAAGAAGCATCATATTATCAGAGGAGCTCTTGTCACTGCCATACCCAAAGCAGAGTACATGAAGATGAGTGACAAATCCACTGCTAAAGCTATGTTTGCTTCTCTCTGTTCAAACTACGAAGGCAACAAGAAGGTCAAAGAAGCTAAAGCTCTCATGCTTGTACATCAGTACGAGTTATTCAAAATGAAGGATGATGAAACTATTGAGGAGATGTACTCAAGGTTTCAAACCTTAGTCCCTGGGCTACAAATTCTAAAGAAGAGCTATGTTGCTTCTGACCATGTGAGCAAGATACTCAGAAGCTTGTCTGCAAGATGGAGACCAAAGGTGACTGCCATTGAGGAAGCTAAAGATTTAAACACTTTAAGTGTCGAAGATCTTGTTAGTTCTCTCAAAGTTCACGAGTTAAGTCTTAATGAACATGAGTCTACTAAGAAGAGTAAATCAATAGCTCTTCCATCCAAAGGCAAGTCATCAAGAGCTCTCAAAGTGGTTGAATCTAAAGAGGAAGAACAATCAAGTTCAGATTCTGAACCAGATGCTGCTGAAATGGCCATGCTCTCCAACAGACTTGTGATAAGTAGATTTATTACGTATTTTAATTAAGTTTTTTTAGTTTAATTCTATTTAGATTTAATTAGATTCTATGTGTTTTTATTTATATTTAAGAGCTTTTTACTTCAAAGAATCCAATATTATATTTCAGGATCAAATATATGATTTGCAAGGCTTGGAGCTAAAGAAAAGGGATTTGGAGCACAAAAATAGGAGATTTCCAAGATTTGGGACCGAAATATGCACTTGAAGAAATCAGAATTCGCTCCCCCAAGTCCGTGAAGGGCGCACGGCCCACGCCTGCAAGGCGCACGGCCGTGCGCGATTGCCAGCATCCCTTTTAGCTGCTTTTTGCTCCGAACAGCGGTTTTCTACGCAGCCTGCTTTGACGATAAAGCCCATGGATCTTCAGAGAATATTCCTTCAGTTATTTCTTAGGGCTTAAGTCATTAGTAGGCTATAAATAGAGAGCTTGTTCTCCTTGTTTTATCATCTTTAATTCTGAATTAGTATTGTGACAGAATACTATTTTCTCAATAAAAGTTATCGTTTATATTCTATGTTCTTCTTCTAGTCTTAGGATTGTTGGGTGAGTCTTATGGCTTGATCTATCAATCCTAATCTCTAATCCTAGTTTATGTAACCCTAATTCTCTTATCTAAATTCACCGTTCTTCATAACGATATTAACAAGTACCAAACTTTGGATGCGAACGCGGAGGGTTAGTACTTGTTAATTCGTTACCCTAGTTATTAAGGTGATGAATCGAACGAAGAAGTCTTAATAACCGAACAAGTGAATTTAGACAAGGATTGCGAAGCATGAGAATAGCCTAGTGAACCTTGGGACTTATAGAATCTCGTACAATCAAGGATCTTAATATAGGAGTTAGCCATGAGAATAGGTCTAACACCTTGAGAGACACACTCCCCGGATATCGAACGAAGAAGGGGATAGGCTTTAGAGAGATTCGTCCTTAGAAATTAGGTCTAGCATAAACCAAGGATTAGGATTAGGTTGTAGGGTTAGCCGTTCGACGAACCAACGATCCCAAGGTACGTTTTATATTATTACTATTGTTATTATTATTATTATTATTATCATTGTTATTATAAACCCTCTTTCAAACTCTAATCTTTTTAGCTAATCATTCATAGAAGTTAGTCAGAATTTAACCAACTCCCTGTGGATCGATACTCTTCTTATTACTTCGATAGAATCGTGCACTTGCGATTTAACCTATCAAGTTTTTGGCGCCGTTGCCGGGGAAGTTAACCTAATTTTGATTAACTTTTTTTTGTATTGATTAGCTTGAAAAAAAATATATCTTTATCTTTATTTTCATAAAAAAAAAAAAAAATATATATATATATATATATTTTTCAAAAAAAAATATTTTCCTAAAAAAAAAAAAAAGAAAAAAAAAATCTTTCTATTCTTTCCTTCTTCTTTCTAATTTCTTTTCATCTTTTTCGTAAACTTTTGGGTTTAAAGTTGAAAACGCACATAGTAATAACATGGCTAAGGAACGTGCTCTCAAAGAGTATACAATCCAATCTTCGGATGAGTCATACGATGCTATTGTGTACCCGTTAGTTGATGAAAATTTTGAAATAAAACCTGCACTTATCTACTTAGTGCAACAAAATCAATTTTTCGGATCACCCACTGAGGATCCGAATCTTCATGTGTCAAATTTTTTAAGACTCAGTGGAACCTTAAATGCAAACCAAGAGGCCGTAAGGCTGCACCTCTTTCCTTTTTTCTTAGGGGATAGAGCTAGTGCTTGGTTTAATTCATTGGAAGTTGGTTCTATAACATCGTGGAACCAAATGAGGCAAACTTTCCTCTCTCGATTCTTTCCCCATAGTAAAACTGTGCAATTAAGGAATCAAATCATAAGATTCACTCAAAAGGATGGGGAATCCCTTTATCATGCGTGGGAGCGTTTCAAAGAAATGCTTAGGCTTTGCCCCCATCATGGTTGAGAGAAATGGTTTATCATCCACGCTTTTTATAATAGTCTCTTGTATTCCACTAGAATTTATGTTGATGCAGCTGCAGGTGGAGCTTTGATGAATAAAACTTACACAGCCGCATATGCTTTGATCGAGGATATGGTTCAAAACTACTATCAGTGGACGAGTGAGAGAGTTATCTCTGCTGTCGCTCCTTCACCCTCCAAAAAGGGGGCAGGTATGTACGAAGTTTCTTCCTCTGATCATCTAACTGCTAAGGTGGACGCACTTTTACACAAAATAGATAAACTTAATGTAAGTGCTTACACACCCGCTCCTGTTATGCCTCCTTCTGAAATTCGTGGTATAATTGATCATACTGGTGCTGAGTGTCAATTAGGTAGTGCTGAAAGTCTTGAGCAGTTGAATTACGCTCAATATAACCAAGGGATGAGGCCCACTCAAATTTTTTTCAATAAAACTCCTCAAAATCCCTTGGGACAAGAAGCACAACCTGATTACACAAGCAATCAGAGAACTTTTCAGAAGTCTAATTTAGAGCTTATGCTGGAAAATTGCATTCTTACTCAAACCCAGCAAAACATAGATTTTAAAACACAAACTGAAGCTCTAAAAGACTCTCTTGATAAGCTCACTATAAAAGTGGATGGTATTGCTACTAATAACACTATGCTTGAACTTCAGGTAGCCCAGGTAGCCCAACAAATAGCTTCTTTCTCTAAGACCCCTGGAATTTTTCCTAGTCAACCTGAAACCAACCCCAAGACCCATATAAATGCTATTATTCCTAGGGATGGTAACCAGTTAGAAGCCCCCGTTGTGACCACCAAAGTTATTAAGAGCAAGAAGTTGAGTAGCAAACCACAAAGTGAGAATGCCATAGGAGAGAGAGATAAGCCAATTGTTTCATCGCCTCATAAGACAAAACTTCCTTACCCACAAAGACTTCCTAAGCCTAACCTCATAGGTCCCTGTAGTTTTTCCATCCCTTGTATGATTGGAAGTGAACCCATCAAGAAAGACATGTGTGACCTAGGGGATAGTGTTAGTTTGATGCCTTTGTCCCTTTTTGAGAGATTGGGTATAGGATAGAGAACCCACTTTATCGTCAAGCTAATGACACGAAAAGAGCGCTTCGTGGGAGGCAACCCACACATTTTTATCGCTTTGTTTTTTGTTTTGTTTTGTTTTGCTTTAAGTTGTTTTGTAGGTACATGTCCAAAGATGTGAAGAAAATGTCAAAAATTTTGACCCAAGAGAACCAGAAACAGGCGCACTGCCCACGCCTCATTGCGCGTGGTCGTGCGCGAATTTTTTGAAAATATTGACCCATAGGACAGAAGTGTCCGCACGGCCCACGCCTCCAAGGCGCACGGCCGTGCGCGACACACATACCTCATATCACAAAAAAAAAAAAAAATTCTTCTTCTTCCCCATTTTAAACCACACAAACCTCTCTCATCCTACTTCTCTCTCTAAACCTCCATCTTCAACCAATCTCTAAACCTCCATTTTTCTTCAACCTTCAACCTCACATATCTCCATCAAAACTCAACCAATCCACTCCAATCTTTTACCCAAACCATTCCAAATCCAATTTCCAACATAAACATCCAAACAAAACCAAATTTCATCCACTCAATCCAAAACACCCAATTTTCGTATTCCTTCATTATCCCACACAAAAACCACCAATTTTTCACCCAAACCCAACAAACTACTCAAAAACTTCACTTCCACCACATACCCAACATCAAACCTTCACTTCCCACACAAAACCTTCATCAAAAACCCACTTTTTCCCACAAACCTAAAATCCATAAAAGTCAATTTTTTTTTCTCAAACTAAGTCAAAATGACCGGAAAAAGGAAGGGCAAGGAAATTGACACCACCGGAGGCGCGGGAGGAAGAAAGAAGCCATCAAAATACCACGGCATTAACCTCAAAGGCTCCGACCAAAAAGATAGGTATAATCTTCTCATCTCTAAACCTATTCATAATTGCAAATATGCTAATGATCATACGATGATTAGTTTAGGGATTAGAGAGAATGTGGTTAGGCTTTTTGAAACCATAGGATGGAGTGACTTAATGCGACCCCGATGGGGTTATGAGAATTTTACCTATGAGTTTCTTAGCTCACTTGTCTTTTCCAAAGACAAAACCAAGAAAAACATCCCCAAGCATACCGTAGCCTTTCGGCTTTTAGGACAAGACTATAACATGTCGTTAGAGAAGTTTAATGAAGACATGGGTTTTCCCTCCGAGGGATACATCCATGAGTGCACACAATTGAAACCGGAAGACTACAATGTCCAAACTTTTTGGAAAAATATCTCTGGGCTCGATGAGTGTAACTCACAAGCTAACAAGGCTAGTAGGATACACAACCCAGTGCTTAGGTACATTCAGAGGGTAATGGGGTTTACTATCTTTGGAAGGAGAGAGCCTAGTTCCGCTAGGACCGATGAGTTATTTTTGTTGTGGGCAATGTTGAACAACCGCCCCGTTAACACAGGTTATTACATGCTTGATCACTTGGCCTCTTTAACCACTAAAAGGTCCGGTGAGATCATAGTTGGAGGTATCATTACCTTCATAGCTGAAAAGTTTGATGTGGGGGAGGATTTAGGGACCAATAGGATTGAGGGGAACCCTTTGTTGAACATTGAAAAACTAGCTTTAATGACCTTCTTTGTTGACCTCAAGAACGGTACCTATCAGTGGAAAATCGATGGAGCCACAACTGGTTTATTTTTGCCTAACCCGGCTAGAACTAACATATGGGAGGCAGAAAATTTGCTTTATGATGATTTGCAGGTACCCGAGGTGCAAGTTAATGATGGTGGTGATGAGGAGGAAGCTCAACATGAGCAAGAGGAACCGGTGCTGCATGCCGGCCCCCAATTTGAATATGACCGGTGGGCTTGGGTGCAAGCCGAATTCCAAAAAGTGCATACAAAGCAAAATCAAATGCACAATGAGATGATTTGAATGCGAGCTGACATCCAACATGGAAATAGAGTGGCGGAAGAAAGCCAACGCCTTGTCACTCAAATGATGCAAAGGTTTGGCCTTAACCGTCCCCCTCCGGGCAACAATTAAAAATGTGAGCTTTCCTCTTCCTTTTTCCTCTCTTCTCTTCCTCTCTTCCTTTTAATTTCTTGTTTTCTTTATGCATTGAGGACAATGCTTCTCCCAAGTGTGGGGGGGGAGCCAATAAAGTGTCTAGGTAGTAAGAGTCGTAGTGTTCCCAAACTCCCTTGAACTTTATTCTTTTGTTTTGTTTTTATAGCAAGAGGCATGACTAAGTAGCTTGTTTTTAATGTAAAAATGGCATGAAATTTTTTTGTTTTGTCTCTTCTTTAGGTTGCTTCTTGTACATGAAAGTAGTTTCTTATGTTTCTTATGTTCTTGCTATACCCATATCTTGTTTTAATGTGAAAATTCTCCAATGAGAAAAGCACCCAGTTGCAATCTTTGAGTAAATGTATGAATAGGTATTTTAAGGAGCACGTTCTAGCTTTAGTGTTAACTTAGACCCTTTAAAGTCTTAAGAGTAAAAGTAGTATAAGTTTGTGTGGGAAAATTAATCAAATTGTTCTTAATTGTTATATTCTTTTTAATTTGTTAATGTTAAATGGGGCGGGAGAATGGCACCAACATGTGGGGGGAAGGACAATCCCTAACTTCCTAATTGTGGTGGTGACTCCTTAATTTGAACTTAAATGAAACTAATTCATCAATGCTGGGGGAAAGGACAATTACATCCAAAAAGACTTCCTACGCGGAGATGAAACAAATATTAATTTTGCAGCACTGCTTAGGGTGATTTTGAATCTAGGGGGAAAGGACAATTACATCCGAGAAGACTCCCTACGAGGATAGATAGCCCCTAAGTATCTGCAGCCCCTTGTGCTTAATTGTTAAATCTAATTTAATTTTAACTCAAATTCCCATCACTCTTATATGAAATGAAGAAAGGACTTTTCTCGGTTACTTTAGCACTAAGGATAGAACCTATTCCTCATAATATATGTCTTATACAGGAGCAAGAAAAGGGTTGGACTGCACACACACACTCACTTGAGACTTGATGTTGGGTAGAATAGGTTCATGAGAAGTATTTGAAATTGTAATTAGTGTACTTGAGGCAAAGCCTTTCATTTGAGACATTTGTTCTTAATATTGCCATAATCAAATCTTTTGTTGCTACTATGTTTGCTGCCTTTTGCTTGAGGACAAGCAAAGATTCAAGTGTGGGGGAGTTTGATAAGTAGATTTATTACGTATTTTAATTAAGTTTTTTTAGTTTAATTCTATTTAGATTTAATTAGATTCTATGTGTTTTTATTTATATTTAAGAGCTTTTTACTTCAAAGAATCCAATATTATATTTCAGGATGAAATATATGATTTGCAAGGCTTGGAGCTAAAGAAAAGGGATTTGGAGCACAAAAATAGGAGATTTCCAAGATTTGGGACCGAAATATGCACTTGAAGAAATCAGAATTCGCTCCCCCAAGTCCGTGAAGGGCGCACGGCCCACGCCTGCAAGGCGCACGGCCGTGCGCGATTGCCAGCATCCCTTTTAGCTGCTTTTTGCTCCGAACAGCGGTTTTCTACGCAGCCTGCTTTGACGATAAAGCCCATGGATCTTTAGAGAATATTCCTTCAGTTATTTCTTAGGGCTTAAGTCATTAGTAGGCTATAAATAGAGAGCTTGTTCTCCTTGTTTTATCATCTTTAATTCCGAATTAGTATTGTGACAGAATACTATTTTCTCAATAAAAGTTATCGTTTATATTCTATGTTCTTCTTCTAGTCTTAGGATTGTTGGGTGAGTCTTATAGCTTGATCCATCAATCCTAATCTCTAATCCTAGTTTATGTAACCCTAATTCTCTTATCTAAATTCACCGTTCTTCATAACGATATTAACAAGTACCAAACTTTGGATGCGAACGCGGAGGGTTAGTACTTGTTAATTCGTTACCCTAGTTATTAAGGTGATGAATCGAACGAAGAAGTCTTAATAACCGAACAAGTGAATTTAGACAAGGATTGCGAAGCATGAGAATAGCCTAGTGAACCTTGGGACTTATAGAATCTCGTACAATCAAGGATCTTAATATAGGAGTTAGCCATGAGAATAGGTCTAACACCTTGAGAGACACACTCCCCGGATATCGAACGAAGAAGGGGATAGGCTTTAGAGAGATTCGTCCTTAGAAATTAGGTCTAGCATAAACCAAGGATTAGGATTAGGTTGTAGGGTTAGCCGTTCGACGAACCAACGATCCCAAGGTACGTTTTATATTATTACTATTGTTATTATTATTATTATTATCATTGTTATTATAAACCCTCTTTCAAACTCTAATCTTTTTAGCTAATCATTCATAGAAGTTAGTCAGAATTTAACCAACTCCCTGTGGATCGATACTCTTCTTATTACTTCGATAGAATCGTGCACTTGCGATTTAACCTATCAACTTGCCAGAAGGAGTAACTCTAGAAGCTCAAGGAAAGAAGATCAGAAGGGATGCTTCAACTGTAAGAAGCCTGGACACTTTATTGCTGAATGCCTTGATCTTCAGAAGGAGAAGTCAAAGGACAAGTCAAAGAAGTCAACGTTCAAACCAAGTAAATTCAAGAAGCAGATCAAGCAGAGTTTAATGGCAACCTGGGATGATTTGGGAAGTGAATCTGGATCTGATAAAGAGGAAGTTGATGAAGATGCAAATGTAGCAGTTGGGTTAGTTGCCACAGCAACTTCAGAAGCTGGATCAGAATCAGATTCTAAAGATGAAAATGAGGTATATTCTAAGATTCCCAGAGATGAACTTGTTGAGTCACTTAAAGAACTTCTTACACATTTTGAAGTAAGAACTAATGAGTTGAAGGATTTAAAAGAAAAATATGCTGATTTGGTAAAACAACAAAAATCAACTCTATTGGATCTGAAAGCTTCTGAACAAGGACTTAGGGGCTTTGACTTCATGTGTAAAACTTATGAAGATCAGCTCAGGTTCTTATGTCAGAAGCTACAAGAAAAGTGTAATGAAAAACCTTTAAGCAACCATGAAACTGCTCTTGAAGATTTTATCATATCTGGCATTGACAGAAGCAGAGTGGCTTCTATGATTTACATCATTTACAAGAACAATGGCAGAGGAATTGGTTTTCCAGAAGTGAAACTTGAGAAAACCAATCTTAAATCTTGTTGTGAATGCATCAAGGAAGGTCTGAAAACCTTCTTTGTACCTGAAGGTGCTGAGTTGGAAACTGTTGTTCAATCAGAACCTGAAGCTTCTGGCTCTAAGGCTAAGATTACTTCAAAGCCAAAGAACTCTAAGCCAAAGGCTATGATCAAATCTAAATCCAAGACTTCAAAGATCAGGATCCTGAAAAGATCAGAACCTGTTCCTCAGAGTCTGGTGAAACCAAAATCTGAGGTTCTGAAGTCTAAGTTTCAGAAGAAGACAGTTATTGCTTTTGAAGTACCAAAACCTAAGGTGATGGTTAATCAGAAGCAATCCAAATCACAGCACAAGGTACATGAAGTGAAGAGTAAAGCCTCAAGTACTAACCTTTCAGGACCCATAGGACAATGGGTACCTAAATCTGAAAATGTCAATGATGCAGGTATGTCTAAGAGCAGCACCAAAGCAAAAATCATGGTACCTACACAGCGGTTGCTCAAGACACATGACAGGAGAAAAGTCCAGCTTCCTCAGCCTAATAATGAAGGAAGGAGGAAGTGTGAAATTTGGAGGCAACCAATCTGGCAAGATCATAGGTACAGGAACTATTGGTAATTCCTCTACCTCAATTAATAATGTATGGTTGGTAGATGGTCTTGAACATAACCTTTTGAGCATTAGTCAATTTTGTGATAATGGTTATGATGTGTTTTTTGAGAAAACCAACTGTACTGTAATCAACAAGGAAGACAAATCCATTGTGTTCAAGGGAAAGAAAGTTGATAATGTCTACAAAATCAATTTTTCTGAACTGGCTGATCAGAAGGTGATTTGCCTTCTATCAGTGAATGATAAGAAATGGATGTGGCACACAAGGTTGGGACATGCTAACTGGAGATTAATCTCTAAGCTTAGTAAGTTACAACTTGTCAAAGGGCTACCAGACATTGACTATCATTCAGATGCACTCTGTGGTGCATGTCAGAGAGGGAAAATTGTGAAATCATCTTTTAAAACCAAATACATTGTTTCAACCTCCAGACAATTAGAGCTACTCCATATTGATTTATTTGGACCAGTAAGTACTGCATCCTTATATGGAAGTAAATATAAATTAGTCATTGTTGATGATTATAGCAGATGGACTTGGGTGAAATTCATAAAGAGTAATAATGTTGCTTGTGATGTATTCAGTAGTTTCTGCACTCAAATTCAATATGAAAAAGAATCAAAGATTTTGAAAGTCAGAAGTGATCATGGTGGAGAGTTTGAAAATGAGCCATTTGAAGCTTTTTGTGAAAAACATGGAATTGTCCATGAATTCTCTTCTCTTAGAACTCCACAACAAAATGGGGTTGTAGAAAGAAAGAATAGAACTTTACAAGAAATGGCTAGAACCATGATTCATGAAAACAATTTACCAAAACATTTTTGGGCAGAAGTAGTGAATACAACATGTTATGTCCAGAACAGGATCTATATCAGACCTATTTTGGAGAAAACAACATATGAACTCTTTAAAGGAAGAAAACCCAATATCTCTTACTTTCATCAATTTGGATGTACATGTTACATTCTTAATAACAAGCTCTACCTAAAGAAATTTGATGCCAAAGCCCAAATAGGAATCTTCTTAGGTTACTCTGAAAGGTCAAAGGCATACATAGTGTATAATTCAGAAACACTTTGTGTTGAAGAATCTATGCACGTTAAATTTGATGACAAAGAACTTGAAGATAAAACTTCAAAGCAAGGTGAAAGTGTTGCAGAGATACAAGTTCCTGAAGCTACTCCAGAACCTGATCAGATAGCTGAATCTGAAGAAAGTCCAGAAGTTGAACCCACATCAGAAGCGCAAGATGAAGCTGCTTCTGATGAAGCACAAGATGGCTCACATCAAGCAGATCCTCCCAGAAACACATTCAAGCACAAGTCTTCACATCCTGAGGAATTAATCATTGGAAACAAAGATAGTCCAAGAAGAACAAGATCATACTTCAGACAAGAAGAATCAATGATTGGACTGATCTCAATGATTGAACCTACAACAGTTGATGAAGCACTTTCAGATGATGGATGGATCTTAGCTACGCAAGAAGAGTTGAATCAATTTCAAAGAAATGATGTGTGGGATCTGGTACCCAAACCTCAGTACAAGAACATTATTGGAACAAAATGGGTATTCAGAAACAAGTTGAATGAGCAAGGAGAAGTAACAAGAAACAATGCCAGACTTGTTGCACAAGGGTATAGTCAACAAGAAGGCATTGACTACACTGAAACATTTGCTCCAGTTGCAAGATTGGAAGCAATCAGGTTACTTCTGTCCTATACAGTTAATCATGGCATAATATTATATCAGATGGATGTCAAGAGTGCATTTCTTAATGGTGTCATAGAAGAAGAAGTGTATGTCAAGCAACCTCCTGGATTTGAGGATATTAAATATCCTGACCATGTTTTTAAACTGAAGAAATCACTATATGGCTTGAAACAAGCTCCCAGAGCTTGGTATGATAGACTAAGTAATTTCTTAATCAAAAATGATTTTAAAAGAGGACAGGTTGATACAACACTCTTCAGAAGGACCCTTGGGAAAGATATTCTTGTTGTGCAAATATATGTTGATGATATAATATTTGGTTCCACTAATGCATCTCTTTACAAGGAATTTTCTAAGTTAATACAGGATGAATTTGAAATGAGCATGATGAGAGGGCTGAAGTTCTTCCTGGGCATTCAAATTAATCAATGCAAAAATGGAGTCTATGTTCATCAATCAAAGTATACAAAGGAGCTTCTGAAGAAGTTCAAGCTTGAAGATTGTAAAGTGATGAGCACTCCAATGCACCCTACGTGCACCTTAAGCAAAGAAGATGAAGGAGCTAAAGTAGATCAGAAGCTGTACAGAGGTATGATTGGTTCTTTGTTATACCTCACTGCATCTAGGCCAGATATTTTATTCAGTGTATGCTTGTGTGCAAGATTCCAATCAGATCCTAGATAATCTCATATGACTGCTGTCAAGAGAATCTTCAGGTATTTGAAAGGAACAACTAATCTTGGACTCCTTTATAGGAAATCCTTAGATTATAAGCTAATTGGATTCTGTGATGCTGATTATGCTGGTGATAGGATTGAAAGAAAGTCAACCAGTGGCAATTGTCAATTTCTGGGTGATAATCTTATATCCTGGGCTAGCAAAAGACAAACAACTATTGCTATGTCTACAGCAGAAGCAGAATACATTTCAGCTGCAAGCTGTTGTACACAACTACTTTGGATGAAACATCAGTTGGAAGACTATCAGATAATTGCTAACAGTATTCCCATTTATTGTGATAATACTGCTGCTATTTGTTTGTCTAAAAATCCAATTTTGCATTCAAGAGCTAAGCACATTGAAATCAAACACCAATTTATCAGAGACTATGTTCAAAAAGGAATTTTAGATATACAATTCATTGATACTGAAAACCAATGGGCTGATATATTTACTAAGCCTTTAACTATTGAAAGGTTTGATTTTATAAAGAAAAATTTGAACATGCACTTTGTGTCTGATTAAATGTCTGCTTGCTCCTGAATAGGATTTTAGGTTCTGAAGTTAGTTCAGAAGCAGTAGTTCATCAGAAGCTCTTTAGTGAGATTCTGAGGAAAACTCGCTTCTGATGATGACCTCAGCATCTGAAGTCCAGAAGATGGACTTTATGCTTCTGAATAGTAGAGTTAGTGGAAACGTTGGGAGTTACTTTTTATGGTAACTTCTTGCCCACTAACTTGGTAGTTACTCTTAAAGTTTCTGACGTGGCCTGTCTGTATTGGTGTATAACTAAAAAGGGCAATGATGATTTAATAGCTTTGAAAAGTACTTTCACGCGCCCCCAATTTGTCATTAATGTTGTTTGTTTGTCTCTTTTGAATTGCAATCGTTTTTACTCTTAACACTTTGTCAATTCACACACTACTCACTTCACAAACAAACACTTTGCTTTCAAACCTCTTGCGAAGTAAGCGCAATTCTCTCAACCCTAGAACCCTAAAAGTTTCATCTTCATCTCCAATCAAATGGCATCATCAAGCTCGCATCAAGAAGCTCCAGAATCTATTTATGACTACAGAGGAAGAAGCATGAAACTAGAAGAATGGGAACTGCTGGTTCAAATAGAAAATCCAGTAAATTTTGCATCTCTAGCATTTCATACGTGTTGGATCAGAAACTACTACGAAGTGCAAGGTCTTTTGCCACACTTCAAAATGTTGAATGGACCAACATACGAAGCCATGGTTAGGCACTTCTGGGTGAGAGCTAAGGTATTCGATAAAGAAGCATCTATAGCTGAAGAAAGGCAAATGGTTTTGCTTTATCCAGAACTGGAAGGGAAGACGAGAGAATAAATGGGACTTGAGCCATTTACTGGTGTTGAAATCAGGTCAAGTATCTGTGGAATTCCAGTAAGGATTGATGAATGGCAAATAGAAGTTGTACTTGGTGTAGAAGCTTCTGGAAAATACTCTGGAATTGATCTTTCAAGTGCTGCTGAAGAACGCATTTGGAAAGAAAAAGCTAATTTGGTTATATACAATTCCACGAAGGAAGGAAAATATGCTGATTTGAACATGGAAAAGAAGATGCTTCTGAAGATTCAGAATGAGAATTTGCTTCCATGTGGTGGAAGTGAGAAACCAAATTTGGCTCAGAAGGTCTTTCTCCAGCACTTCATCAAACAGGAAAAGGTGAATGTGCCAAAATACATGTTCAAGTATCTGATAGAATGTTTGAAAAAGAGCCAGCTGCAAGACAGACCCTGGGTTCCTTATGGAAGGCTCTTATCAGAAATATTCTATCAAGGAGGAGTTTTGGATAGATTAAGCAGAGTTGAAGCCTTCACAAATAAGATACTTGATACTAAGACTGGGAAGTTCATCAATGCTTATACACTCAAAAATATGAAGCTAATCAGTGAGGTCACCAAGCTTGAAACTGATTTGAATGAATCCAATGCAAAGTCTGATCTCATGAAAGACTTTCCTCCTATCTGCAAGAAGGATCCTCTTGATGTGCAGATGTACTACATTAAGGAGCACTTTGAGGCAACCAATGAAAGAATCAGGTTGGAAGATGTACCTGAGGAGATGTATGGTGGTGCACTGCCATGAGCCAGAGGTAGAAAATCAAAGAGGAAGATGACTGCAGAAGAGTATCTGGAGGTTGAAAAGTCTGTTAAGAAAGCAAAAGTTGCTTCTGACAAGCTCAAGATTAGTGGTTCCGCAGTACCATCAATTGAAGAAGCTATTGAAGACATGGATTCAAGGTTGATCCTGGATGTTGGTATTGCTCTTGATCAACCTGCAATACCAAAGAAGAAGAGGAAGCCAGCAGTAAGGAGGACCAAGGACTTTCCTCATGTTACCGAGAAAGCAGAAGCTGCTACTACTGCTTCTGAAGCTATTGGAAAAGCTTTAGAGATTGCTTCTGATCTTCAAGAGATGGTTATGACAGAGGCTTCACAACTTCTTAACATACCTGGTATTGCTGAAGATGATCAGAAGAGGACAACTGAACATTCAGAACCGGTAATACATGAGATATCCAGTGACTCTCCTTTAACTTCCTTAGAAACCCCATTATCATCATCTTCTGATTCTGATGATCATATACCCATAGGACTTCTTTTTCGAAAACCAGTAAAAAGTCATCCAACATCAACCAAGACCAACACAAAACCCTCTCAGTCAAGCACTTATGAGCCAGTGGGTCATATTATCAATGAAAAGCTAGAAGAAATAGCTGAGAGAAAAGACAAAGTCATTGATAGTATCCTTCGCCATCATCCTCAACCCCTTAACATTCAACCCCTCAACATGATTGTACCTGAAAATGTTGAGTTTACCTCAGAGAAAACCTCCGAGACAACCTCAGAAGCAGTTGCTTCCGAGAAAATTGTTTCAGAAAGCCCCCATCAACAAACACCAGAACCACACAAACCCTCCTCACCTCCACAACAACAATCACCCATAGCTGACATTGACCCCCAACCTAACATTCAAACACAACAAACTTCACCACAACAACCACCAATCAATACTGAACCTGAACCTAACCAAACCCACAACCAGAGCATACTGAACCACAAGAAGAACAAACTTTACCCAAACCCACTCCCATGGATATTGACAATCATCAAGTCAATCTCCAAGCCTCAACCTCAACCTCACACATTGCTCCTGACCAACCATCATCCTCAACTCAATCTGAACATCTCACCATTCCAGAATCCAATCCTGTTCAAGACCTTTCCCCTAGTGCTTCTGACCAATCCTCAGACCTAGAAATCCTTGAACAACCACCCCTAAACATACTGGAATCTGAGTACATTGACGTTGAGTTACTCAAGATACTCTCAGAGATGCAAGATCTTGTACAGAACAGAAGGATGATTGATCTGCCATCAGCCTATGAGGAACAATGGGAATCCTTGCAGAAGAGAGCTATTGATCTGATAGCATCTGTAAGAAGAAAATGCATCAGAATCAAGACTTTTGCTGTAGGGAAGTTTTTGAAGAATGTGGAGTCAATCAAGAAAAGTCCTAGACTGCTTCTGACAAATGAGCCATTCTACTCAGAAGCTGACTACATGACTAGAGAGGCCAGGATGTTCAAGCTACTAAGACAGAAGATGGCACAACAATAGCAGGAAGCTAAAGCAAGGGAACTGGAACTTCTCCAGAGGCAACAAGTTCTTGAAGATCTGTTGAAGAAATAAGCAGAACAAATGGAGAAGATGATGAAACAACAACAAACCAAACCTTAGTTGCACACCCTAGTGTTTATTTTTGTTTGTTGTTTGTTTTAACTGTTTCAGTTCTTGCTTCTGAACATCTTTTGTTTCTGAATGTTAGTAACTTGCTTAGTTGGTTCTGATCCATCATGCTTGATATTCTGCTCATACATTGCTCTGAATTACTTTATATTCATGATTATATTTTTGATAAGTTTATAGGTTCTGATTATAGTTATACTCTCTTCATGTTTGAGTATTTCTCAAATCTTTTTGTCTTTATTGCTTATTTGATTTTTTTTTTTTTGCTAATGACAAAAGGGGGAGTATATGTGATAGTATTTAAAGGCTCTGAGCCCCATTAATAATATTTGAAAATTTTGAAAAACTATCCTTTCGTTTTACCTAAAAAGGGGTGTATCAAAAAGGGGGAGTATCAAATTTCAAATAAAAATTAATTGAACCATTCTTCTTATCTATAAGTTAATTCTTTCAATTTTAAGCTCTGATATTATTATTGCATGCTAAATGAATTTAATTAACCTGGATAGAACTTAGGGGGAGCTTACAAACCTCACCTTAAAGACTATCAGACTCAGGGGGAGTTTGAGCTTACAAACCTCAGATTCTGAGCTTACAAACCTCAGAACCCCAAAGTCAACTTGTTAATTAGATTAACAACAATTGATCAATTTTAAATACTATTGTTTGTCATCATCAAAAAGGGGGAGATTGTTGGAACAAAATGTGTTTAACAATGAACCTTAAAGAGTTTTGATGATAACAAGGTATTAAAATTTGTAAATTGGACTAGCTAATATTTGTTCAAGTGTACAGGACCATAGTTAAAAAATTTACATCATATAAATGTTCTGAAGAACAAATAGAGAGCTATGGACTAAAGAAAAGGAAGCTTAAAAGCATCTGAAAAGAAGTGCATCTGAAGTCATAAGTGCTCCTGAAGAATGATGACGTCATCAGAAGCTGAAGATCATCAGAAGCTGAAGGTCATCAGAAGCTGAAGGTCATCAGAAGTTGAAGGTTAACAGAAGCGGATAGCCTTCAGAAGCGAATAGTCATCAGAAGCAGATAGTTCAGAAGCGACTTTATCAGAAGCTGAAGCTCATCAGAAGCTGATTATCACCACAAGCTGAAGATTCAAAGATCAACACTTCAAAAGCTGTCTATTGGATTCGAAAACACTGCAGAAGACTAGTGGATGGTTGCAACGGTCATTTTGGTGAAGATTTGAAGGCATTGGAACCTTATCTTCAAAAAGCGTTGACATTGTACTTTGTACGAACTGTACAACCACCTTCTCCACTACTCTGTTTTGTGTCCACGCTACAGGACAAGAAAACAGCTCCAGAATAACAGCTTGCCTGCAAAGATGTTCCTTCACAATGGGAATGGATTTCAAATTGGTTCTTCATAGGACAACAACCAAATCAGGCAAAAGATCATTGGTGAAAGATCAATCTTCAACAACGACTCTTTGATGTGCTGGCAATTTCACAACGTCTCTTTCACACCTCTATATAAAGTAGTGAAGACTTAGAGATTTGGTAATGTTGAGCGAAAGACTCACAACATTTTTACAAGTGCCAAACCTCTGCTGAAATTGTTCTGCATTCACTTAGAATTTCTGTTTCTCAAAGTTTCATCTTAGAAATTCTTAAGTTATTGAGTCTGTATCTGATTTGTATTGTGAGCACCTCTGATTGTATAACAAGTGTTCAACCTTAAACAATTTTCTGTGTAATTTTGTTTAGTTAGAAGTCTCATGCAGTTGTGCTTGAGCAGGGAAGTCTCTTGATTGTGTTCTTGAGCATAGGAAGACTCTTGCAAAGTGTGCTTGAGCAAAGGAAGTCTCTTGCAGGTGTGCTTGAGCAATTGTAATCATATATTAGTCTTAGTGAAATCTCCTTGGAAGTGCAAGGGGGACTGGACTACTTCCGGATTGTGGAAGGAACCAGTATAATTGCTTTGTGTCGTTCTTCTTCTCTCTCTCTGTTTTATTCCGCTGCATTTAGATTCTGATTACCACATCAGAAGCTGTTTCACTTAGCTTCTGACAAGTGTGTTCAGTTTTTAGGAGAAACGAAGAATTTTCCAAAAACACAATTCAACCCCCCTTCTTGTGTTTTTCTCACCTTCACACAACCCATCCCCGAATCAAAACCGATAAAGAAAGTGATGAAAGAATGAAAATGTTGAAGAATAATGAGAGGCTATTTATAGCCACAAAACGGTCTTGGATTGTAACTTCAGTAAAAAAAACATTTAAAACATTCAAACCGACGATAAATGCATTAAACACACCACAAGCCATCCAAACATTGTTTGTAACACCACTGTCCATATTTAGAAGTGGTTCGGATTTTATAATCCATATATATTCCTATATTTTTTTCAGATTATATAATATGAAACATTCTCGGACTATGTTAAAACTTGAGGTTTATAGGGTTTGACATTATTCAAATTATATAATTTGAATCGTGTCTAGAACATAGAAAATAAAATAAAAATGTCATTTATTAATATCATGAAAATATCTTACCAAAGAAGCATCTAACTCGATTGGTCCCTTAAAACTATGCAAACCAAATATAGAGAACATGGTTCTCACATCTATGTTGTTCTGAAACTTCATATGGGTGCCTGTCACTTCAAACTGAGTCATTCAACGATCGATGATACTCAACACTGGTCAGCCACCTTTTTTCTCTATGGTTTAGCCGACCGTTTATTTGGTCAATTTGACCATTCAATCCAGACAATGTGACATTAACGTGGAACCTAACAGATTAGGTTTCCCCCCATTGTAGTAAACTACAACTAGCTTGATGCTTACATCAACTTGGTAAGTGGTAACAGTTTTATGGTGTAGTTTGAAAATTAATAAAACACATCAATTTATAAAAGTGTTTGTACATCGTGGACCACATAAAATGTTGGTGCAATATGGACTACCGAAAAATGTCAGTGCGTCTAGGAC
Source organism: Medicago sativa (assembly GCF_051527215.1). Taxonomy (NCBI): domain Eukaryota; kingdom Viridiplantae; phylum Streptophyta; class Magnoliopsida; order Fabales; family Fabaceae; genus Medicago; species Medicago sativa. The sequence continues at coordinate 25,949,909 of NC_140752.1, read as the reverse complement.
AATATATAATTCTAATTGAACCAAACCTTCCAAAGTACAATTTTTAACAGAGCTATTGGATGTTTCAGGTAATATAATACAAAATAATATGGGAATTATTTTTGATTATATTATCTGGAATATGTCAGAATGTGGACGGTTGCTTGGTCAAGATGGTTGGTTGGCTCCAGGGTTATTTAACATGTGCTTTTTTACTGCTCGAAAAGATTGGCCACAATTTTTAGCTTCCATTGACTGTCGTTACAGTCAATGTTTGCATTATGTCCCTTTAAATTGTCATTCTAATTTTTGCAATTTTAATAATTTTTGTTATTGTAATTGAAAAACTAGTAAACACAATTCAAATTTTATAATCCGAAAACAATCAAATATGCTTCGGGTTATAAAATTCAAATGGGATAAAATGGTCAAATGGGTTGAAAGCCTCTAACAAGAAGATATTAAGTCAAAGGAAAATTAGATCTATCGATATGAACCATCATGGTTGCGTGAAGGATATTTTTTGAGGAAAAATTCTCACCCCAATTGATATGATTTTCATGCACTAAAGTTGGAAGAAATGTTAACTACATATTGAATGACCAAATTTCATACCTTCTACCTTATTATATGCTTATATAATTTTACAATTTTTAAGATGAATTTGCTCTTTATTTCGTTGACGCCAACAAGTTTAACAATAATAAATGGGTTGAAAGCCTCTAACAACAAGATATTAAGTCAAAGACAAATCAGATCTATCGATATGAACCCTCATGGTTGCGTGAAGGATATTTTGTGAGGGAAAATTCTCACCCCAATTGATATGATTTTCATGCACCAAAGTTGGAAGAAATGTTAACTACATATTGAATGACCAAATTTCATACCCTTTACCTTATTATATCCTTATATAATTTTACTATTTTTGAGATAAATTTGCTCTTTATTTCGTTGACGCTAACAAGTTTAACAATAATAAATGGGTTGAAAGCCTCTAACAACAAGATATTTATTAACACATGAAGAAAATGAAGCAAAAGAAGATAACTTGGCGCGCAAGACAACTAGTTAAAATGCATTTGTATTTTACAATTTCATTTACTTGTAATTTCATGTGCATTTAGTTAGTTAGAGTTATCATGAGCTGGCACTATTTGTGTATATAAACAGTTTGTAACAATCTTTCACTATCAATGAAAAACAATTATCTTTCTCTCTTTCTCTGAAGCTTTTTCTTCCACCTTCAATGGCGGTTTATTCTTCTTACATGGTATCAGAGCAAGTTCATGCTTGCTCTGCTTCCGCAAACGTTACTACTCTGATTTCTTCATGTTGATTACGTGTTTCTCTTCATTGATCACGAATCACGTTTTTTTTCTTTCTCTTTTCTTCGTTTGTTTCAAGTTGAATCTTGATTCAATTTTTGCTTTTGTTCTACGTTTGATTCAGATTTTCTTCAGTTGATTTCAAGTTGAATCATGGTGAGAAATAACAATAATCAGAATCAAGATCAAAGTCTTGATCCATTTTTTGTCCATTCATCAGAAAACTCTTCAACGGTGAGTGTTACACCACAGCTAACTGGTGATAACTATCATGCTTGGTCCATGAAGATGCGAAGAGCGTTGGCCATGAAGAACAAGTTCAAGTTCGTAGACGGTTCCATTCCAATTCCTGATGAAGATGATTTGAACCGGAGCGCTTGGGAAAGGTGCAACAATCTGGTACATACATGGATTATCAATTCTATTACACCTTCTATTGCACAGAGCGTTGTTTTCATAGAAAATGCAATAGATATGTGGAATGATCTGAAAGATAGGTTTATGAGAGGTGATAGAATTAGAGTTGCTCAACTGCATCAGGAAATTGCTAATTTGAAACAAGGGAGCAATAAAATCACAGATTATTTTACTGAATTGAGGGGTCTATGGGAAGAGTTGGAACAATATAGACCAATGCCTCATTGTAATTGCCCTATAGCATGTACTTGTGCTGCTATGAGAAATGCTAGAGACTTTAGAGCAGAAGATAGAACTATACAGTTTTTGATTGGCCTGAATGAAGAGTTTCAAGGAGTTGCTTCTCAGGTTCTATTAATGGATCCTATGCCACCAATAAACAGAGTCTTTTCTATGGTGATGCAGCAAGAAAGGAAATTGCAATATGGTGTTGTTAATGTTCAAAACACACCACTAGAAGATAATACAAGTTTGGTTAATGCTGTGAATGGACAAAAGCAATTTGGTACTGGAAATGGATATGGTAGAGGTAGAGGAAATAATGTTTCTCAGGGTAGAGGTAGAGGCAATGGAAGGTATTGCACTTTTCGTGAAAGAACTAATCACACTGTTCAAACATGCTATAAGAAGCATGGTTATCCACCAAACTGGGGAAAAGGTGGAGGAAATTCTTATGCAAACATGGTTGATGGGGATGATGTGGAAAGAAAGAAGGCATCTGCATCTTCTAGTAGAAATGAAGAAAGTACAGGACTCAATCTTACCATTGAGCAATATCAGAATTTGATGTCCTTGTTGGAAAAGAACAATCTTGAAACAAAATGCTCAACAAATGTGATTAAAGGTATCAATCTCTGCTCATCTAGTGGAGGTAATGCTAATTTTGATAATAAGCATATTGATACTGGTTGGATTGTAGATACAGGAGTCACTCACCATACTTGCTTTGATATGAAATGATTTAGTAATTGTACTAAGATTGAACCTATTAGGGTTAATTTACGCAATGGAAATACTACAGAAGCAAATTGTAGAGGAAGAATAAGATTAACACAGGAGTTGAGCATAGATAATGTTTTGTATCTGCCTCAATTTGCTGTAAATCTTATTTCTGTTTCCAAGTTGATTAAAGAGCAAAATTGCACTTTGCAATTTAAAGCTAATGAATGTATCATACAGGAAAGGAACACTTTGAGGAAGATTGGTTCAGCTGAAGAGAGACATGGTCTCTATTACTTGAAGATTGATGATAAGAACCATCAAGTTTCAGTTTCAAGTGTATCTGCTTCAGAAAAATTACAAAAAGAACATGTGCCTAATGGAGTTTTCTGGCATCTCAGGCTTGGTCATCTGTCTAAGGATAGAATGACATGCATGAATAAACTGTACAGCTATGTCTCCACTAGTCAACACACTGCTTGTGATGTTTGTCAAATGTGTAGACAAAAGATTTTACCTTTTCCTGTTAGTAGTAAGAATGCTAAGATTCCTTTTGAATTAGTTCATTTTGATATTTGGGGACCATTTGGTACAGCTTCTGTCCATGGTCACAAATACTTCCTTACTATTCTAGATGATTGTACAAGACATATTTGGATTGCTATGATGAAAAATAAATCTGAGACTTCTCAGAAAGTGAAAAGTTTCATTTCTATGATTGAAAGACAATTTGAATGCAAGGTTAAGACCATTAGGAGTGATAATGGTCCTGAATTCATGTTAAGGGATTTTTATGATGAAAAGGGAATCATACATCAGAGAAGTTGTGTGTATTCTCCACAGCAAAATGGAAGAGTGGAGAGAAGACATCAACATATTCTCAATGTCAGCAGAGCCCTTATGTTTCAGTCCAAACTACCTAAGAAATTCTGGTCCTGTATTGCATGCTGTCTATTTGATAAATAGAATTCCTACTAGGATTCTAAACAATAAATCCTCCTATGAAGTGTTATATAATGAGATCCCTGATCTTAGCAATCTCAAGGTTTTTGGATGCCTAAGCTATGCATCAACTCTACCTGTCAACAGACATAAATTTGATTCAAGGGCTAAGAAATGTGCTTTCTTAAGATACAAGTCAGGCATCAAAGGCTTTGTCCTTGTTGATGTTCATACTTCTGAAATCTTAGTGTCCAGAAATGTAAAGTTTTTTGATCTGGAGTTCCCTTTTCACTCTTCTAGTATCACTCCAGTTTCCTCTACACAAATGTACTTTGATACTTCTAATATACATATTGGTAATATTGGTGTGAGTTCTTCTGATGATGATATTGAAGTTCTACAGGAAGAATCTATCAGTGATACAGAAGAAAGGAACATTGAAGTTGCACCAGTTACTATCAGAAAGTCATCTAGAAATACCCATGCACCATCTTACTTGCAAGATTATGTTTGCAATTCAAAGGATGGTAACTACTCTATAAATAACTTTGTCAGCTATTCAGCTCTTTCTCCTAAGCATCTAGCCTATGCATACTCCTTGAACATTGAGCTTGAGCCCACTAGTTTCTCTTCAGCCAGTAAGGATTCTAGATGGTTGACTGCTATGCAGGCAGAAATAGAGGCACTCAATGCCAACCATACTTGGGTTTTTGCTGACCTTCCCCCAGATGCCAAACTTATAGGTAACAAATGGGTGTACAAGATAAAGAGACATGCAGATGGTACTATAGAGCGTTTCAAAGCACGTTTAGTTGCACAGGGTTTTAGTCAAACTGAGGGACTGGACTACTTTGAAACTTTTTCACCTATTGCAAAATTATCCACCATCAGAGTACTGCTTGCCCTAGCCTCCATTCATGGTTGGTAGTTACATCAACTTGATGTAAACAACGCTTTCCTACATGGAGATTTACATGAAGCAGTGTATATGAAGGTACCTCCAGGTGTCTCTTCTCCCAAACCTGGTCAAGTTTGTAAGCTTCTAAAATCACTTTATGGGCTTAAACAGGCCAGTAGGCAATGGTTTGAGAAACTTACACAGTTTTTGTACGCTCAAGGATTCATTCAAACCACTGCTGATCACACATTGTTTACTAAGATCACTGCCACCTCATACACTGTAATTTTAGTGTATGTGGATGATATAATCTTAGCAGGAACATGCCTCAAAGAGTTTGATTCATTGAAACAGGCTCTTCACAATACATTTCGTATTAAAAACCTAGGGGAACTCAAATTCTTCTTAGGTTTAGAGGTAGCACGTTCTTCTAGGGGCATCTCTCTTTGTCAACGCAAGTATTGTCTAGAACTGCTTGCTGAAGCAGGTTTAACTGATTGTAAACCTGATTCCACTCCTCTTAACCCTTCCATACGTTTGTCACAAGATACCAGCTCTCTTTATACTGACATCACTGGATATAGGCGTTTGGTTGGGAGATTGTTGTATCTTACCACTACACGTCCAGATATAGCTTTTGCAGCCCATCAACTAAGCCAATTCATGGCTTCTCCTACTGAGTTACACAACAAAGCAGCACTTAGACTTTTACGTTACTTGAAACGTTCTCCAGGCAGGGGTCTCTTCTTTCCTCATTCCTCTGAACTTCAGCTGCTTGGCTTCAGTGATACAGACTGGGGTGGATGTGTGGATACTCGTCGTTCTATATCAGGGTATTGTTTCTTCATTGGGCACTCTTTGGTTTCCTGGAAATCAAAGAAACAACCAACAGTTTCTTGTTCATCTGCTGAAGCAGAATACAGAGCTTTGGCTTCTGCAACCAGAGAACTGCAATGGCTGTGTTTTCTTCTTCATGATTTGAGACAAGCTCCTTCCCGTTTGCCTGTGCTCTATTGTGACAATCAGAGTGCGTTGCACATCTCAGCTAATCCGGTTTTTCATGAGCGTACCAAGCATTTGGATATAGATTGCCATTTGGTGCGTGAGAAAATTCAAGCTGGAGTCATGCGCTTGTTACCAGTTACTTCCCAGCATCAAACAGCTGACATATTCACCAAGGCCTCTGGTCCCAGGCAATTTCATGAATGTATGCTCAAACTAGGGATGGTAGACATCTACCAACCTCCAGTTTGCGAGGGGGTATTAACACATGAAGAAAATGAAGCAAAAGAAGATAACTTGGCGCGCAAGACAACTAGTTAAAATGCATTTGTATTTTACAATTTCATTTACTTGTAATTTCATGTGCATTTAGTTAGTTAAAGTTATCATGAGCTGGCACTATTTGTGTATATAAACTGTTTGTAACAATCTTTCACTATCAATGAAAAACAGTTATCTTTCTCTCTTTCTCTGAAGCTCTTTCTTCCACCTTCAATGGCGGTTTATTCTTCTTACAATATTAAGTCAAAGGCAAATTAGATCTATCGATATGAACCCTCATGGTTGCGTGAAGGATATTTTGTGAGGGAAAATTCTCACCCCAATTGATATGATTTTCATGCACCAAAGTTGGAAGAAATGTTAACTACATATTGAATGACCAAATTTCATACCTTCTACCTTATTATATCCTTATATAATTTTTCTATTTTCGAGATGAATTTTCTCTTTATTTCGTTGATGCTAACAAGTTTAACAATAATAAATGGGTTGAAAGCCTCTAACAACAAGATATTAAGTCAAAGGCAAATTAGATCTATCGATATGAACCCTCATGGTTGCGTGAAGGATATTTTGTGAGGGAAAATTCTCACCCCAATTGATATGATTTTCATGCACCAAAGTTGGAATCAATGCTAACTACATATTGAATGACCAAATTTCATACCTTCAACCTTAATATATCCTTATATAATTTTATTATATTTGAGATGAATTTGCTCTTTATTTCGTTGACGCCTTCTTGTTTTCTATTCTGTAAGCCAATTTTATTTATTTCTCTGTGCTACTTTAAAAGACATTCATCTATCAAGTTTTGTATCTCATCATTGACAAAGGTAAATAAGATAGCTTCTTGTATAGCATACCATATATGCATGTTTCAATCAACTTTAAAAATTCCAACAGATTTCTAAGAATTAAACTTTTTTAACTACAAAATGAACTTAATAAATCGAAATGACTGAAGTACGAATAGTAATAAAGCCATGTGACATGTATATGTACAAAGGGGTATGATGATACCAATTGGTCATGAGATGAGCCCTGAGAATTGTCCATATTGGACTCAGAGCAACTACACAAGTGAAAGAGAAACCCCAAAACTTTAAGACATAGGATTTACACAAATATATAAATAAATAAAAAATAAAAGAATTATAATAATCAATGTCGAATTTAAAAAATTTCATTAAAACAAATAAGTAAAATACAACATTAATTAAATATAAAACAAAACAACCAACTTCGGTTGGCCTCATGCTATTGACTTGAGACCTTGGAGTTTGCTCCTCTTCAAGGTCATAGGTTCAATTCTCTTCTCACCATTGCCAATTTTGGTGAGCTGATTTATCTTCTTAAAAAAACCACTTTTTAAAATATATTAATTAATGTTGAAATTAATAAAATTTAATTAAAACAAATAACAAGGTCATAGGTTCAATTCTCTTCTCACCATTGCCAATTTTGGTGAGCTGATTTATCTTCTTAAAAAAACCACTTTTTAAAATATATTAATTAATGTTGAAATTAATAAAATTTAATTAAAACAAATAAATAAAATAAAACACCAATCTAAAATGGCTAACAAATCAACCCTTGTTTCCAAATCTCAACCACCACCTCACTTGATTTTCTTTGTACTAGACCGTCAACCCATGCTCTATATGGGTCCTATCAACTAATGAGGCATCATTTTGTTTGTGCATAATACTTTTTTCTAAGGAGTCTTACCATAATAGTTGTCAAAAAAAATATTATAAAAAATTAAAGGATAGTTCTCATATAAGTCGTATCATAAACATGGATTATTTCTAATCATATCATGAAAACATTCATATTGATTCACACTAATTATATCAAGAAAACATTCATATTTTTGAAAAATACTAAAGACACCATTAGTTATGATAAATTACGAAATACTTCTCTGTAGACCACATTTGACGTCACATTAGCATCTCCACCGTCTTCGTCGTCGTTTTTTAAGATAGATGACATCACTATTTTTCTAAAGCCCTATTGTTAAATATTAATGAGGATACAGCATTGTAAAAATCAACTAAAAACAATAAATTGTAGACGAAAATTTTGTGAACAACTAAAATAAGCAAAATAAGATAATCCAGAAAAATGATTCAAATAACTTACCCTAAAAAAAAGGATAAAGCAGAACAACATACACAATCTTACCCTAAAAAAATCAGATCAAGAGTCTGAACAAAAATAAAAGACGCATTAAACAGTGCTTCAAATGACAATCTTCCCGCTATTTCACTCAGAAGGCTCAACTTTAACAGAAACCAATATATGTGGCTTAGTAGCAGATGCATCTCCAATTTCAACAACGATAACGTCACGGGGATCTACACTTTCATATGACCGCTTCACACTAGATTTGCTGGATAGAGTGTTATTGATGTTAGTATTGCTACATGAATCGCCACACTCCAAAGTTTCCTGTATTATAAAAAAATCAATTAAAAATCAATCAAAGTTTCCCACATCATTATTAGCCATCGTTTCAATTTCATCATTAGCATATTCAACAGAGTTCCCTTCGTTTCACTTCGGGTGATATTAAAATTTGATTAACTTCTATAATATAACATAAGTAAAAAACATGTTAATACTACTTGACATACTATGTTACCTTCAAATTATATTCAGTCATAAACTGATGAATGGTACCACCTACATCAATAGTCTTCGACGGTGTAATTTCATAACTTCCTATTCACATTTTTCTCATTAACTTCAACCTTGAGAAGAACCTGCTTGTTTACGAATACGTTGAATTATGGAGGTTAGTCAACATCTTTGTTTAACTGAAAAATAATGCAGATTACATATGAGCCACACGAACCTTCACCTTCAAATCTTTTTAGGTTTGAAAATGAATAAATTAAACACGTCAATTTATAGAAATTTTTGTGCGTCGTGGACCACATAAAATATCGGGGCAATATGGAGTCTGGAAAAATATCGGTGCATCGTGGACAACATAAAATTCTAATTGAACCAAACCCTCCCAAGTACAAGTTTTAAAAAAGCATGCAGATGTTTCAGCTAATATAATCCAAAATAATATGGGAATTATTTTTGATTATATAATCTAGAATATGTCAGAATGTGGACGGTAACAAGGTTAGTTGGCTCCAGAGTCATTTAACATATTTTTTATTTTTTATGGTGGGAAAGGTTGACCGCATTTTTTAGCTTTCATTGACTGTCGTTATTGTCAATGTTTTCATTTTGCCTATAAATAGCACCTCATTCTTCGCATTTTCTTATGTCACTGTAAATTGTCATTTTAATTTTATGTTATTGTAATTCAAAAACTAGTTAAACACAATTCAAATTTAATAATCCGAAAGCAATCGAATATTCTTCAGGTTATAAAATCCAAATTGGGTAAAATGGTGAAATTGGAGGGCGCATGAGAAGTAAGTAGGGTGAAAAAAGAAATTAAAAAAGAAAAAAACCAAACTTATTCATTTTACGAATCTTGATAAATGGCCCACCAATTGCTTCTCAAAATTTGCTATAAATACAAAAAAATTTGTCTCTTGGATTTAGGGTTTCAAATTACAAAATTCAATTGCCACAGCTGCTGCTCCATTGTTTGTTATAACTTAGATCTAATCTTTTGAAATTACACATAGACAAATGCTAGCTGCCATGAATTTGTTTAAACGTCTTTGTTCCTTTGTTTTAATAACAGGTATATGCCCAATTCTCTTCTCTGTTGATTCATATGCTGCGTTATTTTTTTTAATCTCGCTCTAATCTCTCCACCTTTCAGGGAACACTTTGATGCGCAACATGTTGAAGATTATCTTTATTTTTTCACCCTTGTCATCTACCAAGCGTGTTAATTGGTCGATCATCATATACATATTTTTTATCATTTCGACCAAGTGTGATTTCTTTGATTAAGAACACAAGAGGGAGCATGCACAACCCAAAACAAAAAGCTGTCAGATTTGTGAATTTGCATCTCAGATATGTTGGCTCCTTCTGTTGTTTGTATTTATAGCAGGATGGTTGACAGCATTCACGGCCATTGATGATGGGACCAAGTGTAGATATGATAATGTCCACAGATTGTCATTCATCATCTTATTTAGTTGGGTGTTTCTCTTTATCTTAAAGAATACTTCATTTCCATGGTTCAGTCAAATCATTAAAAAATAGATTTTAAAGCAGTTTTCATGAGCCAAACATCCAAGATTTTGTTAGTCAAAACAAGCTCAAGTCGAAACAAGCCGTCAGATTTGTGAGTGTGCATCTTGATATCTGTCATGATAAAATGTCATATGGAAAATACTCATATTTTGGCAGCTATTGTAATTTGTAGATTGTAAATATACAAATCCTTTACCTATTTCTTCAAATACTACAAAGAATATTAAAGTTGGTGAATTTTGTTTGAACTTTGTAATTGCCCTCTGCTGTATGCTTTTACCCACAATTGGTTATGTTTTTTAGTTGGTTTACCTTTCTTAACAAGAAAGAGTGTATATAAAGCATTTGATTGCAAAAATAAAGAAAACGATGAGAAAAGATATAACATGCTGTTCATGAAAGATAACAATAGGGAAATTACGGCTTTCTGCCTCGTGATGTAGATTTAAGTTATGTTTAGCACATTTTCTTAGATAGATTACAGTTTTACATGACCACGGAATTTTAAATCTATAAATCAAATATTAAACACAGTGCCAAAAGAAATAAACACGAAAATTTGTTAGTGATAGAAAAAGAACGATAAACACAGACTAATATCACATGAATGTCAACAATAAACTAAACATGATTTTTCTCTAAAACTTCACATCAGATACGACATATAACCTGCTTCTGAATTGGTAAGAAGTTTCTGTCCTTTTTATTAAAAGGAAAATGCTGAATCTCGAGAAGCTTGGCTTCACGATGTTTCATGAATGAACATGTTAAATCTTAATTAGTCAAATAAAGTGAAGTAACTCATGTGTACTAGTAGTCTATTACTATGTAAACGCCTGCATGTTGCATCTATGATTCAATCTCATTACCAAATCTCCCCTTCTACATATCAACTTGAAAACCCGTTAATGGTGGATGCAAAGGTGGTTCTTAACTGTATCAGCCTCCGCGACGGCATCACCGTCAATGGTATGTGCCTCACCATAATTCACAGTCGATTGAAAGCTTACCTGCACCGCATGCTTTGAATACACTTGTGCATCTGTTAACAACACATCAATAACATAGCACACCATAGTTCTAGAAACTTTTTATAACAGATTTGGCAAAGCTTTTTATTGTAGCAAGGAAAACCTTGTGGCCAAGTTTCTCATTGTCGGCAAACGGTTGCATTACTTTCTTATTTTAAAAAAAATTAAAAATAAGCATAGTATACTATATGTTAAAACCAGATTCGTGATATATTCGTGAGGATACACGTCACGATATATAGCATTTGTCTTATAAAATGCTATTATTTCGATAATTATGACCTGCATCCATTAGTAATGCTCGCATAAAAGCAAATGTTAAATTTGTGCTTGATTTGTACTAGACCTTCAAGCATTTAATTACCGTTTACTTTATACTACATCTTCTAAAATATGTTCTACTGATTTGAAAATTATTGTGGATGCACGTCGCGAACATATTTAATTACTTTCGATAAATATGTTCTACTAGACCTTCAAAGAATGGGTGGATTTGTTGTGTCATGAATCTCTAAGACTTTTAACTTTTGATGCATGTTCATATGTAATTTCTCTTGATTTGGAACACTTATTCTATATGTTATTTGATAGAAAAGCTTGATTTACATCCTCCTTATTGAAGATTTAAACTGGGATTAATTTGAAAATCTGGGTTGATTTTTAGATGCTTATAATTTTTTGTAAACATGAATTTTTTTTATATCAATACGTAATTCCTGGCACATGTTGTGGATTTAAGTTATATATGTTTGGCACATTTGCTTGGATAGACTGCCAGTTTTACATGAATGTCAACAATAAACTAAACATTTATTTTTCTCTAAAACATCACTTCAGATACGATTTATACCCTGCGTTTGAATTGGTAAGTAGTTTCGGTCCTTTTGATGAAAATGTTATTACTTCAATAATTATGACCTTCATCCATTAGTGTTTCTCACATAAAACCAAATGTTAAATTATTGTGATTTGATACTAGACCTTCATCCATGAATGTTATAATATGTTATACTGATTTGAAAATGATTGTGGGGGAGATTAAGGAGTTAGAGTTTGATATCCTTCCAAATACAATACAAAAGGGCTATCACCAAATCCCAATGGCACGCCAAAGTTCCTGCCTTGAAGATGAAATATTTGCATGCATTTTAAAGATAACCTTACTTTATGCTACTGTCTCCGGATAAACTAAATGCGTTGATGCGTTTGGGATCGTTTAATGCTCCAAGCAGCACTTGTTGATATCTACGGATTTAGTACTGTAAAATAGTTTAATTCCAAAGGCATTTGTTGTTTAATATCTTCTTTCTGAACGGTTTATGAAGGATGATTAGCCTAGCGACATCATTTTATGTGTAACGTTTTGAGGATAAATCATCATGGCTATTAAAGCTATATCCTTACAAATAAAATTAATAAATTTAATATTTATCTAGTTTGTGACTCATACTAATTTGTACATCAGAGACAATTTTTCCACAAAGGGTCATTAACATGTTGATTACAAGTCTGTGGCAGTCATATTACATCCTCTTAATCGAAGATTTGAACTAGGATTAATTTAAAAAATCTGAGTTGATTTTTAGATGCTCAGAATTTTTTGTATACTTGAAAAAATAATTTTGGGTAATATTCATTACCACTTTCTTATTTTGGGTATTTTAAAGATTGTATTTATTGGGTATGGAAAATATTTTGTTGATTGTAGAATGTTGAATTGTTGTACTTGTATTTTGAGTATATCAACACAAGTTTTTAATATATGTGATAGGATATTATCTATTATTTAAGAAACTACTAAGGACATTCTCATGTGTTGAGTTCAACGTGACCTTTTATTTGTTTTGAATCAGCAAAATATTATTAACGGATAGCATATACAAGAGGCATTGACCTAGCCACAGATGAACTACAAAACAATGGAATGAGAAGGCCTTGACTAAACTGCTACTGCCCCCAAGCCAACTGATAGCAAAACCGACAAAAACAGCTGCAACATAACAGGGCTGCAAAAAAGAAAAGTATTGGAATGAACTGAAAACCCTAGGGCAGCGGTGAAAACCTCAGCAGAAAATGCAAAAACAACAGTTGAAAAGCTGGAAAAAACAGCAAAAATAGAACCTTCAAAAGACACACCCTCTGCCTCACGAGGAAATCGTCGACGGGGTTACCTTCAACCTCATTAAACTCCATCAAAAAACAGAAACAGTAGAACCCACTACAAGAAAACGTAGCATTTACTACTAATATTTTACTGCCAACTGTGTTGGTAGCAAATCACAATTAAAAAAACCTCTGTTTAACCGGAATATACTACAATATTTTACTGACCCATGTTTTTTGCATAAACAAACAAACCATTATATTTTTACTTACAAAATAATTATTATTCCCAAACTCTCAAAATTCAATTGTGATTCTTCATCCTCCACCATCCACGAAAATTGGTTCTTCATTCATCCCAAGAAAATTCTCATTCTCCAGAATCACATTCTTCATTGTTGTTCCTCATAGTCGGAATCCCTAATCAAAGTGAATCTACGCATACGATTGAATTTTTTCCATCAATTTAACTAATCACGAACCCCTAGCTATTGTTCCTCATAATCAGAATTGTTCATCATTGAATCCCTAATTGTTGTTCTCATTCATCACCAAATCCCTAATTTCTCTTCGCATTATGGCTTATCACCGATTCTCGATCTCATCTGAATCGTTCATATCAGAATCGTTCTCAGATTTTGTGCAACACCCATACTAAATTGTCATTTTAATTTATACAAGTTTCATTCAAGCCATTTATTTGATCAAGTGGATCATTCAAGCCAGACAGCTTGACATCAACGTGGTGCCTAAACAGAGTAGGTTTCCACCCATTGTAGTAAACTGATATAGTTTGATGCTTACATCAAATGGATAAGCGTTCATAGTTTTTTTTTTTTTTTTTTGACAAAAATAAAGGATATTCATTCATTCAAATTGATAGAGTACATCGATACAATGAAAATTCGCCAAAAACAAAAAGGATGAATCTGTGAACAAACTCACAACATCCGTGTTAATAGCATAAAACGGCAAAGTACTAAAGCCTACACATATGACTATATTTAAATCACCGGAATATTCATGTCTCCGGATCTGCAACATTGATGGCTCCAAAGTCATTGATTTGATCTGCACTAGATCGAAGCTGATCTGACAATCTGAACCAAACAAATACCTGAACGAAATAAAAAAAAGACAAACAACGTCGCACAAAGACGACGAACAAAACAACGTCGCACAAAGACGACAAAATCACAAAAGAAAATTCGAAATAGATGTGAAAATCACTTATTTCAATAAAAGGGAAATAGAAAAAACGAGTTAGAGGGGTGATTTTGGGTCAAAAATTGACCCTAAATCACCCCTCTTTGGTGGATGAAGGAAGAAACTAGGGTTTTGACGGGAGTCACTTAAGCGTTCATAGTTTTATTACGTGGTTTGAAAACGAACAAAACACATCAATTTATACAAGTTTATATGCGTCGTGGACCACCGAAAATGTCTGTGGAATATGGATTAGGGAAAAATTTATGTATTTATTTGGTTTGGATTATATAATTCAAATTGAACCAAACCATCCAACTTACAAGCTTTTACACAACTTGGGGTTGTTTCAGGTAATATAATCCAAAATAATATGGAATATTATTTTCGATTATATAATCTAAAATATGTCAGAATGTGGACGGTGGCTTGACCAACAAGGTTGCCTAGCTCCGAGATCATTGGACATGTGTTTTTTTTATTGGTTTGAAAGGTTGACCATATTTTTTAGCTTCCATTGACTGTCGTTATAGTCAATTTTTCCATTTTGCCTATAAAGAGCCCATCATTCTTCACAACTTTTTGTTGAGTTGTTTATAATGCATTTGTTCCATGGTTGGTCTTTAATATAAAGGTTCTTGTCATCTTTTGGGATAATATAAATGGTAATTGTGGGTTGTTCCACTATGCAAATTTGTACCCTCTGTCTGGATCTGGGGTTGCTCTTCAGAGTCGACTTTTCCTACTTCGTCATCTTGTATTCCCATATTCTCTGAAGGGTGTGCGAGGGGGATGGCAAACGGCAAACAATTTCCTTATTCTCCCTCCATCTTCTATATCACCACATTTAGTATTAGGTGTCTAATACTTTGTCGTAATAAGTGTTATGGTAATCTAAATGTATTATGAATTCTTGATCGGATAATAAAATATGTTGAAGGCTTGCCGATTTATATTATGTCTCTTTAAATTGTCATTTTATTTTTTGCAATTTTAATAATTTATGCAATTGTAATTGAAAAACATGTTAAACACAGTTCAAATTTAATTGTATAATTTAAAAACAATCAAATATGCTTTTGGGTATAAAATCCAAACAGGATAAAATGGTCAAAATGGAGGGCTAATGAGAAACGAGTAGGGTGGAAAAAGAAATAAAAAAAAAAAACACCAACCTTATTTATTTTATAAACCATGTTTATAAATGGCCCACCAATTGTTTCTCTCAATTTGCTATAAATACAAAAAATCTGTCTCTTGGATTTAGGGTTTCGAATTAAAAAATCCAATTGCCGCAGCTGCCTTCTCTCTTTTAGATAAATGCATGCTGCCATGAGTTTGGTTTAACAGATACCTTCTCTCTGTTGATTCCACATCACACGTCTTCTTTGTTCCTATGTTTCAACAACAGGTATATACTTTTTCATTTATGATTCGTTTAATCCCAGTTCCATGTTGATTCTTATGTTGCATTTTGTTTTTAATCTCGGCCTAATCTAGATCTGCAACCTTTCCTCCTTCCAGGGAACACTTTGATGCTCAACATGTTCAAGATTACTTTTATTTCTTTGTCATCATCATCCACCATGTGTGTTGTTTGGTCGATCATAAGATACATTTTTTTTATCATGTCAACAAGTGTTATTTCTTTGATTAAAAACACAAGAGTGCACATGTTCAAATCAATGGGGATGCAATTGTGCACTTCTGATGGTCAAAACAAGAAGCCTGGGATTTGTAAGTGTGCATCTGGCTCCTTATGTTGTCCTCATTTTTTTAGGAAATAGTTTTTTGTACTCTATCAATGAAAAAAAATTAGACACAAGGCATATGAGAGTAAAGAAGAAAATATGATCATCACAGTAATGCGTCCTTCAAAAAAAAAAATTATTTATAGTAAAAAGATCCATCTGTTTTTGCTGCATGAAGTAATTTGTATATGGTTACTAAGCTATTCTAGAACCTTCTTTAGTTTGTTACAGTACAAGTTCAACTAGTTGTATAAATAGTCTAATAGATGCCGGGCTTTGTATCTTTTGCATCAGTTTCTTAAAAATCAAACTCAAGGAGCCACAGGGAGGAGGTTTCAAAGAGGAAGTTCCAAATGACGATTTGGAGGGAACAATGCAAGTAAAATCCAAAGTGAAAGAGGATTCAAACACATTGGAAAAAATTGATATGAAACATGCTTCACATGATTATCAACAGCTCAAGGAGCGCAAAAGTTATATAAGGAGTTTGTTTGATGAAGGGGAAAGTGAAGTCACGGATAGCTCTAGGATCGAACAGCCTGATAGGCTATCTAATGGTAAACATAAGAGGGGTTCAGAACTGATTAACATTGATGACAAATCTGAAGGTGCAAAGAGGTTGAAAGCAGGAGACTTCGCTCACGAATCATATTCTCCGGATACAGATGTGCAAATGTTTGGGAACTCTAGAAATTTTTTACCATTTAAATTTACTGAAGACACTGGTAGAGCTGACAGACAAAGAAACTGCAATCTTGGTTTCCAGAAAGGATACAGTCGAGCATTGCCTGGAAAGGTCAAAGGTCAAAGGTCTTTTGACCAAAGACCTCAAGGAAACCCTTCCTATCCAATTGAAAAAAAAAAAAGAATCTCAATATATGTTGGCTCCTTATGTTGTCTGTATTTTTGCAATTATTGTAATTTGTAGATTATAAATATACAAATCCTTTACATATCAAATTCTATAAAGAATAATTTATAAAGTTGGTGAATTTTATTTGAACTACGTAATTGCCCTTTGCTCCATGCTTTTACCAAGAATTGATTATGTTTGAGCTGGTTACCTCACTTAACGAGAAAGAGAGTATATATATATATATATATAATAAAGCATTTGATTGCAAAAAAAATGTCAACAGTAAACTAAACATTTCTTTTTCTCTAAAACATCACTTCAGATACGGCAGATACCCTGCATTTGAATTGGTACGAAGTTTCAGTACTTTTGATGAAAATGTTATTACTTCGATATTTATGAGCTGCATCCATTTACTTTATACTAGATCTTCTATAATATGTTCTACTGATTTGAAAATGATTGTGGAGAAGCTTAAGGAGTTAGAGTTTGATATGATTTGAAATTTTTTGTGTGGCATTTATTGTAAATAGGTTAATTCCAAGAACATTTGTTGTCCAATTTCATCTTACTGAAGGTTTGAAGAAGAACGGTTCATGCAAAAGCTATATCAGGCAGTAGGATGCTATACATACGGCCTACAAACCTAACCTACTCTGCTAAATCCTTACCAATAAAATTAATAAATTTAATATTTATCTAGTTTGTGACTCATACACTTGTACATCAGAGACCATTTTTCCACCAAGGATCATTAAAATGTTGATTTACAAGTCTGTGGCAGTCATATTACATCCTCTTTATCGAAGATTTGAACTGAGATTAATTTAAAAAATCAGAGTTGATTTCTAGATGCTCGGAATTTTTTGTAAACTTGAAAAAATTATTTTTTATCTCAGTTTGTAATATTCATTACCACTTTCTTATTTTAGGTATGTGATTGCATTTATTGGGTATGAAAAATATTTTGATGATTGTAAAATGTTGATTTGGTGTACTTAGATTTTGAGTATATCAACACAAGTTTTTATTATTTGTGAAATAATAATATTATGATATGTCTTAACTAGTGGTGGGATATGATATGATCTGTTATTTGAATAATTACTAAGGACATTCTCATGCGTTGAGTTCAATGACCTTTTATTAGTTTTGAATCAGCAAAATATTATTAATTAACGAATTGCATATACAAGACACATAGAGCTAGCCACAGATGAACTACAAAACAATGGAACGAGAAGGCCTTGACTAAACGGCTACAACCCCCAAGCCAACTGATTGCGAAACGGACCAAAACAGCTCCAACATAACAGGGCAGCCCTGAAATACTCAGCAAAACTACAGCAGAAAATGCAAAAACAACAATTGAAGATCAGCTGGACAAAACAGCAACGGTAGAACCTTCAAAAGACACACCCTCTACCTCATGAGGAATTCATCGAGATCCCAACAACACTTATAATGATGGGGTTACCTTCAACCTCATTAAACTCCATCTCCATGAAATCACCTTCGGGTAATTTTAAATAATTCTCTCATTTCTAGTCTTCCAAAGCACCTAAATCGCCAATTCCCAAATTAAGTAAAACCCTCCTCCGAATTTTTCTGTTTCTAAACTCCCCACTAAAACACTTCAACAAAACACAGATTTTGAGGTATTATCTAGGTGAAACCAAGCCAATGAAAGACTTTCACCCAAACCAAACATGCTACAATACAATGCCAAAAAATGTGAATGAATACTCCTCATGGCCTTTGGCAAAGAGGAAAATCGCTAGAACTGTCCTGAAGCATCACATTACTATGCGCAAGATTTCCTTTTGTTCGGATATGATCAAAAGCAAGGTTCCAAGAAAAAGCAATCTCTAGTTCAATGTGATCTAAATTAAAAGGATAGACCAGAATCAGAATTCAAAACACTGTCGAGATCTGTGACTCATCTGAAGCATTTTGTTCTGTGCTAAAATTAATAACTAACTAAAAGGTAGCTTTGATTAATAAGTGGCATGTTACTATACTTTTGTACAATGTCTTAGTTCATCCAAAAAGATAACATTCAAAACATGTATAAAGCAATTAGAAAGCCATTGTAAAAAATAGGAATCATAGAATTGTATGATACTGATTTTGTGACAGATTTGGATCAAATTTTTAATGATAGTATATGTAGCTACCGTCCAATTGTTTTGATTTTGCTCCTTACCCAGATGATTTAATGTTGTTATAAGAAATTTATACATTCTAATTTTAGATATCATTTTACGCTAATTTGTTTTTCTAATCCTTTCATCTGACAACTTCGAAGGGAATTAAAATTTTGTTGTCCCTTGACACTAAGACTTAGAAATGGAACAAGATTGTGGTTTGAAGTTTAATATTAGGAGAATTTGTATATCCCTCTTCTTAGGCAAGTCTAATATTTCTCTATCTTTCATTGCAATGAATTCAATGAACTGGTTTAATATCAATAAATGTGTTGAAAGCCTCTTACAACAAGAGCTGAAGTCAAAGGCAAATCACATTCATTAATATGAACCCTCATGGAAAAATTCTCACCATTAATATGAACCCTCATTAATATGTGACTTCACTATTTTTCTAAAGCCCTAATGACAAAAATATTAATGAGGATACAACATTGTGAAAATCAACTAAATACAATGAATAGTAGACGAAAATTTTGTGAACAATTGTTTTTTTGAAGAAATTTTGTGAACAACTTAAATAAACAATATAAGATAATCCAGAAAACTAACTCAAATAATTTGCCAAAAATTGACATAAGTTTTACGGCAACACAAAAAGGATAAAGCAGAACAACAAACACAGTCTTACCCTAAAAAATCAGATCAAGAGTCTGAACAAAAAGAAAAGACACGTTAAACAGTGCTTCAAACGACAATTCATCCCGCCATTTCACTCAGAAGGCTCAACTTTCACACGAACCAACTTATGTGGCTTAGTAGCAGATACATCTCCAATTTCAACAGCGATAACATCACGGGGATCTACACTTTCATATTGCTGGTTAGAATGTTATTGATGTTAGTATTGCTACATGAATCGCCACACTCCAAAATTTCCTGGAATATAAAAAAAAAAATCATTTATATTTTTGCGCACATATTGTAGTTTTGGATATACAAACTGGAAAATTCTTACCGCCGCATGATTATTAGCCATCGTTTCAGTTTCATCATTAGCATATTCAACAGAGTTCCCTTCGTTTTACTTCTGGTGATATTAAAATTTGATTAACTTATATAATATAACATAAGTAAAAAACATGTTGATAATACTTGACATACTATGTTACCTTCATATTATATATAGTCATAAACTGATGAATGATTCCAAATTCATCAGTAGCCTTCTTGACGGTGTAATTCCTAAATTTCCTATTCGCATATTTTTCATTAACTTCCACCTAGGAACGAACCTGTTTGTGTACGAATACGTTGAATTGTGGAGGTTAGTCAACATCTTTGTTTAACTGAAAAATAATGTAGATTACATATGAGCCACACGAACCTTCACCTTCAAATCTTTTTAAGTTTGAAAATGAATAAAACACGTTAATTTATATTAGTTTTTGTGCTTTGTGGACCACATAAAATGCCGGGGCAATATGGAGTACGGAAAAATGTCGGTGCGTCGTGGACATCATATAATTCTAATTGAACCAAATCCTCCAAAGTACAAGTTTTAACAAAGCCTGCGGATGTTTCAGTTAATATAATCCAAAATAATATGGGAATTATTTTTGATTATATAATCTAGAATATGTCGGAATGTGGACGGCAACAAGGTTGGTTGGCTTTCGGGTCATTTAACATGTGTTTTTTTGTTGGTGGGAAAGGTTGACAACATTTTTTAGCTTTCATTGAATGAGGTTATTGTCAATGTTTGCATTTTGCCTATCAAAAGCACCTCATTCTTCACACTTTTTTATGTCACTGTAAATTGTCATTTTAATTTTATGTTATTGTAATTGAAAAACTAGTTAAACAAAATTCAAATTTTATAATCCGAAAGCAATTGAATATGCTTCGCGTTATAAAATCCAAATTGGGTAAAATGGTGAAATTGGAGGGTGCATGAGAAGTAAGTAGGGTGAAAAAAAAATTCAAAATAAAATATAAAACCAAACTTATTCATTTTATGATCCTTGATAAATGACCCACAAATTGCTTCTCTAAATTTGCTATAAATACAAAAAAAAAAAAATTGTCTCTTGGATTTAGGGTTTCAAATTACAAAATTCAATTGTCGCAGCTGCTGCTCCATTGTTTGATTTAACGTAGATATAATATTTTGTCTCTTTGGATTCAACATAGACAAATGCATGCTGCCATGAGTTTGTTTTAACGTCTTTGTTCCTTTGTTTTAATAACAGGTATATGCCCAGTTCTCTTCTTGATTCATATGTTGCGTTATTTTTATTTTAATCTGGGTCTAATCTCTCCATATTTCAGGGAACACTTTGATGCGCAATATGTGAAGATTATCTTTATTTTTTCACCGTTGTCATCTACCAAGAGTGTTAATTGGTCGATCATCATATACATATTTTTTATCATTTCGACCAAGTGTGATTTCTTTGATTAAAAACACAAGAGGGAGCAGGCACAACCCAAACCAAGAAGCCGTGAGATTTGTGACTTTGCATCTCAGATATGTTGGCTCCTTTTGTTGTTTGTATTTTTCATTGAAGCATAGTAGCATGGTTGACAGCTTTCAAGGCCATTGATGATGGGACCAAGTGTAGATATGATAAGAAAACAATTGAGTTAATGTCCACAGATTGTCATTTATCATCTTATTTAGTTGGGTGTTTCTCTTTATCTTAAAGAATACTTCATTTCCATGGTTCAATCAAATCATTAAAAAATAGATTTTAAAGCAGTTTTCATGAGCCCAACATCCAAGATTTTGTTAGTCAAAACAAGCTCAATTCGAAACAAAAAGCCGTCAGATTTGTGAGTGTGCATCTTGATATCTGTCATGATAAATGTCATGGAAAATACTCATATTTTGGCAGCTATTGTAATTTGTAGATTGTAACTATTCAAATCCTTTACCTGTTTCTTCAAATACTACGAAGAATATTAAAGTTGGTGAATTTTGTTTGAACTTTGTAATTGCTCTCCGCTGTATGCTTTTACCCAAATTCGATTATGTTTTTGAGTTGGTTTACCTTTCTTAACAAGAAAGAGTGTATAAAAGCATTTGATTGCAAAAATAAAGAAAACGATGAGAAAAGATATAACATGCTGATCATGAAAGATAACAATAGAGCAATTACGGCTTTATGCCTCATGATGTAGATTTAAGTTATGTTTAGCACATTTTCTTAGATAGATTGCAGTTTTACATGACCACGGAATTTTAAATCTATAAATCAAATATTAAACACAGTGCCGAAAGAGTTCACCCAAAAAAAAAAAACACAGTGCCAAAAGAAATAAACACGAAAATTTGTTAGTGATAGAAAAGAATGATAAACACATGATTTTTCTCTAAAACATCACATCAGATACGACATATAACCTGCTTCTGAATTGGTAAGAAGTTTCTGTCCTTTTTATTAAAAGGAAAATGCTGAATCTCGAGAAGCTTGGCTTCACGATGTTTCATGAATGAACATGTTAAATCTTAATTAGTCAAATAAAGAGAAGTAACTCATGTGTACTAGTAGTCTATTACTATGTAAACGTCTGCATGTTGCATCTATGATTCAATCTCATTACCAAATCTCCCCTTCTGCATATCAACTTTGAATACACTTATGCATCTGTTAACAACACATCAATAACATAGCACACCATAGTTCTAGAAACTTTTTATAACAGCTTTGGCAAAGCTTTTTATCGTAGCAAGGAAAACCTTGTGGCCAAGTTTCTCATTGTCGGCAAACAGCTGCATTACTTTCTTATTTTTAAAAAAATTAAAAATAAGCATAGTATACTGTATGTTAAAACCAGGTTTGTGACATATTCGCGAGGATACACGTCACGATATATAGCATTTGTCTTATAAAATGTTATTATTTCGATAATTATGACCTGCATCCATTAGTAATGCTCGCATAAAAGCAAATGTTAAATTTGTGCTTGATTTGTACTAGACCTTCAAGCATTTAATTACCGTTTACTTTATACTAGATCTTCTAAAATATGTTCTACTGATTTGAAAATTATTGTGGATGATATTAAAGAGTTAAAGTTTTGATATCCTTCCAAATACAGTACAGTTTTTGTGTGGGGGATTACCGGCCAAAAGGGCTTTCAACAAATCCCAATGGGATGCCAATGCTAATGTCTTAAAGAGTTTAAGATGTTCTGAATATTAAACTTGTGCATGCATTTTAAAGACAGCCTAACTTTATGCTGCTTTCTCCGGACAAACTAAATGCGGTGACATGTTTGGGATCCTTTATTGCACCTGGCAGCACTTGATGTTTTCGGATTAAGAGGATGCTAGGATATGATGCTTGGGTACAAAGAATGGGTGGATTTGTTGTGTCATGAATCTCTAAGAATTTTAACTTTTGATGCATGTTCATATGTAATTTCTCTTGATTTGGTACACTTGTTCGATACGGTATTTGATAGAAAAGCTTGATTTACATCCTCTTTATTGAAGATTTAAACTGGGATTAATTTGAAAATCTGGGTTGATTTTTAGATGCTCATAATTTTTTGTAAACTTGAAATTTTTTTATTTTTTTATATCAATACGTAATTCCTGGCTCATGCTGTCGATTTACGTTATGTTTGGCGCTTAGATAGACTTCCAGTTTAACATGAATGTCAACAATAACTAAACATTTATTTTTCTCTAAAACATCACTTCAGATACGACTTATACCCTGTGTTTGAATTGGTAAGTAGTTTCGGTCCTTTTGATGAAAATGTTATTACTTTGATAATTATGACCTTCATCTATTAGTGTTTTAACGTAGATCTATCATTTTGTTTCTTGGATTTAGGCTTTGAAATTCAACATAGACAAATGCATACTGCCATCAGTTTGTTTTAACGTAGATGCCACGACCCACGTCTGTGTTCCTTTGTATCGACAACAGATATATGTCTTTTCATTTATGATTCCACAACCCAGTTCTCTTCTCTGTTGATTCATATGTTATGTTTTTTTTTAATCTTTGTCTAATCTAGATCTGCAATCCCTCCACCTTCCAGGAAATACTTTGATGCACAACATATTGAAGATTATTTTTATTTCTTTGTCCTCGTCACCTACCATGTGCGTTGTTTGGTCGATTACAAGATACATGTTTTTTATCAATTCAACGAGTGTGATTTCTTTGATTAAAAACACAAGAGGGAACACGTTCAAGTCAACAGGGACGCAAATTCAGTCTAGCTGGGTGTTTCTCTTGGATAATACTTCATTTCCATCCTACAAGTAACCGTCGGATTTGTAAGTGTGCATCGCAATATATGTTAGCTCCATATGCTGTGTGTATTTGTCATTGAATTTGTGAATATTAGTAAATAGTTTTTGGTACTTTATCAAAGAAAAGAAATTAAACACAAGGCATATGACAGTAATAAAAGTGTTTAATATGGAAAGGAAGAAAATATGATCATGATAAAATATGATGGATGGGGTATTTTTTGGTCTTGAAGTATGAATGATGAATTTGGATTAGAAAGTTGTAATCAAATAAGTTGTCTTTCATGACTAATTCTTTGTTTGTGCTTTATATTTTTTGCTTTGTGTCTCTAAGTGCATGCTTTATAAATCGTCTTGTTTTTATTTTATTTTTATAATTGGACTTTTTAGGTATGTGTTGACATGCTTGATAATTCATCTTCTTCTGTAATTGCTTCAGATGAGCACAATAGTGTTCGAGTCATGGAAAATAAAGGTGGACGAGTCATGGAAAGTGAAAGTGGATTATGTGATTCAAAGGTGGTTGATCCAGTTCATCAAGAAAATAGTTTAGATGGTGCTCTCTGGGATATTTTTCGGAGAGAGGATGTACCTAAATTGAAGCATTTTGGAGATATCTATTGCTCTCCTTTAAAGCACGTAAGGTCAGATATGCAAATAAGAGATCTCAATTTTCTGTTAACATTTTCCTTCATTTTCTATTGTTTTCTCAGCTAGTGATAAATAAAACCTGGTTGGTTCACTAATTAAGTATGTATGTATCTTCTTGAATGACGTATTTATTGGTAATGTAGGTTATTTACCCCATCCATGATCAGACCTTTTATCTTACTAACAATCATTAGAAGAAGCTTAAGGAGGAGTATGGTTCGTAGTGTTTAACATGTAAGTATATAGTAAGAAAATATGATCATGGCAATTAAGTGTATCTATTATATGGATCGATATGTTGTTTTGAAATAAAATAAAAAATTTTAACTTTTGTTTGAGTAAGCTTTGTTCTACTGATGACAGAATCAAACAAGATCATCAATTTCCGATCCTTAATTTGCGAAGGACAACAGTGGGAACTTTATCGCATCAACAAGAAAAACAAGATTCTTTTAACACGGTTGACAATTGTTGATGGCAACCATGTGCAAATATGTACTGATAACATAATCAAACAAGATCAGCAATTTCTGATCCTATGCCAAGCACAACAGTGAGAACTTCATCGCGTCAAGACAAAAAAGATTCTTTTAGCATGGTTGACAGTTGATGATGGCTACCAAGTGCAGTTAGTATGAAAAAAAACACAATTATTGGTCAAATTTGCAACAGATGCGCTGCTGCGACACGAAAGTCTAATTTGTAATTTGTCCATTAATCACTAATCAGGCCCATCAGGTTAGAATAACCTATATGTAAACACATTAGCAACGTAGGTATTATTTGCCGCTGTTGCGATGCTGAACTTTTAGATGCATGCAGAAGGTGATCATATGCAACAATACAAACATATTTGGGTGATCTGATAAGATTAGTGTAAAGAAATAAGGGTTGATTTCTAGGGATCTGGATTAACTACATATTATTGTACATGTACTTCAGACAAGTGGCTTTGATGCCAATAAAGTTGGGATTGTTTGGTTTCTTTGGAAATGTCATATAGAAAAATACTCATAATTTGGAAACTGTTGTAATTTTTAGATTTCAAATATACAAATCCTTTACCTATTTCTTCAAATACTACAAAGAATAATTTATAAAGTTGGTGAATTTTGTTTGAACTATGTAATTGCCCTCTACTCTATGCTTTTACACACAATTGATTGTGTTTTTGAGTTGGTTTACCTTTCTTAAATAGAAAGATTGTGTATATAAAGCATTTGGTTGCAAAAATGGAGAAAATGATGAGAAAAGATATAACATGCTGATCAGAACAATAGAGGAATTACGGCTTAGATAGATTGCCAGTTTTACATGACCACATCATTTTACATCTATAAACTAATTTTAGATCCTGTTGACACAGTGCCAAAAGCAATAAACAAACAAAACTCGTTAGGGATAGAAAAGAACGATTAACATGAACTAAGATCACATGAATGCCAACAATAAACTGAACATTATTTTTCTCTAAAATATGACTTCAGATAATTGGAAAGAAGTTTATGTCCTTTTGATAAAAATGGTATTACTTCGATAATTATGACTTGCATCCATTAGTGATGCTCCCATAAAACCAAATCATAAATTTTTGCTTGATATTTACGAGATCTTCAAGCATTTACCATTTACTTTATACTAGATCTTTTATAATATGTCCTAGTGATTTGAAAATGATTGTGGAAGATATTGAAGAGTTAGAGTTTGATATTCTTCCAAATACAGTACAATTTTTGTGTGGTATTACCGTCCAAAAGGGCTATTAAATCTATATCAGCGAGGAGGATGCTAGCATATGATGCATGTTCATATGAAGTTCTCAAAGAATGGGTGGATTTGTATGTCATGTCATTTCAATGTTCCTACTTTCGCAGCAAAGCTTTAAATTACAAATAAAAATTATCAAAACTATAAAATTCATTCTCCTTATAACCAAACAGGTGCTTATTTTACATGAGTCTGATCGCTATGAGGGTCCTCTCGTTTTGGATTCAATTCGACTACTCAGGCATGTTGAATCAGTACTCTAAGCATAAGCATATCAATGATGAATTCATATTCAAAAACTTGAGCAATTAAAGAGACCAGAAACATTGAAAATTAAGAATGGAAGAGTAATCTAAACGGCAGTAGCAATTGCAAAAATTTAAAGAAAAACCACAACAGTTGCAATCGCAGCAACAGTGAATAAGAAATTGAAAACTTGAGTTAAAATAAGCACTTAAAAGCTGTTTTAAACTAATGAGTTCGATGTGTAATCAAGCGTAAATGAAAATGAGTTTCTTTGTGTTTTTTATAGTCGAAATCCTTCTTTAAAAAGACTCCAATCCGTCAGAAAAAGAGTGGAAACGGTTGGATTCCAGTGCATAAAAAAGTGGAAACTGTTGGATTCGATTCAGAATAAGTTGCGTTTTTCCTGGAAATCGTGTTTCTGGGTTCCATGACGGGCGTTATGGAGGCTGACATTAAAACACCAGAAATCAATTATGCAAAGCACAATAAATGACTCTAAAACCAGAGCAAATCAAGCTATTTAAACATTTATCAAGGACCACTTCTCCGTCATATTGAGTAAAAGTTTTGTTTTCTGTTAAAAGGTACTATTGAAGACCATTTATCAAGTTATGCATCGCATCATTGACAAAGTTAAGTAAGCTAACTTCTTAGATAGTATACCAATTATGAATGCTTCAATCTGGTATAACATTTCCAACATATTTTTACGAATAAAAGTTATTTTTAATTGCAAAGCAAATTTTATTTGATCAAAATGAGAAATGTACAAATAGTAATGAACCCGCATATCAGGTATCCTTATTTATTAATTTTGTTAGGTCTATAGCAATTTAACCTAATATTTTCCCGCTCATATGCTGTATTAGGTTAGCAGTAATTTAACCTAACAAATTTCATCTAAAAAAATGTATCGCACCAATTTCATTCCTATCATGTTGCCTTTTTTTTACAATATTTTCTACACTTATTTAATACATTTACAAACAGAATACCCTAATCCTTATTTATTAATTTTTTTAGGTCTGCAGCAATCCCTTATGTGTCAATCCCTTTACAATGAACCTGTGTGGAGCACGGGTCAAAAATCTAGTAAGTTCAAATGGTACTCTACCAACTAAAATAAAATCACCCAAACTATAAATTAGTACAAAAAATAGGATTTGAAAATACTTTTAGTAAATACAAACGCCATTTTCTTTCTTGTTAAAACAACCTCTAAGGGGTGGACTTAATGGCATCTACAACTTCGTAAACCACTAGTAACATAGTTGTGAAAATAATTCAATTTCTACCCTCCTAAACTTCCAATGGGTTGTGTGTCAGATAAGAGTTAGGCCTTTATAATGAATCTTGTTGCAGGAAGAGGAGGAGAAATAATAGGTTTTTAGCACAAAAGGGACTAAATACATAAGACCATCTTTAATATAAATTTATTGAATGTAAGTTAAATAAAATCAAATCAAAAGTAGTTTAGACATAAACCTTTTAAGTGAACAAAGAGAAATTAGAAAAAGAACAAAATACGTCGGTGCTTTGTGGACCACAAATTCGAATTTAACCAAGCCCTCCAAACTACATGTTTTTACACAGCTTGAGGATGTTTTAGGTAATATATTCCAAAATAATACAGGAATTATTTTTAAATATATAGTCTGGAATATGTCAGAATGTGGACGGTTGCTTGGTCAACAAGGTTGGCTGGCTCCAGGGTCATTTAACATGTGTTTTTTAATTGGTTAGAAAGGTTGAGCACATTTCTTAGCTTTCGTTGACTGTTGTTTTAGTCGATGTTTGCATTTTGCCTATAAATAGCCGCTCATTTTTCACAATTTGTTTTATTCCAACTCACATTTTATTCTTTTCTTTCTTACTTTAGTTTTGAGTTGTTTATGATACAAATATTCTACTATTTGCCTTTCATATAAAGGTTCATGTCTTCTTGTGGGGATAATATAAATGGTAAAAGTGTGTTGTTCCACACTATGCAAATTTTCATGCTTTGTCTGGATATGGGGTTGGTCATCGGAGTCCACCTCTCCTACTCCGTCATCTTGTATTTTAATCTTCTCTAAAGGGTGTAGGAAAGGGATGACAAATATTTTCCTTATTTTCCCTCCATCTTCTTGCACCATAGATTTAGCATTAGGTGTCTAATATTTTGTTGTAATAAGTGTTATGTTAATGATAAAATTTGTTTAATTCTTGCTGATTTATATTATGTCTCTTTAAATTGTCATTTTAATTTTTTCAATTTAAATAATTTATGTTATTGTATTTGAAAAACAAGTTAAACACAGTTCAAATTTTATTATTTAAAAACAATCAAATATGGTTCGGGTTATAAAATCCAAACGGGATAAAATGGTCAAATTGAAAGGGGCATGAGAAGTAAGTAGGGTGGAAAAAGAAATTCAAAAAATAAAACACCAACCTTATTTATTTTACTAATCTCGTTTATAAATGGCCCATCAAATCTCTCTCAGTTTGCTATAAATACATAAATTCTGTCTCTTGGATTTAGGGTTTGAAATTACAAAACACACTTGCCGCAGCACAGCTCCATGAGTTTGTTTTAGCGTAGTTCCATTGTTCCTTTGTTTTAACAACAGGTATATCCCACATGAGTTTGTTTCAACATAGTTCCTTTGTTTCTTTGTTTTAACAACATGTATATGCCTTTTCATTTATGATTCCACAACCCACATCTCTGCTGATTCATATGTTGTGTTTTTTTTTTTTTTAATCTCTGTCTAATGTAGCTAGATCTGCATTCTCTCCACATTGCAGGGAACACTTTAATGAGCGGCATATTGAATTTCTATGTCGTCATCATCTACCATGTGTGCTGTTTGGTCGATCACAAGATACATGTTTTGTATCATTTCAACAAGTGTATTTCTTTGATTAAAAACACAGGAGGAGACATGTTCAAGTCAACTGGGATGCGAACTCATGATCATCTTCATTAGTTGCGTGTTTCTCTTTATTTTAAAGACTATTTCAAGTAGGTAAGTGTGCATCTCAATACATGTTAGCTCCTTATGTTGTCTGTGTATTTTGTTGAAATTGTGAATATTAGTAAATAGTTTTTGGTACTCTATCAATGAAAAAAAATAAAATAAACAGAAGTATTGATCGATCTGTTCTTTTGAAATAATTTTTGTTTTCATTTTTTTTTTTAGTAAGCATTGTTCTATTGATGACAGAATCAAACAAGATCATCAATATCTGATCCTTTTCCAAGCACAACAATGGGAACTTCATCACATCAACAAGAAACACAAGATTCTTTTACCATGGTTGACAATTGATGAAGGCGACCTAGTGCAGCTATGTATTGATGACGGAATTATACAAGGTCAGCAATTTCTGATCACTTGCGAAGCACAACCGTGGGTGGGAAATTCATCGCGTCAACAAGACAAAAAATGTTCCTTTTAGCATGGTTGACAGATGATGATGGTGACCATGTGCAGTTATGATGGAAAAAAACCAGTAATTGATCAAATTAGCATCATATGCCGCTGTTGCGATACGAAAGTCTAATTTGTAATTGGCCCATTACTCACTAATCAGGCCCACCAGGTTAGAATAACCTGTATGTAAACACATTAGCAAAGTAGGCATTATATGCCGCTGTTGCCATGTGGAATTTTGAGATGCATTTGCAAGGTGATAATATGCAACCATACAAACATATTATTGTACATGTACTTCAGACAAGTGGCTTTGATGCTAATAAAGTTGGTATTGTTGGGTTTCTTTGGAAGTGTCATATAGGAAAATACTATTGTAATTTGTAGATTGTAAATATACAAATCCTTTACCTACTTCTTCAAATAATACAAAGAATAATTTATAAAGTTGGTGAATTTTGTTTGAACTATGTAATTGCCCTCTACTCTCTTTTACCCACAATTGATTATGTTTTTGAGTTGGTTTACCTCTGTCGACAAGAAAGAGTGCATATATAAAGCATTTGATTGCAAAAATAGTGAAAATGATGAGAAATGATATAACATGATGAATCATGTAAAATGATGACAAAATGATGTTGATTTAAGTTAGGTTTAGCACATTTGCTTAGATAGATTGCCAGTTTTACATGACACCAGAACATTATACATCTATAAATCTAATACTAAATTATGTTCACACAGTGCTTAAAGCAATAAACAAGAAAATTTGTTACTGATAGAAAAGAATGATAAACATGAACTAATATCACATGAATGTCAACAATAAATTGAACATTTATTTTTCTCTAAAACATCACTTCAGATACGACATATACCCTGCTTTTGAATATGTCCTTTTGATGAAAATGTTATTACTTCAATAATTATGACTTTGCATCACCTTAAAAAATTTACCGTTTACTTTAATACCAGATCTCCTATAATTATGACTTGAAAATATTTGGGGAGGAGATTAAAGAGTTAGAGTTTGATATCCTTCCAAATACGGTACAATTTTTGTGTGGCATTACCAGCCAAAAGGGCTATCACCAAATTCCAATGAGACACCAAAGTTGATGCCTTGAAAAGTTTGAGATGTTCTGAAGATGAAATTTTTGCGTGCATTTTAAAGACGGTGTCTGGACAAACTAAATGCGGTGATGCATTTGGGATCCTTTAATGCTCCTGGCAGCACTTGATATTTTCGGATTTACTATTCTAAAATAGGTTAATTCCAAAGGGATTTGTTGTTTAATATCTTCTTTGTGAAGGGAAAAAATTAGAGTAAAAAATATCATTTTACTCTAATTTGTTTTTCTAATCCTTTCATCTGACAACTGAGAAAGGAATTAATCCTTGCCTAAGCCTTAGAAATGGAACAAGATTGTGGTTTGAAGTTTTATATTAGGTGAATTTGTATATTCCTTTTCTTAGGCAAGTCTAATATTTCTTTATCATTCATTGCAATGAATTCAATGAACTGGTTTAATATCAATAAATGTGTCGAAAGCCTCTTACAACAAGAGCTGAAGTCAAAGGCAAATCAGATCTATCAAGAGCTGAGTGAAGGATGAATTTGTGCGGAAAAATTCTCACCACAGTTGATATGATTTTTGTGCATAAAAGTCGGAAGAAAAGTTAATTAACTACATAGTGAATGACAAAATTTCATACCTTCTACCTTATATCCTTATATAATTTTACTGTCTTTGAGATGGATTTGTTATTTACCTCATTGATGTCTTCATGCTTTCTATTCTCTAATCCAATTTCAATGATTTCTATGTGCTACTATAAAAGATTCATATGTCAATAACAAAGTTAAATAAGCCAATTTCTTAGATAGCATACCATCTATGAATGTTTCTATCTGGTATAACATTTCCAACATATTTTTACAAATAAAAGTAATTTTTAACAACAAAACAAATTTTATTAGATCAAAATGTCAGGTACAAGTACAAAGTACAAATGATACTCTACCAACTAAAATAAAATCACCCATACTATGAATTAGTTCAAAAAAAAAAAATAGAATGAGGATTTGAGAACGAGTCGTAGTACATACAAACGCCATTTTCTTTCTTGTTAAAAACAACCTCCAAGGGGTAGATTTAATAGAATCTAAAATCATGTACACCTCTGGTACGTTAGTTGAGAAAATAATTTCATTTCTACCCTCCAAGACATCTAGAGGGTTGTGTGATAATGAAATCAATACAACCAGCAATACTAAGGTTATAAAAAAGGGTAACGAAAAATGTGATTAATGAAAGAAATAATGTGCGAAAATAGGTCTCAACTTCATAAAGAAGAGGGTGGATACAGTAATATGTCATACTTGCATGATAAGGTTTGAATATTTTTTTTTTATTTGGCTTGAAAATAAAAACAAATTGGTGTTGTTAGTGTAACCCCATTTCAGTAAGAGTTGGTCTGGATTAATGTCGATATTTCTTTTGATAGAAGTTTTCTAAATGGTCACTAAACCTCTTTTCTAACCACCTAACTGTTGAGGCAAAATCCCTAATTAATTTTAAAGATAATAAACTTTAATGATTAAAGGATTAAATGGACTTTGATTAATTCCTTGGTATTTAACTTGTGCTCTTGAGTGTTTTTACTAAGACAGGAACAGGTTTAAAACATACCAAATCAAAGGACATTTGAAATCATGAACTAACTCTGAGTTCAGAAAGTTAGTTCAGAAGGTTGTTCAGAATGTTGATCAGTGAGTTGATCAGAATGTTCTGATAAGAGTTCAGAAGCTGAAGCTGAAGTTCAGAAAGCTGAACGTTCTGATGGAAACCCAGAAAGTGTTCATAAGCAAACACAGGATCATCAAGAACGTGAAGAACCTGCTAGTACATTTGATATAAATGAAAGGTCCAGAAAAGTACATTTGCATGGGTCTATCAACAAATAAAGGCATGAACAAGGAATCATGTGTAAAGGATCTTTAATGTTCATCCAAGACTATGAACATTAAAGTACTAGGAATATTCCAATGTGAATTTAATCCTAGATGTTGCATTCACTGCACTTCAGTAGTGTCCTTACTATTAGGATTGATTACATTAAAAGCTAGTCTTACAAATCATCCTAAAGTAAGCACAAATAGAACATTCTGATGGTCAGAATGTTCATGTCTGCGCATGCTTCAACCAATGAACAGTGTAGTTGGTGAAAAGTTAGCAAGCAAAGCAAAAGAGATCTTGCATCAGAGATAACCTGACCTCTGAGCTGTAAACAAGCAGATTTCTTTGAAGCATGGGCCTGAAGTTGCAGATCCACTGCTCTCTCTCTCCTGCACAAAGTCCAAGACAGATTTGGTGTACTTTATCCCACCTTTTCCAGCAAAACTGGATGCATATGGAAAGGCTACTTTTTGGAGGATAAAACTCAAACAAATCTCACATCACGTGCTGGGCAAGCCCAGAAATTCATCCAACATTCATCCATGATGAACCCAGATGAAGAACATCATGAATATCCAACATTCTGATGAAGAACACAGCAACATTCTGATGTTCATCCTGGGAACTCAACAACATTCTGATGGTCAGAATGTTCACCCAGATTTTCAAGTAAAAGCTTGTGGGGCCCAGGACACGTGGCATAACACCATTGGTCACCTTACAACGGCTATATGAGCCCAAAAACTCTATAAATAGAGATCAAAGGCTCAACATTACTTGCACCATTGCAAAGCATACAAGAAAACAACTTGATTTTGTTTGAAGCTCTTGCAATCTGAAATTGATCAATCTCTAAGGCGTTCATTACTTAGTGCACATCAATACTCTTTGTTATCTTAGTCACAGATAACTTCTTCCTTCCTCTCTTCTTTTGTTTGTCTGATTCACAAACAAACTTTCACACAAATTGTAACAAAGTCTCATCTAGCTTTAGGGGTTCTAAAGTGTTAGCTTGAGCAAGAATTGTAAAAGTCTAAGTGGTTAACTTAGCAAAAAGGTGCAAGCCTGCTGAGTCTTAGTGAATACAGGTTGTAAGTGTTCAGGTGAACACAGTTTTGTAAGGTGCAGGAGTTGAGAAGTTATCTCAAGCATCATAGTGGAAAACTCTCACAAGATTGTGAGGAGAGGACTAGCCCACATTGGGTGAACCTCTATAAATCTCTGTGTGTTCTTTCCTTCTTCCTTATACTCTTTAATTTCAGTATACACAACACACACCAACACATTTACTTCATTAATCAGTTTCTGTGTATGAACTTCAGAACGTTCTGAGTTCAGAAAGTTAACTTAACCATTCCAAGAATTTTCTTGAGAATTATTTTTAAGTTACAGGTTATTTTTAAAGGGTCACAATTCAAACCCCCCTTTCTTGTGACTATTTTATCTACTTCAATTGGCACCAGAGCCTGGTTCTAAGGGTTTGAACACTTAAACAAGTGTTAGAGAAAAGATTCAGGAAGTATGTCTAAAGTCAAATACATAGCTGAAGGAGGATCATCAAACAGACCACCTCTTTTTGATGGCTCAAACTACTACTTCTGGAAAGGCAAGATGGAGCTCTTTCTCAGATCTCAAGACAATGATATGTGGCAAGTCATCACAGATGGAGACTTTGTTCCAACAACCAAAGAAGGAGCTGTCAAAGAAAAGAGTTCATGGTCAACAGATGAAAAGGCTCAGGTATTGTTAAACTCTAAAGCTAGACTCTTTTTATCATGTGCACTAACCATGGAAGAAAGTGAAAGAGTTGATGAATGTAAGAATGCTAAAGAGGTATGGGATACTCTGAGAATACATCATGAAGGTACATCTCATGTCAAAGAAACTAGAATTGACATTGGGGTCAGAAAGTTTGAAGTCTTTGAAATGAGTGAAAATGAAACCATTGATGAGATGTATGCTAGATTTACTACAATAGTAAATGAAATGAGATCTCTTGGAAAGGCATATTCCACTCATGATAGGATCAGAAAAATCCTAAGATGTCTTCCTAGTGTGTGGAGACCTATGGTCACTGCAATCACTCAGGCCAAGGATTTAAAAACCATGAATCTAGAAGATCTCATTGGTTCACTGAGGGCTCATGAAGTTGTACTTCAAGGAGACA
This sequence comes from Medicago sativa, assembly GCF_051527215.1. NCBI lineage: Eukaryota > Viridiplantae > Streptophyta > Magnoliopsida > Fabales > Fabaceae > Medicago > Medicago sativa. The sequence goes on along the minus strand of NC_140752.1, from coordinate 25,914,358 downwards.
AACCAGTAAAGAAGGTAAAGACACTTGCCTTGAAAGCATCTCAGCAAACTCCATTAGTAGCTGATGATGATGTGCAAGAACCACATGAATTAGAAGAAGTTCATGAAGAAGAAGCTGAAGATGAACTTGCTCTAATCTCCAAAAGAATTCAAAGAATGATGTTAAGAAGAAATCAGATCAGAAAGAAGTTTCCAAACACCAACAACAGCACCAGAACTGAAGCTGACAAAAGCCAAGTCACTTGTTATGGATGCAACAAAACTGGACACTACAAGAGTGAATGTCCTGACATCAAGAAAGTACAAAGGAAACCTCCTTTCAAGAAGAAGGCAATGATCACTTGGGATGACTTGGAAGAATCAGAACCTCAAGAAGATGAAGAAGCCAACATGGGACTCATGGCTCAATCAGATGATGAGGAAGAGGTAATTATCTATAAAACTGATTCTTTATATAAAGATCTTGAAAACAAAATGGATAGTCTCTTATATGATTCAAACTTCTTAACTAATAGATGTCATTCTTTAATTAAGGAACTTTCTGAGATAAAGGCAGAAAAAGAAACACTTCAAAACAAGTATGATGAGTCTAAAAAAACCATACAAGTTTTGCAAGATGCCCACTTTGAAATGTCAGAAAAACAAAGAGAACTAAACAGAAAACAAAGAGACATTATTTCTATACCTTCTGAAATAAAAAAGGAAAACATACTTTTGAAAAAGGAAGTTGAAACCTTAAAAAATGATCTTACAGGTTTTATAAAATCTACAGAGACATTTCAAAACATCTTAGGATCTCAAAATGAAAGTTCTAAGAAATCTGGTTTAGGCTTTAAAGATCCACACAAAATTATTGAAAATTTTGTACCTAAGGCTAAACCAAGAACTAAATGTTATTTTTGTGATAGGTATGGACATAATGAAACAGTATGCCATGTTAAGAAAAAACTTATCAAACAAAATAAGATTAATCTTAGTTCAGAACGTTCTCATCTCAATAGATCAGAAAGTTCACAAAAGGCTGAGAAGGCTAAGAAGTCATGTTCCTACTGTAACAAATCTGATCATACAAGACAGAATGTTACAATAAGGAAAGATCTCTTAGAAGAACTAACCCTCAAGGACCCAACATTACATGGGTACCTAAAGTTTTTATCTTGTCAAATGTAGGTCCTGCATCAGGGTGCTAGAACAAAGCCATGGTACCTGGATAGTGGTTGTTCTAGGCACATGACAGGTGACAGAACCTGTTTTCTGACCTTTGAAAAGAAGGATGGAGGACTGGTAACATTTGGAAATAATGACAAAGGTAAGATCAGAGGTAAAGGTACTATAGGTAAACCTAACTCTGCTAAAATAGAAAATGTTCAGTATGTAGAAGGTTTAAAACACAATCTACTTAGCATAAGTCAATTGTGTGATAGTGGATTTGAAGTGATCTTTAAACCTAACATATGTGAAATAAGACAAATCTCCTCTAACAAACTATTCTTCACTGGATCAAGAAGGAAAAATTTGTATGTTTTAGAACTAAATGACATGCCTGCTGAATCCTGCTTTATGTCTCTTGAAAAAGACAAATGGATCTGGCACAAAAGGGCTGGTCACATAAGCATGAAAACCATTGCCAAACTTTCTCAACTTGATCTAGTTAGAGGGTTGCCAAAGATTAGCTTTGAAAAGGACAAGATCTGTGAAGCTTGTGTTAAAGGTAAACAAGTAAAAAGCAGTTTTAAAACCATTGAGTTTATTTCAACTCAGAAACCTTTAGAGCTTCTTCACATTGATCTTTTTGGTCCAGTTCAAACTGCAAGTCTAACTGGCAAAAGATATGGCTTTGTTATAGTTGATGACTTTTCCAGATTTACATGGGTTTTGTTTTTAGAACACAAAGATGAATCTTTTGAAGCATTTCAAAACTTTTGTAAAAGAGTTCAAAATGAAAAAGGTTCTAATATCATCACAGTAAGGAGTGACCATGGAGGAGAATTTGAAAATGCATCCTTCAAAACATTCTTTGATGAAAATGGTATTAAACATAATTTTTCTTGTGCAAGAACTCCACAACAAAATGGAGTTGTTGAAAGAAAAAATAGAACTTTGCAAGAAATGGCTAGAACAATGTTAAATGAATCAAATGTTGAAGATTATTGTTGGGCAGAAGCCATTAACACTTCTTGTTACATTTTGAATAGAGTTTCAATAAGAAAGGTTCTCAATAAAACCCCATATGAACTCTGGAAAAACATTAAACCTAGCATATCTTATTTTCACATATTTGGATGCTATTGCTACATTCTGAACAACAAAGAAAAATTGGGTAAGTTTGATCCTAAATCAGATAAAGCTATCTTTTTAGGATACTCTACAACTTCTAAAGGTTATAGAGTGTACAATCTAAAAACCCAGACAGTTGAAATTAGTATGCATGTCATATTTGATGAATATGATGAACATTCTCAACCAAAAGAAAGTGAAGACACAGAAGTGCCAGCACTTCAGAATGTTCTCAGTCAGAACACTGAAACTTCAGCAGAGAAAGAAGATGATCAGAATGTTCAAGATCAAACCTTCCAAAGTCCACCCAGAAGTTGGAGAATGGTAGGAGATCATCCTGTAGATCAAATCATTGGAAGCACAACTGATGGTGTAAGAACCAGATTGTCCTTTCAAGATGCCAACATGGCAATGATCTCTCAAATGGAACCCAAGTCAATCAATGAAGCTATTATTGATGACTCTTGGATTGAGGCCATGAAGGAAGAACTTTCTCAGTTTGAAAGAAACAAAGTTTGGAACCTAGTTCCAAATAATCAAGAGAAAACCATCATTGGAACAAGATGGGTTTTCAGAAACAAGCTTGATGAAAATGGTAAGGTTGTCAGAAACAAAGCAAGGTTAGTTGCTCAAGGTTACAACCAACAAGAAGGTATTGACTATGATGAGACCTTTGCACCAGTGGCAAGGTTAGAAGCCATCAGAATTCTTCTTGCATATGCTGCACATAAAAGCATTAAACTTTTTCAAATGGATGTTAAAAGTGCATTTTTAAATGGATTTTTAAATGAGGAAGTTTATGTAAGCCAACCTCCTGGCTTCATAAATGAAGAAAAACCAAATCATGTTTTCAAACTCACTAAAGCACTCTATGGTCTTAAACAAGCTCCTAGAGCTTGGTATGACAGACTTAGCACATTTTTGATTGAAAATGGTTTTTCTAGAGGAAAAATTGATACCACACTTTTTAGAAAAACACATAACTCTGATTTACTAATTGTTCAAGTTTATGTGGATGATATTATTTTTGGTGCTACCAAAGAAAAAATGTGTGAAGAATTTTCCAACCTTATGCAAATTTAAAGTGAATTTGAGATGAGCATGATGGGTGAACTTGGTTTCTTCCTTGGTTTACAAATCAAACAACATCCAAATGGAATTTTCATTAGTCAAGAAAAGTATGTCAAAGACATTCTTAAAAAATATAAAATGAATGAGGCAAAAATCATGGTCACCCCTATGCATCCATCTTCAAGTTTAGATAAGGATGAGAGTGGAAAATCTATTTCTGAAAAAGAATATAGAGGCATGATAGGTTCATTATTATATTTGACTGCTAGCAGACCTGACATAGTGTTTGCAGTAGGACTATGTGCTAGATTTCAAACATGTGCAAAAGAATCTCATTTAACTGCAGTTAAAAGGATTTTTAGATATCTAGTAGGTACTACTGATCTTGGGCGCCTTTGGTATAGAAAAGGTTCTAGTTTTGATCTTGTAGCATATTGTGATGCTGACTATGCTGGAGACAAAGTTGAGAGGAAGAGTACAAGTGGCTCCTGTCAATTCTTGGGAGAAGCTTTGATTGGATGGTCTTGCAGAAAGCAAAACACCATTGCACTCTCCACAACTGAAGCTGAGTATGTATCTGCAGCTAGTTGTTGCTCTCAAATGTTATGGGTAAGAAATCAGTTGGAAGATTACTCATTAAGGTACACAAATGTTCCTATTTTTTGTGATAATACAAGTGCAATTAATCTGTCCAAAAATCCTATTCAGCATTCTAGGTCTAAGCATATTGAAATTAAGCATCATTTCATTAGAGACCATGTTCAGAAAAAGAATATTGCATTAAGCTTTGTTGATACAGAAAATCAACTAGCTGACATTTTCACAAAACCCCTTGTTGAGGATAGATTTAATTTTCTTAAAGAGAAATTACAAATCATTAAAAATCCCAATAAAGATTGATCATTAAATCACTAAGGGCCTAAGACTTACCCCCTTGATATTATCTGATTTAAATCAGTAAGATCAATCTTAATCTAAACATTCATCAGAATGTTCTAGAGTTCAGAATGTTCATCAGAATGTTCATACAATCAGAATGTTCATCAGAATGTTCATCTGATAGTTCAGGTCAGAATGTTCATAAGGTTCAGAATATTCAGTCTTAGATTCTGGATAAAAATCCTGTACGCAGGAAATCATGGGATTTAATCCAGTAATCTTCTCAAAATCTCTAGCATTTAATGCTTGATTAAGGGTTGTTGTGTTAAAGCTATGTCCATTAGACAAAAGCTTAAAAATTATTTCAACCACTCCCCTTCCATCTTGTCAAACGGCTAGTTCTTTCTCTCTCCCACAACTTTTCAGTTTTCATCTTTCCCAATAAAACTGCCAACACTCCTTCCCTTCCTCTTTCCACTCTTACACGTTGGGCTATAAATTATTAAACCAACTCCAAACCTTTCATCACATCTTCAAACATTCTTTTTCTCTCAAAAATTCTCAACACTCTGTTTTTCTAACGAAAATGGCGAGAACCAAAACCACCTCACGCTCTCACTCCCAATCACCACCACACGCTGCTGATCAACACTCTGATCATTCTCCACTCAACAAAACTGATGTTCATACCATTCTTCCTGATGAGATCATTCCTCTATTTGACTCTCCTAAACCTAAATCTTCTAAAAAAATCTGTCAAACCAAAACCTAAGGCTACTAGAAGATCAACAAGAATGAAAAGAGGATCTTCATCAACACCAACCACTTCTCACTTGGACCTAGTCTCTGATGATGAGAAGAAAGAAAAGGAAACAACTTCTGAGGAAGGAACACACTCTGAAAAGAACGAGTCTGACAAAACAGAGAAAGTTGAGGAAGAACTTTCTGATAAGGGAAAAGAAATTGCTCAAGAGGAAGCAAATTCTGAAGAAACTGGTGAAACTCTTCTTCAAATGGCTAAAACTGCTAAGAAGGTTTACCAAAGGAGGAAGAAAATTGCTGCTGATGCTCTGCCTCTAGAGAAAACTGCTTCTCCATCTCTGGAAAATGAAGAAGTTGGAAAAGAAGAGAATGTTGAGGAAGAAGTCCCTTCCTTGAGAAGAGGAAAAGGCAAGGACATTGCCATTCTTGCCTCTGCTTTGAAGGTTCAGAACTTGGAGAAAATGGCAGCTAGGCCATTAAGCAGAGCAAAGTTCTTTGATTTTGAAAGTCTCAAAACAAAGGGCTGGAACTTGGAAGTTTTCACAGATCCTCAAGGATGGTCAGGATTTGTCTCTACACAAGAACCAACCTTTGAGGACTTGGTGAAAGAGTTTTATGCATCAATGAGAGTCAAGGAAGAAAAAGGAGAAAAATTCCTAGAGTCCACAGTCAAAGGAGTAAAGTTCCAAGTCACTCAAGACTCTCTCTCAAACATTCTGAACATTCCCAATCAAGGTAAACAACTCTTTAACACTTGGTTTTCTTGCTCAGATGTGACACGTGAGCAACTCATCCTAGAGTATACCAAACCAAACCTTGATTTCACCTCCACAAACCTCAAAGATGCTCCCAAAATCCTTCATAACATGATTAGGCACACCATCCTACCTAGATGTGGAACCTTTGATGCAATCACAGATCTAGACCTTTGCATTCTTTATCATCTTATGAACAAGACTCCCCTCAATCTCTGCTATGTCATGATTCAATACATGATTGACCAATGCTTCTCTATCAAGCAAAAGGTTGCTGGCTTACCATATGGGATGCATCTGACACCCATCTTTAAAGCTGTTGGTATCTCTCTAGATGGAGAAGAAGGTCAGGATACCTTCATGAAGTTCACAGCTAAAACACTACTACAAAAATGAGCTTATATAGCGCTTTTTTTTTGCTTTAGATAGCGCTTTTGAAGCGCTACTGTAAATGGCGCTGGTAAAGGTAATATAGCGCTTTTTTTTTGTATAAAGCGCTAGCTAAAGTAGGGTTTATATAGCGCTTTATGTCAAAAAGCGCTAGCAGAGGTTCTCCTTAGATAGCGCTTTCGGAAAAAAAAACGCTATCTAAGACAGGTTTAAAAACAGCGTTTTTGTTTTAAAAGCGCTAGGTAACAATATGTTTAGATAACGCTTTATAAAGGAAAAAAAAGCGCTAGGAGAAGCATTTATTTTATTTTTATTTTTTTGTCAATTTTTTTTTCCTTGCAGATATCATTTTTTATTAATTTAAAGTAAAATATATATAAAGTCAGAAATTTAAAGGGAAATATATATAATTTTGGCACATTATAATTGAGACTATTATTTATCCAATAAAACTTAACCATATCATAAAAAATGTATGTATATATAGCATAAAAATCAGAAATGTATAGCCTCTAATATGGTAACATTGATATCTCTAAGAGTTACAACTAATTAGTTAACACAAAGATCAAAATCTTCTATGGTATCATACAGTCTTCATTTATCTTCTTGGTCTTCTCAACATTTTTATTCAAAACAAGCAGACAAATCATCATTCATTTTTCAAATTTCGTTCACTCTCCTCCACCTGAATCCTCCACCTGAATATATACCAGAAAACACCATTGAACAATAACACTATATTATATTAAAGATAAATTCAAAGTACTACCGTACAAATTAAAGCAAGATTATAAATTAAAACAACTACCACTTCTAGCAAATATATTTAGAAACATGAAACCCACCTTATCATAAAAAATATCATATAACTTTTAGGTTGATCATGAACTGACACCATTCTTGTTAGATTTCTCTCAGTTTATCTTTTAAGTATGTCTCACACTTGAAACCATCAATGTACTGCATATATTATAAGAAAAAATAACCATGTTACTTAATAAACTTAATTATATACAAATATTATACTTTAATATAAAAATAAAATACCAGCTTTGGAATCTCATTTAGTTTTGAAATGAGATTCTCTTTCATAAACATCATCACAAAGTACCCGCAATCTATACCGTTTTCTTGGCGAAGACACTACAAAAAATAAAATAAGTAATTGTATCAATAAAATTATTTAGATTATTCATACACTAATTTTTTAAGGTTGCTATGTTATATTATTAAACATGTACTCGGACCCATGATATGTTGTTAAATTTATTCTTTGGTACTTGAGCTTCCCTTCCAGAGCGAAATACTTTTAGAACTCTACAAAATAAGGTTACATACAACTGACCTATATATATATATATATATATATATATATATATATATATATATATATATATATATATATATATATATATATACTTACGTGTCAAACTTGTCTAGGCATTCTACTATCAACCTAACTCCCTAAAAGATTAACACTTTAATTGCTTGAAGGAACTACTGTTTCATCAAATCAATTGTGGAATAGGTCAATAGAATGACACAAGAAAGGGACTCAATCCTCAATGACATATAAGTAGGCGATTGGACCTACATGAAATTGCAGCCATAGAGATTGATGTCATTAGCCAAAAAGATGAATGAGAAACCCAATCCAAGATTGCATGGCCTATTGTCAACTCAATAAGATCATATTGATCATTGAAATAGGATTAGCAGGACTATTTCATAATGGACACAAAAGATAAAGTGTTGGTTACCATGACCATGATCTAACTCACGTGTTTTATACTCCAAAAAGCCTTATGTCTAAGGCATCAGTTTACAAAAATTGTACTTGAGGGCAAAAGTTAGCAGAACAAAATTAATAAAATAAGTATAGCAACTAAGTAAATAGTAGCAGCTTGTTAAACAGAAACAAAAGTTATGTCAATCAAAAGCCCAAATTCAGTTTCACAACACAATTTCAGTTTCCATTGATAAATTATCCTAACTACTAACACTGCAGTCTTAACTTTAGTTTAAACCCTAAAACTCTAAAACATCAAATATGAAGAATTGAAGATTAATTGAGTGAAATTGAATTGACAAAGGAATGGTAAGGAAAGAATTAAGATGGTACCTTGAATGAAAAAAGACGGAAACCGGTCGACGGCACATCGGAGAGAGGTGGTGGTCGATAGGTAGGAGAGAGACCGCAACTGTGAGAGGTGGTGGTCGTACCATAGGCTGTATGTGATGAATGAATCGAAGGGGAGAGACATGGTGGTTCTGGAATGAATGGATGGTGAGAGTGATGACTGAATGGAAGCAGAGAGGCGGTTACGGAATGAATCACCATCTAAGAAAGTTTTTGAGGAAGTAATTAAAAAAAAAGATTTTAGTTGAATTTTTCTATTTTTTTGGAGGATCAAACAAAATAGCTCGGTTAGTTTTTTTTATAAAGAAAGTTAGTTTTTTTTTTTTTATAAGGAAAAATAGCTCTTTTAGTTAATTATAGTGTTTTTAAAAATAAAAAAAAACATAGAATTCCAAGGATCGAAAAAATAAAAAAAAAACATAGAATTTTGGACGGTCAAACAAAATAGCTCCGTTAGTTTTTTTTTTTTTATAAAGAAAGTTAGTTTTTTTATAAAGAAAAATAGCTCTTTTAGTTAATTATAGTGTTTTTAAAAAATAAAAAAAACGTAGAATTCCAAGGATCGAAAAAAAAAAAAAAAAATAGAATTCCAAGGTGACAAGCGACCTGGAACTTAAGCCGAACAAACTTAACCGCTAGGCTGAAGTAAATCAATTAATATATAGCGCTTTTCTTCAAATATAAACGCTACCTTTAGTCAAACATATGCTAGCGCTTTGAAAACGCTATTTAAGGTTGAGCCATAAATAGCGCTTCCTATAATAAGCGCTACTGTTAAATAATCCAGAATTTTTTTAAAATTTATTATTTTTTAAACGAGCATATGCTGACGTTTTGCAAATAAAGTGCTATATATAGTTAGTATTAAAGATAGCGCTTTTTGTAAAAAAGTGCTATCTAAGACCTCCGTATTTCAATATATAGCGCTTTAGTGTTTAAAGCGCTATTAACAAGGCGCTATTTTTTCCATATTTTGTAGTAGTGAAACCATAAGCCAACTACGTCTCACTTCAACCAACATGCCCATTCCTCAAAGGACTGAATCAGTAAAAAGAATTGCTGATCAGAAAGTTCAAGAAGTTAGGAAGAAACAGAAATCTGACAAGCCTACCAAGAGGGAAACTGGATCCAGCTCTCACAATAATGAGAAAGGAAAACCCACCCCAGCTCAAGAAGTATTTGCTCATATTGCTGAACACGCAAGAGAGCTGGTTGAAGCAAGCACTCAACAGTTTGAAGCCATGCTTGCTAGGAAAGTTGTTGAGAATGTTGGAGAATCTGCTGAAGGTCAGCAGAAAGTTGAAGCACCTTCTGGAGATATAAGAGTTGAAGAAAATACTGAGCAAGATGCTCAGAATGTTGAAAATGATACACAGGAAGTTGCTGCAATCCTGGCATCAAACACTCTTGGAAGTGAGAATCAACAAATGGAAGTTGATGATGAAGTTCAAGTGAATGTTGGAACACATTCTGATTTTGATCTCAACATTGAAGATACTACAAATGATCTCTATAATGAGATCTTTCAAGATGCTCAAGGAGAAGACATTCAGCCAAATGATCAGAATGTTCAAAACAATACTGATCAGAATGTTCAGGAAGCTGGAGATCAGAATGTTCCCACTGAGCAGCTGTCAGCAGATCCAAATCCACTGGATTCAGGATCTTTGCCCTCTATGGAAGTTCAGCATCTTGTTCAACCTAATCAGAATGTTCAGGTTAATCAGAATGTTCCCTCTGATCAAAACATGGAACATGCTCAGTTTGTGAACTTGTCAACATCAACTATGGGGTCTACTGCTGGAATTAGCCAATATTTGGTGTCCTCTCTACCAACACCAAACACCATTCCATCATCCACACCACCACCTCCTCAATCCAGAACCACTCCAAAGCTTCCAAACATGTCTGCCCTGTTTGACTCTTTGAACACTTTTGTCACAGCCAATAGAGAGAAATCTGAACCTTCTCATGCTGCTGAACCTGCTAAGCCTTCAAAGGCTGAGAAGTTAGCTGTTAGGGCTCTCAGGGTTTCAACAAAAACCCACAAGATTGTCTGTGCACTTGCTGATTGGACTAAGAATGTTCATGCTCCTGGTCTGGCTATTGATCCACCAATCTTTGATGATCCATCTGTCTTTGAGTCTGAACCATCCTCAGATTCTGGGGACTCAACTCCCTGAATCATTTCTGATCCTACTCCCTATCCTTTTTGCAGATGACTAAAGGGGGAGAAGCTTTAGGATATTATGTCTTAAGTTTTCTAAGTATTAGGCCCTAAGTAGGCTAAGTGATCAATAGTTATTGAAGTCTTATAAAACTTCATTTTTGCATGATCATATGTACTTTGAATTTCTTTTTTGTTTTTGAACCATGTTCATCATATAATTGTACTTCATGAATGATAAGTAATGAATGAATATTGATGTTGGTTCAAATTTGCATATTTTTATTTATGCTATGGATTATAAAAATGAGGGGGAGCTTTTATAACTTCTAAAAACTCAAAATGGATTATAAAAATGAGGGGGAGCATTAAAATAAATTTTTTAAAAGCTCTAAAATTCTTCATATATAATCAAAATCCATAATCCTAAATCACAAGTTTATCATCTTCAAAAAGGGGGAGATTGTTGAGGCAAAATCCCTAATTAATTTTAAAGATAATAAACTTTAATGATTAAAGGATTAAATGGACTTTGATTAATTCCTTGGTATTTAACTTGTGCTCTTGAGTGTTTTTACTAAGACAGGAACAGGTTTAAAACATACCAAATCAAAGGACATTTGAAATCATGAACTAACTCTGAGTTCAGAAAGTTAGTTCAGAAGGTTGTTCAGAATGTTGATCAGTGAGTTGATCAGAATGTTCTGATAAGAGTTCAGAAGCTGAAGCTGAAGTTCAGAAAGCTGAACGTTCTGATGGAAACCCAGAAAGTGTTCATAAGCAAACACAGGATCATCAAGAACGTGAAGAACCTGCTAGTACATTTGATATAAATGAAAGGTCCAGAAAAGTACATTTGCATGGGTCTATCAACAAATAAAGGCATGAACAAGGAATCATGTGTAAAGGATCTTTAATGTTCATCCAAGACTATGAACATTAAAGTACTAGGAATATTCCAATGTGAATTTAATCCTAGATGTTGCATTCACTGCACTTCAGTAGTGTCCTTACTATTAGGATTGATTACATTAAAAGCTAGTCTTACAAATCATCCTAAAGTAAGCACAAATAGAACATTCTGATGGTCAGAATGTTCATGTCTGCGCATGCTTCAACCAATGAACAGTGTAGTTGGTGAAAAGTTAGCAAGCAAAGCAAAAGAGATCTTGCATCAGAGATAACCTGACCTCTGAGCTGTAAACAAGCAGATTTCTTTGAAGCATGGGCCTGAAGTTGCAGATCCACTGCTCTCTCTCTCTTGCACAAAGTCCAAGACAGATTTGGTGTACTTTATCCCACCTTTCCCAGCAAAACTGGATGCATATGGAAAGGCTACTTTTTGGAGGATAAAACTCAAACAAATCTCACATCACGTGCTGGGCAAGCCCAGAAATTCATCCAACATTCATCCATGATGAACCCAGATGAAGAACATCATGAATATCCAACATTCTGATGAAGAACACAGCAACATTCTGATGTTCATCCTGGGAACTCAACAACATTCTGATGGTCAGAATGTTCACCCAGATTTTCAAGTAAAAGCTTGTGGGGCCCAGGACACGTGGCATAACACCATTGGTCACCTTACAACGGCTATATGAGCCCAAAAACTCTATAAATAGAGATCAAAGGCTCAGCATTACTTGCACCATTGCAAAGCATACAAGAAAACAACTTGATTTTGTTTGAAGCTCTTGCAATCTGAAATTGATCAATCTCTAAGGCGTTCATTACTTAGTGCACATCAATACTCTTTGTTATCTTAGTCACAGATAACTTCTTCCTTCCTCTCTTCTTTTGTTTGTCTGATTCACAAACAAACTTTCACACAAATTGTAACAAAGTCTCATCTAGCTTTAGGGGTTCTAAAGTGTTAGCTTGAGCAAGAATTGTAAAAGTCTAAGTGGTTAACTTAGCAAAAAGGTGCAAGCCTGCTGAGGCTTAGTGAATACAGGTTGCAAGTGTTCAGGTGAACACAGTTTTGTAAGGTGCAGGAGTTGAGAAGTTATCTCAAGCATCATAGTGGAAAACTCTCACAAGATTGTGAGGAGAGGACTAGCCCACATTGGGTGAACCTCTATAAATCTCTGTGTGTTCTTTCCTTCTTCCTTATACTCTTTAATTTCAGTATACACAACACACACCAACACATTTACTTCATTAATCAGTTTCTGTGTATGAACTTCAGAACGTTCTGAGTTCAGAAAGTTAACTTAACCATTCCAAGAATTTTCTTGAGAATTATTTTTAAGTTACAGGTTATTTTTAAAGGGTCACAATTCAAACCCCCCTTTCTTGTGACTATTTTATCTACTTCACTAACACACTTTCATTTTTTTTCTCTGGAGGGTTTTCCCCCCTTTTCATTGTAAAGTTAATTGAATTCAAATAGACACGTAAATTTTGAAGTATTTTATTTAACTATATTATGTTACAATGTTGTAGATATAAAGTTTTCAACGTTACTAATCTCCATCGATCTGAACCCTAACTACTTTTCATAAGGGGTTCAAATGAAGTTGCTCATGTTCCAGCTAAAGAGACTACATCTCTAGTTGTTTTCTAAATTATAACATTTTCATTTTCCACAAAAATTACGTAACAATTGTGGAGATTGTATGAATGGTCAACATTGACCATGGTATCATAAGATGGGAGGAGAGGATAATTCAAGGTTCTCACATATAAGAAAAGTGTAATTTACTCTGAAAATGACTTCCTAATAATAAATAACCTCTAAAATATTTAATAATAACTCAAAATTAAAACATGACCATCATTCTAAATATACATCTTTAATTACTCAGCTTCCCTCTCAGATTAGGTTAGACTTTTTTTGAAATAGATTAGGTCTACTAATTATAGATTTTGTTAGCTCCTTGAGGGTTTGGTTTTATGTCCCCCTCAGTTATCTTGTTTTGTTCTCTTTTTCTTATTGAATATATTATGGGGTTGTAGTACCTGCTACAATTTCCTTTCTTAAAAAAATTACATCTTTAATGAATGACAAGTCTCACAGCATATTTTAAAAACATTTCCCCTTTTCGTACTGTTGTGTTTGACTACTTGTCATACAGTTGACCATTATCACATTGCACAAATAATTGCGATTGAAGAATTCATAGTAGTGAGAAATCTATATTTTGTTTTATACATTTAATGGCGATTTACCATTTTTGAAGAATCCATAATGGTGAATGTTAGAGAAGGATGGTGAGATATGATTAAAGCTTAATCGTTCTTTAAAAAAAATTATTTTATTTTATATATTTTTTTGAGGGAATTTTTATAACTATTCTCAATAAAGATAATGAACAAAATAATAATAAACATAATAATATTGTTGGAAGGGTTAAAAAAAATTAATTAATTAAGGGCTCAGGGACCAATACCAAGGTGCAGGGACCAATATTAAAAGTTTGGAATCTTTTATTTATAAAAATTATAACTTTTAATGTGCCATAAGGCGTGTAATAATTGGTCCATGTGGCACATTGTTAGTATTGTTTTTTTAAATGTGTACTTAACAGAAGAACCAATTGTAAAATTTTTAAAAAGTGCAGGGACCAATGTCAAATCTCGTAAAATTTTTAAAATGTGGTGAAAGTGTATGGACTAATAACTTATTTAAGTCTTCTTTAATTATATTGGGTTACCATGTCGTAGATATAAAGTTTTCATCGTTAACTAATCTTGTCCAATTTGAACTCTAACCACTTTACTTAAGGGGTTCAAATCTCTTACAACCAGAATATGTTCATAGTTGGTACCGTTATTTTATTTACTATCTATATTAAGGATTGACAATATTTAAATATGGTCAACACTCAAGTGTAAGTTTGGTATGGTATAAACCAATGAAGTTTCTCATGTTATAGGAAAATTAACTACTCTCTTGTTTTTTTTTTATGACCAAGACTACATCTCTAGAGAAAGAAAGACTACGTAAAAATTGTGGAGATTGTATGAATGGTCAACATTTACCATGGTATCATAACCTCCCAACCGAATCAACCTTTTCTTAATATCATGAAAATATCTTACTAGAGAAGTATCTAACTTGATTGATCCCTTAAAACTACGCATACAGAATATGAAGAACATTGTTCTCACGACATAGTTGTTCAGGAACATCAGATGTGTGAACCTGACACTTCAACCTTAGTCGATCGACGATAGATGGGAGTCAACACTGGTCTCGCATTTTTCTCTATGGTTTAGCCATCCGTTTATTTGGTCAAGTTGGCCATTAAATCGAGACAATGTGACATCAATGTGGAGCCTAAACATATTAGGTTTTACAACTAGTTGGATAATTACATCTACTTGATAAGTGGTAATGGTTTTATGGTGAGGTTTAAAAATGAATAAAACAGGTCAATTTATAGAATTTTTTGTGAGTCGTGGACCACATAAAATGTTGGTGCGATATGGAATACGAAAAATTGTTGGTGTGTCGTGGACCACATATAATCCCAATTGAACGAAACGCTCCAAAGTACAAGTTTTTACACAGTTTGGGAATGTTTCAGGTTATATAATCCAATTAATATGGGAATTATTTTCGATTATATAATCAGCCCCTCATTCTTTGCAAAAAAAAAAATATTCCAACTCACGTTTTATTCTTTTCTTACTTTTGTTTTGAGTTGTTTATGATGCAAATGTTCCAGTGTTTGACTTTCATATAAAGGTCCGTGTCTTCTTATGGGGATATATGGTAAAAGTGTGTTGTTCCACTATGAAAATTTGCAGCCTCCATTTGGATATGGGGTTGCTCATATGAAGAGTCTACCTCTCAGACTCCATCATCTTGTATTCTCATCTTCTCCGAAGGGTGTGCGAGAGGGATGCCAAATATTTTCCTTATTCTCCATCCATCTTCTTGCACCATAGATTTAGCATTGTGTTTGTAAAATTTTGTTGTAATAAGTGTTATGTTTTTTTTTTGGTCAGGTAGCCTAGTGGCTAGAATTCACCTTATAAGGTGAATAAGTGGGGTGTCCAGGGTTTGAACCCGGCCCCTGCATATAATAATGCATTGTCCTACCAACTGAGCTATGCTACGGGACTGTAATAAGTGTTATGTCAATGTAAATGTATTATGAATTCGTGATCAAATAATAAATTTTTTTTTGATTCTTGCCGATTCATTTTATTCTCTTTAAATTGTCATTTTAATTTTTGCAATTTTAATAATTTATGTTATTGTAATTGAAAAACTAGTTAAATATTATTCAAATTTTATAATCCGAAAACAATAAAATATGCTTCCGGTTATAAAATTCAAATGGGATAAAATGGTCAAATTGGAGGGGGCATGAGAAGTAAGTAGGGTGGAAAAAGAAATTAAAAATGAAAAATCAACCTTATTTAGTTTACGAACCTTGTTTATAAATAAATGGCTCACCAATTGCTTCTCTAAATTTGCTATAAATACATAAAATTTGTCTCTTGGATTTAGGGTTACAAATTCCAAAATTCACTTGCTGCAGCTGCTGCTCCATTGTTTGTTTTAAAGTAGATATAATATTTTGTCTCTTGGATTTAGGCTTTGAAATTCAACATAGACAAAGCATGCTGCCATGAGTTTGTTTTAACGTCTTTGTTCCTTTGTTTTAATAACAGGTATATGCCTTTTCATTTATGATTCCACAACCTAGATCTCTTCTCTGTTAACTCATATCTTGCGGTTTTTTTTTTTTAATCTTGGTCTAATCTCTCAACCTTTCAGGGAACACTTTGTTGCACAGCATGTTGAAGATTATTTTTATTTCTTCGTCGTCATCTACCAAGTGTGTTATTTGGTCAATCATCAGATACATATTTTTTTATCAGTTCAAGTCAAGTGTGATTTCTTTGATTAAAAACACAAGAGGGAGCCTGCTCAACTCAAAACAAGAACCCGTCAGATTTGTGAATGGTCATCTCAAATCTGTTGGCTCCTTACGGGCGTCTCAAATCTGTTGGTTCACATAATTCAAAAAAATAAAAATAATCTGTTGGCTCATTATGTTGTTTGTATTTTTCATTGAAGCATCTTAGCATGGAGCACTAGCATTAGCATGGTTGATAGCTTTCAAAGGCCATTGATGAAGGGGACCAAGTGTCAATATGATAAGAAAACAATTGAGTTAATGTCCTCAGATTGTCGATCACAACAGGCATTCTTCATCTTATTTAGTTGGGTGTTTCTCTTTATCTTAAAGAATACTTCATTTCCATGCTTCAGTCAAATCATTAAAAAATAGATTTTAAAGCATTTTTCATGAGCCAAACATCCGAGATCTTGTTAGTCAAAACAAAGTCGAAACAAGAAGCCACTAGGTTTGTGAGTGTGCATCTTGATATTAAAGTTGGCATTTTTGGATTTATTTGGAAGTGTCATACGGAAAATAGTCATATTTTGACAACTATTGTAATTTGTAGATTGTAAATATACAAATCCTTTACCTATTTCTTCAAATACCACAAAGAATAATTTATAAAAATGGTGACTTTTCTTTGAACTATGTAATTGCCTTCTACTCTCTTTTACCCATTATTGATTATGTTTTTTGAGTTGTTTAACTCTCTTAACGAGAAAGAGTGTATATATAAAAGCATTTGATTGCAAAAATTGAGAAAATGATGAGTAAAGATATAACAATAGAGTAATTTCGGCTTTCTGCCTCATGATGTAGATTTAAGTTATGTATGTTTAGCACATTTGCTTAGATAGATTGCAGTTTTACATGACCAGAACGTTTTAGATATATAATTAAATCCTGTTGACACAGCCAAAAGTAATAAACGAGAAAATTTGAATTGCAGTTCGATAATTATGACCTGCATCCATTAGTGAAGCTTGCATAAAACCAAATGTTAAATTTTTGCTTGACTTGTACTAGACCTTCAAGCATTTACCGTTTACTTTATACTAGATCTTCTATAATACCGTTTACATGATTTCAAAATGATTGCGGAGGAGATCAAGGAGTTAGAGTTTGATATCCTTCCAAATAGAATACAATTTTTGTGTGGCATAACCAGCCAAAAGGGTTATCACCAAATTCCAATGGGACGCCAAAGTTGATGCCTTGAAGAGTTTAAGAAGTTCTGAAGATGAAATTTTTAAAAATAATGCTACTGTCTCTAGACAAACTTAATGCAGTGATGCATTTAAGATCCTTTAATACTCCTGGCAGCACTTGATATTTTCGAATTTAGTTGTATAATAGGTTAATTCCAAAGGCATTTGTTGTCTAATATCCTCTTAGACTTTTAACTTTGGATATGATAGACTCTTTTGATGCATGTTCATATGTAAATCCTCTTTATTGAAGATTTAAACTGAGTATATTAACGCAAGTTTTTATTATTTGTGAAATAATATTATGATCTGTCTTAACTAGTAAGGACATTCTCATGTGTTGAGTTCAACGTGACTTTTTATTTGTTTTGAATAAGCAAAATATTATTAACGGATAGCTTGTACAAGACGCAGAGAGCTAGCCACAGATGAAATACAAAACAATGGGCGTCCAAATACCCTAAAACAGCCACAAGAAGGCCTCTACTAAACTGCTAATGCCCCCAAGCCAACTGTAGCGAAACGGACAAAAACAGCACCACCTGAGCTGCAAAAAACCCTAAGGCAGCCGTGAAAACCTCATCAAAATCAAAACTACAGTATAGAAAATGCAAAAACAACAGTTGAAGAGCTGGAAAAAAAAGCAGCATTAGAACCTTCAAAAGACACACCCTCTACCTCATGAGGAATTCATCGTGATCCAAGCAATACTTACAAAATAAGGACGACGGGTTGTATCATCAACGATATCTAGTACAACCTTCGGATATTTTAAAAATTTCTCTCATTTCTAGTCTTCAATGCACCCAAATCCTCATGTGCCAAATTAAGTAAAACCCCCCTCCGAATGTTTCAGTTTCTAGCCTCTGTTTTAAATCACTCCAACAAAACACAGATTTTGAGGAATAATCTACATGAAATCAAGCCAACGAAAGACTTTCGCCCAAACCAAACACGCTACAAAACAATGCCAAAAAATGTGAATTGAATACTCCTCATGGCCTTTGGCAAAGAGGAAAATCGCTAGAACTGTTCGGAAGCATCACATTACTGCGCGCAAGATTTCCTTTTGTTCGGATACGATCAAAAGTAAACTTCCAAGAAAAATCAATCTCTAGTTCAATGTGATCTAAATCAAAAGGATAGACAAGAATCAGAATTCAACACTCTGTCGAGATCTGTGACTCATCTGAAGCATTTTGTTCTGTGCTGAAATTAATAAATAACTAAAAGTAGCTTTTATTAATAAGGGCATGTTACTATACTTTTGTACAATGTCTTAGTTCAACCGTAAAGATAACATTCAAAATATGTATATAGCAATTAGAAAGACATGGTCAAAAAAAAAAAATATCATAAAATTGTATGATACTGCTTTTGTAACAGATTTGGATAAAATATTTAATGATAGTATATCTTTTCTACTTATATTTTTTCTACTTATATTTTTTATTTTACTCCTTACCCGTATGATTTTTTCTACTTCCGTCCAACTGTTTTGATTTTACTCCTTACCTATATGATTTTTTCGACTTATATTTTTTCTATACTTTCAACTTCTAACCTATTTGGAGGCTCTTATTTCATCTGATTTAATGTTTAATGCAAGAAGGGTTTTGTCGGCATTTTCACCTATAACAAAGATCTTATTCTTCTTCCAAAAAAAAGACAAAGATCTTATTCTATTTTTGCTTTTAAAAATGTGGCCGAATTCTAATCAATTGCATAGCAGATAGAATAAGATCTATCAATATGTACCCTCATGGTTGAGTGAAGTATGAGTTTGTGCGGGAAATCAGATCTATTTGTTTTCCAAAAAAAAGACATAGATCTTATTCTATTTCTAAATATGATTTTACTCTAATTTGTTTTCCTTATCCTTTAACCTGATAACTGAGAAAGGAATTTGTTCAAATTTGTTGTCCCTTGATCCTAAGATTTGTAAATGGAACATGATTGTGGTTGGAGTTTTTTTTTTTTTTTTTTTGACAAAAAACAAAACGATATTCATTCATTCAAATCGATAGAATACATCAGAATCAAGATCGCTAAAAACGTAAAGGATGAATCTGCGAACAAATTCACAACACCCAAGTTAATAGCATACAACGGCAAAATGCCTACAAATAACATGATAAAATCTAAATCACCAGAATACTCTTGCTTCTGGATCTGCAACGTTGACGTACAAATCATTGATTGAATCTGTGATTGACTAAAGCTGATCTTTCAATATGAACCAATGAACACCGCAACAAGATGCCAAATCAAACAACGCCGCACAAGACGACGAACAACACAAGGTCGCACTCAGACGACGAAATCACGAAAAAACACAAAAGATAACGCTTGATATTTGTGAAAATCACTTATTTAGATCGAAAGAAAGGGGAAAAAAGATGCAGAGGGATGATTTTAGGATAAAAATGACCTAAAACCACCCCTCCTCGATGAGTGAAAGAGAAGGAAAACTTAGAGGGAAGTTAGAGTTTCTCTCATTAAAAGGAACAATATAAGTTTGTATCACAGGTGAATTTGTATATTCCTCTTTTTAGGGCAAAGTCTAATATTTATTTTTTCATTCATTGCATTAAATTCAATTAACAGGTTTAACAACAATAAATATACTGAAAGTCTCTTACAATAAAAGATTAAGTCAAAGGCAAATCAGATCTATCAATATGAACCTTCATGGTTGAGTGAAGGATGAGTTTGTGCGGGAAAATTCTCTCCACAATTGATATGATTTTCATGCATAGAATTTGCAAGAAAAGTTAACCACATATTGAATGACAAAATTTCATACCTTCTACATTATATCTTTATATAATTTTAGTATTTTTGAGATGAATTTCTTTTATATCTCATCAACGCCTTCTTGTTTCATGTTCTGTAATCCAAGTTATGTATCTCATCAATGACAATGGTAAATAAGCTAACTATGGTAGGTATATGTACAAGGGGTACGCTGATACCACTATTTGGTCAAGAGAGGAGCCCAGGAAATCGTCTATATTGGACTAAGAGCAACAACACAATTGAGAGAGACACCCAAAAATTTTATGAAATTGGATTTATACAAACATATAAATAAATAAAAAATAAAACAAATATGTTAATTAATGTATAAATTTAAAAAAATTCATTAAAACAAATAAATAAAATAAAATACCATTTAAAAATAAAACAACACCCAACTTTTTAAATATATTAATTAATTTAGAATGTAAAAAATTTAATTAAAACAAATAAATAAAATAAAACACCAATTAACAATTGCCACCAACCAAAACCCTTGTTTCCAAATCCCAGCCACGACCTCACTCAATATTCTATGTATTTATACTATATATAAAGAAAATACATTGTTTTGGTATGGCTTTTCCCTTCCAATTATGCCCTTAAACAAATTTGAGTATAAAATTGTAATTTTGTTGGTGTCATTCAAAAAGATAGGAGAAACTGACAAGGACAACCTGGAAGAAGATAAAGTCACTCAAGAAAAAAGAAAAGGATTTCAAAAGTTTGGTGACTAGAACTTTATGGAAGAGATAGGGGGAAAGTATGGATGAACATAATTCAAAAATTTGGTGACTAGTGGACATCAAAAAGATGAAGAGGAAGACAAGAAGCCTGAAGGATTGGGGCTCCCAAGATCTCCTTCGACAAATGCGTCAAGCTCGAGACGCTAAACAAGCAATGAATGGGAGGTAACACATACATTATTTTTAATATTTCAATTTCAATCATTTATCTAGCAAATTGAAACACCCCTACTAGAAAATTACATAGAATATCTAGCATGAGTGTTAAACTCGGCATCGGGTACATTAAAATTACAATAATTAAAAACTCTCTGAACAATACATATAACTTCTCACCTGTTAATTCAGAAAAAGTACCACTGACGTGTACTTTATATGGTCTAGCTACTTCTGCTCCTTCCTCAAGTATCATCCTGTCGTATAACAACTCGTATATCTGAAATAAATAAAAGGGATTGGAATGAGACAAGATGTCTCAGTGAGTTCCACCTATCCTAGGCTATAGGCAACCTCGGGGAACCTAGGATCGCCATCTGTTTCTAAACTTAACCCATTTCGGGTTTATAGGATTTCACTACGCATAGCTGAGCGATTAGGGGATAACTAGAATCGCTCTCTCAAATACTACTTTGATTATATAATTCATATAGTCATACTCATAACCTTAATCATAATTTCATAAACATAATCACCATAATCATAATAATCATAAACATATCTCCAATATATCGTATTCTGGTATAGCTTACATTCTGACATACTTATCTACGTATGTTTCCGATCCTTTTCTGATAACAACTAGTTTCGGCTAACTAAGCCGGAATTCCATAACTAAAATTCCACATTTCCTACTTTTGATAAAAAAAATGCCCATGAACTATTGCTTCGTAGCTAATTCATTCTAAACATAATTTTCATGATAATATGCGTATGCTATGTTAATATTCATGTTGGAGGGTCCTTAAAATTTTTCCTTGGTTCCATAATTTTATTTTTTATTCTCTTTCAAATATTATTCGAACAATTCTTGACTTAATTTCATATCATTGATTATATATATATATTTCATTTGTTACTATGAGTCGTACCTCATAGGCTACATTATCTCTTCGTTGTAGCAAACGGAGTTTTCATATTCGTTACTATGACCCGTACGTCATAGGCTACATTATCTCTCGTTGTAGCAAACGGATATAGAATTCATTACTATGACCCGTACGTCATAGGCTACATTATCTCTCGTTGTAGCAAACGGATATACTATGACCCGTACGTCATAGGCTACATTATATCTCGTTGTAGCAAACGGTTTACTATGACCCGTACGTCATAGGCTACATTATCTCTCGTTGTAGCAAACGGTATACTATGACCCGTACGTCATAGGCTACATTATCTCTCGTTGTAGCAAACGGTTTTTCCATATATTCTCTTTTTTTTTTCTTTTTCTATGAGCATGTTACTCATTTCAATTTTTTTCTCCTCATTTCCATTTTTCTGCGATTTTCTATAATTCACTGTGAGCATATTACTCATAGGATGCATTTCAAATTTTTCTTTCAATTCTTTACTATAAGCATATATGCATCAATTTCGTTGTTAATTTCCCTCCAACATTTATACTAACATCACATACTAACATCAATTAATTATGCACAATTAACATTACTATCTAATCACTTATTCTTAAAATCATCACTTATAAATAATATAAACAATCCTCTTACAATTATCACTTATAAATAATATAAGCAATCCTCTATAGGTTATCAAACGTGGGAAAACCTCGATAACCTAAACTAACCGACTTGTGAACATAAATGATCGTTACATCAGAACAATCACTGACAAGTTAGTTATCTCAACACTAATAGGTAAGGTGGAGATATATTAACTCCGATAAACGGTGCCCCGTTTACTCCTTCTTACACGTCACGTCGTAGACGGAGAATCCACCTAGCTAGGATGAATCCTAATTTTCTCAGCCATAGCATAGCGAAATTAAAGTTTTCTAAAGCCCACTTCATGTTAAATTCTGTCTATTTTTCCAATGGTACAATTCTCACTCAAAAACAATTCCTTTACACGTACTTACGACAGTTTTTCCGACAGCAGGTCTATAGGAATTTTAGCCAATTATTCATAAAACTCAACCGTAACCAATCTAACAATAGCATTCAATTTCGACAGCAACACCAATTCAAAATACCACAACAACTGTACATTTTAAGGTTATTAAATTACTATCCCCTTAAGCTATCATCAATATCAAATTCATCTCTATATATTACAATTTCAAACCTAGAAAAGGAACTCACCTTGTAAATTGTGAATGAACTACCATTGATGAACATAAGCTCCAATTCTTTAAAATTCTCTATCAATTCTTCTTGTCCTTGCAGCTCCAAACATACATGTCATACCATTCCTCTATACCCCACTTCAATTTCTTGCCAAGAACCAAGCTTTTGCCTCAAAACCACAAACACATAACAAAACTACCAATTTAACAAATTTCCAAGCCAAGAGAACAAGAGAAAGGATGGGTCACGTGGCATAGAGGGAATAATAAGGGGATTCAAAGCTTGCTGAAGGTTCCTAGTGTGTTGAGGAACAAGAATGATCACTTGCATATTGATTTCTAAAAGGATTAAGGTTGGATATTGGTGGTTTTTTTTTGAGAATGAGGGAGTGAGCCGAGAGGGAGGAAGAGATAGGGGAAAGAGCTTTTCAGCAAAGTGAGAGGAAGTGTGTGGAAGGATAGAGAAAAATGTGGACTTTTCCACTTAAAAAAATCTCAAGACCCAAATTGCCAAAATACCCTCCAAGGGAAAAGACACATTTACCCTCCATTACTTGTTACCATATAATTTCTCAATAACTAATTAACCCTTTAGAAATTATTTCGGTCTTGACATGCTCGACTGATACATCAGTCTATTTATAATTTCGCGGGATATTACAATCTACCCCCCTTAAAGAAATTTCGTCCTCGAAATTTAGCGATATACTTGCTAATAAGCACAAATAATTTCTCCAACTTTCAACTTTAGATTCCAACATACGTCTGTTACGAACTGATTCTTTCTGACTGACTAATTTAAACTGCACAGGTACCAGCCACCATTGGCGTTGAATACTTCCTTAAGAGAATTCATTATAAACTTCACATCATGCCTTTCCTTCTTCGTACACTTCATTCCTCCAAGGTCCTATTCAGCTCTCAGACATTTGTTCTAACTGTCATATACTAGTCTGAGTTGATCAGGCTCAGCAGACATGACATTTGGAATAAATATCTGGAACCCAAGAACCACACTACATCTTATTGAATTCTAATGACCCAAGGCACGATCTGAATCGACCTGCTCTGATACCAAATTGAAACACCCCTACTAGAAAATTACATAGAATATCTAGCATGAGTGTTAAACTCGGCATCGGGTACATTAAAATTACAATAATTAAAAACTCTCTGAACAATACATATAACTTCTCACCTGTTAATTCAGAAAAAGTACCACTGACGTGTACTTTATATGGTCTAGCTACTTCTGCTCCTTCCTCAAGTATCATCCTGTCGTATAACAACTCGTATATCTGAAATAAATAAAAGGGATTGGAATGAGACAAGATGTCTCAGTGAGTTCCACCTATCCTAGGCTATAGGCAACCTCGGGGAACCTAGGATCGCCATCTGTTTCTAAACTTAACCCATTTCGGGTTTATAGGATTTCACTACGCATAGCTGAGCGATTAGGGGATAACTAGAATCGCTCTCTCAAATACTACTTTGATTATATAATTCATATAGTCATACTCATAACCTTAATCATAATTTCATAAACATAATCACCATAATCATAATAATCATAAACATATCTCCAATATATCGTATTCTGGTATAGCTTACATTCTGACATACTTATCTACGTATGTTTCCGATCCTTTTCTGATAACAACTAGTTTCGGCTAACTAAGCTGGAATTCCATAACTAAAATTCCACATTTCCTACTTTTGATAAAAAAAATGCCCATGAACTATTGCTTCGTAGCTAATTCATTCTAAACATAATTTTCATGATAATATGCGTATGCTATGTTAATATTCATGTTGGAGGGTCCTTAAAATTTTTCCTTGGTTCCATAATTTTATTTTTTATTCTCTTTCAAATATTATTCGAACAATTCTTGACTTAATTTCATATCATTGATTATATATATATTTCATTTGTTACTATGAGTCGTACCTCATAGGCTACATTATCTCTTCGTTGTAGCAAACGGAGTTTTCATATTCGTTACTATGACCCGTACGTCATAGGCTACATTATCTCTCGTTGTAGCAAACGGATATAGAATTCATTACTATGACCCGTACGTCATAGGCTACATTATCTCTCGTTGTAGCAAACGGATATAGAATTCATTACTATGACCCGTACGTCATAGGCTACATTATCTCTCGTTGTAGCAAACGGATATACTATGACCCGTACGTCATAGGCTACATTATATCTCGTTGTAGCAAACGGTTTACTATGACCCGTACGTCATAGGCTACATTATCTCTCGTTGTAGCAAACGGTATACTATGACCCGTACGTCATAGGCTACATTATCTCTCGTTGTAGCAAACGGTTTTTCCATATATTCTCTTTTTTTTTTCTTTTTCTATGAGCATGTTACTCATTTCAATTTTTTTCTCCTCATTTCCATTTTTCTGCGATTTTCTATAATTCACTGTGAGCATATTACTCATAGGATGCATTTCAAATTTTTCTTTCAATTCTTTACTATAAGCATATATGCATCAATTTCGTTGTTAATTTCCCTCCAACATTTATACTAACATCACATACTAACATCAATTAATTATGCACAATTAACATTACTATCTAATCACTTATTCTTAAAATCATCACTTATAAATAATATAAACAATCCTCTTACAATTATCACTTATAAATAATATAAGCAATCCTCTATAGGTTATCAAACGTGGGAAAACCTCGATAACCTAAACTAACCGACTTGTGAACATAAATGATCGTTACATCAGAACAATCACTGACAAGTTAGTTATCTCAACACTAATAGGTAAGGTGGAGATATATTAACTCCGATAAACGGTGCCCCGTTTACTCCTTCTTACACGTCACGTCGTAGACGGAGAATCCACCTAGCTAGGATGAATCCTAATTTTCTCAGCCATAGCATAGCGAAATTAAAGTTTTCTAAAGCCCACTTCATGTTAAATTCTGTCTATTTTTCCAATGGTACAATTCTCACTCAAAAACAATTCCTTTACACGTACTTACGACAGTTTTTCCGACAGCAGGTCTATAGGAATTTTAGCCAATTATTCATAAAACTCAACCGTAACCAATCTAACAATAGCATTCAATTTCGACAGCAACACCAATTCAAAATACCACAACAACTGTACATTTTAAGGTTATTAAATTACTATCCCCTTAAGCTATCATCAATATCAAATTCATCTCTATATATTACAATTTCAAACCTAGAAAAGGAACTCACCTTGTAAATTGTGAATGAACTACCATTGATGAACATAAGCTCCAATTCTTTAAAATTCTCTATCAATTCTTCTTGTCCTTGCAGCTCCAAACATACATGTCATACCATTCCTCTATACCCCACTTCAATTTCTTGCCAAGAACCAAGCTTTTGCCTCAAAACCACAAACACATAACAAAACTACCAATTTAACAAATTTCCAAGCCAAGAGAACAAGAGAAAGGATGGGTCACGTGGCATAGAGGGAATAATAAGGGGATTCAAAGCTTGCTGAAGGTTCCTAGTGTGTTGAGGAACAAGAATGATCACTTGCATATTGATTTCTAAAAGGATTAAGGTTGGATATTGGTGGTTTTTTTTTTGAGAATGAGGGAGTGAGCCGAGAGGGAGGAAGAGATAGGGGAAAGAGCTTTTCAGCAAAGTGAGAGGAAGTGTGTGGAAGGATAGAGAAAAATGTGGACTTTTCCACTTAAAAAAATCTCAAGACCCAAATTGCCAAAATACCCTCCAAGGGAAAAGACACATTTACCCTCCATTACTTGTTACCATATAATTTCTCAATAACTAATTAACCCTTTAGAAATTATTTCGGTCTTGACATGCTCGACTGATACATCAGTCTATTTATAATTTCGCGGGATATTACACCTATTCCATCTAACAATTCTTTTCTTTTATTGTCTAAAGCAAGTAATTTGGTTTCTCAATTGAGCTGTCTTACTCGGGGAAAGTATCTTGTAAGGAAAGCTTTTTTCCACTCATTCCATGTTGTAATTGAGTTTGATGGGAGAGACTGTAGGCATGTTCTGGCTTTATCTCTTAGGGAGAATGGAAAGATTCGAAGCCAAATGGCTTCTGGGTCTAGTCCGTTACACTTCAAAGTATCAGAAAATTGTACTATCACGGAGAGGTGCAGGTTCGTGTCCTCCGTTGGGTTCCCGGAGAATTGGTTCTGCTTCACGATTTGCAGCAGAGAGAGTTTCAATTCAAAATTGTTCTCTACAATTGCAAGACGAACAATGCTCGTAAGAGTTTCCTCCTGTGAAGGAACAACGAGGTCCTTAAGGGACCGGTTGCCATTATTGATATTGTCACCCATTTCTGTGTGAGTTTTAGAACCTGACGGGGTGTCAAATTGCAATCGGCATATAACTCAGAAGTATAGCTCAATTTCATCCATGTACTTAGTAAGATTACCGTCACCTCAGGTTTTTCGCATGCAATTAAAAATAAAAATAAAACGGGCCTTAGTCTAGACGGCGTAAGAATATATTACGATATTGCGTTAAAAACTTGATGCGCCGCAAGTGTACAGTGTATTTATTACAGCTCTAAAACTCAATGGTCCAGACTTGGAGCATCTTCTAATACATATTGGTCGCAATTACTATTTAAATAAGAGTATTAAAAGAATATCAAAGATTAAAGACTTTGAATTCATCCAAAGAACGATCAGCCCTAGTAAGTTATGGAAATAAAGAAACATAGTAGGCCTTCACACTAGTTTGGTCTACTTCATCCAATCAGATTTTGTATGTTATATACATTTATCATAATGAGAAACTCTTAACAAATAGATAAGGGATGATTTTCATGTATAAATTCAATTAAGTTTTCTCAAATTGAGATCTTAAGAATGTTTCAAAAACAAATTCGGAGTCTAAGTTGTAACCTCATATAGTTGAGAGGACTATTCCATTAAAAGCTATCTTCATCAATTCATTTTCATTTGAAAAATATTTCATAGTAAAAATAGTTGTAACCATGAATGTCTTAGTAAAAATAATTGCCACCCTTATGTTTTTACAAGTATACATTGTTTTTCACTTCCTCAGAAACAATCATAAACACTACAAGAAAATATGTGATTTCCTACGACCAATTTCGCAGCTACTCCGTAGCTTATTTCTAGCAAACCCGTTTTGCTAGAGATATACTACGGATTAACTATTGAATCAGCCGTAGCATGGATTGAGAGACAAATTTGCTAGGGAATTAATTCCTAATAAATCCGTAGCCAGTAAAACAAAAATCCTAGCAATTATTTAGTTAATCCGTAGCAAAAAGCATTAAATATGAATTTTCCGTAGCAACTTATCTATAACTTCCCATGGCAATTACGCAACAAATATGTAGCAACATAACTGAGGACATTCAAAGCAATTGCACATCAAATCTACAGCGATATAGCTATGGACTTATCGTTGCAATTTCATATCAAATCTGTAGCAAAATTTTAAAATGAAGTTTTACATAATTAAATGCCTGTCCATAACCAATCCTAAACAAATGCATAAATTTGAAACTATATATCCCCTTTTAAGACTATTCCTAGTTTTGTCTACAAAAAAAAAAGACTGTTCCTAGTATAGAAACATGTTCGTATATCCCCTTTTAAACATGTTCGTATAGAAACAAAGACACAACCAAATCAAGTAAAATAAATTTGTGTATGCATAAATGTCAATAGAAAAGAGCCAAGCAAAGTTAAGAAGACACTTACAATGACAAGAATAGAAGCAAACCAGAAATATTTGTGCCAACCTGGAACAATAAGCAAACATCTTAATTTTGATTTTGACAATGGCATAATTGTGACTTCTATTATTCATATAAGTTTGTTACAGGGTTAGAGACCGCCTCGACAGATATAATTGTTCTCCTATCATGATAACATGGCAGACCTTGTGTCCACATATGGGAAAGTACACCAGTTCTCGTATGTTAGTCAAAACTGTTTACATGCTCTATCATCTAAATAAAACTAAAATCTGTCAATTCCATCAATGCTAACCACATTTCAGGATCATTAGTACTATTACCTGTTATGTTTAATAAAACAAATCTGTCAAAACTGTGTGATTCCATCAATGCTAACCACATATGGGAAAGTACACCAGTTCTCGTATGTTAGTCAAAACTGTTCACATGCTCTATCGTCTAAATAAAACTAAAATCTGTCAATTACACTCGGTCAATTCAAGTTACACTAAGTCAATTACAAAAGTAAAATCTATCAAATGCATACCTTGTGTTTGATTCTATCATAGGCATCAAATTTTGAACCTTCCAAAGCCAGACTTGCAATCACTGCCTAAAGTTACATGACATAACAAATTATATAGCAGGTGTTAATTCATATATTTTCCAATGATTCTCTTGTCTGGTTATATGTATTGTTCAATAGAAGAGGAAGTACCCTACCACATCAACAATAACAAAAACCACTATTGTAAATCAAGTAACAACTTGTAAAGTACAAATGTGGATAGGTCTTTGATTTACCTCTGGTCATGAATTAAGGACTCTAAGAGACATTCCAAATTCCAGCACCTACAGGCCATATGCTACAATTGTATTTTCAGTAAGAAACAAAGAATTGGACAGGTCAATATGGACAACTACATAGCCCTGTGTTTACATAGCCCTGTATTTACATCATCCTTGCCCGTGCACTGAGAATTGCACAATCCGGAGTCGAGTAGAATATTACTAGCTTTTACATCATGGAGCACAATCCGGAGTCGTGACTCCTCGTGTAAATCCGGAGTTGGGACAAGTTTTGGCATCTCTAGTTTAATGCGGATGATGAGTTTTTTTTTTCGGAACACCCTTTTACAATCTGAGAGTTGTCTGAAATCTCGACTCCGCTGCACGCCGGTGTTAGGGACCATATTCTAGATCATTGAAACAACCACTATACCTGCAAAGAAAACACACATGTAGACATGTGTCAGCAACATAAAACCCTGCTTCCCTAATACACCCAAAATCTGTCCCAAATTGCTCAAAAAACTCTACATACAAGATGATATTGGTGAAGATATACAAAAGGCTAGAGAACAATGAATCAAAAGAGTATTTAGAGAATAGTCCAATATCAGCTAATTCACACCCACGTTAATCGAAAAGAATTGATCAATTGTGGTCTTAAACGATGAATAATTGATTGCACTGATCACATCATGATAGGCAGATTGTTAGGCATCTGATAATGACAGTGTATTTCTTCCTATCATGTTATCTATATATCAAGATTCAATATTTTTTGGAAAAAAAATCTAAGGATTTATAATGCTGCAGAATGAAAAAGGCTTAAAGTTAAAGAAGCTTACTTAACAGCCCCGTAACCAATTGCCTCTGATGTTTTCTCAATCTCCTCCTCAGACCAATCATTAGCATTTCTAGAAGAATATAGAATATGGAATGTTACCTTTCTGGTGTCTAGACACTAAAACATCACCAAAGGAAAATAAAATAGGCACACTCACAGTCATTCATGGATCTTGATCACGAAGGCACACTCATTCCGTGGAAGCCAACCTGCACGCCTAAAGGCCTGAAGGAAAATCAAAGGGGAACTTAGTCATCTTAACTCATTGAAATATTAGTAGTACCACTGGTCTCTGATTATTCTCTTTCAAAAAAAGCAAAGAAAATGAAACGACTGATGCAATAAAAGCACTTTAAGAGATAACTATTATTTAAGGGTGATATCAGCAAAACCTATAGAAGTTGATAACAACTTATCAAGGAACAATATAACGTGGTAACCATAATATACCATGAAAATCATGAAAACAATTCAACTTTATTTTATCATTTGTTGTAGAACTAGCTTATGTAACCTTATAGATAAGCGCTTATCATGAAAAGTACTTTTGCTATAAGCTCCAAATAAGCTGTTTATCTAAACAGACCCTAACAAGGTTGATTCAGCATAACAACAACTCACACATACTACAACATAATTTCAACCTTGAATAACACCAAGACAAGTTTCTAGGTTGCAGAGGAATGAATTGAACTAAAAACAAAAGTGAAAATTTACAGATTTCATTGAATATTTCACTTACACAAACACACTTTCATTGCAATTCAAAGAAAATGATAGTAATTCAAATCAATTTGACAACAAGCTAGGTTATTGGTGAAGCATTAGAAGAAAGTCATGTAGAAGATGAAATTGAGGTGAAAGTACAAAAATTAGGGTTCTTACCGAATAAACATAGATCCGAAAATTGATTGTATTGGAAGAGATCAAATTGCATGAATCAGAAATGAAAGGAAAACACAGATCGATAAACTCGTCGGATTTGACAGATTGGAGAGTTAGATCAACAGAACTCCCATACAGAGGTAGATTGGAGAAGTGGTGGATATCGGCGCTATGGTGGTGCTGCGGCGGAGATCGGCGCTCCGGTGGTGCTACGGTGGAGATCGGCGCTCCGGTGGTGCTACGGTGGAGATCTACGACGGTGAAAGAATTTGTTCTTAGATAGCGAAATGGTGCACGTGTTTTCTGTGTGAACGTGTTTCTTTTGTTTTTTTAACAAAAAAGATTTTGACATAAAATTATTTAAATATACAAAATCTAAATAAAACTAATTTCAGTGAAATGGTAGCTTATTATATTGATATTTGCTACCGTTACATTCCATAGCACAGTTATCCTAGCATATCTTATATTTTCTTGTAGTGAAAGTTGGAAATTGAGAACAAAGGTTAAAATCAATCATATAGAAGAATAAAAACATATCGCAACAAAGGGGGAAGAAAGTGAGTGATACAATATTATCCCAAAAACAAGTCTGAAAGCTTATGATATTATCTAGATAAAAAATGGCTTGAGAAAACTGCACAAAAAGAAACTACCAGAAGTGAGTAGCAAAACAAGGCGCATGCACGCATCAGAATCAATCATTCGTATTACACGAGCAAAGTTTGTAATACTGTTTTCACCACAATAGACCTATACCCTAAATGCAACAATAATCAATAATTTAAGAATATCTGAAACAGATCTGCTTTTACCTTATAAACTCTCATTTTACTGTATAAACTCTCATTTTTATTTCAAAACAAGAATTTAAATTAACTTTTCCCTCAAAAAATAATTTAAATTAACTTTTAGTCTAAACACAATTTAGAGTATGTTTGGTTAAAATAAGCTATAAGCTTCCTATAGTGACAGAAACTTAGAGTCACTACAATGCAAAAGATGAGCTACTGGACTCGCCTCTTCCATGGCAGTGGCAACATCAAACTTGGTTCTTTTTCTTGATGACATAGACTTCTCACGTGCCTGCAATATGAATTTCAAAATCAATGAACGAAATAATACAGTGAATGTCATAAAGCACCTACAAAAAACAAATCAAATCATATCAATTCATAAACTATAAATCGAATCCATGAAAAAAAAACAGCGAAAATACCCAGATCAGATAAACTAACTTGCTGAGCTTTATAATAAATTCAGTCTTCACGATCAACAATTTACCACTTTTAGCATGTGTTCGATACCGGAGCACGCTAAATGTGAGGAGTGTGCGCTTCATAGGTTGTTGAATCCAAATATAGTAAACAACAAATCAATGTGAAAAAGATATTAGGCTTCAGATTTTCATATTTCAATTTCTGAGAAACAACCAAAGCAAAAACAATATCTGAAAACTCACATTTACAAAGAAATTATAAAAGGTATACATGCTATCCGTTAATAATATTTTGCTGATTAAAAACAAATGAAAGGTCACATTGAACTCAACACATGAGAATGTCCTTGGTAGTTATTTAAATAAGAGATCATATACAACCAATTAAACATGCTACAATCATCAAAATATTTTCCATACCCAACAAATGCAATTTTTAACATACCCATAATAAGAAAGTAGTAATGAATATTACAAATTAATATTAAAAAAAGAGAAATGCTACATATCGCGAAAGAACTTATCACGAAATTTTCACGAACCTGTACAAGCACTGTAGCACACCAACTTGCAGTATTTTATTATTATATTATTTAATTAAAACAAATTCAGCTTCTCTCTCACCATAATATTTCTCAGCATCTCGCCGTCTCCAATCTCCATCCACATACCACGATCACTTCATCTCTCTCACTACTTAACACAATGATTTCACGGCAGCAAAACTAAACTGAAAACTTAGGTGCAGTCTAAATTATGCAAGACTTGTTGCAAGAAATGGGAGGAGAGATTTGGTGTTGTTTTGTACTGTTTATATGCAGGTTGATTGTTTTGATAGAAGGATAAATATAAGGATAAGGATGAAGTAAAGGAGGCAAAATGGCAAATGGTTATGTAAAAAGAAAATATATCAAAGCTTCTTAAACAGGACCCACTCATGAATTCTACAACCGCTCCTACTTATGCTAAAGTGAAGATCTAACAGTGATGGGGCACTCGGGAAGTATTCGGGAAATCGTTGTCGCGTTATATAGCAACGCTCTTAAAAAAGTATAAAATTTTAAGTTTACAAAAAACCGTCTGAGCATCTAAAAATCAAACCAGATTTTTCAAATCAATCTTCAATAAAGAGGATGTAAATCAAGCTTTTCTATCAAACACCATATCAAATAAGTGCCAAATCAAGAGGAATTGCACATGAACATGTATCCAAAGTTAAAAGTCTAAGAGAACAAAACGAGAGACATGACGTAACAAATCCAGCCACTCTTTGAGAATTTACCCAAGCATCATATGCTAGCATCCTCCTCCCTGATATAGCTTTAATAGTCACGATGATTTATCCTCAAAATGATCCACATACTTTTGTAGGAATAACTCATCAGACAAATAAAATGGTGTATGTAGCTAGGCTAGAATCGTCCTTCAACAAATGCTCCCTGATATGTCTTTAAAATGCATGCAAAAATTTCATCTTCAGAACATATCAAACTCTTCAAGGCATCAATTTTGGCGTCCCACTGGGATTTGGTGAAAACCCTTTTGTCCGGTAATGCCACACAAAAATTGTATTGTATTTGGAAGAATATCAAACTGTAACTCTTTAATCTCCTCCACAAGCAAAAATTTAACATTTGGTTTTATGCGAGCATCACTAATGGATGCAAATCATAATTATCGAAGTAGTAGAATTTTCATCAAAAGGACATAAACTTCTTACCAATTCAAAAGCAGGGTATATGTCGTATCTGAAGTGATGTTTTAGAGAAAAACAATGTTCAGTTTAATGTTGGCATTCATGTGATAGTTCGTGTTTATTGTTCTTTTTTATCACTAAATTTTTTTCTTTTTTAATGCTTTTGGCACTTTGTCATCAGGATTTAGTATTAGATTTATAGATGTAAAATGGTGTGGTCATGTAAAAGAGCAGTCTATCTAAGTAAATGTGCTAAACATAACCTAAATCCAGATCATGACCCAGAAAGCCGTAATTGCTCTATTGTTATCTTTTCTGATCAGCATGTTATATATCTTCTCATCATTTTCTCTATTTTTGACTCAAATGCTTTATATAACACTCTGGTTAAGAGAGGTATACCAACTCAAAAACATAATCAATTGTGGGTCAAAGAGATCAGTATAGGGAAATTACATAGTTCAAACAAAATTCACCAACTTTATAAATTATTCTTTGTAGTATTTGATGAAATAGGTAAAGGATTTGTATATTTACAATCTACAAATTACAATAGTTGCCAAATTATGAGTATTTTTCCTATATCACACTTCCAAATAAACCTAACAATCCAAAATGTATTAGCATCAAAGCCACTTGCCATCATCAACTGTCAACCATGCTAAAAGAATCTTTGTTGTCTTGTTGACGCGATGAAGTTCACACCGTTGTACTTGGCAACGGATCAGAAATTGGTGATTTTGATTGATTTGGTCATCAATACATAGCTGCACTTGGTCGCCATCATCAATTGTCGACCATATTTTTGTCATGTTGACACGATGAAGTTCCCATTGTTGTGCTTGGCAAAGGATCGAAAATTGATTATCTTAATTGATTCCGTCATCAATAGAACATAGCTTACTGAAGGAAAAAAAAGTAAATTAAAAAAAAATTAAAACAACAGATCTATCCATATATACTATATAGATACACTTTATTATCATGATCATATTTTCTTCTTTTCTCATATTAAACACTTTTATTACAAAACTTAACACCGACATGTAATGACTCATACAATGAGCAACAATGTTCGATTCCAAATTACAACAAAGTTTCAGGACATATGTATGAGATGTAAAGGAAATTCTTGATTAAATAAATTATAACATGGTTGTCGAGGATTAAAATCAAAACGACTGTAAAGTATGAGAAAAAATTCTTTAGGGCATGCACAATGCCAAACAAGATCAAAAACAAAATATAGTGATGTCAATAAGATTAAACGGCCATTTCTAAACAAGTATCACTAGCTTACCACTTCTTAGGTCACTCACATCTAACACATCATCATGTATCAAACTTGCAGTAGGAATCATTTCAACTATCTGAGCTAAACGTCGATGCTTTACAGTATGATCCCTGCAATCATTCATTTCAACATGAATCTTCTAAATTTTTATTGTCATAGACATAGAATTTTCAGGACAAGAAAATGACTTCTCTTTGTGTGTGCAAGCGTGTGACAGGGAGAAAGATAGATTTCTATACTTACTCAAGGCCATGTAGCTCTGCGGTCGCCCTTGACACCAAGAACACAAGAGGCGGTCTCATTCTCTTCCCACCAGCACTAAAGATCTGCTCAGTTGCAGATATTAAACTGGATTCTCTGCGCCTACAATCTATCAAGAGCATCTTCATCAGATAAAACTAACATATAGGCAACAAAAATCAAATCATTTCCACCCTACAATCAAATCATTCTGGTCTGTTGACGTCAAAAGAACAACAGAAATACTCAAACAGACAAGACAGGACACAATTATAAGCAACTAAGCCGGGTAGTAAAAAATGGCACACAACATGAATATAGAAAGAAAATAAGTACTTACAGACTGAAGATTTTTATTGAGTGTTAGAAGATCATCAGAGAGTACTTCAAAAAACCTATTAGGTGAAATAGGGGTTTCTGGATAACCCTTCAAGTTCAATCCTTTTGCAAGGTCTTTAATTGCTTGAGTTCCACCTATTCAAAAATCAAATCAAATCTTCTATATAGTTTTTGGTACTCTATCAATGAAAAAAAGAAGCTAACATATATGGAGATGCACACTCACAAATCAGCATCTTGTTTCAACTTGAGCTTGATTTGTGGAGTTGAAAATTTCTTTAAATTTTTTTTTAATGATTTGATTATAGGGTGGAAATGAGGCGGACAAAGAGAAACACCCAACTAGATGATTATGAATTTGCATCTCCATTGACTTTAATCAAAGAAATCACACTCGTTAATGATGACGACGAAGAAATAAAAATAATATTCTAACATGTTGCTCATTACAGTGTTCCCTGCAAGTTGGAGAGATTCAGATCTAGATTAAAAAAAAAAAAACATATGAATAAGCAGAGATCTGGGTTGTGAAATCATAAATGAAAAGGTATATACCTGTTGTTAAAACAAAGGAACTACGCTAAAAGAAAGAAACTCGTGGAGCATTGCTGCTGCAAGTGTGTTTTGCAAAGTGCCAAGAGATAGAATTTATGTATTTATAGCAAAGTGAGAGAGATTTGGTGGGCCATTTATACACAAGATTTTTAAAATAAATAAGGTTGGTGTTTTTTTTTTAATTTCTTTTTCCACCCTACTTACTTCTCATGCCCCCTCCAATTTGACCATTTTATCCGGTTTGGATTTTATAACCCGAAGCATATTTGATTTTTTTTCGGATTATAAAATTTGAATTGTGTTTATCTAGTTTTTCATTTACAATAAAATAAGTCCCCGTGAGCTTAACTCAATTGGTAAGGACAATGCATAATATATGCAAGGTCTGGGGTTCGAACCCTGGACACCACCAAAAAATTACAATAAAGTAAATTATTTAAATTTGCAAAAATTAAAATGACAATTTAAACAGACATAATATAAATCGGCAATAATCAAACAAATTTTATCATTAACATAACACTTATTACAAGATGATGGAGGGAGAATAATAAAGAAAATATTTGTCATCCCTTTCGCACACCATTCGGAGAAGATGGAAATACAAGATGACGGAGTAGGAGAGGTAGACTCTCATGACCAACCCCATATCCAAACGAAGGGTGCAAATTCGCATAGTGCCGAACAACACACTTTTACCATTTATATTATACCCACAAGAAGACACGAAAACAGTGGAATATTTGCATCATAAACAATTCATATGCCCATTTATGTTCTACTCCTTACCCATATGATTTTTTCTACTTCCGTCCAATTGTTTTGATTTTACTCCTTACCTATATGATTTTTTCTACTTATATTTTTTCTATACTTTCAACTTCTAACCTATTTGTAGGCTCTTATTTCATCTGATTTAATGTTTAATGCAAGAAGGGTTTTGTCGGCATTTTCACCTATAACAAAGATCTTATTCTTCTTCCAAAAAAAAAGACAAAGATCTTATTCTATTTTTGCTTTTAAAAATGTGGCCGAATTCTAATCAATTGCATAGCAGATAGAATAAGATCTATCAATATGTACCCTCATGGTTGAGTGAAGTATGAGTTTGTGCGGGAAATCAGATCTATTTGTTTTCCAAAAAAAAGACATAGATCTTATTCTATTTCTAAATATGATTTTACTCTAATTTGTTTTCCTTATCCTTTAACCTGATAACTGAGAAAGGAATTAGTTGTTTGTTCAAATTTGTTGCCCCTTGATCCTAAGATTTGTAAATGGAACATGATTGTGATCGGGAAAATTCCCTCCACAATTGATATGATTTTCATGTATAGAAGTTGCAACTTGTAAGAAAAGTTAACCAAGTATTGAAGTTGCAAGAAAAGTTAACCAAATATGAAGAACATTGTTCTCACGTCATAGTTGTACAGGAACATTATATGTGTGAACCTGACACTTCAACCTTAGTCGATCGACGATCAATGGCAGTCAACAATGGTCACGCACCTTTTTTTCACTATGGTTTAGCCGTCCGTTTATTTGGTCAAGTTGGCCATTAAATCCAGACTATGTGACATCAATGTGGAGCCTAAACAGATTAGGTTTTACAACTAGTTGGATACTTACATCTACTTGATAAGTGGTAATGGTTCTATGGTGAGGTTTGAAAATGAATAAAACAGGTCAATTTGTAGATTTTTTTTGTGCGTCGTGGACCACATAAAATGTTGGTGCAATATGTAATACGGAAAAATGTCGGTGTGTCGTTGACCACATATAATTCAATTGAACCAAACCCTCTAGAGTACAAGTTTTTACACGATTTGGGAATGTTTCAGGTTATATAATCCAATTAATATGGGAATTATTTTCGATTATATAATCAGCCCCTCATTATTTGCAATATTTTTTTATTCCTATCTTCTCTGAAGGGTGTGCGAGAGGGATGCCAAATATTTTCCTTATTCTTCATCCATTTTATTGCACCGTAGATTTAGCATTATGTGTGTAAAATTTTGTTGTAATAAGTGTTATGTTAATGTAAATGAATTCTTGATCAAACAATAAAATTTGTTTAATTCTTGCCAAGTTATTTTATGTCTCTTTAAATTGTCATTTTAATTTTTGCAATTTTAATAATTTATGTTATTGTAATTGAAAACCTAGTAAAGCATAATTCAAATTTTATAATCCGAAAACAATATATAAAATATGCTTCCGGTTTTAAACTTCAAATGGGATAAAATGGTCAAATTGGAGGGGACATGAAAAGTAAGTAGGGTGGCAAAAGAAATAAAAAAAAAACCAACCTTATTTATTTTAGGAACCTTGTTTATAAATAAATGGCCCACCAATTGCTTCTCTAAATTTGCTATAAATACATAAAATTTCTCTCTTGGATTTAGGGTTACAAATTTCAAAATTCACTTGCTGCAGCTGCTGCTCCATTGTTTGTTTTAACGTAGATATAATATTTTGTCTCTTGGATTTAGGCTTTGAAATTCAACATAGACAAAGCATGCTGCCATGAGTTTGTTTTAACGTCTTTGTTCCTTTGTTTTAATAACAGGTATATGCCTTTTCATTTATGATTCCACAACCTAGATCTCTTCTCTGTTAACTCATATCTTGCGTTTTTTTTTTTTTAATCTTGGTCTAATCTCTGAACCTTTCAGGGAACACTTTGTTGCGCAGCATGTTGAAGATTAATTTTATTTCTTCGTCGTCGTCATCTACCAAGTGTGTTGTTTGGTCAATCATCAGCTACATATTTTTTTATCAGTTCAAGTCAAGTGTGATTTCTTTGATTAAAAACACAAGAGGGAGCGTGCTCAACTCAAAACAAGAAGCCGTCAGATTTGTGAATGGTCATCTCAAATCTGTTGGATCCTTATGGGCGTCTCAAATCTGTTGGTTCACATATTTCAAAAAACTAAAAATAATATGTTGCCATTCTTCATCTTATTTAGTTGGGTGTTTCTCTTTATATTAAAGAATACTTCATTTCCATGCTTCAGTCAAATCATTAAAACATAGATTTTAAAGCAATTTTCATGAGCCAAACACCTGAGATCTTGTTAGTCAAAAAAAGTCGAAACAAGAAGCCGTTAGATTTGTGAGTGTGCATCTTGATATTAAAGTTGGCATTGTTGGACTTATTTGGAATTGTCATACGAAAAATACTCATATTTTGGCAACTATTGTAATTTGTAGATTGTAAATATACAAATCCTTTACCTATTTCTTCAAATACTACAAAGAATAATGTATAAAGTTGGTGAATTTTGTTTGAACTATGTAATTACCCTCTGCTCTATGCTTTTACCCACAATTGATTATGTTTTTGAGTTAATTTACCTTTCTTAATGAGAAAGAGTGTATATATAAAGCATTTGATTGCAAAAATTGAGAAAATGGCGAGTAAAGATATAACAATGGAGCAATGATAGGATATTAGAATAAGGAGTACAAATGTGGTGACTCAGATAGTTCTAGAAGTTATTATGACTCACCTTAATCAAGAAGGATCTAGAAGGTATATTGTTAGGGGATAATATTGAGTATGTTAGGGTGCACTTATCTTACTATGAG
Source organism: Medicago sativa (assembly GCF_051527215.1). NCBI lineage: Eukaryota > Viridiplantae > Streptophyta > Magnoliopsida > Fabales > Fabaceae > Medicago > Medicago sativa. Next base: position 25,873,812 of record NC_140752.1, on the reverse strand, counting down.
TATGCACAAGTCTATATAAGCATTGTATGCCTCATTATTAGAATCAATGAAAAATATAATGAATTTCTTTTCGTTTATCTCTAGTTTTCTCTCTTAATTTTTGGAGTGTGATCCCTACTCGAATTGGGTCATATCATTTGGTGCTTTCATTTTGTTCTCATTCCCGCTAATTGAAGTTGATAATGGAGTTTTCTATTTTTGATGGAGAAGATGATGCATATTGGTGGATTCTCTGTACTGAAAAATACTTTAGGGCAAGAGGAACATCAGATGCGATGAAGATGATAGTGGCTGCACTGGCTATGCGTGGTGGTGCTCTCAGATGGTGGTTGTGGTGGTCTCGCCGTCATCCACAATCAAATTGGGACACCTTTACAACTGATCTCTTATGGCGTTTCAAGCCTGAATGGCGGCATCTCTTGCCTGTGTTAGATGAAGAAACGGAGGAAGCATGTGAATCCTCAATGTTGGAGGTGAAGCCTTTCCGAGTTGCCGATTGTGTTGTTGATCTCGTACTAGACATTGCAGGTGAACAAAATCAAGATCTTCCACCATGCTCGAAGGTTGTTGAGAAGCCTTCCAATTTGGTTGATTCTATCACTACCATTGCAAGTGAACCAAATCTGGAGTTGGAAATTGCAGAATTCAGTGGTAGTGTTAGGAGTCCCACATCGAGTATATCAAAGTGCTTGATGTGGTACTTAAGCCTTGATGAGGTTCTCCCACCTATTGGACTAGTCTTTTGGGTTGGGCTCTTCTCATGGACTTAAGTCCTAACAATTGGTGCTTTCATTGAGAGTCATTTTCATTGAGAGTTATTATTGAGAGTTGGACCACGGAAAGGGCTACCTATAGGCTGGATTAAGGTGTTACACCGAATACTGATAGGTGAGTGAAGCAGCCAAAAAGGAAAGGGCTACCATCGGGTCAGTGCCGATAGAGTGAAAGCCGTCGTGGACGTCGGCTCTTAAAGGGCGTGGCAATGTTAGGAGTCCCACATCGAGTATATCAAAGTGCTTGATGTGGTACTTAAGCCTTGATGAGGTTCTCCCACCTATTGGACTAGTCTTTTGGGTTGGGCTCTTCTCATGGGCTTAAGTCCTAACAAGCAATTACGGCTTTCTGCCTCATGATGTAGATTTAAGTTATGTTTAGCACATTTGCTTATTAGATAGATTGCAGTTTTACATGACCATTACATTTTACATCTATAAAAAGTTTCGGGATCCTTTTGATGAAAATGTTATTTCTTCGATAATTATGACCTGCATCCATTAGTAATGCTTGCATAAAACCAAATGTTAAATTTTTGCTTGATCTGTACTAGACCTTCAAGCATTACCGTTTACTTTATACTAGATCTATAATATGTTCTACTGATATCCTTCCAAATAGAATACAATTTTTGTGTGGCATTACCGGCCAAAAGGGCTATCACCAAATCCCAATGGGACACCAGAGTTGATGCCTTGAAGAGTTTAAGAAGTTCTGAAGATGAAATATTTACATGCATTTTAAAGAAAACCTAACTTTATGCTACTGTCTCCAAACAAACTAAAAGTGGTGATGTGTTTTGGGATCCTTTAATGCTCCTGGAAGCACTTGATACTTTCGGATTTAGTATTGAGAAAAGGTATAATTCCAATATCTTCTATCGGATTCTAGCCTAGCTTTATTTGTCTGATGAGTTGTTCCTGCAAAAGTATCCTACCATATGATGCTTGGGTAAGTTCTCAAAGAATGACTGGTTGTTATGTCATGTCTCACGTTTTGTGTCAAGTATCATATGTAAACTCTATCAGACTTTTAACTTTGGATATGATAAACTCTTTTGATGCATGTTCATATGTAATTCCTCTGGATTTGGAACACTTATTTGATGGTGTTTGATAGAAAAGCTTGATTTACATCCTCTTTATTGAAGATTTAAACTGAGATTGATTTGAAAAATCTGATTTGATTTTTAGATGCTCAGAATTTTTTGTAAACTTGAAATTTTTTATTTTTTTTATATCAATTGATAACATTCATTACCACTTTCTTATTATGGGTATGTTAAAGATTGCATTTATTCAGGGACGGAGCAAGGTATATATGTATTGGGGCAGCCGCCACCCCCAACAATTTCTAATACTATAGTACCCCATGTATGTTTGTGGAGCTCGCCACCCCAGCCACACGTGTTCATAAAGGATTAACCAATGAACGATTACATCTTTCAAACTAATATATAATAGAATATAATACCAATATATTTAATATATTATTCTTACAATTGTACAAAGAGAGGAATAACCGACTTGCTTATGAGCACTTGACACTTCTTGCTTTTTTTCCCTTTCTTTTCATGTACTCCCTCCGTTTCAAAATGAGTGTCGCTTTACCCAAAAAAAAATGTTTCAAAATGAATGTCGCTTTCAGTTTCCAATGCAATAATAACTTTTTCTTTTCAATTATACCCTCCAATTAATATTCTGCACACTACTTCCAAAGTATTACTTTTAAAACTAACCAATAATTAATAAGGATAATTTGGTAAAATAACCATTCTATTTCTTTTAATCATTGCATTTCTTAATATGTGTGTAAACACCTAAAACGACACTCATTTTGAAACGGAGGGAGTACATTTTAATTTGATGTTTCAACTTTCTTTTTTAAAAGAATGTTTCATTTCATTTAAAAGTTAAAATATGGCACTTAACTTCTATGTCAAATAAGATGATTTTGTCAATTAAAATAACTTAAATAAAATATAGCTTAACTTAACTTTCAAATATAAACACTATAGTCACATTCTCTCATTTCACAAATCAAATTGTGTGGAGTTACACATTGCGTGTTTGGTATTATAGTAAGCTTGTAAAAATTACGGTAGTTTATTGTGATTTCGGTAAATTTAACTTTATTTTAAAGATGCATAAGACTTAACTCTCATATCCCACAAAATTTGTTTACCTTGATGAGGCTATTACAATAATCATTCATCAAGCTCTACGACTATAAGTGTGAAACAAACAAAATACGAGAGAGCAAATCATGCCTCATTAGTTTCGTTGCCCCCCTCAAGAATATTTTCTGGCTCCATCCCTGCATTTATTGGGTATGGAAAATATTTTGATGATTGGTGTATTTAGATTTTGAGTATATCAACACAAGTTTTTATTATTTGTGAAATAATATTATGATTTGTCTTAACTAGTGGTGGGATATGATATGATCTTTTATTTAAATAACTACTAAGGAGTAAGGATCTCATGTGTTGAGTTCATTGTGACCTTTTATTTGTTTTGAATCAGCAAAATATTATTAACGGATAGCATGTACAAGACACATTGAGCTAGCCACCGATGAAATACAAAACAATGGACAACAAGGCCTCTACTAAACTGCTACAGCCCCCAAGCCAACTGATAGTGAAACGGACAAAAACAGCGGCAACATAACAGGGCTGAAACAGTAGCACAACAGCACCACCAGAGCTACAAAAAAACCAGTGTCGGAATGAACTAAAAATCTTAGGGCAGCCGTGAAAAACTCAGCAAAACTATAGCAGAAACCCCAAAAAAAAAAAAAAAAAAAAAATTGAGTCATTTTAGTTCCTAACATGTATTTGATTAAAATTTTAGTTCTTATTGTGGATAAGAAAAAAAAAATCTTTTAAATGAGTCATTTTAGCACTTTTTTTTTTTTTTAAAGTGACATAATGCCTAGTAATTAACCTCTTAAGGTGAATCAATCTCACGGGGACTTTAGTCAAGTTTGTTCATATAAAAGAAAAATAGGGAGTCAAATTAAAAACAAAAAAAAAGGTTGATGTAAGATCAGCTTTTAATTTTTTGAATTACTGGCATATTTTTGTGACTTAATAAAATCCTTCACAACTTACAATGAATTAGAGACGAAAAGTCTTATTTCTAACCAATATCAAAATTCCTTGTATTCACATTGTTAGTGTTATATGCTTTTTTAATAAAAAAAAAAATGGTAAATTGTTAGTGTTTAGGGTTGTAGAGATAATTGATGTTTTTGTTAGGTTGTGATCACGTATTTGAATGTTTTGGGTGTTAATGTTGTTTTGATTAGGTTTAAGTTAAATGTGGTTGCTTAAAATTTGAAACAACACAATGAATCAATGTTGAATATTTTGTACAAGTTTTTAATGAAATACCTGAATGAGTTTTTCATTGATTTTTTCCTGTTTTTTTGTTGTGTAGATATGTTTGAGAACTAACATAGGCGCCAACGAGAAGAGAATGGCAGAGAACCCTACTAGACTGGGAAGAGGCGTATGAACCCTGATTGTTTAGAGGGCTCACAGACGATCCTGTCATAGGTGGTTGATCCTACACAGAATCAATACCATGGACTCATGTTTGCACATCATACCTCAACCATAGTGGGGTCTGGATGTGGAGTCTCCGTGGAAATAGGCACCAGGGGTATGTGGCGTGGTACCTTTTGGTATCTCACTGAAAGGTATTCTCACCTATCGAGGGAGATCTTTCTAGGCCGGCTAATGAAGAACATGTCATTAATCAGAAGCATGCTAGAGATATGCGCGATTCAGTGGTGACTTGACAGCCGAGAAGTATTGTGATGTCTTCAGTAGGATTAGGACTACATGTATACCAATCACTACATATTTGTTGACTAGTGTGACACCCTATTTTTTTATGCATTATTTAGTGTGTTTTTGCGGTATTTTATTCTGAATTAACTGTTAATTAAATTCTTTTTAGAGAGTGAATTTAGGAAAGATAATGTTATATATTAGTACTATAATATCATAACAAGCTATGATAAAAATTTCAGCTTAAAATTCTACCGGATTTCGGACAGCGATTTGCTCGACTGTATAAATTTTATTACCGAAATAAATAAATAAATATATTTTTGAAACCATAAAAATATATATGATAGGATTATATGATTAATTATATTATTTATGATTTTTTAAAAACAGTATTAGATAAGTATGAACACTATGTTGATAAGAATTAGCTTATCCAATGGCGTGGCATGCATGAATTTTACTGAATTAGCAACTTAAGCATATCTCTTACTGTGAATGAACTAAACACGTGTTGTTTCTTTGCACCACAAAAGATTTCACTTGTTTTGCTATAAATAGGCATCTTGTATTCTTTGTTAATCACAAGCTTGCACATACACAACAGCATAATTAAAACTAGGTAACTCTTAGTTCTCTCTACTCTTTTTAACTACTTTGTTTAATATTCCAAAAATAAACTAGTTCTTTTATTCCTTTGTTTTGTTTGTATTATTTTAGTCCAAAATGTTTATTCATGTAACTTAGCTAACCACTATAAAATAATTTGGCCTTTCAATAAACTTTTGTTGAAATTAATGTTATGCCTTAGAGAATCAAAACTATAAATCTCACTAGATCTTCACAAATTAACCAAAAATAATGAGTTATGTTAGCCATATTTTTAGTGATGGAGTTGATCATTTTCTTTAAAGATTAGAAACATGAATTTATTTATTAAATTCTTACTACACATTTAGGAGTTTAAACACTTGACTATATTAATTATGTAAATTTAATTAAGTTGTATCTATTGATATATATATATATATATATATATATATATATATATATATGTATATATATATAAATGGTAGGTATTAGAATTTATTTTTAATGTTTTATTAACTCATAATTATTTATGGAAGTTTTGGTTAAAATTAGGAGAAATTCATCATGTTAAAATTTCTAAAGTTATTCTTTTAGAATAAGAAAGAAAGAATAAACTGATATCACCACTTGTATTAACTAGTTCATTGTAGCTATTGGAAAAATTGTCTTTAGAATTTTTTTCAATGTTCATGCTGTTACGTTCCAAATATATAGTTAACTCTATAATTCTTAAATATTTAGCATTTAATAATTAGTGTTTATTATAATGATAGCTAGTTAAGAGATAGTTATTTTGATGAGTAATTAGGTGATTGAAGAAGGTGATTACTCAAGATTTGAAAAGCTCAAAGGTAAGGGGATATACTTTAGAGAACGCCCAAGATATATATGTATATTATCACATGAGATTAAGAAAATTTGTGTATTTAATTGTAGTATTAATCTGTTTTAAATATATATTATTAATGAGCAAATTTGATTATTTATATTATTTATTGAAACGGACAGTAAATAGAAAGAAGAAATTCTAGAAAACATTCTAAATATTATGCATACATATATATATGATAAGTAATCAGTTAAACGTGGTATTGTAAGTATATATAATATATTTTTCTTAATTTATTTATCTTATAACTAACTCACAGTTATTATTATTAATTTTATTTGAAGAAATTTCTCTTAAGGTACATTTATGACTTTTGACAATTAAATTGTTAAGTTGATTGTTGATGAAAACAGTTGTGTTGAAGATTTACAAAAATAATAATTTTTGTAAAGAGTAATACAGGTTGTTTCTTATAATACGATAACGTATATAAGACTGAGGATAGGTTCGGTTGGGTCGACTACAGACCTTCTGGGGATCACAGGCGTTTTGAACTCCTACCAATAGTTAGTGATAGCTTCTCTAACTGGAGGAAATCATAATACCCGACGCAGTGATACCTGACTGTGCAGGACTATCTATAATAAGGTGCAGCGATCGGGCCAGAATGGTTGGAGTAGAGATTGTATATCTACTCATTTCAAACAATCATGTTATGGCAGTTGAGACGGCCTTACACTCATAATAGAGGTCTCCATGGAGTAGGTTTAACCAAGATGCTACTAACAAGTCAAAACTATAACCTTTGTATTGATTATGATAGTGTTAAGTGATCTTTGTTTTGACTAACTTTGATGTGTGTGGTTGCCATAGATTTTTGTGTTCTCAATTGATTTATATTTTCTTGTGATTATTTAATTTCTATGTGGTTATATTAATTTTTGAAGGATTTTATAGTGAAAGAAATTACATGTATAATTTTGTTATATATTTCTTTATTTAAAAAAATATTACATGTAACTATAAAATATTATGTATCATCATGTAATATTATTAGCATTTAGTTAACCTTGTGTGCGAGTATTTCACCCTTACAATTTGCAGATAATGTCGGGGAAGTCATTGAGTCACTCGGGGAACCGAAGGATTGAGTGTCTGGAGGAAATAGGAGATGCAGTTTGGGAATTGGATATGGTGTCCCAAACACTGATATGCACAGGAATAAGTAGGACAACCATAGGAATCGAAAAACTAGTTATCTCTCATTATGTTTAATTAGTTTGACTTAAATATGACGTACTTTAACTTGCAGTTGTTTGTAAAATATCTAACTAACCCTGACAAGCCTGAGTATGTAAGCCTAAGGGCAAGATAATTAACGTCGTGTAGAATATATTGATGCATATTTTATATCCTTGTGTTTTATTTATTTTTATGTTTTACGATCAAGAGCTAAGACTTTTATTTAAAAAAAAAAATGCAAGAAAGATATTTATTTAAATTAAATTTTTAGTAACCAAATTAATTTACTAGTAAAAGTAAGTTTTATGAACTTAATTCGCGTTAGACACTTAAGTATTAAGATGTAACACCATTTTCTAACGTTATGGAAAATGGGGCGTTACATTAGTGGTATCAGAGCACGGTTGATTCTTTCGGGAACGTTAGAGGATGTCTGTACTAATTGCGTTTGTTTGTACTAACTTTGTATAGATTATTATATTATTTAATAATTAGGTTCTAACTAATTAGGACTTTTAGGGACCCAATGAGTCGTAGAAATAATCATATAGAAGCCGAAAACGGAGAGGCAAGCAATACCGAAGGAGGTATGGGAAGAGCTATTCAAGCTATGGAAAAAATGGCAGCAATCATTGCAGAACAAACTGCTGCAAAGGCTGAAAGGGATATTCGAAAGCAACAAAGGGAAGAACAAAACGCTGAAAATAAAGGATTGATAGATTTCAGACGTCACGATCCTCCACAATTTCTTGGAGAAACCGAACCAGAGAAAGCTGACTTATGGCTCCAAGAGATAGAAAAGATATTCACTGTGTTGAGATGTCCTGACGAAGTAAAGGTAACATATGCATCTTACTTACTATTGGGAAATGCCGAATACTGGTGGAAAGGAACTCGCAAGATGATTGAAGCTAACAATCAAGATATTACTTGGGAAATATTTCGTACGAAATTTCTCGACAAGTATTTTCCTAGAAGTGCTAGGACTGCAAAGGAACAAGAATTTCTGACCCTGAAACAAGGAGGAATGACGATTGGAGAATATGCAGCAAAGTTTGAGTCGTTGGCAAAATATTTTCGTTTCTTTCAGGACCAGGTCGATGAAGATTGGCTATGTGAACGATTTGAAGGTGGACTGAAGCATAGCATCAAAGAATCTGTCTTGCCACTAGAAATTCGTCAATTCCAACCACTTGTAGAAAAATGCAGGAAGATAGAAGCAATGAAGGAAGGTGGAATCAATCGAGGAAGTGTGGGTGGACCATCTAGGTCTAAATATCCAACTTAAGGGTGGAATCATAAAGGAAAGCAGCCGTATAAAAGGCCTTACTCTCGAACTGCGAGTAATAATCAGAATCAGCGACCCTATCGTCCAGTTACACCAGCCATTGGAAATGGATCAAACCAAAACCAGAATCAAGAACTCACTCGAAGGTGCTACAAATGTGGAAAACAAGATCATTTGGCTAACACTTGTCCTGAAACAGGAATAAAGTGTTTCAAATGTGGGGATATAGGACACATGGCCAGGGAATGCAGGAACCAAAAAGTTGAACCCGTGGTGAACAATGTGAGAGCTGCAAGGCCAAAGGAGAAAGGAAGGGTTTATACTCTAAGTGGTGTTGAGGCTTCTCAATCTAAAGATCTTATACAAGGTAGTTGCGATATGACGGGTAATCTCTTAACTGTACTATTCGATTCTGGAGCAACTCATTCTTTTATCTCAATAGATCGTGTGAAACAATTGAGTTTGTTTGTAACAACATTGCCTTTTGATTTAATCATTTCTACTGCAACTGCTAAACCCATAGTTGCAAACACTGTTTGTTTAAAATGTCCTCTTGTCATCCACAATAGGAAATTTCTTGTTGACTTGATATGTTTGCCTTTAACACAATTAGATGTGATTTTAGGCATGGATTGGTTATCTTTCAACCATATCTTTTTAGACTGTGCACGTAAAACTGTAGTGTTTCCTGATTCTGGGAATTCCGAGCTTATATCTGCTAATCATGATATAACTTCTTCAAAAGAAGGAGCTCAAGGGTACATGTTATTATCTTCTGTAGAAGTTGCGAGAGAAAACGTTTTGAACCAAGTCCCAATAGTGAATGATTTTCCGAAAGTATTTCCAGAAGACGTTCCTGGTTTACCCCCGGTAAGGGATATCGAGTTTTCGATCGATCTAATCCCTGGATCAGGTCCGATCTCCATCGCACCATATAGAATGTCACCTACTGAGTTAGCAGAGTTAAAAACCCAACTTGAAGATTTGTTGTCAAAACAGTTCATTAGACCAAGTGTATCACCTTGGGGAGCTCCAGTACTGTTAGTGAAGAAAGAGCAGCATAATTCAGTTTGGGAACTGATGGGATTTAGAGATGCAATGGGAGAGTTTGTATCCCAAATAATTTAGAAACGAGGAAACTAATTTTAGACGAAGCACATAAGAGTACATTGAGTATTCATCCAGGAGCAACCAAAATGTACCAAGATTTGAAGCTAAGGTTTTGGTGGCCCGGAATGAAAAAGCAAGTGGCGGAGTATGTTGCTTCATGTCTAACATGCCAAAAAGCAAAAGTGGAACATCAAAGACCAGCCGGTATGCTTCAATCGTTGGACATTCCAGAATGGAAGTGGGAGAGTATTTCGATGGATTTTGTTGTGGGATTGCCGAGAACCAGACATAATTTTGATTCAATTTGGGTTATCGTAGACAGACTAACCAAATCAGCACATTTCTTACCAGTGAATATTAACTACAATGTGGACAAGTTAACTGAGATTTATATCAAGGAAATCATCAGATTACATGGGGTACCTTCAAGTATTGTTTCAGACCGAGATCCAAAATTTACATCTCACTTTTGGCAGAGTTTACAACAAGCATTGGGGACAAAATTAAGAATAAGTTCAGCGTATCACCCTCAGACGGATGGACAAACTGAAAGAACAATTCAATCTCTAGAAGACTTGTTGAGAGCATGTGTTCTAGACAATAGAGGGAGTTGGGACGATTTACTACCATTGATCGAGTTTACATACAATAATAGTTTCCACTCAAGCATAGGAATGGCACCTTATGAAGCTTTGTATGGGAGAAAATGTCAGACACCGTTGTGTTGGTATCAAGATGGAGAGAGCATCATGTTTGGACCAGAAATTGTTCAACAGACAACTGAGAAAGTTAAACAAATTCGCGAGAAGATGAAGGTTGCACAAAGCAGACAGAAAAGCTATTCTGATCGGAGAAGAAGACCTCTTGAATTTCAGGAAGGAGAACATGTATTTTTGAGAGTCACATCAACGACTGGGGTAGGTAGAGCTATTAAGGCCAGAAAACTCACTCCAAAATTCATTGGGCCATACCAAATTATTCGTCGCATTGGTCCAGTAGCCTATCAAATTGCTTTACCTCCTTTTCTTTCAAATATTCACAATGTGTTGCATGTTTCACAATTAAGGAAGTATGTCCCTGATCCATCTCACATAATTGAACCCGATGAAGTCCCGTTAAAAGAGAACTTGTCATACGAGACGTCTCCTGTAAGGATCGAAGATAGAAGAATCAAACAACTAAGAGGGAAGCAGATTTTGTTGGTCAACATTCTATGGGATCAAGTAACCGGAGATTCAACGTGGGAGTTAGAGGATAATATGAGATTGCAATATCCATATTTATTTCAAGGTATACAATTTCGAGGACGAAATTTTTTTAAGTGGGGTAGTAATGTGACACCCTATTTTTTTATGCATTATTTAGTGTGTTTTTGCGGTATTTTATTCTGAATTAACTGTTAATTAAATTCTTTTTAGAGAGTGAATTTAGGAAAGATAATGTTATATATTAGTACTATAATATCATAACAAGCTATGATAAAAATTTCAGCTTAAAATTCTACCGGATTTCGGACAGCGATTTGCTCGACTGTATAAATTTTATTACCGAAATAAATAAATAAATATATTTTTGAAACCATAAAAATATATATGATAGGATTATATGATTAATTATATTATTTATGATTTTTTAAAAACAGTATTAGATAAGTATGAACACTATGTTGATAAGAATTAGCTTATCCAATGGCGTGGCATGCATGAATTTTACTGAATTAGCAACTTAAGCATATCTCTTACTGTGAATGAACTAAACACGTGTTGTTTCTTTGCACCACAAAAGATTTCACTTGTTTTGCTATAAATAGGCATCTTGTATTCTTTGTTAATCACAAGCTTGCACATACACAACAGCATAATTAAAACTAGGTAACTCTTAGTTCTCTCTACTCTTTTTAACTACTTTGTTTAATATTCCAAAAATAAACTAGTTCTTTTATTCCTTTGTTTTGTTTGTATTATTTTAGTCCAAAATGTTTATTCATGTAACTTAGCTAACCACTATAAAATAATTTGGCCTTTCAATAAACTTTTGTTGAAATTAATGTTATGCCTTAGAGAATCAAAACTATAAATCTCACTAGATCTTCACAAATTAACCAAAAATAATGAGTTATGTTAGCCATATTTTTAGTGATGGAGTTGATTAAAATGGAATAGTCATTTTCTTTAAAGATTAGAAACATGAATTTATTTATTAAATTCTTACTACACATTTAGGAGTTTAAACACTTGACTATATTAATTATGTAAATTTAATTAAGTTGTATCTATTGATATATATATATATATATATATATATATATATATATGTATATATATATATAAATGGTAGGTATTAGAATTTATTTTTAAAGTTTTATTAACTAATAATTATTTATGGAAGTTTTGGTTAAAATTAGGAGAAATTCATCATGTTAAAATTTCTAAAGTTATTCTTTTAGAATAAGAAAGAAAGAATAAACTGATATCACCACTTGTATTAACTAGTTCATTGTAGCTATTGGAAAAATTGTCTTTAGAATTTTTTTCAATGTTCATGCTGTTACGTTCCAAATATATAGTTAACTCTATAATTCTTAAATATTTAGCATTTAATAATTAGTGTTTATTATAATGATAGCTAGTTAAGAGATAGTTATTTTGATGAGTAATTAGGTGATTGAAGAAGGTGATTACTCAAGATTTGAAAAGCTCAAAGGTAAGGGGATATACTTTAGAGAACGCCCAAGATATATATGTATATTATCACATGAGATTAAGAAAATTTGTGTATTTAATTGTAGTATTAATCTGTTTTAAATATATATTATTAATGAGCAAATTTGATTATTTATATTATTTATTGAAACGGACAGTAAATAGAAAGAAGAAATTCTAGAAAACATTCTAAATATTATGCATACATATATATATGATAAGTAATCAGTTAAACGTGGTATTGTAAGTATATATAATATATTTTTCTTAATTTATTTATCTTATAACTAACTCACAGTTATTATTATTAATTTTATTTGAAGAAATTTCTCTTAAGGTACATTTATGACTTTTGACAATTAAATTGTTAAGTTGATTGTTGATGAAAACAGTTGTGTTGAAGATTTACAAAAATAATAATTTTTGTAAAGAGTAATACAGGTTGTTTCTTATAATACGATAACGTATATAAGACTGAGGATAGGTTCGGTTGGGTCGACTACAGACCTTCTGGGGATCACAGGCGTTTTGAACTCCTACCAATAGTTAGTGATAGCTTCTCTAACTGGAGGAAATCATAATACCCGACGCAGTGATACCTGACTGTGCAGGACTATCTATAATAAGGTGCAGCGATCGGGCCAGAATGGTTGGAGTAGAGATTGTATATCTACTCATTTCAAACAATCATGTTATGGCAGTTGAGACGGCCTTACACTCATAATAGAGGTCTCCATGGAGTAGGTTTAACCAAGATGCTACTAACAAGTCAAAACTATAACCTTTGTATTGATTATGATAGTGTTAAGTGATCTTTGTTTTGACTAACTTTGATGTGTGTGGTTGCCATAGATTTTTGTGTTCTCAATTGATTTATATTTTCTTGTGATTATTTAATTTCTATGTGGTTATATTAATTTTTGAAGGATTTTATAGTGAAAGAAATTACATGTATAATTTTGTTATATATTTCTTTATTTAAAAAAATATTACATGTAACTATAAAATATTATGTATCATCATGTAATATTATTAGCATTTAGTTAACCTTGTGTGCGAGTATTTCACCCTTACAATTTGCAGATAATGTCTGGGAAGTCATTGAGTCACTCGGGGAACCGAAGGATTGAGTGTCTGGAGGAAATAGGAGATGCAGTTTGGGAATTGGATATGGTGTCCCAAACACTGATATGCACAGGAATAAGTAGGACAACCATAGGAATCGAAAAACTAGTTATCTCTCATTATGTTTAATTAGTTTGACTTAAATATGACGTACTTTAACTTGCAGGTGTTTGTAAAATATCTAACTAACCCTGACAAGCCTGAGTATGTAAGCCTAAGGGCAAGATAATTAACGTCGTGTAGAATATATTGATGCATATTTTATATCCTTGTGTTTTATTTATTTTTATGTTTTACGATCAAGAGCTAAGACTTTTATTTAAAAAAAAAAATGCAAGAAAGATATTTATTTAAATTAAATTTTTAGTAACCAAATTAATTTACTAGTAAAAGTAAGTTTTATGAACTTAATTCGCGTTAGACACTTAAGTATTAAGACGTAACACCATTTTCTAACGTTATGGAAAATGGGGCGTTACAACTAGAAAGAGGAAGCGGTTGAGGAGGAATGACAGGACACCTTGATTTTCTTGTTAATTTAATTTTAATACACATTGGTTTTAATTTGGATGTAAGTTTTGGTTATAGATGTCAAAACGTACTAAAAGAAACATAATCCTACTCAACCAAATTAAATGATGAAGTCGTTCAAATTAAAACGTTGAAGTCATTCATTAATAATAAAAGAAATGATGAATGCATGTATGATGATGACTGTATGACTGATTGGATCAATGTATGAAAGAAATTTTTGTGATAAAAAAATATCAATTTTGTCAAGAGTGTTGTTCTTCCTTTGTTAACATGGCGTAATAAGTTAATTGTCGTTGGTGCCAGTGGCAGTTTACTGTGTTGCATACAATTTTGTGAGGTGAGGTTTGCCTAGATTTTGTGGTCGACAATGCACAAAAACTTCAATAAATAGGCGTGTTTAGTTAATTTGTTGTAAACTTAACAAAAAACCATCAACCCTAGTCCACCGGATAAGAACACGAAGATGTTATTTTTAACTTATTTTGTTGCTCTGCCAATAGAAATATGTCAATCAGTGAGGCAGTTGGATCAAGTTCATAGCATCTTGGAACACCTTCCTATCATCATTCATGTTATAAATTCAACGTGAGCATGTTAACCTTCGTTAATTGTGTTTTTGTACTAATATTATAAATTCAACATTTATTGTTTTATATTTTTTAACATGCAATGTTTATATCTAGGTAATTTTATTTTAGCTTAAAAAATCTAATCCGACTGATACATCAGTGTGTGTTTGCTTTGAATAAGTGTAGGAATGTGAGTTGTTGTTATGGTATAAGCTAGAACGCAACGACAATTAACTGCTGCTGGCACAACAACAGTTAACTGCAGTTGGATAGCGAACGACATGTAACTGTCTTTGGGGTAGAATGGTCATTTTGTAGTTCGGGGGAACAATTCTAACAGCTTAAAAGGTAATTTTCATATCATTAATAGGCTTCTTATAATACACTTGACTCGACATTATTCTACTTACACTTGGGCCAAAATTATTATTTCTTTTCAACTATATATAGATGCAATCATATTTGAAAGTTGTTCAATAGACACCTCAATTCTGCCTTCGATCGGGTCGTAACTGCCAATCTTTTTTTTTTTAAACAAAAGAAACTTGCAGCTTAAGGAACTGCAAGCCTCCAAAATAAATATATTGATGAAAAGAGAAAGTACACCAAAAGGAGGGGGGACATAAAACCAAACCCTCAAAGATCAACAAAGTCTAAAATAAGGGAGACCTAGCCTATTTCTAGTGAAGTCACCCCCAATTTGAGTAGGGATTTGATCCCACCAAGTAAAGGACTGAGATGATAAGCCAATGTTGGCCAATTTGTCAGCACAGTGATTGCCTTCCCTGTAGATATGTGTGACCATGAAAGCCATTGAAGAGATCAAATGGATACAATTATCCCACCTGTTTTGCAAATGCCAAGGAACCAGTTTTGAAGACTTAAATGCCAAAGTGACAAGCATGGAATCTGTTTCAATCCATAGATACTTCCAGTTTCTCTGATAAGCAATCTCAATTGCAAACATTGCACCAGTAAGTTCAGCATTGAGGGACACTACAAGAAAACTCGCTTTTAGTGACCGATTTAGAGACCTAAATATTTCGGTCACCACAGTGACTGAATTAGAGACCGAAATGATGACCATCATAACCAAAATATAATATGTGTCTAAAGCAGTCGCTGATAACTTTAGCCTCTGATTTGGAGACTGCAATATCTGATGGTTTTTGGAAAAAGCAAAATGTAAAAAAATAAAAAAGGTGCTTCAGGTCAGATTTGAACTGTGTGCCCCAAATACCCCAGACATATATGAGTATTTTTTTTAACGCCTGCATATCCCTAACTTATTTTAACTATTTTCCCTAAAATAAAAAATTCCCTCTTTCCCTTTCACTCTTCCGCCCCAAACCCTAAAACTTCCAGTTCCCTCTCCGCTTCACCCAAACCCACCATCGATTCTCTCTTCACCTGATCTATGTCTTTCTTCCCAAAGAGCTTAGTCCTTTTCAATTTTCAAACCCTACTTGTCTTCTTATATTTTCTTCTCCTCCACAACTTCAACCCTATACTCTCTATTTGATAATAATGATGCTGATGCTTCTTTGTTGTTGAACCGCACGATCCATGAGAACACGCAGTGGCTCTTTTGGTTTGGACCATGGTATTTTCGTTTTTTTTGTAAAGTTGTTAACTTTATTACTGATTGTGATTGTTTTTGTTGAATTTTAATATGGGTTTGTTGTTAATTTCTGTTTGATTCTTTGATTTTGTAGAATTTTGGAGTTCTTTGGTTGATGATGAAAAAGGGTTCTTTAATTTGACACTTATTTGTGTGTGTGGGTTACCTAATTTTTGTGGGGAAAATGTTAGTTGATTGTGTAAGAAAAAGGAAGGGGGCTGTATGTTGAAGTTTATACCTGAGCCTGTAAAGATTAGTTTCTAATTAACACATTTAAGATTTTCAATTGAAAGATGTAATTGGTTCCCAAAGTCCCTTATATAAGTATATTGTTGTTTATGGCTGTAAAACTTGAGATTTTGAAGTTAATTTATTGTGTAAATAGTCGTTTTTGCACCTAAATATATAAGGGGCTGTCACATTAGTTTTGAAGTATCAAAATTATTAAAACATGCCTAAACGTGTCTTTTGTTAGTTATGTTGGTCCTCAAACGTGACTTGTTATTTTGATTAGTACTCGAATGCGTCATGTGTTAGTCGATTTGGTCCATAAAAATTTAGATTTGATGATTGTTTGATACGTTTCTTGCTTGAATTCACCCTAACCACCATCGTTTCAGAGCTTCATTTCGAACCACTTCGACCACCCTCTCACTCCGCTCTATTTTACAACTGAGCAGACATAACCCAAAGTTAAATCGCCAACTCAGATAAAAACACTTCGCCCTCTCTACCCTAGTAATTCAATATTCAATTATCAATTGATTCATGTATTGTGTGTGTTTGCCTGTTCTGTTCATCACTTTGATTCATTCACACCTCTTCCAAATTCGTTTATTGAATTTATCAAATTTGCAAGGCTACATCGGACTCCATCTAGGATTTAACATGACCGGAAATTCATTTGATTATTTTATTAATATGTGTTTGGCAATTTCAGGGGTGAAGTACAAACATCTGCGAGACTTTTGTTCTTCGTCGTCTATCGCAAGCCAGACAGTAAGGAACTTATTTTGTGGGTCTTCTTGAAGTTCTAATTTGTATAATCAATTTCTTATGTACAAGCAATCCAATATAACTAAATGACTCACTATGTGGAGAATGTTGAACTTATTTGATCTTCATTGAATGCATGCCAATAAAAGAGGAATAAATGGAATTAGAAGTAGCTAAAGAATTAAAAACTATATAAGTGCAATTAATAGACTTTCACATTTGACTTTAACTTATGAAACTCATTCAAGAAAACAATTTTCTTAAATGAATGAGAAAATTAAAATCTAAATAATTGTTGATTTTGGCTTCATTTAGTTACATATTTCTTGTGTTGGATATTTTTGTAACTGATATAGTTTTGCGTTTGTTGGACTGGTTTTTGTCTGCTGTTTTCTAGAGTAGATTTCAGGTTTCTGCTGCATGTGTTCCCCCACTTCTGTAATAGAATTCTGCCCTGATATGTGCCTTGATTTCAGTTTCTCTGAGTGGCTCAGTGTCCTTAAATTTCCACTAGTTTAGACAATGTTGATCAGGGTGGTGGTCGTTTTGGTTTCTTGCATTTTTGTTGAGTTTTTCTTTTAGTTTTGGGGTAAGATTGGTTCTGAAGTTGTTGGGGACTGTTTTGGTCCCCTGGCTCTTTACTTGATGTTGTATGGTTTAGTAAGGGGTGGTATCTAAGTATATTTGTTTAATGTAGCATCTATTTTCTCTCCTGAATATACAGGATCTGTAATTTAAGTTCCAATTTCGGGTATACTTGTGCTCCGATTGGTGTTTAGTGCAATTTCTTTTGTTAAAAAAAGTACCAATTCAAATTATTTTTATATGTAGATATTCCGGAGATTGCAGTGTGCAAAGGGAAAACACCAAAAAATAATTGAAGGTAAGGTCCTCAAGTTTTCTCATGAGTGTGATAGTTTCATATCTCTTATGTGCCATAAATTCTAGCCATTGGTTGCTTATATTGGAGTTAACTACATGTATGCTCCTTGGATTTCATATCTTCTCATGTTTCTATAATCACTGCCTTTGAATGTTTCAAGAACTTGTTAGTATCAGTTTCTTTGTTTGGTGTTTTCTTTGTAATATTAATTGATGCTTGATGTAAAACTATTTGGACAATAGTTCACAACAAAAAGGACTTAAAAGAGATTTCCATCAGTGGTATCAAATATACATGTTGCTGATTATACTCAGGCAAGGTTCTTCTTTCAAATGCATTCATTCACAAGTTGGTAAGAGTTTCTTTTTACCATTAGAATATGCCTGGAAATGCAACAATTGTGCTAAGTGTTAATTTGCTATATAAATGGACAGATATTGACTTGTTTTCCATGTCACAAAATGTCTTCTCAATCAGACCTCTCCTAGTCTCTCATGGTCATAATTCATTTCAGAACTGGACAATATAACTTGTCTAAACTACGGATATGATTCTTAAACCTGGTTAGATTCTTTTTTTTTAAGAGGACCCAATTATTTTAGAAGTGTGATAATTTATGTTTTCTTGTGAACTTATTTTCCATACCTGTTATCGTATGTCTACTGAAAACATTGATTATATATATCATGTCAATGGATACTTGTAGAATTGGCTTATTTCAATCTAAGAATTAGTTCTGCATATGTCAATGGATACTTGTACAATTGGCTTATTTCAATCTAAGAATTAGTTCTGCATATGTCAATGGATACTTGTACAATTGGCTTATTTCAATCTAAGAATTAGTTCTGATCCTTCTTTACACTATTAACCTGCTTTTGTCATGAATAGATTTCTTTCTCTAATCAATCTGTTATGCAAAAAAAATAGTATGAGCTTTTACATATAAATTGTTATATTATTTAGGTTGGTACCTGTGCAAAACATGTAGAAAACTACCACAACCTTATGACGACAGTGCCCGATTCATGAAAGTTTGACAGTTGATCATCTTGACACACTACTTGTGGGGATCAAAACTGATTTTTTACAAGCTGAAAGATTCATATACAGGACAAATTCTTCGGGTCTATTTTCTTTTATAATTCAGTTTGAAGGAAGCCACTATTACCATGTCATCTTATACGATAAAGTTAATTTCTTAGTTAATGTAATATCATACTACCATACGCTAAGGCTTATTTTATTGTGCATACTGTTGGATTGAGTTTAATGTATAAATGTAATGTATATTTTGTTATGTATGATATTAATATATAAAGAGGTAATTTATATTTTTTTTTGGCACAAAATGAATTAGAGACCGATTTGGTGACTGATAGATTTTCTGGTTATAAATGTCGGTCAGAAAGTCAGTCACTACATCAGTGACAAAGTCAGTCACAAATTTCGGTCACTAACTAGGTCACTAAAATCAGCCACAAAATCGGTGTCTGATTTGGGAAGCGCTGAGTTCGTCTCTAATTCGGTCTCTGAGTACGGTTGCAAACTCAGTCGCTGAAATCCAGTCGCTATTTTGGTCACGAAGGATCAGCGACCAGCATATTAGCAACTCTATTTTTCCGTCACTTTTTCGGTCACTAAATCTGTTAGTGACCGATTTTGATGATATAGTGACCGAATATTCAGTCTCTAAAAGACTGATTTCTGGTAGTGGGAGTTGTTGTGCCCTAAATTAGAAGCAAAAGCTCCTAAAAAATTAGAATCGCTGTTTCTAAAAATTCCACCGCAAGAAGAGATTCCAGGGTTGCCAATTGAGGCACCATCTATGTTACATTTAATCCAGTTGAAAATTGGGGGCTGCCATATGACCTCTATGATCTTAGGAGCATTAGGAGGTCGAAGGAAGATTTTGAAAGCTTTTAAGATTGTAAAATCAGTAATAGAGGAGGTGGCATGTAACTTACAAAGATTGCCTGAAAGGGATGTAGCTGATATAATCAAATTGATGGCTGACTTAGGGTGTATAAGCTTATCAGAGAACCTTCTTTGATTTCTGCAAAACCAAATCACATTACAACAGTTGATGATAGCTGACAAAATTGTCAGTTTACAAAGAGGGGACCAATTTCTGTCGCAAAGGGCTAAAGCTTCATGGAAAGATAGAAAGCTGCATTGGACATTTATGGTTGATGAAAACCAGCTCCAGATAAAATTTGCAAAGATGCACCGAAAGAAAAGATGCTCAGAGGTTTCCACTTCTTTACCACAGAGATTGCAGATAGATGGGAGGTGACATCCTCTTTTAGATAAGTTGTCATCTGTTGGTAACTTGTCGTGTAAGGCTCTCCAAATGGTTAAGGATTTTGAAGGAGGAATTGATGAGTTCCAAATTAACTTGGCCCAATTAATGTTTTGCCCAACTGGACAATGAAACAAGTATGCATCTTTGAAGGATAATGACCCATCATGAGAGTGCTTCCAAATGAATTGATCATCTTTTTGAATGATAGGCAGAGAAATAGTTTCAGTAAGATGTTTCAAAGGAGGGTAAGCTTGTAATATACAACCAGGGATATTCCATTTAGAATTAGAGATCATGTTGCTAACATTACTCTTCAAATCATCATGCAGATCAGGAGGGATGTTAAGAGTTTGGATTAGAGGGTCACCACACCAAGTGTCTGTCCAAAAGTTGATAGATTCACCATTACCAATCTTCCAAGAACCATTATCCATAACTCCAAAGTATTTATGCTTAATGCTGCTCCATATGGATGAAAAGACATGATATCTGATTGGTTTTCTGTTCTTGATGACTTTATCTTTAAGAACTTGAGCCCATTGAAGTTGAGATTGATTGAGTTCCCAGCAAAGTTTTAAATTTGCAGCTTCATTGATCTTAGATAAGTCTCTGATGCCTAAGCCACCTTCTTTCTGGGGAGAACAAACTTTGTGCCAAGCTACGGACACAAGCTTTCTTTTGTTTACATCACCACTCCAGATAAAATTCCTCATTCACCTTTCAAGATCTTTAATTAAAGCAACATGCCAAGAGTAGATTGAAATACTATGAAGAAGCATACTTTGGATGACACTTCTGATTAATTGCACTCTTCCAGCTATAGATAAAAGAGAGGCTTTCCAGGCTGAGAGCTTTGTTTTAATTTTGTCAGCAATAGGTAAAAAATAAGTTGTTTTGGGCTTGCCTTTAAAGATTGGAACACCAAGATATGTAAAGGGTAGGGTACCAATATTGAAACCAATCAAATTTGAAATTTGATTTAATCTAACATTTGATATTGAACCAGCATAAATTGAAGACTTTTGAGGGTTGACAAACTGACCTGAAGCTTCTGAGTATCTTTGAAATAAATCAGTCAAGACATGAATGTTAGACATGGTACCTTTGCAAAAAAGCATTATATCATCAGCATATAGGATATGTGATGGTATAGCAATGTTTCTGGCTCCTTGAATCAAACTAAGATGCCCATCTCTGACCAATTTGGTTAAGGCTCTGCTGATAACTTCTTCAGCAAGGCAAAATAATAGAGGGGAGAGGGGGTCCCCCTGTCTCACTCCTCTAGTGCAGGAAAAGAATGAAGGTGAGAAAAAACACAAGAAGGGGGGTTGAATTGTGTTTTAGAAAAATTCTTCGTTTCTCCTAAAAAAACTGAACACACTGATCAGAAGCTAAGCGAGACAGCTTCTGAAGTGATAATCAGAATCTAAATGCAGCGGAATAAAATAGAGAGAGATAAGAAGAACGACACAAAGCAATTATACTGGTTCCTTCCACAATCCGGAAGTAGTCCAGTCCCCCTTGCACTTCCAAGGAGATTTCACTATGAGTAATATCTGATTACAAATGCTCAAGCACACAAGCAAGAGACTTCCAATGCTCAAGCACACAAGCAAGAGACTTCCTTTGCTCAAGAACACAATCAAGAGACTTCCTGCTCAAGCACAACTGCAAGAGACTTCCTAACTAAACAAAATTACACAGAAAATTGTTTAAGGTTGAACACTTGATATACAATCAGAGGTGCTCACAATACAAATCAGATACAGACTCAATGGACTTAAGAATTTCTAAGATATGACTTTGAGACACAGAAATTCTAAGTGAATGCAGAACAATTTCAGCAGAGGTTTGGTACTTGTGAAAATCTTGTGAGTCTTTCGTTCAGCGTTCTTGCATTACCAATTCTCTAGGTCTTCACTCCTTTATATAGAGGTGTGAGAGAGACGTTGTGAAATTGCCAGCACACCAAAGAGTCGTTGTTGAAGCTTGATCTTTCACCAATAATCTTTTGCCTGATTTGGCTGTTGTCCTATGAAGAACAAATTTGAAATCCATTCCTTATCCAAAGGAACATCTATGCAGGCGAAACCGTATTCTGGAGCTGTTTTCTTGTCCTGTAGCGCGGACACAAAACAGAGTAGTGGAGAACGTGGTTGTACAATTCGTACAAAGTACAATGTCAACGCTTTCGTCCAAATTGCAAACACACGCCTTCAAACACCTTTGAAATGACCGTTGCAAACTCCACTAATCCTTTGTTTGTGTTTTCGAATCCAATAGACAGCTTTTGCATTGATAATTCTTCAATTCTTGATTCTTTGCAAATCCAGTTGATATTTAGCTTCTGGTGAAATGGCTTCTGATGATGCAGCTTCTGATGATGCAGCTTCTGATGATATGACTTCTGCAGCTTCTGATGACGCAGCTTCTGATGATGTGGCTTCTGGACCTCTTGTCTTCAGAAGCACTATTCTTCAGGAGCAGCCTACTTCAGGAGCGCTATTTCTTCAGGAGCAGCTTGACTTCAGGAGCGCTTTTTCTCTTCAGTAGCAAGTTGCCTTCAGGAGCGTCCAAGCTTCAAATTTTTGTTGTTTCCATAGCTCTTTATTTGCTCATTCAGAACCAATGATGATGTAACTTTATAATTATGGTCCTGTACACTTGAACAAATATTAGCTAGTCCAATTTACAATTTTTAATACCTTGTTATCATCAAAACCCTTTAAGGTTCATTGTTAAACACATTTTGTTCCAACAATCTCCCCCTTTTTGATGATGACAAACAAAAGTATTTAAAATTGATCAATTGTTGTTAATCTAATTAACAAGTTGACTTTGGGGTTCTGAGGTTTGTAAGCTCAGACTCCCCCTGAGTCTGATAGTCTTTAAGGTGAGGTTTGTAAGCTCCCCCTAAGTTCTATCCAGGTTAATTAAATTCATTTTTCGCGCAATAATATTATCAGAGCTTAAAAACAAAATTGAATCATTGAAAGAATTAACTTATAGATAAGAAGAATGGTTCAATTAATTTTACTTGAATTTTGATACTCCTTCGTTCGTTCATAGCTTATACCAATAAGGTAAAAAAAATGATAGAAGGTTTTCAAAAATTTCAAATGCCATTAATGGGGCTCAGAGCCTTTAAATACTTGTCACATATACTCCCCCTTTTGTCATTATCAAAAAAAAATTAAGCATAAAAGACAAAAAGATATGAGAAAAACTCAAACAGGAGAGAGTATAAAAGAAAGTGAACTAAATAAATCAGAGCAAAATATATGAACATGTATATCAATTGTCAGAAGCAGCTAAACAGTCAGAATCAGTAAGCATTCAGAAGCAAGAGAAATAAGACAAGATGGTTTCAGAAGCAAGGACTAAGAAATTTTAAAACAGACAACAAACAAAGAAAAACACAAGGGTGTGCAACTAAGGGTTGGTTTGTTGTTGTTTCTTCATCTCTTCCATTTCTTCAATCTTCTTCTTCAACAGTTCTTCAAGTTGTTGTTGCCTCTGAAGAAGAGCTTGTTCCCTTTCTCTAGCTTCTTGCTGCTGCTGTGCCATCTGTTTCTTCAGAAGCTTACACAGCCTTGCTTCTCTGGTCAAGTAATCCGTTTCAAAGAAGAAAGGCTGGTTTGCCAGAAGCAGTGTAGAACTTCTTACTCTAAGACTCTGATTCACTTGCTCCATTAGCCTTCTGACTGAAGCTTGCTTGACTCTGATGCATTTGGCCTTGATTTCTTCAATAACCGCAGCTGCCCGGTTTTGAAGAGATGCCCAGGAGTCTTCATATGCACCTGTGAGATCAATTGTCCTTCTTTGATCCACCAGATTATGCATCTGACTCAAGATTGTGAGAAGCTCAGAATTAATATATCCAGATTCCAGGATGTTTGTGGGTGGATGATCAAGGGTTTCAAGATCAGAATCACTGATTTCTAAATCTTGAATGGGGTTAGGAATTGGAAAGGTAAGGTGTGTTTGTGTGTTTGAAGATGAAGGCTGGTCAGAGGCAATGTGAGTGGTAGAGGTTGAGGCTTGAACATTGACTAGAGAGATGTCAACATCCATGGGAGTTGGTTCTGGGGATTGTTCAGGTAAAGGTTGAAAGTCAGTTTCAGTTGATGGTTGTTGTGGTGAAGTTGATGTTTGATTGTTGAGTTGGGGGTCAATGATGGCTATTGGTGATTGTGGGGGTGTTGTGGGTTTTTGTGGTTCAGGTGTTTGTTGATGGGGGTTTTCTGAAACAACATTTTCAGAAGCAGCTGCTTCTGGAGTTGTTTCAGAGGCCTTTTCTGAAGTTTTGTCTATGGGTAATTCACCTGAGTAGTGGAGAGCAAGACTGTCTAAGACAGAAGTGTCTTCTTCTTGCTCAGTTGCTTGTGGTGAAAGGGGTGAAATGGGGGTAGAGGTGACTGGAATCTGACATACCTTGACTGAAGAGCCAGCTACAGAAGTGGTAGCACTAGGTGCTTTCAGAACCGCTTCTGAAGCTTTAACAGCCACTTCCTTGACTTCTTCAGACTTCTTCTTGAGAAATTTATCACAATTCTCCAGTCCTGAAGCCTTGAGCCTTTGATCCCTTTCCTGATTGTGCTGAGCTTCTTTCCTCTTTATCTCAGCTAGCATCTGAACAGCTTGCTCATCATCTTCTTTCTTCATATCAGAAGTCACTCTTTTCTCAGGAATAGAAGCAGCCCTTATTCTCTTCTTCTCCTGTAACTCTGATAACTTAAAAGCAGCAAATTCCTTAGCCATTCTGGCCTTGGCAGGAGTCAGCTCAACCATAGAGCTTTTTATATCAACAGGTGCCTTTTTCTTCTTCAGCTTGGGCTCAACTTCCTCCTTTTCTATTTCATCCAAAGCTTCATCCAGTTTTTCCTTGTGATAAACTGTTTCAGCTTTCCCCCTCTTTCTTTTGACATCCTTCTTTTGCTTGCCCTTATCAGTAATTGCTTCTGATGCAGTGGCACTCTTTACCTTCTTTACTTTAGCAGGAACAGCTTCCTCCTGAGTGCTTGCATCTTCTTCCAGGACATACTCAGCTACTGATTGAACTAGGAAATCAGAGTCACTTTCCTTAAAGATGGGAGGAAAGTCCCTGATTATCTCAGTTTCAGCAGTTGTCATCTCTAACCACTTTTCATCTTTAGGGGCTTCTTTGATGAACTTCATAGAGCATAAGCTCCTGCTACTGATAGTCCTTTCAGCAGTAGAGACTTCGAAACATCTATCAGAAGCACTCCTTGTCCTTTTTAAGAACTCCAGCACCCTTCCTTGATAAAAGATTTCAGACAGCAATCTTCCATAGGGTACTTGTTTTCTTCCTCTGATAGTGCTTTCATTTATGGCCCAGCAGAGATGATCCATTACATATCTTGGGAAGTTTATCTTTTCCAGAATAGCCATGAAGTAAATTGCTAGCTTCTGTTGATTGTTGGGTTGGTCAGATCCTCCTGCTCTTTGAAAGAAGCAATCATTACTGAATTTCACCAACATCCTGTTGTGAATCTCCATTTCAGAAGGCTTTGCATCTTTCTTCCCACCCAAAAGAGTGTTGTAGTAACCTTGTAGCAGGACATCTTCCTTCCTGACTATTTCTTGGAATCTTCCCTCTGCATCCATCCTACAAGCTTTAGCTATAACGTCCTCAGTGATGGTTATAGGAATGCCCATCACTTCAGACCTTATTTCTAAGCTATCAAATGATGTAGGATTCATATCCATGACCATTTTCCCTTTCTTTGACCCAGCTTGTTTGCTTACGACTTTTGCAGGCTTTTCATTGTACACTTCAGCTTTTAACCAAAAGTCCTTGACCAAGTTCACATATGTTGGCCCATTTAGCATCTTGAAATACTCAGACAGCATCTGAGTCTCTATCAATCCTTCCATGTTTACTTCATACTTCTTGAGTGAAGCAAAATCCACCGGTGACTCTACTTGAACTATTAAGGATTCCCATGGAATATCCATAGTCTTCTCTTTGTAGATGGACCCAGATTCTGATACGCTTTGCTTGTTTGATGTAGATTCTGAAACTTTTGAGCTTGATGATGCCATTTGATGATTGACGAAGATTTGAAGAAGATGAAGATTTTAGGGTTCTAAGTTTGAGAGAATGCACTTACTTCGCAAGAGGTTTGAGAGCAAATGTGTTTGTTGTGAGTGAGTAGTGTGTGAATTGACAAAGTGTTAGAAGTAAAACGATTGCAATTCAAAAGAGACAAACAAACATAACATTAATGACAAAATTGGGGGCGCGTGAAAAGTACTTTCAAAGCTATTAAATCATCATTGCCCTTTTAGTTATACACCAACACATACAGGCCACGTAAGAAGTTCACAGAGTAACTACCAAGTTAGTGGGCCAGAAGTTACTTTTTAAAAGGTAACTTCCAACGTTTCCACTAATTCAACTATTCAGAAGCAACAAATCCAGCTTCTGGACTTCAGATGCTGACGTCATCATCAGAAGCGAGTTTTCCTCAGAACCTCAATAAAGAGCTTCTGATGGACTACCGCTTCTGAACTAACTTCAGAACCTAAAATCCTATTCAGGAGCAAGCAAGCATTTAATCAGATACAAAGTGCATGTTCAAATTTTTCTTTATAAAATCAAATCTTTCAACAGTTAAAGGCTTAGTAAATATATCAGCCCATTGATTTTCAGTATCAATGAATTGTATATCTAAAATTCCTTTTTGAACATAATCTCTGATAAAATGGTGTTTGATTTCAATGTGCTTCGCTCTTGAATGCAAAATTGGATTTTTAGACAAACAAATAGCAGCAGTATTATCACAATAAATGGGAATACTGTTAGCAGTTATCTGATAATCTTCCAACTGATGTTTCATCCAAAGTAGTTGTGTACAACAACTTGCAGCTGAAATGTATTCTGCTTCTGCTGTAGACATAGCAATAGTTGTTTGTCTTTTGCTAGCCCAGGATATAAGATTATCACCCAGAAATTGACAATTGCCACTGGTTGACTTTCTTTCAATCCTATCACCAGCATAATCAGCATCACAGAATCCAATTAGCTTATAATCTAAGGATTTCCTATAAAGGAGTCCAAGATTGGTTGTTCCTTTCAAATACCTGAAGATTCTCTTGACAGCAGTCATATGAGATTCTCTAGGATCTGATTGGAATCTTGCACACAAGCATACACTGAATAAAATATCTGGCCTAGATGCAGTGAGGTATAACAAAGAACCAATCATACCTCTATACAGCTTCTGATCTACTTTAGCTCCTTCATCTTCTTTGCTTAAGGTGCACGTAGGGTGCATTGGAGTGTTCATCACTTTACAATCTTCAAGTTTGAACTTCTTCAGAAGCTCCTTTGTGTACTTTGATTGATGAACATAGACTCCATCTTTGCATTGATTGATTTGAATGCCCAGGAAGAACTTCAGCTCTCCCATCATGCTCATTTCAAATTCATCCTGCATTAACTCAGAAAATTCCTTGCAAAGAGATGCATTAGTAGAACCAAATATTATATCATCAACATATATTTGCACAACAAGAATATCTTTCCCAAGGGTCCTTCTGAAGAGTGTAGTGTCAACCTGTCCTCTCTTAAAGTTATTTTTGATTAAGAAATTACTTAGTCTATCATACCAAGCTCTGGGAGCTTGTTTCAAGCCATATAGTGATTTCTTCAATTTAAAAACATGGTCAGGATATTTAATATCCTCAAATCCAGGAGGTTGCTTAACATACACTTCTTCTTCTATGACACCATTGAGAAATGCACTCTTGACATCCATCTGATATAATATTATGCCATGATTAACTGCATAGGAAAGAAGTAACCTGATTGCTTCCAATCTTGCAACTGGAGCAAACGTTTCAGTGTAATCAATGCCTTCTTGTTGACTATACCCTTGTGCAACAAGTCTGGCTTTGTTTCTTGTTACTTCACCTTGCTCATTCAGCTTGTTTCTGAATACCCATTTTGTTCCAATAATGTTCTTGTGCTGAGGTTTGGGTACCAGATCCCACACATCATTTCTTTGAAATTGATTCAACTCTTCTTGCATAGCTAGGATCCATCCATCATCTGAAAGTGCTTCATCAACTGTTGTAGGTTCAATCATTGAGATTAGTCCAATCATTGACTCTTCTTGTCTGAAATGTGATCTTGTTCTTCTTGGACTATCTTTGTTTCCAATGATTAGCTCTTCAGGATGTGAAGACTTGTGTTTGAATGTGTTTCTGGGAGGATCTTCTTGATGTGAGTCATCTTGTGCTTCATCAGAAGCAGCTTCATCTTGCGCTTCTGATGTGGGTTCAGCTTCTGGACTATCTTCAGACTCAGCTATCTGATCAGGTTCTGGAGTAGCTTCAGGAACCTGTATCTCTGCAGAACTTTCACCTTGCTTTGAAGTTTTATCTTCAAGCTCCTTGTCATCAAATTTAATGTGCATAGATTCTTCAACACAGAGTGTTTCTGAATTATACACTCTGTATGCCTTTGACCTTTCAGAGTAACCTAAAAAGATTCCTCTTTGGGCCTTGGCATCAAATTTCTTTAGGTAGAGCTTGTTGTTCAGAATGTAACATGTACATCCAAATTGATGAAAGTAAGAGATATTGGGTTTTCTTCCCTTAAAGAGTTCATATGCTGTTTTCTCCAAAATAGGTCTAATATAGATCCTGTTTTGAACATAGCATGCTGTATTCACTGCTTCTGCCCAAAAATGTTTTGGTAAATTGTTTTCATGAATCATGGTTCTGGCCATTTCTTGTAAAGTTCTATTCTTTCTCTCTACAACCCCATTTTGTTGTGGTGTTCTAGGAGAAGAGAATTCATGGAAAATTCCATGTTTTTCACAAAAAGCTTCAAATGGCTCATTTTCAAATTCTCCACCATGATCACTTCTGATTTTCAAAATTTTTGATTCTTTTTCAGATTGAATTTGAGTGCAGAAGCTACTGAATACATCACACGCAACATCTTTACTCTTTATGAATTTCACCCAAGTCCATCTGCTGTAATCATCAACAATGACTAATCCATATCTACTTCCATATAAGGATGCAGTACTCACTGGTCCAAATAAATCAATATGGAGTAATTCTAAAGGTCTTGAGGTTGAAACAATGTCTTTGGTCTTAAAAGATGATTTCACAATTTTCCCTCTCTGACATGCACCACAGAGTGCATCTGAATGATAGTCAATGTCTGGTAGCCCTTTCACAAGTTGTAACTTACTAAGCTTAGAGATTAACCTCCAGTTAGCATGTCCCAACCTTCTGTGCCACATCCATTTCTTATCATTCACTGATAGTAGGCAAATCACCTTCTGATCAGCCAGTTCAGAAAAATTGATTTTATAGACATTGTCAACTCTCTTTCCCTTGAACACAATGGATTTGTCTTCCTTGTTGATTACTGTACAGTTGGGTTTTTCAAAAAGCACATCATAACCATTATCACAAAATTGACTAATGCTCAAAAGGTTATGTTCAAGACCATCTACCAACCATACATTATTAATTGAGGTAGAGGAATTACCAATAGTTCCTGTACCTATGATCTTGCCTGACTGGTTGCCTCCAAATTTCACATTTCCTCCCTCTTTCATTGTTAGGCTGAGGAACATGGACTTGTCTCCTGTCATGTGTCTTGAGCAACCGCTGTCTAGGTACCATGATCTTTGCTTTGGCGCTGCTCTTAGACATACCTGCATCATTGACATTTTTAGATTTAGGTACCCATTGTTCTATGGGTCCTGGAAGGTTAGTACTTAAGGCTTTACTCTTCACTTCTTGTACCTTGTGCTGTGAGTTGGGTTGCTTCTGATTAACCATCACCTTAGGTTTTGGTACTTCAGAAGCAGTAACTGTCTTCTTCTGAAACTTAGACTTCAGAACCCCAGATTTTGGTTTCACCAGACTCTGAGGAATAGGTTCTGATCTTTTCAGGATCCTAACCTTTGAAGTCTTGGAATCAGATTTGATCATAGCCTTTGACTTAGAGTTCTTTGGCTTTGAAGTAATCTTAGCCTTAGAACTAGAAGCTTCAGGTTCTGATTGAACAACAGTTTCCAATTCAGCCCCTTCTGGTACAAAGAATGTTTTCAGACCTTCCTTGATGCATTCACAACAAGACTTTAGATTGGTTTTATCAAGTTTCGCTTCTGGAAAACCAATTCCTCTGCCATTGTTCTTGTAAATGCTATAAATCATAGAAGCTACTCTGCTTCTGTCAATGCCAGATATAATGAAATCTTCAAGAGCAATTTCATGATTACTTAAAGGTTTTTCATTACACTTTTCTTGTAGCTTCTGACATAAGAACCTGAGCTGATCTTCATATGTTTTACACATGAAATCAAAGCCCCTAAGTCCTTGTTCAGAAGCTTTCAGATCCAATAGAGTTGATTTTTGCTGTTGTACCAAATCAGCATATTTTTCTTTTAAATCCTTCAACTCATTGGTTCTTACTTCAAAATGTGTAAGAAGTTCTTTAAGTGACTCAACAAGTTCATCTCTGGGAATTTTGGAATATACCTCGTTTTCATCTTCTGAGTCTGAATCTGATCCAGCTTCTGAAGTTGCTGTTGCTACCAACCCAACAGCTACCTTTGCATCTTCATCAGCTTCCTCTTTATCAGATCCAGATTCACTACCCAAATCATCCCAGGTTGCCATTAAACTCTGCTTAATCTGCTTCTTGAGTTTGCTTGGTTTGAATGTAGACCTCTTTGACTTGTCCTTTGACTTTTCTCTTTGAAGATCAGGGCATTCAGCAATGAAGTGTCCAGGCTTCTTACAGTTGAAGCATCCCTTCTGATCTTCTTTCTTTGAGCTTCTGGAGTTACCCCTTCTGGAGAGAAACTTTCTGTTCTTCTTGGCCAGATATTGAAGTCTGTTTGAGAGCATGGCCATTTCAGCAGCATCTGGTTCAGAACCTGAACTTGACTGTTCTTCCTCTTCAGATTCAACCACTTTGAGAGCTTTTGATGACTTGCCTTTGGATGGAAGAGCTATTGATTTACTCTTCTTAGTAGACTCATGTTCATTAAGACTTAACTCATGAACTTTGAGAGAACTAACAAGATCTTCGACACTTAAAGTGTTTAAATCTTTAGCTTCCTCAATGGCAGTCACCTTTGGTCTCCATCTAGCAGGTAAGCTTCTGAGTATCTTGCTTATATGATCAGAAGCAACATAGCTCTTCTTTAGAATCTGTAGCCCAGAAACTAAAGTTTGAAACCTTGAGTACATCTCCTCAATAGTTTCATCATCCTTCATCTTGAAT
This sequence comes from Medicago sativa, assembly GCF_051527215.1. NCBI lineage: Eukaryota > Viridiplantae > Streptophyta > Magnoliopsida > Fabales > Fabaceae > Medicago > Medicago sativa. The sequence goes on along the minus strand of NC_140752.1, from coordinate 25,842,160 downwards.
AACTCATACTGATGTACAAGCAGGAGAACCTTTGCTTCTTTGACCTTCTTGCTCCCTTCATAATTTGAACAGAGAGAAGCAAACATAGCTTTAGCAGTGGATTTGTCACTCATCTTCATGTATTCCGCTTTGGGTATGGCCGTGACAAGAGCTCCTCTGATAATATGATGCTTCTTGTAGAGTTTCCTCAGTTCTGGAGTATGTTTCTTTCTATCCACAGCAGCTCCTTCTTCATCAAGGACTAAACCACCAACGCCGTCTTCCAGAATATCCCACAATTCTTCATCTAGGCTCATGATGTAACTGTAAAAATTGGTCTTCCACCAAGAGAACTCTTCAGCATCTCCATTGAACTTTGGAACTTTTCCAACACTGGTTTTCTTACTATCACTATAATCATGTGAGACATTTTTATAGCTAGTATCACCATCAGGAGGAGGAGTAGTCATGTTTTTCTCAGATCTTTGACTGTTGCACGGTTAAGTGATACACAACAGACCAAGGCTCTAGATACCAATTGAAGGTGAGAAAAAACACAAGAAGGGGGGTTGAATTATGTTTTAGAAAAATTCTTCGTTTCTCCTAAAAAAACTGAACACACTGATCAGAAGCTAAGCGAGACAGCTTCTGAAGTGATAATCAGAATCTAAATGCAGCGGAATAAAACAGAGAGAGAGAAGAAGAACGACACAAAGCAATTATACTGGTTCCTTCCACAATCCGGAAGTAGTCCAGTCCCCCTTGCACTTCCAAGGAGATTTCACTATGAGTAATATCTGATTACAAATGCTCAAGCACACAAGCAAGAGACTTCCAATGCTCAAGCACACAAGCAAGAGACTTCCTTTGCTCAAGAACACAATCAAGAGACTTCCTGCTCAAGCACAACTGCAAGAGACTTCCTAACTAAACAAAATTACACAGAAAATTGTTTAAGGTTGAACACTTGATATACAATCAGAGGTGCTCACAATACAAATCAGATACAGACTCAATGGACTTAAGAATTTCTAAGATATGACTTTGAGACACAGAAATTCTAAGTGAATGCAGAACAATTTCAGCAGAGGTTTGGTACTTGTGAAAATCTTGTGAGTCTTTCGTTCAGCGTTCTTGCATTACCAATTCTCTAGGTCTTCACTCCTTTATATAGAGGTGTGAGAGAGACGTTGTGAAATTGCCAGCACACCAAAGAGTCGTTGTTGAAGCTTGATCTTTCACCAATAATCTTTTGCCTGATTTGGCTGTTGTCCTATGAAGAACAAATTTGAAATCCATTCCTTATCCAAAGGAACATCTATGCAGGCGAAACCGTATTCTGGAGCTGTTTTCTTGTCCTGTAGCGCGGACACAAAACAGAGTAGTGGAGAACGTGGTTGTACAATTCGTACAAAGTACAATGTCAACGCTTTCGTCCAAATTGCAAACACACGCCTTCAAACACCTTTGAAATGACCGTTGCAAACTCCACTAATCCTTTGTTTGTGTTTTCGAATCCAATAGACAGCTTTTGCATTGATAATTCTTCAATTCTTGATTCTTTGCAAATCCAGTTGATATTTAGCTTCTGGTGAAATGGCTTCTGATGATGCAGCTTCTGATGATGCAGCTTCTGATGATATGACTTCTGCAGCTTCTGATGACGCAGCTTCTGATGATGTGGCTTCTGGACCTCTTGTCTTCAGAAGCACTATTCTTCAGGAGCAGCCTACTTCAGGAGCGCTATTTCTTCAGGAGCAGCTTGACTTCAGGAGCGCTTTTTCTCTTCAGTAGCAAGTTGCCTTCAGGAGCGTCCAAGCTTCAAATTTTTGTTGTTTCCATAGCTCTTTATTTGCTCATTCAGAACCAATGATGATGTAACTTTATAATTATGGTCCTGTACACTTGAACAAATATTAGCTAGTCCAATTTACAATTTTTAATACCTTGTTATCATCAAAACCCTTTAAGGTTCATTGTTAAACACATTTTGTTCCAACAAAGAAACCATGCTGCTTCCCATTGAATGAGATTGAAAGCTTAGCAGATTTGAGAATACAATGAATCCAATTGCAAAAAGTTGAGTGGAAACCAAAAGTTTTGAGGACTTTAAGTAAGAAGCTCCAGCTAAGAGAATCAAATGCTTTAGCTATATCTATCTTTAGCGCCAAGTTTCCTCCAAAAGATTTCTTGTGCAGGGAGTTGATTGCTTCTGAAGTAAGGCAGATGCAGTCTTTGATTGTTCTGCCTTTGATGAAACCTCTTTGTTGAACAGATGTGATTGCTGGCATTATAGTAGCTAGTCTGTCAGCCAATATCTTTGAAATAATCTTGAATTTGAAGTTAGCAACTGCAATTGGTCTGAATTGGCTCACTGAATCTGCATTGTTAGTCTTAGGAATGAGAATAAGAGAATTTGAATTAAAGTTTGGCAATAACCAACCAGTGGTAAAAAATTGTAAAACAGCTTTGAAAACATCCTGCTTGATTATTGGCCAAAAAGTTTGATAGAAAACTGCTCCAAATCCATCAGGACTAGGAGCACTATTCTTGTTAAGTGAAAAAACTGCATTTTGAATCTCATCATGTGATGGAATCATGATTAGAATGTTGTTGAGTCTTTCTGTTAAAAGATTTGGAATGACATCCTCAATGATGCCGTTATCAATTTCTGTCTCTTGACTGCTGAAAAGATTTGTAAAGTGATTCACAATGTGTGCAGAGATTTCTTCTTGATTTGTAAGCAATTCATCACCATTCATAAGGTTGGTTATGAGGCTAGATGTATTTTTGATTTTGGCAATTTTGTGGAAGTAAGCTGTGTTTCTGTCACCTTCAGCATGCCATTTAACTTTTGCTTTTTCCTGCCAGAAGCACTCCTCCATATTCAAAACATTCTCTAAATTAATTTGGGCTTGCTTTTCTTGTTCCATCAGCATGTCAGTATGCCCATCTCTATCAATTTCTTCTTGAATTGCATCTAGCTTAGCAGTAGCATCTTTGACTTGCATGTGAATGTTACCAAAACTTTCTTTGTTCCAAACCTTCAGCTTTTCTTTTAACAATTTGAGTTTCTTTGTTCCACAACATTGTTGCTCCAAGCTTGCTCAATTATTTTGCTGCAATCAGGGTGAGAGATCCACATTTTCATGAATTTGAAACTGGATGCAAACTGAATGCTTTGAGTTTTGAAATCTAACAATAATGGGAAGTGGTCTGATCTAAGCTTTGTGAGAGTTGAGACTGAGACACTACAACAGTTGTTAATAAAATCATACTTACAAACAGCTCTGTCAAGTCTCTTTTGTGTATTGTTTCTTCCTTTTCTACCATTTGTCCAGGTCAGAGAGGCTCCTCTAGTTGGTAAGTGGATAAGGTTACAGGTATTGGTCCAGTTCTGGAAGTCTTCAATAGGGATTCTAGTAGGGGTAAATCTACTTCTTTGTTCATGAGCACCAATAATTGTGTTAAAATCACCTATATAACACCAGGGGATGGGATTTAGGTTTTGAGTGTTTGAGATGGCTGACCAAAGGTTTCTTCTTTTGATGTAACATGTAGAGGCATAGATGGCAGAAATGCCAAAGGTTTTATCATCAACTTCCACTTTCAGAGAGATATGTTGGTCATCAACAAAAATGAGGGAGGGGTTCAAGTTAGTAGAGCAAAGACACCAAAGGTTAGGTTGAAGGTTGTCTCTGATATTGACACAAAAAATTTTGAGGTTAAGTCTACTGAGCCATCTAGCAGATAGCTTTGATACTTCCATCCATGGCTCAGCAATGAAGCATAAATCAGGTTTATAACTATTAATAAGTTTCTTTAGTGCTAACCTTGACGGGTTGTTAGCTAAACCCCTTATGTTCCAAAATACACACTTCATCTTAAAGGTTTGGAAGTTCCAACCTTTGATCTGGTATTGTGTCTGCTTGAAGATGCCACTTTTGCTTTCTGCGCCATCTTAGTTGCTCTGGTAGTCACAAGGGTAAATCCTTGTTCATCAGTGAGTTGATCTTTTGGAGATGTTTGGACATTGCTGCTTCCATCTTGATGTGGAACATTGGCATTAGCAGCTGTTGGTGATTCAGCCTCATTATCATCTGTTTCTATCATATTTGCCCATGAATTCTTTAAAAAGTTGATATCATTTTGCACCACTTCATCTTGAATCTCATCAGTACCATCATCATCATTGCGTGCAAACTCTTCAGAAGCATTTGTTTGTGTAGCATCAACAAATTCTGAGCCATCAGAACTTTGTTCATCGTCATTTCTCACAATTGCACCATCATGGGACATACCCTCCTGAACAGGGTTATCCACAATATTGTTCAGTAAAGCCTCATTAACTTCATTTTCAAGCTGAACATCTTTTTCATTTCTAGGGGGAGTTGAAGCATCCAAAACAACATGTTCTGGTTTTTTCTGCTTTGGTACATATGTCTTAGTATTCTTATTTCTACCAGCAGGCTGCTCTTTAGCTTGTGAATCCTTCTTCAAATCTTTGTTTATGTTGCAAATCTCAAGATAGTGGCCAGTACACTTGCAAAAGGTGCAATAGTCAGGAAGGTTTTCATATTCAACATCTACAAAGAAAGCATACCCTTTCCTCTCAACCAGAATTCGATCTCTAAGTTTCTGAGTTAGGTTTAGGTCAACTAAAACCCTAACATAGTGACCGAAAGATCTCTCAATCATGGGCTTGTTGGTAATAGAATCAGTACAAATGGGACTGCCTACAGCTCCAACAATAGCAAAGATAATTTTCTGTCTCCAATACTCTTGAGACAATCCATAAATTTTGATCCATACCTGGGCTGATGACTGTTGTTGCAAGCTAGGGCGGAAGTCAGCAGACCATGCAAACAACTTTAGAAAGCCAGGGTTCAGGTTCCACGAACCGATTGACCTCACCCTTCTCAAATCTTCCAAAGAGGTAAAGGTAAACTCATAGAAACCTTTACCTAATGATGTTACTCCCCATCTACCAAGTGATTTCCACAAAACAGCAAGCTTGGATCTCAAGCTGTCTATAGAGAGAGGAGAAGAACCCTTTGGCCAGAGGACCCTACCCTGAAGGTTGTGCTTGCATGCAGCTACACCTGCATCATATTCGTCATCTGGTATCTCAATTGCAAGCCTGTCACCTTTGATACAAGGTTGAGGGAGTTGACTAAGGGTGTGTTTGGGAAGAGGGTTTAGGAGGGGAAGGGAGGGGAGGGCTTACATTTCTTTTTTAATTTAAAGACATTATAAAATGATTTTTAAAAAATTGAATTAACAACATGATAAATGATCATATAATACTTCAAAAACACTTAATTTATCTTAAAAATACATTTTACATTGTTCGTAATTTAAAAAATAAAAGTGAGCCCTCCCCTCCCTTCCCCTCCTAAACCCTCTTCCCAAACACACCCTAAGAGGGATGTCGCAAACATTGTTGAGCGCCTGCGCAAAAGTTTTTTGCTGGGTTGACAGAGGCGGTTTAGGTTTTGGAGATGAAGAAGTGGATTTGGCTGGTTGAGGTTCGTCATCTATAAGACAGGACCATGGAATATTGAAAGGTTTTGTGGAGGATGAAGGAGAGGCCATGGTGGTTTCGTCGTAACTGCCAATCAGTTATATCTGTGTGTAATTTTTTATCGGAATGTAATTCCTTATCGATTTTTTTCAGCGAAATAATTTTTTTTGAAGCGCCAGTTAAGCAACCATCATCGTATTTCTTTTGGGTTTACTACACCAGCCAAGTCACCGGTTTTGGCCCAATACCACCATTTAAGTACATGAGAATATTTTGACGTTTGATGAAATCATAAGTCTTCACAAAAAGAAAAGAAATATGATCATATAAGCATGTTTTTCAGCTCATGAAGATGGTGACAGCCATAGTCGTCAGTAATATATCAAAATAATGTGTTGAATACTTCTATGCCAAATTGATGTTTCCTTTTTTTTTTTTTTTTTTAGCTGCAGTTTTTAATTTTCTATTCTATTTATTAATGCCATTCAACTTTAACAAAAAAAATTGTTTGCAGGATAAGCCAAAATTACTTGATTTAATTTGTTGTTGTTCCTAAGCGAAGTGGAACAGGAAACAATGTCAACTAGTTTCATTGATCCTTCTTTTTCTAAATACCTTTAAAATATTTTCTTTCGATTTATTATAAAACTATAAGACTTTATAGTACAATATTTCTTATTAAATCATGATCGTTCAAAGTACTGTATAAGTATTAAGAACCACAATTTCAATGCACAAAAATGGAACCCTTGCAGTCAAAAAGTGACAGCAGGAAGAGGAACATAGTGGTTATGTATCACTTTTGATTTTTTTTGTCAGATACAAGCTTAAACTTTTTTGAGAAATTGAAAACAGATTTGGGTCAAGGAGTTCAAGTCAAATTGTTTTCTTGCTCATAGCACTATTGGCTTTGCAATGCATAAAAAATTTCAAGAAAATTGTGCTTCAATGAGGTTGATCTGTTGCAAAATCTAGAAAATCTTTAATTTTACAACATGTGTTTGATGCTAGATCAACATTTTTTTTTATAATAAAATGACTTTTTCTTCCTTAATTATTATTTGAATGAAAAGGAATTGAACCCACTTGAGTTGGCCTGCAAGTGGTATTGGCTGAGAATGGGAGTGTGCAGCCCCTCAAGGTTTTTCTTTAGTGTTTATTGTAGTAGCTGCTGGTGAAGGAACATGTTGCAGTTTTTCTTAGAATGCAAGAAATGAGAAAATGGTATTTCAACACAACGTCCATTAGCCTCATGTCAATTTACCAGATCTTATTCAATCTGTTTCGTTATTCAAATTGATGAATGACTAGATGATCATTATAGTCAGTTACTTGAGATGAAAACAAAAATATTTTCTAGGATAAATATTTAGTCACTAAGTATTTTGACAATCATATCATATTTAGTTTTATGTGGTCAATGAATTTGACTAACTTTATATAGTATTATACTCCCTCCGTCTCTTAATATAGGAATAATTTATAAAAATCATGGATATTAAGAAAAGAAAAAAAAAAAGAAAAGTGTTGGAATATGAAATTTGTTTGAAAATTGTGTAACTATTACTAAATTTACTTTGTTCAATTTCCAATTCAATTTTATATGCATCCATTGGCATGGACTAATTGTGTAAAGAAAAGGATATATGACATTCAGTTATTTTTTTATGGAAAATAATTTAAGCAAAAGTATGTGTTCACCTTCAAAAGTCAATGGCAACTAAACAATGAATTTGTCACATTACATGACACAAACGTTGATACCGACAATTAGAATAATTCACGAAAGTGTTGATCTTCAACCAATATTTTAAAATCAAACCAAAAGTTAATATGATAAGATATTTATAACACAATCTCAAAAAAAAAAGATATTTATAACATTATTTAATTATTCAATTGATTGAACCAAATGGTAAATAAATAAATAAATAACATACAAAGTATAGCAAAATAAATAAAAAGATTTCAAGATTGAGTCAAAAATAAAATATATAAAGTTTTAATGATTTAGTCAAAAAGAAAATTTCTCAAGGTTGACTAAAAAAATAAAAATTCTCAAGATATAAATGAGGTCCCACGTATTCATTTGTTACACCTTTTGCAAAATATGGACCCAACAAACCTTGTTCTTTCATCTCAAAACTTGCAAGAATGTACAAACAATTTCAATCAAAACAATCTCATTGGGTTGACACAGTTTGGAAGATTGTTTAGAGGAAACTTTCAAGGTCAACATGTATTGGTGAAAATATTGGATGATGAAAATATGAAGCACATAAATTCCAAATATAATGATGAGTATTTGATTATCAAAGTAAGTTCTTCTCTCTAATTTCTGTCTTTGACTTTATAATTTTTTTTCTTCTTCATTTCTACTCTAATTTGATTCTGTTTACTAGGAGGAAGTAAAGTTTTGGACAAATCCAAATTTGAAAGGTTGTCCCAATCTAGTTAATTTGATTGGTTATACTTGGGAGAGAGATATAAAAGGGATTGTTTATGATATTAATCCACTTGATACCTTGGACAATGTAATCAAGAAAGGTAATGCTTTTATCTGTGTTCAACATGAATTTTTCTTATTGTACATGAGATATTTTCAAGAGCCTAATTGTGGAATAATTTCAATAAATTATGTTTTGGTACTTAAATTGTTAATGGTGTGTTTGAAAACAATGATATATGGTTTATTTTTTATATTTATGATGTGATTTTTTTTTTTTTCTTCTGAGACAGATGGCTTAAATTGGCTTCAGAGAATAAATGTAATTCATGAACTTGCTATGCTCTTGAAATTCATTCATGATCAAGAGAAACAAAACATGGTGTTGAATATCAGTGCATCTCATATACTTCTTGATAAGGTTAGCATAGCACACTATCATAGCAGTAACCCTCTTTTTTTTTTTCTTTTAAAAATTAGTATTTTAATTCCAGTAGCACATGCTATACTTGATGTATGATAATATTTTCGAACAAGGATGAATGATTAGATCCACAAGATAGAGATAAATTTCTTTGCCATTGACTTATCTTGTTATTAATGTTTATAGACATATGCGTGTATCATCTTTACTTATTAAATACAACCTATTTTGTGCACCAAAAAAAAAAAAATTAAAAAAATACAACCTATTTTGCAGGAATACAAGCCAAAATTATTTGATTTGCTATTGATTAGTGAAGTGAAATTGCTCAAGGAACAATTAACAATGTCAACTAGCTACATTGATCCTTATTTTTCTCTAAGAGGTAATTTTATTAAATACATTAAACATATTTTATTTCAAATTGTTATGCAGCTATAATATTCTAAAACGTTACATGATCTTTTATTAAATTATAAAGACCGCCAACCAAGTGAACTTAAATGGTTAACGAGTTTCATCTAAGGATGAATCGTTCGGTAGAATCTGAGATCAATTTATAGGTGAAAATATTTTTTGGATTCCCTAGAAACTTACTAATGTCATTGTCCATTTTCACGGTTAGATAGAGATCGGATGTCTCTTATCATGGATTTGGGAAATCAAAACTTAAAATAGTAGATATCACCGACTACAATGACGCTAACATGTTGATACCACTAATAATTTTCTAATAAGTTAATAATTAAATGTAATCATATGTGTCAGTTTTGTGTCGAGGTTGAAGACCAGACACACTTTCAATCTGAAATATATGTACTACGTAACTTTGAAGTCAATGCACATATTTATAATACACAACAATAATATTTTCCCTTAATGGCAGGTGGTGAATGGGATAGAAGCTGTGAAGTTTTTTCATTTGGCATTATTTTGCTTGAACTAGTAACCAAAAGAACTTCAGACATTGGAAACACAGAAGATACAAGCTTAAACATGGATAATCTAGTACACATTTGGGCTAAGAAGGAGTATAAACCAAATTGTTCTCTTGTTCACAAACATCTGCAAGAAGACTGGCTTTATTATGCTGAAGATGGTGTTGCAATAACTCGACTTGCTTTGCAGTGCATAGAATTTTTTCCAGCAAATCGTCCTTCAATGAGGGATGTGTTGGAAAATTTAGAAAAGCTTTCAGTGTTGCAACATGTGTTTGATGCTAGATCAACTAAAAGGGAGAAGAAGTTGATTCCATCATGATGCAAATTTAAATTACACAACCCAAATATTTGACAGAAATAACTTTTTGTTTCTTAATTAACATTACAATGATAAGAAATTGCTATGTGACTCATATTTTTACTACTGAATCATTGGTAGATTTGCTTAATGTTTAAAAGAAATATATTCGTTGAATATTATTGGTATGTGTTATACCCTAATTTTGGACCTAAAAATACTAGCTCCATTCTCCTTTTCTTGCATTTTTAGTCATTTGAACTGTCTCTGACCAATTACATCTTTCTCTACACTTTATTTCAATATTACTTGCAAAATTCACAAAGAAGGGTATTTTAGTCATTTCCTATGTTAAATTTTCTTTCAGTCTTTTAAAAAAAATTTGTTTGAGTCTTTTCAAATAGTTTGAATAAGTCTTCATTTCAATTCTATGTCAAAACCCATTTCAAAAAATTGCATTTGAAGTCATTTTGAGTCAGTTTATCCCCTAGGGGCATTTTAGTCTTTTCAAGTGTTAAAGCTCTGTCTAATTTCTTAAAATTGTCTCTGAGTCTTTTAATTTTGCTTGTATAAGTTCTTGTTTCAATTCCCTGTTAAAAATCCATTTCAAGATTTGCATCTGAGTCATTTTTTAGTCGTTTTAGCCCCAGGGGCATTTTGGTCATTTCACACGAAATTTCGGCAGAGAGAGTTTACTTTAAAGTACCTCATTTAGGTAGTTGGTTCATTTTAGTCCGTTTTGTCAATTTTAATCGTTTCACTTTACGTTTAGTCAATTTCACCAATTTTTAATTCAATTTTATTTTTTATTTTCATTTTTTGCACTTTAGTCCTCTAATTCCTAAAATTTGCATATTAGTCCTTTTGTTACTTTTCTTTTTTTAGCTTTAATAATTGCATCTTAGTCCTTAGGGTCTTTTTTTGTTTGCATTTTGGGTCCTTTTTTTTTTCTTTCAGTCCTTTAATTTTTTTTTAAATTTACAATTAAGTCCTTTTCAATTTTTGCAGTCTAGTCCATTATTTTTAGTCATTTGCAGAGAGGTCCCTCCTTGTCCAGGTCATCAAGCCACGCCACATGTCAACAGGCTATTGGTCCAGGAGCCACTTGGTGGCCTATAAAAGGCCACCTAAGCCCAGCACAGAAAAGATACCAGTAATTCATTGACACATCATCTCAAAAGGTCCCAAAAGACTTTCTCTCTCTTCTCCCAAACCCTAACCACCGTAACAAACTTCCTACCACCACTTCCTCCGCCGTAACAGAATCTAACCCTCTCAAATCACCACCACAAAACTCTCAAATTCATACCAATTCTCCATCAAAATTCATCATCTAACATACGAAATCAATTCAAAGTGCCAGAAGATCAAAACAAAATGTGTTCAATTCAGCAAAAGTGGTTCGAATTTATAGAAGATTCTCAGTGATTTTCTTTGAAAATCATCATCATTGAACCTTCACCTTCGCAATTCAAGCAAGAATTCGTACAAAGACGAATCCCTTGCGATCACGAAGGGTTTTGGTGAAAGGAGGAAGAAGAAGGATCGAGTTCGAAGTAAACCAGAGAAGAAGAAGACGAATAGCAACGAGACATTCACCAGAGACCTAGAAAAGACTCGAGAAGATCTTCTTCGTCTTCTCACTCGAAGTCTCCGTTCGAATCCAGGTACACACACAGAAACCTTCTCGTTTTCATTTTAGATCATCATCGAAGGTTCATGAATGAAAACAAACGGTGAAACAAAGTAGGTTAACCAACTCTAGAACATTCTCCTTCGAAAAGTTTGAAAAAGATTAAAAAGATTCGAAATCGAAACATCAAAATGTAGATCTACAGAGTTTCACCGTTTGTTTCTCAAAACTAAGCACAGATTCGTAATCAGCATGAAAAATAGAACGGATTAGGGTTTGTTGCATTTGAATCGGTGGAAGTGTTAATCTCGTCGGAATCTGGAAGTGACGGCGGTTGGGATGAAGATTTCGGTGGAATCATGAAGATTCCGGCCGATCTTCATCTTCTCCGACCAGTTTCTTTCAGAAACCGGTGAGAAGAAGAGAGGATCTAGAGAGAGAAGGAGTGAGTTAGAGAGAGTGAGAAGAGAGAAGTGAATCAGACCGGTCCCCAAACCCTTATATAGCTGGCTGGACCGGTCCGGTTCAGCTTTGGTTCATCTGTCTGTGCATCCTAGCCGTTGAACTTAGGGTTTGATCCATCTGGATCAATCCAACGGCCTCTATCACTTCCTGAGATCCAAAATCCTTTTTCCTTTGGGCTTGGGTTCTTTCCTTCGTTTTTCCTGGTTTTTTTTGCTATATACACTCACATGTTTGCTATCTGAACCCTTGTGTTTGATAACTTTCTTGCGAAAAATTCCAAAAAAATTACCAATGTATTTTTGATGTTGCTAATTGTTTTTTGATGTTTATATGCTAATATTGATTTGAGAAATAGCTAAAAATATTTGTGACCTTTGTTAGTTCAGTATGTTTCTTTCCATTGAAGACTTTGAGAAAATTGTCAAAGATAATTCCCATGTGTTTTTTTAAGTATGTGTAACATTTTGTGATGACTCTATATGGTCAAAAGTGGATAAAAAAATGTGTGAATTTGTTTGTAGTCTTTGTAGTGCCTTTTGCCCATACTTGTGAAGTTTTCTTGTATATTTTGGTTCTAATATGTTGTCCCTTGGTGATTAATGCTTGATAGACAAAATGTGGTGACATGCTTGACTTTAGTTAGGGTACTTGGGGGCTGTTTGTGCTGAATGTTGTGTGTTTGCTTGTTTTACAAGTCATGAAGATTTTGCTTGTGAAAACAAAGTGCCAAGTGTGCCTAAAAGATACATCATGATTCTTGACTTGAATATATCCCTATTGTCCTCATATCTTTGAATGTGATAAAACTTTTAGAAAATTGGCATGATATGAGGATTATAGGTCATATACTTGGCTTGATGTCATGGAAAATTTTAGGTGCATCTTGCTACTTCTAGGTTAAAATTCCATTACTTTTTGTCAATTTTTTTTAGTACTTTCTTTTGCTTCTAGTTCCTATTCTATCATGCCTTATTCTACTAACCATTTTGTTTCATGTTTCATGCATCCCATAAGCATCTCATCTTCCATCTCACATTCTTGGCTTTTATTTTCTTACACTTTAACTTTCATGCAAAAATTAGAATGTAAAAACTTAGGAACTTTTGTACTTTACTTTCATGCAATTTTAATTTCTTGCAAGACCATAGAATGTAATTAGGGCATGATGTAATAAGGACAATGGACTCTAATGATGTACACCGACACAAGCACCGACACATGCACACACATCACTTTAGGTATATGGCTAGAATATGCATGTTTAGATGTATGTTTAGGATTGTATGTTTAGATGAATGCTTCGGATTTACACTTAGAAAAAATCAATTTTCCAAAAAACTTGAACAACATCACTCAAATATTTTTCTCAATAAACCTTGGGATCAAAATCCCATTGAATTTTCCTTTTCTTTTCTTAAATAAAAACTTAAAGAATTTTAATAATACTTAGACCATATTTTGCAAAATAACTAATCCCACCTCACCTTTTCTAAATCTCATGCCCTTGAGGCCTCTCTCTCTCTCATTCTTCAAATTCCAATTTTCAAACATAAAATCAACCAACAAAAACAAAAACATTTTTGGAAGAGAATTACGGTGGGTTTGATCCCTTAAACGGGTACGTAGGCAAGGACAAAATTCCTTCAATTCAATTAAAATAAAATTCAAACACTTCCTTCTCCCTCCAATTCTTCACCTAGAAAATTTTTAGGTGTGAATATCACTTTCAACATAGCATTTAAAAATAAAGCGCGCGCGTAGAAATTAAAGACGGTTCCTATAGGATACTATAGTCGTTATGGGTGCCTAACACCTTCCCATAGCGAAAACAACTCCAGGACCTCGATTCCCAAGGATTTTGCTTATTTTTTCCCTTCCCAAGAAAAAATAAGATATCACCGGTTAAAAGGTTTAAACGTAATCAATGTTTGACACCCGAAAACCAAGATAAAACAGTATGATCAAGTGATTATATACAAGTATTAGTCAGCTAAGAAATAGTAACTAATCATGATTCATAAAGGATAACCATTGACTAGTGCTACCTAATAAACACTAATAATAATATTTACATAAAAAAATAAAGATATTGTTTTGATATTCTATCACACCCCCGCAGTCTGAGTGGGAGGATATCCTATGTTGAGATTGTCCCTAAAATCTTGAAATAGTACAAGGGGAAGACCTTAGGCAAAGATATCTGCAATCTAATAATGTGAGGGGACATGAAGAACACGAACCTGACTACGGCTCACTTTTTTGCGGACGAAATGAATTTCCATCTCAATGTGTTTGGTCAGTTGATGATGAACGGGATTATCATATAGATATATTGCACTGGCATTATCGCAATAGATCATGGAGGCTTTGTGAATCGGGTAATGTAGTTCAAGAAGCAAATTAAGTAACCATGAGAGTAAGTTGTCACCAAGGAAAACACGGTGGCCAGAGGTGGAGTGTCGGGTGCTGGGCACCTGGCCCAATCAACATAGGTGTATGAGATCTTTGATGTGGTAGGCGATGGATACAGGCGTAGTCCACATTGAATAGTTCCTTTGATGTAACGTAAGATGCGCCTGAGAGCCTGCATGTGAACTTCCATCGGATTGTGCATAAATAAACATATTTGTTGGACCATATATGAAATATATGGTCTTGTAAAAGTGAGATGCAAGATAGCACCTGCAAGGCTGTGATTGAGGGATGCATCCTAATATTGAGCGTCGATTGCGGTGCTAAGTTTCACTTTTGTGTCAAGGTAGGACAAAACTTACAAGAAGACATACCAGCACATCCAAGGACCACTTGTCCATAATTTTTCTGAGATGAGAACATACCACCTAAATGTCGAGTTACAGAAATGCCCAAAAAATAACTGAGTGGTCCCAAGTCCTTCATTGCAAGTTAAAAGATGAGAAGAGATATGATAGATGTGCAAAGAAAATCAGTAGAAATGATGAGAATGATGTCGTCGACATCTAGCATAAGATAAGGTATAATAGTGTCTTTCCGAAAGATAAAATGAGTTTCCTGACTTGCTTTGGGAGAAACCAATTGATGAAACATAATCGGAAAATCGTTTGTACCAGGCTCTAAGGACTTGCTTAAGGCCATACAACGATTTGCGCAAAAGGCAAACATGATCTTGACAACTTGGATCCTTGAACCCCAATGGTTGATCCATGTAGACTGTTTCTTTAAGTTCACCATGTAGCTAGGAAAACATTTTTGAGATCTAACTGATGAATAAGCCATGCTTTTGAGAGAGCAAGACTAAGCCATGGTGAAGGAAAAATGAATGCAGAAAATCTTTATTTCTCTCCCTCAACCAAATAATCATCTATGAGACGATAAGTATCAATCTTTTGTCTCGGCTTCTCAAACATTTTACTTGGGAGTTACTTTGTAAAAGGCATTCAAGATTATCTCACAAACAAGTTTTATATTTGTTTAGATCACAACTCTTCTAAAGATCATGTGTGAAATAGCACTTTGAAAAAAAAACATGGTTGTGTTTTATCTCCCTTAATGTACCATCATTTCAATTGAGCAATGCACATGATAGTATATTCATAAAGGATAGTTGCATTCATTCTTCTGGAAGATAAATGATAGACGTTTGGCAAGTGCACCAAATACTATCAAAGTAGTAAAAATATCGATCCCACGAGGACTGTTTTTAATCTCAATAATTCAACTACGTTGTATTTTAGGATGTATAAAGGTTATTTTGATTTGCCACTAGGCAGTAGATTGGTTTGATTGCATAAAAGTAATTGCTGAAAATAAAATTGGTTTTTAAGAATAAGAGAGAGATGAGTTTAGGTCTTTCGAATCATCGATGTTCCCCTAATTGTTATGTTGCACCTATTCGTATGAATGATCTTCTAATCCCACGATAGTTAACAAAATAGTCCTAATCAATCCCTTGAGTTAGGACCCTCTTCTTAAACTACAGCCCCTAATCCCTTAGGTGGTCTAATAATCTTTGAAGGTTTAAAGCACGTTAACCTAATATCACTAATAAACGATTATCCATTCCTAAACTAACCATGTTTATTAGAACAATTCAATAGGTCTAAGTAGAAAGCTATGGTCAGTAGTCATTCATTCTCACTAAATCATATTTATATTTGATCAGGATATAAAAAGCATTAAGAACAATTGAATTGAATAAAGACTAGAATATCATTCACAATAAATAGAGTTTCACAACATAATATCTCAATTAGGGTTACAACGAATCATCTCAGACCTAACCTCTAATGAATTTAGCTACTCATAATAGTGTTTACAAATAACATAATCATTAGAGGTAATAAAACATACACAAAGTGGTTGGAAGATGAAGAAATCGTCCTCCTGGTCTTCCTTGTAGTTGCAAAATCGCACTTTGCTCTCTAGAATTCGTCACCATTGTTTTTGGAATAGACTTCAGCATAAATAGGCATAGAATATCGCCCAAATCGTGTCACGTTTTAAGTAAATCGTGACACGTTCTCACCTTGTAGAGCAAGAAAACAAATTAGGGTTTCTCCAAATCGTGGCACGTTTTACCAATCGTGCCACGTTTTCAAATGTCGAATCAACCATTCTGAAGCTTCTCAAATCGTGTCACGTTTCATCCAAATCGTGACACGTTTTCATTCTTTGCTTTTTCTTCAGTTTTTCTGCTCTTTTGCTGCATAAGTCTCCTTGTGAACTCCATTTTTGTGCTAAAATACATCTAAAATTACGTAATGACAAGATGTCATCACAACCCCAAACTTAAACCATTCCTTGTCCTCAAGGAATTTACTTGCAAGGTTGACAATCGACAGTAAAATAACAATTACCTATTCAAGCATTAGTGCCCAAAAAGTTCAACACCTTACTAGCTAAAGATGAGCTAGTGTGACTTGTACGCATCCACCAATTCACAATTCCACGCAAATAATTGAAATAGGGTTCTACCAGTCGACATGCAGGTCTACATATTACCATACGCTTGAAAAGTTTCTAAACATCAATCAAAGTCAATATCATTACACACTTTTGAGGTCTTTAGGGTTATAACGGGGCTTAGGTGAAAGGTGGGACATATTTGGATAAGTAGGCTACACAAAATTTGAGTTAGGCATTCCTACGGAAGTTAAAGCACAAATTCAATCCTACAATCATTCACCTTGTGGAATAACAATCAATGCAAATGTACTAGAGAATATTTTTAACATTAGGGACAATCGAGTCTGAAGTTACTCGGATGTTCAAAGTTTGGTCCCTTTTTTATCATTCATTTTCATATATTTTTTTTCATACACCAATTTTTGAGTGTATTTTTGCATTTTGCATGACATATTTTTTTCTTTTTGTTCTCTTATTCTCTAGTACCCCCACCCCAAACTTAATTGGTTACAAATTCCAATAGCAACCCCAAACTTAATTTTAAGCAACATTCTACAATGCCTATCTCAGAAAACAATAAGGGACAAATCCTAAAAGTCTCTAAGTTTGTAATGTAGTTTGTCACCGAACAAAAAGTTCTAATCCTATCGGCTCAAAGTGGCTAAGAAAAGGATAAAATTTAACAATTAAAATCAGGGTAGGCTTCAAAAGGCTCACAGGACCAAGCACTTTTGCCTCAGTGTGTAATTGACAAAGACCAATCAATCATAGAGAAACAATGCAAGTTCTAGAAATGTAGTTGCATGGAAAACTAATCTAAATATAAGTAAATTGAAAAACAAAATATGGCAATGAACCTTATGGCTGAGATTTCTGGGAGTTGTGACTACCTATCTTTACTGCCGTACACTTCGCCTTTGAATCAAGTCACCCCTCCTTTAGAACTTTTGGAATACCACTTGAACAAACATTTGTTACTAAACTGTAAAAAGTCAACTAAACAAACAAATTCATCAATAATAAACAAGTGCAAGAATAATTACATAAACGGGGGGGGGGGGGGGGGGGAGGGGGGGGTAAAACCGAGTTAAACTTAAATGAAAGCAAATAAAATTATTCGAACATAATAGTTAAAGTTACAAAACCAAAGTGCTGAAACAATAACAGAAAAATACAAAAGAATGGGCCATCAGTAGCCCACTCAATCATGCATCTGGTCCTCCGGAATCCAAGTGTTGGGGTCCTCCTCTGCATAGGTATCCTCCCCGAAGTGCTGCCTCGACTGAGCTCCACCAGCAGCAAAGTCAGCTCGGATCTCATGCTCTCTATCCTGAGCTTGACCTCTGGTGACATCAAAGTAATGGTCCATAGCCTCCTCGGACCCATCAAAGCGCTCGAAAGACCCAGTCATCTTCCTCCTGTTGAGGCAGACCGCCTCAGTGAACTCCTGACCAAACCTCAGACGGTTTCAATACTCCTGATCTGACACCTCATTCATCCAGTTGGCATGGCCGAACATATAGTCCAGCATCATCGGATGAATAGGCGCATAGGTAACCTGCTGACTGCTCCCCTCTCCATGAAAAGTCTGACTCTGAGGTGGTGGCTGTGGCTGATGTGGTGGTGGCGGTTGTGGCTGTCCTGCTGCTGCTGCCTCGGCAACCATGATAGCATGCATGCGGTCATGATAATCCTTGACAAAGCCATCCATGTAAGTGTCGGTGATGGGCTTCATCATTGCTGCACTCAAGTCATTAGCAAACAAATCGCACTCCTCCTCCTCACAAAGCCAATTGATAAGGCTCAAGTGAGGGAGTGCCTTCTTAGTACCTGAAGCAAACATATAAATATTGTTGGCAATCAACTCACCAACAATAGAATTCTATCCCAATAGTTTTGTTGGCCTGCTTGAAAATCATACTAACAAAGGACTCCCACCCTCTCTCAGTGATCACTTGATGGAACTCGGGGTTAGAGATGAGTTTGGTGAAATCAAAACCTCTCTCTGGGATCACCCTATAGCCTCAGATGTCCTTAAAACGGTCACGGGCAGCATTATTGTAAAACCGGTGGTTTATGCACGGCGGTGGAGCGGTGTTATGGCTAGGTTTAACGGGTTGTTTACGTTTGGGGGTTATTTTGGCCTTTTTGGATGGTTGGGATGTGGCTTGGGACTTGCCTTTGTTGCGGGTTTCAACCATGGTTAGGGTTAGGGTTTGAAGGAAAATGAATATTAGGGTTAGGTTTGGAGTGGAGATGATGGAGATGTTGGATTTGGGTTGTTTGTGGGTGAAGATGAAGGTTGATGGTGATGGTTTGGTGATTGGAAGATGAAAAGATGAAGATTTGTGCTAGAAAAGGGTTAGAAAATCGTAGGTTAGGATTCTGGCAAAATTTTGGCAGAGTCTGGCTACTTTTGGAAGTGAATGGAATGAAAATCGTGTTGGGTTTATTAATAGGCTGGGGAAATCGTGTCACGTTTGGCCAAAAACGTGTCACGTTTGGCCAAAAATGTGTCACGATTTGGTTTTGTAACGGTTTAATTTTTGAAACTGCCAAAAATCGTGTCACGTTTGGGCAAAACGTGTCGCGATTGCTCATTTTTGAAAAAAATTTTGCCCAAAAATCGTGTCACGTTTTGGCCAACGTGTCACGATTTCTCAATGTCGAAATGCACCAGTTTGAGACTTAGAAAAATTTTTAGGTGCCAAAATTCGTGTCACGATTTCAGTATCGTGACACGTTTTTGAAAATGTCGAATGGGGACCTTTTTAACTTAGAAAAATTTTTGAGAGGAGCTTTAGAGGGAGGCAAATCGTGTCACGTTTTGCCCAAAACGTGTCACGATTTGCACAGTACTGGTCATGAAAATTTTCTTTCCTCTGTCTGTTTCAGCTAAAATCTTTTTTATGTTTTTGAATATTTGAAAGCAATAAAAAAGAAATAAGAAATACTACTTGAAATTTAAATGTGGGTTGCCTCCCACCAAGCGCTTCTTTACCATCACTAGCTTGACTTCTGATGACCCCTAAGGATCATTCAAAATAAGTCCTACCCTTGCTTTCGGTAGGTCGCCACCCAGATATGGCTTAACTCTTTGCCCATTCACCTTGAAACTTTGGTAACCTTCAGGTGTCATCAACTCAACAGCTCCATGAGGTGACACACTTTTTACCAAGAACGGTCCAGACCACTTTGACTTGAGCTTCCCAGGAAACAGCTTCAATCTGGAATTATACAACAAAACTAGTTGCCCACAGTTAATATCCCTAGACACTAAGTTTTTGTCATGATACCTTTTGGTCCTGGCTTTATAAATGAGCGCATTTTCATATGCTCTAAGCCTCATCTCCTCCAGTTCATTAAGTTTCAAGAGTTTTTTCTTACCAGCGGCTTCTTGATCAAAGTTTAAGGCCTTAATGGCCCAGTATGCCTTATGTTCTAGCTCAACTGGAAGATGACATGCCTTTCCATATACTAACTGATAGGGTGAGAGCCCTAGATGAGTCTTAAAGGCAGTCCTAAATGCCCACAGTGCGTCGTCTAATTTTTTAGACCAATCCTTCCTATTTGACGCAACTGTTTTCTCTAAGATTTGTTTCAGCTGACGGTTTGAAACCTCTGCTTGACCACTTGTTTGTGGGTGATAGGGAGTTGCAACTTTTTGCCTTATGTTATACTTTTTGAGCACATTTTCAAGAAAATTATTACAAAAGTGCTTCCCCCCATCACTGATCAAGACTCTAGGTGTTCCAAACCTAGTGAAAATGTTTTTATGCAGGAAGTTAACAACTGTCTTAGCATCATTAGCAACACATGGTATTGCTTCAACCCATTTTGTGACATAATCAACACAGACAAGAATATGAAGAAAAGAGTAAGAGGAAGGGAAAGGTCCCATAAAATCGATGCCCCAACAATCAAATGGTTCAACTTCGATGATTCCTGATAGGGGCATCTCATTCCTCTTAGAGATGCTACCTGTCCTTTGGCATTTGTCACAACGTGCAACAAAGTCGTGGCAATCTTTGAAAAGGGTGGGCCACCAGAATCCACTTTGCAAAATTTTCGCCGCAGTTCTTTCTCCACTATGGTGGCCCCCATAAGCTGAGCTATGACAGTGCCACATGATACTAAGAGCTTCCTCACCTGCAACACAACGTCTCATCAAACCGTCAGTGCCTAATTTAAACAGATAAGGGTCATCCCACACGTAGTGGTTTGCATCTTTAAAGAACTTTTTCCTCTGAGGATAGGTCATATCATCAGGAACTATGTTACCGGCCTTAAAGTTCCCAATGTCAGCAAACCAATGCCTTTCTCCAATAGCAAGCAGTTGTTCATCCAGAAACTCGGCCTCAGTGGCCTTCTCTTTCTTTGTCACCTCATCATTCTCCAGCCTTGAGAGGTGATCAGCTACTACGTTCTCTACTCCCTTTTTGTCACGAATCTCAAGATCAAATTCTTGCAACAAAAGGATCCACCTCGACAGTCGAGGCTTCGAATCCCCTTTGGTCAAGAGATATTTAAGAGCTGCATGATCTGTAAAAACAATGACTTTGGAGCCTATTAGATAAGAATGAAACTTTTCCAATGCAAAAATTACCGCAAGCAACTTTTTTTCAGTTGTCGAATAGTTAATTTGATTCTCATTTAAAACCTTGCTTGCATAGTAAATTGCATGGAAAAACTTGTTCTTGCGTTGGCCTAGGACTGCACCAACAGCATAATCACTTGCATCACACATAAGTTCAAATGGTAAATCCCAATCGGGTGCAATGATTATTGGTGCAGTTACCAACTTGTTTTTAATCAAAGAAAAAGCATTCAAACATTCATCATCAAAATTAAATTCAGTTTCTTTGACCAAGAGGTTACATAGGGGCTTGGAAATTTTTGAAAAATCTTTTATGAAACGCCGATTGAAACCAGCATGCCCCAAGAAACATCTTACTCCCTTAACATTAACAGGTGGAGGGAGTTTCTCTATAACCTCTATTTTGGCTTGGTCCACCTCTATGCCCTTCTCACTTATTTTATGCCCCAAAATTGTACCTTCGGTCACCATAAAGTGACATTTTTCCCAGTTTAAAACAAGGTTAGTTTTGGTGCATCGTTTAAGGACAGCATCTAGGTGAAACAAGCATTGATCAAAAGACTTACCAAACACAGAAAAGTCGTCCATAAATACCTCAATATTCTTCTCTATCATGTCAGAGAAGATGGAGAGCATACACCTTTGAAAGGTCGCCGGCGCATTACACAGCCCAAAGGGCATCCTCCTATAAGCAAATATACCAAATGGACAAGTGAAGGTTGTCTTCTCTTGATCTTCTGGAGCTACCGCAATCTGGTTGTACCCCGAATACCCATCCAAAAAGCAATAAAAGGCTTGGCCAGCCAACCTCTCAATCATTTGGTCCATGAAGGGTAACGGGAAATGATCCTTCCTTGTTGCGGTGTTCAACCTCCGGTAGTCTATACACATTCTCCAACCAGTAACGGTACGGGTGGGTATTAATTCATTTTTTTCATTAGCCACCACCGTCATTCCACCTTTCTTTGGTACCACGTGGACCAGACTTACCCATGAGCTATCAGAGATAGGGTAAATCATATCTGCTTCCAGTAACTTTAGCACCTCTTTCTTCACCACTTCCTTCATTGTTGGGTTGAGCCTTCTTTGAGGTTGAACAAAGGGTTTGTATTCAGCCTCCATGTGTATTTTGTGCATGCAATAAGCTGGACTAATACCCTTCAAATCAGAAATATTCCACCCCAAAGCTCCTTGATTATCCCTCAACACCCTCATCAATTTTTCTTCTTCTAAAGGTGTCAAAGTGTTGCTGATGATTGCTGGCTTAGAGGCATCTTTAGTGAGAAAAACATACTTCAAGTGAGAAGGTAGTTCTTTTAATTCTGGGTTTTTCTCTCCTTCTCTACTCAAAGTAGATGCCACAGTGTAGTCTTTACCAATTAACTTTTCAATTTTTACCGGGCCTAACTCTTGCTTGCTTGCCTCAAGTTGCTTGACACAATCACTCACCTCAAGATCTTCATCAGGCTCACAACTCTCTATAGAATTTACAATTGCTCTTTCAAGAGGTTGTGGTGGTTGAGGTTCACGCGAGTTGTCTTCTACTATTTCTTCAACAACATCAACTCGGTAACACTTAGGGTTTTCCTCTCGGTGCTTCATTGCTTCAAAGATATTGAACACCACTTGCTCATTATGGAACCTCAGCATTAGCTCTCCCATCTCAACATCAATCAAAGCACGACCAGTTGCAAGGAAAGGTCTTCCTAAGATGAGTGGCATATCTTCATCTTCAGCCATGTCTAAGATCACAAAGTCTGCTGGAAATACAAGATCATTCACCTTCACTAACACATCTTCAAGCACACCAAAAGGATAAGAGATTGACCGATCAGCAAAAGTAATGGTCATTCGTGTTGGTTTTGGCTCACCACATCCAAGCTTCTTCATCATTGAAAGGGGCATCAAGTTGATACTCGCCCCTAAATCACATAAAGCTCTTCCGACGTTTACCGGTCCAATAGAACATGGAATAGTAAAAGCACCAGGATCCTTCAGCTTAGGTGGTAACTTCTTTTGAAGAATGGCGCTACAATTCTCGGAAAGAGAAATGTTTTCATCATTTTTAGGCTTTCTTCTTCCCGTTAGCAAATCTTTCATGAATTTGGCATACAAAGGCATTTGATCAAGAGCTTCACTGAAAGGAATATTCACCTGAAGTTGTGAGATAAGTTGCATGAACTTCTTGAATTGTCCTTCCTCCTTCTTTTTCTTCTTCTCTAGATGAGGGTAAGGAAGCTTCACATATGATGGAATAATTTGTGGCTTGTCTCCATCTTTCAAGATTTGACTCTTTGACTTCCTCAAGATTGAGTCTTCATCTATCAATTTCTCACTTTTATCTCCCTCTATTTTTTTCTTCTTTTCATTTTCAACTACTCCTTGATCATTCTCCTTTTCAACTACACCATTTTCACTTTCTTTTTCAACTTCGCCATCTTTTTCCACCTCCACCACTTTCTTTGGAGCTTTTGGAACTAAAGGTGTCAAAACCTTTTTTCTCCTCAATTCAATAGCATTGCAAGACTCATTCTTAGGGTTCTCTTTAGTATTACCTGACAACCCGCCTTTGTTTTGTTCAGCCAATTGTTTAGCTAATTGCCCAAGTTGAGTTTCAAGCATCTTCCTGGAGGCTTCATTGTTCTTTCTCTCGGCCTCTTGACTCTTCTTCATCTCCTCAAAGTTGCCTTGAGTCATCTTCATAAAGTTTATCATAGTTTCCTCAAGAGCTGAAGGCTTTCTTTGTTGTTGTGGAGGAGCAAGCAATTGAGAGTTCAAAGCATTGTTATTTGAGTAGCTCAAGTTGGGATGCTTGTTGATACCTGAATTATAGTACTGATTTTGTCTTTGGTAGCCCCCCATGTAGTTTGCTTCCTCACTAGATCCTTCGGGAACACATTCACCATTTGGATGTTCTTCACCACATAAGTCACACTTGATTGCAGCCACTTGTTGTTGCTTATGAGCCAAAGTGAACCCTTGAAACTCCTTAGTTAGAGCCTCTATTTGCTTGTTCATGGCTGCTTGGTTAGCTAGAATTGTTGTTTGTTCACTCACCCCAAACACTCCTCTTTCTTTCTTCTTTGCTTGGTCCCGATACTCATTGCCAGCCATGTTTTCAATTAGAGCTTGGACTTCATGATCAGTTTTGCTTTTGAGACTACCTCCCGCGGAAGCATCTAAGAACATTCTCATGTTTGGCGTGACCCCCTCAGTGAAGATTTGGAGGTATTATTTCTCGGTGAACTCGTGGTTTGGACATCTTTTAAAAAGCAAATTGAATCGCTCCCAAGCATCATATAGTGACTCATTCTCCCCTTGCTTGAAGTTAGAGATCTCCATCTTCTTTTCCCAATACTTAGACATAGGGAAATATTTCTCGAGGAACTTAAGCTCTAGCTCCTCCCAAGTTTGAACAGTCCCATTGGGTATTGTTAACAACCAATCCTTCGCTCTTCCCGTCAAGGTGAAAGGAAACAGCCTTAGTTTCTTCTGTGCATCGGTCACAGTGGCTGGTTGTACACAAAACTCACATGTTTCAGCAAAGCGGCTTAAGTGTTCATGTGGGCTCATGGCTTCAGTGCCATCGAATTGCTTGTCCCTCAAACCGTTGAGGACAGTTGTCTTGATGTCGAAAGCAACGGGGTTAGCAGGTTGAAAAGTATGGGTCAGTTGACCGCGATGAGTTGCTAACCCGTAGTCTCCTAGCTTAGGTCTCGGTGGTACAGGTTCTCCCATGATAGTAGATTTAGGAGAAGCAGATGTTTCAGATTCAGTTGAGAGTGGCTCCGGTATTTGTTCTTGAACACCCGGTGGAACGGATTGAGCTAACCTTTGCGACCGGATAGCTTTCCGAAGTGCTCTAGCAGTTCTTTCAATTTCCGGATCGTACTCTAAGTCGTCAGAGCTCTGTTTACCTCGCATAAACAGCAAAATACCTTAGTAGCGCTGCACGATAAAGAGTAATCAAATGAATACTGAAACAGAAAAATAAAAATTAAAAACAGAAAATTAAATTGCAGAAATCCTAAATTATAACGTAATTGCCTTGTTGAAATAAATCAACAGTCCCCGGCAACGGCGCCAAAAACTTGATAGACGTTTGGAAAGTGCACCAAATACTATCGAGTAGTAAAAATATCGATCCCACGAGGACTGTTTTTAATCTCAATAATTCAACTACGTTGTATTTTAGGATGGATAAAGGTTATTTTGATTTGCCAATAGGCAGTAGATTGGTTTGATTGCATAAAAGTAATTGCTGAAAATAAAATTGGATTTTAAGAATAAGAGAGAGATGAGTTTAGGTCTTTCGAATCATCGATGTTCCCCTAATTGTTATGTTGCACCTATTCGTATGAATGATCTTCTAATCCCACGATAGTTAACAAAATAGTCCTAATCAATCCATTGAGTTAGGACCCTCTTCTTAAACTACAGCCCCTAGTCCCTTAGGTGGTCTAATAATCTTTGAAGGTTTAAAGCACGTTAACCTAATATCACTAATAAACGATTATCCATTCCTAGACTAACCATGTTTATTAGAACAATTCAATAGGTCTAAGTAGAAAGCTATGGTCAGTAGTCAATCATTCTCACTAAATCATATTTATATTTGATCAGGATATAAAAAGCATTAAGAACAATTGAATTGAATAAAGACTAGAATATCATTCACAATAAATAGAGTTTCACAACATAATATCTCAATTAGGGTTACAACGAATCATCTCAGACCTAACCTCTAATGAATTTAGCTACTCATAATAGTGTTTACAAATAACATAATCATTAGAGGTAATAAAACATACACAAAGTGGTTGGAAGATGAAGAAATCGTCCTCCTGGTCTTCCTTGTAGTTGCAAAATCGCACTTTGCTCTCTAGAATTCGTCACCATTGTTTTTCGAATAAACTTCAGCATAAATAGGCACAGAATATCGCCCAAATCGTGTCACGTTTTAAGTAAATCGTGACACATTTTCACCTTGTAGAGCAAGAAAACAAATTAGGGTTTCTCCAAATCGTGGCACGTTTTACCAATCGTGCCACATTTTCAAATGTCGAATCAACCATTCTGAAGCTTCTCAAATCGTGTCACATTTCATCCAAATCGTGACACGTTTTCATTCTTTGCTTTTTCTTCAGTTTTTCTGTTCTTTTGCTGCATAAGTCTCCTTGTGAACTCCTTTTTTGTGCTAAAATACATCTAAAATTACGTAATGACAAGATGTCATCAACAAACTGCAAGTTTCTTATATGTGTTCAATCATGCACCTCAACCAAACACATTTTTGACTTTTTTTTATGAGCATCACACAAATAACCTGCATATCTAATATAACAAAGTAACAAATAATACATCATAACATGAATAATTAGCAAGGTACATTAAGCTTCATGATTCACAGAAGCTCTATTTTTTAAACACTAAACTTGTAATCTCAAATAAATATATATCATAGCTACATATTTCAAAAACTCTTCCGGAGTTCTCAAATATATTTTTAAAAGAACAAACACTATCATTTTTATACCACTCTTTTATAAAATATTCACTAAGACTATTATACAACATGTTTCAATATTTTTATTTGATTAAGTTATTTATTCAAGAATCTGAATTGTATGCCTCCATAAAATTAAATCCTTCAGGAAGTTTTATATAAAAATATCAAACAAGTCGTATATTGTAGCAAATACTTAATATATAAATTTAGCCTTTCATGTGGTAGTAGACTTAATCAAGTATGATAATGTGCTTGAATTCACTTTAGGTGAATACATATCTTCAAATTTAATAGTAGATTTTCACCAATACTTTTTTTTTTTTTTTGTGGTGGCCAAGGTTTGAACCCCGAATTTAATAGGGGCAGCTGTTATACCCTAATTTTGGACCTAAAAATACTAACTCAATTCTTCTTTTCTTGCATTACAAGCCATTTGAACTGTCTCTGATCAATTACATCTTTCTCTGCATTTTATTTCAATGTTATTTGCAAAATTCATGAAAAAGGGCATTTTAGTCATTTCCTATGTTGAAATTTCTTTCAGTCTTTTAAAAATTTGTTTGAGTCCTTTCAAATAGTTTGAATAGGTCTTCATTTCAATTCTATGTCAAAATCCATTTCAAAAATTGCGTTTGAAGTCATTTTGAGTCAGTTTTGCCCCTAGGGGCATTTTAGTCTTTTCATGTGTCAAAACTCTGTTTAAACTCTTAAATTTGCCTCTGAGTCTTTTAAGTTGCTTGTATAAATTCTTGCTTTAAATCCCTGTTAAAAATCCATTTTAAAAAATTGCATCTGAGTCATTTTTAGTCGTTTTAGCCCCAGGGGCATATTAATCTTGATAAAATTGTGTGAGAAATATTTTGTGTTTTGGTAATTCAATGTGGTTTAATTCTTGTGCAAATTTTGTTAAAACTTCTAAGTTTTTTGTGAACCTTTTCTTGATTAATTTTGGTACTTGAGGCTCAACTTTTGGAATGTATGTGCTTGTTAAAATTCCTTTCAAAATGTATGTGTTGTTTCTTGCACGCGATTTCCATTTTTTCCTCTCTTGTTTTTTTAGTGTTCTAACGGACTTTAGGTATATATGAAACTTTATGTGTTTAATGCTTCTTGATCTTTTGTGTGTTAATTTTCACTCTTCAAAAATACTTCAAATACGCGCTTGATACAATTTTATTGTCCTATATTTCTATGTGAATTTGCCTCTTGTATTTTCAATGTTTCTATGCTTACTACCGTTTCAAAATGCCTAAAAAGTCTATGTGATTTTTACATATTTCTAGCTATTTTTGCTGGCATCTTTACCATTTCTTTTATGCCACATTCCCATCATTTCATGCATTTTTGTTCACTAACCCCTTTATTTCCATCTTGTGTTTTTAGCTTTATTTCCCTTGCCATTTAAAATTCATGCCAATACTTAGAATGTAAAGACCTAGGAATTTTGTAATTTTCTTTATGCTTTTAAATTCTTGCAAGACCATAGCATGTATCTAGGCCAATGATGTAATAAGGACAATGGACTCTAATGATGTACACCGACACAAACACCGACACATGCACACACATCACCTTAGGTATATGGCTAGAATATGCATGTTTAGATGTATGTTTAGGATTGTATGTTTAGATGAATGCTTAGGATTTACACTTAGAAAAATCATTTTCCAAAAACTATGAACAACTTCGCTCAAACATGTTTTCTTAATAAACCTTGGGATCAAAATCCCATTGAATTTTCCTTTTCATTTTCTTAAATAAAAACCTTAAAGAACTTTAATCATACTTAGACTTTCTTTTGCAAATGACTAATTCAACCTCACATTTTTACAATCTCATGCCCTTGAGGCCTCTCTCTCTCATTCTTCAAATTCCAATTTTCAAACTTAAAATCAACCAACAAAAACAAAAACATTTTTTGGAAGAGAATTATGGTGGATTTGATCCCTTAAACGGGTACGTAGGCAAGGAACAAAATTCCTTCAATTCAAATAAAATAAAAATTCAAACACTTTCTTCTCCCTCCAATTCTTGACTTAGTAAACTTTTAGGTGTAAATATCACTTTCAAATAGCATTTAAAAATAAAGCGCGCGCGTAGAAGTTAAAGACGGTTCCTATAAGATACTATAGTCGTTATGGGTGCCTAACACCTTCCCGTAGCGAAAACAACTCCCGGACCTCGATTCTCAAGGGTTTTGCTTACTTTTTCCCTTCCCAAGAAAAAATGAGATATCACCGGTTAGAAAGGTTCAAATGTAATCAATGTTTGACACCCGAAAACCAAGATAAAACAGCTGGCGACTTCACTGGGGAAAACCGAGAGTTACGCCTAGTCTTTATTTCTACGCTTGCGCTCTTTTTTACTTATTTCTTTTACTTGCTTTCCTATGTGAATAAATGTTTAATTTCTTGCAAACGTGTGTGGGGTGAGAATATCAAAAGTCCTGCACCCGGGCTGAGTGAACTTAGGATTTAGGAGGGATATAATCGACAATTCATTCCGGGGGTTGCCTCGTGTTTTGGATTATGCGATCAATCCCACATAGCTAAGGCATTTTGGGGGTGATGTTGTCTGCGCGTGTTGTCGCGTTTAGGCACTTTACTTCCAATTGTTCTATGACGCTATGAACCGTAGATAACCAAACTCATCCATGGCCATTTTCTAGGACGTAGTGCGGAGGCTAAACCGAGTGTTGTCTCGAGTTTTAGTTGTCACGCGATACTACACTCAAGTTAGACCTTCCGCGGATAATCATGGAGCGAGTGTTGTCTCGTGACACCGTGATATACGTCGGAGAGGTTGCAGCTTGGGAACCTTTTTAGAACCCGGTTACTATTTCCTAAAGCCCTAGTTTCACCGGACACCGTGTCCGCCCATGACTCCTCGACTTTGAACTTTAACCCACCATGTTTTCTCCGAACT
Organism: Medicago sativa; assembly: GCF_051527215.1. Classification (NCBI taxonomy): domain Eukaryota; kingdom Viridiplantae; phylum Streptophyta; class Magnoliopsida; order Fabales; family Fabaceae; genus Medicago; species Medicago sativa. The sequence continues at coordinate 25,812,535 of NC_140752.1, read as the reverse complement.
TGAACATAATCATGCATACATGCATACATGCATAAACTTTTTCCATGCATTTATCGGAGGACTTAGACAAGTCATCTTTTGAACATTACGGATGTGAACACCAAGTGATACCATCTCAACTAAACTTTTAGTTTTGCTCAAGATTTTCAAATAAAACCGTGTTTCTCCGTGATGTTCACAACCACTTTGACAAAGTCCTCTGACAAAAAAGAGTCTTTTCGCATTTGCATATCATGCATCATATGCATCATTGATCGGTCACAAATGGCTTCCCGTGCTCATTGTCTCCTGGTTCTTCTGCCGCAGTCTGAAAGGTGGCTCGTGCTCGCAAGATTCACCAACCAGATAGAGTTCATCAGACAAGATTGTACAAGAGAAGAAACATGGCTAACCTTGAGGAAGAGAATGCCAGCCCCTCGGGCCATCCCATTGAAGAGTCTAATCTGGACGAGATTCTAAGGCTTATTAAAAAGAGTGACTATAAAATTGTTGACCAACTGCTGCAAACTCCGTCAAAAATATCCATCCTGTCTTTGCTCCTGAGCTCAGAAGCGCACAGGAAAGTGTTAATGAAGGTGCTAGAACAGGCCTATGTTGATCATGAAGTCTATGTGGATCAGTTTGATGGAATAGTGGGTAACATTACTGCTTGCAATAACTTGGGGTTTGGTGGCGATGAACTCCCCGAAGCAGGGAAACACCACAACCTGGCTCTGCATATCTCAGTGCACTGCAAGTCTGACATGATATCCAATGTGTTGGTGGACACTGGATCATCCTTGAATGTAATGCCTGAATCTACACTAAGGCAGTTGAGTCATCATGGAATCTCCTTAAGGGGAAGTAGCTATTTGGTTAAGGCTTTCGACGGATCTCGCAAAGATGTTCTTGGGGAAGTAGACTTGTCAATCACCATTGGTCCTGAGACATTTCAAATTAATTTTCAAGTCATGGACATCAACGCTTCTTACAGTTGTCTCCTCGAAAGACCGTGGATTCATGACGCTGGAGCAGTAACTTCTACTCTGCATCAAAAGCTCAAGTTTATGAGGAACGGTAAGATTGTCACTGTACATGGTGAAGAAGCGTATCTGGTTAGCCAAGTGTCATCTTTCTCTTGTGTTGAAGCAGGATCCGCTGAAGGGACGTCATTTCAAGGCTTGACTGTTGAAGGTGTAGAACCCCGAAGAGCTAGTGCTAGCATGGCTTCATTGAAAGACGCCCAGAAGGCTGTTCAAGAAGGGCAAGCTGCTGGCTGGGGCAAAGTGATTCAGATTTTGGAAAACAAACGTAAAGAGGGCCTTGGATTCTCCCCAACTTCCGGCGTTTCAACAGGAGCTTTCTACAGTGCCGGGTTTATCAATGCTATTGCTGAAGATACTGCTGGAAGTAGCCATGTGCCTACATTTGTTGTACCAGGAGGCACTGTGAGATATTGGGAGGCCATTGATGTTCCTTTAGTCATGCATGCTTCCATGTAATGTGTCTTGTTGCTCATGTTTTTCTTTGTTTTCAAAATAACAATCCTTTTGCTCTGCCCAAGGCGAAAGTGATATCATTGTAAGGGCATGTTTGTTTCGGCATTGCCGTTATCAATAAAAGTTGTCGTCTTTCTCACGACTCTTTGTTTTTTACTTTTTAGTGCCTTTTTCTTGGAAATAATGGTAATGCCAGAAAAAACCAAAACATTTGTTATTTTCTTATTAATTTTAAAAATCTGCATGGAAAAAACATTTTTCTAAAATCATCCCAATCATATTATGCAGATTGAACCATAATAAACCCGTTGAACACAGTGACCCTATAGTTCCTCCAAATTTTGAATTCCCTGTATATGAAGCTGAAGATGAGGATGATGATGAAGAGATACCGTATGAGATCACTCGACTGCTTGAGCAAGAAAGAAGAGTCATTCAGCCTCACCAGGAAGAAATTGAACTCATCAACCTGGGTACTGAAGAAAACAAGCGAGAGATCAAGATTGGTGCTGCATTTGAGCCAGAAGTGAAAAGGAAGATTATTCAGCTTCTCCATGATTATCCAGATGTCTTGGCATGGTCCTATGAGGATATGCCGGGTCTAGATCCCAAGATTGTGGAACATCGGATACCGACAAGACCTGAATGTCCTCCTGTCAAACAGAAATTGAGAAGGTCCCGTCCAGACATGGCTCTTAAAATCAAGGCTGAAGTGCAAAAGCAAATTGACGCAGGTTTCCTCATTACAGCTGAATATCCTGAGTGGATTGCCAACATTGTACCAGTGCCAAAGAAAGATGGGAAAGTTCGAATGTGTGTTGATTACAGAGATCTGAACAAAGCCAATCCAAAAGATAACTTCCCATTGCCTCATATTGATGTGCTTGTTGACAGTACCGCTCAATCCAAAGTGTTCTCTTTCATGGATGGTTTCTCTGGTTATAATCAGATACGAATGTCACCTGAAGATAGAGAAAAGACGTCCTTCATCACTCCGTGGGGAACGTTCTGTTATAAAGTGATGCTGTTTGGCTTGATAAATGCTGGTGCAACCTATCAAAGGGGTATGACCACTCTGTTTCATGATATGATTCACAAAGAGATTGAAGTATATGTTGATGACATGATTGTGAAATCAAGTGACGAGGAGCAGCATGTTGTGTATTTGAAAAAGATATTTGAAAGATTAAGAAAGTACAAGCTGCGGTTGAATCCTAACAAGTGTACATTCGGTGTAAGATCTGGAAAGTTGCTAGGCTTCATTGTCAGTCAAAGAGGCATTGAAGTTGATCCTGACAAAGTCCGAGCCATCAGAGAAATGTCGGCCCCTCAAACTGAAAAGCAAGTCAGAGGTTTCCTCGGACGTCTGAATTACATTTCAAGGTTCATATCTCACATGACTACTACCTGTGGACCAATTTTCAAGTTGCTCAGAAAGAATCAACCTGTTGTATGGAATGATGAATGCCAGGAAGCTTTTGATAGCATTAAAGAATACCTGCTGGAGCCACCTATCCTTGTCCCACCAGTGGAAGGAAGACCTTTGATTATGTACCTGTCAGTGCTAGATGATTTAGTGGGTTGTGTTCTCGGTCAACAAGACGAGACTGGTAAGAAAGAGCATGCTATCTACTATCTGAGCAAGAAGTTCACCGACTGTGAGACTCGGTATACAATGCTTGAAAAGACTTGTTGTGCTTTAGCATGGGCTGCCAAACGCCTGCGTCATTATATGGTGAATCATACAACTTGGCTGATATCCCGAATGGATCCAATCAAGTACATCTTTGAGAAGCCTGCTGTTACTGGAAAGATTGTACGTTGGCAAATGTTGTTGTCTGAATATGATATTGTGTACAAAGCTCAGAAAGCAATCAAAGGAAGTATCCTTGCTGGGCATCTTGCTTGTCAACCTCTTGATGATTACCAGCCAATTAAGTTTGATTTCCCTGATGAAGAGATTATGTATCTTAAAGCAAAAGACTGCGAAGAACCACTAATCAATGAAGGGCCAGATCCCAATAGCAAGTGGAGATTGGTGTTTGATGGTGCTGTTAATGCTTATGGTAAAGGAATTGGGGCCATTATTGTAACTCCGCAGGGGCACCACATTCCTTTCACTGCTCGAATAACTTTTGAATGCACGAACAACGTAGCTGAATATGAAGCATGCATCTTGGGCATTGAAGAAGCCCTCGATCTGAGAATTAAGCACCTTGACATCTATGGAGATTCTGCACTTGTTATAAATCAGATAAAGGGTGAATGGGAGACTCATCATGAGAAGCTGATCCCTTACCGTGACTATGCAAGACGTCTGTTGACATACTTTACCAAGGTTGAGCTGCACCACATTCCCCGGGATGAAAATCAGATGGCTGATGCTCTTGCTACTCTGTCTTCCATGTTTCGTGTCAATCACTGGAATGATGTGCCTGTGATCAAGGTGCAGCGTCTTGATAGACCCGCTCATGTGTTCACTATTGAAAATATGCCAGATCAAGCTGACAGAAGTGTGAATGACAAAAAGCCTTGGTATTACAACATTAAACAATTCTTGCAGAATCATGAATATCCACCCGGTGCTTCCAACAGGGATAAAAAGACTTTGAGACGATGGGCTAGTAAATTCCTTCTGGACGGAGAAATCCTATACAAGAGGAACTATGACATGGTCTTGTTGAGATGTGTTGACAAACAAGAAGCTGAGAAATTGATGCATGATGTACATGATGGTACTTTTGGGACCCATGCTTCGGGCCACACCATGTCAAGAAAACTGTTAAGAGTCGGCTATTACTGGATAACTATGGAACGTGATTGCCACAAACATGCTAAAAGATGCCACAAATGTCAAATTTATGCTGACAAGATCCATGTGCCTCCACATGCTCTCAATGTTATCTCTTCCCCATGGCCTTTCTCTATGTGGGGCATTGACATGATCGAAAGAATTGAACCAAAGGCTTCCAACGGACATCGTTTCATCCTAGTGGCAATTGACTACTTCACCAAGTGGGTTGAGGCTGCCTCCTATGCAAATGTCACCAAGCAAGTGGTAGTGAATTTTATCAAGAATAACATTATCTGTCGATATGGTGTTCCCAACAAAATTATCACTGACAATGGCTCCAATCTGAACAATAGCATGATGCAAGCTTTATGTGAAGAATTCAAGATTGAACATCACAACTCTTCTCCTTATAGACCTCAGATGAATGGTGCAGTTGAGGCCGCTAACAAGAACATCAAGAAGATTGTTCAGAAGATGGTCACTACTTACAAAGACTGGCATGAAATGCTACCTTTTGCCTTGCATGGTTACCGTACTACAGTGCGCAGTTCAACCGGGGCAACTCCTTTCTCTTTGGTATATGGCATGGAAGCAGTTCTCCCTCTGGAAGTGGAGATTCCATCTCTTCGAGTGATCATGGAAGCAAAATTAACTGAGGCTGAATGGTGTCAAGGTCGGTATGACCAATTGAATTTGATTGAAGAGAAACGTATGGATGCTATGGCTCATGGACAGTTGTATCAAGTGCGAATGAAGAATGCTTTTGACAAGAAAGTCCGACCTCGTGAATTCAAGGAAGGCGAACTTGTATTGAAAAGAAGGATAAGTCAGCAACCCGACCCAAGGGGCAAGTGGACACCTAACTATGAAGGTCCTTATGTTGTCAAGAAAGCTTTCTCTGGTGGTGCTTTGATTCTTACACACATGGATGGTGTTGAACTCCCAAACCCTGTTAATGTCGATATAGTCAAGAAATACTTTGTCTAAAAAGAAAAGAACAGCGTGGTAGGTCGAAAACCCGAAAGGGCGGCCTAGGCAAAAATGCGCTTCCCGGTGGATCGAAAACCCGAAAGGGCGATCCAGGCAAAAGTTAGGGACAAAAAAAAAATGAATATGAATATGAAAGAGCTCGCTGAGGTTGTACGCAACTCAGGCAAGAATGAGCGCCTCGATGAACCGAAAACCCGAAAGGGCGGTTCATGCAAAAATGAGGTTGACAATAAAAGACAAGTAACTATATCCGGCAAATCACCATCACCCCTTGGGGCATCTGCAACTGTCAATGATCGTCTTCATCAGAGGCTTCTGTACTTGTGAATTCAAAATTTCTATGAAATGTAGCGGTCATTGTGTTCAATGTATCACCAACCAATAAAATTACCATTTTCCAAGCTTTGTAAATCCGTGGAGTTATGCCTTCGGCTAATTTTCACTCTTCTACATCAATTTGAGCCTGTGCTTTTGTTTGAAACTCTACTTTTCTTTCTACTTTCAATGTTATATACAAAATACTTTCTTTCTATTTGATGATGTCAATGTCTGAAACAAACATTTTTGAAAATTGAAACATCTTTTCCTGTCTATTTTGAAAACAAACCTGAGCAATAGGGTACATTTCAGTGAAACATGCATGAATGAATGAATGTTAATGTCTATTTCAATACATGTTACAAGCAGGTTACTCCCCAGGATGATCCGTGGTCAATGGCAAGAATGAAAAAACAAAATGAAAATGAAAAGAAAAATGAAAAATGGAAATGAAAAGCTCGCTAAGTTGAAAACCCGAAAGGGCGGCTTAGGCAAAAAATGAGCACCCCGCTGATTGACAACCTATGAAGGCAATTCAGGCAAAAATGGGGCAATGAAAAGAACTTTATTCCCCGGCGAATCGAAAACCCGAAAGGGAGGTTCAGGCAAAAATGGGATTGAAAAATGAAAGATGAAAGAATGAAAAATATTGAAAAGCATTGACCACAGATGCGAACATCCAACGTTTTCCCAGCACTGACACGCCTAGCAACGGCAACCTGTATCCAAGAACCTTCCAAGGGTCCCTCCTTTACAAGACTTATTGCCCTCAGCCATGGTTTCGATACGTCTCTCAACGACGGTCTCTCCAAAGAGGTTTTCCCCTGTGAATATGTTCCAGCACGAGCCACTACGGGCCCAATCTTCCAATGTTTTGTCTGCCTTTGTGAAACTTCTCTGTCAAACTACAAACCAATCATGCATTTCAAGCATTCATACATGCATAATCATGCATTTTATGTGCTTATACATTCGATAATCTTGTTATACCATACATACATATTGCATATCCAAATCTCAACTATCAAGTTCAATTCAATTCCCAATTTCAATCCAATTTCAATTTCAATTCCATCCAAATTTCAACTGTCAAACTCAATTTCAATCTCAATTTCAATTCCAACTGTCAAATTCAAATTCAACTGTCAAATTCGATGCAATCTCAACTTTCCAATCTCAATTTCAAATCATTTCAACTGTCAAATTCGATGCAATCTCAACTCTCAAATTCCAATTTCAATTCAATCCAATCCTAATTCGAGGCAACCTCAATTTCAAGTCAATTCAATCTCAATTCGAAGCAATCTCAATTTCAATTTCAACTTGATCTCCAATTTCAATCCAATCTCAATGTCAATGTCAATTTCAATTTTCAATTCAATTTCAATCCAATCTCAATGTGAATGTCAATTTTAATTTTCAATTCAATTCCAATCCAATCTCAATGTCAATTTCAACTCTCCAATCCAATGTCTATGTCTATGTCTCTGCTCAATCTCAATTCTCAATCTCTTTTTCAATCTTAAACTTTCAATTCAATTCAAATCAATGTCAATTCACTCTCAATTTGCTCTTGGGCCAACAAAAATGGTCATGTCTATCTTCAAATCAAGTCAATGACAATTTACCCTCAATAGGTATCTTGTCAAATCAGACTCCCAACATGTCTTGTTATCGGTCAAGTGACTAGTTCGATCCAAAGAACAACTTGTACCCACTTATATACCTATACTTCCGGACAAACGACAAGTTCGATCCGAAGAACAGTTTGTACCCAGCTTATGCTTTGTTATCGGTCAAACGACAAGTTCGATCTAGAGAACAGTTTGCACCTACCCACCTGATGTGGTGATGATCCAACGACAAGTTCGATCCAAAGAACAGTTTGTATCTACCCTTCTGTCTATATCTCCAGCCAAACAGCCGGTTCGATCCAAAGAACAGTTTGTGTCTGTCTATTTGTTTGTATTTTCAATCAAGTGTCAAGTTCGATCCAAAGAACAGCTTGTATCTGCCTATATGTCTATGTTTTCGGTCAAGTGCCAAGTTCGATCCTAAGAACAGCTTGCACCTATCTCTTATTTGTATTCCTTGGTCAAGTGGCTAGTTCGACCTAAAGAACAACGTGTACCCTATGTTCTATCCCCTGGTTTGTCTACCTTGTCAATGTCCACCTGAATCCTCAGTGACATGACATGTTCCATAGACTCCAGTTGTTTGTCTTGCATTCATAATCAAAGTTTTGCATGGCATTCATATCTTTGAAAATCTGAAAGCGTATTTTTATGTCCAAAAGCAGTGCAAATGTTAATATTTAAGTATCTTCGTCCCGTCAACTCAAAGACTTCGTCTCTTGACTCTCCGGACAAAGAAACTTAAATAGGGGCAGCTGTTATACCCTAATTTTGGACCTAAAAATACTAACTCAATTCTTCTTTTCTTGCATTACAAGCCATTTGAACTGTCTCTGATCAATTACATCTTTCTCTGCATTTTATTTCAATGTTATTTGCAAAATTCATGAAAAAGGGCATTTTAGTCATTTCCTATGTTGAAATTTCTTTCAGTCTTTTAAAAATTTGTTTGAGTCCTTTCAAATAGTTTGAATAGGTCTTCATTTCAATTCTATGTCAAAATCCATTTCAAAAATTGCGTTTGAAGTCATTTTGAGTCAGTTTTGCCCCTAGGGGCATTTTAGTCTTTTCATGTGTCAAAACTCTGTTTAAACTCTTAAATTTGCCTCTGAGTCTTTTAAGTTGCTTGTATAAATTCTTGCTTTAAATCCCTGTTAAAAATCCATTTTAAAAAATTGCATCTGAGTCATTTTTAGTCGTTTTAGCCCCAGGGGCATATTAATCTTGATAAAATTGTGTGAGAAATATTTTGTGTTTTGGTAATTCAATGTGGTTTAATTCTTGTGCAAATTTTGTTAAAACTTCTAAGTTTTTTGTGAACCTTTTCTTGATTAATTTTGGTACTTGAGGCTCAACTTTTGGAATGTATGTGCTTGTTAAAATTCCTTTCAAAATGTATGTGTTGTTTCTTGCACGCGATTTCCATTTTTTCCTCTCTTGTTTTTTTAGTGTTCTAACGGACTTTAGGTATATATGAAACTTTATGTGTTTAATGCTTCTTGATCTTTTGTGTGTTAATTTTCACTCTTCAAAAATACTTCAAATACGCGCTTGATACAATTTTATTGTCCTATATTTCTATGTGAATTTGCCTCTTGTATTTTCAATGTTTCTATGCTTACTACCGTTTCAAAATGCCTAAAAAGTCTATGTGATTTTTACATATTTCTAGCTATTTTTGCTGGCATCTTTACCATTTCTTTTATGCCACATTCCCATCATTTCATGCATTTTTGTTCACTAACCCCTTTATTTCCATCTTGTGTTTTTAGCTTTATTTCCCTTGCCATTTAAAATTCATGCCAATACTTAGAATGTAAAGACCTAGGAATTTTGTAATTTTCTTTATGCTTTTAAATTCTTGCAAGACCATAGCATGTATCTAGGCCAATGATGTAATAAGGACAATGGACTCTAATGATGTACACCGACACAAACACCGACACATGCACACACATCACCTTAGGTATATGGCTAGAATATGCATGTTTAGATGTATGTTTAGGATTGTATGTTTAGATGAATGCTTAGGATTTACACTTAGAAAAATCATTTTCCAAAAAATATGAACAACTTCGCTCAAACATGTTTTCTTAATAAACCTTGGGATCAAAATCCCATTGAATTTTCCTTTTCATTTTCTTAAATAAAAACCTTAAAGAACTTTAATCATACTTAGACTTTCTTTTGCAAATGACTAATTCAACCTCACATTTTTACAATCTCATGCCCTTGAGGCCTCTCTCTCTCATTCTTCAAATTCCAATTTTCAAACTTAAAATCAACCAACAAAAACAAAAACATTTTTTGGAAGAGAATTACGGTGGATTTGATCCCTTAAACGGGTACGTAGGCAAGGAACAAAATTCCTTCAATTCAAATAAAATAAAAATTCAAACACTTTCTTCTCCCTCCAATTCTTGACTTAGTAAACTTTTAGGTGTAAATATCACTTTCAAATAGCATTTAAAAATAAAGCGCGCGCGTAGAAGTTAAAGACGGTTCCTATAGGATACTATAGTCGTTATGGGTGCCTAACACCTTCCCGTAGCGAAAACAACTCCCGGACCTCGATTCTCAAGGGTTTTGCTTACTTTTTCCCTTCCCAAGAAAAAATGAGATATCACCGGTTAGAAAGGTTCAAATGTAATCAATGTTTGACACCCGAAAACCAAGATAAAACACTTATTATGATCTTGATGATGCTAGCTACTACACATTGGAGAACGATCTTGAACATTTGCTGAAACTGCTGGAAATAAGGTAACAATCAATCATACTTTTAAACTATCAGTCGATATTTTAATTAATTTCTTAAGAATATTACAAGGGTTTATAAATCAACTTGAGTTTTATGCTTTTGTATTATTTTTTAGAGAAACCAACTTGAATGGATACGGATCGAATCAATCAAACATAGTCTATCTGTAAGAAATTTTCTGTTCCAGACATGTTAATTTTACTTTTCAAAGTAAAGCTTAAAACCTGAAGCCTGCTTCCAAGTCAAAATCCTCAACAATGTCCTCTAATTTCAAGCATTAAAAAAAGGGGAAATAACATTGGATTGATACAGAAACCTCAATATTTGAGAAAGCTATACTACACTGATTAAATAAAAGAGTTTGATATCCACTATGAAACACTAACAGGAGAGCCTTACCATTTTGTAAATGATATGAAAGGATTATTTAATAAAAGTTGCAACTATGCAAGGCCCTATACCTTATTAGTTACAGGATCCTATCTTTTAACTACGCTTATATTTTGCCAAACTCCAACAATTTTGTAAATGTTATTGACTCTGCAGCTTTTGTTTGCTGCAGGACATGAATTGCATTAACTATTACTCCTAATTCTCTAGACAGAATCTTTAATATTGGATGGACTCCCTGTTTCAAATTTCTTTGATGAAAAATGTGTCATCGAGTATCATTTTTCTAATGAACAGACTTGGAATGAAGAAAATCTTACTACACAAAAAAAAAAAAAAATTCTTTGATCAAAAGTGTGTCATCTAGTATCATTTATCAACCATTTTATTTTTCAATACACAATACAACACACACACACAAACATATATATGCCTAACTTTGATCTATTGAAATTTATTTAGATGGCGAGTTTTCTGACTGATTTGGCGAAGCCTTATGTGGATAAATTGATAAATGGGGCGATCACAGAGTCAAGTTATATATGTTGCTTCACGTGCATTGCTAAGGATTTTGAAGAAGAAAGAGCTAGGTTGGAAATAGAAAGGTCAACTGTCAAGCAACATGTTGATGTGGCAACCAGAGGAGGAGAAGATATTCAAGGTAATGCTCTTGTTTGGGAAGAAATAGCTGATAAACTCATTCAAGAAGACACCAAAACAAAACAAAGATGTCTTTTTGGATTTTGTCCCCATATCATATGGCGATATAGAAGGGGAAAGGAACTGACAAATAAGAAGGAGCAAATTAAAAGATTGATTGAAACTGGAAAGGAACTTTCAATTGGACTCCCTTCTCGTCTTCCAGATGTTGAACGTTATTCATCCCAGCACTATATTCCTTTTAAAAGCAGGGAATCCAAATACAAAGAGCTTTTGAATGCATTGAAAGACGACAACAATTATGTAATCGGGTTGAAAGGGATGGCAGGCACAGGAAAAACTACATTGGCCAAAGAAATTGGTAAGGAACTTAAGCAATCCAAAAAATTTACTTACGTCATTGATATGACAGTGTCATTATCTTTTGATTTCAGAAAGATTCAAGATGATATTGCTGGACCGTTGGGATCGAAATTCGATGACTGTAGTGAATCAGACCGACCCAAGAAACTATGGAGTAGATTAACCAATGGTGAGAAGATTCTTCTAATACTGGATGATGTGTGGGGAGATATCAATTTTGTTGAAATAGGGATTCCACAAAGTGGCAATCACAAAGGCTGTAGAATTCTTATAACCACACGCAATATGTTGGTGTGCAACAAATTAGAATGCAGTAAGACAGTTCAACTAGAGCTCTTATCAGAAGAAGATGCGTGGACGATGTTCAAAAGTCATGCTTGTTTAAGCGAAATTTCAACTAAAAATTTGCTCGACAAGGGCCACAAAATTGCAAATGAATGCAAAAGGTTACCAGTTGCAATTGCTGCTATCGCCAGTAGTTTGAAGGGCATACAACGTCCGGAAGAGTGGGAAGGGGCTTTAAAATCCTTGCAGAAACATATGCCAATGCACGATGTTGATGATGATATAGTTAAAATTTATGAATGCTTGCGGTTTAGCTATGATAATATGAAGAATGAGAAAGCCAAGAGACTATTCTTTTGTGTTCTGTTTTTCGAGAAGATGAAGAAATTCCTATTGAAAGGCTAATCAGACTTGGCATAGGAGCAGGCCTTTTTGGAGAAAATTATGGTAGCTACGAAGATGCTCGAAGTCAAGTTGTTATATCCAAAAATAAACTTTTAGATTCTTGTTTATTGTTGGAGGCCAAAAGAAGTAGAGTGAAAATGCATGACTTGGTTCGTGATGCAGCCCAATGGATAGCGAACAAAGAGATTCAAACAGTGAAGTTGTATGATAAAAATCAAAAGGTAATGGTTGAAAGGGAGACAAATATTAAATATCTGTTATGTGAAGCCAAGCTTAAGGATGTGTTTTCCTTTAAGCTTGATGGCTCCAAGCTTGAGATTCTAATTGTCATTGTCCATAAGGATGAAGACTGTCATGATGTGAAAATCGAAGACCCGAATTCATTTTTTGAAAATAGTACGAGCCTTCGAGTTTTTCATCTAATCTATGATCATTATTATAATCTATCTCTATCATTGCCTCAGTCAGTTCGGTCGATGAAAAATATTCGATCTCTTCTCTTTAAGCATGTCGATTTGGGTGACATCTCTATTTTGGGAAACCTGCAAAGCCTTGAAACTCTTGATTTGAATCATTGTAAAATTGATGAACTGCCTCAAGGAATCACAAAACTGGAGAAACTGAAATTATTGAACTTGAAAGATTGTGAAATTGCAAGGAATAATCCTTTTGAAGTGATTGAAGGATGCTCATCACTTGAAGTGTTGTATTTCCGAGGTAGTTTTAATGGTTTTTGCAGAGAAATAGTTTTCCCTAAATTGAAAAGGTTTTATATCAATGAATGTTCAAGTTCAGCGGATGATTTATCGATGAAGTTTGTGTCTTTTGAGTTCGATGACTTTTTCCTATCTGAAGCAACACTCAAATATTGTATGCAAGAATCAGAGGGTATTAGACTGTGTAGAATTGAGGGGGGGTGGAGAAATATCATTCCTGAGATTGTTCCTTTGGATCAAGGTATGAATGATCTGGCTGAGCTTCATTTGAGATGCATTTCACAACTAAAATGCCTCATTGACACTACGCATACTGAATCTCAAGTATCAAAAGTCTTCTCCAAGTTGGTTGTACTAGATCTTAATAAATTAGAAAATTTGGAAGAATTGTTCAATGGTCATCTTTCCTTTGACTCTCTGAACAGTTTAGAGAAGCTGTCCATCAAGGATTGTAAACATTTGCAAAGCTTATTTAAGTGCAACCTAAACCTATTGAATCTAAAGAGCGTGTCGTTAGAAGGATGCCCGATGTTGATCTCCCTATTTCAACTGTCAACAGCTGTTAGCTTAGTGTCGTTAGAGAGATTGGAAATAAAGGAATGTGGAAGTCTTGAATACATAATAGATGAAGGAAAAGGTGAGGAATCGAGAGGTGAAATAATTGATGATAATGAAAGCACAAGTCAAGGCTCAATGTTTAAGAAACTGGAAGTTATTAGTATTGAGAACATCACAATCAGTGATTGTAAACATTTGAAAAGCTTATTTAAGTGCAACCTAAACCTATTCAATCTGAAGAGTGTGTCATTGAAAGGATGCTCGATGTTGATCTCCCTATTTCAACTGTCAACTGCTGTTAGCCTAGTGCTGTTGGAAAGATTGGAAATAATTGATTGCGAGCTTCTTGAAAACATAATAATTGATGATAATGACAGCACAAGTCAGGCTCATGATCTTCCAGCACTAAAATCCATCATAATAAAAAGTTGTGATAAGCTGAATTACATATTTGGTCAAGATGTCAAACTTGGTTCCCTCGAATCAATGGAGCTTGACGGCATACCAAATTTGATCGACATTTTCTCAGAATGTAATCGTACCATGTCTTTATCCAGTAAGGAAGCATCTTCCATATCTGGATATGCTTCCAAGCCACAAGAACAATCAGACCCTATCAAATGCAATATATTTTCATGGACTGATATATGTTGTTGTGGTAAAAAATATGGGCACAACAAATTGAGGAGTACCACAAATACTAAAACCTCATTGGTTTCTGAGGATCAACCGCAGGACAACTTAATGGTAACCCTCTTACCTTCTTCTGTGATGGTATTTTTGTACTTTTTTAAAACTATTGATACATTTTATTATTTTAAAATGAAAAACTATTTTTAAATTCGTTTTATTAGACATTGAAGATTACAATTAATTAATATAATAGCAAATCACTAATACAGTGTAATAATGTACCAATTAATAGTATAACAAGTTTAATGCTATTTCAAATGTTTAATAACTTTGGTGCATTAAGTTAGTTATAGATAAATAAATGTAAGCCGGTCTGTCGGACTTGAATTGTAGGAGAGAAAAAATTACACAATATATAAAAGAAAAATAGAAAAATGATTTATTTTTATATTCGCACACTAAGAGATTATATAATTGCAGGAATCAAATTCATATCCCCTTAACAGATGGGAACGTGCTCAATGTCCTTTAAGACCATCACATATCTTGTGCAATGTTAAACATATTTCACTGAAAAATGTTTCAAAGATGAAATCGTTATTTATCCTATCTACTGCTCCAAGAATGTTGTTGGAAACTTTGAGAATTTGGAACTGTGATGAATTGAGGCACATTATAACAATAGACATTGGAGATCATCATGACAGCACTAGTGGCAATGACTGGGGTAATGTCTTCCCAAAATTAAAACAGCTCCTTGTTGATAATTGCATGCAATTGGAATACATAGTTGGACACTACATTGATGATCATCAAAACCACACTGAGATTCATCTTCATCTTCCAGCATTGGAAGATCTCAATCTTTGGAATCTGCCAAGTTTAGTAGGAATGTGTCCCAAACAATATCACACAACATTTCCACCTTTGAAAGAATTTGAACTCATCGAATGTTCGCAGTTTGCTATCAAATCTATCAGTAATTTCATAACTCATCATTCAGTAACAAGATCTGTGGACGGTACAATCATCAAGGTATCCATCCTTATCTTTACATATCTTTGTTGTTTGTGAATTTAATTTGTAGGATTGCAATTGAATAAAATTAAGAAAAGTAGGGATGACATATTTTTGTTGTAAGAATGGAAAAAGACGAATTACATTTTTTTTTATGATGGACAAAAAACAAAACAGAATAATTTTATATGAACTAAAAACATATTTTATTTTATTTTTTAAACTAGTACATTTTTTAGGGTGTGTCTATATGGACCTTTTAAAAATGGTTTAAAGGTGGACTTACCTCCTAAAGCTATTATGAGAAGATCGTGTGTTGTGAGTCGACACACACTTCACGTTTACTCTTCATCTGCTGGTAGTTTGTCTAATTGAGGTCTTGGTATAACACGTGTTTTAAATGCCCATGTTTCCCACTATTCGGGTTTGTATGTGGAACACGTCGTGGCCTGACAATTTGTAGTTGAGTCCTTTCGTATTTCACCATAAATGTCCACTTTAGTTTGACTCATGAGTCATGGTCCTCTTTGACAAACTTTATTTTCCGCCGTTACCACTTCTCTTGACAAATTGTTTCTTTGAACTCCAATATCACTCGAAAAATTTGGACGGAAGAAGATGTGAGGAATAGAGTGAAAGAAATCTTCATCCCCGTGAGCTTAGCTCAGTTGGTAGGGATATTGCATATTATATGCAGGGGCCGGGGTTCGAAGGGGCCGGGGTTCGAACCCCGGACACCCCACTTCTCCACATATTATATGTGTGAGCTCTAGCCACTAGGCTATTTGACCAAAAAAAAAAAAGAGTGAAAGAAGTCTTCTATATATAAATGATTTCTAAAACTGGATATTATTTTTTAGGTAATGAATAATGTACATTCACTAATGTAGTGGGTCTGACTAATAACTAATGGATAGGGATGGCAAAGTGGTCCACCCTGCCCCGTTTAGGTCTGCCTCGGTTAAACTCGCTAAAAATGGGACAGATAGGCCGAGTACAAAATCCCACTCCGTCCCGCTTAGTTGTGGACTAACAAGTTGGCGGGCCAGCCCGTAAAAAAAATCAATATTTAAAGCATTTTTTTACAATTTTGTTGTCATAAATAAAACTTTGTTGTTATTTAAAAAAATAAAATTGACTGCAAATAATTTTGTGGTAAAAATAAGTTTGAGACAAATTTGGGTTATGATGAGTCATTGAGCCGCTCCACTTTAAATTTTATCTGATCTATAGAACAAAAAAATTAAGAATAGGAACTTGACGAGTTGGCGAACCGGTCGGCTCCGTCCAACCAACTAAAGAAAATTAGTTCAAAACTTCGACTCAGTCCACCAAAAATAGCGAGCTAACCGGACCGACCCGACGGGTTGAACCCGTTCTACTACCCCTTATTAATGGACCAAATACAAAGAAGGAAAATGCTATCGAGTTTCTTTTTACTAATACATAGACTTCATTGAAATTATGTTTCTCTTATATCCGTTGAGTATATAAATTTGTCTCCATTGTAAACTTGGACATGGCGTGTCTAAGTCACATATTGAGTAGTATTGAGTGTTTCTTAGAGAATTTAAATGATTTTATTTTTCTTCCTTCATAGCTACTACTGTTTTGTCTTCATTCTTACAGTCTAGTGGTTTGGCTGTAAGGACATTTCACGTGAAATCCCGAGTTTGAACCCGAGCCACCACATTTGTCCTTCTCATATGTGTGTTTATTTGAGTATGTGTTGGCCACATGATCAATAGTAAAATGTGTTGGTTGCTTATCAGAATTCCTCCCTTGAACATGTATCTAATTTTAACTCTTTGATAGTATTTAATTTTAACTCCCTTGAACATGATGAATTGTATGTGTTGGTTATGCATGTGTTTATTTCCCATTCATTTATTGCAGGAATTGAGTGGGAATGTTGATCATATTCGCATTTTGGAAAGACTCAGGGTAGTTAATAACTCCAAAGTAGAAAGTATCTTTCGTATCAATGAAATAAATGAACAACAAATGAACTTAGATTTGGAATACATTGAACTGCATGTCCTACCTACGATGACTTGCCTTTTTGTGGGTCCCACAAATTTGATTTCCCTCCAAAATCTTGCAAAATTAGTAATCAATCGGTGTGAAAAATTGAAAATTGTTTTCTCCACTTCTATAATAAGGTGTCTACCACAGTTACTTACTCTGAGAATTGAAGAATGCAAAGAGTTGATGCATATAATTGAAGATGATTTGGAGAATAAAAAATCCTCAAATTTTATGTCTACAACAAAGACATGCTTCCCAAAGCTATTTACACTTAGTGTAGTAAAGTGCAACAAGTTGAAATATGTCTTTCCAATCACCATACGTAAAGAGCTTCCTGAGCTAAATGTTCTGATCATAAAAGAAGCAGATGAGCTAGAGGAAATATTTGAAAGTGAATGTGATGATCAGAAAGTGGTGATTCCAGATCTTAAATTTGTAATATTTGAAAATCTACCAAGCCTCAGTAATGACCAAGGAATTCAATTTCGAGCTGTAAAACATCGTTTCATACAGAATTGTCAAAAACTCTCTTTGGCTTCAGCTTCAACAGCAGACCTCGGAAATGACATTGATGATTCAGATTTTGGCTACGGTAAACACTATATCCAATGTTTCTAAAAACTATTACATGTTGGTGGTAACTAATTACATATAATGCAGTAATATTTACAGAAACAAAAATATACCATGAATTATACCATTTGGTTAAATGATATACAATAATTGAATCTTCTAAAGTAGCGGTATCAGGTATGTATGAATGAGTACAAGTGTTAAAATTTTAATTAGTAGGTTGATAGATAAACATTATTGTGCACCTTTAAACTTGAAAATGATGATATACAATTGAAAGTGGACGTTTTGATTTTATTATTACTGGCCTTAAAGTTTGCAATGTCAGCAAACCATGGCCTTTCTCCAATAGCAAACAGTTGTTCATCAGGAAACTCGGCCTTAATGGCCTTTTCTTTCTTTGTCACCTCTTCATTTTCCAGCCTTGAGAGGTGATCAGCTACCACGTTCTCTACTCCCTTCTTGTCACGAATCTCAAGATCAAACTCTTGCAGCAAAAGGATCCACCTCACAGCCGAGGCTTTGAATCCCCTTTGGTTAAGAGATATTTCAGAGCTGCATGATCTGTAAAAACAATGACTTTGGAGCCTATTAGAAAAGAACGAAACTTTTCCAATGCAAAGATTACTGCAAGCAACTCCTTTTCAGTTGTGGAATAGTTAATTTGATTTTCATTTAAAACCTTGCTTGCATAGTAAATAGCATGGAAAAATTTGTTCTTTCATTGGCCTAGGACTGCACCAACAGCATAATCACTTGCATCACACATAAGTTTAAAAGGTAAATCCCAATCGGGTGCAATGATTATTGGTGCAGTTACCAAATTGGTTTTAATCAAAGAAAAAGCATCTAAATATTCAGAATCAAAAGTAAACTCATTTTCTTTGACCAAGAGGTTACAGAGAGGCTTTGAAATTTTAGAAAAATCTTTTATGAAACGCCGATAGAAAATGGCATTCCCCAAGAAACTTCTTACTCCCTTGACATTAACAGGTGGGGGAAGTTTTTCTATAACCTCTATCTCTCTATGCATTTAGCACTTATTTTATGCCCCAAAACTATACCTTCAGTTACCATGAAATGACATTTTTCCCAGTTTAAAACAAGGTTAGTTTCGGTGCATCGTTTAAGGATAGCATCTAGGTGAAACAAGCATTGATCAAAAGACTTACCAAACACAGAAAAGTCGTCCATGAATACCTCTATGTTCTTCTCTATCATGTCAGAGAAGATGGAGAGCATACACCTTTGAAAGGTTGCCGGCGCATTACACAGCCCAAAGGGCATCCTCCTATAAGCAAATATACCAAATGGACAAGTGAAGGCAGTCTTCTCTTGATCTTCCGGAGCCACCACAATCTGATTATACCCCGAATACCCATCCAAGAAGCAATAAAAGGCTTGGCCAGCCAATCTCTCAATCATTTGATCCATGAACGGTAACGGAAAGTGGTCCTTCCTTGTTGCGGTATTCAACCTCCGATAGTCTATACACATTCTCCAACTAGTGATAGTACGGGTGGGTATCAATTCATTTTTTTCATTAGCCACCACCGTCATTCCTCCTTTCTTAGGCATCACATGAACTGGACTTACCCATGAACTATCAGAGATAGGGTAAATCATACATGCTTCTAGTAACTTAAACACCTCTTTCTTCACCACTTCCTTCATTGTTGGGTTTAGTCTTCTTTGAGGTTGAACCACTGGTTTGTATTCATCCTCCATGTGTATCTTGTGCATGCAATAAGCTGGACTAATACCCTTCAAATCAGAAATGTTCCATCCCAAAGCTCCTTGATTGTCCCTCAACACCCTCATCAATTTTTCTTCTTCTAAAGGTGTCAAGGTGCTGCTGATGATTGCTGGTTTTGAGGCGTCTTTGCTAAGAAACACATACTTCAAGTGAGAAGGAAGTTCTTTTAATTCTGGATTTTTTTCTCCTTCTCCACTCAAAGTCGGCGCACCTGTAGCGTCTTTACCAACTAGTTCTTCAATTTTTACTGGTCCCAACTCTTGCTTGCTTGCCACAAGTTGCTTGACACAATCACTCACCTCAAGATCTTCATCCGGCTGACAACTCTCTATAGAATTTACAATTGTTCTTTCAAGAGGTTGTGACGGTTGAGGTTCACGAGAATTGTCTTCAACTATTTCTTCAACAACATCAATCCGGTAACACTTTGGGTTTTCATATCGTTGTTTCATTGCTTCAAAGATAATGAACACCACTTGCTCGTTATGGAATCTCAACATTAGCTCTCCCATCTCAACATCAACCAAAGCACGACTAGTTGCAAGGAAGGGTCTTCCTAGAATTAGTGGTATTTCTTCATCTTCAGCCATGTCTAATATCACAAAATCTGTTGGAAACACTAGATCATTAACCTTAACTAGCACATCTTCTAGCACACCGAAAGGATAAGAGATTGACCGATCAGCAAGAGTAATGGTCATTCTTATTGGCTTTGGCTCACCACATCCAAGCTTCTTCATCATTGAAAGGGGCATCAAGTTGATACTTGCCCCTAAATCACATAAAGCTCTACCAATGTCTACCGGTCCAATAGAACAAGGGATAGTAAAAGCACCAGGATCTTTTAGCTTAGGTGGTAGCTTCTTTTGGAGAATAGCACTACAATTCTCGGAAAGAGAAATGTTCTCATCATCTTTTGGCTTTCTTCTTCCCGTTAACAAATCCTTCATGAACTTGGCATACAAAGGCATTTGATCAAGAGCTTCACCGAAATGAATGTTCACCTGAAGTTGTGAGATAAGTTGCATGAACTGCTTGAATTATCCTTCCTCCTTCTTCTTCTTCTTCTCGAGATGAGGATATGGAAGCTTTACATATGATGGAATAACTTGTGGTTTATCTCCATCTTTCAATCTTTGACTCTTCGACTTCCTCAAGATTGAATCTTCATCTATCAATTTCTCACTTTTTTCTCCTTCTATTTTTTTCTTCTTTTCATTTTCAACTACTCCTTGATCATTCTCCTTTTCAACTACACAATGTTCATTTTCTTTTTCAACTTCACCCTCATTATTCTTTTCAACTTCACCATCCTCCCCTACTACTTCATCAACTTTCTCTGGAACTTTTGGAACTATAGGTGTGAGAACCTTTTTGCTCCTCAATTCAATAGCATTACAAGACTCGTTCTTAGGGTTTTCTTTAGTGTTACTTGAGAATCCGCCTTTGTTTTATTCAGCGAATTGCTTAGCTAATTGCCCTAGCTGAGTTTCAAGCATCTTCCTGGAGGCTTCGTTGTTCTTTCTTTCCGCTTCTTGACTTTTCTTCATCTCTTCAAAGTTTCCTTGAGTCATCTTCATAAAGTTCATCATAGTTTCCTCGAGAGCTGAAGGCTTTCTTGGTTGTTGTTGTGGGGGATTAAGCATCTGAGAGTTCAAAGCAGTGTTATTTGAGTAGCTCAAGTTGGGATGCTTGTTGATGCATGGAGTATAGTATTGATTTTGCCTTTGGTAGTTCCCCATGTAGTTGTCTTCCTCGCTCGATCCTTCAGGTACACACTCTCCGTTAGCATGTCCTTCACCACACAAGTCACACCTAATTGCAGCCACTTGTTGTTGCTTGTGAGCCAACGTGAAACCCTAAAACTCCTTAGTTAGAGCCTTTATTTGTTTGTTCATGGCTGATTGGTTAGCTAAGATTGCAGTTTGATCACTCACTCCGAACACTCCTCTTTCTTTCTTTTTCGCTTCAGCACGGTATTCGTTGCTGGCCATGTTTTTGATTAGAGCTTGAACTTCAAGATCAGTTTTACTCTTAAGACTACCTCCTGCAGAAGCATCTAAGAACATCCTAGTGTTAGGTGTCACCCCCTCAGTGAAGATTTGGAGGTATTGTTTCTCAGTGAACTCATGGTTAGGGCATCTCTTAAAAAGCAAGTTGAATCGCTCCCAAGCATCATATAGTGACTCATTCTCCCCTTGCTTGAAGTTTGATATCTCCATCTTCTTATCCCAATATTTAGACATAGGGAAGTACTTCTCGAGAAACTTAAGCTCTAGCTCCTCCCATGTTTGGACAGTCCCACTGGGTATAGTCAGCAACCAATCTTTCACTCTACCGGTCAAGGTGAAAGGAAATAACCTAAGCTTCTTTTGTGGATCGGTAACATTAGCTGGTTGTACACAAAACTCACAAGTTTCAGCAAAGCGGCTCAAATGTTCATGTGGGCTCATGGCTTCGGTCCCATCAAACTGTTTGTCTCTCAACCCATTCAGAACGGTGGTTTTGATGTCAAAAGCAACGAGGTTAGCTGGTTGGAAAGTGTGGGTCAGTTGACCACGATGAGTTGCTAACCCATAGTCTCCTAGATTTGGTCTCGGTGGTACAGGTTCTCCCATGATGATGGATGTAGTAGAAGAGGTTGTTTCAGATTCAGTAGGTGATGGCTCCGGTATCGGTACTCGTGCACTAGGTGGTACTGATTGAGACAACCTTTGCAACCGGACAGCTTTCCGGAGTGCTCTAGCAGTCCTTTCGATTTCTGGATCGTACTCTAAGTCGTCAGAGCTCTGTTTACCTCGCATAAACAGCAAAATACCTTAGTAGCACTGCACGATACAAAGCAATTAATGAATAATGAAACAAAGAAAATTTTAAAAACAGAAAAATAAATTGCAGAAATCCTAAATTATAACGTAATTGCCTTGTTGAAATATATCAACAGTCCCCGGCAACAGCGCCAAAAACTTGATAGAAGTTTGGCAAGTGCACCAAATACTATCAAAGTAGTAAAAATATCGATCCCACGAGGACTGTTTTTAATCTCAATAATTCAATTATGTTGTACTTTAGGATGTATAAAAATTATTTTGTTTGCCACTAGGCAGTAGATTGGTTTGATTTCATAAAAATAATGACAGAAAATAAAGTTGGTTTTTAAGAATAAGAGAGAGACGAGTTTAGGTCTTTCGAATCATCGATGTTCCCCTAATTGTTATGTTGCACCTATTCTTATGAATGATTTTCTAATCCTTCGATAGTTAACAAAATAGTCATAATCAATCCCTTGAGTTATGACCCTCTTCTCAAACTACAGCCCCTAATTCCTTAGGTGGTCTAATAATCTTTGAAGGTTTAAGCACGTTAACCTAATATCACTAACAAACGATTATCTATTCCTAGACTAACCATGTTTATTAGAACAATTCAATAGGTCTAAGTCAAAAGCTATGGTCAGTAGTCATTCGTTCTCACTAAATCATGTCTATATTTGATCAGGATATAAAAAACATTAAGAACAATTGAATTGAATAAAGACTAGAATATCATTCATAATAAATAGAGTTTCACAGCATCATGTATCAATTAGGGTTACAAAGAATCATCTCAGACCTAACCTATAATGGATTTAGCTACTCATAATGGTGTTTACAAATAGCATAATAATTAGAGGAATTAAAACATACACAAAGTGATGGAAGGATGAAGAAATCGTCCTCCTTGGCAGTCTTGTAGTCACAAAATTGCACTTTGCTCTCCTTAATTCGTAACCCTTCTTTTTGAAATAGACTTCAGCTTAAATAGGCACATAATATCGCCCAAATCGTGTCACATTTTAAGTGAATCGTGACACGATTTCACCTTGTGGAGCAAGAAACTGAATTAGGGTTTCACCAAATCGTGTCACATTTTACCAATCGTGACACGTTTCTTAAATGTTGAACCAAGAGTTCTGATGCTTCCCAAATCGTGTCACTTTTCCATGAAATCGTGACACGTTTTCTTTTTTTGCAATTCCTTCAGTTTTTCTGCTCTTTTTGCTGCATAACTCCATTTTGTGATAAAAATACATAGAAAATTATGTAATGACAAGATGTCATCACTGCACACTCCTTATTTTATCCTTATCATTTATATCAACTTCAAATTCCTTCTTAACTTTTTCTTTTTTCTAATTTCATTTATCTCTTTGCACAAAACCACTACTACCAACACATCATTTTTAGCATGTTGTGCCTCTGTCTAATATTATTTGGATATGTATCTATATAAAAATAGATGCATATGGCTTACACTTAAGGGAAATATGTTATCGTCTTAAGTTTGTCAATCTCACTTGTGTGGCTGCTCTTGCTTATGTGGTTGCTCTTAGCCTAATATAATGATATAATCATTGTAGGTTTTCTCGAAAATCTGAACATTATTATATTATTTTCTTAGTTTTTTTCAAGTCATTTGTTTAATTTATTTTATATTATATTTAAGTTTTTCTATGTTGTTCGCTTTAATGCCATTTTTTATTCAACTTGTACCGTTTCAAATCCGTTCATTTTTTTTTTTGCTTTTGGTGGGATTTAACAACGAAAAAATGTTGATGTGTTATGATGAATAAAAAATTATATGCTTATTCGATATTTTTAAATGATATGAATTTGAGTCTAATTTGTTGGTAAATTAATTATCCAAAATTTTAAATTTCTTCAACAAACCCATAAGCAAGAACAATTAAACCAATAAGTGTTTTTAATAAAAAAAAATGGCTTAATTGCATGTTTAGTCCCTTATGTTTATTTTAGGTTTCAAGTTGGTACCCTATGTTTTAAAAGTTTCTAGTGGTCCCTTATGTTTTAATATTTTCAAGTTGGTTCAAAACGTTACTAACATTACAATAAGTTAGTCCATTCAGTCACTTAACCGTTCATAAATTCGGGTTGACAATATGGGTGATGGAACTTAACTTACTTAGAAAATCAGTTTTAAAACATTTTTTTAATTTTTTTTGTTTTATTAAACTCAATATCATGTCGCAAAAGGGACTAACTTATTCCAACACGAGTAACGTTTTGGGCCAACATGAAACTTTTAAAACATAAGGAACCAACTTGAAACCTAAAATAAACATAAAGGATCAATTATGCAATTAAGACTAAAAAATCAAGAAGATCATTCCTTATTTATTAGAAGATCATTGCTTATTTATTATCATGATATTCTGCTATTTTTAAAATGTTGTCATTTTTAAAATAATGATATATATATATATATATATATATATATATATATATATATATGTATGTATTTGTTACTATAATTATTTACATGTCATTTTCACAATATTTATTATGAGATTAATCTTTAAAAAAAATTAATTATGAGATTAATTTTTGAACAAAAGAATAAAGTTCAAGGGAGTTTGGAACACTACGACTCTAGACACTTTATTAGGCTCCCCCCACACTTAGGAGAAGCATTGTCCTCAAGAAGAAGAAGAAGAAGAAGAAGAAGAAGAAGAAGAAGAAGAAGAAGAAGAAGAAGAAGAAGAAGAAGAAGAAGAAGAAGAAGAAGAGGAAAGCTCACAATTTTATTGAAGTCCATAGTGGACTTTGGAGGTGAAGGTGTTACATCATGTTTTGGAGCATTTGATTGTTTTCTTCATTTATTTGATTGCTCCTTTGGACATTGTTCCTTTCAACACCTTATTTTTGTTGCTCGACGCTTATTCTTTGAACTTTGGTTTGCATCCATGCCCGCCATTTATCATTATAGCTTCCACCGGCTTCTTGTTCATGGTGCAAGTTTGCACCTACCTCCTCTTTATTACCATCATCATCACCATCGTTATGTACCTGTGGGATAGTACCAACATAAAGCAATTTTTCCACCACCTCCAGAATAGTTAAGTCCGGATTAGGTAGAATAATCAAACAATAAGCTCTAATAATTCTCCATTCATATTGGTAATTGTGAGTAGGGTCATGGGTTCTAAGGAAGGACAAAGTAGTGAAAGTAGATAAGTCTAGATAATAGTTCCCTCTATCCTCTTGATCCATTGATTCACACTCACCCCAAACTTCCTAGCAATAAAAACGATGATTCCACCTACCATTATATCACCCTTATCATCCGGTTTCTTTTTAACAATTAAAACAAGATAATCAAGCAAATAATAGCAAATGTTAATATGATGGTTATAAATCATAGCCCACAACATAAACAACTCATCAATCCTCATCATTCCTACCTCTTTCCTATTCTATATGGTGCAAGCCATAACCCTTTGAAGGTACCTAAGCACAGAGTTGTGTTATTCAACAGCCTAATCATATTATCCTCTATTTCTAGTCATAGCATTAACATCAAGGTACCTGCAAGTAGAGATAGTTCTAGAGATTAGAGATTTATACCTATTCCCTTGCTCGGGATCCTTGGATTGGATCCTATGATTGTGGGTTCCTATGATTGCGGGTTGTTGATTGCTTCTTGCACCACTTCCGGAGTCTTCAATCTCCTTACCTTTCCTCTTGGATGCTATTGACCTAGTTGACTTTGCTTTGGTTTGGGTGAAGGTTAAGTTTTGTGTGTGAAAGGTTGGTTTAGTGATGGGATTGGGGTTTAAATAAGGTTTTTGAGTTTATTGATGAAGATTGGTGGAGAAATTATGGTTTGATGAAGTTTGAAGAGAGTTATGGAGGAAGAATGAAAGAGATTTTTTTGTTTAAATAAGGAAAAAAAATAAAAAATAAAATGAATTTTTTTTTTTTAAATTTTTTTTTTTTTTTGCTGAAAAGTCGGCACGGCTGTGCCACCACGGCACTGGCCGTGCCAAGTTTCTGTTAAGAGGCAAAAATATTTTTTTTTTGAATTTTATTTATTTATTTTTTTTTGGAAATTTTTTTTTTTTCTGGTCAACGGCTTCAACTTTCTTTCACTTTTTTCATCATATTTGGACAAATACCTACAAAACAAATTAAAATAACACAAAACAAAAAATAAAAGCAATAAAATTCATGGGTTGCCTCCCACGAAGCGCTCGTTTAGAGTCATTAGCTTGACGGTTAGAAAGTGGTTCATCTATCCTATACCCAATCTCTCAGAAAGGGACAATGGCATCAAACAAACATTCTCTCCCAAATCACACATGGCTTTCTCAAAGGTTTCAAATCCTATGACACAAGGTAGGGAAAAGCTTCCTAGATGCTTAAGTTTAGGTGGCAATTTGTTTGGAAGTATTTCAATAAGATTCATAAACTGCTCATCTAACTTGGACTCATCAAACCCTTGTGTTAATGGAATTTCAGGCTCATGAGATGGTGAAACAAATGAATTTTCATTCTCTCCTATGGTTTTCTCACTTTGAGACTCATTACTCCCTATCTCTCCTTCATTGTTCTGAACTTTCACAATGGGGTCCTCTAATTGTTTACCATCCCTAAGGGTAATAACACTTATATGGTTTTTGGGGTTGGTTTCGGTTTGGTCTAGGAGGACTTCGGAGGTTTGAGAGGGAGTAGTCACTTGAGATGTCTGAGTCTCTAGCATCTCACTGTGAGTAACTATGGAGTCTACTTTCGATGTAAGTTTGGCAAAAGAGTCACTCATAAATTCAGTTTGATTTTGAAGCTCTTGGAGCTGTTTGGATTGATTTATAAGAAAATTTTCTAAAAAAAATTCCAAGCTGGATTTTTGAGTGACTCTTTGGTTGTTTGCATAACTGTGTGGTGTTGTTTGTTGTCCAAAAAGATTTTGAGGGGTTTGAAAAAAAATTTGGTTGTTTCTACACCCTTGATTATATTGAGCATAGTTTACTTGCTCAGGACTTCTAACAACACTACCTAGTTGGCAATCAATGCCAATATGGCCAAATACACCACAAATTTCACAAAAAGGAGATGCAGAAGAAGAAGAAGAAGAAGAAGAAGAAGAAGAAGAGATGGCACTAACATTTATTTTTTCAAATTTTTGGGTTAATGCATCAATCTTAACGGCAAGGTGATCATAGTTAGAGATTTCATACTTACCTGCCTCCTTTATGGAGGGTGAAGATCTAGTGATGGCTCTCTCGTCGGTCCAATTGTAATGATTTTGAGCCATGTCTTCGATAAAGGTGTATGCTTCTGTGTAATTCTTGTTCATTAAAGCTCCACCTACAGCTGCATCAACATGAATTTTTGTGGTATACAAAAGACCATTATAAAAAATGTGAATAGTAAGCCAATTCTTTAAACCATGATGGGGACAAAGTCTAAGCATTTCTTTGAAACGCTCCCACGCATCGTAAAGAGATTCACCATCTTTTTGAGTGAATTGTGTGATTTGAATCCTTAATTGGACGGTTTTAAAATAGGGAAAGAATTGGGCAAGAAAAACTTGCTTCATTTGTTGCCATGAAAAGATAGAACCAATTTCCAATGAATGAAACCAAGCACTAGCTCTACCCCCTAAGGAGAAAGGAAAGAGGTGCAGCCTTACGGCCTCTTGGTTTGCATTCAAGGTTCCACTGAGTCTTAAAAAGGTTGAAATATGAAAATTCGGATCCTCAGTGGGTGATCCGAAAAATTGATTTTGCTGCACTAGGTGAACAAGTGCAGGCTCTATTTCAAAATTGTCCTCAACCGTTGGGTACACCATAGCATCGTATGACTCATTTGAAGATGGGATTGCATACTCTTTGAGAGAGCGTTCCTTAGCCATATCGTTATTATCTTCCCAAGAAGTTAAAGGAAAAAGAAGAAATAGAAAAAGTTTTTTTTTTTTTTTTGGATAGAAATATAAAATAAAATAAAATAAAGCAAAAGATATATTTTTTTTAAAGTCTAATCGTTAAAAAAAAATTAACCAAATTGCAATAACTCCCCGGCAACGGCGCCAAAAACTTGATAGGCCAAACCGCAAGTGCACGGTCTATCGAAGTAATAGTAGTAAAAGAGTATCGTTCCGCTAGGGATTTATGAATTTAATTAATTTTTAATAATGATTAGATGAGAAGAAAAGGTTATAAGAGGTGGTTTAATTGCTGAAGGTAAATAACTATAATAATAAAGATGCCTTGGGATCGTTGGTTTGTCATAATAACAAATCTTTCACTAGACAAGACTTTAACTTCTAATTCCATGGTTTACACCGTAATTTCTTAAGACCGGTTTCCCTTTAGCCCCTCACCTTTCCGATGAAAGTCCGGTGAGAGTTTACTTCTAGTAACCAAGCCTATTTCGCTGACTTGATTACTAGAAGATGCTTATAAGGATTGAAACTACCTGTGTCTCAATAATTGCAAGGACTATTTTGCTGTCTTGCAATTATTGTCTAGATTCACTTGTTCCAACATCAAAGCTCCGCTCTCGCTTTATGAATTGATGTTTGGGATAATGGATTAACAATTATCAAACCCTCCGCTTTCGCTTCCACAGTTTGATAATTGTTAATTCATGTTAAAACGGTGAATCTAAATTAGAAATTACGGCTACATAGAATTTAGGGTTAAAGCTTGGTTCGTTAGGATTATGTCATTAGACTTCCCAACAATCCCAAGACAAAGAAGTTTACTCACTAACGTTCATTGTAGACATAGAGAAGAAGGGGAAGAGGAAGAATATAGCAATAAAGTAAATATGAACTTTTATTCCAAGAACAAAAGATGAATATTTGTGATGGAGAGCTACTCTATTTATAGCTTTACAATCGACTTAAAATCTAAGCAATTACAAGGGCTTTTCGATAAAACTAAAACAGAGTAACTTGGGCCTAAAGCAAAAGCAGCAAAAGTCATCCAGAGAGGTGGCACGGCCGTGCCAACCTTAGCACGGGCCGTGCCAAGTTTCTGACTTGGGGGAGACTTATTTTTGTCTCCGAATCTTCGTATTTTAGCTCCAAATCAGCTCCAGACTCCTTTCTTTTGCTCCAAGAATCCTTCCATCCAATATTCGTTCCTAAAATATAAAATATGCAATTAAAGTAAAATAGCTCAAAAAGGAAACAATATTTAAATAAAATAAAACTAAATCTAAATAAAACGAAACTAAATAATACATAAAAATAGACTAAATATAGACTCATCATCATCCCAGTTCTTGCACTCCTCCATCCTCCTCTTCACATCACATGCCTCTGGTGGCACAATCTCCAGCAACTGGTTGATTCTCTCCGGGCTATAGTCGATCTTCTTCCCCCTCACATAAGACACATATTTGCTCCCCATGTACCTAGCATTGGCATAAAACTCTATCCCACCGTCTTGTTCGCCTGCTCG
Source organism: Medicago sativa (assembly GCF_051527215.1). Lineage (NCBI taxonomy): Eukaryota > Viridiplantae > Streptophyta > Magnoliopsida > Fabales > Fabaceae > Medicago > Medicago sativa. The sequence goes on along the minus strand of NC_140752.1, from coordinate 25,782,930 downwards.
AAAATCATACTCACCAGGGACTCCCACCCTCTCTCAGTGATGACTTGGTGGAACTCTGGGTTGGATATGTGTTTAATGAAATCAAACCCTCTCTCGGGGATCATTCTATAGCCATGGATGTCCTTAAAACGGTCTCGGGCAGCATTGTTGTAAAATCGGTGGTTTACGGACGGTGGTGGTGCGGTGTTAGGGTTAGGTTTAACGGGTTGTTTACGTTTGGGGGCGGTTTTGGCCTTTTTGGATGGCTGGGATGGGGCTTGGGACTTGACTTTGTTGTGTGTTTCCACCATGTATAGGGTTGGGTGGTTGGGTTAGGGTTGTAGAAAATATCAAGGTTAGGGTTAATGAAGGTTAGGGTTTGTGATGGAGATGATGAATATGAAGAAGTTTGGTTGTTGGTGGGTTATGATGAAGGTATATGATGATGGTTTGGTGATTGGAAGGTGAAAAGATGAAGATTTTTGGTAGAGATGGTTTGGAAGTTCGAAAGTTAGGGTTCTGGGAAAATTTTGGCAGAGTTTGGCTACTTTTGGAAGTGAATGGAATGAAAATCGTGTTAGGTTTATTTATAGACTGGGAAAATCGTGTCACATTTGGCCAAAAACGTGTAACGATTGTGTTTTGTAACTGTAAAAATTTGAAACCACCAAAATTGTGTCACGTTTGGGCAAAAACGTGTCACGATTGCTCATTTTGAAAAAATTTCTTGCCCAGAAATTGTGTCACGTTTTGGCCAACGCATCACGATTTCTCAATGTCGAAAGCCACCAGTTTGAGACTTAGAAAATTTTTGAAGTGGCAAAATTGTGTCACGATTTCAGTATCGTGACACGTTTTTCGATATGTCGAATGGGCACCAATTTAACTTAGAAAAATTCTGTGAAGAGCTTCAGAGGGAGGCAAAATCCTGTCACGTTTTGCCCAAAACGTGTCACGATTTTGCCCAGTATTGGACTTTGAAAAATTTGTTCCTCTGTTCGTTTCAGCTAAAATCTTTTTGTGTTTTTTTAATTTTTTTTGTGAAAGCAATAAAATTAAGAAATACTACCTGACATATGCATGTGGGTTGCCTCCCACCAGGCGCTTCTTTACCGTCACTATCTTGACTGTCGACGACCCTTAGAGGTCTGTCAGAATAAGTCCCACCCTTGCTTTTGGTAGGTCGCCACCCAGATATGGCTTAACTCTCTGCCCATTCACCTTGAAACTTCGGTCACCTTCAGGTGTCATCAACTCAACAGCTCCATGAGGTGACACACTTTTCACTAAGAACGGTCCAGACCACTTTGACTTGAGCTTCCCAGGAAACAGCTTCAACCTGTAATTATACAACAAAACTAGTTGGCCACAGTTAATATCCCTAGACACTAAGTTTTTGTCATGATACCTTTTAGTCCTGGCTTTATAGATGAGCGCATTTTCATACGCTCTAAGCCTCATCTCCTCAAGTTCATTAAGTTTCAGGAGTCTCTTCTTACCAGCAGCTACTTGATCAAAATTTAAGGCCTTAATGGCCCAGTATGCTTTATGTTCTAGCTCAACAGGAAGATGACATGCCTTCCCATAGACTAACTAATAGGGTGAAAGCCCTAGATGAGTCTTAAAGGTTGTCCTATATGCCCACAGTGCATCATCTAATTTTTTAGACCAATCTTTCCTATTTGACGCAACTGTCTTCTCTAGTATCTGTTTCAGCTATTGGTTTGAAACCTCTGCTTGACCACTTGTTTGTGGGTGATAGGGAGTTGCAACTTTGTGCCTTATGTTATACTTTTTGAGAACATTTTCAAGAAAACTATTGCAAAAGTGCTTCCCCCCATCACTGATCAAGACTCTAGGTGTTCCAAACCTAGTGAAAATGTTCTTATGTAGGAAGTTAATAACAGTCTTGGCATCATTAGTAACACATGGTATCGCTTCAACCCATTTTGTGACATAGTCATCACAAACAAGAATATGGAGAAAAGAATAAGAGGAAGGGAAAGGTCCCATAAAGTAGATGCCCCAACAATCAAATGGTTCAACTTCAATGATTCTTGAAAGGGGCATCTCGTTCCTCTTTGAGATGTTACCTGTCATTTGGCATTTGTCACACCGTGCAACAAAGTCGTGGCAATCCTTGAAAAGGGTGGGCCACCAGAATCCACTTTGCAGAATTTTTGCAGCGGTTCCTTCTCCACTATGGTGGCCCTCATAAGATGAGCTATGGCAGTGCCACATGATACTATGAGCTTCCTTCTCCACTTCTATAATAAGGTGTCTACCACAGTTACTTACTCTGAGAATTGAAGAATGCAAAGAGTTGATGCATATAATTGAAGATGATTTGGAGAATAAAAAATCCTCAAATTTTATGTCTACAACAAAGACATGCTTCCCAAAGCTATTTACACTTAGTGTAGTAAAGTGCAACAAGTTGAAATATGTCTTTCCAATCACCATACGTAAAGAGCTTCCTGAGCTAAATGTTCTGATCATAAAAGAAGCAGATGAGCTAGAGGAAATATTTGAAAGTGAATGTGATGATCAGAAAGTGGTGATTCCAGATCTTAAATTTGTAATATTTGAAAATCTACCAAGCCTCAGTAATGACCAAGGAATTCAATTTCGAGCTGTAAAACATCGTTTCATACAGAATTGTCAAAAACTCTCTTTGGCTTCAGCTTCAACAGCAGACCTCGGAAATGACATTGATGATTCAGATTTTGGCTACGGTAAACACTATATCCAATGTTTCTAAAAACTATTACATGTTGGTGGTAACTAATTACATATAATGCAGTAATATTTACAGAAACAAAAATATACCATGAATTATACCATTTGGTTAAATGATATACAATAATTGAATCTTCTAAAGTAGCGGTATCAGGTATGCATGAATGAGTACAAGTGTTAAAATTTTAATTAGTAGGTTGATAGATAAACATTATTGTGCACCTTTAAACTTGAAAATGATGATATACAATTGAAAGTGGACGTTTTGATTTTATTATTACTGGCCTTAAAGTTTGCAATGTCAGCAAACCATGGCCTTTCTCCAATAGCAAACAGTTGTTCATCAGGAAACTCGGCCTTAATGGCCTTTTCTTTCTTTGTCACCTCTTCATTTTCCAGCCTTGAGAGGTGATCAGCTACCACGTTCTCTACTCCCTTCTTGTCACGAATCTCAAGATCAAACTCTTGCAGCAAAAGGATCCACCTCACAGCCGAGGCTTTGAATCCCCTTTGGTTAAGAGATATTTCAGAGCTGCATGATCTGTAAAAACAATGACTTTGGAGCCTATTAGAAAAGAACGAAACTTTTCCAATGCAAAGATTACTGCAAGCAACTCCTTTTCAGTTGTGGAATAGTTAATTTGATTTTCATTTAAAACCTTGCTTGCATAGTAAATAGCATGGAAAAATTTGTTCTTTCATTGGCCTAGGACTGCACCAACAGCATAATCACTTGCATCACACATAAGTTTAAAAGGTAAATCCCAATTGGGTGCAATGATTATTGGTGCAGTTACCAAATTGGTTTTAATCAAAGAAAAAGCATCTAAATATTCAGAATCAAAAGTAAACTCATTTTCTTTGACCAAGAGGTTACAGAGAGGCTTTGAAATTTTAGAAAAATCTTTTATGAAACGCCGATAGAAAATGGCATTCCCCAAGAAACTTCTTACTCCCTTGACATTAACAGGTGGGGGAAGTTTTTCTATAACCTCTATCTCTCTATGCATTTAGCACTTATTTTATGCCCCAAAACTATACCTTCAGTTACCATGAAATGACATTTTTCCCAGTTTAAAACAAGGTTAGTTTTGGTGCATCGTTTAAGGATAGCATCTAGGTGAAACAAGCATTGATCAAAAGACTTACCAAACACAGAAAAGTCGTCCATGAATACCTCTATGTTCTTCTCTATCATGTCAGAGAAGATGGAGAGCATACACCTTTGAAAGGTTGCCGGCGCATTACACAGCCCAAAGGGCATCCTCCTATAAGCAAATATACCAAATGGACAAGTGAAGGCAGTCTTCTCTTGATCTTCCGGAGCCACCACAATCTGATTATACCCCGAATACCCATCCAAGAAGCAATAAAAGGCTTGGCCAGCCAATCTCTCAATCATTTGATCCATGAACGGTAACGGAAAGTGGTCCTTCCTTGTTGCGGTATTCAACCTCCGATAGTCTATACACATTCTCCAACTAGTGATAGTACGGGTGGGTATCAATTCATTTTTTTCATTAGCCACCACCGTCATTCCTCCTTTCTTAGGCATCACATGAACTGGACTTACCCATGAACTATCAGAGATAGGGTAAATCATACATGCTTCTAGTAACTTAAACACCTCTTTCTTCACCACTTCCTTCATTGTTGGGTTTAGTCTTCTTTGAGGTTGAACCACTGGTTTGTATTCATCCTCCATGTGTATCTTGTGCATGCAATAAGCTGGACTAATACCCTTCAAATCAGAAATGTTCCATCCCAAAGCTCCTTGATTGTCCCTCAACACCCTCATCAATTTTTCTTCTTCTAAAGGTGTCAAGGTGCTGCTGATGATTGCTGGTTTTGAGGCGTCCTTGCTAAGAAACACATACTTCAAGTGAGAAGGAAGTTCTTTTAATTCTGGATTTTTTTCTCCTTCTCCACTCAAAGTCGGCGCACCTGTAGCGTCTTTACCAACTAGTTCTTCAATTTTTACTGGTCCCAACTCTTGCTTGCTTGCCACAAGTTGCTTGACACAATCACTCACCTCAAGATCTTCATCCGGCTGACAACTCTCTATAGAATTTACAATTGTTCTTTCAAGAGGTTGTGACGGTTGAGGTTCACGAGAATTGTCTTCAACTATTTCTTCAACAACATCAATCCGGTAACACTTTGGGTTTTCATATCGGTGTTTCATTGCTTCAAAGATAATGAACACCACTTGCTCGTTATGGAATCTCAACATTAGCTCTCCCATCTCAACATCAACCAAAGCACGACTAGTTGCAAGGAAGGGTCTTCCTAGAATTAGTGGTATTTCTTCATCTTCAGCCATGTCTAATATCACAAAATCTGCTGGAAACACTAGATCATTAACCTTAACTAGCACATCTTCTAGCACACCGAAAGGATAAGAGATTGACCGATCAGCTAGAGTAATGGTCATTCTTATTGGCTTTGGCTCACCACATCCAAGCTTCTTCATCATTGAAAGGGGCATCAAGTTGATACTTGCCCCTAAATCACATAAAGCTCTACCAATGTCTACCGGTCCAATAGAACAAGGGATAGTAAAAGCACCAGGATCTTTTAGCTTAGGTGGTAGCTTCTTTTGGAGAATAGCACTACAATTCTCGGAAAGAGAAATGTTCTCATCATCTTTTGGCTTTCTTCTTCCCGTTAACAAATCCTTCATGAACTTGGCATACAAAGGCATTTGATCAAGAGCTTCACCGAAATGAATGTTCACCTGAAGTTGTGAGATAAGTTGCATGAACTTCTTGAATTATCCTTCCTCCTTCTTCTTCTTCTTCTCGAGATGAGGATATGGAAGCTTTACATATGATGGAATAACTTGTGGTTTATCTCCATCTTTCAATCTTTGACTCTTCGACTTCCTCAAGATTGAATCTTCATCTATCAATTTCTCACTTTTTTCTCCTTCTATTTTTTTCTTCTTTTCATTTTCAACTACTCCTTGATCATTCTCCTTTTCAACTACACAATGTTCATTTTCTTTTTCAACTTCACCCTCATTATTCTTTTCAACTTCACCATCCTCCCCTACTACTTCATCAACTTTCTCTGGAACTTTTGGAACTATAGGTGTGAGAACCTTTTTTCTCCTCAATTCAATAGCATTACAAGACTCGTTCTTAGGGTTTTCTTTAGTGTTACTTGAGAATCCGCCTTTGTTTTATTCAGCGAATTGCTTAGCTAATTGCCCTAGCTGAGTTTCAAGCATCTTCCTGGAGGCTTCGTTGTTCTTTCTTTCCGCTTCTTGACTTTTCTTCATCTCTTCAAAGTTTCCTTGAGTCATCTTCATAAAGTTCATCATAGTTTCCTCGAGAGCTGAAGGCTTTCTTGGTTGTTGTTGTGGGGGATTAAGCATCTGAGAGTTCAAAGCAGTGTTATTTGAGTAGCTCAAGTTGGGATGCTTGTTGATGCATGGAGTATAGTATTGATTTTGCCTTTGGTAGTTCCCCATGTAGTTGGCTTCCTCGCTCGATCCTTCAGGTACACACTCTCCGTTAGCATGTCCTTCACCACACAAGTCACACCTAATTGCAGCCACTTGTTGTTGCTTGTGAGCCAACGTGAAACCCTAAAACTCCTTAGTTAGAGCCTTTATTTGTTTGTTCATGGCTGATTGGTTAGCTAAGATTGCAGTTTGATCACTCACTCCGAACACTCCTCTTTCTTTCTTTTTCGCTTCAGCACGGTATTCGTTGCTGGCCATGTTTTTGATTAGAGCTTGAACTTCAAGATCAGTTTTACTCTTAAGACTACCTCCTGCAGAAGCATCTAAGAACATCCTAGTGTTAGGTGTCACCCCCTCAGTGAAGATTTGGAGGTATTGTTTCTCAGTGAACTCATGGTTAGGGCATCTCTTAAAAAGCAAGTTGAATCGCTCCCAAGCATCATATAGTGACTCATTCTCCCCTTGCTTGAAGTTTGATATCTCCATCTTCTTATCCCAATATTTAGACATAGGGAAGTACTTCTCGAGAAACTTAAGCTCTAGCTCCTCCCATGTTTGGACAGTCCCACTGGGTATAGTCAGCAACCAATCTTTCACTCTACCGGTCAAGGTGAAAGGAAATAACCTAAGCTTCTTTTGTGGATCGGTAACATTAGCTGGTTGTACACAAAACTCACAAGTTTCAGCAAAGCGGCTCAAATGTTCATGTGGGCTCATGGCTTCGGTCCCATCAAACTGTTTGTCTCTCAACCCATTCAGAACGGTGGTTTTGATGTCAAAAGCAACGAGGTTAGCTGGTTGGAAAGTGTGGGTCAGTTGACCACGATGAGTTGCTAACCCATAGTCTCCTAGATTTGGTCTCGGTGGTACAGGTTCTCCCATGATGATGGATGTAGTAGAAGAGGTTGTTTCAGATTCAGTAGGTGATGGCTCCGGTATCGGTACTCGTGCACTAGGTGGTACTGATTGAGACAACCTTTGCAACCGGACAGCTTTCCGGAGTGCTCTAGCAGTCCTTTCGATTTCTGGATCGTACTCTAAGTCGTCAGAGCTCTGTTTACCTCGCATAAACAGCAAAATACCTTAGTAGCACTGCACGATACAAAGCAATTAATGAATAATGAAACAAAGAAAATTTTAAAAACAGAAAAATAAATTGCAGAAATCCTAAATTATAACGTAATTGCCTTGTTGAAATATATCAACAGTCCCCGGCAACAGCGCCAAAAACTTGATAGAAGTTTGGCAAGTGCACCAAATACTATCAAAGTAGTAAAAATATCGATCCCACGAGGACTGTTTTTAATCTCAATAATTCAATTATGTTGTACTTTAGGATGTATAAAAATTATTTTGTTTGCCACTAGGCAGTAGATTGGTTTGATTTCATAAAAATAATGACAGAAAATAAAGTTGGTTTTTAAGAATAAGAGAGAGACGAGTTTAGGTCTTTCGAATCATCGATGTTCCCCTAATTGTTATGTTGCACCTATTCTTATGAATGATTTTCTAATCCTTCGATAGTTAACAAAATAGTCATAATCAATCCCTTGAGTTAGGACCCTCTTCTCAAACTACAGCCCCTAATTCCTTAGGTGGTCTAATAATCTTTGAAGGTTTAAGCACGTTAACCTAATATCACTAACAAACGATTATCTATTCCTAGACTAACCATGTTTATTAGAACAATTCAATAGGTCTAAGTCAAAAGCTATGGTCAGTAGTCATTCGTTCTCACTAAATCATGTCTATATTTGATCAGGATATAAAAAACATTAAGAACAATTGAATTGAATAAAGACTAGAATATCATTCATAATAAATAGAGTTTCACAGCATCATGTATCAATTAGGGTTACAAAGAATCATCTCAGACCTAACCTCTAATGGATTTAGCTACTCATAATGGTGTTTACAAATAGCATAATAATTAGAGGAATTAAAACATACACAAAGTGATGGAAGGATGAAGAAATCGTCCTCCTTGGCAGTCTTGTAGTCACAAAATTGCACTTTGCTCTCCTTAATTCGTAACCCTTCTTTTTGAAATAGACTTCAGCTTAAATAGGCACATAATATCGCCCAAATCGTGTCACATTTTAAGTGAATCGTGACACGATTTCACCTTGTGGAGCAAGAAACTGAATTAGGGTTTCACCAAATCGTGTCACATTTTACCAATCGTGACACGTTTCTTAAATGTTGAACCAAGAGTTCTGATGCTTCCCAAATCGTGTCACGTTTCCATGAAATCGTGACACGTTTTCTTTTTTTGCAATTCCTTCAGTTTTTCTGCTCTTTTTGCTGCATAAGTCTCCTTGTGAACTCCATTTTGTGATAAAAATACATAGAAAATTATGTAATGACAAGATGTCATCACTGCACACTCCTTATTTTATCCTTATCATTTATATCAACCTCAAATTCCTTCTTAACTTTTTCTTTTTTCTAATTTCATTTATCTCTTTGCACAAAACCACTACTACCAACACATCATTTTTAGCATGTTGTGCCTCTGTCTAATATTATTTGGATATGTATCTATATAAAAATAGATGCATATGGCTTACACTTAAGGGAAATATGTTATCGTCTTAAGTTTGTCAATCTCACTTGTGTGGCTGCTCTTGCTTATGTGGTTGCTCTTAGCCTAATATAATGATATAATCATTGTAGGTTTTCTCGAAAATCTGAACATTATTATATTATTTTCTTAGTTTTTTTCAAGTCATTTGTTTAATTTATTTTATATTATATTTAAGTTTTTCTATGTTGTTCGCTTTAATGCCATTTTTTATTCAACTTGTACCGTTTCAAATCCGTTCATTTTTTTTTTTGCTTTTGGTGGGATTTAACAACGAAAAAATGTTGATGTGTTATGATGAATAAAAAATTATATGCTTATTCGATATTTTTAAATGATATGAATTTGAGTCTAATTTGTTGGTAAATTAATTATCCAAAATTTTAAATTTCTTCAACAAACCCATAAGCAAGAACAATTAAACCAATAAGTGTTTTTAATAAAAAAAAATGGCTTAATTGCATGTTTAGTCCCTTATGTTTATTTTAGGTTTCAAGTTGGTACCCTATGTTTTAAAAGTTTCTAGTGGTCCCTTATGTTTTAATATTTTCAAGTTGGTTCAAAACGTTACTAACATTACAATAAGTTAGTCCATTCAGTCACTTAACCGTTCATAAATTCGGGTTGACAATATGGGTGATGGAACTTAACTTACTTAGAAAATCAGTTTTAAAACATTTTTTTAATTTTTTTTGTTTTATTAAACTCAATATCATGTCGCAAAAGGGACTAACTTATTCCAACACGAGTAACGTTTTGGGCCAACATGAAACTTTTAAAACATAAGGAACCAACTTGAAACCTAAAATAAACATAAAGGATCAATTATGCAATTAAGACTAAAAAATCAAGAAGATCATTCCTTATTTATTAGAAGATCATTGCTTATTTATTATCATGATATTCTGCTATTTTTAAAATGTTGTCATTTTTAAAATAATGATATATATATATATATATATATATATATATATATATATATATATATGTATGTATGTATTTGTTACTATAATTATTTACATGTCATTTTTACAATATTTATTATGAGATTAATCTTTAAAAAAAATTAATTATGAGATTAATTTTTTTTATATAATTATAATGATATCATGTTTGTTATCATGTAAGCATGAAATACATGATATGATTAATGCTTATCATATCATGTCTCTATCCAATTTCATATTCTATCATGTCTCTATCCTATCCCGACCATCAAATAGGGTTTAGTCTAGCAGTGTAATGATATACTTTAGATTTAAAGGTTACGGGTTTTGAACCCTTCTAGTATCTTCGGAGGTAGGTAAATGTAAATATCTTATTGAGTGCTTTTTTATCTTTAAGATTTTTTCTACCTTTAACAAAATTAACATTCATTCACAATAATTTTTTTTTTTTTTACAAAAAATATTCACTGTGACTTTTATTTTTTTAATAAAGACATTAAATGTCATACCAAGAATCATTATGGTTCATTGATCATTAAGAAGTTTTTTGTATTAAAAGACATTTATAGGCATTATTATGCTATTAAAAGACATTCTAATGTCAAACACGTGAAAATTTTCTTCTTTTTAATTATTATTTATTTTTTATTAGTGAATGAAATGATTTTTTGAAAATTATGAGATTAAATCATATACACTATGAATGTTTGTTTTACAGTAACATTGAGTCACACAATCAATTGTAAAACACAATAAAAATAAGTTTAATATAATTTTCATTATAGACTTAAAATTATCAGACACAAACAATTATCAGACACAATAGAAATAAGTCTAATCCAAGAGGTTTTCACAAAGAACATTCAAACATATGCAATGATATTAGACATTGTGTGATTTTCAGTTTTTTGTACAAATTTGTGATTTTATTTTGAATTGGTTTATATTCGAACACTCATAACTCGTCATTAGTGTGATTAGTTAGACACATGCAACAATATCAATATTACTGCTAGCATTTTTACAATCTCAATGCAAATAAAACTATTTAAAGATCATATAACATCATACACTTTAATCAAATTTTCAATGTATACAACTCTAAAAAAAATATACAACTTCTATTAGTTTTGCAAAATATTCAACTCTACAAATCCTTTCTTATGAGAGGAACTCTACAAATCCATGTAGTCAAACTTCAATTATTGCAGCCTTGCGTTTCATCTTTAATTGAATCCCCATAAGTGAAAAAATATAACAAATCAATAAAATCCAGTTAAAACCAAAGAATAATTAGTCGAAAAGCAACCCATATATTTTAACTGTTGCTAATGAAGAAAAATTGAACAAATATGTGATATTCAGAGAATAAGGATGAGACACTATTTATAGAGAGATAGAAAGAGGATTAAAATATAAAATAACGGATTTAAATAAATTGCAAACTCATAGTAGTCAAGAACTTAAAACAAATATGTGATATTCAGAGAATAAGGATGAGACACTATTTATAAGCACTATAAAGAAAAATAATACAAATATTTTTTTTATAAAAAAATGGATACAAACTATAAATGAACAAACATGATTTCGAAATAATTTTGAATTCTATAACTGAATGTTGAAATGATGTAAAGAATGGTGATGGTTGAATATTATTTTATAAGAAAAAAATTCAAAACATAGTGAGAACTGAGAAGTAATATTGTTGAAATTATAAACAAATCTCTATTAAATAGTGGTTAAAAGCATGTTTGAGTGTTCTGTACACAAATACTAATGCAAGAACGATTAGCAGACATCCATGAACATTTACACAAACACGGGCATCAAACCAACACCAACACGCCGACACCGTCAATAATCTTAGAAAAATAAAATATTTGAATCCACTTACCTTGTTACACTTGAGACTATGGTTTTCATCTAATTAATTTTTACTATATCATATCTTCGTGATTGAAAATATGATCGTGATTTAAAATATGCTCCGTAACAACCTGAAGAGAAAAAAAAGAATGGTGTTAAAGCTCGGAAGGAACGTATGGAAAAGAAGAAGGATAAAAAAATATGTTCATTTTTTCAGGTTTGACTATGAAACAAATTAAAAAAATGCAATGAAAGTTAATAGCATTTACACGCCATTAAACCATTAATTTTTCAGTCATCATTTACGTTTTAATCACATAAAAATAAGAAGGAATATTCTTTGATGAGAGAGATATGCTGTCATAAAAGAATTAAATGAATAATTGCATTTGCAAGTGCCACGTGTACTCTTCAAAAAAATTAAAGGAAATGTTTATACAGTAGAAACTCTTTAATTTAATACTCGGTAAATTAATAAACTCTCTAAAATAATAAATTTGTCCGGTCCCGACTTGGGCCAATGTAAAAAATTGAAAAACTCGATAAAATAATAAGATAATAATTTTTCGGGAGATTCCTTTATAATTTTCAATCCCAAGAAAATCATAAATTAATAATTCATAGAAACTAAAAAAAAAAAAAATTAAGAATACATTGAACACATTTGTTCCTCTTGTTTACATTTACTGTACTTCAAAAGTCATTATTGATTTCCAATGCATATGAACACAGTAGTTACTAATTTAGGTTGAGTCCCAAGGTTTGCTGCAATGTAATTCTAAGAGGCATAGACTAATTTGCCTTTTTGTTTGGTATGTACAGTATAATTACTTAAAAACTCTTTAAATTAATAATTATTAATTTATCGATAAATTAATAACTCTCTAAATTAATAAATTTCTCTGATCATGACATTATTAATTTATAGAGTTTTAACTGTAATAGAGATTTATATTTTTGAAGAATTTATTACAAGTCTAATTAAAATTATTTGACATATTACATTTTTTTTAAGAATATTTGGCATCTTACATATCAACAAGTACTATTAGTAGTAATGAAATTTTATAAAAATCTCGTGCCAACATGCATAATAAGGGCAACTTCAATTACGGATGATATAATTTAGCCGTAGGAGTTGCTTTTGCTGTTTGTGGTGGTGCTATTTGTTTGAATACGGTGAAGCTGTGTTTGTATCCATTTGGTACCTTTGATATTGGCATCATTGGTGCCTTTTTATTTCAATATAATATCTTTTTGCCTCTTAAAAAAAAAACTCAGTACTAGGACTCAAGCTAACTATAAAGAAAGGAAGGCCATGAAAATAAAAGGGTAGATACATGCTTTGGTCCCTTAACTTATTTTTGCATTTCATTTTGGTTCCTTAACTTTAAACTGTCTCAATTTGGTCTCATAAGTATCTCTCCGTTTACCAAAGTGGTCCCTTCCGTTAGTTTTTTTCAAAAAACGTTAACTTTGGCCAGGTAAGCTTCCACGTAATCAAAACGTTACATTTCTTAGAAGTTAGAGAGAGAATGAAGAAAAGGTAGAGAGAGAAGGAGAAAGAAAACCCAGAGAGAGAAGTTGAAGAAATCTGCAAAACGAAGAAGAAAAAGCTGGAAATGAAGAAGATTCAAGAAGCAAAGCGAAAGTCCACGTTAGTTTCATCATCTTCTTCGCGAATCTCATGGGTTTCGAAGAAAAAAAATTTCTGAATAGGGTTTCGAAACTCTCTAGAGTTTTGAAATTTCAATGAATTTTTAACTGATTAAGGCTAATTTCATATTCTTCTTTGTGAATTTCAAGTTAAAACATGTTTATTTGCCTAATTTGGGTTGCGAAAATTTGTTTAGGGTTTTCAAAAATTTCAATGAATTTGTTACCTTTTAAGGTTCTGTATGCATGGATTTGGTTTATGTATTGTTTATTCCTTCTCAAAAGTCAATTTTTGTCTGTTGTGTTGAATTTGTATATGTTAAATTAGGGTTGTATATTCTTGTGTATTTAGTGGTCCTGCCTTTTTTCAATATTGTGCATAAAATTGATTATGTTTTTTTTCCCTTTCTTATATTAATGGTAACAAACAGACGGACCAAATCTTTGAGTGTGTGGTACCATGCTGGGGAATTTAGTAGCTTTATGGACCCTGAGTATGTAGGACCAGAAGAAACACTAGACTGTGACCCAGATTTTTTCTCCTACTTTGCTTTGTTAACAACCTTAAGAAGAGATTCCCTGGGAAAAAGTTGAAAGAATTGATGTGGAGGGCAGCAAAGGCAACATACATAAATGCATTTGAGAGGGAGATGAAGGCAATTAAGGAAATAAGTGAGGAAGCCTTTAACTACCTGTGTGAGATTGAACCAAGGCATTGGACTAGGGAAATGTTTAAAGGTGATTCAAAGTGTGACACACTAGTGAATAACATATCAGAAGCATTCAATGCTGTTATTGTTGTTCCAAGGTCCAAGCCTGTGGTTTCTATGTTGGAGGATATCAAAGTGTATGTGATGGAAAGGTGGCAGCTCAATAGGGAGAAAATTGCTAAGTATGTTGATGGTGAAGTGCTGCCAAATATCAAGAAAAAACTTGAAAAGGAATCTTCTTATACTAATAATTGGGAAGTAAGGTATGTGTTACTTAATACATCACTTTTTTTATTTATATTCATCTGGTGAAATATGGTGCCAATATGATGTTAACCTTAATGTAGGCAGGGTGGAGATAATGATTTCCAAGTTATACATATGTCAAACACTGGAGACAAGTTTGCTATAAACTGTTCAAAGTGTGTGATTGCAGGAAATGGTTGTGGACAGGACTGTCATGCTGTCATGCCATTGCTTGCATGAAATACAAAAATCACAAGATAGCTGACTATGTGCCATCAATATTCAAGAAAGAGCAATATGCAGAATGTTACTCCAACATAAATTTTCCAATAAATGGCCAAGATCTATGGGAGACCACAACATGCACTGATCTTCAACCACCACCTGTGAAAAGGCAAAAAGGTAGACCTAAAAAGAAGAGGAGATTGGATGCAAGTGAGCTGATGAGAGATGACAAACAGATGAAGAGAGCCACTTTTGGAATTAAGTCTAGTAGGTGCAAGCAAACTGGACACAACAAAAGCACATGCACACTACCTTCACAAACACTACCACCACTTGCATCAGAGACTCAAGCTACTACTCAGACACAACCAGCACAGGCATCATCTTCTCAGGCACAAGCAGCACATGCTTCTCATCAACAAGCATAAGCTTCTCAGCCACAAGCTTCTCATTCACAGACACACAAGCTTCTCAGTCACAGACACAAGATTCTCAAGCACAATCATCTCAACCATAAATTCATAAGAAAATGAGATCACCAAGGAAGAGAAAGAATGTGAACCAAGAACAACCAGGTCAGACACAAGCTTCTCAGCCACAAACACAACCATCTCAGCCACCAAATCAAAAGAAAATGAGATCACCTAGGAAGAGAAAGAATGTGGAGCAAGTTGCTGCAACTCAACCAACACAAGCACAAAAGAAAGGAAAGAGGTTGTCAAAGAAGGAAGGGGTAGGGTCTGCATCTCAGCCTTAGAAATTAAGCATGTTGAATGTCTTTTTGAATGTAATTTGTGCTATTAAGCACTTTTGACTGTCTTTTTGGTTAAATGGTATTAAGCACTTTTTGAATGTAAAATGTGCTATTGACTGATATTAAGCACTTTTTAACTGTTAAGCACTTAGTGCTGTGACATTGCTACTAGTTTGTTGTAATGCACTTATTAATATATGGAATGATGTGCTATTAAGCACTTTTTAATGCCTTATAGCAACCTATAATACAGTTTCTGATATAGCCCTTTTCCAAGTTACAGTTTCAATTCAACATAACTGTAGCATTTTATACCAATTCATGTCACACTATTATAGCATCTTAAAAGGTTCATGTCAACATTATATGCTTAAACAGAACATCCATAAAACACAATTCATTAAAACTATTGCATTCATTCATTCATCAAACACTTCACATTACATTCATTCATAATCAACCTAAACAATCACTAATTCATAACAAAACCTAAATACATCTGTGTCCCTATTTCAAATAATTTCCACTCATCATGGATGTGGTTTTGCAAACTAACACTGTTCCTAAGACCAACACAATCCCAAAGCATACAAATCCAAAAATTAAAGCCATTATCAACCATTTCCTTGTTCTTGATAAATCACTCTTCAACTTGTTTTTCTTTTTCTTCTGTTTTTCACTCTTCAATTCCTGTTTTTCAATCTTCAAATCCCTTTCATCCATAACATCATCTTCATAAACTAACTTAAAGTAACTGCATCCTTTGTCACTCGAATTCCTATAGTTTCTACAACCCCAGAATTTCTTCCCACAATTAGGATTCAATGCATCAGTTACATTTCGAATTACAACTGTTTCTCCACACCTACAATTTGGTGTTGACCTTCATCTCAAACTTGACCCAACAGATCCAGATGCATACAAATTTTCGTGAAACCAAGGAGTTTTTGATGTCTGGTTCGACATTTCAGGTGAATGGGTTGTGTGGTTCGAAATTCTAGGTGGAAATATGGAGATTGAAGAAGAAAAAGAATGGTGGAAGAAGAGAAAGGAGGGTCACGATGGAGAAAAAGAGGAATGGTGGAAGAGGATAACAAAAACCCTAATTTTCACCAATCTTTCCCTTTTTATATTGCTGACAATGTTTGCCATGTAATCTGCCATGTAATCTACTGATAGGCCCACGTGGAAGCTTACCTGGCCAAAGTTAACGTTTTTTGAAAAAATAAAATAACGGAATGGACCACTTTGGTAAACAGAGAGATACTTATGGGACCAAATTGAGACAATTTAAAGTTAAGGGACCAAAATGAAATGCATAAATAAGTTAAGGGACCAAATCATGTATTTACCCAAAATAAAATGATATTACAAATTTGTGCTAGTGTGTATGAATGCATGACTTTAAAGAGAGAATTAGTGATGAATCAAGAACTCATTATTCTTAACTCTTGGGTTCAAGAATTTCTATATAACTTAAGTGATACAGTATAAGTTTTTTTTTTTTTTTTTCCTTTTATTAAGAACTACCACAATGCACATAACTTTAACATATGGTACGAAACTTTAGTTCGTGAACGAGATGGCGAAGATAGCTAACTATAGTTTTTTTTTTTTTTTTTTTTTTTTTTTTTTTTTTTTTTTTTTTGAAAGGTACTAACTATAGTTTTGTGTCCGTCCCTTCTCCCATCCTTGTTTCAACTGGGGACCATTTTTGGCTCAATCTCCGCTTTATATTTTACTTTTTTTGTAAGATCCTTTATGATACTTGCCACTCGCATAATCAAAAAGCTACAATTAGTACTTCTTTCATGGTTTTCTTCAAGCAATTATAGGTTTGATTATTTTTACGTTTTTAATGATTTGAATATTTCCTCTATCGTTGAAAAGTTTGTAAAAAGAAATATTTAAAGAACATTTTTGCAATTGTAAAATAATGTATCAATTATAATCAATTTTGCACAATTTTTTTAAAAATTGTAATAAAATTAATTTTACAACATTTTTTTCAATACCAAAATTATGTAAAACTGATTTTGCTTTAAAATGTTCATTTTTCTCTTATAAAAAATAAAAGAAATCTAACTTAAGCATATGAGGAATTTTTAAGTAATATTTAATACTAATTTTAAATTTTGATTTTTCAACTTTAGTATTATTGATTTAGCCTTTTTTTTAGCTGTACATTTAATACTAATTATAAATTCTGAATTTTCAACTGAAGGCCATAATCAAGCAAAAGAGAAAATTGTATTTCTAAATTAAACATAGAACATGTATAGGTAAAAAGTGTTCCTACATATGAATGAGTTTCCAATGCTTCCCTTCCTACATATGAAGTCAAAATTGGAAGACGGGTCAATTAACTTGGAAAATTAGTTTAAGCTTGGACAATTAGATTAGATTGTTAAATTGACGACGATTTAACCCATTAGATTACACTTGGGACCTATCGATTTTGAGCTTAATGCCAAAAAAGTGGTGGATAGTTTTTCATCTGCACGTCAGGATGTTACAGAATTTGAGATGATTATCCATAATTGTAAAACTATCTTTGAACAATATTATGTCAACTCTAGTGTTGAGTTTGTCAGGAGACAAACAAATGAGATAGCCCATAGATTAGTTAAGGAGACCACATCTTTAGTTAGTTTCTAGATTTTGGTAGAAATTCCAAATTGTATTGAATACATTTTAAGTAATGAAATGATATAAGCTTCTTTCCTTAAAAAAAAAAACCCATTAGATTAGATTACATGAGAGTTATGAGGGAAAATTGGTGGTAATCAAGTCATATATATATATATATATATATATATATATGGGGTTTGCTAGGATACACCCACTAGTTTTTATTAAGGTGTGTTTTAGCAAAGATATAACTAAAAAGTTGTTAAATACACCTTAAGGTGAATGTTGCTAAAACACACCTTCTAAAAAATAAGTGGGTGTATGTTAGCAACTCCTATAGGCATTTGCTAGGATACACCCACTTATTTTTTAGAAGGTGTGTTTTAGCAAGTTATAACTAAAAAGTAGTTAAATACACCTTAAGGTGTAGCTTGCTAAAACACTCCCACATAAAAACCAGTGGGTGTGTTCTAGCAAATCCCTATATATATATATATATATATATATATATATATATATATATATATATATATATATATATATATATATAGAGAATGTATCATATGAGAATGACATTATATATGAGAATCATGAGAATGGATATGAGTCATTAGATTAAAAAGGAATGGTTGAGATTTAATCATCAATTAAAACAATCACGTGACACTCCTGTATTCTACTGTTCTCCAACATTTCTCCTTTTCATTGAACTATTCATCTTCTGAGAGAAAAAAAGTGTCAGAAAACTATTCAAAAATATTTCTTTTATTTCTTACAAAATTTGTAGAAACATGAAAGCCCAAAGATTGTTGTCTCTAGTTTTTTTTTTTCTTTTCAATTCAACGAAAACAGAGAGATGTGTACAAATTGAGGACTTGGGTTTTTGATCTTTCGTATTGTTGAAATTGAAACACAAATATGTTTTTGATTAATTTACTTACAGAAATTAACAATTGCAAAACCCAAAATAATTGAATTCATGGAGTTGAATTTAATCTCACAATACTGTGAAAGAAAGGGTCAAAATTGATTTCAATGGAATTCAGAGAAAATGGATTATAAGATTTGAAAATGAAATGTTTTTATTTCTTAAATTGGGTTGAGATTAGTCGAGAGAGATTGTGAAGAACAAAGGCATTAGCTTGAAATTAAATCTGGAATCAAGGAGAGAGGGTTGGGTTGCCGGAAAAAAATTAATGATAGTGAGGGGAAGAAGAAATAGCAGATTTTGAAGGAAGAAGAAGAGGAATCAACGAGAGAATGAAAAGAAGAAGGTGATGGTCCACAGGATGGTTTTATTGGTACATTAAATCTAAGCCCTTCATTTTAATCTAAAGGGCTGATAATATATTCTCACATTCTCACATAAGAAAGTCATTCTCACTAGATATGTCCTCTATATATATATATATATATATATACACACACACACACACACATTTTTTTGTTGCTGGCACTAACAGGAGATTAAGGAACTTACGTGTAAAGGCAGTACTGATAGGTACCATACTACCATTTTGATTGTTAAGTTTGAGTGTGGGCCTATGATTTGTCTTCCTGCTGCCCACCATTGATTATATCTTTTCAAACAACCTTAAACCCATGTGGGATCATGTAACTCAGATTGAAATAAGAACAAAAATTCTTTTTTTTTATTCTTTACTTATTGTTTCCCTTAAGAATGGCAAGAGAAGAAGAATAGCAAAAGAGAAGGAAGAAAGAGAAAGGTTGATTGTGTAGATCTCGTAAAACTAAAATGAAAATCTAACATTTAATTGGAAATAACATTTGTATCTTTAGTGTTAATTTTCACAAAAAACAAAAACATGAACATAAATGTCCAAGGGAAAAGGTGCACCTTGCTAAAATAAACATTCATGAAATGAGGTGGGTCTATTGTAGCAAACCCCATATATATTTATTTATTTATTTTTTGAGAGGAGGTTTCTTATATTTATTTATTATACTAGATTCAGGTCCCAGTAAATCAAATCGGACGACTCACATCGCTTCATAAATAGCTTGCGTCCAAAAGTGAAAAGCAGAAATTTTTGTGAGAAGTAGAATTTTGTTGCTTCAACTTGGCTGTGGAGAAACTCTTGTTTGAACCAGGATCAAGAAATTTGGTTTGGTCACACATAGAGTTTTTGTCTTCTCTCTCTTCACAAATAAACAAATACTTTCCATTTTCTCTCTCTTCTCTCTCTTCTCTCTTTGGCTGTGACCAAAGAAAATTTCTTGGTCCTGGACCACCTAAGAATTTCTCCTTGGGAGTGTATTTAACGCGTAAACAATGATTAGGCATATGATGAAAAAATTAAACAAAGAGGAAATTAAACCCCTAAATAAAAGGCTGTAGCAAGGTTTAAAAATTAAATTTATGAAAGGTCGATGTTTACCATTTTTAGTTAATTTTTTTTTTTATAGTAATAGAGAAAATGTATAATATTTAATTAAAATTTATATTAAATTAAAAATATCATGGTGCATCGTTAGATTCGGTCCATATTAGACGTGGTTGAATAAGAAACTAAAAGTGTAGATTTCTTATAACAAAAAAAAAAAAAAAAAACACTATCTCACCAGCGCGCGTGAAAATAAAGAGATGCCCAATACACATAGATTTAATATCTTAGGATACAAATATTTAGGGTTAGAGACGTATCGAGAAATTTCAGCAAGAGATCATGATATTTTACGATAAAATTTTTATGCAAAAATATAAAAACTTAAAAACCGTAGCAATAAAATAACGATATCATTATTGTTAAGCAACAAATTGTATATCTAAAAATTGAGGACTCCGTAATATCTAAAAATTATAATTCCTCTATGTGCCTCCATATCTTGAAGGTGTTGTAAGATGAATAGGTCAGATTATTGCTTATATATGTGAACTTTCAAAATAAAGAGCAAGACCATATCACATAAAAATTATACGTCCACTAATTAATCCTCACATAAAAATTTTCAATTCAATATATTTTACTTTCCATTTTTTATAATAGGAAATACACTGGTACTTGGCAAAACAACCACAAAACTATATCTCTCTCTTTCACTTATAGATGTTTTCTTACTATATGTGAAATGAGTAAAATGCTTACTTATAATGAGACCGATGGAGTAGTTATCAAACTAATTTTTCTAATACAATATAATATAATCACGTGTTCTTTTCTAAGATTACACGCGCACTAAAAGTTTTGGAGACATGCTCTTTTAACACAAATGCTTAATTAAGATCTACCCTTAAACTAGATCAGCTGGATTTGGATAGGTTGTGTTGTTGCTTCCATTGGCTGAATCCTTAGTTTTGAATATTGATGAGAACATGGTAGAAATCTTTACCGCCATTACTTTTAAAATCCAACAAACCGAGATTTTAAGTGAGTGGCAAGCAAGTATAATTAGTATAGACCCCCCTACGAAGAGCACAACCCAAAAAACTTGTCGCAGCAACAAGATGGAGAGGAGGGAAGCCGAAAAAAGTACTCCAAAGAGGTAAATGGCAAAGCTAAGAATTTGTTCCCGATGGCCACCGGGAGTCTTCGTGTAGATCTTGATTCCGATTAGCATGCAGTAGATGCAGATGAACGTCAAGAAGATTTGCATATGAACTTTGTGATCATCAAAGGGAGATCCTTTCTTGTTTTGATACATTATTCCCAATGCAGCAATGAGCATTCCATTAAGAAACGCTAAGATGGAATGGAATGGGATGAGGAGATCTTGATCCTTCAAAGTAGTTGGTAATCTACAAAAGTACAGTTAGATATCTATATATATAAAACATTCTCAAAAGTTTCGGGTTTTTTCTCTAATTTTCAACCAAATAATAAGAATAATATAAAAAAAAAAATCTGCTAGTTGATAAGAAATTTGACCCAATTAAAATAAATAAAAGAGGGTATAGTTCAATAAAAGATTTTTAAAATGCAATAGAATCAAAAAATGTATATACCACTGTACCGTTGTACAAAGCCATGTTTGTGTACAAAATAGGGTTTTGATGATACTTTGTTTTTTTCTTTTTTGAAACAAAGAGACATTTTATTAATGATTGGAGTTAACGTTGTACAAAGCCATGTTTGGAATTTCTTCTTGTGGAAGAGAGATATAATAATAAATTAGAAAAGAACCAAACATTTAAGAACTTTTAAATTATAAATGGAAGATTAATTAATACATTGGTTGATTATAATATACGAGATAAGCAGTTCACTAACTTGATTTTTCTGTCTTTAAAGCTATTCCTGCCACCGACCAGAAATCTGATAGGCAGTGGAGTACGTCCAGCCATTGATGGATCCACACCTGAAATAGAAGAAGAATAGTATAGAATAATCTTTTTTAGGGGAAGACTAGTAATAGTATTTAATATTGTTAGATTAGATAGTGTATCTATATATAGACATTGATGTCTTATTGTCTTTTGATTTTGAGTGAAATGATTTTTTTTTCTTTTGTAATGTGAAATTTATATATCAAAATGTTTTTTGGTTACATCGTATATCTTTTTGGTAGTGATTACATCGTATATCTATGTCTAACTGTCTTTTGATTTTTTTTTTGTCAAAAAAAAACTGTCTTTTGATTTTTTTGTACAATTATTTTATCTCTTTTGTAATGTGAAATTTATATATCAAGAAGTTTTTTGGTTACATCGTATATCTAAAAACTTTAGATATTAAAGTGTCTAAAACATTATTTATTAATCTATATATTGTTAAATTAGATAGTGTATTTAAATTAGTTTTGAGCTTAACTCAGTTAGTAAGGACAATGCATAATATATTTAAGGTTCGAGCCCCAGACACCGTAAAAAATAGTTTTGTGAGGTGCCAAGAATCTACATCCGTTAATTTTAGTTATTTTTTTTTTGGTGAACTTAATTTTAGTTATTTACATGTACCAAAAGTGAGAACATATTTTATTACTTTCGATGAAATTATTTATCTTTTATCTATTGTACCTCTCAAAACTAATTTAAAAGTGAAACTATATCATTTTCAATAACATAAATTTATTTTAATAATTAAAAGTGACAAACAAACGTTTTCATAAACATAACTCAATTCATAGGCGCATTGCATAATATATTATAGGGTTAATTATGTTTCTAGTCCCTATAAAATAGCGACCTTGTAAGTTTAGTCCCTACTTAATTTTAATAGCATTTTTAGTCCCTATAAAAAAAAATTTACTTATAATTTTAGTCCCTGCTAAAACAAAGTTTGATTAATTATCCTTAAACTCTTAAATTTTTGAATGATTTTTTTGAGACAAGATTAGAACACTATGAAAGGTTCGTTTACTAAAATTTAGAATTTTCCGACATGAAATGAATTAAATATGAATTTTTTAAAACGACAAAAGTTAAAGATAAAAAGTAATAAAATCTGGATGTAGAAATCAAATTTTGCGATAATTTTTTGCGGACGAACTTTTAGTAATGTTCTAAACATGTCTGCAAAAAATTGTTCAAAAATTTAAGAGTTTAAGCATAAATTAAACAAATTTGAATTGAGTAGGGACTAATACTCAGTGCAGAAAAACAAAATTAGGGACTAAAAATGCTATTAAAATTAAGTAGGGACTAAACTTACAAGGTCGCTATGTTATAGGGACTAGAAACATAATTAACCCTATATTATATGCACGAACTAGTTTCAAACCACTATCCTTCACTTATTCATCTTAAAAACGTGAAACTCTATCCATCAGGTGACTTAATAAAAAATAATTAAAGGAAATGTTAACATGTGTCATACGTTAAGGAAACTCAACGTGAAAATTTTGTGTTGGAAATTGCACTAATTTTTTTCCAAATAATGCGTCATATGTTAATTTACACCCACCAGAAAACACTAAAGAGTAAATTAACAAGCTACAGATACCTAAAATCATTAACGAGTAAGTTAACAACCTACACCCACTTGATTATTTACACTAACTTTTATAAGTTTTATCAAATTATTTACACCTATCTTGTTAGTTATTTATACTCACCTTTATCATTTCAAAATAACCAACAAACATCATTGATAATTGACTTTGTATTTTTTGTTTTAATTTTGTTTCATCATTCCAAATTATAGTTTTTTCAGTTTTACATATAAAAAAGCATAACCTCAAATTTTCAAAAATTAATTAAAACCTTAGGTTTTTATTTGTTATTTTACAGGCTAATATATTTTTATTTTTGGTCAACAATAATGTATTTTCTACTTCAAAGAACTTTAGCAGGATAAGGAAAAAACGAAAAACATAATTAAACAAAATTCAAGTTATGTTTTTTTTAGTTAAAAAAACATTCACGTAATAATGTAAAAGAAACAAAATTAAAAAAATAAATAATATAGAAGTAATATGTGTGTCCGAAGGAAGGAAACTACTGAGAACCTTCTCCCGTCACTGTTTCAACGAGGGACCCATTGTATCGTGCATAGTTCAAAGCTTTTTCTTACACCTACCTTGCATCAACCCTCTCTCATGAATTGCACACGTTGGAGCCAACGTCTGCGTATCTTTTGACTCTTTGGATTTATAATTAAGGCTCACATTCTATTAAGTTCAAGAGTATATATTATTTTCAAATGACTAAACCACTACATCAAACTAAAATTTTTGTCTTAAACTTGCAAATAAGCTATATATTGCACAACATTTTTATATTTTTTTGACTATTTCAAATCCATATATTATTTTTTCAATTTTTTTCATTTGTTTTATAGAGACGCTTACTTGTTTGATATTAATGATATTTCAATTACATCATCATTGATATGTGTATGAGTATTGAATTTGCATATTTGAAAGGAATAAAATGATCTTTAAAAATAATTGATTAAAACTAATTAAAAGACATAATTTTTATGTTAGTCAATCAACTTTTGAAGGTAGCAATAATTTCGTTGTTGCCGCAACAGTTGTTGATCGATCCATTTATGATTTGAAGATTATGAACACTATATTATTGTGTAATCAAATGGGGAATGAATAGATAAACAATTGCCTTATAACTTATATTGACAGAGATGCGTGTTAAACAACATTGATAAAAATTGATTATTCAACACATTCATAACATAAATCTGCTTCGAAGACAATTTTTTTTTTTAAGGGCCAGTATATTATCAACTAGCACCCAACCCCTCGAAAAGAGAGAGAGAAGGGGCTGCAAAAAGAACAGAAAGAACAAACCCTAGCGTATAAACCATGAGCAAACCCAAATTGGTAGAAATAAACTAGAAAATTGATGTTGACACAAGTTATAAGACTGAAAGACATAAAAGACGCAAATATCCCTCGGCAGTTAACTGCCATCGCTTCAATATTTTCGGCAGTTAACTGCAGCCGATTTTTAAATTTCTCGGCAGTTAACTGCCAAGGAAATGTTTCATCAGATGAAACAGCAACTTGCTCCCCCTACACACTATTTCATCATCACCTTTCATTCTTCTTCCATCTAAACCCCCAAATCCAATAATTTTTTCATCAAATCTTGCTCCAAAATCATTGAAGCATCAATCATAGGAGGTATCAACACACTTTTGACGTAAAAAATCAGGTATTGAGCATTTTAATCGGTTGATTTTTATCATTTTTTGGTCATTCTAATGTATGATTTTTTCATATAGCTTTTGTGAAGTGAAAAATGTTTGAGGTTGCAAAAATTGAAGGTCGTGTTCGGTACTTTTCTTTGAAAAAGACAGTTAAGGTTATTATAACGCCGACCGACTCTCTTGATGATTTGAAGGAACAACTTAACACTTATTTTGAGCATCTTGGTGAAAATCAATATACACGTCACTTGTTTGGTCAAATGTCATGGATAGACCTAGGAGAAGATAGAGATGAATACGCATGGAAAATGGCAAGCTATATGTCTTGGCTTATTGAAGAGGATAGCGACGTCGGATTTATGTTCCGAAATATGGTGGAAAATAATATATTAAATATGTATGTTCGTTCCATATGCAATTGCGTTGAATCTAAGTAGGGATTTAATTTAATGATATGTAATGAGTTGTAGTAATGTGTTGTTCAATTATAGACAATTGTAAAAGATAATGTATTTTTCTTGTTTATGACTGAGTACAAATGTTGTACGACTAATATTGCCTTTGGAAATGCTCTGGATGAATTACAGGTAAAAACTGGCCGAAATTGGCTTGGTTCAATTATGCAGAACCCACTGTCTGCATAATTGATTTCCTCGGCAGTTAAAGGTTTTATTCGGCAGTTAAGTGCCGAGGAAAAACGAAATCGGCGGCAGTTAACTGCCGAGGGGGCATTTGCGTCATTTACATGTGTGTTTCAGCCTATTAGATGTGTATGTTGGAACAAAATGTGTTTAACAATGAACCTTATAGAGTTTTGATGATAACAAGGAATTAAAAATTGTAAATTGGACTAGCTAATATTTGTTCAAGTGTACAGGACCATAGTCAAAAATTTACATCATATAAAGGTTCTGAAGAACAAAGAGAGAGCTAAGGATTAAAGAAAAGGAAGCTTGAAAGCGTCTGAAATGAAGTGCATCTGAAGTTATAAGTGCTCCTGAAGAATGATGACGTCATCAGAAGCTGAGAGTCATCAGAAGCTGAAGGTCATCAGAAGTTGAAAGTCAACAGAAGCAGATAGCCTTCAGAAGTGGATAGTCATCAGAAGCAGATAGTTTAGAAGCAACTTCATCAGAAGCTGAAGCTCATCAGAAGCTGATTATCACCACAAGCTGAAGATTCAAAGATCAACACTTCAAAAGTTGTCTATTGGATTCGAAAACACTGCAGAAGACTAGTGGATGGTTGCAACGGTCATTTTGGTGAAGATTTGGTGGCATTGGAAGCTTATCTTCAAAAAGCGTTGACATTGTACTTTGTACGAACTGTACAACCACCTTCTCCACCACTCTGTTTTGTGTCCACGCTACAAGACAAGAAAACAGCTCCAGAATAACGGCTTGGCCTGCAAAGATGTTCCTTTGGATAGGGAATGGATTTCAAATTGGTTCTTCATAGGACAACAACCAAATCAGGCAAAAGATCATTGGTGAAAGATCAAGCTTCAACAACGACTCTTTGATGTGCTGGTAATTTCACAACGTCTCTTTCACACCTCTATATAAAGGAGTGAAGACTTAGAGAATTGGCAATGTTGAACGAAAGACTCTCAACATTTTTACAAGTGCCAAACCTCTGCTGAAATTGTTCTGCATTCACTTAGAATTTCTGTGTCTCAAAGTCATATCTTAGAAATTATTAAGTCTTAGAGTCTGTATCTGATTTGTATTGTGAGCACCTCTGATTGTATATCAAGTGTTCAACCTTAAACAATTTTCTGTGTAATTTTGTTTAGAAGTCTCTTGCAGTTGTGCTTGAGCATAGGAAGTCTCTTGATTGTGTTCTTGAGCATAGGAAGTCTCTTGCAGTTGTGCTTGAGCAAAGGAAGTCTCTTGCTTGTGTGCTTGAGAAATTGTAATCAGATATTACTCTTAGTGAAATCTCCTTGGAAGTGCAAGGGGGACTGGACTACTTCCGGATTGTGGAAGGAACCAGTATAATTGCTTTGTGTCGTTCTTCTCTCTCTCTCTCTCTCTGTTTTATTCCACTGCGTTCAGATCCTGAGTATCACTTCAGAAGCAGTATCACTTAGCTTCTGATCAGTGTGTTCAGTTTTAGGAGAAACGAAGAATTTTTCAAAACACAATTCAACCCCCCTTCTTGTGTTTTTCTCACCTTCAGTGTATACAACAATTTATAAGAAACTTGCCCCCACCCCCCCCCCCCCCCCCCCCCCCCCAACTCATGAATAAGGCCCAAACACCAAAAACGAAGCAACCCGTGTGATTTTTTCTAGGGTTAATTAAGTTTTTAGTCACAATAAATATTCACAGTTTTGTTTTTAGTCCTCATAAAATAAAATCACACTTTTTAGTCCATGTGATAGTTTCCTTAAGCATTTTAGGGACCAAAAATGTTGATGGAAATTTTTGACAGAGACTAAAAATGCTGATGGAAAAATTTTATAGGGACCAAAAAGTGTGATTTTATTTTGTATGGACTAAAAACAAAATTCTGAATATTTATAGGGACCATTTACTTAATAAACCTTTTTTTCTAATAGCCAAAAAACAGCACCAGCAAAGAAAAAAGAATTATGATCTTCTCCCAACAGAAAACGCTTGCGCCCAGCTGAATTTCCAATTATACCCCTGCGTGAGTTAAGTCATGCTACATGACTTAATCACACACTTTATAGCTCTGCGTGACTTAAGTCACGCACCACTGGCCTGTGCGCGAGTTAACTCGCACAAGTTGGCCAGTTGGTCAGAGCTCAAGAACACACGTTTTTTGAACGGTGGTCAGCTTTTCAACCTTCAATCTACACGTTTTTTTACAACTTTTACACGTTTTTTTTACTACATTTATCGTAGTTAAATACCCCTCCAAACTTCCCCATTTTCTCACACCATCT
The DNA here is from genome assembly GCF_051527215.1 of Medicago sativa. NCBI lineage: Eukaryota > Viridiplantae > Streptophyta > Magnoliopsida > Fabales > Fabaceae > Medicago > Medicago sativa. Next base: position 25,754,639 of record NC_140752.1, on the reverse strand, counting down.
CACATTCTTTCCTCCTCACTCTCTCCCCCTCTAAATCGCCTTCCTTGTTTTTTTTTTTAGTCTTTATTTTGGTGTAAAAAGAGGCCAATCGAGGGGTAAAAATAGGTCAATCGAGGGGTAAAAAGAGGTCAATCGACTTGGGGCACAAAGAGGTCAACCATTGGGGTAAAACTAAATCTGCTTCTTTTTACCCAAAAACTTTTTACCGTGGGTAAAAAGAATCTTCTTGGGGTATAAAAAGAACCATATTTATATTTACCCCAAGGGTTGGTCTCTTTTTACCCCAAGATGATTGCTCTCCTATTACCCCAAGGTTGGTCTCTTTTTACCCCAAGGTTGGTCTCTTCTTCCATCAGCATTTTTAGTCCCTGTCAAAAATTTCCATCAACATTTTTGGTCCCTAAAATGCTTAAGGAAACTATCACAGGGACTAAAAAGTGTGATTTTATTTTATGGGGACTAAAAACAAAACTGTGAATATTTATAGGGACTAAAAACTTAATTAACCCTAGAAAAAATCACACGGGTTGCTTCGTTTTTGGTGTTTGGGCCTTATTCATGATATACCCTCTGACTTGTACTCTTTGATTATCAATGAAATGACCTAGGTTTGCTTTTGTTCAAAAAAAAAAAAAAAAACAAATAATATTATTATTTTAAAAATGTCATGATATCATGATAATAAATAATGAATGAATTTAAATTCATATCATGATAGTTTCTAAATCAGACTATACTTAAGATATCGTTATCTTTATCTTGACCTAACCCTAATGATCATCCCTAATTTTTTGTTCTGAAAAAATTTATGGAAAAAAATCTTGGAGGGAATCAAACCACGTAATTGTTGTTAACCCTTGCGCAATTTCTCCACTACACCACCCATAGTTCAACAAGTGTAGAAAAGTAAGGCATTTGTAGCTTCAACTTGGCCGTGTATTTTTTCTCTACACCACCCATAGTTTAACAAGTGTAGAAAAGTAATTTGTAGCTTCAACTTGGCCGTGTATTTTTTCTCAAAAGAAAAAGAAAAACATGGGCTGTGTATTTAACGCGTAAACAAGGATTAAGCATGATGAAAAAATTAAACAAAGAGGAAATTAAACCCCTAAATAAAAGGATGTAGCAAGGTTGAAAAATTAAACTTTTTTTTTTTAAGGAAAAAATTAAACTTATGAAAGGTCGATGTTTACCATTTTTAGTTAAAAATAAATTTTATAGTAATAGAGAAAATGTATATTATTTAATTAAAATTTATATTAATGAGACCGACAAATCATTGGTCCCTACGGACAGTGACTATAATATGATTGGTCCCTACAGACAAATACGGACACATATAATAATTTCATTCCAGATACATTAATTAATTTTGGCCTCCCATTTAATTTGTTGACTTAATTCCATGTGCCTCTCGTATCCTCTTTCATATAGTACATAAATAACGACTAACTTTTGACCCAAAAAATTAAAATAACGACAAATTTGTGTACTCTTTTAACACAAAGGCTTAATTAAGATATACCCTTGGTGGGTCTTGCGGGGGGATGCAACGCAGTGGGCGCTCCCCATAGATGTCTCTAATCATAGCCATGTGGTGTTGAGATATTCTTCTCAGCTTTGGGGGCCGAAGCCGTTTAGATTCAATAACTTCTCGTTAGACCACGGTGAGCTTGGGGAGGTTGTGAATCATAGTTGGAACCGTTCTAGGCCGGTGGAGTGGATGGCGGTCAGGCTCTCTGCTAAGCTCAAGACCCTAAAAGGCGACCTCAAGGAGTGGCACTCTCGGGCTTTTGGTAGTTTGGACGGTCGTATTGATGCCCAAGTTGAGGCACTGAAGCTTCTTGATCTGAAGGTGGAAGTGTGTATGTTTTCGCCAGATGATATTGAAGCTCGCTATAAGGGCTTTCATGACCTGTGGGCTCTCTTGCGAGTGAGAGAGTCCGAGATTTTTCAGTGGTCGCGGACGAGGTGGTTACGTGAGGGAGATGCTAACTCGGGCTATTTTCACTCCAGCATTAAGATGAGGAGGAGGAGAAACTATATTCTAGCCCTTAGGGTGGGGAATAGGTGGGTGGAGAGTGTCCAGGATGTCCGGGCAGAGATTGTGGGCTTCTTTCGTGACCATTTCTCCGAGTCTTTGGAGGACTGCCCAACCTTTGATGGGGTACCTCTTCCTAGTATTTCTGAGGTGGAAGCAAGGGGGTTGACTGTCCCCTTTAGTGAAGAAGAGGTTAAAAGGGTCGTGGTAGAGTCAGACGGTACCAAGAGTCCGGGACCTGATGGCTTTAACTTCGCTTTTTTCAAGACGTTTTGGGAGTTGCTTAAGGGGAAGTTAGGACTATGTTCAATCAATTCTTTCATTCTTCTTCTCTTCAACAATGCGTTTCCTCGTACTTCATCACTCTCATCCCTAAGGTGCCATCTCCCACCTGTCTTGGTGATTTTTGTCCCATTTCTCTTCTTGGGTCTCTCTACAAGTTGGTGGCCAAGGTTTTGGTGGGTAGGCTTGCGCCGGTTATGGATAAGGTTAATTGTGCAAACCAGTCTGCTTTTATTAAAGGCTGCCAATTGGTGGATGGAGTGGTGGCGGTGAATGAGATTATTGACATTGTTAGGAAGACTAAAAAGGAGTGTCTCATTTTTAAGGTGGATTTTGAGAAGGTCTATGACTTTGTTAGTTGGAGCTTCCTTCAGTATATGATGCATATATTAGGCTTCTCTGATAGGTGGTGTAGGTGGATTCGTGCTTGTGTTTTTTACGGTAGCCTCTCTGTCTTGGTGAATGGTTGTCAGACCGAGGAGGTTGACATCAAGAGAGGGTTAAAACAAGGAGGCCCTGCGACTCCGTTTCTCTTTCTGTTAGTGGTGGAGGGTTTGAGTGGTTTGGTCTGGTCGGCTGAGGCTAAGGGCATGTATCAAGGCTTCAACGTGGGCAACTCGGGTCTCTCAATATCCCATTTAGAATATGCGGATGATACCTTATTTATGGGTGATGCTACTGTGGTGAACCTTTGGTCTATCAAGACCATCCTTCGCTGTTTTGAGCTAGCGTTTGGCCTTAAGGTCAACTTCGCTAAGAGCTTAGTGATGGGGGTTAATGTGGGGGGTGAGTTTCTTGGTCTGGCTGAGCGGTTCTTGTACTGTAGGGTAGGTAGTGTTTCGTTTACTTATCTTTGTTTACCTGTTGGTGCTAACCCTCGTCTTGAGAAGATTTGGCAACTCCTCCTTCGGCTTCTGGCTAGCAGGTTTGGTTCCTAGGAGAATAAGTATGTTAACTCTGTCCTTAATGCGATACCTATTTTCTATTTGTCGGTCATGAAAATCCCCGTTAAGGTGTGGAAGCATATCGTTCGCCTTCAGAGGGAATTCCTTTGGGGAGGGATCAAGCGGACTAAGAGCATTGCTTGGATGTCCTGGTCGGTGGTTTGTAAGCCGAAGCGTGAGGGGGGTCTAGGGGTCCGGGATCTTACACAGATTAACCTTGCCCTTTTGGCTAAGTGGCGGTGGAGGTATCTGCGGGAGGATGGGGGTCTTTGGAGGAGTATCGCCAACGCCCGATATGGTAGCTGTCATCCTTCTCCCCATCTTGGTGGTAGGCCTTCCGGCCTCCGCTGGGTGTCCTCGTGGTGGTCAAACATTTCCCTTCTAGGAGGTGATAAGGAGGCTAATGGGGGACTGGTTCTCGGACGGGGTGGCCAGGGTGATTGGGAATAGTCTTTCGACTCATTTCTGGCATGACACGTGGTGTGGTAATTTTCTCCTTAGAGTTAGGTTTGGTTGGCTTTTTCACCTTTCTCTTCAGCAGGGAGGGAGAGTTGGGGATTTAAGATCGTGGGAGGAGAGTGTCTGGTTTTGGGACCTTAGGTGGAGGAGACCTCTTTTTGTGTGGGAGACCGATCTTCTAAACGAGTTGCTTGTGGTGGTGACCAGGCACTCTCGTGTGGATAGGGAGGATGAGTGGTCCTGGACTCTTAGTCCTGACTTATCTCTTAAAAGGGTTGCCGGCTGCGGGTGCCCTTGAGGGAGATACCTTGCAGGAGGTTTCTCAGATTTGGAAGTCGTGGGCCCTTTCTAAGGCCGTGGTTTCTTCTTGGCAACTTCTGCTTGATAGGATTCCTACTAGGCTTAACCTGACTATGTGTGGTGTTCAGCTTCCAGATGGGGGCTTAGAGTGTGCGTTTTGTGAGGCGTCATCTGAATCATCGGTGCACCTATTTCTATCGTGCCCCTCTATCCTTCTGGTGTGGTATCAACTGGCTACGTGGTTAGGGTGGGAGTTTGTGATCCCCCTAGGTCTTGCCCGTCAGTTCCAGTATTTTACGGGTTTAGGAGCGGGTAAGAGAGTTAGGTTATGTATGCTTCTGGTTTGGCATGCTGTTATTTGGACCATCTAGACGTTCTGGAACGACCTTATGTTTTCTGGTGGCGCTATAGGAGAGGAGCATGTGGTGGATAGAGCAAAACTCTTAGCTTGGAAGTGGTTCCTGGCTAAGTGCACTGCTAGTTCCTGCACTTACCATGAGTGGGAGATGCAGCCCATCCTTTGTTGGCAGCAGTAGGGTTTTGTGGTGGTGGTTTTCCTGGGGTTGCGGGGGGTTGGGTGGTGGTTTGATTCCTCACCCTTTCCGACCTGGATTCCTTGTGTTTTCTTTGTCCTTTTGTCCCTTCAGGTTCCTTGTAGGTGCGGTGCTGCTTCCTTTGGGTGGCATCTTTTCGGGCGTGTGTGTTGCTTTTCCGATTTTCCTCTTAGCTCGTTTGTTTGGGCTTCGGGTTATTCCGGTGGTGTTTTTTTTTTCTTTCGGTTTTTGGGGCATCTTAGGATGACCTTGTGGTGTATCTTGTACATTCTTTCTTTATATATATATATATATATATATATATATATATATATATATATATATATATATATATATATTGCCATTCAAAAAAAAAAAAAATCTGGATTGGGATAGGTTGTGTTGTTTCTTCCATTGGCTGAATCCTTAGTCTTGAATATTGATGAGAACATGGTAGAAATGTTTACCACCATTACATTTATAATCCAACAAACCGAGATTTTAAGTGTGTGGCGACTGGCGAGCAAATATAATTATTATAGACCCCCCTACGCAGAGCACAACACCAAAAACTTGTCGCAGCAACAAGATGGAGAGGAGGGAAGCCGGAGGAAGTACTCCAAAGAGGAGAAGGGCAAAGCTAAGAATTTGTTCTCGATGGCCATCGGGAGTCTTCGTGTTGATCTTGATTCCGATTAGCATGCAGTAGATGCAGATGGATGTCAAGTAGATTTGCATATGAACTTTGTGATCCTCAAAGGGAGATCCTTTCTTGTTTTGATACATTATTTGCCAATGCAGCAAATAGCATTCCATTAAGAAACGCTAAGTTGTAATGGGATGGGATGAGGTGGTCTTGATCTTCAAAGTTGTTGTCTACAAAAGAAAAGTTAGATCAGTTAGATATATATAAAAGGGTTAAATTGTATTTTTGGTCTCTTAACTATTTAGGTAGTATCGCTTTGGTCCCTTAATTAAAATTCGATTTATTTTGGTCCCTTAACTTCTCTCTGTTACACATTTTGGTCCTTTCCGTTAGTTTTAATTAAAAAACGTTAGGTTTTCTTCATCTTCTTCTCCTTTTTTTCATCTTCATATCATCTCCATCAATCTTCAACAACAAGAATCCCAGAAGAAAAAAATAGAGTCAATTTTCAGTTGAGGTTGTGTTATTTTTTAAAAAGGAAACTAGTGGGAACCTTCTCCCGTCACTGTTTCAACTGGTGGAATATTGGGTATATTTGAGCATTCTATTAAGTTCAAAGCTTTTTCTTATCAATCCTCTTACACATTGGAGCATGCTTACATGGCGCAGTCTACGTATCTTTTGACTCTTTGGATTTATAATTAATTAAGGCTGACATTCTATTAAGTTCAAGGGTATATTATTTTCAAATAACTCAACCACTACATCAAACTAAAACTTATGTATTGGAAGATTATGCTTTGAAGATTATGAACATTATGTAATCAAATGGGGGATGGATAGATAAACAATTGCCTCATAACTTATATTGATAGAGATGTGTTCGACAACATTGATAAAAATTGATTATTCAACACATTCATAACATAAATCTGCTTCGAAGACAATTTTTTTTTAACGGCCAGTATATTATCAACTAGCACCCAACCCCTCGAAAAGAGAGAGAAGGGACTGCAAAAAGAACAACAATAACAAACCCCGTTGTATAAAGCATTATAGAGCCAACCCAAACTGATAATTTTTTTTTTTTGGTCAGGTAGCCTAGTGACTAGAATTCACCTTCTAAGGTGAATAAGTGGGGTGTCCGGGGTTCGAACACCGGCCCCTGCATATAATAATGTATTGTCATACCAACTGAGGTAAGATCATGGGACCCCAAACTGATAAGTTATTACATAGAAAATATATACGTTCATGAAAAATGAAAAATAAATGTATCAGTGATGATAGCCATTTTTTTAAAACAAGTGGTAAGTTATTTCATTCTTATCGCACTTTTTTTTTGCCAAATTTTATTCGCATATGTGTATGAACTTTTTTTTAACAAAATAATTGTTTATGAACTTTTTTTTTGACAGAAAATATGTTTATCAACTTAATTAGTGTTTTTGTACACAATTAACCATTACCTTTTTTTTTTTTAAGGAAATTAACCATTATCTTATATAACCAAATAAGTGTTTTTATTGACCAATGTGTATTGAAGACATTTTAAATTGAATATATTACAAATTAAGTCATGCTTACATGACATTGCCTTGCCAAATAGATCACATGTGTAAACTATTTTAATGAGATGGATAAGAAGTTATTGCTCCTTAGAAGTTAATCAAGTTGAGAAAAACACAAGAAGGGGAGGTTGAATTGTGTTATCTTTTTCTTCATTTTCTCCTAAGCTGAAAACACTGATCAGAAGCAGATAGAGTTCTACTTCTTAAGTGATGTTCAAGACTAACTTCCAACGGATAAAAACAAAGAGAGAGAAAGAAGAAAGACACAAAGCAATTATACAGGTTCCTTGCACAAACCGGAAGTAGTCATGTCCCCCTTGCACTTCCAAGGAGAGTTCACTAAAATGTAATATCTGATTACAACTGCTCACTGCTAAACTTAGCAAGAGACTTCAAACTGCTAAAGCACAACTGCAAGAGACTTCCTATGCTCCTGAACACAATAAAGAGACTTCTAATGCTCAAACACAATTGCAAGAGACTTTTAATCAAACAAAATTACAAAGAAAACGTTTGAGGTTGAACACTTGATATACAATCAGTGGTGTTCACAATACAAATCAGATACAGACTCTTAAGACTCTAGAATTTCTAAGATATGAACTTTGAAAAAGAAATTCTAAGTGAACTTTGATTGCAGAACAATTTCAGCAGAGTTTTGGCACTTTGTAAATTGTTGTTGAGTCCTTGCCAATCTCTAAGTCTTAAGTCCTTTATATAGAGGTGTAAAAGAGACGTTGTGAATTGCCAGCACATCAAAAAGAGTCGTTTGAAGCTTTGATCAATCACCAATGATCTTTTGCCTGATATGGTTATTGTCCTATAAAGGATCAATTTCAAATCCATTCCAATTGTGAAGGAACATCATTGCAGGCAGAGATGCTTTTCTTGTCTTGTAGCAGAGAAAAAAACAGAGTAGTGGAGGTAATGGTTGTACACTTCGTACAATTGTACTTTGTCAACGCTTTTTAAAGAACAAGCATCCAATGCCTTCAAATCCTTTCAAAATAGCCATTGCTTCACTCTTCCAGTCTTCTGCAATGCTTAGGCGAGATTAAATCCATTGAACAACCTTTTAAGCTTTAAGTCATGCATCTTCTGATGAACTTCAGATTCTGGTGATCTTCAGCTTCTGATGACATCATCACTTCAGGAGCACTATACTTCAGGAGCACTTCTTTTCAGATGCTTCAAGCTTCCTTTTTGTTGCTTCCTTAACTCTCTTTTGTTCTTCCAGAACCTATTTAAGATGTCAAAATTTTGTCTATGGTCCTGCACTTGAACAAATATTAGCTTATCCAATTGACAATTTTTAATACCTTGTTATCATCAAAACTCTCAAAGGGTAATGTTAAACACATTTTGTTCCAACAATCTCCCCCTTTTTGATGATGACTGTTACCGTAAATCCGCAAGTGAACGGGTTTACCGTAGTAGTAATAAAAAGAGAGTATCGATCCACAGGGAGTTATTTAAATTCCAATCAAAAGTAGTAAAGGTTAGGGAGAAATCGATAATTAGGGTTTCAAGGTAATCTAAACGACGGTTGAAAACAATAGCTAAAGGCAACCTAGGGATTATTGGTTCATCCTATGGTTGACCTAACATCCTAATCCTAATCCTTGTTTATGTAAATCCTAGTTTCTAAGGACGAATCTCTCTAAAGCCTATCCCCTTCTTCGTTCGATATCCGGGGAGTGTGTCTCTCAAGGTGTTAGACCTATTCTCATGGCTAACTCCTATATTAAGATCCTTGATTGTACGAGATTCTATAAGTCCCAAGGTTCACTAGGCTATTCTCATGCTTCGCAATCCTTGTCTAAATTCACTTGTTCGGTTATTAAGACTTCTTCGTTCGATTCATCACCTTAATAACTAGGGTAACGAATTAACAAGTACTAACCCTCCGCGTTCGCATCCAAAGTTTGGTACTTGTTAATATCGTTGTGAAGAACGGTGAATTTAGATAAGAAAAGTAGGGTTACATAAACTAGGGTTTCAGATTAGGATTGTTGGATCAAGCCATAGGACTCTCCCAACAATCCCAAGGTCTAAGGGAATTACTCACTCATGGTTGGTGTTGCCATGAATGAATAAGAAGAAAACAATAAGAACAATTGAATAAAAACGAGAACTTTTATTGAGAAATAGTATTCTGTCACAATACAATATTCAGAATTCAAGATGATGAAACAAGGAGAACAAGCTCTCTATTTATAGCCTACTAATGACTTAAGCCCTAAGAAATAACTGAAGGAATATTCTCTGAAGATCCATGGGCTTTATCGTCAAAGCAGGCTGCGTAGAAAACCGCTGTTCGGAGCAAAAAGCAGCTAAAAGGGATGCTGGCAATCGCGCACGGCCGTGCGCCTCGCAGGCGTGGGCCATGCGCCCTTCACTGACTTGGGGGAGCGAATTCTGATTTCTTCAAGTGCATATTTCGGTCCCAAATCTTGGAAATCTCCTATTTTTGTGCTCCAAATCCCTTTTCTTTAGCTCCAAGCCTTGCAAATCATATATTTGATCCTGAATTATAATATTGGATTCTTTGAAGTAAAAAGCTCTTAAATATAAATAAAAACACATAGAATCTAATTAAATCTAAATAGAATTAAACTAAATAACTTAATTAAAATACGTAATAAATCTACTTATCAAACTCCCCCACACTTGAATCTTTGCTTGTCCTCAAGCAAAAGGCATAGACATAGCAGCATAGAAAACATTTAAGTATATGACAAAATTAAAACACATGTTCCCTCCAAGGCCTTGTCCTAAGCATACAATAATCACCACCTCAAGAGCCCCTTATGATTCCTATTCAACCCAACAAGAGAAACTAAGTGAGTGTGTGTGTGTGTAGTGCATCCCCTTTGCTCCTGTATAAACAGGTATTATGAGGAAACAGGTTCTAACCCCAACAGTACATCAACCGAGAAAAACCTCATTTTCATTCCATATAAGCAAGGTGGGAATTAAGTTTAAGTTGGTTCAATTTTAAATTGTGGACCATATTTTTCTTTTCTTTTGGTCTCTTTTGGGGCTACAGATGCCTAGGGGATATCACCTTTTCATAGGAAGTCGGAGAGGGACTCACTCCTTCCTCCACTACTCCGGCAATCACCCTAAGTAGTGCTGTAGTTTGTAACTTCTTTCATAAATTTTTTTTTCTTTTTCTTTTCAAAAGTTTGTAGAAGCTATACAATCACTAAGGAGGTACCATCCTTCGCGTAGGAGTTGTTCGAGTACACTATCCTTCCCTCCATGCTCCGGCGGTGTTCTCAACTTAGTGAAAAAGTGAAAATCATGCTTCCCCCCATATTATTTCAACGTTAAATAAAGTTAATTAAATTTCCCCACACAAGCTTATACTACTTTTACTCCTAGAGACTTTAAAGGGTCCATGTACCATTAAACTTAGAACGTGGTCCTTAAAATACCTATTCATACACTTACTCAAAGGATGCACTGTGAATTTTCTCATTGGAGAAGTTTTGTTCACCTAGAATCAATGTGGGTCTATTGGAAAAACTTAAGGCAACAAGAAGCTATTTTCATGTACACAACAAGAACATTATTTAGCCTATATTGGAAGAGAACTTAACAAAAAGTATATGTCATATTTAACAATTAAAACAAGAAAACTATCTAGCCGCTTACATGCCTTTCGCAATAAAACAAAACAAAAGATAAAAATTCAAGGGAGTTTGAAACACTACGACTCTTACTACCTAGACACTTTATTGGCTCCCCCCCCACACTTGGGAGAAGCATTGTCCTCAATGCATGAAGGAAACAAGAAATTAAAAGGAAGAGAGGAAAAGAAACGAAGAGAAAGGAAGAGGAAAGCTCACATTTTTATTGGTTCCCCGGTGGAGGATATCGGGCGTTGAGATATTCTTGCATTGCTAGAAGAGCATTATGGGTCTCCTCACGCGTTGAGATATTGGTTTGTTCTTTGCACCTCCTCTTGCATACCGGAGAACTCTTCACCAAATTGTTGTTGATTGGTGTTGATCTTTTGGAGCTCACTTTGCATCCAATTCCATTGCTCATCATCCATTTGTGTTCTGGCTTCATTAGGCAAGTCAGCACCTTCTTCACTTGCATCTTCATCATCTTCGGGTACCTGAGGATTAACAACATACAACAAATTTCCTGCCACTTTTATGTCGGTGCGGGCAGGGTTGGGCAATATAATCAATGTTTCTCCTCGGCTGCCTCGAAACTCAAAGGTCCTTATATCGGTTTCATTTCGGATAAAGTTCATTTGCACAAGATCGTGCTTGCTCAAAGTGTTGTTTCCCTCTATCCTATTGAGTCCTGCATATCTTACCCCAAACTTATTTGCTATGCATGTTATAATACCACCGGCAACAATCACACTATAATTCTTGGTGATAGAGGATAAGTGATCAAGTAAGTAGTAGCATGTGTTCACGGGGTGATTATTAAGTGCAGCCCAAAGAATGAAGAGCTCGGGTGCTCGAACTCTATGTAAGTCCGTCCTACCGAAGATAGTGCATCCCATAATTCTTTGAAAGTAACGGAGGACAGGGTTTTGGATAGCACTAGCTTTGTTGGACCTAGCAACGTAGTTATTCAAACCTGTGATTGTGGTCCAAAAGGCTTCAGGGTCATAGTTCACGGGTTTTGAGTATTGACTAGTTGAATCATGGATGAGCCCCGCATCGGCGAAACCCATGGTTTGGCAAAAGTAATCAAATGTCATGTCATAGTCAGTACCTAAAAACCGAAACGAGACCTTATGTTGGGGGTAATCCGACTTTGTCTTATCTTTTATGAAGCAAAATGAACTTAAAAACTCATAGACAAGGTTTTCATACCCCGGGTAAGTTCTCATCAAGCCGGACCATCCTAGGTTTTCAATTAACGATTCTACTTGCTCTTTTATACCTAGGTCCAACATAGCAAAGAAACAAGGATAACGATTCGGAAATAAAGGTCGAGAGAGAAGTTTGTTATACCTTTTTCTTTGCTCGGAGTTCTTAAATTTGATGCCATGGAACCTTGGTGATGCTTCCTTCCCTTGCTTGTTTGAAGACATTTTTGACCGAGTTTTTGTGATGGGTATACGTTGGAAGTAAGGTTTTTGAGTGGTTGGTTGGATTTGGTTGGAAAATTTGTGGTTTTTGGTTTAGGTTAATGAGGTATACGAAAATTGGGGTTAATGGATTGGATGGATGGAAATTGATTTTGTTTGGGTGTTTGTTTTTGGAATTGATTTTGGATTGGTTTGGGTGAAAGTTTTGTGTGAATTGGTGGAGTTTTGATGGAGATATGTGAGGTTTAAGGTTGAGGAAAAATGGAGGTTTAGAGAGAGAAGTTGGATGAGAGGGGTTTTTGTGTGGTTTGAATGGGAAGAAGATGAAAAATTGATGTTTATGGGAGGGGAAAGTCGCGCGCGGCCGTGCGCCTTGGAGGCGTGGGCCGTGCGGACCTTGCTGTTCTGGCTGGGCAATTTTTTCAAAAAAAATCGCGCACGCCCACGCGCATTGAGGCGTGGGCAGTGCGCCTGTTTCTGGTCCTCTGGGTCAAAATTTTTTCAAGTTTTCTATATCATATCGGACATGTACCTACAAAACAAGTAAAAACAACACAAAACAAACGAAAACAAAGCGGTAAAAATAGGTGGGTTGCCTCCCACGAAGCGCTCTTTTCACGTCATTAGCTTGACGATAAGAGGGGACCCTCAGATAGGATCGAACACAACATTTTGTGTGGTTGATGCTAGGTAGCGTTCTCTCATCTCATACTCAGCCTTGATGGAGGAAGGAGAGATTTCCTTCAGGTGGTTTCCTAATTCAAACTCCATCCTCTCATTATTCATATGGAACACGATCCTACCATTCAACGCATCAATAAAAGCACCTGAGACCACAAGGAAAGGAAAACCAAAAAGGATTGGAAATTGGGGGTCTTCCTTCGCATTAACTACCATAAAATCAACCGGTATGATAGTGCCTCCAATTTTTACCGGAAGATTTGAAACATAGCCAGCTGGGTCAACGGTGGAATGGTCAAACAATACTAAGGTATGCTCCGCCGGTTCTAATTTTCCTACCCCAATTTTCTTAAAGAGAGATAGGGGCATTAGATTTACGCTAACCCCTAGATCACACCTAGCGTTTTTTATACTTTCCTTCCCTATGGTGCAAGGGATGGAAAAACTACCGGGATAACGGTATTCTGGGGTTGATCTCTCTAGAAAAATGTTGCCACTCTCCTTAGGTGATGCCAGCGTCTCCTTATCCTCTTTGCGTCCTTTAGATAAAATATTTTTCAAAAAATTTGCATAAAGAGGAATTCGGGACAAGGCCTCAACGAATGGGATTTTGGCACATATTTCTCTCATTATCTCAATGAACCTTTGGAGTTGTGCTTTCTTACTATGCTTGTCTAGTCCTTGTGGGGAAGGGTTCATCTTTCTACTAAACTTTAGGGTCATAGGGTTTTTGCTTTCTACCCTAGCGTCGCTAACCGCTTCACTCTCAATGACATGGATATCTAAGATGGGTCCTCCTAAAGATTTTTCTTCCACAAGGCTAACAGCATTCACGTGGCTCTTTTGATTAGTCTCAGGTTGGCTTGGGAGGGCTCTAGAGACTTGAGAGGATGAAGAGACTTGTTGGTTCAATTGGGAGATCTGAGTCTCCAACATTTTGTTGTGTGTGGCAATAGAATCTACCCTATAGGAGAGTGTGGAGAGGGATTCCTTTAGAAGTTCAGTTTGTTGCTTAAACTCTTGGTTTAGTTTTTCTTGTCCTAGGACAAAATTTTCTATCATGAGTTCCAACTTAGATTTCTGGGGTGCCCTTTGGTTGGTACCGTAGCTAGGCGGTGTTGCTTGTTGCCCAAAAGAGTTTCTGTTGTAAAAGTTTTGCCCTTGCCTAATACCTTGGTATTGGGCGTAGTTCATTTGCTCTTGGGTGAAAGCAACACCTCCCAGCTGGCACTCATTGCCACTATGACCAACGATTCCACATAACTCACAAGAAGGAGAAGGAGAAACAGCATTAACATTCATTTTATCAAGTTGAAGGGTTAGTGACTCTACCTTAGCAGCCAAATCATCATAAGAAGAGACTTCATGCACACCTGTTTCCTTCTTTGATGATGCTCCAGCAGTGTTGGCCCTTTCGTTTGTCCACTGGTAATGATTTTGGGCCATATCCTCTATCAGCGCATAGGCGTCGGCATAATTTTTATTCATGATTGCTCCACCTGCAGCTGCATCAACGGTTAGTTTGGTATTATACAAAAGACCGTTGTAAAAGGTGTGGATTATGAGCCACTGTTCTAGACCATGGTGAGGACAAACTCTCAACATCTCCTTATAGCATTCCCAAGCTTCATATAAAGACTCTCCATCCCTTTGGTTAAACCTAGTTATTTGGTCCCTCATTCTAGCGGTTTTGGAGGGTGGAAAGAATCTAGCAAGGAAGGCTTGTCGCATTTGGTCCCATGAGGATATGGAACCCCTTTCTAGGGAGTGGAACCAAGCACTCGCTCTATCTCGAAGGGAGAAAGGGAAAAGGTGTAGCCTGACGGCTTCTTGGTTGGCTTTAATGGTTCCACTAAGCCTAAGGAAAGTAGAGATGTGTAGATTGGGATCCTCAGCGGGGGATCCCGAGAATTGGTTTTGCTGCACAAGGTTTAAAAGTGCAGGCTTGATCTCAAAGTTGTTCCCTTCGACGGGTGGATAAACTATGATAGCCGTCGGCTCTTCCGTTGAAGGAGTAGCGTACTCCTTGAGGGTACGATTGTCTGCCATGGCTGCAAGCTATCAGAAAGTCAAAAAGAACAAGAAGAAATCGATTAGAGGAAATAAAGACAAGAGGAAAGTAAATACAGAAAGAAAACCTAACCGTCACCAAAGTTGATCGGAATTTGGTCAACTCCCCGGCAACGGCGCCAAAAACTTGTTACCGTAAATCCGCAAGTGCACGGGTTTACCGTAGTAGTAATAAAAAGAGAGTATCGATCCACAGGGAGTTATTTAAATTCCAATCAAAAGTAGTAAAGGTTAGGGAGAAATCGATAATTAGGGTTTCAAGGTAATCTAAACGACGGTTGAAAACAATAGCTAAAGGCAACCTAGGGATTATTGGTTCATCCTATGGTTGACCTAACATCCTAATCCTAATCCTTGTTTATGTAAATCCTAGTTTCTAAGGACGAATCTCTCTAAAGCCTATCCCCTTCTTCGTTCGATATCCGGGGAGTGTGTCTCTCAAGGTGTTAGACCTATTCTCATGGCTAACTACTATATTAAGATCCTTGATTGTACGAGATTCTATAAGTCCCAAGGTTCACTAGGCTATTCTCATGCTTCGCAATCCTTGTCTAAATTCACTTGTTCGGTTATTAAGACTTCTTCGTTCGATTCATCACCTTAATAACTAGGGTAACGAATTAACAAGTACTAACCCTCCGCGTTCGAATCCAAAGTTTGGTACTTGTTAATATCGTTGTGAAGAACGGTGAATTTAGATAAGAAAAGTAGGGTTACATAAACTAGGGTTTCGGATTAGGATTGTTGGATCAAGCCATAGGACTCTCCCAACAATCCCAAGGTCTAAGGGAATTACTCACTCATGGTTGGTGTTGCCATGAATGAATAAGAAGAAAACAATAAGAACAATTGAATAAAAACGAGAACTTTTATTGAGAAATAGTATTCTGTCACAATACAATATTCAGAATTCAAGATGATGAAACAAGGAGAACAAGCTCTCTATTTATAGCCTACTAATGACTTAAGCCCTAAGAAATAACTGAAGGAATATTCTCTGAAGATCCATGGGCTTTATCGTCAAAGCAGGCTGCGTAGAAAACCGCTGTTCGGAGCAAAAAGCAGCTAAAAGGGATGCTGGCAATCGCGCACGGCCGTGCGCCTCGCAGGCGTGGGCCGTGCGCCCTTCACTGACTTGGGGGAGCGAATTCTGATTTCTTCAAGTGCATATTTCGGTCCCAAATCTTGGAAATCTCCTATTTTTGTGCTCCAAATCCCTTTTCTTTAGCTCCAAGCCTTGCAAATCATATATTTGATCCTGAAATATAATATTGGATTCTTTGAAGTAAAAAGCTCTTAAATATAAATAAAAACACATAGAATCTAATTAAATCTAAATAGAATTAAACTAAATAACTTAATTAAAATACGTAATAAATCTACTTATCAAACTCCCCCACACTTGAATCTTTGCTTGTCCTCAAGCAAAAGGCATAGACATAGCAGCATAGAAAACATTTAAGTATATGACAAAATTAAAACACATGTTCCCTCCAAGGCCTTGTCCTAAGCATACAATAATCACCACCTCAAGAGCCCCTTATGATTCCTATTCAACCCAACAAGAGAAACTAAGTGAGTGTGTGTGTGTAGTGCATCCCCTTTGCTCCTGTATAAACAGGTATTATGAGGAAACAGGTTCTAACCCCAACAGTACATCAACCGAGAAAAACCTCATTTTCATTCCATATAAGCAAGGTGGGAATTAAGTTTAAGTTGGTTCAATTTTAAATTGTGGACCATATTTTTCTTTTCTTTTGGTCTCTTTTGGGGCTACAGATGCCTAGGGGATATCACCTTTTCATAGGAAGTCGGAGAGGGACTCACTCCTTCCTCCACTACTCCGGCAATCACCCTAAGTAGTGCTGTAGTTTGTAACTTCTTTCATAAATTTTTTTTTCTTTTTCTTTTCAGAAGTTTGTAGAAGCTATACAATCACTAAGGAGGTACCATCCTTCACGTAGGAGTTGTTCGAGTACACTATCCTTCCCTCCATGCTTCGGCGGTGTTCTCAACTTAGTGAAAAAGTGAAAATCATGTTTCCCCCCATATTATTTCAACGTTAAATAAAGTTAATTAAATTTCCCCACACAAGCTTATACTACTTTTACTCCTAGAGACTTTAAAGGGTCCATGTACCATTAAACTTAGAACGTGGTCCTTAAAATACCTATTCATACACTTACTCAAAGGATGCACTGTGAATTTTCTCATTGGAGAAGTTTTGTTCACCTAGAATCAATGTGGGTCTATTGGAAAAACTTAAGGCAACAAGAAGCTATTTTCATGTACACAACAAGAACATTATTTAGCCTATATTGGAAGAGAACTTAACAAAAAGTATATGTCATATTTAACAATTAAAACAAGAAAACTATCTAGCCGCTTACATGCCTTTCGCAATAAAACAAAACAAAAGATAAAAATTCAAGGGAGTTTGAAACACTACGACTCTTACTACCTAGACACTTTATTGGCTCCCCCCCCCCACACTTGGGAGAAGCATTGTCCTCAATGCATGAAGGAAACAAGAAATTAAAAGGAAGAGAGGAAAAGAAACGAAGAGAAAGGAAGAGGAAAGCTCACATTTTTATTGGTTCCTCGATGGAGGATATCGGGCGTTGAGATATTCTTGCATTGCTAGAAGAGCATTATGGGTCTCCTCACGCTTTTGGTTTGTTCTTTGCACCTCCTCTTGCATACCGGAGAACTCTTCACCAAATTGTTGTTGATTGGTGTTGATCTTTTGGAGCTCACTTTGCATCCAATTCCATTGCTCATCATCCATTTGTGTTCTGGCTTCATTAGGCAAGTCAGCACCTTCTTCACTTGCATCTTCATCATCTTCAGGTACCTGAGGATTAACAACATACAACAAATTTCCTGCCACTTTTATGTCGGTGCGGGCAGGGTTGGGCAATATAATCAATGTTTCTCCTCGGCTGCCTCGAAACTCAAAGGTCCTTATATCGGTTTCATTTCGGATAAAGTTCATTTGCACAAGATCGTGCTTGCTCAAAGTGTTGTTTCCCTCTATCCTATTGAGTCCTGCATATCTTACCCCAAACTTATTTGCTATGCATGTTATAATACCACCGGCAACAATCACACTATAATTCTTGGTGATAGAGGATAAGTGATCAAGTAAGTAGTAGCATGTGTTCACGGGGTGATTATTAAGTGCAGCCCAAAGAATGAAGAGCTCGGGTGCTCGAACTCTATGTAAGTCCGTCCTACCGAAGATAGTGCATCCCATAATTCTTTGAAAGTAACGGAGGACAGGGTTTTGGATAGCACTAGCTTTGTTGGACCTAGCAACGTAGTTATTCAAACCTGTGATTGTGGTCCAAAAGGCTTCAGGGTCATAGTTCACGGGTTTTGAGTATTGACTAGTTGAATCATGGATGAGCCCCGCATCGGCGAAACCCATGGTTTGGCAAAAGTAATCAAATGTCATGTCATAGTCAGTACCTAAAAACCGAAACGAGACCTTATGTTGGGGGTAATCCGACTTTGTCTTATCTTTTATGAAGCAAAATGAACTTAAAAACTCATAGACAAGGTTTTCATACCCCGGGTAAGTTCTCATCAAGCCGGACCATCCTAGGTTTTCAATTAACGATTCTACTTGCTCTTTTATACCTAGGTCCAACATAGCAAAGAAACAAGGATAACGATTCGGAAATAAAGGTCGAGAGAGAAGTTTGTTATACCTTTTTCTTTGCTCGGAGTTCTTAAATTTGATGCCATGGAACCTTGGTGATGCTTCCTTCCCTTGCTTGTTTGAAGACATTTTTGACCGAGTTTTTGTGATGGGTATACGTTGGAAGTAAGGTTTTTGAGTGGTTGGTTGGATTTGGTTGGAAAATTTGTGGTTTTTGGTTTAGGTTAATGGGGTATACGAAAATTGGGGTTAATGGATTGGATGGATGGAAATTGATTTTGTTTGGGTGTTTGTTTTTGGAATTGATTTTGGATTGGTTTGGGTGAAAGTTTTGTGTGAATTGGTGGAGTTTTGATGGAGATATGTGAGGTTTAAGGTTGAGGAAAAATGGAGGTTTAGAGAGAGAAGTTGGATGAGAGGGGTTTTTGTGTGGTTTGAATGGGAAGAAGATGAAAAATTGATGTTTATGGGAGGGGAAAGTCGCGCGCGGCCGTGCGCCTTGGAGGCGTGGGCCGTGCGGACCTTGCTGTTCTGGCTGGGCAATTTTTTCAAAAAAAATTGCGCACGCCCACGCGCATTGAGGCGTGGGCAGTGCGCCTGTTTCTGGTCCTCTGGGTCAAAATTTTTTCAAGTTTTCTATATCATATCGGACATGTACCTACAAAACAAGTAAAAACAACACAAAACAAACGAAAACAAAGCGGTAAAAAAAGGTGGGTTGCCTCCCACGAAGCGCTCTTTTCACGTCATTAGCTTGACGATAAGAGGGGACCCTCAGATAGGATCGAACACAACATTTTGTGTGGTTGATGCTAGGTAGCGTTCTCTCATCTCATACTCAGCCTTGATGGAGGAAGGAGAGATTTCCTTCAGGTGGTTTCCTAATTCAAACTCCATCCTCTCATTATTCATATGGAACACGATCCTACCATTCAACGCATCAATAAAAGCACCTGAGACCACAAGGAAAGGAAAACCAAAAAGGATTGGAAATTGGGGGTCTTCCTTCGCATTAACTACCATAAAATCAACCGGTATGATAGTGCCTCCAATTTTTACCGGAAGATTTGAAACATAGCCAGCTGGGTCAACGGTGGAATGGTCAAACAATACTAAGGTATGCTCCGCCGGTTCTAATTTTCCTACCCCAATTTTCTTAAAGAGAGATAGGGGCATTAGATTTACGCTAACCCCTAGATCACACCTAGCGTTTTTTATACTTTCCTTCCCTATGGTGCAAGGGATGGAAAAACTACCGGGATAACGGTATTCTGGGGTTGATCTCTCTAGAAAAATGTTGCCACTCTCCTTAGGTGATGCCAGCGTCTCCTTATCCTCTTTGCGTCCTTTAGATAAAATATTTTTCAAAAAATTTGCATAAAGAGGAATTCGGGACAAGGCCTCAACGAATGGGATTTTGGCACATATTTCTCTCATTATCTCAATGAACCTTTGGAGTTGTGCTTTCTTACTATGCTTGGCTAGTCCTTGTGGGGAAGGGTTCATCTTTCTACTAAACTTTAGGGTCATAGGGTTTTTGCTTTCTACCCTAGCGTCGCTAACCGCTTCACTCTCAATGACATGGATATCTAAGATGGGTCCTCCTAAAGATTTTTCTTCCACAAGGCTAACAGCATTCACGTGGCTCTTTTGATTAGTCTCAGGTTGGCTTGGGAGGGCTCTAGAGACTTGAGAGGATGAAGAGACTTGTTGGTTCAATTGGGAGATCTGAGTCTCCAACATTTTGTTGTGTGTGGCAATAGAATCTACCCTATAGGAGAGTGTGGAGAGGGATTCCTTTAGAAGTTCAGTTTGTTGCTTAAACTCTTGGTTTAGTTTTTCTTGTCCTAGGACAAAATTTTCTATCATGAGTTCCAACTTAGATTTCTGGGGTGCCCTTTGGTTGGTACCGTAGCTAGGCGGTGTTGCTTGTTGCCCAAAAGAGTTTCTGTTGTAAAAGTTTTGCCCTTGCCTAATACCTTGGTATTGGGCGTAGTTCATTTGCTCTTGGGTGAAAGCAACACCTCCCAGCAGGCACTCATTGCCACTATGACCAACGATTCCACATAACTCACAAGAAGGAGAAGGAGAAACAGCATTAACATTCATTTTATCAAGTTGAAGGGTTAGTGACTCTACCTTAGCAGCCAAATCATCATAAGAAGAGACTTCATGCACACCTGTTTCCTTCTTTGATGATGCTCCAGCAGTGTTGGCCCTTTCGTTTGTCCACTGGTAATGATTTTGGGCCATATCCTCTATCAGCGCATAGGCGTCGGCATAATTTTTATTCATGATTGCTCCACCTGCAGCTGCATCAACGGTTAGTTTGGTATTATACAAAAGACCGTTGTAAAAGGTGTGGATTATGAGCCACTGTTCTAGACCATGGTGAGGACAAACTCTCAACATCTCCTTATAGCATTCCCAAGCTTCATATAAAGACTCTCCATCCCTTTGGTTAAACCTAGTTATTTGGTCCCTCATTCTAGCGGTTTTGGAGGGTGGAAAGAATCTAGCAAGGAAGGCTTGTGGCATTTGGTCCCATGAGGATATGGAACCCCTTTCTAGGGAGTGGAACCAAGCACTCGCTCTATCTCGAAGGGAGAAAGGGAAAAGGTGTAGCCTGACGGCTTCTTGGTTGGCTTTAATGGTTCCACTAAGCCTAAGGAAAGTAGAGATGTGTAGATTGGGATCCTCAGCGGGGGATCCCGAGAATTGGTTTTGCTGCACAAGGTTTAAAAGTGCAGGCTTGATCTCAAAGTTGTTCCCTTCGACGGGTGGATAAACTATGATAGCCGTCGGCTCTTCCGTTGAAGGAGTAGCGTACTCCTTGAGGGTACGATTGTCTGCCATGGCTGCAAGCTATCAGAAAGTCAAAAAGAACAAGAAGAAATCGATTAGAGGAAATAAAGACAAGAGGAAAGTAAATACAGAAAGAAAACCTAACCGTCACCAAAGTTGATCGGAATTTGGTCAACTCCCCGGCAACGGCGCCAAAAACTTGTTACCGTAAATCCGCAAGTGCACGGGTTTACCGTAGTAGTAATAAAAAGAGAGTATCGATCCACGGGGAGTTATTTAAATTCCAATCAAAAGTAGTAAAGGTTAGGGAGAAATCGATAATTAGGGTTTCAAGGTAATCTAAACGACGGTTGAAAACAATAGCTAAAGGCAACCTAGGGATTATTGGTTCATCCTATGGTTGACCTAACATCCTAATCCTAATCCTTGTTTATGTAAATCCTAGTTTCTAAGGACGAATCTCTCTAAAGCCTATCCCCTTCTTCGTTCGATATCCGGGGAGTGTGTCTCTCAAGGTGTTAGACCTATTCTCATGGCTAATTCCTATATTAAGATCCTTGATTGTACGAGATTCTATAAGTCCCAAGGTTCACTAGGCTATTCTCATGCTTCGCAATCCTTGTCTAAATTCACTTGTTCGGTTATTAAGACTTCTTCGTTCGATTCATCACCTTAATAACTAGGGTAACGAATTAACAAGTACTAACCCTCCGCGTTCGCATCCAAGGTTTGGTACTTGTTAATATCGTTGTGAAGAACGGTGAATTTAGATAAGAAAAGTAGGGTTACATAAACTAGGGTTTCGGATTAGGATTGTTGGATCAAGCCATAGGACTCTCCCAACAATCCCAAGGTCTAAGGGAATTACTCACTCATGGTTGGTGTTGCCATGAATGAATAAGAAGAAAACAATAAGAACAATTGAATAAAAACGAGAACTTTTATTGAGAAATAGTATTCTGTCACAATACAATATTCAGAATTCAAGATGATGAAACAAGGAGAACAAGCTCTCTATTTATAGCCTACTAATGACTTAAGCCCTAAGAAATAACTGAAGGAATATTCTCTGAAGATCCATGGGCTTTATCGTCAAAGCAGGCTGCGTAGAAAACCGCTGTTCGGAGCAAAAAGCAGCTAAAAGGGATGCTGGCAATCGCGCACGGCCGTGCGCCTCGCAGGCGTGGGCCGTGCGCCCTTCACTGACTTGGGGGAGCGAATTCTGATTTCTTCAAGTGCATATTTCGGTCCCAAATCTTGGAAATCTCCTATTTTTGTGCTCCAAATCCCTTTTCTTTAGCTCCAAGCCTTGCAAATCATATATTTGATCCTGAAATATAATATTGGATTCTTTGAAGTAAAAAGCTCTTAAATATAAATAAAAACACATAGAATCTAATTAAATCTAAATAGAATTAAACTAAATAACTTAATTAAAATACGTAATAAATCTACTTATCAATGACAAACATTAGTATTTAAAATGTGCAATTGTTGTTAATCTAATTAACAAGTTGACTATAAGGGTTTGAGGTTTGTAAGCTCCCCCTGAGTCTAATAGTACTTTAAGGTGAGGTTTGTAAGCTCCCCATGAGTTCTATCCATGTTAATTAAATTCATCATTAAAAACAAATTAACACTCAGAATATTCTCACATTAATAGACTAAGAGATAAGGGTTGGCTTGTTTGTTGAACATATCCATCATCTGCTTAAGCATCTTGTTTGTCTCTTCTTGTTGCTGCTTCATTTCTTTCTTGAAATATTCATTGCTTTTGATCAAATTTTCTTCTCTCACTCTTGCTTTTCTCATTTCTTCTCTTGCTTCTTCCAATTTGGCTTAAGTAGATGACTTGTATTCAAGCAAGAGTAGCTTCTATTCCATGAGCTCTTTCTTCAGCTTCTTATTCTCTCTTTCCAAATCAGCATTTCTTTGTAACAAGTCTAGACTAGTAGATGCTGATTTGAAGTTAACCTTGTTCAGTCAAGTTAAGTCTAATTCCTTGGGCTGCACACCAGTAGGAATGAAGTCAGTTGGATTCCTTTCTCTCAAGCACAGATGATTTTGCACCCAAGTTCTTAGAACTTTAAATTGTTGCAGATTGCTATCAACTCCCTTTAGGCAATCTTGAAGCTTTTGTTGAGCTGAGTCTTGAGCATCCATACATGTTCTCTGAAGCTCATTCAAGACAAAGTCAACTCTCTCCTTTAACCTTTTCCATTACATCTCATAGCTATCCTTGTGAATCAAGTCATTCCTTGCTTGAACAAGATTGTTCAGCTCTTGAAAAATATTCTCACACACATCTGTTAAAATAATAGAATCTAGAAACAGTGTGGGTGGAGAAGGTACATTTGGTTTGGCAGGAGCACAAGGCTGAATGGCTAAGCTTGATGATAAAGAAGGTTGGTTATTGTGGAGGTTGGAGTTTGAAAGCTGGTTTTTGAGGGTTGATCAGGAACAGACTTCACAATCACAGTAGAGGAAGAGTTTAACTGCTCATCCTCAACATCAGAAGCTTCTGATGTGATCATAAAGTCAGGTTCACTAAAGGTTTCAGGGATAGAAAGAGAAACAGCTGGATCAGGAACAAGTTGTTCAGGAACAGAAAGTTCAGGAACAACATGTTCAGGGATAGAGACATCTGGACAGGTTATTGAGGCCATTTGTAGGTTTGGTGCTTGGTGTTGGGGGATTTCTAAAGCAACTTCACCAGAAGCTACTTCAGAGGCTATCTCTAAGTTAGACACAACACCTGGTGATGACATCTTGTCATTACGTAATTTTATATGTATTTTAGCACAAAAATGGAGTTCACAAGGAGACTTATGCAGCAAAAGAGCAGAAAAACTGAAGAAAATACAAAGAAAGAAAACGTGTCACGATTTATCAGAAACGTGACACGATTTAAGAGCTTCAGAAAGAAGGTAAAAACGTGTCACGATTCACTTAAAACGTGACACGATTTGGGCGATTTTCTGTGCCTATTTATGCTGAAGTCTATTCCAAAAACAAGGGTTACGAATTCTGGAGAGAGAAAGTGCGATTTGCAGACCTGGAGACTGAAGAACGGGGCGATTTCCTCCATTCTTTACCAGTTTATGTATGTTTTAATTCTTTCATTGATTATGCTATTTGTAAACTCAATTATGAGTAGCTAAATCTCTTAGAGATTAGGTCTGAGATGATTCCTTGTAACCCTAATTGATACCTTGTGCTGTGAAACTCTATTTATTGTGAATGATATTCTAGTCTTTATTCAATTCAATTGTTCTTAATGCTTTTTATATCCTGATCAAATATAAATATGATTTTGTGAGAATGAATGACTACTGACCATAGCTTTCTACTTAGACCTATTGAATTGTTCTAATAAACATGGTTAGTCTAGGAATGGATAATCGTTTATTAGTGATATTAGGTTAACGTGCTTTAAACCTTCAAAGATTATTAGACCACCTAAGGGATTAGGGGCTGTAGTTTAAGAAGAGGGTCCTAACTCAAGGGATTGATTAGGACTATTTTGTTAACTATCGTGGGATTAGAAGATCATTCATAAGAATAGGTGCAGTATAACAATTAGGGGAACATAGATGATTCAAAAGACCTGATCTCATCTCTCTACTATTTTCTAACCAAATCTTTATTTTATGTTATTTAATTTTATGCAATCAATTCTACTGCCTAGTGGCAAACCAAAAATAACTTTTACATCCTAAATATTTTACCTTATTGCTGAATTGAGATTAACACAGTCCTCGTGGGATCGATATTTTTACTACTTCGATAGTATTTGGTGCACTTGCCAAACATCTATCAAGTTTTTGGCGCCGTTGCCGGGGACTGTTGAGTCATTTCAATTTGGCAATTTTGTTTTTTATTTAGGATTTCTGTCATTTATATTTTTGTATATATATTTATAAAAAAAAATATTATGATCTTTGTTTTCTTCTCATTGTACTGTGCTACTGAAAAGTTTATCCAAGTTTTGCAGCTATGATAGACAGGTTACTCCTCTATGACACCGAAGAGATTGCTAAGTTGCAGTATGAAAAATATATGCTATCTTTTAAGATCAAAATTTTGGACAACAAAATCTCGAGTTGTGGTCATTATGAGGTGAATCAACCAGGTAGTGATGGTGAAGGGAAGAAAGAGGTGATCAACATCGATTACAATACTCAACTTCAGAATATTTTAGATGACTACTTGGTGTCAAATCAAGTTTCATTTGAGAAGTTTGATGTTCAGTGTGGTGATCTTGTTGAGAAAGCACATGAGTCTCAGAGGAAGCTGGTTCAGATGAAGAGTGAGTGTCACAAGGTTGAGGTGGAAGAAAAACCCAAAGTGAGGAGTGTTGATATTTTCCCGAAGTCTGAACCAACGGAGGTTGAGGAAATCACTCGTGTGCAGATGGATGCACGTCCTTCTCTACGGTGGGAGAGCTTAAACTCTAAAGGTTTAACGGGGAGATCATGGGAGCATCTACTTCTTTGCTACAAATTCATGGAATTCCTACCAAACAAGAGGAAGAAGAAGGATGATGTGTTCTTTCTGACATATTTGCCACCCTAACAGTGGTTGAAGCGTCAAGCTCAATGACGTAAAAGAAAGCGCTTGGTGGGAGGCAACCCACATTTAGATTTCAGGTAGTATTTCTTATTTTCTTTTTATTGCTTTCAAATATTCAAAAATACAAAAAGATTTTTTGCTGAAACAGACAGAGGAAAGAAAATTTTTGTTTTCCAAAACTATGCAAATCGTGACACGTTTTGGGCCAAACGTGACACGATTTGCCCCCCCTCTGAAGCTCCTCTCATAAATTTTTCTAAGTTAAAAAAGGTGCCATTCGACATTTTCAAAAACGTGGCACGATACTGAAATCGTGACACGATTTTTGGCACCTAAAAATTTTTCTAAGTCTCAAACTGGTGCAATTCGACAATTGGAAATCGTGACACGTTGGCCAAAACGTGACACGATTTCTGGGCAAGAAAAATTTTCAAAAAGAACAATCGTGACACGTTTAGCCCAAACGTGACACGATTTTAGCAGTTTCAAAAATTTAACCGTTACAAAACAAAATCGTGACACGTTTTTGGCCAAACGTGGCACGATTTTCCCAGCCTATAAATATATCCAACACGATTTTCATTCCATTCACTTCCAAAAGTAGCCAAACTCTGCCAAAATTTTCCCAGAACCCTAACCTACGATTTTCTAACCCTTTTCTACCAAAAATCTTCATCTTTTCATCTTCTAATCACCAAACCATTACCATACACCTTCATCATCACCAACAAACAACCAAACCCATTATCTCCATCTTAACCCTAACCCTAATATCCAGTTTTTTTTTCTCCAAATCCTAACCCTAACCATGGTTGAGACCCGCAACAAAGGCAAGTCACAAGCCACATCCCAACCAGCCAAAAAGGCCAAAATAGCACCCAAACGCAAACAACCTGTCAAACCTAGCCCTAACACCGCACCCCCACCGTCCATCAACCACCGGTTTTATAATACTGCTGCCCGTGACCGTTTCAAGGACATCCGAGGCTATAGGGTGATCCCGGAGAGAGGTTTTGATTTCACCAAACTCATCTCCAACCCTGAATTCCATCAAGTGATCACTGAGAGAGGGTGGGAGTCCCTTGTTAGTATGATTTTCGAGCAGGCCAACAAAACTATTGGGATAGAATTCTATTCCAATGCTAGGTATATGGGGAGGAAGTATGTGTCCTATGTGAGGGGGAAGGAGATAGACTATAGCCCGGAAAGGATTAATCAGTTGCTGGAGATTGTGCCACCGGAGATTTGTGATGTGAAGAGGAGGATGGAGGAGTGCAAGAATTGGGATGATGAAAGGTGGGAGGAGTTGCTAATGCAGATTTATGTTGAAGGTGCTAAGTGGCATGGAGGGTCACATATGCTGTTGAGGGCTGACTTCAAGCCCCATGCAAAGGCGTGGGCATCTTTTGTGGTGCAAACTATTGAGGGCACCTCTTGTACTTCTGAGATTCCGCTGCCCCGCTTGTTGACGCTGTCTGCTATTCTTGATGGTGCACCCATCAATGTTGGTGAGTTAATTGCCGACAATATCTATATGTTTGCTTCAGGTACCAAGAAGGCACTCCCTCATTTGAGCCTTATCAATTGGCTTTGTGAGGAGGAGGAGGAGTGCGATTTGTTTGCTAATGATTTGAGTGCAGCAATGATGAAGCCCATCACCGACACTTACATGGATGGCTTTGTCAAGGATTATCATGACCGCATGCAGACTATCATGGGTGCCGAGGCAGCAGCAGCAGGACAGCCACAGCCGCCACCACCGCAACAGCCACAGCCACCACCTCAGAGTCAGACTTTTGCTGGAGAGGGGAGCAGCCAGCAGGGTGCCTATGCACCTATTCATCCTATGATGCTGGACTACATGTTCGGCCATGCCAACTGGCTGAATGAGGTGTCAGATCAGGAGTATTGGAACCGTCCGAGGTTTGGTCAGGAGTTCACTGAGGCGGTCTGCCTCAACAGGAGGAAGATGACTGGGTCTTTCGAGCGCTTTGATGGGTCTGAGGAGGCTATGGACCACTACTTTGATGTCACCAGAGGTCGAGCTTAGGATAGAGAGCAGGAGATCCGAGCTGACTTTGCTGCTGGTGGAGCTCAGTCTAGGCAGCACTTTGGGGAGGATACCTATGCAGAGGAGGACCCCAACACTTGGATTCCGGAGGACCAGATGCAGGATTGAGTGGGCTACTGATGGCCCACCTATTTTTATTTTTCTGTTTTTGTTTCAGCACTTTGGTTATGTAACTTTAATTTTATGTTCGAACAATTTTAATTGCTTTTAATTAAGTTTAACTCGGTTTTATTCCCCCCGTTTATGTAATTATTCCTGCACTTGTTTATTATTGATGAATTTGTTTGTTTAGTTGACTTTTTACAGTTTGATAACAAATAGTTGTTCAAGTGGTATTCCAAAAGTTCAAAAGGAGGAGTGACTTGGTTTTCAAAGGCGAAGTGTACGGCGTTGCTAGGTAGTCACATACTCCCAGAAATCTCAGCCATAAGGTTCATTGCCATATTTTGTTTTTCAATTTACTTATATTTAGCTTAGTTTTCCATGCAACTACATTTCTAGAACTTGCATTGTTTCTCTATTATTGATTGGTCTTTGTTAATTACACACTGAGGCAAAAGTGCTTGGTCCTGTGAGCCTTTTGAAGCCTACCCTGACTATAATTGTTAAACTTTATCCTTTTCTTAGCCCCTTTGAGCCGGTAGGATTAGAACTTTTTGTTCGGTGACAAACTACATTACAAACTTAGAGACTTTTAGGACTTGTCCCTTATTGTTTTTCTGAGTTAGGCATTGTAGAATGTTGCTTAAAATTAAGTTTGGGGTTGCTATTGGAATTTGCAACCAATTAAGTTTGGGGTGGGGGTACTAGAGAATAAGAGAACAAAAAGAAAAAGAATTGTCATGCAAAATGCAAAAATACATTCAAAAATTGATGTATGAAAAAAAAAAAAAGATGAAATGAATGATGAAAAAGGGACCAAACTTTGAAACATGCGAGTAACTTCAAACTCAATTGTCCCTAAAAGTTATAAATATTCTCTAGTACCTTTGCATTGATTGTTATTCCACAAGGTGAATGATCGTAGGATTGAATTTGTTCTTTAACTTCCGTAGGAATGCCTAACTCTAATTTTGTGTAGCCTACTTATCCAAATATGTCCCACCTTTCACCTAAGCCCCGTTATAACCCTAAAGACCTCAAAAGTGTGTAATGATATTGACTTTGATTGATGTTTAGAAACTTTTCAAGCGTATGGTAATATGTAGATCTGCATGTCGACTGGTAGAACCCTATTTCAAATATTTGCGTGGAGTTGTGAATTGGTGGATGCATACAAGTCAAACTAGCTCATCATTAGCTAGTAAGGTGTTGAACTTTTGGGTACTACTGCTTGAATAGGTAATTGTTATTTCACTGTCAATTGTCAGCTTTGCAAGTAAATTCCTTGAGGACAAGGAATGGTTTAAGTTTGGGGTTGTGATGACATCTTGTCATTACGTAATTTTATATGTATTTTAGCACAAAAATGGAGTTCACAAGGAGACTTATGCAGCAAAAGAGCAGAAAAACTGAAGAAAATACAAAGAAAGAAAACGTGTCACGATTTATCAGAAACGTGACACGATTTAAGAGCTTCAGAAAGAAGGTAAAAACGTGTCACGATTCACTTAAAACGTGACACGATTTGGGCGATTTTCTGTGCCTATTTATGCTGAAGTCTATTCCAAAAACAAGGGTTACGAATTCTGGAGAGAGAAAGTGCGATTTGCAGACCTGGAGACTGAAGAACGGGGCGATTTCCTCCATTCTTTACCAGTTTATGTATGTTTTAATTCTTTCATTGATTATGCTATTTGTAAACTCAATTATGAGTAGCTAAATCTCTTAGAGATTAGGTCTGAGATGATTCCTTGTAACCCTAATTGATACCTTGTGCTGTGAAACTCTATTTATTGTGAATGATATTCTAGTCTTTATTCAATTCAATTGTTCTTAATGCTTTTTATATCCTGATCAAATATAAATATGATTTTGTGAGAATGAATGACTACTGACCATAGCTTTCTACTTAGACCTATTGAATTGTTCTAATAAACATGGTTAGTCTAGGAATGGATAATCGTTTATTAGTGATATTAGGTTAACGTGCTTTAAACCTTCAAAGATTATTAGACCACCTAAGGGATTAGGGGCTGTAGTTTAAGAAGAGGGTCCTAACTCAAGGGATTGATTAGGACTATTTTGTTAACTATCGTGGGATTAGAAGATCATTCATAAGAATAGGTGCAGTATAACAATTAGGGGAACATAGATGATTCAAAAGACCTGATCTCATCTCTCTACTATTTTCTAACCAAATCTTTATTTTATGTTATTTAATTTTATGCAATCAATTCTACTGCCTAGTGGCAAACCAAAAATAACTTTTACATCCTAAATATTTTACCTTATTGCTGAATTGAGATTAACACAGTCCTCGTGGGATCGATATTTTTACTACTTCGATAGTATTTGGTGCACTTGCCAAACATCTATCACCTGGCAGTTCACCAGAAGAGTGACTGACCAGATTCTCTAGGACAGATGTTTCAGAGAGCTGGTTGGTTGAAGATGGATGGGATGATGATGATTCAACATTAAGGTTGGCAGACTCAGAACCTATATGTTCATGGTAACGCCCTATTTATCTATTTGATTATTTTATTGGGTTTAAAGTTCAATTATATGATTTAATTGATTATGTAGTATGTTGTTATTTTGTTAAATGACTTTATTTTATTATTTAGTAGAATATGATTAAAAATAGAATAATTAGACTTAAAGGGCTGAATTAGAATTTAGAGGAGTTTAGTGGAATTAAGTAGAATTAAGAGAATTGGTTAAGGAAATAAGAATAGGAAAAACTAAGAGTCAGAGTGTTTTTCACGTAAAACAAGTTTTTGGGAGAAAAGGGAGGAACCAAGAGAAGAGAAGAGTCAGAGAAGAGAAAGCTTGTAGAACCTTGTAATCAACCAATCTAAGGTAAGGGTGGGATTAACTTTCTCTAATTTTAGGTTGCATAATTCTGAAATTGAGTTTAGCATGTTGTTGTTTGTGAATTTGTGAATTTTTGAAT
Organism: Medicago sativa; assembly: GCF_051527215.1. NCBI lineage: Eukaryota > Viridiplantae > Streptophyta > Magnoliopsida > Fabales > Fabaceae > Medicago > Medicago sativa. The sequence continues at coordinate 25,723,877 of NC_140752.1, read as the reverse complement.
TAGGTTTTGAAGTCGTAATTGATTGTTAATAGAGTAGAAAATCCATTGAATTTGTGTATAATCGATGTTCAGGTTGTAGAATAAACATAGGTTAAGTTTCCTATCAAATTTGGGATTTGGGTAGATGAAATTTGGTTTTTGGGTGAAAAATGGAGTTTTCCCGAGAGCTACCTCTGACAGCATACTCTGTTTCATGTTTTTGCGTCCTTTTCACATGCTTATGTTTTGAATTGGCTTTAGGTGTAAACGTAAAAGTTTTAGATAATTTTGTTAGCTTTCCAGTGGCTTTGCTTTGACGTGAAAATGATTTTTTGTTTTTTAGTTATGATGAAAATACTCCAATGAGGTCTTAGTGAAATTTTATGAAAATTCCGCATAACTATTTCTAAGTCAACCAAAACTTATGGATTGTCTCCAAACTTCAAAGCTTGTGTACTATGAGTTTAATTAAGGTGTTTAAGAGTATTTAACCTATATTGTGATGAATCTAACTTGGTTTGACGTGAATATCTTTGATTGATGAATTATTATATGAATGTATATGTTGATGAATATGATGTTACATGATGTTGTTCATAATTGATGAATAATGAAATTATGATGCAAAGTCGTTGTTTTTGTCGTTGCCGCTATTGTCGCAAATGTCGTTAAAGTTGTAAGTGAAGGTGAGAAAAACACAAGAAGGGGGGTTGAATTGTGTTTTTGGAAAATTCTTCGTTTCTCCTAAAAACTGAATGCACTGGTCAGAAGCTAAGTGAGACAGCTTCTGAAGTGATAATCAGAATCTAAATGCAGCGGAATAAAACAGAGAGAGAGAAGAAGAACGACACAAAGCAATTATACTGGTTCCTTCCACAATCCGGAAGTAGTCCAGTCCCCCTTGCACTTCCAAGGAGATTTCACTAAGAGTAATATCTGTTTACAATTGCTCAAGCACACAAGCAAGAGACTTCCTTTGCTCAAGCACACTTTGCAAGAGTCTTCCTATGCTCAAGAACACAATCAAGAGACTTCTATGCTCAAGCACAACTACAAGAGACTTCTAAACAAAATTACACAGAAAATTGTTTAAGGTTGAACACTTGATATACAATCAGAGGTGCTCACAATACAAATCAGATACAGACTCTAAGACTTAATAATTTCTAAGATATGACTTTGAGACACATAAATTCTAAGTGAATGCAGAACAATTTCAGCAGAGGTTTGGCACTTGTAAAAATGTTGAGAGTCTGTTGTTCAGCATTACCAAATCTCTAGGTCTTCACTCCTTTATATAGAGGTGTGAAAGAGACGTTGTGAAATTGCCAGCACATCAAAGAGTCGTTGTTGAAGCTTGATCTTTCACCTTTGATCTTTTGCCTGATTTGGTTGTTGTCCTATGAAGAACCAATTTGAAATCCATTCCTTATCCAAAGGAACATATATGCAGGCGAAACCATATTCTGGAGCTGTTTTCTTGTCTTGTAGCGTGGACACAAAACAGAGTAGTGGAGAAGGTGGTTGTACAGTTCGTACAAAGTACAATGTCAACGCTTTCATCCAAAATTGCAAGCACATGCCTTCAAACACCTTTGAAATGACCGTTGCAAAATTCCACTAATCTTTTGTTGTGTTTTCGAATCCAATAGACAGCTTTTGCAGTGATGATTCTTCAATCCTTGAATCTTTGCAAATCCAGTTGATCTTCAGCTTTTGGTGAAATGGCTTCTGATGATGCAGCTTCTGCAGCTTCTGATGATGCAGCTTCTGATGATGCAGCTTCTGATGATATGGCTTCTGGACCTCTTGTCTTCAGGAGCACTATTCGTACTTCGGAAGCGCTTTACTTCAGGAGCACTCTTCTTCCTTCAGGAGCGACTTTACTTCAGGAACACTTTGCCTTCAGGAGCGTCCAAGCTTCAAATTTTGTTGTTTCCTTTGCTCTTTATTTGCTCATTCAGAACCAATAAATGATGTAACTTTTTAATTATGGTCCTGTACACTTGAACAAATATTAGCTAGTCCAATTTACAATTTTTAATACCTTGTTATCATCAAAACTCTTTAAGGTTCATTGTTAAACACATTTTGTTCCAACAATCTCCCCCTTTTTGATGATGACAAACAAAAGTATTTAAAATTGATCAATTGTTGTTAATCTAATTAACAAGTTGACTTTGGGGCTCTGAGGTTTGTAAGCTCAGAATCTGAGGTTTGTAAGCTCAAACTCCCCTTGAGTCTGATAGTCTTTAAGGTGAGGTTTGTTAGCTCCCCCTAAGTTCTATCCAGGTTAATTAAATTCATTTTACGCACAATAAAATTATTAGAGCTTAAAAAAAATTGAAAGAATTAACTTATAGATAAGAAGAATGGTTCAATTAATTTTACTTGAATTTTGATACTCCTTCTTTCGTTCATAGCTTATACCATTAAGGTAAAAAAAAATGATAGAAGTTTTTCAAAAAGTTTCAAATATCATTAATGGGGCTCAGAGCCTTTAAATACTTGTCACATATACTCCCCCTTTTGTCATTATCAAAAAAAATTGAAATAAAATAAGCATAAGAGACAAAAAGATGTGAGAAAAACTCAAACATGAAGAGAGTATAATAAGTAAATAACTAGACTATCCAGGCAATCAAAATCAGAATCAGTTAAGCAATCAAAACCGTTAAGCATTCAGAAGCATTGAAAAATAACACAAGACAATTTCAGAAGCAAAAACTAAAGAGCTAAAACAAACAACAAACAAAAGAAAACACTAAGGTGTGCAACTAAGGGTTGGTTTGTTGTTGTTTCTTCATCTTCTCCATTTCTTCCATTTGTTTCTGCAACAGTTCTTCAAGCTGTTGTTGCCTCTGGAGAAGAGCCCTTTCCCTTTCTCTAGCTTCTTGTTGCTGTTGAGCCATCTGCTGCCTCAGAAGCTTGAACATCCTTGAGTCTCTGGTCAAGTAGTCCATCTCTGAGAAGAATGGCTTGTTTGCCAGGAGCAGTGTAGAACTTCTAACTCTGAGACTTTGCTTCAGATGCTCCATTAACCTTCTGATAGAAGCTTCCTTGCTTCTGATGCACTTAGCCTTTACATCTTCTATGAACTCAGCAGCTCTGTTCTGAAGTGATGCCCAGGAGTCTTCATATGCATTGGTGAGATCAATTGTCCTTCTTTGATCCACCAGATTATGCATATTATAGAGGATTGAGAGTAGCTCAGCGTTAATATGTATAGATTCCAGGATGTTTGAGGGTGGTTGTTCAAGAGTTTCTAGGTCAGAATCACTAAGTCCAGGCTCTTGAACAGGGCTAGAAACTGGAATGGTGATGTGTTGAGTTGGGTTTGAGGTGGATGGCTGATCAGAAGCAATATATGTGGTAGAGATTGAGTCTTGGACATTGACTTGAGAAATGTCAATATCCATGGGAGTTGGTTCTGGTTGTTGATAGTCAGTTTCAGTTGGTGGTTGTTGTGGTGAAGTTGATGTCTGAGTGTTGGGTTGGGGGTCAATGTTAGCTACTGGTGATGATGGTTGTGGGGGTGATGTGGGTTTGTGTGGTTCAGGTGGTTGATGATGGGGGCTTTCTGAAACAACTTTATCAGAAGCAGCTGCTTCTGGAGTTGTCGCAGAGGCTTTTTCTGAGGTTGATTCAACATCTTCTGGTATGATCATGTTGAGAGGTTGAATGTTAAGAGGTTGAGGGTGATGGCGAAGAATAGTATCAATGACTTTCTCTCTCTGCTCAGCTATTTTAGCCAGCTTCTGATTGATTATATGACCAACTGGTTCATACGAGATTGGCTGAGAGGGCTTTGTGTTGGTCTTGGTTGATGTTGGATGGCTTTTTACTGGTTTTCGAAAAAGTTGAGCTATGGGTTTATCATCATCAGAATCTGATGATGATGGGGATGCGGAATCTGATGATATATTAACTACCTCTTCTGGTTCAGGATCAGAATCCTCTTTAGTAGACTCACTGGCCATCAGCATCAGTTGCTTAGCTTCTGAAACTACAGACTCTTGTAGCTCAGATGCAATTTCCAAGACTTTCTCAGCTTCTGCCTTCTTCCCTTGTAAATCCTTCAAAGCCAAATCAGAAGCAGCTTCTGCTTTCTTGGTAACATGAGGAAAATCCTTTGTCCTCCTTACAGCTTGCTTCCTTTTCTTCTTTGGTATTGCAGGTTGATCAAGAGCAATACCAATATCCAATATCAACCTTGAGTCCATATCTTCAGCAGCTTTTTCAATTGATATCCCACCAATTTTAAGATTATCAGAAATGACTTTAGCCTTCTTTGCAGATCTTTCAACCTCCAGATATTCTTCCTTAGTCATCTTCCTCTTTGACTGTCTGCCTCTGACTCGTGGCAGAGCACCACCATACATTTCCTCAGGTACATCCTCCAATCTGATGACCTTGTTGGTTGCCTCATAGTAATCCTTGATGTAGTACATCTGCACATCAAGAGGATCCTGCTTGCAGATAGGTGGGAAATCTCTCAAAAGATCAGACAAGACATGAGATACACTAAGGTCAGTGTCACGCTCGATGACCTTGGTGATCAGCTTCATATTTTTGAGAGTTTGAGCATTTATGAATGCTCCAGTCTTAGCGTCAATCATCTTATCAGTGAAGGCTTGAACACTGCTTAGACTGTCCAAGATACCACCTTGATAGAATATCTCTGATAAGAGTCTTCCATAAGGAACCCAGCGTTTATTCAGCAGCTGACTCTGTTTCAGACACTCTATCAGGTACTTGAACATGTATTTGGGCACGTTCACCTTTTCCTTCTTGATGAAGTACTGGAGAAAAACTTTCTGTGCCAAATTTGGTTTTTCACATCCACCGCATGGCAGTAAGTTCTCATTCTGAATCTTCAGAAGCAGCTTAGTTTCCATGCCCAAATCAGCATACTTCCCTTCCTTTGGAGAATTGTATATCACCATGTTTGCTCTTGCTTTCCAGATGCGTTCTTCATCAGTACTGGAAAGATCAATTCCAGAGTAATTTCCAGAAGCTTTTACACCAAGAACATCTTCTATATGCCACTGTGTAATTCTCACTGGAATACCACAGATACTTGACCTGATTTCATCTCCAGTAAATGGCTCAAGTCCCATTTCTTCTCTAGATTTTCCTTCCAATTCTGGATAGAGCAGAACCATATGACTTTCTTCAGCTATGGACGCTGCTTTATTATAAACTTTTGCTCTAACCCAGAAGTGCCTGACCAATGCTTCGTATGTTGGTCCATTCAACATTTTGAAGTATTGCATGAGTCCTTGCTCTTCATAGTAGCTTCTGATCCAACACTTATGAAAATCCAGTGATTCAAAATCGACTGGATTCTCTATCTGAACCTGTAAATCCCATTCTTCCAAATTCATGCTTCTTCCTCTGTAGTCATATTCAGGGACCATACGTGAAGTAGATTCTGAAACTTTTGAGCTTGATGATGCCATTGATGATGATTGAAGAAGATTTGAAGAAGATGAAGATTTTAGGGTTCTAGGGTTGAGATAATGCGCTTACTTCGCAATAACAGGTTTGAGAGCAAATGTGTTTGTTGTGAGTGAGTAGTGTGTGAATTGACAAAGTGTTAAGAGTAAAACGATTGCAATTCAAAAGAGACAAACAAACATAACATTAATGACTAATTGGGGGCGCGTGAAAGTACTTTCAAAGCTAGTGAATCATCATTGCCCTTTTAAGTTATACACCAATACATACAGGCCACGTTAGAAACTCTCAGAGTAACTACCAAGTTAGTGGGCCAGAAGTTACCATAAAAAGTAACTCCCACCGTTTCCACTAACTCTACTATTCAGAAGCATAAAATCCAGCTTGTGGACTTCAGATGCTGACGTCATCATCAGAAGCGAGTTTTCCTCAGAACCTCAATAAAGAGCTTCTGATGGACTACTGCTTCTGAACTAACTTCAGAACCTAAAATCCTATTCAGGTGCAAGCAAACATTTAATCAGACACGTAGTGCATGTTCAAATTTTTCTTTATAAAATCAAATCTTTCAACAGTTAAAGGCTTAGTAAATATATCAGCCCATTGATTTTCAGTATCAATGAATTGTATATCTAAAATTCCATTTTGAACATAGTCTCTGATAAAATGGTGTTTGATTTCAATGTGCTTAGCTCTTGAATGCAAAATTGGATTTTTAGACAAACAAATAGCAGCAGTATTATCACAATAAATGGGAATACTGTTAGCAATTATATGATAGTCTTCCAACTGATGTTTCATCCAAAGTAGTTGTGTACAACAACTTGCAGCTGAAATGTATTCTGCTTCTGCTGTAGACATAGCAATAGTTGTTTGTCTTTTGCTAGCCCAGGATATAAGATTATCACCCAGAAATTGACAATTGCCACTGGTTGACTTTCTTTCAATCCTATCACCAGCATAATCAGCATCACAGAATCCAATTAGCTTATAATCTAAGGATTTCCTATAGAGGAGTCCAAGATTAGTTGTTCCCTTCAAATACCTGAAGATTCTCTTGACAGCAGTCATATGAGATTCTCTAGGATCTGATTGGAATCTTGCACACAAGCATACACTGAATAAAATATCTGGCCTAGATGCAGTGAGGTATAACAAAGAACCAATCATACCTCTGTACAGCTTCTGATCTACTTTAGCTCCTTCATCTTCTTTGCTTAAGGTGCACGTAGGGTGCATTGGAGTGTTCATCACTTTACAATCTTCAAGCTTGAACTTCTTCAGAAGCTCCTTTGTATACTTTGATTGATGAACATAGACTCCATCTTTGCATTGGTTGATTTGAATGCCAAGGAAGAACTTCAGCTCTCCCATCATGCTCATTTCAAATTCATCCTGCATCAACTTAGAAAATTCCTTGCAAAGAGATGCATTAGTAGAACCAAATATTATATCATCAACATATATTTGCACAACAAGAATATCTTTCCCAAGGGTCCTTCTGAAGAGTGTTGTATCAACCTGTCCTCTTTTAAAATCATTTTTGATTAAGAAATTACTTAGTCTATCATACCAAGCTCTGGGAGCTTGTTTCAAGCCATATAGTGATTTCTTCAGTTTAAAAACATGGTCAGGATATTTAATATCCTCAAATCTAGGAGGTTGCTTGACATACACTTCTTCTTCTATGACACCATTGAGAAATGCACTCTTGACATCCATCTGATATAATATTATGCCATGATTAACTGCATAAGACAGAAGTAACCTAATTGCTTCCAATCTTGCAACTGGAGCAAATGTTTCAGTGTAATCAATGCCTTCTTGTTGACTATACCCTTGTGCAACAAGTCTGGCTTTGTTTCTTATTACTTCTCCTTGCTCATTCAACTTGTTTCTGAATACCCATTTTGTTCCAATAATGTTCTTGTGCTGAGGTTTGGGTACCAGATCCCACACATTATTTCTTTGAAATTGATTCAACTCTTCTTGCATGGCTAAGATCCATCCATCATCTGAAAGTGCTTCATCAACTGTTGTAGGTTCAATCATTGAGATCAGTCCAATCATTGATTCTTCTTGTCTGAAGTATGATCTTGTTCTTCTTGGACTATCTTTGTTTCCAATGATTAGCTCCTCAGGATGTGAAGCCTTGTGCTTGAATGTGTTTCTGGGAGGATCTGCTTGATGTGAGCCATCTTGTGCTTCATCAGAAGCAGCTTCATCTTGCGCTTCTGATGTGGGTTCAGCTTCTGGACTTTCTTCAGATTCAGCTATCTGATCAGGTTCTGGAGTAGCTTCAGGAACCTGTATCTCTGCAAAACTTTCACCTTGCTTTGAAGTTTTATCTTCAAGCTTTGTCATCAAATTTAACGTGCATAGATTCTTCAACACAGAGTGTTTCTGAATTGTACACTCTGTATGCCTTTGACCTTTCAGAGTAACCTACAAAGATTCCTCTTTGGGCCTAGGCATCAAATTTCTTTGGGTAGAGCTTGTTATTCAAAATGTAACATGTACATCCAAATTGATGAAAGTAAGAGATATTGGGTTTTCTTCCTTTAAAGAGTTCATATGCTGTTTTCTCCAAAATAGGTCTGATATAGATCCTGTTTTGGACATAACATGCTGTATTCACTGCTTCTGCCCAAAAATGTTTTGGTAAATTGTTTTCATGAATCATGGTTCTGGCCATTTCTTGTAAGGTTCTATTCTTTCTCTCTACAACCCCATTTTGTTGTGGAGTTCTAGGAGAAGAGAATTCATGGACAATTCCATGTTTTTCACAAAAAGCTTCAAATGGCTCATTTTCAAATTCTCCACCATGATCACTTCTGACTTTCAAAATTTTTGATTCTTTTTCAGATTGAATTTGAGTGCAGAAACTACTGAATACATCACACGCAACATCTTTACTCTTTATGAATTTCACCCAAGTCCATCTGCTGTAATCATCAACAATGACTAATCCATATTTACTTCCATATAAGGATGTAGTACTAACTGGTCCAAACAAATCAATATGGAGTAGTTCTAAGGGTCTGGAGGTTGAAACAATGTCTTTGGTTTTAAAAGATGATTTCACAATTTTCCCTCTCTGACATGCACCACAAAGTGCATCTGAATGATAGTCAATGTCTGGTAGGCCTTTGACAAGTTGTAACTTACTAAGCTTAGAGATTAATCTCCAGTTAGCATGCCCCAACCTTCTGTGCCACATCCATTTCTTATCATTCACTGATAGAAGGCAAATTACCTTCTGATCAGCCAGTTCAGAAAAATTGATTTTGTAGACATTGTCAACTCTCTTTCCCTTGAACACAATGGATTTGTCTTCCTTGTTGATTACTGTACAGTTGGGTTTCTCAAAAAGCACATCATAACCATTGTCACAAAATTGACTAATGCTCAAAAGGTTATGTTCAAGACCATCTACCAACCATACATTATTAATTGAGGTAGAGGAATTACCAATAGTTCCTGTACCTATGATCTTGCCTGACTGGTTGCCTCCAAACTTCACATTTCCTCCCTCTTTCACTGTTAGGCTGAGGAACATGGACTTTTCTCCTGTCATGTGTCTTGAGAAACCGCTGTCTTGGTACCATGATCTTTGCTTTGGCACTGCTCTTAGACATACCTGCATCATTGACATTTTCAGATTTAGGTACCCATTGTCCTATGGGTCCTGGAAGGTTAGTACTTAAGGCTTTACTCTTCACTTCTTGTACCTTGTGCTGTGAGTTGGGTTGCTTCTGATTAACCATCACCTTAGGTTTTGGTACTTCAGAAGCAGTAACTGTCTTCTTCTGAAACTTAGACTTCAGAACCTCAGATTTTGGTTTCACCAGACTCTGAGGAATAGGTTCTGATCTTTTCAGGATCCTAACCTTTGAGGTCTTGGAATCAGATTTGATCATAGCCTTTGACTTAGAATTCTTTGGCCTTGAAGTAATCTTAGCTTTAGAACTAGAAGCTTCAGGTTCTGATTAAACAACAGTTTCCAACTCAGCACCTTCTGGTACAAAGAAGGTTTTCAGACCTTCCTTGATGCATTCACAACAAGATTTTAGATTGGTTTTCTCAAGTTTCACTTCTGGAAAACCAATTCCTCTGCCATTGTTCTTGTAAATACTATAAATCATAGAAGCCACTCTGCTTCTGTCAATGCCAGATATAATAAAGTCTTCAAGAGCAATTTCATGGTTACTTAAAGGCTTTTCATTACACTTTTCTTGTAGCTTCTGACATAAGAACCTGAGCTGATCTTCATACGTTTTACAAATGAAGTCAAAGCCCCTAAGTCCTTGTTCAGAAGCTTTCAGATCCAATAGAGTTGATTTTTGCTGTTGTACCAAATCAACATATTTTTCTTTTAAATCCTTCAACTCATTGGTTCTTACTTCAAAATGTGTAAGAAGTTCTTTAAGTGACTCAACAAGTTCATTTCTGGGAATTTTGGAATATACCTCGTTTTCATCTTCTGAGTCTGAATCTGATCCAGCTTCTGAAGTTGTTGTTGCTACCAACCCAACAGCTACCTTTGCATCTTCACCAGCTTCCTCTTTATCAGATCCAGATTCACTTTCCAAATCATCCCAGGTTGCCATTAAACTCTGCTTAATCTGCTTCTTGTATTTGCTTGGTTTGAAAGTTGATTTCTTTGACTTGTCCTTTGATTTCTCCTTCTGAAGATCAGGACATTCAGCAATGAAGTGTCCAGGCTTCTTAGTTGAAGCATCCCTTCTGATCTTCTTTCCTTGAGCTTCTGGAGTTACCTCTTCTGGCTTGAAACTTTCTGTTCTTCTTGGCCAGATACTGAAGTCTGCTTGAGAGCATAGCCATCTCAGCAGGATCTGGTTCAGAATCTGAACTTGATTGTTCTTCCTCTTCAGATTCAACCACTTTGAGAGCTTTTGATGACTTGCGTTTGGATGGAAGAGCTATTGATTTACTCTTCTTAGTAGACTCATGTTCATTAAGACTTAACTCATGAACTTTGAGAGAACTAACAAGATCCTCGACACTTAAAGTGTTTAAATCTTTAGCTTCCTCAATGGCAGTCACCTTTGGTCTCCATCTGGCAGGCAAGCTTCTGAGTATCTTGCTCACATGGTCAGAAGCAACATAACTCTTCTTCAGGATTTGTAGCCCAGAGACTAAGGTTTGAAACCTTGAGTACATCTCCTCAATAGTTTCATCATCCTTCATCTTGAATAACTCATACTGATGTACAAGCATGAGAGCTTTTGCTTCTTTGACCTTCTTGCTGCCTTCGTAATTTGAACAGAGAGAAGCAAACATAGCTTTAGCAGTGGATTTGTCACTCATCTTCATGTACTCTGCTTTAGGAATGGCGGTGACAAGAGCTCCTCTGATAATATGATGCTTCTTGTAAAGTTTCTTCAGCTCAGGAGTATGTTTCTTTCTATCCACAGCAGCTCCTTCTTCATCAAGAACCAAGTCACCAACTCCTTCTTCTAGTATATCCCATAGTTCTTCGTCTAAGCTCATGATATAACTATAGAAGTTGGTTTTCCACCAAGAAAATTCTTCAGCATCTCCATTGAACTTTGGAACTTTTCCAACACTGGATCTTTTACTATCACTATAATCATGTGAGACATTTTTATAGCTAGTATCACCAATAGGAGGAGGAGTAGACATGTTTTTCTCAGATCTTTGACTGTTGCACGGTTAAGTGTTACACAACAGACCAAGGCTCTATATACCAATTGAAGGTGAGAAAAACACAAGAAGGGGGGTTGAATTGTGTTTTTGGAAAATTCTTCGTTTCTCCTAAAAACTGAATACACTGGTCAGAAGCTAAGTGAGACAGCTTCTGAAGTGATAATCAGAATCTAAATGCAGCGGAATAAAACAGAGAGAGAAGAAGAACGACAGAAAGCAATTATACTGGTTCCTTCCACAATCTGGAAGTAGTCCAGTCCCCCTTGCACTTCCAAGGAGATTTCACTAAGAGTAATATCTGATTACAATTGCTCAAGCACACAAGCAAGAGACTTCCTTTGCTCAAGCACACTTTGCAAGAGTCTTCCTATGCTCAAGAACACAATCAAGAGACTTCTATGCTCAAGCACAACTGCAAGAGACTTCCTTTGCTCAAGCATAACTGCAAGAGACTTCTAAACAAAATTACACAGAAAATTGTTTAAGGTTGAACACTTGATATACAATCAGAGGTGCTCACAATACAAATCAGATACAGACTCAATGACTTAAGAATTTCTAGGATATGACTTTGAGACACAGAAATTCTAAGTGAATGCAGAACAATTTCAGCAGAGGTTTGGCACTTGTAAAAATGTTGAGAGTCTGTTGTTCAGCATTACCAAATCTCTAGGTCTTCACTCCTTTATATAGAGGTGTGAAAGAGACGTTGTGAAATTGCCAGCACATCAAAGAGTCGTTGTTGAAGCTTGATCTTTCACCTTTGATCTTTTGCCTGATTTGGTTGTTGTCCTATGAAGAACCAATTTGAAATCCATTCCTTATCCAAAGGAACATATATGCAGGCGAAACCGTATTCTGGAGCTGTTTTCTTGTCTTGTAGCGTGGACACAAAACAGAGTAGTGGAGAAGGTGGTTGTACAGTTCGTACAAAGTACAATGTCAACGCTTTCATCCAAAATTGCAAGCACATGCCTTCAAACACCTTTGAAATGACCGTTGCAAAATTCCACTAATCTTTTGTTGTGTTTTCGAATCCAATAGACAGCTTTTGCAGTGATGATTCTTCAATCCTTGAATCTTTACAAATCCAGTTGATCTTCAGCTTCTGGTGAAATGGCTTCTGATGATGCAGCTTCTGATGATATGGCTTCTGGACCTCTTGTCTTCAGGAGCACTATTCGTACTTCAGAAGCGCTTTACTTCAGGAGCACTCTTCTTCCTTCAGGAGTGACTTTACTTCAGGAGCACTTTGCTTCCTTCAGAAGCGACTTTACTTCAGGAGCACTTTGCCTTCAGGAGCGTCCAAGCTTCAAATTTTGTTGTTTCCTTTGCTCTTTATTTGCTCATTCAGAACCAATAAATGATGTAACTTTTTAATTATGGTCCTGTACACTTGAACAAATATTAGCTAGTCCAATTTACAATTTTTAATACCTTGTTATCATCAAAACTCTTTAAGGTTCATTGTTAAACACATTTTGTTCCAACAGTAAGTTGTTGTCGATGTCATTGAAGTTGTTGGTTGTTGTTGCATTTGTTGCTGAGTCCATGCATAATCATTCATATAAGTTGGGGGCTTGATGCCTTGTTGAATGTATAATCATTCATATAAAGTTGGGGGCTTGATGCCCTGTTGAATGCTTGATCATTCATACCACGTTAAGAGCCTATGCTCTATAAGTTGAGAGCCTATGCTCTATAAGTTGGGGGCATGATGCCCTGATGGGTACCACATGCATAGTGCATTGTCAAGTTGATGTTGTTGTCGTTGCATGATAGGATAAACCGTAAGTGCACGGTTTACCGAAGTAGTAATAAAAGATATCGTTCCAACAAGGAGTTATGAATTCAATTAACTTTTAACAATGATTAGATTGAAAGTTTAAAAGGTAGAAAGTTGTATTTTTGTTTAATTAAAAGAAAATAAAAATAATAAAATAAAAGAGTCTTGGGATTATTGGTTCATCATAACAACGAATCCTTCACAAACAAACCCTAAACTTCTAACTTTATATTTGATCTACTTTCTAAAGACAAGTTTCTCTTTAGCCTATCACATCTCCTCTCGGTCTCAGTGAGTGTGTTCCTCTAACAAACACGCCCATTCTCATGGTTGATTGTTATTATAATCCTTGAAGAACGAAACTTTATGTGTCTCAAGGTTCACTAGACTATTCTCATGTTTCGTAACCCTTGTCTAATTTTACTTGTTCCAATATTAAAACTTCATCTTTCGATCCTTCGCCTAATATTTGTGATGATGACTTAACTATTACTAATCCCTCCGCGTTCGCTTCCTAGCTTAGTAAGTGCTAATTCATTATAAAAACGGTAAAAATTAGATTAGAAAGTAGATGCATATAAAACTAGGGTTTATGGTTTGATTTGATTAGGATTACGTCATTAGACTTATCCAACAATCCCAAGATAAGAAGAGTCTACTCACTAACTTTCATTGTAGACATAGAAGAGAAGAAGAAGAAGAAAAACATAAAAGTAAATAACAATAAAATAAATGTGAACTTTTATTCCAAGAACAAAAGATGAATCTAATGATAGATTTCTACTCTATTTATAGTCTTATTTGTTATACCCTAATTTTGGACCTAAAAATACTTGTTCAATTCTTCTTTTCTTGTATTTCAAGTCATTTGATATGTCTCTGATCAATTACATCTTTCTCTGCATTTTACTTCAATGTTATTTGCAAAATTCATGAAAAAGGGCATTTTAGTCATTTCCTATGTCAAAATTTCTTTCAGTCTTTTGAAAATTGTTTGAGTCTTTTCAATTGGTTTGAATAAGTCTTTGTTTCAATTCTATGTCAAAATCCATTTCAAAAATTGCATTTGAAGTCATTTTGAGTCAGTTTTGCCCCTGGGGGCATTTTAGTCTTTTCATGTGCCGAAGCTCTGTTTAAACTTTTAAAATTGTCTCTGAGTCTTTTAACTTTGTTTGTATAAGGTCTTGCTCTAATTCCTTGTTAAAAATCCATTTTAAAATTTGCATCTGAGTCATTTTTAGTCGTTTTAGCCCCAGGGGCATTTTGGTCATTTCACACGAAATTTCGGCAGAGAGAGGTTACTTTAAAGTACCTCATTTAGGCCATTGGTTCGTTTTAGTCCGTTTTATCAATTTTAATCGTTTCACTTTACATTATTTTCCGGTTACCAATTTTAATTCATTTTATTTTTATTTTTATTTTTAAGTCCTAAAATTCTAAAAATTGCATTTTAGTCCATTATTGTCCAAGTCATTGTCCAGTACACGTGTCAGGTGCTCATTTGTCCAAAAGTTAGTTACAGTCCAAGCACAGGTGTCAAGTTCCTAATGGTCCAGGTCCACATGGCAGTTCCTGTTCGTCCAGCACTCACACTTGTCAGCTATAAAGCCAACTCATGGTCAAGGTCAAAGGGAGTTTTTCAGATCCCAATAATTGAAAGCCACATCACTAACAGATTGGGGTTTTCTCTCTCTCTTTCATTCGGATCAAACACACCGAAAATCACAGAAAATCACATGAATGTTCAAGAACACTCTTGAACATTCATCATTTTCAACTTCCAGAAATAAGCAATTTCAGCAGAATCACCCACACAACTCAATAATCATCACTGATTCGTTACCAAACCGATCTCAATTCATCACCATAACACAAAACCTCATAAAACGGTCACATACAAATTCCCAAACTCACCGATCCAAAGAGTCACGCATCAAACTCAGCAAGTTCGATGGTAATAATCTCTGAGTGGTTCAGCAACGGTTTCAATCAAGTTGGAACCTGAATCATAGGCACCAGATCGCAAACACAGCGTCAAAAGCAAGAAGAGTTCAATTCATCTTCAGATTTGAAAAAGTGCGAAGTATTATCGGATTTCTCTTCCGATTCGTTCTCCGTTTCCAACTCAGGTGCTTCGTCCCCTCTCACTTTATATTTTTTCAGTTTGTAGACAAAAACCTCCGAACCGTAAAACTTAGATCTACGCCGATTCGAAGTTTTTTTTGGAAATATAGTTTCGAAATTGAAAAGAGGAGGGAAAGTACTTTCTAAAGATGTAAACAGATTTTGAATCGGAGTAGAAAAGGTTCGCCGGCGCCGGAAACCGTCACCGGAAACCGCCGCCGGCGTTTACAAGTTCGTCGGAGAAGAAAGGCTTGTTGCAGAGCTTCTCTCTCTAACCTATGTTAGAGAGAGAAACGAGTGAAGTTTGTGGTGGTTCACTCTTGTTTCTTGCTTATATATCCCCCTGTGACTCTATGCATGTGCGTACACCGTAACTGTCATACACCCTAGCTTCCTGACTGTTTGATCTTTCTGTTGCCACGTGTACGTTGTTATACCCTAATTTTGGACCTAAAAATACTTGTTTAATTCTTCTTTTCTTGCATTATAAGTCATTTGATATGTCTCTGATCAATTGCATCTTTCTCTGCATTTTATTTCAATGTTATTTGCAAAATTCACATAAAAGGGTATTTTAGTCATTTCCTGTGTTAAAATTTCTTTCAGTCTTTTAAAAATTTTGTTGAGTCCTTTCAAATAGTTTGAATAAGTCTTCATTTCAATTCTATGTCAAAATCCATTTTTAAATTGCATTTGAAGTCATTTTGAGTCAGTTTTGCCCCTAGGGGCATTTTAGTCTTTTCAATTGTCAAAGCTCTGTTCAAATCTTAAAAATTGTCTATGAGTCTTGTATAAGTTCTTGCTTTAATTTCCTGTTAAAAATCCATTTTAAAATTTCATCTGAGTCATTTTTAGTCGTTTTAAGCCCCTAGGGGCATTTTGGTCATTTCACATAATACCTCTGTTTCATTTTAATCTGCTTTGTTGTTTTTAATCGTCTCGCTTTACGTTAATTTTCGATTTACTTTTTCAATTCAATTTTAGTTTTAATTTTCATTTCGGTCCTTGTACTTTTGTTATTTGCATTTTAACCCCTTTTAAGTTTGTTAGAGTCCAGGTGCCATGTGTCCAAATGCTATTGGTCCTTAAAAGTTTGTTACAAGTCAAGTCCATGTGGCATTTCCTCATTGGTCCAAGCATCCCTTTCATCACCTATATAAGTCAAAGTCTTGGTCAATTTTTCACATTCAATCATTTTTACACAAAAAATCATAAAAAATCCATTTTCTTTCTCTCTTTCTTTTTCCCCACGTGACCAAAATTATCACCACCCTAACAACTTTTTTCACCACCACTCTTCCTCCATAACCAACTTTCTCCTCCCTAACTACCCTAAACCGTCACATTCCACCACCATTCCACCACCGCAACCAACACATTCCACCACCACTCCACCACCGTAAACCACCATTCCAACCACTCAATAACCTTCAAAATCTTCCATCACCACCGAATTTCACAGAATCTTACGTTCAATCCATCGCAAATCAGGGAACAGCAATCTATCTCAATTCTAACTACGATCCAGGATCAAGAATCACATCAAGATCGGATTCGAAGTGCTACAACATCAAGGATCCAGATTCAAGCTATTCAAATCATTCAAAACTAGATCGAGCTATTTCCAGATCGCAAAACAACTGAGAGGAACGAGCTATGCCTTCGGATTGGAGCTTGTAGTAGTTTCTTCGTCTGAAAACCACCAATTTCTCCGATTGTAACTCAGGTATTCGTCCCCTTCCAACTGAATATATGCATACGCTTCATTGTTGTAGTGATGAATCGCTATTTGCTCCTTTTCTTGCTGGAATCGTTTTTTGTGTTGTTTCGGTGATTATGTGTTGTCTTTGATGTTTGAGAAAATGAGAAAGGTTAAGAGGCGTGTTCTTGTTGAAGTCTTCGACCTCTTTTTTTGTGTGAAAAATCGATTTGAGAGAAGAAGTGAATTGAAGGATGTGCTACCACGTGAATAGGGAGAAAGAACTAATTAGGAAGAGAAGAGTTCCAGTTTGAATCTGTTCATATGTGTATGTGTAGCGTGTTTGAGAGAGGGAAGAAGATGAAGCTTGCTTTGTTGAGGGAAGAAGATAGTTTAAGGAGAAAGAGTTGGTGCGTTTTGATCCGTAAAAGAAAAGGAATTGGGGAAAATGGCGTTTTGTTGATAGGACCAAGTCTTATGCTATATCCACTTCCCCAACCCGATCCATACCCTTATGTCTGACCCGGTTTTGTTCCTTGGATATGGGCTTGGGCCCTTGTGTAACCTTTTTTTCATTTTGTATGGTTTTTTCCTTGCTGTTTGCACCATAGGACTTGCTTCTCGCGCCCTCTTTGTTCAAAATTTCTTTAGAAAAATTCCAAATAATTTTCTATGAACTCTTGATAATTCTCTTGGTGTTCTTGCAATATTTTTGCACATTAAAATTTGATAAAAATGTGTGTGTATAAATTCTTGTTACTTTTTACTTTTCTTGTTATTTTTCAAGGAATTTTGCTATGATTTTGGTCATGGTGTATTGATGCGTGCTATGGGCACTTAATATGTGATTTTAAGATGGGTGTACTACTGTTTTGTTATGTCCATTCCACTATTGTATGAGTGATTTGTTGGCTTCTTGTTTTGTAAGTCTTGTAAAAATAAAGTGTCAAATGTGTCTAGAAAATGCATCCTACCTTTTGGCTTGGGTATATTCCTATAATTCCCATATTATGGCTACAATAAAACTCTTTGAAAATTACCATAATAAGAGAATTATAGGTCATGTACTCATTGGGATGTCATGATAAATTTCCACTACATTTCGACACTTTATTTTTGGCATTTTTACCATTCTTTGTCTTAGTATTTCCTTGCCTACCTTTCTATTCTATTATGCTTTATTTTCACTAACCATCCTACTTCATGTCTCATTTTTTTCATAAGCATTCCCACTTCATCCCATATTCATTTGACTTCTTGCACTTTAAGCTTCACCAAAATTAGAATGTAATACTTAGGACTTTTTGTACTTTGCTTTTATGCAATCTTAATTTCTTGGCAAAGAGGCCATAGAATGTATCTAGGGTATGATGTAAAGGACAATGAACTCTAATGATGTACACCGACACAAGCACCGACACACGCACACACATCACTTTAGATATATAGCTAGAATATGCATGTTTAGATGTATGATTAGGATTGTATGTTTAGATGAATGTTTAGGCTTTATACTTAGAAAAAATCATTTTCCCAAAAAAAACTTGAACAAACTTCACTCAAACATTTTTCATAATAAACCTTGGGGTCAAAACCCCATTGAATTTTCCTTTTATTTTCTTAATCAAATTTCAATGAAAAATAATCATATTTGACTTCTTTTGCAAATCACTAATTCAGCCTCACAATTTCCTAATCTCATGCCCTTGAGGCCTCTTTCTATTCTTCAAATTCCAATTTTCAAACTTAAAATCAACCAACAAAAACAAAAAACATTTTTTGGAAGAGAACTACGGTGGATTTGATCCCTTAAACGGGTACGTAGGCAAGGAACAAAATTCCTTCAATTCAAATAAAATAAAAATTCAAACACATTCTTCTCCCTCCAATTCTTCACTTAGAATACCTTTAGGCTTAATATCACTTTCAAAATAGCATTTAAAAATAAAGCGCGCGCGTAGAAATTAAAGACGGTTCCTATAGGATACTATAGTCGTTATGGGTGCCTAACACCTTCCCGTAGCGAAAACAACTCCCGGACCTCGATTCTCAAGGGTTTTGCTTACTTTTTCCCTTCCCAAGAAAAAATAAGATATCACCGGTTTAGAAAGGTTCAAACGTAATCAATGTTTGACACCCGAAAACCAAGATAAAACAGCTGGCGACTTCACTGGGGACATTCGAGAGTTACGCCTAGTCTTTATTTCCACGCTTGCGCTCTTTTTACTTGTTTCTTTTACTAGCTTTCCTATGTGAATAAATGTTTAATTTTTTTGCAAACGTGTGGGGTGAGAATATCAAAAGTCCTGCACCCGGGCTGAGTGAACTTAGGATTTAGGAGGGATATAATCGACAATTCATTCCGGGGGTTGCCTCGTGTTTTGGATTATGCGATCAATCCCACATAGCTGAGGCATTTTGGGGGTGATGTTGTCGGCGCGTGTTGTCGCGTTTAGGCACTTTACTTCTAATTGTTCTATGACGCTATTAACCGTAGATAACCAAACCCATCCATGGCCATTTTCTAGGACGTAGTGCGGAGGCAAAACCGAGTGTCGTCTCGAGTTTTAGTCGTCACGCGATACTACACTCAAGTTAGACCTTCCACGGATAATCATGGAGCGAGTGTTGTCTCGTGACACCATGATATACGTCGGAGAGGTTGCAACTTGGGAACCTTTTTAGAACCCGGTTACTATTATCCTAAAGCCCTAGATTCACCGGACGCCGTGTCCACCCATGACTCCTCGACTTTGAACTTCAACCCACCATGTTTTCTCCGAACTTGAACATAATCATGCATACATGCATAAACCTTTTCCCATGCATTTATCGGAGGACTTAGACAAGTCATCTTTTGAACATCACGGATGTGAACACCAAGTGATACCATCTCAACTAAACTTTTAGTTTTGCTCAAGATTTTCAAATAAAACCGTGTTTCTCCGTGATGTTCACAACCACTTTGACAAAGTCCTCTGACAAAAAAGAGTCTTTTCGCATTTGCATATCATGCATCATATGCATCATTCATCGGTCACAAATGGCTTCCCGCGCTCATTGTCTCCTGGTTTTGTCTGCCGCAGTCTGAAAAGTGGCTCGTGCTCGCAAAGTTTACCAACCAGATAGAGTTCATCAAACAAGATTTAGAGTTCATCAAACAAGATTTCACAAGAGAAGAAACATGGCTAACCTTGAGGAAGAGAATGCCAGCCCCTCGGGCCAGCCCATTAAAGAGTCTAATCTGGACGAGATTCTGAGGCTTATCAAAAAGAGCGATTATAAGATTGTTGACCAGCTACTGCAAACCCCGTCAAAGATATCCATCCTGTCTCTGCTCATGAGCTCAGAGGCTCATAGGAAGGTGTTGATGAAGGTACTGGAGCAAGCTTATGTGGACCATGAAGTCTCTGTGGATCAGTTCGGTGGAATAGTAAGCAATATTACTGCCTGCAACAACTTGGGGTTTGGTGACGATGAACTCCCCGAAGCGGGGAAACACCATAACCTGGCTCTGCATATCTCCGTACATTGTAGATCTGACATGATATCCAATGTGTTGGTGGACACTGGATCATCTCTGAATGTAATGCCTGAATCCACATTAAGGCAATTGAGCCATCATGGGATCTCTTTGACGGGAAGTAGCTATCTGGTTAAGGCCTTCGATGGATCTCGCAAAGATGTTCTTGGGGAAGTAGACTTGCCAATTACCATTGGTCCCGAGACATTTCAAATCACTTTCCAAGTCATGGACATCAATGCTTCGTACAGCTGTCTCCTCGGAAGACCGTGGATTCATGACGCTGGGGCAGTCACTTCTACTTTGCATCAAAAGCTCAAGTTCATGAGGAACGGTAAGATTGTCACTGTACACGGTGAAGAGGCATATCTGGTTAGCCAAGTGTCGTCTTTCTCTTGTGTTGAAGCAGGGTCCGCTGAAGGGACGTCATTTCAAGGCTTGACTGTTGAGGGTGCAGAGCATCGAAGAGCTGGTACTGCTATGGCTTCACTAAAAGACGCCCAGAAGGCTGTTCAAGAAGGGCAAGCTGCTGGCTGGGGCAGAGTAATTCAAATTTTGGAAAACAAGCGTAAAGAGGGCCTTGGATTCTCCCCAACCTCTGGTGTTTCAACTGGAACTTTCTACAGTGCTGGGTTTATCAATGTTATTACTGAAGATGCTGCTGAGAGTAGTTACGTGCCTACATTTGTTATACCAGGAGGCACTGTGAGAAATTGGGAAGCCATTGATGGTCCTTTAGTCATGCATGCTTCCATGTAATGTGTCTTGTTGCTCATGTTTTCTTCGGTTTCAAAATAACAATCCTTTCGCTCTGCCCAAGGCGAAAGTGATATCATTGTAAGGGCATGTTTGTTTCGGCATTGCCTTTATCAATAAAAGTTGTCGTCTTTCTCACGACTCCTTGTTTTTTACTTTTTAGTGCCTTTTTCTTGGAAATAATGGTAATGCCAGAAAAAACCAAAACATCTGTATTTTCTTATTAATTTCAAAAATCTGCATGAAAAACTTTTTCTAAAAATCATCCCAATCATATTATGCAGATTGAACCACAATAAACCCGTTGAACACAGTGACCCTATGGTTCCTCCAAATTTTGAGTTCCCTGTATATGAAGCTGAAGATGAGGATGATAATGAAGAGATACCGTATGAGATCACTCGACTGCTTGAGCAGGAAAGAAGAACCATTCAGCCTCACCAGGAAGAGATTGGGCTTATCAACCTGGGTACCGAAGAGAACAAGCGTGAGATTAAGATCGGTGCTGCACTTGAGCCAGAGGTGAAGAAGAAGATCATTCAGCTTCTCCATGATTATCCAGATGTCTTTGCATGGTCCTATGAAGATATGCCGGGTCTAGATCCCAAGATTGTGGAACATCGCATACCGACAAGACCTGAGTGTCCTCCTGTCAAACAGAAATTGAGAAGGTCTCGTCCAGACATGGCTCTTAAGATCAAGGCTGAGGTGCAAAAGCAAATTGATGCGGGTTTCCTCATGACGGCTGAATATCCTGAGTGGATTGCCAACATCGTACCGGTGCCAAAGAAAGATGGGAAAGTTCGAATGTGTGTTGATTACAGAGATCTGAATAAAGCCAGTCCAAAAGATAACTTCCCATTGCCTCATATTGATGTGCTTGTTGACATCACTGCTCAATCCAAAGTGTTCTCCTTTATGGATGGGTTCTCTGGCTATAATCAGATACGAATGTCTCCTGAAGATAGAGAAAAGACGTCCTTCATCACTCCATGGGGAACGTTCTGTTATAAAGTGATGCCGTTTGGCTTGATAAATGCCGGTGCTACCTACCAAAGAGGTATGACAACTCTATTTCATGATATGATTCACAAAGAGATTGAAGTATATGTTGATGATATGATTGTGAAGTCAAGTGATGAAGAGCAGCATGTTGTGTATTTGAAAAAGATGTTTGAAAGACTGAGAAAGTACAAGCTGCGGTTGAATCCTAACAAGTGTACATTCGGTGTAAGATCTGGAAAGTTGCTAGGCTTCATTGTCAGCCAAAGAGGCATTGAAGTTGATCCAGACAAAGTCCGAGTCATCAGAGAGATGCCGGCCCCTCAAACTGAGAAGCAAGTCAGAGGTTTCCTCGGACGTCTGAATTATATTTCAAGATTCATATCTCACATGACTACCACTTGTGGTCCAATTTTCAAATCGCTCAGAAAGAATCAGCCTGTTGTATGGAATGATGAATGCCAGGAAGCTTTTGATAGCATTAAAGAATACCTGTTAGAACCACCTATCCTTGTCCCACCAGAGGAAGCGAGGCCTTTGATTATGTATCTGTCGGTGTTAGATGATTCAGTGGGTTGTGTTCTCGGTCAACAAGATGAGAGTGGTAAGAAAGAGCATGCTATCTACTATCTGAGCAAGAAGTTCACTGACTGTGAGACTCGGTATACAATGCTTGAAAAGACTTGTTGTGCTTTAGCTTGGGCTGCCAAACGCCTGCGTCATTATATGGTGAATCATACAACTTGGTTGATATCCCGAATGGATCCAATCAAGTACATCTTTGAGAAGCCTGCTGTTACTGGAAAGATTGCACGTTGGCAAATGTTGTTGTCTGAATATGATATTGTGTACAAAGCTCAGAAAGCAATCAAAGGAAGTGTCCTTGCTGAGCATCTTGCTTGTCAACCTCTTGATGATTACCAGCCAATTAAGTTTGATTTCCCTGATGAAGAGATTATGTATCTGAAAGAAAAAGACTGTGAAGAACCACTGATTAACGAAGGGCCGGATCCCAATAGCAAATGGGGATTGGTGTTTGATGGTGCTGTTAATGCTTATGGTAAAGGAATTGGGGCCATCATTGTAACTCCACAGGGGCACCATATTCCTTTCACCGCTCGAATAACTTTTGAATGCACGAACAATATAGCTGAATATGAAGCATGCATCCTGGGCATTGAAGAGGCCCTTGACCTGAGAATTAAGCACCTTGACATCTATGGAGATTCTGCGCTTGTCATTAATCAGATAAAGGGTGAATGGGAGACTCATCATGAGAAGCTGATCCCATACCGTGACTATGCAAGACGTCTGTTGACATACTTTACGAAGGTTGAGCTGCACCACATCCCTCGGGATGAAAACCAGATGGCTGACGCTCTTGCTACTTTATCTTCCATGTTTCGTATCAATCACTGGAATGACGTGCCCGTAATCAAAGTGCAGCGTCTCGATAGACCCGCACATGTGTTTACTATTGAAAATGTACCAGATCGGGCTGATGAAGATGTGAATGATAAAAAGCCTTGGTATTACAACATCAAACAATTCTTGCGGAATCATGAATATCCACTTGGTGCTTCCAACAGGGATAAAAAGACTTTGAGACGATGGGCTAGCAAATTCCTTCTGGACGGAGAAATCCTATACAAGAGGAACTATGACATGGTCTTGTTGAGATGTGTTGACAAACAAGAAGCTGAGAAATTGATGCATGATGTACATGATGGTACTTTTGGGACCCATGCTTCGGGCCACACCATGTCAAGGAAACTGTTAAGAGCCGGCTATTACTGGATAACCATGGAGCGTGACTGCCACAAACATGCTAAGAGATGCCACAAGCGTCAAATTTATGCTGACAAGATTCATGTGCCTCCACACGCTCTCAATGTTATGTCTTCCCCATGGCCTTTCTCTATGTGGGGCATTGACATGATCGGAAGAATCGAACCGAAGGCTTCCAATGGACATCGTTTCATTCTAGTGGCAATTGACTATTTCACCAAATGGGTTGAAGCTGCTTCCTATACAAATGTGACCAAGCAAGTGGTTGTCAAGTTTATCAAGAATAACATCATCTGTCGATATGGTGTTCCCAACAAGATCATCACTGACAATGGTTCCAATCTGAACAATAGCATGATGCAAGCTTTATGTGAAGAATTCAAAATTGAACATCACAACTCTTCTCCTTACAGACCTCAAATGAATGGTGCAGTTGAGGCCGCTAACAAGAACATCAAGAAGATTGTTCAGAAGATGGTCACTACTTACAAAGACTGGCATGAAATGTTACCTTTTGCCTTGCATGGTTACCGTACTACGGTGCGCAGTTCAACCGGGGCAACTCCTTTCTCTCTTGTGTATGGTATGGAAGCAGTTCTTCCTCTGGAAGTGGAGATTCCATATCTTCGAGTAATCATGGAAGCAAAATTAACTGAGGCTGAATGGTGTCAAAGTCGGTACGATCAATTGAATCTAATCGAAGAGAAACGTATGGATGCTATGACTCATGGACAGTTGTATCAAGTGCGAATGAAGAATGCTTTTGACAAGAAAGTCCGACCTTGAGAATTCAAGGAAGGCGAACTTGTATTGAAAAGAAGGATAAGCCAGCAACCCGACCCAAGGGGCAAGTGGACACCTAACTATGAAGGTCCTTATGTTGTCAAGAAGGCTTTCTCTGGTGGTGCTTTGATTCTTACACACATGGATGGTGTTGAACTCCCAAACCCTGTTAATGCCGATATAGTCAAGAAATACTTTGTCTAGAAAGAAAAGAACAGCGTGGTAGGTCGAAAACCCGAAAGGGCGGCCTAGGCAAAAATGCGCTTCCCGGTGGATCGAAAACCCGAAAGGGCGATCCAGGCAAAAGTTAGGGACAAAAAAAATGAATATGAAAAAGCTCGCTGAGTTTGTACGCAACTCAGGCAAGAATGAGCGCCTCGATGAGCCGAAAACCCGAAAGGGCGGTTCATGCAAAAATGAGGTTGATAAAAGACAAGTAACTATATCTGGCAAATCACCATCACCTCTTGAGGCATCTGCAACTGTCAATGATCGTCTTCATCAGAGGTTTCTGTACTTGTGAATTCAAAATTTCTATGAAATGTAGCGGTCATCGTGTTCGATGTATCACCAACCAATAAAATTACCATTTTCCAAGCTTTGTAAATCCGTGAAGTCATGCCTTTGGCTGACTCTCACTCTTATACATCAATTTGAGCCTGTGCTTTTGTTTGAAACTCTACTTTTCTTTCTACTTTCAATGCTATATACAAAATATTTTCTTTCTATTTGATAATGTCAATGTCTGAAACAAACATTTTTGAAAATTAAAACATCTTTTCCTGTCTATTTTGAAAGCAAACCTGAGCAATAGGGTACATTTCAATGAAACATGCATGAATAAATGAATGTCAATGTCTATTTCAATACATGTTACAAGCAGGTTACTCCCCAGAATGATCTGTGGTCAATGGCAAGAATGAAAAAACAGAATGAAAATGAAAAATTGAAAAATACAAATGAAAAGCTCGCTAAGTTGAAAACCCGGAAGGGCGGCTTAGGCAAAAATGAGCACCCTGCTGATTGACGACCTATGAAGGCAATTCAGGCAAAAATGGGGCAATGAAAAGAATTTATTCCCCGGTGAATCGAAAACCCGAAAGGGCGGTTCAGGCAAAAATGGGGTTTGAAAATGAAAAAAAATAAAATATTGAAAAGCGCTGACCACAGATGCGAACATCCAATGTTTACCCAGCACTGACACGCCTAGCAACGGCGACCTGTATCCAGGAGTTTTTCAAGGCTATTTCCTCTACAAGTTTTATTGCCCTCAGCCATGGTTTCGATACGTCTCCCAATGACGATCTCTCCAAAGAGGCTTTCCCCTGTGAATATGTTGCAGCACGAGCCACTACGTGCCCAACCTTCCAATGTTTTGTCTGCCTTTGTGAAACTTCTCTGTCAAGTTGCAAACCAATCATGCATTTCAAGCGTTCATACATGCATAATCATGCATTTTATGTGCTCATACATCCAATAATCTTACTATACCATACATACATGTTGCATATCCAACTCTCAACTGTCAAATTCAATCCAAGTTTCAACTGTCAAACTCAATTTCAATTTCGATTTCAATTCCAATTGTCAAATTCCAATCAAATCAACTGTCAAATTCGATGCAATCTCAACTATCCAATCTCAATTTCCAATCATTTCAACTGTCAAATTCGAAGCAATCTCAATTTCAATTCCAATTCAATATCAATTCGAAGCAATTTCCAATTTCAATTCAATTCAAATTCGAAGCAATCTCAATTTCAATTTCAAATCAATCTCCAATTTCAATCCAATCTCAATGTCAATGTCAATTTCAATGTCAATCTCCAATTTCAATTCAATCCCAATGTCAATGTCAATTTCAATTTTCAATTCAATTCCAATTCAATCTAAATGTCAATTTCAACTCTCCAATCCAATGTCTATGTCTATGTCTCTGCTCAATCTCAATTCTCAATCTCTCTTTCAATCTTAAACTTTCAATTCAATTCAAATCAATGTCAATTCACTCTCAATTTACTCTTGGGCCAACAAAAATGGTCATGTCTATTTTCAAATCAAGTCAATGACAATTTACCCTCAATTGGTATCTTGTTAAACCAGACTTTCAATTTGTATCTTGTTACTGGTCAAGTGCCAGGTTCGGTCCAAAAAGAACCACTTGTACCTGCTTATATGCCTATGCTTCCGGACAGACGACAAGTTCGATCCAAAGAACAGTTTGCACCTACCTACATGTTGTGGTATTGATCAAGTGGCAGGTTCGATCAGAACAGCTTGTATCTACCCTTTGTTTGTATCTCCGATCAAGTGGCAAGTTCGATCCAAAGAACAGCTTGTGTTCATTTCCTGTTTGTATTTCCTTGGTCAAGTGGCAAGTTCGATCCAAAGAACAGCTTGTACCTATCTTTTGTTTGTATTCTCTCGGTCAAGTGGCAAGTTCGATCCAAAGAACAGCTTGTACCCATCTCTTGTTTGTATCTCTCGGTCAAGTGGCAAGCTCGATCCAAAGAACAGCTTGTACCTGTCTATTTGTTGCCCGTTCTTTCTACCTTGATGTCTGTAAATCCCCTGGTGGTGTGACACAGCCCGTAGATTCCGGTTCGATTGTCTTGCATTCATAAATGAAATGTTGCATGGCATTCATGTTTTTGAAAATCTGAAAGCATATTTTTATGTCCAAAAGCAGTGCAAATGTTAATATTTAAGTATCTTCGTCCCGTCAATTCTAAGACTTCGTCTCTTGACTCCCCGGACAAAGAAACTTAAATAGGGGCAGCTGTTATACCCTAATTTTGGACCTAAAAATACTTGTTTAATTCTTCTTTTCTTGCATTATAAGTCATTTGATATGTCTCTGATCAATTGCATCTTTCTCTGCATTTTATTTCAATGTTATTTGCAAAATTCACATAAAAGGGTATTTTAGTCATTTCCTGTGTTAAAATTTCTTTCAGTCTTTTAAAAATTTTGTTGAGTCCTTTCAAATAGTTTGAATAAGTCTTCATTTCAATTATATGTCAAAATCCATTTTTAAATTGCATTTGAAGTCATTTTGAGTCAGTTTTGCCCCTAGGGGCATTTTAGTCTTTTCAATTGTCAAAGCTCTGTTCAAATCTTAAAAATTGTCTATGAGTCTTGTATAAGTTCTTGCTTTAATTTCCTGTTAAAAATCCATTTTAAAATTTCATCTGAGTCATTTTTAGTCGTTTTAAGCCCCTAGGGGCATTTTGGTCATTTCACATAATACCTCTGTTTCATTTTAATCTGCTTTGTTGTTTTTAATCGTCTCGCTTTACGTTAATTTTCGATTTACTTTTTCAATTCAATTTTAGTTTTAATTTTCATTTCGGTCCTTGTACTTTTGTTATTTGCATTTTAACCCCTTTTAAGTTTGTTAGAGTCCAGGTGCCATGTGTCCAAATGCTATTGGTCCTTAAAAGTTTGTTACAAGTCAAGTCCATGTGGCATTTCCTCATTGGTCCAAGCATCCCTTTCATCACCTATATAAGTCAAAGTCTTGGTCAATTTTTCACATTCAATCATTTTTACACAAAAAATCATAAAAAATCCATTTTCTTTCTCTCTTTCTTTTTCCCCACGTGACCAAAATTATCACCACCCTAACAACTTTTTTCACCACCACTCTTCCTCCATAACCAACTTTCTCCTCCCTAACTACCCTAAACCGTCACATTCCACCACCATTCCACCACCGCAACCAACACATTCCACCACCACTCCACCACCGTAAACCACCATTCCAACCACTCAATAACCTTCAAAATCTTCCATCACCACCGAATTTCACAGAATCTTACGTTCAATCCATCGCAAATCAGGGAACAGCAATCTATCTCAATTCTAACTACGATCCAGGATTAAGAATCACATCAAGATCGGATTCGAAGTGCTACAACATCAAGGATCCAGATTCAAGCTATTCAAATCATTCAAAACTAGATCGAGCTATTTCCAGATCGCAAAACAACTGAGAGGAACGAGCTATGCCTTCGGATTGGAGCTTGTAGCAGTTTCTTCGTCTGAAAACCACCAATTTCTCCGATTGTAACTGAGGTATTCGTCCCCTTCCAACTGAATATATGCATACACTTCATTGTTGTAGTGATGAATCGCTATTTGCTCCTTTTCTTGCTGGAATCGTTTTTTGTGTTGTTTCGGTGATTATGTGTTGTCTTTGATGTTTGAGAAAATGAGAAAGGTTTAGAGGCGTGTTCTTGTTGAAGTCTTCGACCTCTTTTTTTGTGTGAAAAATCGATTTGAGAGAAGAAGTGAATTGAAGGATGTGCTACCACGTGAATAGGGAGAAAGAACGAATTAGGAAGAGAAGAGTTCCAGTTTGAATCTGTTCATATGTGTATGTGTAGCGTGTTTGAGAGAGGGAAGAAGATGAAGCTTGCTTTGTTGAGGGAAGAAGATAGTTTAAGGAGAAAGAGTTGGTGCGTTTTGATCCGTAAAAGAAAAGGAATTGGGGAAAATGGCGTTTTGTTGATAGGACCAAGTCTTATGCTATATCCACTTCCCCAACCCGATCCATACCCTTATGTCTGACCCGGTTTTGTTCCTTGGATATGGGCTTGGGCCCTTGTGTAACCTTTTTTTCATTTTGTATGGTTTTTTCCTTGCTGTTTGCACCATAGGACTTGCTTCTCGCGCCCTCTTTGTTCAAAATTTCTTTAGAAAAATTCCAAATAATTTTCTATGAACTCTTGATAATTTTCTTGGTGTTCTTGCAATATTTTTGCACATTAAAATTTGATAAAAATGTGTGTGTATAAATTCTTGTTACTTTTTACTTTTCTTGTTATTTTTCAAGGAATTTTGCTATGATTTTGGTCATGGTGTATTGATGCGTGCTATGGGCACTTAATATGTGATTTTAAGATGTGTGTACTACTGTTTTGTTATGTCCATTCCACTATTGTATGAGTGATTTGTTGGCTTCTTGTTTTGTAAGTCTTGTAAAAATAAAGTGTCAAATGTGTCTAGAAAATGCATCCTACCTTTTGGCTTGGGTATATTCCTATAATTCCCATATTATGGCTACAATAAAACTCTTTGAAAATTACCATAATAAGAGAATTATAGGTCATGTACTCATTGGGATGTCATGATAAATTTCCACTACATTTCGACACTTTATTTTTGGCATTTTTACCATTCTTTGTCTTAGTATTTCCTTGCCTACCTTTCTATTCTATTATGCTTTATTTTCACTAACCATCCTACTTCATGTCTCATTTTTTTCATAAGCATTCCCACTTCATCCCATATTCATTTGACTTCTTGCACTTTAAGCTTCACCAAAATTAGAATGTAATACTTAGGACTTTTTGTACTTTGCTTTTATGCAATCTTAATTTCTTGGCAAAGAGGCCATAGAATGTATCTAGGGTATGATGTAAAGGACAATGAACTCTAATGATGTACACCGACACAAGCACCGACACACGCACACACATCACTTTAGATATATAGCTAGAATATGCATGTTTAGATGTATGATTAGGATTGTATGTTTAGATGAATGTTTAGGCTTTATACTTAGAAAAAATCATTTGCCCAAAAAAAACTTGAACAAACTTCACTCAAACATTTTTCATAATAAACCTTGGGGTCAAAACCCCATTGAATTTTCCTTTTATTTTCTTAATCAAATTTCAATGAAAAATAATCATATTTGACTTCTTTTGCAAATCACTAATTCAACCTCACAATTTCCTAATCTCATGCCCTTGAGGCCTCTTTCTATTCTTCAAATTCCAATTTTCAAACTTAAAATCAACCAACAAAAACAAAAAACATTTTTTGGAAGAGAACTACGGTGGATTTGATCCCTTAAACGGGTACGTAGGCAAGGAACAAAATTCCTTCAATTCAAATAAAATAAAAATTCAAACACATTCTTCTCCCTCCAATTCTTCACTTAGAATACCTTTAGGCTTAATATCACTTTCAAAATAGCATTTAAAAATAAAGCGCGCGCGTAGAAATTAAAGACGGTTCCTATAGGATACTATAGTCGTTATGGGTGCCTAACACCTTCCCGTAGCGAAAACAACTCCCGGACCTCGATTCTCAAGGGTTTTGCTTACTTTTTCCCTTCCCAAGAAAAAATAAGATATCACCGGTTTAGAAAGGTTCAAACGTAATCAATGTTTGACACCCGAAAACCAAGATAAAACAGCTGGCGACTTCACTGAGGACATTCGAGAGTTACGCCTAGTCTTTATTTCCACGCTTGCGCTCTTTTTACTTGTTTCTTTTACTTGCTTTCCTATGTGAATAAATGTTTAATTTTTTTGCAAACGTGTGGGGTGAGAATATCAAAAGTCCTGCACCCGGGCTGAGTGAACTTAGGATTTAGGAGGGATATAATCGACAATTCATTCCGGGGGTTGCCTCGTGTTTTGGATTATGCGATCAATCCCACATAGCTGAGGCATTTTGGGGGTGATGTTGTCGGCGCGTGTTGTCGCGTTTAGGCACTTTACTTCTAATTGTTCTATGACGCTATGAACCGTAGATAACCAAACCCATCCATGGCCATTTTCTAGGACGTAGTGCGGAGGCTAAACCGAGTGTCGTCTCGAGTTTTAGTCGTCACGCGATACTACACTCAAGTTAGACCTTCCACGGATAATCATGGAGCGAGTGTTGTCTCGTGACACCATGATATACGTCGGAGAGGTTGCAACTTGGGAACCTTTTTAGAACCCGGTTACTATTATCCTAAAGCCCTAGATTCACCGGACGCCGTGTCCACCCATGACTCCTCGACTTTGAACTTCAACCCACCATGTTTTCTCCGAACTTGAACATAATCATGCATACATGCATAAACCTTTTCCCATGCATTTATCGGAGGACTTAGACAAGTCATCTTTTGAACATCACGGATGTGAACACCAAGTGATACCATCTCAACTAAACTTTTAGTTTTGCTCAAGATTTTCAAATAAAACCGTGTTTCTCCGTGATGTTCACAACCACTTTGACAAAGTCCTCTGACAAAAAAGAGTCTTTTCGCATTTGCATATCATGCATCATATGCATCATTCATCGGTCACAAATGGCTTCCCGCGCTCATTGTCTCCTGGTTTTGTCTGCCGCAGTCTGAAAAGTGGCTCGTGCTCGCAAAGTTTACCAACCAGATAGAGTTCATCAAACAAGATTTAGAGTTCATCAAACAAGATTTCACAAGAGAAGAAACATGGCTAACCTTGAGGAAGAGAATGCCAGCCCCTCGGGCCAGCCCATTAAAGAGTCTAATCTGGACGAGATTCTGAGGCTTATCAAAAAGAGCGATTATAAGATTGTTGACCAGCTACTGCAAACCCCGTCAAAGATATCCATCCTGTCTCTGCTCATGAGCTCAGAGGCTCATAGGAAGGTGTTGATGAAGGTACTGGAGCAAGCTTATGTGGACCATGAAGTCTCTGTGGATCAGTTTGGTGGAATAGTAAGCAATATTACTGCCTGCAACAACTTGGGGTTTGGTGACGATGAACTCCCCGAAGTGGGGAAACACCATAACCTGGCTCTGCATATCTCCGTACATTGTAGATCTGACATGATATCCAATGTGTTGGTGGACACTGGATCATCTCTGAATGTAATGCCTGAATCCACATTAAGGCAATTGAGCCATCATGGGATCTCTTTGACGGGAAGTAGCTATCTGGTTAAGGCCTTCGATGGATCTCGCAAAGATGTTCTTGGGGAAGTAGACTTGCCAATTACCATTGGTCCCGAGACATTTCAAATCACTTTCCAAGTCATGGACATCAATGCTTCGTACAGCTGTCTCCTCGGAAGACCGTGGATTCATGACGCTGGGGCAGTCACTTCTACTTTGCATCAAAAGCTCAAGTTCATGAGGAACGGTAAGATTGTCACTGTACATGGTGAAGAGGCATATCTGGTTAGCCAAGTGTCGTCTTTCTCTTGTGTTGAAGCAGGGTCCGCTGAAGGGACGTCATTTCAAGGCTTGACTGTTGAGGGTGCAGAGCATCGAAGAGCTGGTACTGCTATGGCTTCACTAAAAGACGCCCAGAAGGCTGTTCAAGAAGGGCAAGCTGCTGGCTGGGGCAGAGTAATTCAAATTTTGGAAAACAAGCGTAAAGAGGGCCTTGGATTCTCCCCAACCTCTGGTGTTTCAACTGGAACTTTCTACAGTGCTGGGTTTATCAATGTTATTACTGAAGATGCTGCTGAGAGTAGTTACGTGCCTACATTTGTTATACCAGGAGGCACTGTGAGAAATTGGGAAGCCATTGATGGTCCTTTAGTCATGCATGCTTCCATGTAATGTGTCTTGTTGCTCATGTTTTCTTCGGTTTCAAAATAACAATCCTTTCGCTCTGCCCAAGGCGAAAGTGATATCATTGTAAGGGCATGTTTGTTTCGGCATTGCCTTTATCAATAAAAGTTGTCGTCTTTCTCACGACTCCTTGTTTTTTACTTTTTAGTGCCTTTTTCTTGGAAATAATGGTAATGCCAGAAAAAACCAAAACATCTGTATTTTCTTATTAATTTCAAAAATCTGCATGAAAAACTTTTTCTAAAAATCATCCCAATCATATTATGCAGATTGAACCACAATAAACCCGTTGAACACAGTGACCCTATGGTTCCTCCAAATTTTGAGTTCCCTGTATATGAAGCTGAAGATGAGGATGATAATGAAGAGATACCGTATGAGATCACTCGACTGCTTGAGCAGGAAAGAAGAACCATTCAGCCTCACCAGGAAGAGATTGAGCTTATCAACCTGGGTACCGAAGAGAACAAGCGTGAGATTAAGATCGGTGCTGCACTTGAGCCAGAGGTGAAGAAGAAGATCATTCAGCTTCTCCATGATTATCCAGATGTCTTTGCATGGTCCTATGAAGATATGCCGGGTCTAGATCCCAAGATTGTGGAACATCGCATACCGACAAGACCTGAGTGTCCTCCTGTCAAACAGAAATTGAGAAGGTCTCGTCCAGACATGGCTCTTAAGATCAAGGCTGAGGTGCAAAAGCAAATTGATGCGGGTTTCCTCATGACGGCTGAATATCCTGAGTGGATTGCCAACATTGTACCGGTGCCAAAGAAAGATGGGAAAGTTCGAATGTGTGTTGATTACAGAGATCTGAATAAAGCCAGTCCAAAAGATAACTTCCCATTGCCTCATATTGATGTGCTTGTTGACATCACTGCTCAATCCAAAGTGTTCTCCTTTATGGATGGGTTCTCTGGCTATAATCAGATACGAATGTCTCCTGAAGATAGAGAAAAGACGTCCTTCATCACTCCATGGGGAACGTTCTGTTATAAAGTGATGCCGTTTGGCTTGATAAATGCCGGTGCTACCTACCAAAGAGGTATGACAACTCTATTTCATGATATGATTCACAAAGAGATTGAAGTATATGTTGATGATATGATTGTGAAGTCAAGTGATGAAGAGCAGCATGTTGTGTATTTGAAAAAGATGTTTGAGAGACTGAGAAAGTACAAGCTGCGGTTGAATCCTAACAAGTGTACATTCGGTGTAAGATCTGGAAAGTTGCTAGGCTTCATTGTCAGCCAAAGAGGCATTGAAGTTGATCCAGACAAAGTCCGAGCCATCAGAGAGATGCCGGCCCCTCAAACTGAGAAGCAAGTCAGAGGTTTCCTCGGACGTCTGAATTATATTTCAAGATTCATATCTCACATGACTACCACTTGTGGTCCAATTTTCAAATTGCTCAGAAAGAATCAGCCTGTTGTATGGAATGATGAATGCCAGGAAGCTTTTGATAGCATTAAAGAATACCTGTTAGAACCACCTATCCTTGTCCCACCAGTGGAAGGGAGGCCTTTGATTATGTATCTGTCGGTGTTAGATGATTCAGTGGGTTGTGTTCTCGGTCAACAAGATGAGAGTGGTAAGAAAGAGCATGCTATCTACTATCTGAGCAAGAAGTTCACCGACTGTGAGACTCGGTATACAATGCTTGAAAAGACTTGTTGTGCTTTAGCTTGGGCTGCCAAACGCCTGCGTCATTATATGGTGAATCATACAACTTGGTTGATATCCCGAATGGATCCAATCAAGTACATCTTTGAGAAGCCTGCTGTTACTGGAAAGATTGCACGTTGGCAAATGTTGTTGTCTGAATATGATATTGTGTACAAAGCTCAGAAAGCAATCAAAGGAAGTGTCCTTGCTGAGCATCTTGCTTGTCAACCTCTTGATGATTACCAGCCAATTAAGTTTGATTTCCCTGATGAAGAGATTATGTATTTAAATGCGAAGGACTGTGAAGAACCACTGATCAATGAAGGGCCGGATCCCAATAGCAAGTGGGGATTGGTGTTTGATGGTGCTGTTAATGCTTACGGTAAAGGAATTGGAGCCATCATTGTAACTCCACAGGGGCACCACATTCCTTTTACCGCTCGAATAACTTTTGAATGCACAAACAACATAGCTGAATATGAAGCATGTATCCTGGGCATTGAGGAAGCCCTTGATCTGAGAATTAAGCACCTTGACATCTACGGAGATTCTGCACTTGTTATTAATCAAATAAAGGGTGAATGGGAGACTCATCATGAGAAGCTGATCCCTTACCGTGACTATGCCAGACGTCTATTGACATATTTTACCAAGGTTGAGCTGCACCATATCCCTCGGGATGAAAACCAGATGGCTGATGCTCTCGCTACTGTGTCTTCCATGTTTCGTGTCAATCACTGGAACGACGTGCCCGTAATCAAAGTACAACGTCTTGATAGACCCGCTCAAGTGTTTACCATTGAAAATATGCCAGATCAAGCTGATGAAGATGTGAATGATAAAAAGCCTTGGTATTACAACATCAAACGATTCTTGCAGAATCGTGAATATCCACCTGGTGCTTCCAACAGGGATAAAAAGACCTTGAGACGATGGGCTAGCAGATTCCTTCTGGACGGAGAAATCCTATACAAGAGGAACTATGACACGGTCCTATTGAGATGTGTTGACAAACAAGAAGCTGAGAAATTGATGCATGATGTACATGATGGTACTTTTGGGACCCATGCTTCGGGCCACACCATGACAAGAAAATTGTTAAGAGCCGGCTATTACTGGATAACCATGGAGCGTGACTGCCACAAACATGCTAAGAGATGCCACAAGTGTCAAATTTATGCTGACAAGATTCATGTGCCTCCACATGCTCTCAATGTTATCTCTTCCCCATGGCCTTTCTCTATGTGGGGCATTGATATGATCGGAAGAATTGAACCAAAGGCTTCCAATGGACATCGTTTCATTCTAGTGGCAATTGACTACTTCACCAAGTGGGTTGAAGCTGCCTCCTATGCAAATGTGACCAAGCAAGTGGTTGTCAAGTTTATCAAGAATAACATCATCTGTCGATACGGTGTTCCCAGCAAAATCATCACTGACAATGGCTCCAATCTGAACAATAGTATGATGCAAGCTTTATGTGAAGAATTCAAAATTGAACATCACAACTCTTCTCCTTATAGACCTCAGATGAATGGTGCAGTTGAGGCCGCTAACAAGAATATTAAAAAGATTGTTCAGAAGATGGTCACCACTTACAAGGACTGGCATGAGATGCTACCTTTTGCTTTGCATGGTTATCGTACTACAGTGCGCAGTTCAATCGGGGCAACTCCCTTCTCTCTGGTATATGGTATGGAAGCAGTTCTCCCTCTGGAAGTGGAGATTCCATCTCTTCGAGTGATCATGGAAGCAAAATTAACTGAGGCTGAATGGTGTCAAAGTCGGTATGATCAATTGAATCTGATTGAAGAAAAACGTATGGATGCTATAACTCATGGACAGTTGTACCAAGTTCGAATGAAGAATGCTTTTGACAAGAAAGTTCGACCTCGAGAATTCAAGGAAGGCGAACCTGTATTGAAAAGAAGGATAAGTCAGCAACCCGACCCAAGGGGCAAGTGGACACCTAACTATGAAGGTCCTTATGTTGTCAAGAAGGCTTTCTCTGGTGGTGCTTTGATTCTTACACACATGGATGGTGTTGAACTCCCAAATCCTGTTAATGCTGATATAGTCAAGAAATACTTTGTCTAAAAAGAAAAGAACAGCGTGGTAGGTCGAAAACCCGAAAGGGCGGCCTAGGCAAAAATGCGCTTCACGGTGGATCGAAAGCCCGAAAGGGCGATCCAGGCAAAAGTTAGGGACAAAAAAAAAATGAATATGAAAGAGCTCGCTGAGATTGTACGCAACTCATGCAAGAATGAGCGCCTCGATGAGCCGAAAACCCGAAAGGGCGGTTCATGCAAAAATGAGGTTGACAACAAAAGACAAGTAACTATATCTGGCAAATCACCATCACCCCTTGGGGCATCTGCAACTGTCAATGATCGTCTTCATCAGAGGCTTCTGTACTTGTGAATTCAAAATTTCTATGAAACGTAGCGGTCATCGTGTTCAATGTATCACCAACCAATAAAATTACCATTTTCCAAGCTTTGTAAATCTGTGAAGTCATGCCTTTGGCTGACTTTCACTCTTCTACATCAATTTGAGCCTGTGCTATTGTTTGAAACTCTATTTTTCTTTCTACTTTCAATGTTATATACAAAATATTTTCTTTCTATTTGATGATGTCAATGTCTGAAACAAACATCTTTGAAAATTTAAAAAGTCTTTTCCTGTATATTTTGAAAGCAAACCTGAGCAACATGGTACATTTCAATGAAACATGCATGAATAAATGAGTGTCAATGTCTATTTCAATACATGTTACAAGCAGGTTACTCCCCGGGATGATCTGTGGTCAATGGCAAGAATGAAAAAACAGAATGAAAATAAAAAGAAAAATGAAAAAAGGCAAATGAAAAGCTCGCTAAGTTGAAAACCCGAAAGGGCGGCTTAGGAAAAAATGAGCACCCCGCTGATTGACAACCTATGAAGGCAATTCAGGCAAAAATGGGGCAATGAAAAGAATTTACTCCCCGGTGAATCGAAAACCCGAAAGGGCGGTTCAGGCAAAAATGGGATTGAAAAATGAAAAATGAAATATTGAAAAGCATTGACCACAGATGCGAACACCCAATGTTTACCCAGCACTGACACGCCTAGCAACGGCGACCTGTATCCAAGAACCTTCCAAGGGTCCCTCCTTTACAAGTTTTATTGCCCTCAGCCATGGTTTTGATACGTCTCAACGACGGTCTCTCCAAAGAGGTTTTCCCCGGTGAATATGTTGCAGCACGAGCCACTACGTGCCCAATCTTCCAATGTCTCATCTGCCTTTGTGAAACTTCTCTGTCAAACTACAAACCAATCATGCATTTCAAGCATTCATACATGCATAATCATGTATTTTACGTGCTCATACATCCAATAATCTTGTTAAACCATACATACATGCTGCATTTCCAATTCCAACTTTCAACCCAATTTCAATTTCAACTTCAAATCCAACTGTCAAATTCAATTCAATTTCAACTGTCAAATTCGATGCAATCTCAACTCTCCTTGGACAGCCGCGAAAAACTCAGTAAAACTGCAGCAGAAAACCCAAAAACAACAGTTGAAGAGCTGGAAAAACAATAGCAGTAGAACCAGCAACGCTTATAAAACTCCATCTCCAAGAAACCACCTGAATTTCATCAACGATCTCTAGAACCACCTTTGGATAATTTTAAAAAATTCTCTCATTTCTAGTCTTCCAAAGCACCCAAATCGTCACATGCCAAATTAAGTAAAACCCCCCTTCAAATTTTTTTGTTTCTAGCCTCCCCACTAAAACACTCCAACAAAACACAAATTTCGAGGAATAATCTACATGAAATCAAGCCAACGAAAGACTTTCGCCCCAACCAAAAACGGTACAACACAATACAAAAAAAGAAAGTGAAATGAATACTCCTCATGGCCTTTGGCAAAGAGGATAGTCACTAGAATTGTCCAGAAGCATCACATTACGGTGCGCAAGATTTCCTTTTATTCGGATACGATCAAAAGTAAGCTTCCAATAAAAAGAAATCTCTAGTTCAATGTGATCTAAATCAAAAGGATAGACAAGAATCAAAATTCAACACACTGTCGAGATATGTGACTCATCTGAAGCATATTGTTAAATTAATAACTAACTAAAAGGTAGCTTTGATTAATAAGTATGTTACTATAATTTTGTACAATGCCTTAGTTCAACCATAAAGATAACATTCAAAATATCTATAAAGAAATTATAAAGCCATTGTCAAAAAAGGAATCATAGAATTGTATGATATTGATTTTATGACAGATTTGGATCAAATATTTAATGATAGTATATGTACCCATATATGATAGTAATGTTGACATTTGATGGGTGGATATTTGGAGGCTCTTATTTCATATGATTTAATGTTGTTATGCATTCTATTTTTAAATATCCTTTTACTCTTCTCTCAAAAAAAAAAAAAAATCATTTTACTCTAATTTGATTTCTAATCCTTTCATCTGACAAGTGAGAAAGGAATTAATCCTTGCCTAAGCCTTAGAAATGGAACAAGATTGTGGTTTGAAGTTTAATATTAGGTGAATTTGTATATTCCTCTTCTTAGGCAAGTCTAATATTTCTCTATCTTTCATTGCAATGAATTCAATGAACTGGTTTAATATCAATAAATGTGTCGAAAGCCTCTTACAACAAGAGCTGAAGTCAAAGGAAAATCAGATCTATCAAGAGCTGAGTCAAAGATGAGTTTGTGCGGAAAAATTCTCATCCCAATTGATATAATTTTACTATCTTTGAGATAGATTTGTTCTTTATCTCATTGACGTCTTCATGCATGATTTCTATTCTCTAACCCAATTTCAATGATTTCTATGTGCTACTATAAAAGATTCATCTGTCAATAACAAAGTTATAAGCCAATTTCTTAGATAGCATACCATCTATGAATGTTTCTATCTGGTATAACATTTCCAACATATTTTTACAAATAAAAGTAATTTTTAACAACAAGACAAATTTTATTAGATCAAAATGTCAGGTACAAATACAAATGATACCTCTACCAACTAAAATAAAATCACCCATACTATGAATTAGTGCAAAAAAAAAATGAGGATTTGAGAACGAGTCGTAGTACATACTACCATTTTCTTTCTTGTTAAAAACAACCTCCAAGGGGTAGATTTAATAGCATCTAAAATCATGTACACCTCTGGTACCTTAGTTGAGAAAATAATTTCATTTCTACCCTCCAAGACATCTAGACGGTTGTGTAATAATGAAATCAATACATCCAGCCATACTAAGGTTATAAAAAAGAGTAACGAAATTGTGATTTAATCAAAGAAATAATGTGCGAAAACAGGTCTCAACTTCATAAAGAAGAGGGTGGATACAGTAATATGTCATACTTGCAAGATAAGGTTTGAATTTTTTTTTTATTTGGCTCGAAAAAAAAAACAAAATTGGTGTTGTTAGTGTAACCCCGTTTTAGTAAGAGTTGGTCTGGATTAATGTCAATATTTCTTTCGATAGAAGTTTTCTAAATGGCCACTAAACCTGTTTTCTAACCACCTAACACACTTTCATTTTTTTCTCTGGAGGGTTCTCCCCCCTTTGCATAGTAAAGCACATAAATTTTGAAGCATTTTATTTAACTATATTATGTTACAATGTTGTAGATATAAAGTTTTCAACGTTACTTATCGTTTACTAATCTCCATCGATCTGAACCCTAACTACTTTTCAAAAGGGGTTCAAATGAAGTTGCTCATCTTCCAGCTAAAGAGACTACATCTCTAGTTGGTTTCTAAATTATAGTTTAAATGCTATAAAAACATTTTCATTTTCCACAAAAACTATGTAACAATTGTGGAGATTGTATGAATGGTCAACATTGACAATGGTTAGTTTAAATGCTATAAAAACATTTTCATTTTCCACAAAAACTATGTAACAATTGTGGAGATTGTATGAATGGTCAACATTGACCATGATATCATAAGATGGGAGGAGAGGATAATCCATGGTTCTCACAGAGGAGAAAGGTGTAATTTACTCTGAAAATGACTTCCTAGTAATAAATAAGCTCTAAAATATTTAATAATAACTCAAAATTAAAACATGACCATCATTCTAAATTTACATCTTTAATTACTCAGCTTCCTTCTCATATTATTTTATTTATATTTTTTTTTGAGGGAATTTTTATATTAATTCTCAATAAAAATAATGAACAAAATAATAGTAAACATAATAATATTGTTGGAAGGGTAAAAAGAAATAAATTTATTAATTAAGGGCTCAGCGACCAATACCAAGGTGCATGGACCAATATTAAAAGTTTGGAATCTTTTAATTATAAAAATTTTAACTTTTAATCTGCCATAAGGCGTGTAATAATTGGTCCACGTGGCACATTGTTAGTATTGTTTTTTTTTAAATGTGTACTTAACAGAAGAAACAATGTAAAATTTTTACAAACTGCAGGGATCAATGTCAAACAAAAAAAAGTGCAGGAACTAAAGTCAAAATGTGGTGAAAGTTAATGGACTAATAACTTATTTAAGTATTACTTTAATTATATTGGGTTACCATGTCGCAGATATAAAGTGTTCATCGTTAACTAATCTCGTTCAATTTGAACTCTAACCACTTTGCTTAAGAGGTTCAAATCTCGTACAAGCAGAATATGTTCATAGTTGGTAGCGGTATTTTATTTACTGTCTATATTAAGGATTGACAATATTTACATATGGTCAACACTCAAGTGTAAGTTTGGTACGATATAAACCAATGAAGTTGCTCATGTTATATGTAAATTTACTACATCTCTAATTTTTTTTTTTTATGACCAAGACTACATCTCTAGTTAGTTTCTAAATTCTAGTTGTTATACCACACTGTAGTAAACATATTTTGATGGATGGAATGCTATAAAAATATTTCTTAAAAAAAGTATAAATATTATATATAAACATATTTACATTCCAAAAATATAAATATTTTTAAAAATATTAATATATATATATATAAATTAAATATTTCTTAAAATAATGAATAAAACACCGACCCTTTCTATCCAAAAAAAAAAAACCTACCATCCGAAGAAAAAAAAAAGAAGAGAATTTCTTTTAACACCCTAATAGTTTCTCATGTGCCCTCTAAATGTCAAAATCCAGAATTCAAACTATACGTGATATGTATGTCTCTGTTGACCATCTAACTCTTTCCACAAAAACTACGAAACAATTGTGGAGATTGTATGAATGGTCAACATTGACCACAGTATCATAACCTCACAACCCACTCCCTAATGAAAACTAAGAAAGAAAGTGAAGAAAGAATGAAAAATGACTGAAAATGTTGAAGAATGAAAGGCTATTTATAACCACAAAATGTTCTTGGACTGTAACTTCAGTCACAAAAAACATTTAAAATATCCAAACCAACGATAAATGCATGAAACACACCACAATCCATCCAAACACTGTTTGTAAAGCCACTCTCCACATTTAGAATTGGTTCGGATTATATAATCCATATATATTCTCAGATTTTTTTGGATTGTATAATATGAAACGTTCTCATACTGTGTTAAAACTTGAGGTCTAGAGGGTTTGACATGGTTCGGATTATAAAATCTGAACCGTGTCCATAACTTAGAAAATCGAAAAAAAATATTTCATTAATTAAATATCTTAAGCTAACAACATTAAACTTAACAATTTCAACAACACAATTTAAACTACATAACCGTCAACCAAACTAAATCCTTTAGGTCTATCCATGCAAGATCTGATTTCTTCATTGGAGGTCCTCAGCCGAATCAACCTTTTCTTAATATCATGAAAATATCTTACCAGAGAAGTATCTAACTTGATTGATCCCTTAAAACTACGCAACCAAATATGAAGAACATTGTTCTCACGTCATAGTTGTTCAGGAACATGATATGTGTGAACCTGACACTTCAACCTTAGTCGATCGGCGATCGATGGCAGACAACACTGGTCACGCACCTTTTTTTTCTCTATGGTTTAGCCGTCCATTTATTTGGTCAAGTTGGCCACTAAATCCAGACAATGTGACATCAATGTGGAGCCAAAACAGATTAGGTTTTACAACTAGTTGGATACTTACATCTACTTGATAAGTGGTAATAGTTCTACGGTGAGGTTTAAAAATGAATAAAACAGGTCAATTTATAGATTTTTTTATGCGTCATGGACCACATAAAATGTTGGTGCAATATGTAAAACGGAAAAATGTCGGTGTGTCGTGGACCACATATAATTCCAATTGAACCAAACCCTCCAAAGTACAAGTTTTTACATAGTTTGGGAATGTTTCAGGTTATATAATCCAATTAGTATGGGAACTATTTTCGATTATATAATCAGCCCCTCATTCTATGCAATATTTTTTTATTCCCATCTTCTCCGAAGGGTGTGCGAGAGGGATGCCAAATATTTTCCTTATTCTCCATCCATCTTCTTGCACCATAGATTTAGCATTATGTGTGTAAAATTTTGTTGTGATAAGTGTTATGTTAATGCAAATGTATTATAAATTCTTGATCAAATAATAAAATTTGTTTAATTCTTGCCAATTTATTTTATGTCTCTTTAAATTGTCATTTTAATTTTTGCAATTTTAATAATTTATGTTATTGTAATTGAAAAACTAGTTAAACATAATTGAAATTTTATAATCCGAAAACAATAAAATATGCTTCCGGTTATAAAATTCAAATGGGATAAAATGGTCAAATTGGAGGGGGCATGAGAAGTAAGTAGGGTGGAAAAAGAAATTTAAAAAAAAACAACCTTAATTATTTTACGAACCTTGTTTATAAATAAATGGCCCACCAATTGCTTCTCTAAATTTGCTATAAATACATAAAATATGTCTCTTGGATTTAGGGTTACAAATTCCAAAATTCACTTGCTGCAGC
This sequence comes from Medicago sativa, assembly GCF_051527215.1. NCBI lineage: Eukaryota > Viridiplantae > Streptophyta > Magnoliopsida > Fabales > Fabaceae > Medicago > Medicago sativa. The sequence goes on along the minus strand of NC_140752.1, from coordinate 25,680,344 downwards.
TGCTGTTCCATTGTTTGTTTAAAGTAGATATAATATCTTGTCTCTTGGATTTAGGCTTTGAAATTCAACATAGACAAAGCATGCTGCCGTGAGTTTGTTTTAACGTCTTTGTTCCTTTGTTTTAATAACAGGTATATGCCTTTTCATTTCTGATTCCACAACCCAGATCTCTTCTCTGTTAACTCATATCTTGTGATTTTTTTTTTTTAATCTTTGGTCTAATCTCTCAACCTTTCAGGGAACACTTTGTTGCGCAGCATGTTGAAGATTATTTTTATTTCTTCGTCGTCGTCATCTACCAAGTGTGTTGTTTGGTCAATCATCAGCTACATATTTTTTTATCCGTTCAAGTCAAGTGTGATTTCTTTGATTAATTACACAAGAGGGAGCTTGCTCAACTCAAAACAAGAAGCCGTCAGATTTGTGAATGGTCATCTCAAATCTGTTGGCTCCTTATGGGCGTCTCAAATCTGCTGGTTCACATATTTCAAAAAACTAAAAATAATCTGTTGGCATTCTTCATCTTATTTAATTGGGTGTTTCTCTTTATCTTAAAGAATACTTCATTTCCATGCTTCAGTCAAATCATTAAAAAATAGATTTTAAAGCAATTTTCATGAGCCAAACATCCGAGATCTTGTTATTCAAAACTAATTCGAAACAAGAAGCCGTTAGATCTGTGAGTGTGCATCTTGATATTAAAGTTGGCATTGTTGGATTTATTTGGAAGTGTCATACGGAAAATACTCATATTTTGACAACTATTGTAATTTGTAATTGTAATTTGTAGATTGTAAATATACAAATCCTTTACCTATTTCTTCAAATACAACAAAGAATAATTTATAAAGATGGTGAATTTTATTTGAACTATGTAATTGCCCTCTACTCTCTTTTACCCATAATTGATTATGTTTTTGAGTTGTTTTACCTCTCTTAACGAGAAAGAGTGTATATGTAAAAGCATTTGATTGCAAAAATTGAGAAAATGATGAGTAAAAATATAACAATAGAGTAATATCGGCTTTCTGCCTCATGATGTAGATTTAAGTTATGTTTAGCGCATTTGCTTAGATAGATTGCAGTTTTACATGACCAGAACTTTTTACATATATAATTAAATCCTGTTGACACTGCCAAAAGTAATAAACAAAAAAAAATTGAATTGCAGTTTTAGTGATAGAAGGGAACGGATATACATAGACTAATATCACATGAATGTCAACAATAAACTAAACATTATTTTTCTCTAAAACATCACTTCAGATACGATATATACCCTGCTTTTGAATTGGTAAGAAGTTTCGGTCCTTTTCATGAAAATGTTATTACGTCGATAATTATGACCTGCATCCATTAATGATGCTTGCATAAAACCAAATGTTAAATTTTTTCTTGACTTATACTAGACCTTCAAGCATTTACCGTTTACTTTATACTAGATCTTCTATAATACCGTTTACATGATTTCAAAATGATTGTGGAGGAGATTAAGGAGTTAGAGTTTGATATCCTTCCAAATAGAATACAATTTTTGTGTGGCATTACCAGCCAAAAGGGCTATCAGAAAATCCCAATGGGACGCCAAAGTTGATGCCTTGAAGAGTTTAAGAAGTTCTGAAGATGAAACTTTTAAAAATTATGCTAATGTCTCTAGACAAACTAAATGCGGTGATGCATTTAATATCCTTTAATACTCCTGGCAGCACTTGATATTTTCGGATTTACTTGTAGAATAGGTTAATTCCAAAGGCATTTGTTGTCTAATATCCTTTTAGAATTTTAAGTTTGGAAATGGTAAACTCTTTTGATGCATGTTCATATGTAAATCCTCTTTATTGAAGATTTAAACTGAGTATATTAACGCAAGTTTTTATTATTATTTGTGAAATAATATTATGATCTGTCTTAACTAGTAAGGACATTCTCATGTGTTGAGTTCAACGTGACTTTTTATTTGTTTTGAATCAGCAAAATATTATTAACGGATAGCTTGTACAAGACGCAGAGAGCTAGCCACAGATGAAATACAAAACAATGGGCGTCCAAATACCCTGAAACAGCCACAAGAAGGCCTCTACTAAACTGCTAATGCCCCCAAGCCAACTGATAGCGAAACGGACAAAAACAGCACCACCTGAGCTGCAAAAAACCCTAAGGAAGCCGTGAAAACCTCATCAAAACTACAGTATAGAAAATGCAAAAAACAACAGTTGAAGAGCTGGAAAAAACAGCAACATTAGAACCTTCAAAAGACACACACACACCCTCTACCTCACGAGGAATTCATCGTGATCCAAGCAACACTTACAAAATAAGGACGACCGGTTATATCATCAACAATATCTAGTACAACCTTCGGATCTTTTTAAAATTTCTCTCATTTCTAGTCTTCAATGCACCCAAATCCTCACGTGCCAAATTAAGTAAAACCCCCTTCCAAATGTTTCAGTTTCTAGCCCCTGTTTTAAATCACTCCAACAAAACACAGATTTTGAGGAATAATCTACATGAAATCAAGCCAACGAAAGACTTTCGCCCAAACCAAACACGCTACAAAACAATGCCAAAAAATGTGAATTGAATACTACTCATGGCCTTTGGCAAAGAGGAAAATCGCTAGAACTGTTCGGAAGCATCACATTACTGCGCGCAAGATTTCCTTTTGTTCGGATACGATCTAAAGTAAACTTCCAAGAAAAATCAATATCTAGTTCAATGTGATCTAAATCAAAAGGATAGACAAGAATCAGAATTCAACACTCTATCGGGATCTGTGACTCATCTGAAGCATTTTGTTCTGTGCTGAAATTAATAAATAACTAAAAGTAGCTTTGATTAATAAGTGGCATGTTACTATACTTTTGTACAATGTCTTAGTTCAACCGTAAAGATAACATTCAAAATATGTATATAGCAATTAGAAAGACATGGTCAAAAAAAAAAAATCATAAAATTGTATGATACTGCTTTTGTAACAGATTTGGATAAAATATTTAATGATAGTATATTTTTTCTACTTATATTTTTTATTTTACTCCTTACCCGTATGATTTTTTCTACTTCCGTCCAATTGTTTTGATTTTACTCCTTGATGCGCCGCAAGTGTACAGTGTATTTATTACAACTCTAAAACTCAATGGTCCAGACTTGGAGCATCTTCTAATACATATTGGTCGCAATTACTATTTAAATAAGACTTTGAATTCATCCAAAGAACGATCAGCCCTAGTAAGTTATGGAAATAAAGAAACATAGTAGGCCTTCACACTAGTTTGGTCTACTTCATCCAATCAGATTTTGTATGTTATATACATTTATCATAATGAGAAACTCTTAACAAATATATAAGGGATGATTTTCATGTATAAATTCAATTAAGTTTTCTCAAATTGAGATCTTAAGAATGTTTCAAAAACAAATTCGGAGTCTAAGTTGTAACCTCATATAGTTGAGAGGACTATTCCATTAAAAGCTATCTTCATCAATTCATTTTCATTTGAAAAATATTTCATAGTAAAAATAATTGTTAACCATGAATGTCTTAGTAAAAATAATTGCCACCCTTATGTTTTTACAAGTATACATTGTTTTTCACTTCCACAGAAACAATCATAAAGTTGGAAATTGAGAACAAAGGTTAAAATCAATCATATAGAAGAATAAAAACATATATCGCAACAAAGGGGGAAGAAAGTGAGTGATACAATATTATCACTCAAGTCTGAAAGCTTATGATATTATCTAGATAAAAAATGGCTTGAGAAAACTGCACAAAAAGAAACTACCAGAAGTGAGTAGCAAAGTTTGTAATACTGTTTTTACCACAAGAGACCTATACCCTAAATGCAACAATAATCAATAATTTAAGAATATCTGAAACAGATCTGCTTTTACCGTATAAACTCTCATTTTACTGTATAAACTCTCATTTTTATTTCAAAACAAGAATTCAAATTAACTTTTCCCTCAAAAAATAATTTAAATTAACTTTTAGTCTAAACACAATTTAGGGTATGTTTGGTTAAAATAAGCTATAAGCTTTCTATAGTGACAGAAACTTAGAGTCAGTACAATGCAAAAGATGAGCTACTGGACTTGCCTCTTCCATGGCAGTGGCAACATCAAACTTCGTTCTTTTTCTTGATGACATAGACTTCTCACGTGCCTGCAATATGAATTTCAAAATCAATGAACGAAATAATACAGTGAATGTCTTAAAGCACCTATATATAAAACAAATCAAATCATATCAATTCATAAACTATAAATCGAATCCATAAAAAAAAAAAAAAACAGCGAAAATACCCAGATCAGATAAACTAACTTGCTGAGATTTATAATAAATTCAGTCTTCACGATCAACAATTTACCACTCTTAGCATGTGTTCGATACCGGAACACGCTAAATGTGAGGAGTGTGCGCTTCATAGGTTGTTGAATCCAAATATAGTAAACTACAAATCAATGTGAAACAGATATTAGGCTTCAGATTTTCATATTTCAATTTCTGAGAAACAAGCAAAGCAAAAACAATATCTGAAAACTCACATTCACAAAGAAATTATAAAAGGTATACATGCTATCCGTTAATAATATTTTGTTGATTCAAAACAAACAAAAGGTCACATTGAACTCAACACATGAGAATGTCCTTAGTAGTTATTTAAATAAGAGATCATATACAACCAATTAAACATGCTACAATCATCAAAATATTTTCCATACCCAACAAATGCAATTTTTAACATACCCATAATAAGAAAGCAGTAATGAATATTACAAATTGATATTAAAAAAATATAAAATTTCCAGTTTACAAAAAATCGTCTGAGCATCTAAAAATCAAACCAGATTTTTCAAATCAATCTCAGTTTAAATCTTCAATAAAGAGGATGTAAATCAAGCTTTTCTATCAAACACCATATCAAATAAGTGTACCAAATCAAGAGAACAAAACGAGAGACATGACATAACAAATCCAGCCATTCTTTGAGAATTTACCCAAGCATCATATGCTAGCATCCTCCTCCCTGATATAGCTTTAATAGTCATGATGATTTATCCTCAAAATGTTCCACATACTTTTGTAGGAATAACTCATCAGACAAATAAAATGGTTTAGCTAGGCTAGAATCGTCCTTCAACAAATGCTCCCTGATATGTCTTTAAAATGCATGCAAAAATTTCATCTTCAGAACATATCAAATTCTTCAAGGCATCAATTTTGGCGTCCCACTCGGATTTGGTGATAGCCCTTTTGGCCGGTAATGCCACACAAAAATTGTACTGTATTTGGAAGAATATCAAACTGTAACTCTTAAATCTCCTCCACAAGCAAAAATTTAACATTTGGTTTTATGCGAGCATTACGAATGGATACAAATCATAATTATCGAAGTAATAGCATTTTCATCAAAAGGACAGAAACTTCTTACCAATTCAAAAGCAGGGTATATGTTGTATCTGAAGTGATGTTTTAGAGAAAAACAATGTTCAGTTTAATGTTGGCATTCATGTGATAGTTCATGTTTATTGTTCTTTTTTATCACTAAAATTTTTCTTTTTTAATGCTTTTGGCACTTTGTCATCAGGATTTAGTATTAGATTTATAGATGTAAAATGGTTTGGTCATGTAAAAGAGCAGTCTATCTAAGTAAATGTGCTAAACATAACCTAAATCCAGATCATGACCCAGAAAGCCGTAATTGCTCTATTGTTATCTTTTCTGATCAGCATGTTATATATCTTCTCATCATTTTCCCTATTTTTGACTCAAACGCTTTATATAACACGCTGGTTAAGAGAGGTAAACCAACTCAAAAACATAATCAATTGTGGGTCAAAGAGATCAGTAGAGAGCAATTACATAGTTCAAACAAAATTCACCAACTTTATAAATTATTCTTTGTAGTATTTGAAGAAATAGGTAAAGGATTTGTACATTTACAATCTACAAATTACAATAGTTGCCAAATTATGAGTATTTTTCCTATATCACACTTCCAAATAAACCTACAATCCAAACTGTATTATTGTCTGAAGTACACTTGGTCGCCATCATCAACTTTCAGCTATGCTAAAAGAATCTTTGTTGTCTTGTTGACGTGATGAAGTTCACACTGTTGTGCTTGGCAATGGATCAGAAATTGGTGATCTTGTTTGATTTGGTCATCAATACATAGCTGTACTTGGTCGCCATCATCAATTGTCGACCATGCTAAAAGAATATTTTTGTCTTGTTGACACGATGAAGTTCCCATTGTTGTGCTTGGCAAAGGATCGAAAATTAATGATCTTAATTGATTCCGTCATCAATAGAACATAGCTTATTGAAGAAAGAAAAAAGTAAATTAAAAAAAAAAATATTAAAACAACAGATCTATTCATATGCTATATAGATACACTTTATTATCATGATCATATTTTCTTCTTTTTCATATTAAACACTTTTATTACAAAACTTAACACAGACATGTAATGACTCATACAAGGAGCAACAATATTCGATTCCAAATTACAACAATGTTTCAGGACATATGTATGAGATGTAAAGGAAATTCTTGATCAAATAAATTATAACATGGTTGTCGAGGATTAAAATCAAAACGACTGTAAAGTATGACAAAAATTGCTTTAGGACATGCACAATGCCAAACAAGATCAAAAACAAAATAAAGTGATGTCAAGAAAATTAAATGGCCATTTCTAAACAAGTATCACTAGCTTACCTCACTACAAGAAAAACTGCATTTTGCGACCTTTAAAATGGCAGATTGCGACTGTTAGAAGGGTCGCAGATGTACAATTGCGACCCTTCCCCAACAGTCACGGATGTTGGGGTCGCAAGTGTCTTTTGCGACCCTTCATAGAACAGCCGCACCAACTGCCGCAAAAGGCACTGCGACAGTTGCTAAGGGTCGCAAATGAGGAGATTCAAATGGATTTCAAGGGACTTGCGACACTTGGGGAAGGGTCGCAGATGCATAAAATTTATTTATAAAAAAATATTGCGACAGTTTGCAAGGGTCGCAGATGTTGAGTTAATTTAAAAAAAAAATATCAGTTTTTTCCTGAATTTTTAATAGAACTATTTACTAATAAAAAATATATAAAACTAAAATAATTCATATTAAAAAATATGAACAAATTCATAAACTAAAATATGAATTTTACATTCATATACAATACAAACAAGTGATACAATAAGGTTTCTTGAGTTCCTAACATGAAAATTTAATCAATTATGTAGATGATATTTGGCGAGGAAGTTGTTTTGATCAACTAGAGATGAATAGACTCCAAAGAATGCTATGCTCTGTTCGGTGATTCTAAGTCTTCCACCTAAAAATAAGTCAAAGATTATATAAGACACATCAATTAACAAAAATAAGCAATAATGTCACGCAAGTCATGATTCTAACTTATCGCGCAATTAAACTTATAATTACTTTCTGATATATTTGTCAAAAATAACCACTATGGAATAACCATTAGCTATTTATTACAGAGAAGCTTACAATACCAATTAATTGCATTCAATGTGAAACAAATAAATCATTACCCTTTCATTCAAAACACCAGTCTTGAGTTCAAGTAAAACTCCAGGTACTCCAGTATGGATGCTGGACCAGCATCTGAACCCTCCAAATTTAGTGAAGGAACTCAATAATTAAAAAAATTAGTGAAGTGAAGGAAAGAAATATTGCACTTACATTTAAAAGAGGGTGACTACAAGGTCTAGTTTTTGAACAAGAAAGCTCCACAAGATCTATTTGCAAAATATCTCAGTCCAATAAAGCTCCACAAAGTGATTCATAATTCATGTTCACCACGCTCGGGTACCTCAGCATGTATTGTTGTGTGACCAAAATATGGAACCAAATTAGAATGTAAACTAGAAGTGAAGTACCATACAACACCAATATCAGATAAAGTAGCCACAAAAAGTTCATTATGATCAGGCCAAATCAAGGATGAATTGTGCAAGTGCAGAGTTGGCATCTGACACATTTATGCATATAATGCACATTTATACATAAGCATATAATGAGCATTTATGTTATAAACACTTGCTTAGTCAAACAGGGCCCAAAGCTAACAACATCAAAATTCAATAAGATCATACTTTCATGTAAAAATCAAATATATTTTGTATAAGTTCTGTGAGATCATAAAAGGAATAAATCAAATAAAATAGACTCATTGATAATGTAAAATACTAATTTTATCGGTATAAGTTTTTTTTTTTTTTTTGAGAGAATTTATCGGTATAAGTTATAGAGTAACATGTTTTGAAATAGAAATTAAGCTCTTACGCCAGTTAAAAGGAATAAAAGGAATAAATAGCTCTTATAGACTAGAATCCTTGTTCAAGTCCATTATATCAAATTTTGCCTTCTTTTGGATTGTTCTCCACATGTATTGAATTGCATACTTCACCTGTAACATGGGAGATAAAATTACCGAGCAGTTATGCAATGAGCCCATGAGTACATGGTCTTTAACCAGATTTTAAGCAATTGAGCTTCATTTCTTGTGCATATTATTTATTTAATAATAAATGGGGAGATCATAGGGCAATGAGAATATATTCTAATAAGATAAACAAGGTCAATGAAATCAGATGTTAGCCAAGAGTTCAAACTATCCGCATCTATTAAGCTTTTGGGTTGATTTCGTTCTTGACAGTTGCCATGTATGTATCAATTGACTTCACGTGTTAAATACCATCTAAAAGTTAAAGTCCAAACACTGAGATGCTTACCATAGGCTGTAATGGCAAAGGGTATCCGAACGATAAATTTCAACTTTTGGCTGAAACTATAATCCATACAAGCATAACTACACCAATCTGCAGGGAAGAAAGTATTAATCACCAACTATCCACATCTATTAACTGAAGGCTCATCATTTATTGTATATCTAACACGACCGTGACACAAGACTTTTATGGGCTCGATGCATTGTAAATGCAAGTGTCTACTATGCCTTACACTGAAAGTCAACTTTCATTTAAATTAATGGGTATGGCAACTTGGCAAGAAATGACTTCGTGACTAGCTGATTATAGAGGCTCCAATATGTTGATGAGATGAGACTTAAATACCTGTCTAAATTTTTATTAACACAGGAATTGAAATCTTAAAAACAGGATATTTAGTTAGGGGAATCTAATAATACCAGCTGCCGCAGTAAGACACCAGTGGTGCAGAAAAGGTGTGTTTCCGCAGAACGTTTTGCTTCAAGACAGATGTGGTATCCAACAGTTTTGCCAAGAGTTTCTCCCCTTTCAGCAGAAATACGAGCTGCAACAGAGATTGCAGACACACGACGAGGTTGAGTACAGATTATGTTGCAGTCAGCTCCACGCAAACATGATATTTCTTCTTCCAGAATAAACTGTGGCAGCTGTGTTGTTTTGCCACAGCCTGTCTCTCCCGAAACTACCAATACCTGCACTAACACCAGTCAAATTTTACTGAATTATAGAATGAAAATTACAACTAGAACTATAGAATGAACATGAGCAAAGTATTAACATAAGTTCAAACAGTTTGAGCATCATGTTGACAATTTAGTCCACTTCAATATCAAGCAACAAAGTTTGTCGTCTTTTAAATTTTCATGGAGATTTACAGATATAATTTTTTAAAACCCTGCCAAGAAGCCTCGGTCCTAACCGCTTGCCTAAACAATCTAGAACACAAATAAAAGGTATTGATTAATGCTTTAAAACAGGCACAGGTTGAGCATCAAGGAAAAAGGCACAAAACAATCAACTAAAAGAATCTGATCAAAGTAACATAAAAAAGCCTGCCTAAACAATCTGGAACACAAGTAAAAGGAATTGATTAATGCTCTAAAAAGGCACAAAACAATAAACTATCAGAATCTAATCAAAAGTAACATAAAAAGGAATGCTGTTAAATCAACGAATGATAGCAAGAAACTTCACATGCTTGTTATCTTGGTATGTTTTGGCCCATGCATTCATCACATAAGGGTCAAAACTAAGAGAAATGAGGGATGTTAAACTCAGAGAGACTAAGAGAAATGAGGGTCACATAAAGGTGAAATGAACCTAATCAGCATGTGTGGACTTCATACAAAAGAAATTAGAGAGAGAGAGAGAGAGAGAGAGAGAGAGAGAGATGAACCTGTGAGAAGATCCTCGTTGCCGGAGTTAGGGCCTCGTTGCCGGAGGAGACGAAGTGGTGGCTGGTACAGGAAGTGTTCGTTAAAAGTTCAGATCTGTGATGGAGGAGACGTCGGAGGAGTAAAGCGGTGGAGATCGATGAAGTAGAATGCCGCGGAAACTGAACTCGACGGAGATGGAAGCGATTGAGATGACGGCGGAGACGGAAGCGGAGATGGTAGCAATTAAGAAGATTGAGTGTGAGATGAAAATTTTGGGGGTTAGGTTTAGACTGATTGGAAAAATTTGAGTGTGTGAGATGAAAAAATTTGCGGGAGAAAGGGGAGATGAGAGTTAGGAATGAAAAATTTGGGAAAGGAAGAGTGAGAAAGTGAGAATGAAAAATTGGAACACACGCCTTCTAATAAATTTTAGAAAGATCCCTCAAAAAAAAAAAATTACAAAGAAAAGCTGCGACCCTTGACCCAAACAGTCGCAACAACTGTTGCAAAAATGCATTTGAGGCACTTACAAGGTAAGGGTCGCAGATGAAGTGTCGCAAAATGCAGATTTTCTTGTAGTGCCTCTTCTTAGGTCACTCTCATCTAACACATCATCATGTATCAAACTTGCAGTAGGAATCATTTCAACTATCTCAGCTAAACGTTGATGCTTTACAGTAAGATCCCTGCAATCATTCATTTCAACATGAATCTTCTAAATTTTTATTGTCATAGACATAGAATTTTCAGGACAAGAAAATGACTTCTCTTTGTGTGTGCAAGCGTGTGACAGGGAGAAAGATAGATTTCTATACTTACTCAAGGCCATGTAGCTCTACGGTCGCCCTTGACACTAAGAACACAAGAGTCGGTCTCATTCTCTTCCCAACAGCACTAAAGATCTGCTCAGCTGCAGATATTAAAACTGGATTCTCTGCGCCTACAATCTATCAAGAGCATCTTCATCAGATACACTAACATATAGCCAACAAAAATCTAATCATTTCTACCCTACAATCAAATCATTCTGGTCTGTTGACGTCAACAGAAATACTCAAACAGACAAGACAGGACACAATTATAAGCAACTAAGCCGGGTAGTAAAAAATGGCACACAGCATGAATATAGAAAGAAAATAAATACTTACAGACTGAAGATTTTTATTGAGTGTTAGAAGATCATCAGAGACTACTTCAAATAACCTATTAGGTGAAATAGGGGTTTCTGGATAACCCTTCAAGTTCAATCCTTTTGCAAGGTCTTTAATTGCTTGAGTTCCACCTATTCAAAAATCAAATCAAATCTTCTATATAGTTTTTGGTACTCTATCAATGAAAAAAAGAAGCTAACATATATTGAGATGCACACTCACAAATCAGCATCTTGTTTCAACTTGAGCTTGATTCCTGCTTTGCAATTTAATTTTCTAGCTTTGATCAAAAAACTTGAGCTTGATTTGTGGAGTTGAAAATTTCTTTAAATTTTTTTTTTAATGATTTTGTTGTGAAAGTGACTCAAAATTGGAGTTTGGAGGCCAAAATTGATGTTTGCTGAAAGTACAAATCGGGGCCCGAATGGAAAAAATCGGGGCCCGATTTTGGCAGGCTTTTGGAGCAGTTTGGTTCGTAAAAAATCGGCGCCCGAATGGTAAAAATCCGGGCCCGATTTTGCGTGCTGTTATTTTTCAGAAACGTATTTTTGGGCCAGATTTGGTACAATTTTATGGGAGTTTCTTTTACTATAAATATAGGCATTGTATTAGTGTAAACCTTGAGAGATAGAGGGGGCTGAAACAAGGGTTTAGAAATCAAACTAGGGTTTGTATAGAGTTTGTCTCTTGGCAACAAACTAGGGTTTGAAGGTTGATTCACCTTGGGAAACACTATTAGGATTGAGTCTCTTGGTTACGGGAAGAGGCTGGGATTTGGGTAGAATTAGGCGGGAGACTTATTCTTGTAGCCCATTGAAATCTCTTTTGTAACGTTACTCATCATATAGTGGAACGGAGGGCTGCTCTCTCCCCCAGACTAGGTCAATTTGGACTGAACTGGGTAAACAGATTCTTTATGTTCTCTCTTCCTTTTTTCTCGCTGTTGTTTTCTACTTTTGGCTTGTGTTAATTGTTCCATACACTTTGATTTTGGTTGCTTAATTATCCCTTTCTCCACACATCAAGTTGTTATTGGTGTGAGTTTTTCATCGAATTCGCAACAATTGGCGCCCACCGTGGGGCAAAGGTCAAAGGATAATCTAGTACCATGGGTTCGAAGTGGGATATTGAGAAGTTTACCGGAGATAACGATTTTGGGTTATGGAAGGTAAAGATGGAAGCGGTGTTAATACAACAGAAGTGTGAGAAAGCTTTGAAGGGTGAAGGTTCGTTACCGGTCACCATGTCACGAGCGGAGAAGACCGAGATGGTGGACAAGGCCAGGAGTGCCATTGTCTTGTGCCTCGGAGATAAAGTTTTGAGAGAAGTAGCAAAGGAACCAACCGCGGCATCGATGTGGGAAAAGTTGGAATCTTTGTATATGACAAAGTCTTTGGCTCATCGGCAATTCCTAAAGCAACAACTCTACTCATTCAAGATGGTGGAGTCAAAGGCCATCATGGAGCAACTTACGGAGTTCAACAAAATCCTTGATGACTTGGAGAATATTGAGGTGAATCTTGAGGATGAAGATAAAGTTACACTCTTGTTGTGTGCTCTACCTAGATCTTTTGAATCGTTTAAAGATACCATGCTCTATGGAAAAGAAGGCACTGTTACCTTGGAAGAAGTTCAAGCGGCTTTGAGAACCAAGGAGTTGACTAAGTCGAAGGACTTGAGAGTTGATAAAAACCGGGAAGGCCTAAGTGTTTCAAGAGGGAATGGTGGAGGTAGAGGTAACCGGGGAAAGAGTAGTAACAAGACAAAGTTTAAATGCTTTAAGTGTAACAAGATGGGTCACTTCAAGAAGGATTGTCCGGAGATTGGTAATTCCGTACAAATTGTCTCTGAGGGTTATGAGGATGCAGGTGCTTTGATGGTGTGCTGTTTAGAGGATGAATGTGATGTTTCTCACCTTGGGGGTGATGCCTGGTAGAGCGGTGGTCGTCTGGAGAGACGTTAAGCACTCAACATCAGCCTGGAGAGGCGGTGGTAAGAATACTCATGATCAGTCTGGAGAGGCGGTGGTAAGAATACTCATGATCTACCTGTTGAGGTGGAGGTTCAAGGTGGAAGACATAGTGGGATGTACTCATTTGCTAGTTGAGAGGTTGGAAGCTCAGCTTTAGGTGGAGTTGAACACACCAGGAGTGGTACGACTATGGAGGACCTTGGGTGCTATGCTCTAGTGGTGAGCAAGGGATTTCTTCATGAAGACGGAAGGCATTCCGGAGGTTGAAGAATGTATAGCACGGCTTGTGGAATTACCCTAAAAGTCCAAGGGTGATTGGATGCAAGGTGATCTTCAAGGAAGCGGGAGATGTCTCGTATTGAAGAGATATGGTGTAGTCTTGTAGAACTACCTAAAATTCCTAGTGTAGTTTGGATACAAGGATCTTCAAGAAGGCGGAAGACATTCCGATGGCTGAAGAGGTTAAGGTGTGTACTTGTGGAACTACCTGAAATTCCTTCAGTAGTTTGGACACAAGGATCTTCAAAGGGGCGGAAGGCATTCCTATGGTTGAAGAGGTTAAGGTGTAAACTTGTGGATCTACTTGGCGTAGTGGGAAGCAAGGGAAAGAGCAGCAAGGTGTTGATGTTAAATGGGCATCATCACTAATTTGGAGTCAAGGTGGAGATTGTTGTGAAAGTGACTCAAAATTGGAGTTTGGAGGCCAAAATTGATGTTTGCTGAAAGTACAAATCGGGGCCCTAATGGCAAAAATCGGGGCCCGATTTTGGCTGGCTTTTGGAGCAGTTTGGTTCGTAAAAAATCGGCGCCCGAATGGTAAAAATTGGGGCCCGATTTTGCGTGCTGTTATTTTTCAGAAACGTATTTTTGGGCCAGATTTGGTACAATTTTATGGGAGTTTCTTTTACTATAAATATAGGCATTGTATCAGTGTAAACCTTGAGAGATAGAGGGGGCTGAAACAAGGGTTTAGAAATCAAACTAGGGTTTGTATAGAGTTTGTCTCTTGGCAACAAACTAGGGTTTGAAGGTTGATTCACCTTGGGAAACACTATTAGGATTGAGTCTCTTGGTTACGGGAAGAGGCTGGGATTTGGGTAGAATTAGGCGGGAGACTTATTCTTGTAACCCATTGAAATCTCTTTTGTAACGTTACTCATCATATAGTGGAACGGAGGGCTGCTCTCTCCCCCAGACTAGGTCAATTTGGACTGAACTGGGTAAACAGATTCTTTGTGTTCTCTCTTCCTTTTTTCTCGCTGTTGTTTTCTACTTTTGGCTTGTGTTAATTGTTCCATACACTTTGATTTTGGTTGCTTAATTATCCCTTGCTCCACACATCAAGTTGTTATTGGTGTGAGTTTTTCATCGAATTCGCAACAGATTTGATTATAGGGTGGAAATGAGGCGGACAAAGAGAAACACCCAACTAGATGATTATGAATTTGCATCTCCATTGACTTTAATCAAAGAAATCACACTCGTTAATGATGACGACGAAGAAATAAAAATAATATTCTAACATGTTGCTCATTACAGTGTTCCCTGCAAGTTGGAGAGATTCAGATCTAGATTATAAAAAAAAATATGAATAAGCAGAGATCTGGGTTGTGAAATCATAAATGAAAAGGTATATACCTGTTGTTAAAACAAAGGGACTACGCTAAAAGAAAGAAACTCGTGGAGCATTGCTGCTTCAAGTGTGTTTTGTAATTTGAAACCCTGAATCCAAGAGATAGAATTTATGTATTTATAGCAAAGTGAGAGAGATTTGGTGGGCCATTTATACACAAGATTTTTAAAATAAATAAGGTTGGTGTTTTTTTTTTAATTTCTTTTTCCACCCTACTTACTTCTCATGCCCCCTCCAATTTGACTATTTTATCCGGTTTGGATTTTATAACCCGAATCATATTTGATTTTTTTCGGATTATAAAATTTGAATTGTGTTTATCTAGTATTTCATTTACAATAAAATAAGTCCCCGTGAGCTTAGCTCAGTTGGTAAGGACAATGCATAATATATGCAAGGTCTGGGGTTCGAACCCTGGACACCACCAAAAAATTACAATAAAATAAATTATTTAAATTTGCAAAAATTAAAATGACAATTTAAACAGACATGATATAAATCGGCAATAATCAAACAAATTTTATCATTAACATAACACTTATTACAAGATGATGGAGGGAGAATAAAGAAAATATTTGTCATCCCTTTCGCACACCATTCGGAGAAGATGGAAATACAAGATGACGGAGTAGGGGAGGTAGACTCTCATGACCAACACCATATCCAAACGATGGGTGCAAATTCGCATAGTGCCGAACAACACACTTTTACCATTTATATTATACCCACAAGAAGACACGAAAACAGTGGAATATTTGCATCATAAACAATTCATATGCCCATTTATGTTCTACTCCTTACCCATATGATTTTTTCTACTTCCGTCCAATTGTTTTGATTTTACTCCTTACCTATATGATTTTTTCTACTTATATTTTTTCTATACTTTCAACTTCTAACCTATTTGTAGGCTCTTATTTCATCTGATTTAATGTTTAATGCAAAAAGGGTTTTGACCGCATTTTCACCTATAACAAAGATCTTATTCTTCTTCCAAAACATGACAAAGATCTTATTCTATTTTTGCTTTTAAAAATGTGGCCGACTTCTAATCAATTGCATAGCAGATATTTATGCATTCTATTTCTAAATATCATTTTACTCTAATTTGTTTTCCTTATCCTTTAACCTGATAACTGAGAAAGGAATTAGTTGTTTGTTCAAATTTATTGTCCCTTGACCCTAAGACTTGTAAATGAAACATGATTGTGGTTGGAGTTTTTTTTTTTTTGAGCAAGTGGTTGCAGTTTAATGTTAGGTGAATTTGTATATTTCTCTTTTTAGGGCTAGTCTAATATATTTTTTTTATCATTCAATGCATTAAATTCAATGAACAGGTGTAACATCAATAAATGTGTTGAAAGCGGTGGCTTACAACAAGAGATTAAGTCATGGTTGAGTGAAGGATGAGTTTGTTCGGGAAAATTCTCTCCACAATTGATATGATGTTCATGTATAGAAGTTGCAACTTGCAAGAAAAGTTAACCAAGTATAGAAGTTGCAAGAAAAGTTAACCAAATATGAAGAACATTGTTCTCACGTCATAGTTGTTCAGGAACATTATATGTGTGAACCTGACACTTCAACCTTAGTCGATCGACGATCAATGGCAGTCAACAATGGTCACGCACCTTTTTTTCACTATGGTTTAGCCGTCCGTTTATTTGGTCAAGTTGGCCATTAAATCCAGACAATGTGACATCAATGTGGAGCCTAAACAGATTAGGTTTTACAACTAGTTGGATACTTACATCTACTTGATAAGTGGTAATGGTTCTATGGTGAGGTTTAAAAATGAATAAAACAGGTCAATTTGTAGATTTTTTTTGTGCGTCGTGGACCACATAAAATGTTGGTGCAATATGTAATACAGAAAAATGTCGGTGTGTCGTGGACCACATATAATTCAATTGAACCAAACCCTCTAGAGTACAAGTTTTTACACGGTTTGGGAATGTTTCAGGTTATATAATCCAATTAATATGGGAATTATTTTCGATTATATAATCAGCCCCTCATTCTTTGCAATATTTTTTTATTCCTATCTTCTCTGAAGGGTGTGCGAGAGGGATGCCAAATATTTTCCTTATTCTTCATCCATTTTCTTGCACCGTAGATTTAGCATTATGTGTGTAAAATTTTGTTGTAATAAGTGTTATGTTAATGTAAATGTATTATGAATTCCTGATCAAATAATAAAATTTGTTTAATTCTTGCCAATTTATTTTATGTCTCTTTAAATTGTCATTATAATTTTTGCAATTTTAATAATTTATGTTATTGTAATTGAAAACCTAGTAAAGCATAATTCAAATTTTATAATCCGAAAACAATATATAAAATATGCTTCCGGTTTTAAACTTCAAATGGGATAAAATGGTCAAATTAAAGGGGACATGAAAAGTAAGTAGGGTGGCAAAAGAAATAAAAAAAAACCAACCTTATTTATTTTACGAACCTTGTTTATAAATAAATGGCCCACCAATTGCTTCTCTAAATTTGCTATAAATACATAAAATTTGTCTCTTAGATTTAGGGTTACAAATTTCAAAATTCACTTGTTGCAGCTGCTGCTCCATTGTTTGTTTTAACGTAGATATAATATTTTGTCTCTTGGATTTAGGCTTTGAAATTCAACATAGACAAAGCATGCTGCCGCGAGTTTGTTTTAACGTCTTTGTTCCTTTGTTTTAATAACAGGTATATGCCTTTTCATTTCTGATTCCACAACCCATCTCTTCTCTGTTAACTCATATCTTGCGTTTTTTTTTTTTTTTTTTTTAATCTTGGTCTAATCTCTCAACCTTTCAGGGAACACTTTGTTGTGCAGCATGTTGAAGATTATTTTTATTTCTTCGTCGTCGTCATCTACCAAGTGTGTTGTTTGGTCAATCATCAGCTACATATTTTTTTATCAGTTCAAGTCAAGTGTGATTTCTTTGATTAAAAACACAAGAGGGAGCTTGGTCAACTCAAAACAAGAAGCCGTCAGATTTGTGAATGGTCATCTCAAATCTGTTGGCTCCTTATGGGCGTCTCAAATCTGCTGGTTCACATATTTCAAAAAACTAAAAATAATCTGTTGGCATTCTTCATCTTATTTAATTGGGTGTTTCTCTTTATCTTAAAGAATACTCCATTTCCATGCTTCAGTCAAATCATTTAAAAATAGATTTTAAAGCAATTTTCATGAGCCAAACATCCGAGATCTTGTTATTCAAAACTAATTCGAAACAAGAAGCCGTTAGATTTGTGAGTGTGCATCTTGATATTAAAGTTGGCATTGTTGGATTTATTTGGAAGTGTCATACGGAAAATACTCATATTTTGACAACTATTGTAATTTGTAATTGTAATTTGTAGATTGTAAATATTCAAATCCTTTACCTATTTCTTCAAATACTACAAAGAATAATTTATAAAGATGGTGAATTTTATTTGAACTATGTAATTGCCCTCTACTCTCTTTTACCCATAATTGATTATGTTTTTGAGGTGTTTTACCTTTCTTAACGAGAAAGAGTGTATATGTAAAAGCATTTGATTGCAAAAATTGAGAAAATGATGAGTAAAGATATAACATTAGAGTAATTTCAGCTTTCTGCCTCATGATGTAAATTTAAGTTATGTTTAGCACATTTGCTTAGATAGATTGCAGTTTTACATGACCAGAACTTTTTACATATATAATTAAATCCTGTTGACACTGCCAAAAGTAATAAACAAAAAAAATTGAATTGCAGTTTTAGTGATAGAAAAGAACGGATATACATAGACTAATATCACATGAATGTCAACAATAAACTAAACATTATTTTTCTCTAAAACATCACTTCAGATACGATATATACCCTGCTTTTGAATTGGTAAGAAGTTTCGGTCCTTTTGATGAAAATGTTATTACTTCGATAATTATGACCTGCATCCATTAGTGATGCTTGCATAAAACCAAATGTTAAATTTTTGCTTGACTTCAAGCATTTACCGTTTACTTTATACTAGATCTTCTATAATTTACATGATTTCAAAATGATTGTGGAGGAGATTAAGGAGTTAGAGTTTGATATCCTTCCAAATAGAATACAATTTTTGTGTGGCATTACCAGCCAAAAGGGCTATCACCAAATCCCAATGGGACGCCAAAGTTGATGCCTTAAAGAGTTTAAGAAGTTCTGAATATGAAATTTTTAAAAATTATGCTACTGTTTCTAGACAAACTTAATGCGGTGATGCATTTAAGATCCATTAATACTCCTGGCAGCACTTGATATTTTCGGATTTAGTTGCATAATAGGTTAATTCCAAAGGCATTTGTTGTCTAATATCCTCTTAGACTTT
The DNA here is from genome assembly GCF_051527215.1 of Medicago sativa. Lineage (NCBI taxonomy): Eukaryota > Viridiplantae > Streptophyta > Magnoliopsida > Fabales > Fabaceae > Medicago > Medicago sativa. The sequence continues at coordinate 25,661,110 of NC_140752.1, read as the reverse complement.
TAACTTTGGAAATGGTAAACTCTTTTGTGCAAGTTCATATGTAAATCCTCTTTATTGATGATTTAAACTGAGTATATTAACGCAAGTTTTTATTATTTGTGAAATAATAGTATGATCTGTCTTAACTAGTAAGGACATTCTCATGTGTTGAGTTCAACGTGACTTTTTATTTGTTTTGAATCAGCAAAATATTATTAACGGATAGCTTGTACAAGACGCAGAGAGCTAGCCACAGATGAAATAGAAAACAATGGGCGTCCAAATACCCTGAAACAGCCACAAGAAGGCCTCTACTATACTGCTAATGCCCCCAAGCCAACTGATAGCGAAACGGACAAAAACAGCACCACCTGAGCTGCAAAAAACCCTAAGGTAGCCGTGAAAACCTCATCAAAACCACAGTATAGAAAATGCAAAAAACAACAGTTGAAGAGCTGGAAAAAACAGCAACATTAGAACATTCAAAAGACACACCCTCTACCTTCGAATATTTTTAAAATTTCTCTCATTTCTAGTCTTCAATGCACCCAAATCCTCACGTGCCAAATTAAGTAAAACCCCCTTCCGAATGTTTCAGTTTCTAGCCCCTGTTTTAAATCACTCCAACAAAACACAGATTTTGAGGAATAATCTACATGAAATCAAGCCAACGAAAGACTTTCGCCCAAACCAAACACGCTACAAAACAATGCCAAAAAATGTGAATTGAATACTCCTCATGGCCTTTGGCAAAGAGGAAGATCGCTAGAACTGTTTGGAAGCATCACATTACTGCGTGCAAGATTTCCTTTTGTTCGGATACGATCAAAAGTAAACTTCCAAGAAAAATCAATCTCTAGTTCAATGTGATCTAAATCAAAAGGATAGACAAGAATCAGAATTCAACACTATCGAGATCTGTGACTCATCTGAAGCATTTTGTTCTGTGCTGAAATTAATAAATAACTAAAAATAGCTTTGATTAATAAGTGACATGTTACTATACTTTTGTACAATGTCTTAGTTCAACCATAAAGATAACATTCAAAATATGTATATAGCAATAAGAAAGACATTGTCAAAAAAAAAAAATCTTAAAATTGTATGATACTGCTTTTGTAACAGATTTGGATAAAATATTTACTGATAGTATATCTTTTCTACTTATATTTTTTCTACTTATATTTTTTATTTTACTCCTTACCCGTATGATTTTTTCTACTTCTGTCCAATTGTTTTGATTTTACTCCTTACCTATATGATTTTTTCTACTTATATTTTTTCTATACTTTCAACTTCTAACCTATTTGGAGGCTCTTATTTCATCTGATTTAATGTTTAATGCAAGAAGGGTTTTGTCGGCATTTTCACCTATAACAAAGATCTTATTCTTCTTCCAAAAAAAAGACAAAGATCTTATTCTATTTTTGCTTTTAAAAATGTGGCCGAATTCTCATCAATTGAATAGCAGATAGAATAAGATCTATCAATATGTACCCTCATGTTGCTCATTACAGTGTTCCCTGCAAGTTGGAGAGATTCAGATCTAGATTAAAAAAAAAAATATGAATAAGCAGAGATCTGGGTTGTGAAATCATAAATGAAAAGGTATATACCTGTTGTTAAAACAAAGGAACTACGCTAAAAGAAAGAAACTCGTGCAGCATTGCTGCTGCAAGTGTGTTTTGTAAATTGAAACCCTGAATCCAAGAGATAGAATTTATGTATTTATAGCAAAGTGAGAGAGATTTGGTGGGCCATTTATACACAAGATTTTTAAAAGGAAAATGCTACTTCTCAAGAAAAATAACTTCAAGAATTTTTCAAGAAATAGTTGACAAATTTTAATTGGATGATTTATTTGTCCACTTCCTATTTTTCAGCCACACCTCCTTGAATTGTGGCAAATAGTGCATTGTGATTGGCTATTCTTTATTCTTGAAGAATTCTTGATGTTATTTTTCTAGAGATATAGCATTGCTCTTTTTAAAATAAATAAGGTTGGTGTTTTTTTTTAATTTCTTTTTCCACCCTACTTACTTCTCATGCCCCCTCCAATTTGACCATTTTATCCAGTTTGGATTTTATAACCCGAAGCATATTTGATTTTTTTCGGATTATAAAATTTGAATTGTGTTTATCTAGTTTTTCATTTACAATAAAATAAGTCCTCGTGAGCTTAGCTCAGTTGGTAAGGACAATGCATAATATATGCAAGGTTTGGGGTTCGAACCCTGGACACCACCAAAAAATTACAATAAAATAAATTAATTAAATTTGCAAAAATATTAATTAAATTTGCAAAAATTAAAATGACAATTTAAACAGACATAATATAAATCGGCAATAATCAAACAAATTTTATCATTAACATAACACTTATTCAAAGATGATGGAGGGAGAATAAAGAAAATATTTGTCATCCCTTTCGCACACCATTCGGAGAAGATGGAAATACAAGATGACGGAGTAGGAGAGGTAGACTCTCTTGACCAACCCCATATCCAAACGAAAGGTGCAAATTCGCATAGTGCCGAACAACACACTTTTACCATTTATATTATATTTATACCCACAAGAAGACACGAAAACAGTGGAATATTTGCATCATAACCAATTCATATGCCCATTTATGTTCTACTCCTTATACCCATATGATTTTTTCTACTTCCGTCCAATTGTTTTGATTTTACTCCTTACCTATATGATTTTTCCTACTTATATTTTTTCTATACTTTCAACTTCTAACCTATTTGTAGGCTCTTATTTCATCTGATTTAATGTTTAATGCAAAAAGGGTTTTGACCGCATTTTCACCTATAACAAAGATCTTATTCTTCTTCCAAAACAAGACAAAGATCTTATTCTATTTTTGCTTTTAAAAATGTGGCCGACTTCTAATCAATTGCATAGCAGATTTTTATGCATTCAATTTCTAAATATCATTTTACTCTAATTTGTTTTCCTTATCCTTTAACCTGATAACTGAGAAAGGAATTAGTTGTTTGTTCAAATTTGTTGTCCCTTGACCCTAAGACTTGTAACTGGAACATGATTGTGGTTGGAGTTTTTTTTTTTTTTTTGAGCAAGTGGTTGGAGTTTAATGTTAGGTGAATTTGTATATTTCTCTTTTTAGGGCTAGTCTAATATATATTTTTTTATCATTCATTGCATTAAATTCAATGAACAGGTGTTGTAAGTTCAGATTGTAACCTAAGACGGGGGTGAATTAGGTTTCTAGGAATATTGGTTAATTTTTCAGAGTTTAGCGTTCGTGATAATTTTTCCGGTAAATAATGATGAAGGTATAAATGCGGAAAAATAAAAGAGTAAGGGAAGAAGAAAAGACACAAGAGAGTTTATAGTGGTTCCCCTCTAAACCTAAGGGTCAGTCCACTCCCTTCACACCCCGCGAAGGAATTCACTATGTTAGAATCTTTGTTACAAGCAATCTCACCCCAAGACCCCCTAACAATCTTTCTAACATAAACACAAGAAAGAAACCCTCTCTCTTGATTACAACACAAACACCAAACACTTTTGGTGGACTTTGAATCTTCCCGAATCAAAGAACCTTTTACAACAATCACAAGATAGCACCCCCACTATCTTAAACAATAATTCTCACCAACAATGGCAAGAAACTTTACAACAAAGTAATTGAAGAATAACAAATGTATGGTTGTATATCTTTATCAATATCACTCTAACAAATGGACTTAGTGCTCAGAAAACTTTTTAATAAATGTTAAAGTGTATGCAAAGTTTTCCAAACAATTTGAATGAAAGTTTAAAAGCAAGTGATATTGAAAATGTCAATTGAGATAATGAAAGTTGTTGTGTTAAAGTAGTTTTGATTCTCAATTGAATTTATAGAGGCTAAAAAGATGTTTATGAAACAATGCTATTTTTCAAAAAGTTTTATCAATGAATAGATACATGTTTCAAATAGCACCTATTCATAAAAATGTATTTAAGAAAAAAATTAGCCGTTGCCATTTTTAATATAAAAAATAGCCGTTTTAAAAAAATGAAACTAGCCGATATGTTCTTATGGTTAAAGTATGTATACATGCTAAATGAATTTCAAAATATATGCTGAACGTTAAAGCATGTATACATAATCATGCCTACAAAGATAAATGTGTTGAAACAAAATTATTTGTGGCATAATTGGTTATATGATTTTTCTAATTAAAAACATTTTCATGCACATTTTCATGTAAAAATTATTTAAGGTAAAATCACATTTAAATAAAAATATTGTGAGTGTGTGATTTATTTTCATGAGTATTAACATTGCTTCATATGGAGACTTAGAAAAATGTTTATAATTATTTTCTGAGCATTCTAAGTTGTTCCATAAGTTAAGAATGATAAATCAAAGATAAGGACCATACTTACAAAAATATAACTATGAAGCCTATGTCCCATTGTCTTCATTCTTCAACTTGAGCCTCCATGGTTTTTCTTCTTTTGTGATGTGTGTTTGTTATCATCAAAACCCAGCCAAGTCTAAGAAGGAAATCTTCTTCACAGGTGTAACATCAATAAATGTGTTGAAAGCGGTGGCTTACAACAAGAGATTAAGTCATGGTTGAGTGAAGGATGAGTTTGTTCGGGAAAATTCTCTCCACAATTGATATGATTTTCATGTATAGAAGTTGCAACTTGCAAGAAAAGATAACCAAGTATAGAAGTTGCAAGAAAAGTTAACCAAATATGAAGAACATTGTTCTCACGTCATAGTTGTTCAGGAACATTATATGTGTGAACCTGACACTTCAACCATAGTCGATCGACGATCAATGGCAGTCAACAATGGTCACGCACCTTTTTTTCACTATGGTTTAGCCGTCCGTTTATTTGGTCAAGTTGGCCATTAAATCTAGACAATGTGACATCAATGTGGAGCCTAAACAGATTAGGTTTTACAACTAGTTGGATACTTACATCTACTTGATAAGTGGTAATGGTTCTATGGTGAGGTTTAAAAATGAATAAAGCAGGTCAATTTGTAGATTTTTTTTTTTGTGCGTCGTGGACCACATAAAATGTTGGTGCAATATGTAATACGGAAAAATGTCGGTGTGTCGTGGACCACATATAATTCAAATGAACCAAACCCTCTAGAGTACAAGTTTTTACACGGTTTGGGAATGTTTCAGGTTATATAATCCAATTAATATGGGAATTATTTTCGATTATATAATCAGCCCCTCATTCTTTGCAATATTTTTTTATTCCTATCTTCTCTGAAGGGTGTGCGAGATGGATGCCAAATATTTTCCTTATTCTTCATCCATTTTCTTGCACCGTAGATTTAGCATTATGTGTGTAAAATTTTGTTGTAATAAGTGTTATGTTAATGTAAATGTATTATGAATTCTTGATCAAATAATAAAATTTGTTTAATTCTTGCCAATTTATTTTATGTCTCTTTAAATTGTCATTTTAATTTTTGCAATTTTAATAATTTATGTTATTGTAATTGAAAACCTAGTAAAGCATAATTCAAATTTTATAATCCGAAAACAATATATAAAATATGCTTCCGGTTTTAAACTTCAAATGGGATAAAATGGTCAAATTGGAGGGGACATGAAAAGTAAGTAGGGTGGCAAAAGAAATAAAAAAAAACCAACCTTATTTATTTTAGGAACCTTGTTTATAAATAAATGGCCCACCAATTGCTTCTCTAAATTTGCTATAAATACATAAAATTTGTCTCTTGGATTTAGGGTTACAAATTTCAAAATTCACTTGCTGCAGCTGCTGCTCCATTGTTTGTTTTAACGTAGATATAATATTTTGTCTCTTGGATTTAGGCTTTGAAATTCAACATAGACAAAGCATGCTGCCATGAGTTTGTTTCAACGTCTTTGTTCCTTTGTTTTAATAACAGGTATATGCCTTTTCATTTATGATTCCACAACCCAGATCTCTTCTCTGTTAACTCATATCTTGCGTTTTTTTTTTTTTTTAATCTTGGTCTAATCTCTGAACCTTTCAGGGAACACTTTGTTGCGCAGCATGTTGAAGATTAATTTTATTTCTTCGTCGTCGTCATCTACCAAGTGTGTTGTTTGGCCAATCATCAGCTACATATTTTTTTATCAGTTCAAGTCAAGTGTGATTTCTTTGATTAAAAACACAAGAGGGAGCTTGCTCAACTCAAAACAATAAGCCGTCAGATTTGTGAATGGTCATCTCAAATCTGTTGGCTCCTTATGGGTGTCTCAAATCTGCTGGTTCACATATTTCAAAAAACTAAAAATAATCTGTTGGCATTCTTCATCTTATTTAATTGGGTGTTTCTCTTTATCTTAAAGAATACTTCATTTCCATGCTTCAGTCAAATCATTAAAAAATAGATTTTAAAGCAATTTTCATGAGCCAAACATCCGAGATCTTGTTATTCAAAACTAATTCGAAACAAGAAGCCGTTAGATTTGTGAGTGTGCATCTTGATATTAAAGTTGGCATTGTTGGATTTATTTGGAAGTGTCATACGGAAAATACTCATATTTTGACAACTATTGTAATTTGTAATTGTAATTTTTAGATTGTAAATATACAAATCCTTTACCTATTTCTTCAAATACTACAAAGAATAATTTATAAAGATGGTGAATTTTATTTGAACTATGTAATTGCTCTCTTTTACCCATAATTGATTATGTTTTTGAGTTGTTTTACCTCTCTTAACGAGAAAGAGTGTATATGTAAAAGCATTTGATTGCAAAAATTGAGAAAATGATGAGAAAAGATATAACAATATGAGTAATTTCGGCTTTCTGCCTCATGATGTATATTTAAGTTATGTTTAGCACATTTGCTTAGATAGATTGCAGTTTTACATGACCAGAACTTTTTACATATATAATTAAATCCTGTTGACACTGCCAAAAGTAATAAACAAAAAAAATTGAATTGCAGTTTTAGTGATAGAAAAGAACGGATATACATAGACTAATATCACATGAATGTCAACAATAAACAAAACATTATTTTTCTCTAAAACATCACTTCAGATACGATATATACCCTGCTTTTGAATTGGTAAGAAGTTTCGGTCCTTTTGATGAAAATGTTATTACGTCGATAATTATGACCTGCATCCATTAATGATGCTTGCATAAAACCAAATGTTAAATTTTTTCTTGACTTATACTAGACCTTCAAGCATTTACCGTTTACTTTATACTAGATCTTCTATAATACCGTTTACATGATTTCAAAATGATTGTGGAGGAGATTAAGGAGTTAGAGTTTGATATCCTTCCAAATAGAATACAATTTTTGTGTGGCATTACCATCCAAAAGGGCTATCAGAAAATCCCAATGGGACGCCAAAGTTGATGCCTTGAAGAGTTTAAGAAGTTCTGAAGATGAAATTTTTTAAAATTATGCTAATGTCTCTAGAAAAACTTAATGCAGTGATGCATTTAAGATCCTTTAATACTCCTGGCAGCACTTGATATTTTCGGATTTACTTGTAGAATAGGTTAATTCCAAAGGCATTTGTTGTCTAATATCCTCTTAGACTTTTAACTTTGGAAATGGTAAACTCTTTTGATGCATGTTTATATGTAAATCCTCTTTATTGAAGATTTGAATATATTAACGCAAGTTTTTATTATTTGTGAAATAATATTATGATCTGTCTTAACTAGTAAGGACATTCTCATGTGTTGAGTTCAACGTGACTTTTTATTTGTTTTGAATCAGCAAAATATTATTAACAGATAGCTTGTACAAGACGCAGAGAGCTAGCCACAGATGAAATACAAAACAATGGGCGTCCAAATACCCTGAAACAGCCACAAGAAGGCCTCTACTAAACTGCTAATACCCCCAAGCCAACTGATAGCGAAACGGACAAAAACAGCACCACCTGAGCTGCAAAAAACCCAAAGGCAGCCGTGAAAACCTCATCAAAACTACAGTATAGAAAATGCAAAAAACAACAGTTGAAGAGCTGGAAAAAACAGCAACATTAGAACCTTCAAAAGACACACCCTCTACCTTCGGATATTTTTAAAATTTCTCTCATTTCTAGTCTTCAATGCACCCAAATCCTCACGTGCCAAATTAAGTAAAACCCCCTTCCGAATGTTTCAGTTTCTAGCCCCTGTTTTAAATCACTTCAACAAAACACAGATTTTGAGGAATAATCTACATGAAATCAAGCCAACGAAAGACTTTAGCCCAAACCAAACACGCTACAAAACAATGCCAAAAAATGTGAATTGAATACTCCTCATGGCCTTTGGCAAAGAGGAAAATCGCTAGAACTGTTCGGAAGCATCACATTACTGCGCGCAAGATTTCCTTTTTTTCGGATACGATCAAAAGTAAACTTCCAAGAAAAATCAATCTCTAGTTCAATGTGATCTAAATCAAAAGGATAGACAAGAATCAGAATTCAACACTCTATCGAGATCTGTGACTCATCTGAAGCATTTTGTTCTGTGCTGAAATTAATAAATAACTAAAAGTAGCTTTGATTAATAAGTGACATGTTACTACACTTTTGTACAATGTCTTAGTTCAACCATAAAGATAACATTCAGAATATGTATATAGCAATAAGAAAGACATTGTCAAAAAAAAAAAAATCATAAAATTGTATGATACTGCTTTTGTAACAGATTTGGATAAAATATTTAATGATAGTATATCATTTCTACTTGTATTTTTTCTACTTATATTTTTTATTTTACTCCTTACCCGTATGATTTTTTCTACTTCCGTCCAATTGTTTTGATTTTACTCCTTACCTATATGATTTTTTCTACTTATATTTTTTCTATACTTGCAACTTCTAACCTATTTGGAGGCTCTTATTTCATCTGATTTAATTTTTAATGCAAACAGGGTTTTGACTGCATTTTCTCCTATAACAAAGATTTTATTCTTCTTCCAAAAAAAGACAATGCTCTTATTCTATTTTTGCTTTTAAGAATGTGGCCGAATTCTAATCAATTGCATAGCAGATATTTATGCATTCTATTTCTAAATATCATTTTACTCTAATTTGTTTTCCTTATCCTTTCACCTGATAACTGAGAAAGGAATTAGTTGTTTGTTCAAATTTGTTGTCCCTTGACCCTAAGACTTGTAAATGGAACATGATTGTGGTTGGAGTTTTATGTTGGGTGAGTTTGTATATTCCTCTTTTTAGGGCAAGTCTAATATTTTTTCTTTCATTCATTGCATTAAATTCAATGAACGGGTTTAACAGCAATAAATGTATTGAAATTCCCTTACAATAAGAGATTAAGTCAAAGGCAAATCAGATCTATCAATATGAACCCTCATGGTTGAGTGAATGATGAGTTTGTTCGGGAAAATTCTCTCCACAATTGATATGATTTTCATGTATAGAAGTTGCAAGAAAAGTTAACCACATTGAATGACAAAATTCCATACCTTCTTCTACCTTATATCTTTATATAATTTTAGTATTTTTGAGATGGATTTGTTCTTTATCTCATTAACACCTTGTTTTCTATTCTGTAACCCAATTTCAATGATTTCTCTGTGCTACTTTAAAATACATCCATCTATCAAGTTATGTATCTCATCAATGACAAAGGTAAATAAGCTAGCTATGGCAGGTATTTGTACAAGGGGTACGCTGATACCACTATTTGGTCAAGAGAGGAGCCCAGGAAATCGTCTATATTGGACTAAGAGCAACACACAATTGAGAGAGAGACACCCAAAAACTTTAAGAAATTGGATTTATACAAACATATAAATAAATAATAAATAAAACAAATATATTAATTAATGTATAAATTTTAAAAAATTCATTAAAACAAATTGCCACCAATTAAAAATTGCCATTGCCACCAACCCAAACCCTTGTTTCCAAATCCAAGCCACGACCTCACTCAATTTTCTATACATTGTTTTGGTATGGCTTTTCCCTTCCAATTATGCCCTTAAACAAATTTGAGTTAAAATTGTAATTTTGTTGTTGTCATTCAAAAAGATAGGAGAAACTGACAAGGACAACCTGGAAGAAGTTAAAGTCACTTAAGAAAAAAGAAAAGGATTTCAAAAAAATTGGTGACCGGGTAAACTTTATGGAAGAGATGGGAGAAAATTATGGATGAACATATTCTGAAGAAGACTGGACATCAAAAAGATGAAGAGGAAGACAGGAAGCCTGAAGGATTGGGGCTCCCAAGATCTCCTTCGACAAATGCGTCAAGCTTGAGACACTAAACAAGCAATGAATAGGAGGTATACATTATTTTAAATATTTCAATTTCAATCATTTTTGTTACATAGCAATTCCATCTAACAATTCTTTTCTTTTTTTTTTTGACAAACCAACAATTCTTTTCTTTTATTGTCTAAAGCATGTAATTTGGGTTCTCAATTGAGTTGTCTTACTCGGGGGGAAAGTATCTTGTAAGGAAAGCCTATTTCCCCTAATTCCATGTTGTAATTGAGTTTGATGGGAGAGACTGTAGGCATGTTCTGGCTTTATCTCTTAGGGAGAATGGAAATATTTGAAGCCGAATGGCTTCTGGGTCTAGTCCGTTACACTTCAGAGTATCAACAAATTGTACTATAACGGTGCAGGTTCGAGTCCTCCGTTGGGTTCCCGGAGATTGGTTCTGCTTCACGATTTGCAGCAGAGAGAGTTTCAATTTAAAATTGTTCGCTACAATTGCAGGACGAACAATGCTCGCACGAGTTTCCTCCTGTGAAGGAACAACGAAGTCCTTAAGGGACCGGTTGTCATTATTATTATTGTCACCCATTTCTGTGTGAGTTTCAGAACCTGACGGGGTGTCAAATTGCAATCGGCGTCTAACTCAGAAGTAGCATTCAATTTCGTCTACGTACCTAGTAAGATTACCGTCATTTCAGGTTTTTCGCATGCAATTAAAAATAAAAATAAAAAGTGCCTTAGTGTAGACGGCATAAGAACATATTGTGATATTGCGTTAAAAACTTGATGTGCCGCAAGTGTAAAGCTATATCGGTTTTAGTATAAAGGGTTGTTGATTCCACATAGACCAATTGACAAGTACCTTTATATGTCGTTTCTTTGTTTATCAAAGTACACTTTACAATGCTCAAGGGGATCTCAGTAAAACCATGCTACAAAATAGAATAACAAGTGCATATAATAGCAACACTGATATAGCTTTAATAGTCATGATGATTTATCCTCAAAATGTTCCACATTCTTTTGTAGGAATAACTCATCAGACAAATAAAATGGTGTAGCTAGGCTAGAATCATCCTTCAACAAATGCTCCCTGATATGTCTTTAAAATGCATGCAAAAATTTCATCTTAAGAACATATCAAACTCTTCAAGGCATCAATTTTGGCGTTCCACTGGGATTTGGTGATACCCCTTTTGGCCGGTAATGCCACACAAAAATTGTACTGTATTTGGAAGAATATCAAACTGTAACTCTTTAATCTCCTCCACAAGCAAAAATTTAACATTTGGTTTTATGCGAGCATCACTAATGGATGCAATTCATAACCATCGAAGTAATAACATTTTCATCAAAAGGACAGAAACTTCTTACCAATTCAAAAGCAGGGTATATGTCGTATCTGAAGTGATGTTTTAGAGAAAACCAATGTTCAGTTTAATGTTGGCATTCATGTGACAGTTCATGTTTATTGTTCTTTTTTATCACTAAATTTTTTTCATTTTTTAATGCTTTTGGCACTTTGTCATCGGGATTTAGTATTAGATTTATAGATGTAAAATGGTGTGGTCATGTAAAAGAGCAGTCTATCTAAGTAAATGTGCTAAACATAACCTAAATCCACATCATGACCCAGAAAGCCGTAATTGCTCTATTGTTATCTTTTCTGATCAGCATCTCATCATTTTCTCTATTTTTGACTCAAATGCTTTATATAACACTCTGGTTAGGAGAGGAGAACCAACTCAAAAACATAATCAATTGTGGGTCAAAGAGATCAGTAGAGGGCAATTACATAGTTCAAACAAAATTGACCAACTTTATAAATTATTCTTTGTAGTATTTGAAGAAATAGGTAAATGATTTGTATATTTACAATCTACAAATTACAATAGTTGCCAAATTATGAGTATTTTTCCTATATCACACTTCCAAATAAACCTAACAATACAAACTGTATTAGCATCAAAGCCACTTGTCTGAAGTACACTTGGTCTCCATCATCAACTGTCAACCATGCTAAAAGAATCTTTGTTGTCTTGTTGACGCGATGAAGTTCACACTGTTGTGCTTGGCAACGGATCAGAAATTGGTGATCTTGTTTGATTTGGTCATCAATACATAGCTGCACTTGGTCGCCATCATCAATTGTCGACCATGCTAAAAGAATATTTGTCTTGTTGACACGATGAAGTTCCCATTCTTGTGCTTGGCAAAGGATCGAAAATAGATGTTCTTAATTGATTCCGTCATCAATAGAACATAGCTTACTGAAGGAAAAAAAAGTAAATTAAAAACAATACAAATTAAAACAACAGATCTATCCATACACTATATAGATACACTTTATTATCATGATCATATTTTCTTTTTCATATTAAACACTTTTATTACAAAACTTAACACCGACATGTAATGACTCATACAACGAGCAACAATGTTCAATTCCAAATTACAACAAAGTTTCAGGACATGTGTGAGATGTAAAGGAAATTCTTGATCAAATAAATTATAACATGGTTGTCGAGGATTAAAATCAAAACGATTGTAAATTATGAGAAAAATTGCTTTAGGGCATGCACAATGCCAAACAAGATCAAAAACAAAATAAAGTGATGTCAAGAAAATTAAACGGCCATTTCTAAACAAGTATCACTAGCTTACCTCTTCTTAGGTCACTCTCATCTAACACATCATCATGTATCAAACTTGCAGTAGGAATCATTTCAACTATCCCTGCAATCATTCATTTCAACATGAATCTTCTAAAAAAATTATTGTCATAGACATAGAATTTTCAGGACAAGCAAATGACTTCTTTGTGTGTGCAAGCGTGTGACAGGGAGAAAGATAGATTTCTATACTTACTCAAGGCCATGTAGCTCTGCGGTCGCCCTTGACACCAAGAACACAAGAGCCGGTCTCATTCTCTTCCCACCAGCACTAAAGATCTGCTCAGCTGCAGATATTAAAACTGGATTCTCTGCGCCTACAATCTATCAAGAGCATCTTCATCAGATACACTAACATATAGGCAACAAAAATCTAATCATTTCCACCCTACAATCATATCATTCTGGTCTGTTGACGTCAACAGAACAACAGAAATACTCAAACAGACAAGACAGGACACAATTATAAGCAACTAAGCCGGGTAGTAAAAAATGGCACACAGCATGAATAAAGAAAGAAAAGAAATACTTACAGACTGAAGATTTTTATTGAGTGTTAGAAGATCATCAGAGACTACTTCAAACAACCTATTAGGTGAAATAGGGGTTTCTGGATAACCCTTCAAGTTCAATCCTTTTGCAAGGTCTTTAATTGCTTGAGTTCCACCTATTCAAAAATCAAATCAAATCTTCTATATAGTTTTTGGTACTCTATCAATGAAAAAAAGAAGCTAACATATATTGAGATGCACACTCACAAATCAGCATCTTGTTTCAACTTGAGCTTGATTTGTGGAGTTGAAAATTTCTTTAATGATTTGATTATAGGGTGGAAATGAGGCGGACAAAGAGAAACACCCAACTAGATGATTATGAATTTGCATCTCCATTGACTTTAATCAAAGAAATCACACTCGTTACTGATGACGACGAAGAAATAAAAATAATATTCTAACATGTTGCTCATTACAGTGTTCCCTGCAAGTTGGAGAGATTCAGATCTAGATTAAAAAAAAAAACATATGAATAAGCAGAGATCTGGGTTGTGAAATCATAAATGAAAAGGTATATACCTGTTGTTAAAACAAAGGAACTACGCTAAAAGAAAGAAACTCGTGGAGCATTGCTGCTGCAAGTGTGTTTTGTAATTTGAAACCCTGAATCCAAGAGATGGAATTTATGTATTTATAGCAAAGTGAGAGAGATTCGGTGGGCCATTTATACACAAGATTTTTAAAATAAATAAGGTTGGTGTTTTTTTTTAATTTCTTTTTTCACCCTACTTACTTCTCATGCCCCCTCCAATTTGACCATTTTATCTGGTTTGGATTTTATAACCCGAAGCATATTTTATTTTTTTCGGATTATAAAATTTGAATTGTGTTTATCTAGTTTTTCATTTACAATAAAATAAGTCCCCGTGAGATTAGCTCAGTTGGTAAGGACAATGCATAATATATGCAAGGTCTGGGGTTCGAACCCTGGACACCACCAAAAAATTACAATAAAATAAATTATTTAAATTTGCAAAAATTAAAATGACAATTTAAACAGACATAATATAAATCGGCAATAATCAAACAAATTTTATCATTAACATAACACTTATTACAAGATGATGGAGGGAGAATAAAGAAAATATTTGTCATCCCTTTCGCACACCATTCGGAGAAGATGGAAATACAAGATGACGGAGTAGGAGAGGTAGACTCTCTTGACCAACCCCATATCCAAACGAAGGGTGCAAATTCGCATAGTGCCGAACAACACACTTTTACAATTTATATTATACCCACAAGAAGACACGAAAACAGTGGAATATTTGCATCATAACCAATTCATATGCCCATTTATGTTCTACTCCTTACCCATATGATTTTTTCTACTTCCGTCCAATTGTTTTGATTTTACTCCTTACCTATATGATTTTTTCTACTTATATTTTTTCTATACTTTCAACTTCTAACCTATTTGTAGGCTCTTATTTCATCTGATTTAATGTTTAATGCAAAAAGGGTTTTGACCGCATTTTCACCTATAACAAAGATCTTATTCTTCTTCCAAAACAAGACAAAGATCTTATTCTATTTTTGCTTTTAAAAATGTGGCCGACTTCTAATCAATTGCATAGCAGATATTAATTTATGCATTCTATTTCTAAATATCATTTTACTCTAATTTGTTTTCCTTATCCTTTAACCTGATAACTGAGAAAGGAATTAGTTGTTTGTTCAAATTTGTTGTCCCTTGACCCTAAGACTTGTAAATGGAACATGATTGTGGTTGGAGTTTTTTTTTTTTTTGAGCAAGTGGTTGGAGTTTAATGTTAGGTGAATTTGTATATTTCTCTTTTTAGGGCTAGTCTAATATATTTTTTTTTTATCATTCATTGCATTAAATTCAATGAACAGGTGTAACATCAATAAATGTGTTGAAAGCGGTGGCTTACAACAAGAGATTAAGTCATGGTTGAGTGAAGGATGAGTTTGTTCGGGAAAATTCTCTCCACAATTGATATGATTTTCATGTATAGAAGTTGCAACTTGCAAGAAAAGTTAACCAAGTATAGAAACCAAATATGAAGAACAATGTTCTCACGTCATAGTTGTTCAGGAACATTATATGTGTGAACCTGACACTTCAACCTTAGTCGATCGACGATCAATGGCAGTCATCAATGGTCATGCACCTTTTTTTCACTATGGTTTAGCCGTCCGTTTATTTGGTCAAGTTGGCCATTAAATCCAAACAATGTGACATCAATGTGGAGCCTAAACAGATTAGGTTTTACAACTAGTTGGATACTTACATCTACTTGATAAGTGGTAATGGTTCTATGGTGAGGTTTAAAAATGAATAAAACAGGTCAATTTGTATTTTTTTTTTTGTGCGTCGTGGACCACATAAAATGTTGGTGCAATATGTAATAAGGAAAAATGTCGGTGTGTCGTGGACCACATATAATTCAATTGAACCAAACCCTCTAGAGTACAAGTTTTTACACGGTTTGGGAATGTTTCAGGTTATATAATCCAATTAATATGGGAATTATTTTTGATTATATAATCAGCCCCTCATTCTTTGCAATATTTTTTTATTCCTATCTTCTCTGAAGGGTGTGCGAGAGGGATGCCAAATATTTTCCTTATTCTTCATCCATTTTCTTGCACCGTAGATTTAGCATTATGTGTGTAAAATTTTGTTGTAATAAGTGTTATGTTAATGTAAATGTATTATGAATTCTTGATCAAATAATAAAATTTGTTTAATTCTTGCCAATTTATTTTATGTCTCTTTAAATTGTCATTTTAATTTTTGCAATTTTAATAATTTATGTTATTGTAATTGAAAACCTAGTAAAGCATAATTCAAATTTTATAATCCGAAAACAATATATAAAATATGCTTCCAGTTTTAAACTTCAAATGGGATAAAATGGTCAAATTGGAGGGGACATGAAAAGTAAGTAGGGTGGCAAAAGAAATAAAAAAAACCAACCTTATTTATTTTAGGAACCTTGTTTATAAATAAATGGCCCACCAATTGCTTCTCTAAATTTGCTATAAATACATAAAATTTGTCTCTTGGATTTAGGGTTACAAATTTCAAAATTCACTTGCTGCAGCTGCTGCTCCATTGTTTGTTTTAACGTAGATATAACTAGACCATCGACCCGTGCTCCGCACGGGTCCTACCGACTAAAATATGTAAGAATAAGTTATATCATAATAATAAAAAAATATGAAATATTCACATGATAAAAATGTATTACATTAATCATATCATCTTGACATTAATATATAGTTTGAAAACCGTACATTTTACATTAGATATCATACATTACGAAATACTATAAAAACGACAATTGAAGTGACATTAGTATTTTCACATTCATCATCGGTTATCATCAACCTTTTTTTTTTTTTTTTACGTATTCAACCCATCTCTTAAAGTAACTCTTGTTAATAGTCATTACAAATAAAACAAACAAAAATTGACTCCTTTGAAACTTGATCCAAGCCTTACAACAATTCCATATTAAGTTTGTGCTTGTGTGGCAAGAGTTTGTAATTCCCCTCATTAAATCCTATCATGACATTCTCTAGCTTATATGTTCCTCCTTCTTCAACCATTCCTTGAATCGTTGGCACCAGGAACTTATGAACAGTGGCATAAATCCGTCCTCGCTAAACAAAAAATAACATGTTATTAACATAAACCACAGTATATGTTATCGTAGTGGCAACTTGAAAAAAAGATCATTTATTTATACAATCGATTTATATAATATACCTTCTCATCAACCAATATCATGTTCATGAAGATGATATCGTCTGGATTTTCCTTATCACAGATCAGCCATATATGGGCCACACAGACAATGAACTTCAAATCCTTCTTTCCACCTGTCACAACTGAAATGGGGGTGAAAATGTTTGCCATATTAGCAAGTGCAAGAAAGAGTTATATTTGCTTAATTTTGCTTAAAGTCGAGAATGGCTGTATTAGCACAACTAAGTGGTATTTAAATAGGTAATTGGCAATTCTCTTCGTTAGTTTCAAATGTGTGATTATTAATCATAGTTTTCTATTGGTAATAATTACTATTCAAAAGTTTTTAATTGTCATTAACTACGTTCTTGATTGCCATTAACACTGCGTCATAATTACTATTCAAAATCGAATCCACCTTGATACGTGTTATTTTTTGAAATAAGTACGTCATAATTGCTTTTAATAGGTAGTAATTGGTAGAGTGATTGGTGCATAATGCATAAAAGCAATTAAAAGTAATTCCTATACGAAAATATTCGACTTTCAAGTTTTTAATTGTCATTAACGACGTTTTCAAGCCATTAACTACGTTCTTAATTGCCATTAACAATACGTAATAATTACTATTCAAAATCGAATCAACCTTGATACGTGTTAATTTTTGAAATAAGTACATAGTTAATTGCTTCTAATAGGTAGTAATTGGTAGAGTGATTGGTGCATAATGCATAAAAGCAATTAAAAGCAATTCCTATACCAAAATATGCGACTTAAAAGTTTTTAATTGTCATTAACGACGTTTTCAAGCCATTAACTATGCTCTTAATTGCCATTAACAATACGTAATAATTCATATTCAAAATCGAATCAACCTTGATACGTGTTAATATTTGAAATAAGTAGGTCATAATTGCATTTAATAGGTAGTAATTGGTAGAGTGATTAGTGCATACTTTAGTGGTAAAATTCGAGGGAAATGTCACCTTGAAACGCATATCTTCCTATCACTCTATATCGGATAGCACATTATAGTGTAAAAAATGCATGCGTGAAACATTGAAATGTCAGTAGAATAATGTGATAGGAATTAGTGTATGCGTGAAACAGTAAAAAATGTATGCGTGAAACATTTTCAATTGCCGCTTTCTAAGGGATGTTTATATTATTTCTGATTAGCAATTAGTGTATGGGAATTAGTTATTTCTGATTAGCAATTAGTGTATGGGAATGTTGACCGACTTGATTAGGTTTTAATACGTATTCAATTGCATTAACGAAGTGAGAGAACTTTTTTCAAGTTTGAATAAACGGATGTGATCAAGTGCTTGAACGGACGAGATTACTCGAGCAAGTAGTACATGTTTAGGAGGGAAAAAAAGCTAGGGAATTAGAGCAAAGTAGGGAGGATTAGGGCAAACATGATAGCCAAGCAAGTCTAGCTTTTATAATAAAGGATATTTTGTCTCTTGGATTTAGGCTTTGAAATTCAACATAGACAAAGCATGCTGCCATGAGTTTGTTTTAACGTCTTTGTTCCTTTGTTTTAATAACAGGTATATGCCTTTTCATTTATGATTCCATAACCCAGATCTCTTCTCTGTTAACTCATATCTTGCGTTTTTTTTTTTTTTTTTAATCTTGGTCTAATCTCTGAACCTTTCAGGGAACACTTTGTTGCGCAGCATGTTGAAGATTAATTTTATTTCTTCGTTGTCGTCATCTACCAAGTGTGTTGTTTGGTCAATCATCAGCTACATATTTTTTTATCAGTTCAAGTCAAGTGTGATTTCTTTGATTAAAAACACAAGAGGGAGCGTGCTCAACTCAAAACAAGAAGCCATCAGATTTGTGAATGGTCATCTCAAATCTGTTGGATCCTTATGGGCGTCTCAAATCTGTTGGTTCACATATTTCAAAAAACTAAAAATAATATGCTGCCATTCTTCATCTTATTTAGTTGGGTGTTTCTCTTTATATTAAAGAATACTTCATTTCCATGCTTCAGTCAAATCATTAAAAAATAGATTTTAAAGCAATTTTCATGAGCCAAACACCTGAGATCTTGTTAGTCAAAAAAAGTCGAAACAAGAAGCCGTTAGATTTGTGAGTGTGCATCTTGATATTAAAGTTGGCATTGTTGGACTTATTTGGAATTGTCATACGAAAAATACTCATATTTTGGCAACTATTGTAATTTGTAGATTGTAAATATACAAATCCTTTACCTATTTCTTCAAATACTACAAAGAATAATGTATAAAGTTGGTGAATTTTGCTTGAACTATGTAATTACCCTCTGCTCTATGCTTTTACCCACAATTGATTATGTTTTTGAGTTTATTTACCTTTCTTAATGAGAAAGAGTGTATATATAAAGCATTTGATTGCAAAAATTGAGAAAATGATGAGTAAAGATATAACAATGGAGCAATTACGGCTTTCTGCCTCATGATGTAGATTTAAGTTATGTTTAGCACATTTGCTTAGATAGATTGCAGTTTTACATGACCATTACATTTTACATCTATAAAAAGTTTCGAGATCCTTTTGATGAAAATGTTATTTCTTCGATAATTATGACCTGCATCCATTAGTAATGCTTGCATAAAACCAAATGTTAAATTTTTGCTTGATCTGTACTAGACCTTCAAGCATTACCGTTTACTTTATACTAGATCTTCTATAATATGTTCTACTGATATCCTTCCAAATAGAATACAATTTTTGTGTGGCATTACCGGCCAAAAGGGCTATCACCAAATCCCAATGGGACACCAAAGTTGATGCCTTGAAGAGTTTAAGAAGTTCTGAAGATGAAATATTTGCATGCATTTTAAAGAAAACCTAACTTTATGCTACTGTCTCCGAACAAACTAAAAGTGGTGATGTCTTTTGGGATCCTTTAATGCTCCTGGAAGCACTTGATATTTTCGCATTTAGTATTGAAAAAGGTATAATTCCAATATCTTCTATCGGATTCTAGCCTAGCTACACCATTTTATTTGTCTGATGAGTTGTTCCTGCAAAAGTATCCTGCCATATGATGCTTGGGTAAGTTCTCAAAGAATGACTCGTTGTTATGTCATGTCTCACGTTTTGTTGTCAAGTATCATATGTAAACTCTATCAGACTTTTAACTTTGGATATGATAAACTCTTTTGATGCATGTTCATATGTAATTCCTCTTGATTTGGAACACTTATTTGATGTGGTGTTTGATAGAAAAGCTTGATTTACATCCTCTTTATTGAAGATTTAAACTGAGATTGATTTGAAAAATCTGATTTGATTTTTAGATGCTCAGAATTTTTTGTAAACTTGAAATTTTTTATTTTTTTTATATCAATTGATAACATTCATTACCACTTTCTTATTATGGGTATGTTAAAGATTGCATTTATTCAGGGACGGAGCAAGGTATATATGTATTGGGGCAGCCGCCACCCCCAACAATTTCTAATACTATAGTACCCCATGTATGTTTGTGGAGCTCGCCACCCCAGCCACACGTGTTCATAAAGGATTAACCAATGAACCATTACATCTTTCAAACTAATATATAATAGAATATAATACCAATATATTTAATATATTATTCTTACAATTGTACAAAGAGAGGAATAACCGACTTGCTTATGAGCACTTGACACTTCTTGCTTTTTTTTCCCTTCTTTTCATGTACTCCTTCCGTTTCAAAATGAGTGTCGCTTTAGCCAAAAAAAATTGTTTCAAAATGAATGTCGCTTTCAGTTTCCAATGCAATAATAACTTTTTCTTTTCAATTATACCCTCCAATTAATATTCTGCACACTACTTCCAAAGTATTACTTTTAAAACTAACCAATAATTAATAAGGATAATTTGGTAAAATAACCATTCTATTTCTTTTAATCATTGCATTTCTTAATATGTGTGTAAACACCTAAAACGACACTCATTTTGAAACGGAGGGAGTACATTTTAATTTGATGTTTCAACTTTCTTTTTTAAAAGAATGTTTCATTTCATTTAAAAGTTAAAATATGGCACTTAACTTCTATGTCAAATAAGATGATTTTGTCAATTAAAATAACTTAAATAAAATATAGCTTAACTTAACTTTCAAATATAAACACTATAGTCACATTCTCTCATTTCACAAATCAAATTGTGTGGAGTTACACATTGCGTGTTTGGTATTATAGTAAGCTTGTAAAAATTACGGTAGTTTATTGTGATTTCGGTAAATTTAACTTTATTTTAAAGATGCATAAGACTTAACTCTCATATCCCACAAAATTTGTTTACCTTGATGAGGCTATTACAATAATCATTCATCAAGCTCTACGACTATAAGTGTGAAACAAACAAAATACGAGAGAGCAAATCATGCCTCATTAGTTTCGTCGCCCCCCTCAAGAATATTTTCTGGCTCCGTCCCTGCATTTATTGGGTATGGAAAATATTTTGATGATTGGTGTATTTAGATTTTGAGTATATCAACACAAGTTTTTATTATTTGTGAAATAATATTATGATTTGTCTTAACTAGTGGTGGGATATGATATGATCTTTTATTTAAATAACTACTAAGGAGTAAGGATCTCATGTGTTGATTTCATTGTGACCTTTTATTTGTTTTGAATCAGCAAAATATTATTAACGGATAGCATGTACAAGACACATTGAGCTAGCCACCGATGAAATACAAAACAATGGACAACAAGGCCTCTACTAAACTGCTACAGCCCCCAAGCCAACTGATAGTGAAACGGACAAAAACAGCGGCAACATAACAGGGCTGAAACAGTAGCACAACAGCACCACCAGAGCTGCAAAAAAACCAGTATCGGAATGAACTAAAAATCTTAGGGCAGCCGTGAAAAACTCAGCAAAACTATAGCAGAAACCCCAAAAAAAAAAAATTGAGTCATTTTAGTTCCTAACATGTATTTGATTAAAATTTTAGTCCTAACATGTATTTGATTAAAATTTTAGTTCTTATTGTGGATAAGAAAAAAAAAATCTTTTAAATGAGTCATTTTAGCACCATTTTTTTTTTAATGTGACATAATGCCTAGTAATTAACCTCTTAAGGTGAATCAATCTCACGGGGACTTTAGTCAAGTTTGTTCATATAAAAGAAAAATAGGGAGTCAAATTAAAAACAAAAAAAAAAAGGTTGATGTAAGATCAGCTTTTAATTTTTTGAATTACTGGCATATTTTTGTGACTTAATAAAATCCTTCACAACTTACAATGAATTAGAGACGAAAAGTCTTATTTCTAACCAATATCAAAATTCCTTGTATTCACATTGTTAGTGTTATATGCTTTTTTAATAAAAAAAAAATGGTAAATTGTTAGTGTTTAGGGTTGTAGAGATAATTGATGTTTTGGTTAGGTTGTGATCACGTATTTGAATGTTTTGGCTGTTAATGTTGTTTTGATTAGGTTTAAGTTAAGTTAAATGTGGTTGCTTAAAATTTGAAACAACACAATGAATCAATGTTGAATATTTTGTACAAGTTTTTAATGAAATACCTGAATGAGTTTTTCATTGATTTTTTCCTTTTTTTTTTGTTGTTGTTAGGCGCCAACAACATAAAGAGGCAATGACCAGCAGTGCCCGCGAGGAGAAAATGGCAGAGAAACCCTACTAAACTTGGAAGGGGCATAGGAGCGCTGATGGTTTAGAGGGCTCACAGGCGGCCCTGTCACAGGTGGTTCATCCTACGTAGAATAGAATCAGTACCATGGACTCGTGTTTGCACGTCATAACTCAAATATAGTGGGGTCTGGATGTGGAGTCTCCATGGCAATAGGCACCGGGGGTATGTGGTGTGGTACCTTTTGGTATCTCACAGAATGGTATTCTCACCTATCGAGGGAGATCTTTCTAGGCCGGCTAATAAAGCATTAGAGATATGCGCGATTCACTAAGTATCATTAGGAGCTGCATGAACTTGGCGGATGATGGGTTGAGTGGTGACTTGACAGCCCAGAAGTATTTTGATGTCTTCAGTACGTAGGATTAGGACTACATGTATACCAATCACTACATATTTGTTGACTAGAAAGAGAGAGCGGTTGAGGAGGAATGACAGGACACCTTGATTTTCTTGTTAATTTAATTTTAATACACGTTGGTTTTAATTTGGATGTAAGTTTTGGTCATAGATGTCAAAACGTACTAAAAGAAACATAATCCTACTCAACCAAATTAAATGATGAAGTCGTTCAAATTAAAACGTTGAAGTCATTCATTAATAATAAAAGAAATGATGAATGCATGTATGATGATGACTGTATGACTGATTGGATCAATGTATGAAAGAAATTTTTGTGATAAAAAAAATATCAATTTTGTCAAGAGTGCTGTTCTTCCTTTGTTAACATGGCGTAATAAGTTAATTGTTGTTGGTGCCAGTGGCAGTTTACTTGTTGCATACAATTTTGTGAGGTGAGGTTTGCCTAGATTTTGTGGTCGACAATGCACAAAAACTTCAATAAATAGGCGTGTTTAGTTAATTTGTTGTAAACTTAACAAAAAACCATCAACCCTAGTCCACCGGATATGAACACGAAGATGTTATTTTTAACTTATTTTGTTGCTCTGCCAATAGAAATATGTCAATCAGTGAGGCAGTTGGATCAAGTTCATAGCATCTTGGAACACCTTCCTATCATCATTCATGTTATAAATTCAACATGAGCATGTTAACCTTCGTTAATTGTGTTTTTGTACTAATATTATAAATTCAACATTTATTGTTTTATATTTTTTAACATGCAATGTTTATATCTAGGTAATTTTATTTTAGCTTAAAAAATCTAATCCGACTGATACATCAGTGTGTGTTTGCTTTGAATAAGTGTAGGAATGTGAGTTGTTGTTATGGTATAAGCTAGAACGCAACGACAATTAACTGCTGCTGGCACAACAACAGTTAACTGCAGTTGGATAGCGAACGACATGTAACTGTCTTTGGGGTAGAATGGTTATTTTGTAGTTCGGGGGAGCAATTCTAACAGCTTAAAAGGTAATTTTCATATCATTAAGAGGCTTCTTATAATACACTTGACCCGACATTATTCTACTTACACTTGGGCCAAAATTATTATTTCTTTTCAACTATATATAGATGCAATCATATTTGAAAGTTGTTCAATAAACACCTCAATTCTGCCTTCGATCGGGTCGTAACTGCCAATCAGTTATATTTGTGTGTAATTTTTTATCGGAATGTAATTCCTTATCGATTTTTTTCAGCGAAATAATTTTTTTTGAAGCGCCTGTTAAGCAACCATCATCGTATTTCTTTTGGGTTTACTACACCAGCCAAGTCACCGGTTTTGGCCCAATACCACCATTTAAGTACATGCCCCATTTATCTTGACATATAAGCATGTTTTTCAGCTCATGAAGATGATGACAGCCATAGTCGTCAGTAATATATCAAAATAATGTGTTGAATACTTCTATGCCAAATTGATGTTTCCTTTTTTTTTTTTAGCTGCAGTTTTTAATTTTCTATTCTATTTATTAATGCCATTCAACTTTAACAAAAAAAATTGTTTGCAGGATAAGCCAAAATTACTTGATTTGCAGGATAAGCCAAGTGGAACAGGAAACAATGTCAACTAGCTTCATTAATCCTACTTTTTCTAAATACCTTTAAAATATTTTCTTTCGATTTATTATGAAACTATAAGACTTTATAGTACAATATTTCTTATTAAATCATGATCGTTCAAAGTACTGTATAAGTATTAAGAACCACAATTTCAATGCACAAAAATGGAACCCTTGCAGTCAAAAAGTGACAGCAGGAAGAGGAACATAGTGGTTATGTATCATTTTTGATTTATTTTGTCAGATACAAGTTTAAACTTTTTTTAGAAATTGGAAACAGATTTGGGCCAAGAAGGAGTTCAAGTCGAATTGTTTTCTTGCTCACATAACAATATTGGCTTTGCAATGCATAATAAATTTCAAGAAAATTGTGCTTCAATGAGGGATCTGCTGCAAAATCTTGAAAATCTTAAATTCACAGCACTTGTTTGATGCTAGATCAACTAAAACGGAGTGTTTGTCTCAGGTTCGACTATCTCTACTGCTAATTTCAGTGGACAAGTTTATACTGAACTTTACTTTGGCTTTAAATAGGCCCCCAACAAGTGGACGGTGGAATTGGTCTCCTTGAATTAGTCGGACATTGAATCAATACTGAGTTTTAAAATAAAATAAAAAACAAAAATAGAAAAGAAATTGATTTCATCCGGATGCACAGTAAAATTTATTATGTTTAGAGACAAACACTTTTTTGTAATGGTTTTATAATTAAATACAAAGAAAAAGTGTTATTTTCACTTGTTCAACCACAAATTAATTACCTTTGAACCATATAATCCAATTGAGTTAATTTACTTGTTCAATTTCCAATTCAATTTTATATGCATCCATTGGCATGGACTAATTGTGTAAAGAAAGAAAGGATAAATGACATTATGTTAATTTTTTTATGGAAAATAATTTAAACAAAAGTATATGTTCACATCAAAAGTCAATGGCAATTAAACAATGAATTTGTCACATTACATGACACAAACGTTGATACCAACAATTTAGAATAGTTCACGAAAGTTTTGATCTTCAACCAATATTTTAAAAACCGAACCAAAAGTTAATATGATATGATATTTATAACATGATTTAATTATTCAATTGATTGAACCAAATGGTAAATAAATAAATAACATAACAAGTATAACAAAAAGTATTCAAGATTCAGTCAAAAATAAAAAAAAGTTTTACTGATCTAGTCAAAAAGAAAACTTCTCAAGGTTGACTCAAAAAATAAAAAATCTCAAGATATAAATGTGGTCCCACGTATTCATTTGTTACACCTTTTGCAAAATATGGACCCAACAAGCCTTGTTCTTTCATCTCAAAACTTGCAAGAATGTACAAACAATTTCAATCAAAACAATCTCATTGGGTTGACACAGTTTGGAAGATTGTTTAGAGGAAACTTTCAAGGTCAACATGTATTGGTGAAAATATTGGATGATGAAAATATGAAGCACATAAATTCCAAATATAATGATGAGTATTTGATTATCAAAGTAAGTTCTTCTCTCTAATTTCTGTCTTTGACTTTATAATTTTTTTTCTTCTTCATTTCAACTCTAATTTGATTCTGTTTACTAGGAGGAAGTAAAGTTTTGGACAAATCCAAATTTGAAAGGTTGTCCCAATCTAGTTAATTTGATTGGTTATACTTGGGAGAGAGATATAAAAGGGATTGTTTATGATATTAATCCACTTGATACCTTGGACAATGTAATCAAGAAAGGTAATGCTTTTATCTGTGTTCAACATGAATTTTTCTTATTGTACATTAGATATTTTCAAGAGCCTAATTGTGGAATAATTTCAATAAATTATGTTTTAGTACTTAAATTGTTAAAGGTGTGTTTGAAAACAATGATATATAGTTTATTTTTTATATATATGATGTGATTTTTTTTTCTTCTGAGACAGATGGCTTAAATTGGCTTCAGAGAATAAATGTAATTCATGAACTTGCTAAGCTCTTGAAATTCATTCATGACCAAGAGAAACAAAACATGGTGTTGAATATCAGTGCATCTCATATACTTCTTGATAAGGTTAGCATAGCACACTATCATAGCAGTAACCCTCTTCTTTGCTTATGTATTTTTTTTTTCTTTTAAAAATTAGTATTTTAATTCCAGTAGCACATGCTATACTTGATGTATGATAATATTTTTGAACAAGGATGAATGATTAGATCTACAAGATAGAGATAAATTTCTTTGCCATTGACTTATCTTGTTATTAATGTTTATATATAGACATATGCGTGTATCATCTTTACTTGTTAAATACAACCTATTTTGTGCACCAAAAAAAAATTAAAAAAATACAACCTATTTTGCAGGAATACAAGCCAAAATTATTTGATTTGCTATTGATTAGTGAAGTGAAATTGCTCAAGGAACAATTAACAATGTCAACTAGCTACATTGATCCTTATTTTTCTCTAAGAGGTAATTTTATTAAATACACTAAACATATTTTATTTCAAATTGTTATGCAGCTATAATAATCTAAAACGTTACATTATCTTTTATTAAAATATAAAGACCGCTAAACAAGTGATTGACTTGAGCTTAAGTGGTTAATGAGTCCAAAGAACGAATCATTTAGTAGAATCCATGTTCGATTTTTAGGTGAAAAAAATTATTGGTCAGACTTTAGTTACCTCACGATCGAACTTTGGATTACTAGAATCGCCTTATCCTAAAAATCGGAGGGTTAACACAAAAAACGACCGTGCTCTGCCTTTGTAGAGAGCATGGTGCATAAGTATAGTGTTTTAATCCACAATTTCCAGTTTCCACCAAATGGGATATTTTTCACATGTATTTTTAGCAGCACATAAAAATATGAAGAAACCTCGTTCTAAACTTTTGAATACACAACAGCAGACAACACTAATATTTTCCTTTAATGACAGGTGGTGAATGGGATAGAAGCAGTGAAGTTTTTTCATTTGGCATTATTTTGCTTGAACTAGTAACCAAAAGAACTTCAGACATTGGAAACACAGAAGATACAAGCTTAAACATGGATAATCTAGAACACATTTGGGCTAAGAAGGAGTATAAACCAAATTGTTCTCTTGTTCACAAACATCTGCAAGAAGACTGGCTTTATTGTGCTGAAGATGGTGTTGCAATAACTCGACTTGCTTTGCAGTGCATAGAATTTTTTCCAGCAAATCGTCCTTCAATGAGGGATGTGTTGGAAAATTTAGAAAAGCTTTCAGTGTTGCAACATGTGTTTGATGCTAGATCAACTAAAAGGGAGAAGAAGTTGATTCCATCATGATGCAAATTTAAATTACACAACCCAAATATTTGACAGAAATAACTTTTTGTTTCTTAATTAACATTACAATGATAAGAAATTGCTATGTGAATCATATTTTTACTACTGAATCATTGGTAGATTTGCTTAATGTTTAAAAGAAATATATTCGTTGAATATTATTGGTATGATCAAGTGATTATATACAAGTATTAGTCAGCTAAGAAATAGTAACTAATCATGATTCATAAAGGATAACCATTGACTAGTGCTACCTAATAAACACTAATAATAATATTTACATAAAAAAATAAAGATATTGTTTTGATATTCTATCACACCCCCGCAGTCTGAGTGGGAGGATATCCTATGTTGAGATTGTCCCTAAAATCTTGAAAGAGTACAAGGGGAAGACCTTAGGTAAAGATCTCTACAATCTAATAATGCGAGGGGACATGAAGAACACGAACCTGACTACGGCTCACTTTTTGCGGACGAAATGAATTTCCATCTCAATGTGTTTGGTCATTTGATGATGAACGGGATTACCATATAGATATATTGCACTGGCATTATCACAATAGATCATGGTATAGCTTTGTGAATCGGGTAATGTAGTTCAAGAAGCAAATTAAGTAACCATGAGAGTAAGTTGTCACCAGAGGTGGAGTGTCGGGTGTCCGGGCACCTGGCCCAATCAACATAGGTGTATGAGAACAATGATGTGGTAGGCGATGGATACAGGCCTAGTCCACATTGAATAGTGCCTTTGATGTAACGCAAGATGCGCATGAGAGCATGCATGTGAACTTCCATCGAATTGTGCATAAATAAACATATTTGTTGGACCACATATGAAATATATGGTCTTGTAAAAGTGAGATGCAAGAT
Source organism: Medicago sativa (assembly GCF_051527215.1). NCBI lineage: Eukaryota > Viridiplantae > Streptophyta > Magnoliopsida > Fabales > Fabaceae > Medicago > Medicago sativa. The sequence goes on along the minus strand of NC_140752.1, from coordinate 25,632,219 downwards.
AGCACCTGCAAGGCTGTGATAGAGGGATGCATCCTAATAGTGAGCATCGATTGTGGTGCTAAGTTTCACTTTCGTGTCATGGTAGGACAAAACTTACAAGAAGAGATACCAGCACATCCAAGGACCTCTTGTGCATACTTTTTCTGAGATAAGAACATACCACCTGAATGTCGAGTTACAGAAATGCCCAAAAAATAACTGAGTGGCCCCAAGTCCTTCATTGCAAGTTACGAGATGAGAAGAGATATAATAGATGTGCAAAGAGCATCAATAGAAATGATGAGAATGATGTCGTCAACATCTAGCATAAGATAAGGTATAATAGTGTCTTTCCCATAGATAAAAAGAGAGTTTCCTGACTTGCTTTGGGAGAAACCAATTGATGAAACATAATCGGAAAATCATTTGTAACAGGCTCTAAGGACTTGCTTAAAGCCATACACGATTTGCGCAAAAGGTAAACATGATCTTGACGACTTGGATCCTTGAACCCCAATGGTTGATCTATGTAGACTGTTTCTTTGAGTTCACCATGTAGAAAAACATTTTTGACATCTAACTGATGAATAAGCCATGCTTTTGAGAGAGCAAGACTAAGCCATGGTGAAGGAAAAAAGAATGCAGAAAATATTTATTTCTCCCCTCAACCAAATAATCATCTATGAGACGATAAATATCAATCTTTTGTCTCGGCTTCTCAAACATTTTACTTGGGAGTTACTTTGTAAAAGGCATTCAAGATTATCGCACAAACAAGTTGTTTATTTGTTTAGATCACAACTCTTCTAAAGATCATGTGTGAAATAGAACTTTGAAAAAAAAACATGGTTGTGTTTTATCTCCCTTAATGTACCATCATTTCAATTGAGCAATGCACATGATAGTATATTCATAAAGGATAGTTGCATTCATTCTTCTGGAAGACAAACTGCAAGTTTCTTATATGTGTTCAATCATGCACCTCAACCAAACACATTTTTGACTTTTTTTTTTTATGTAGTGCTAGAATTCATTATGAGCATCACACAAATAACCTGCATATCTAATATAACAAAGTAACAAATAATACATCATAACATGAATAATTAGCAAGGTACATTAAGTTTCATGATTCACAAAAGCTCTATTTTTTAAACACTAAACTTGTAATCTCAGATAAACATATATCATTGCTACATATTTCAAAAACTCTTCCGAAGTTCTCAAATTTATTTTTAAAAGAACAAACACTATCATTTTTATACCACTCTTTTAATTTATAAAATATTCACTAAGACTATTATACAACATGTTTCAATATTTTTATTTGATTAAGTAATTTATTCGAGAATTGTATGCCTCCATAAGATTAAATCCTTCGGGGAGTTTTATATAAAAATATCAAACAAGTCGTGTATTGTACCAAATACTTAATATATAAATTGAGCCTTTCATTTGGTGGTAGACTTGATCAAGTATGATAATGTGCTTGAATTCACTTTAGGTGAATACATATCTTCAAAAAATCCTTCGGGGAGTTTTATATAAAAATATCAAACAAGTCGTGTATTGTACCAAATACTTAATATATAAATTGAGCCTTTCATGTGGTAGTAGACTTGATCAAGTATGATAATGTGCTTGAATTCACTTTAGGTGAATACATATCTTCAAATGAAGTAGACTTGATCAAGTATGATAATGTGCTTGAATTCACTTTAGGTGAATACATATCTTAATAGTAGATTTTCACCAATACTTTTTTTTTTTTGTGGTGGCCAAGGTTTGAACCCCGAACCTTGCATATATTTTGCATTGTCCTTACCAACTGAGCTAAGCTCACGAGGACACAAATACTTTTAAACATAAAGCAAACTTCATATATGAATATTTCATGATTCTCTTTTTATTTTCACATCTTCAGATGTATGGACTACTGATCCAAAAACCATTCTCTTTGCAAAGCTAGTTTAATATCGTCTCAAATTCGTATTTCCATTAAGTCAATTATTTTATTGTCTATAATTCTCAATAGACTTTGATTCATAATCCTCGTTATCATTTTTACATATAACACTATATTTTATGTAAAAGCATCGTCAACGTTGACTTTTATTTTTCGATTTCATTGCATTTCATTCATGACATAATTTATCGAGATCTCTTTATTTACATAAATTTCAAGTACCTGATTAGTTCTGCTGGAACTAAAAATGAAACCGTTCATTTTCTTCCTCTAAACTTCAGCACCAGAACCCATAAAAATTAATGATGATTTGATCAATTTCAACAACAACCACTGTGCCGGAAATTGCCTCCGTCTCACCGGAATTTGTCTTGCAGTACCTTCATCTAATACTGTTAAGATCTGGAGCACAATTTCTTCTTCACCACTTCTACTCTTTGTCATACATGTAACAAAAATAAAAAAATCACTATTAGATCTGATTTAGTTGTAGATTCTGGTTTAGTTTTGCATGCAACACAACACAACATATGTTCCCTTGAATAATTTTTTAGTAAATTGTTTCAAAAAGAGTAAAAAAAAAAAGTAGAAAAAGAAATAGCATATTTTTTCACGGGTTAAATATGTTTTTGTCCGTATAAAATTGGCATCTTTTAAGTTTACTCCTTACTTAATTTTAATAGTTTTTTTAGTCCCTTAAAAAAATTTCTGCACTCAGTATTAGTCCCTCCTCAATTCAAATTTGTTTAATTTATGCTTAAACTCTTGAGTTTTTGAACAATTTTTTGCAGACGTGTTAAGAACATTACTAAAAGTTCCTCTGCAAAAAATTGTCGCAAAATTTGATTTTTACGTCCAGATTTTGTTAATTTTATCTTTAACTTTTGTCGTTTTAAAAAATTCATATTTAATTCGTTTCATGTTAAAAAAAATTAAATTTTAGGAAATTAAACTTTCATAGTGTTCTAAACTTGTATCAATAAAATCGTTAAAAAATTTAAGAGTTTAAGGATAATTAAACAAACTTTGTTGTAAGAGGGACTAAAAATAGAAATAATTTTTTTTGTAGGGACTAAAAAACCTATTAAAATTAAGTAAGGGCTAAACTTAGAAGTTTCCAATTTTATAGGGACCATAAACATATTTAATCATTTTCTTAATAAAGGTAAACTTCAGTAATTTCTTAATAAAAAAAACGTTTTTATGCTTCTAAAGATTTTATTTTTTACCGTGTTAATATACTTTTAAAAGACTATGAACTTAAAACTTTCATTAACACATGAACACAAAGTTAAATAACATGAAGGTTACCTTGCCGGGTAATTTGTAGAGTAATTTGCTGGGTAATTTGAAAGACATGGTAGTTTGTTGTAGAAGAGCAAAATATGAAGATGAATAAATATCTTTGAAAAAAAAATCACATTTGTTAGAGAATAAAGTAGTTTGTTAAATACAAAATGGAAGAATAAAAATAACAACATACCTGCATTTCTCTTCTTCTTCATGTTAGCTGATAATCTTTTTTCTGTGTAAATGTGTGAATTTGAATTTTGAAATTATGTGTGAACGAAGATTGGAGAATGCATGGCTTATAAACTAAGTGGAAAAGACTCTCTCAACCTTCTTAGTATAAATTTTCCCAATCAAAATTAGTTACATTACATCTTGTTTATTTTTTGGGTTAATTATGTTTCTAGTCCCTATAAAATAGCGACCTTGTAAGTTTAGTCCTTACTTAATTTTAATAGCATTTTTAGTCCCTATAAAAAAAAATTACTTATAATTTTAGTCCCTGCTAAAACAAAGTTTGATTAATTATCCTTAAACTCTTAAATTTTTGAACGATTTTTTTGAGACAAGATTAGAACACTATGAAAGGTTCGTTTACTAAAATTTAGAATTTTCAGACATGAAATGAATTAAATATGAATTTTTTAAAACGACAAAAGTTAAAGATAAAAAGTAATAAAATCTGGATGTAGAAATCAAATTTTGCGATAATTTTTTGCGGAGGAACTTTTAGTAATGTTCTAAACATGTCTGCAAAAAATTGTTCAAAAATTTAAGAGTTTAAGCATAAATTAAACAAATTTGAATTGAGTAGGGACTAATACTCAGGGCAAAAAAACAAAATTAGGGACTAAAAATGCTATTAAAATTAAGTAAGGACTAAACTTACAAGGTCGCTATTTTATAGGGACTAGAAACATAATTAACCCTTATTTTTTTTAAGAGGTTAAAATGGAATATATATTTTTATTTTTTTTGAATAGCCAATATATTAAGCAAGGCTAGCACAAGAAGTATTTAACCCGCAAAGGAGGAAAAGGAGTACAACAAAGAGAGCCTTAACAACGGACGGCACCTCTCCACCAGACAACAACTCAATAAAAAAACCCCTATAGGCCTATTACACCACCAAAAACAGGAACAAAATACAGAAAAACAGCAGCAGCAGCGCCAAACTGACTGCCAAAGCACACCAGCCCAAAGCAAACCACCCAGGCTGCTGTCAACCGCAGAAACAAAGGCTCCTGCCAACCTAACAGCAGCACCAAACAGCAGAAACACTACCAGAAAGGCAACAGCAGCATAACAGCACCCACATAACATAAAGCAATGGCTCAGGCCACAAGCCACAACACCACCCCACCGGATCAGCCCCCCAGACAGTAACGAGGATTCCAACACCATTTGTAGAACAAACACGTCGTAATATGCAATCCAGCCAAACTCCAATGCCATGATAACGCCTTAACTTGGTCCACCATCTCTTCCACCCCAATAATAACGTTATTAAAAAACCGATTATTTCTAGACTTCCACACCACCCAAACCACCGCATGCCAAATCAACCACACCCCTCTTCTAAGACGTTTTGATCGCACCTCTCTAGTCCAACAAAAAGCGTGAATGAACAAATTCGGTGGAGTTATAAAATTGAAATTCAACCAACTCATCACCTCCCTCCAAACTTTCGATGTTAAGTCACAATGAAGAAAAAGGTGAGTCGTCGATTCATCTTGAACATCACAAAAAACACACCGCTTTGAATCATCCATCCCCATGAGCCTTCTCTTATCAAGATTAACCTTAGTCGGAATTCTATCAAGCAATAAAGTCCACGAGAAAGCCAACACCTTTCCCGGTGCCTTACCCCTCCAATTTTTCTGGAAGATAACCTCCTCCTCACTATTCAAAACTCCATTCAATGGACAAAGATTTTGGAGTAATAAAAAGCAAGACTTAACGGAAAAAACTCCTCCCTTATCCGGTTTTCAAACCCAAGAATCCACACCAACCCCCATATTTACCCCCTCCAACCTCACCAAGAGAGAAGCTAGGAGATCCTTTTCCCATTCAAACAACTCCCGCCTCCAACCAAAAATCCACCTCCCCCCCCCCCCCCCCCAACCGGGTTCGGAACGTAAAACTCATCCACCCTCCCATCTTGAGCGGTGGCTAACGAAAAAAGACGTGGGAAAGCTACCATTAAAGGCACATTAGACACCCACGGATCTTTCCAAAAAAGTGTATTCACACCATCTCCCACCTTTCTAATCAACTCCTTATTAAACCACCTAACCCCTTGAAACTCCTCCACACCCATTAAGTTTTTCCACCATCTCGAAGCATGTGAAGGCCAAACCTCCCCCACCAACCTACAAGTCTGATTAAAATTATTTGACATATTAAATTTTTCTTTAAGGATATTTGACATATACATATCAACAAGTACTAGTAGTAATGAAATTTTATAAATATCTCGTGAGAACATGCATAATAAAGGCAACTTCGATTACGGATGATATAATTTAGCTGTGTAGAAAAGTAAGGCAACTAGCGCGGGAGAAGTTAATGAACATTCTAACTAACTATAGTTTTGTGTCTGTCCCTTCTCCGTTTTGTGTCTGTCCCTTCTCCCACGTAGTCAAACTACAAAGAATCCTCTACTCTATAGTTGCTTGAGGAAACTGTTTTTGACTTTATTATAAATTAATTACACAATTTCAATGTATTAACTATTATATAATTTCCTTTTTCATATCCTTAACCAGTGCCCCGGGGGCACCGGTTAGCATTTCCCTTTATTTATTATAGTAGATTCAGGTCCAGTAAATTAAAACGGACGGGTCACATTGCTTCATAAATAGCTTATATTTAAGGGAATTTCTACGGTACACCTCACAAATTGAGGTGTACCGGTACTTTCGTTCTATAAATTTATAGATTAAGGATCATTTTATGAAATAAAAAGCTATTAGTCAATATTTATATTTTAGAAAACATCATTTAATATAAAAAAATTATTTTATTGTTTATAAGAATCATATTGGATTTTTAACATTTTTTCATAAAAAATTATCAATATTCTTTATTATAAGTAATAAAAATTAAATAAAACTTAATTAAATAAAAAGTAATTTTTATTTCGTCGAAGCTTTTGGTAAATAAGATTTAATTATTATAATTATTAATGATAAAAAAATAATTTTTTCTTAAAAAACAACTCATTTAATCATTAATTATCGATTTGGTGTATCAGTACACTCAAATTTTTGGGTGTACTATAAAATTTGCCTATATTTAAGGACAAAACTTAGTTAAGGTGTACCCTAAGTCCTGTTCTTATTGTTTCCCAATGAAAACATTACACGTGTGCTTATCCCTCTTAAAAATTACTCAGGTTAGTAACCAATGTCATGACTTTGTTATTTTTGGCGAAAAACCTCCTGAACCTAATTAGATATTTCTTTTGTGCTCCTCAATCCTCACCATAAAAGGATTATTCTCCGCTATCTTCAATCAAAACCCACCATATGAACATACTGCAACAACACTTTTAAGTTTTACATGTTTGATGGAAACCCACCACCATGAACACATAACCATGGGATACCTCCATTCATCCCAAAACAAACATCGAAACATTCTCATCCTTTTCATGTTTGGGACCATTCACAAATTAATGACAACGAATTTGTCGTAAAATATTGTACAAAATCCATGAACAACCGTCATCCGAAAACCAGTGTTTACCGGCGCCATGAGAATGGAAAGCGTGCATGCAATTGTATTGAAAAAGAAATACACGTGTAATGTTTTCATTGGGAAACAGTAAGAACAGAACTTAGGGTACAGTACCTAAGTTTTGTCCTATATTTAATACACCCTCCGGTCACTAATATAAGCAAAAGTTTGATTTTTAGATTCATTCATTAAATGACGTATGTAGTCTTTATTATAGGTTACATACGTCATTTAATGAATGAATCTAAAAATCAAACTTTTGCTTATATTAGTGACCGGAGGGTGTATCTTAGGATAAGAAACTAAAAGTGTAGATTTTTTTTTTTTAAAAGAAAAAAAACACTATCTCACTAGCATGTGAAAATAAAGAGATACCCAATACACTTAGATTTAATATCTTATGATACAAATATTTAGGGTTACATCTACCCTTAAACTAGATCAACTGTCTTGGGATAGGTTGTGTCGTTGCTTCCATCGGCTGAATCCTTAGTCTTGAATATTGATGAGAACATGGTAGAAATCTCTACCATCATTACTTTTAAAATCCAACAAACCGATATTTTAAGTGTGTGGCGAGCAAGTATAATTAGTATAGACCCCCCTACGAAGAGCACAACACCAAAAACTTGTCCCAGCAACAAGATGGAGAGGAGGGAAGCCGAAGAAAGTATTCCAAAGAGGCAAATGGCAAAGTTAAGAATTTGTTCTCGATGGCAACCGGGAGTCTTCGTGTAGGTCTTGATTCCGATTAGCATGCAGTAGATGCAGATGGATGTCAAGAAGATTTGCATATGAACTTTGTGATCATCAAAGGGAGATACTTTCTTGTTTTGGTACTTCACTTGCAATGCACCAAAGAGTATTGCATCAAGAAACGCAAAGATGAAATGGTATGGGAGGTCTTGATCCTTCAAAGTAGGTGGTAATCTACAAAAGTACAGTTAGATTAGATATATAAAACATCCTCAAAAGTTTCGGGCTTTTTCTCTACTTTTCAACCAAATAATAAGAATAATATAAATAAAAAATATATGCTAGTTGATAAGAAAGTTGACCCAATTAAAATAAATAAAAGAGGGTGTAGTTCAATAAAAGATTTTTAAAATGCAATAGAATCAAAGCATGGATATACCACTACTAATATTATAGTACGAAGCCAAGTTTGTGTACAGTGAAGAATCATATAAAATAGGGTTTTGATGATACTTTGTTTTTTCTTTTTTTAAACAAAGAGACATTTTATTAAATGTGGAGTTGTTGTACAAAGCCATGTTTGGAATTTCTTCTTGTGGAAGAGAGAGATAATAATAAATCTTAATATATAATCCTAAGGTTCACTATGCATACCCTAATATGAAAAACCTAAACGAGCAATGCTATTTATCAAGAAAGATTTTATCAAGAAATTGTCCCGAAATTAATGTTAGCCAATAAAATTTCAATCTGGCCGGAAATCATGGGGTGGTGGGTGTTATGTATTTTTTTGTTTTGAAACTTTAATAAATAAGATTAAAATCTAAGGGTGATTATTTTGTCATGTCATTCTTGAATTCATCAAGAAAATCCATTCTTGATATCTAGCATTTTCCAACCTAAACCTATGTAGCGGGAAAAATACTCATTAAATTTGAATTTGAAATTCAAATCTCACAAGTACCTTTTGCAAAACCCCAAGGTGCATTTATAACTGTGTCTCCCACGTTAATTCCAATGCAACATTTCATTGTCCTAGGTACTACATAATTCCAATGCATCAAAAAGCTTCTTCTCAATTAACGGTTCATTTTCTAATAAAAAAAGTCAACATTTGCCTTCCTTTAGATTTGCCTTCAAACTTTTGTTTTTACGTCTGAGACCCATCCCACTTCTACACACTCCCTAAGAAAATACCTTATCACCACCATCTTCCCTATCAACATCCTCGACTCCACCGTCACCTACACACTACTCAATACAAGAAACGTGAAACTCTTTCTCTTCCCTTCTGGCGTGTATTTTCCAAGGCATCCATCTTTTTCAAGCTTCTATGTTCACCCTCTGTTTTTCCATGGCCTTCATCCCTTTAAAGTCTCTATTCTCTCTCGCACCCATCGATGATTGACGGGAAATCAATGAATCAAAATGAGAGATAAAACCTCCTCCAACAATCATCGAACACCCATATCATAACTTGCAATCTTACATCATTCAAACTACATCACTGTATCGAATCTTGCTCGATTTAAAATGGACAAGAAATTTGAAGCGAATCTTAACGCAACTTTTTCTTTCGTTAAAGCGTATCTTGATTGAATCGCATGTGGTTAATGCTCTTCATGGTGATAGATCAAAAGGTTATGTTCCATTTGATGTACAGATTGTGGCTGAATCTTCATTTTGTTCGGGTTCGTGGAGGCTTAGGACGAGGATTTTAAAGATTTTGTGCAAGAAAATTGATGTTCGGATTTCGTCGAATTCTACTTATGGAGAATGTCAGGTGTGGACTTGAATTGAATTGAATTGTTTAAGGGAGTGTGAATTTTCGGCAACAATGATGACGTCTTCAACACCCTTAGGTTCTATTCAGGTAGTTGTTTTTTCTCAACATTTATTTCAATCTCTGAAATATTTTTTCTTTCAAATGCTCTTTGTTCTACTCTTTCTAATATTGTTAGCCAAGGCATGGTGTGGCAAGTGCCACACCAGCCAGGTCCAATTTTTTTTTTAAATTTTTTTTATCGATTCATTGTATAATTTTTACTTGTATATTAATACAGACGCTTAATTTTTATTAAATTTAGTATTATATAATTATTTGACAAAAAAAAAATTCCCACAGATATTGTGAGTCCATATCCGCCCCTGATTGTAAATGTATTGTTGGGTTGTTCTACCCACAAGGTGTTTGTATAATATTCTGACTCAAGGCTTAAAATTATTGGGTAACCAAGATCATTTCAGTTTGCTTTTCTTAAATAACACATATTTCCTGAATGTTTGTTTGTATGCTACAAATATTAAACTCTCATTGTTTTGTCTGTATATCTTAACTAGCAGCTTGCTTGAAGTATTTGTTAATGGTGATAGAGAAACTTCAATAGTAGTGATTATGAGATGTATGTATTAATCCACTTCCTTCAGCTGATAATGATGTATTCACCAAACTCATTTAAAAGGTAAAAAAGTATCTTTTGTAAAAAAGGTATTCTCTATCAATCAATCGTTGCGTCTTTCGAAAATAATTATATTAAAAAAAAACTTAATTCATTTTCAAATGCGTATATTGCTTATAGAATAATGCCAACAATCAATCGTTGCGTCTTTCGAAAATAAAATTCAAAATTAAACTTAATAATATCTTATTTAAGATCAACATTATGTCCAGAAAGATTAAATTGATTTGTTTTGTTGTCGATTGAAAAAGAGTTGTTAAACGAAATCAATTACAATAATTTAATGAATGATTTCGCATAAAAAAAAGTTAGAAAAGTGAAATTTTGAATTAAAATATTACTTTCATAAAACAAATACAATTAATAACTTTATTTTTGCACAAACTAATAATAACTTAAAAGGCCTCATTTTGGATTTCGCCTTGAGCCTCAATATGTGTTGAGCCGGTCCTGAATTTTACTCCATATCTTCTGCATATGCATAACGAGATGCATCTACAGAGAGAAAAAATGTGGTTTTGCCTACCCTAATAGACATTAGACATGTATTATCCAAATATTTGTGTGACATAGTAGGAACATTTGCAATTTTCAAATGGTTAGCATTCACATGAGGTCTTGGGTTGGATTTCCATCATTCCTTAGAACTAATGACTATAAAACATTGCAAAATCAATTATTTGTTTCTTATTTACATAGTTTGTATGAATGACGACTATAAAACATTGCAAAATCAAGTATTTGAACTTTTAGGGTAATGTGTGGGTGTGGCTATGTTAGAGGACGTCATATGGAACTACAAATTAGTAAATTCAACATAATCGGTGTTTAGAATAAGTTCTTTGTGTCCATTAAATGTGTTTAAATTGTAACTTTTCATGTTCAATTTCTAGGATAGAGACATATATTTGCATCTTAATTATTGACAACTAAATTGCGATAGTTGGCACAAGTCACTATATTAGTTGTGTGTGTGTGTGTCTATATATATATATATATATATATATATATATATATATATATATATATATATATATATATGTATCATATATTAGTTCCTTAGGTGCAAATAAAAGTTATTTATTAAAGTATTTGATATCATTTTTGTAATTTCATTAGCTTAGGTGTGAAGTATTTTATATTTTGACATTGGATATATTCAAAGGTCATACTGATATTTGATTGAAGGCATGTTAGCTAATGATTGAAATGCAAACTCAAAGACAACTGGTGGGTATAAAGTGTATTTTCTGAAGATGATCCTCTACTTCTTATTGGTTTTATCATCAATTTGTGCATCGCCATCAAACTCTGTTATAATAAATCAAAATTAAAACTATTTGATCTCTATTTCGGATGCTAAGAAAAAAAATAATTTCAAAATTATTCTTCCATAACAGTTCTAAAGATTATGCGGCTCTGATCTAATTGTTTATGTATGCACTATCAGTTAATACATGGCTGGCTTTGGAATGATGTCTTAGTTTTTTATGAATGACGAATCTGTGCTTTGGAATGATGTCACAGTTTTTTATGTTTCTTGATCATTAAGTAAAAATCATGATCATTTATTTCTGCAATCATGATCACTTCTATGAATGATGAATCTGTGTTTTTGAAGCTCATCTGTTGATTTTTATTTTTGAGTCTTTGTTACTGAATGCATGCTTGAATATCACTGTTTTTGGAATGATGTCTCTGCTCTTTAATGAGTCATGATCATTTAGTAATGTTTCTTGCTAGAAAAGAACCAAACATTTAAAAACTTTTAAATCAGAAATGGAAGACTAATTAATACATTGGTTGATTATAATATACTACGAGATAAGCAGTTCACTTACTTGATTTTTCTGTCTTTCAAGCTATTCCTGCCACCGACCGGCAATCTGATAGGCAGTGGAGTGCGTCCAGCCATTGATGAATCCACACCTGAATGACTAGATGTATTTATATATAAATATTGATGTCTAATTGTCTTATGATTTTTAGTGCAATGATTTTGTTGTCTTTTGTAATATGAAATTTATACATATATAAAAGATTTTTGGTTGCATCGTATATCTAAAAACTTTAAATATTAAAGTGTCTAAAACATTACAAAAGCTAGAACAGATTTTATTACAATAAGATGAAATTATTTATCTTTTTCTATTGGACCTCTCCAAGATTTTATTACAATAAGTGGAGTGCGTCCAGCCATTAATCGTAACTTTGTCAATGTGACTGTCAAGTAAATTCAAAGAGTCAAAAGATACGTGACTACGCCATGTTAGCATGCTCCAATGTGATGAGAAGTAATAATGCTCAAATATACACAATCCACCCGTTGAAACAGTGACGGGAGAAGGTTCCCACTAGTTTCCTTAAAAAAAAAAAATGGATAGTGCAATGCGTCTATATAAATTCTGAATTTACACTTATATGCTGGGATCTGTTTCAAACCACATAAAATAAATTCTGAATTTTGACCTGAAGGCCATAATCAAGCAAAAGAAAAAATTGTATTTTTAAATTAAACATAGAACATGTATAGTGATAAGTGTGAGAAAGTAGTGAATTACACAGTTTATTTTAGACACTTTTGTTACTTGTTTTACAAGTTATCTAGGGAAAAGCCAAGAAAATGTGAACAAATGCCCTATTATGCTTTTTATACCTTATTATATCCCGTTGTGCAAGAATTGGATGCCAGGGCACTGGGCAAGAAAGAAAACAACAAAATTGCGCAAAGGTTAGCTCGCCGCAGCGAGCCAAGGGCGAGTCCACATCAAACTATAAGTCAGAAAGTCCAAATTTCCACAAGTCCAAACCTTGCCGTAGCAAGGAAGGAGCGACCTCACTCACCATGGCGAGCTAAAAGCAAGCCTGAAACGAGGAGTTCCAGAAATTCCAGTTTCCATAAGTCTCAAGCACGCCACCAGCTAGGCTAGAGCGTGTTAACTCACCACAGCGAGCCAGTCAGCAAGTGGGTGGCGAGAAGTTACAGAAAGTCAGGAAATCAGGAAAACAGGACCTCGCCATAGCAAGCAATAGCCTTGTCATGGCGAGTTAAGGCGGTTTCACACTACTTAGTGATGTGGCAGAAACCCTGTTGGGTATTTGTATTGGTTGCATTGTTGCTAAAACAAATATCCATTAAGTGTGTTGTTGGATACTATGTTCCAACATGGTTTAGGCATCCATATGAGATGTTGGACATAATGTTCCAACATCCTGGCACGGTTCAGTGTGCCTGAGTTCATACCTATTTGTACGCGCGCCTTATCTTTAAAAGGAAACAACTTTTCCTTAACTTGATGACCAAGCAACGTACATATCTGTACAAAATCAGTTGATCTTTTATTCCTAAAGGAGCAACAATATTTTAGGAAATAAAGTGATATGACTGGAAGTTCCGAAAGATGTTCCTACTTCTTAGGACTTTCCTTATTTGTTACAGATTCATGTTTTGTAGATCAGCTGGGCGATCTACTTTGTTTTGAAGCCCAATATGGTTTGTTAACCCATATTACTTCAGTATAAAAGGAAGACTTCCAGACCTAATTAGGTATTCAAGCCGTCAGTCTAAAAAGTCTAGTTTTAGGGTTTTGAGTCTTTTGTGTGTTCTACTCTTGTATCGTGTTGATGCAAGTTTAGTTCTGTTTTTATTGTGAGCCTTTCTTGTATCATCTTGATACATGCTAAGGACTGTTTGTTGAGTTGTAAACTCGTTGTACTACACCAAAGCTTTTAAGCAAGGTCGTAGTTGTTTTGTTTGAAGGTAACTTCACCATTTGTTATTGTTTTGAGTCTGGTAGATCACAGGGGATGTGATTGACTGTCGGATAGTGAGATGGGATCTCAGATCCAGAGGTTCCTAGGTTGAAATCGATACAAGTAGGTCCTAGATCTTTAGTGTAAACGAGGAGTTTGTTGAGAGCTATAGAATAAGGACTACACTAGTGGATTTCCTTCCTGGCTTGGTAGCCCCTAGAGTAGGTGACGTTGCACCAAACTGGGTTAACAAACTTCCTGTGCCTTTTACTTTCTTATCTTTTATTTTGCTGTTTTGTTTATGTTTACTGCTAGCACGATGTTCTAAACATCTCATTCAACATCTGCTAATTGTGCTTGGTATTGGAACATCCCATAGAACATTATGTTGGTAGTGCGCCAGAATTTCAATTGGCATCAGAGTAGGCACCCTGCCTGTCTTAGGGTGAGATCCAGAGGAGGTTATTTCTGGCATTATGGACAAGGAAAGAGGATTTGTTAACAGACCACCTTTGTTGGATGGCTCTAACTATGATTATTGGAAATCACGCATGAGTGATTTCCTCAAATCCATTGATAGCAAGACATGGAAGGCAACTCTGAAGGGTTGGGAGCATCCTGTTGTGCTTGATAAAGATGGAAACAAGACAGTTAATCTGAAACCAAAAGAAGAGTGGTCCAAGGAAGAAGATGAATTAGCTCTTGGAAACTCCAAGGCTTTGAACACTTTATTCCATGAAGTGGATAAGAACATGTTCAGACTAATCAAGCAATGCACTGTGGCCAAAGATGCTTGGGAAATCCTCAAAACAACTCATGAAGGCACTTATAAAGTGAGAATGTCTAAGCTCCAGCTCCTTACTTCAAAATTTGAAAATCTAAAGATGATGGAGGATGAGAACATATAAGATTATTATCTGAACATTCTTGATATTGCTAACGCTTTTGACTCACTTGGAGAGAAAATTTCTGATGAAAAGGTTGTTAGAAAAATTCTCAGATCTCTACCCAAGAGATTTGATATGAAGGTGACTGCGATTAAAGAAGCACAAAACATCTCCAGTATGAAGGTTGATAAGCTAATAGGATCACTTCAAACCTTTGAATTAGCTAATGGATATAACAAGAAAAACATAGCTTTCGTTTCTAACACCGATGAGGAAGATGTTCATTGTGATATGGAGACTGATGAAAGTATTTTAGATGCATTTGTGCGTTTTGGAAGAGAATTCAACAAAGTGTTAGAGATTATTAACAAAAAGTTAAGGCCAAATGTTCAAAACATCTCGTTCAACATCAGCAGAAATAGCGAGTCTCAAACAATGGATAAAAATGATGAAAAGTCTGTTGGAACAAAATGTGTTTAACAATGAACCTCAAAGAGTTTTGATGATAACAAGGTATTAAAAATTGTAAATTGGACTAGCTAATATTTGTTCAAGTGTACAGGACCATAGTTAAAGTTACATCATTAATTGGTTCTGAATGAGCAAATAAAGAGCAAATGGAAATGAAGCTTAGACGATTCTGAAGGCAATACGCTCCTGAAAGTGGAAAGCGCTCCTGAAGTCAAGCTGCTCCTGAAGAGAGTAAAACGCGCTCCTGAAGAATAGTGCTCCTGAAGACAAGAGGTCCAGAAGCCACATTATCAGAAGCTGCATCATCGGAAGCAGAAGAAGCTGCATCATCAGAAGCTGCCTCATCAGAAGTCATTTCACCAGAAGCTGAAGATCAACTGGATTTGCAGAAGATTCAAAGATTGAAGAATCTACACTGCAAAAGCTGTCTATTGGACTCGAAAACACAGCAGAAAATTAGTGGAACTTTGCAACGGTCATTTCAAAGGTGTTTGAAGGCATGTGCTTGCAATTTGGACGAAAGCGTTGACATTGTACTATTGTACGAACTGTACAACCACCTTCTCCACTACTCTGTTGTGTGTCCACGCTACAAGACAAGAAAACAGCTTCAGAATACGGCTTCGCCTGCATAGATGTTCCTTTGGATAAGGAATGGATTTCAAATTTGTTCTTCATAGGACAACAACCAAATCAGGTAAAATATCATTGGTGAAAGATCAAGCTTCAACAACAACTCTTTGGTGTGCTGGCAATTTCACAACGTCTCTTTCACACCTCTATATAAAGGAGTAAAGACCTAGAGATTTGGTAATGCAAGAACGCTGAACGAAAGACTCACAACATTTTTACAAGTGCCAAACCTCTGCTGAAATTGTTATGCATTCACTTAGAATTTCTGTGTCTCAAAGTCATATCTTAGAAATTCTTAAGTCCATTGAGTCTGTATCTGATTTATATTGTGAGCACCTCTGATTGTATATCAAGTGTTCAACCTTAAACAATTTTCTGTGTAATTTTGTTTAGTTAGGAAGCCTCTTGCAGTTGTGCTTGAGCAGGAAGTCTCTTGATTGTGTTCTTGAGCAAAGGAAGTCTCTAGCTTGTGTGCTTGAGCAAAGGAAGTCTCTTGCTTGTGTGCTTGAGCAATTGTAATCAGATATTACTCTTAGTGAAATCTCCTTGGAAGTGCAAGGGGGACTGGACTACTTCCGGATTGTGGAAGGAACCAGTATAATTGCTTTGTGTCGTTCTTCTTCCCTCTCTCTCTGTTTTATTCCGCTGCATTCAGATTCTAATCATCACTTCAGAAGCTGTCTCACTTAGCTTCTGATCAGTGTGTTCAGTTTTTAGGAGAATTGAAGAATTTTTCAAAACACAATTCAACCCCCCTTCTTGTGTTTTTCTCACCTTCAATTGGTATCTAAAGCCTTGGTCTGTTGTGTAACACTTAACCGTGTAACAGTCAAAGATCTGAGAAAAACATGTCTACTCCTCCTCCTACTGGTTCTAGTGATACTAGCTATAAAAATGTCTCACATGATTATAGTGATAGTAAGAAATCCAGTGTTGGAAAGATTCCAAAATTCAATGGAGATGCTGAAGAATTCTCTTGGTGGAAGACCAACTTTTACAGTTACATCATGAGCCTAGATGAAGAATTATGGGATATTCTGGAAGATGGTGTTGGTGATTTAGTCCTTGATGAAGAAGGAGCTGCTGTGGATAGAAAGAAACATACTCCAGAACTGAGGAAACTCTACAAGAAGCAACATATTATCAGAGGAGCCCTTGTCACTGCCATACCCAAAGCAGAATACATGAAGATGAGTGACAAATCCACTGCGAAAGCTATGTTTGCTTCTCTCTGTTCAAATTATGAAGGGAGCAAGAAGGTCAAAGAAGCAAAGGCTCTCCTGCTTGTACATCAGTATGAGTTATTCAAGATGAAGGATGATGAAACTATTGAAGAGATGTACTCAAGGTTTCAAACCTTAGTTTCTGGGCTACAGATTCTAAAGAAGAGCTATATTGCTTCTGATCATGTAAGCAAGATACTCAGAAGCTTACCTGCCAGATGGAGACCAAAGGTGACTGCCATTGAGGAAGCTAAAGATTTAAACACTTTAAGTGTCGAAGATCTTGTTAGTTCTCTCAAAGTTCATGAGTTAAGTCTTAATGAACATGAGTCTACTAAGAAGAGTAAATCAATAGCTCTTTCATCCAAAGGCAAGTCATCAAAAGCTCTCAAAGTGGTTGAATCTGAAGAGGAAGAACAGTCAAGTTCAGATTCTGAACCAGATGCTGCTGAAATGGCCATGCTCTCAAACAGACTTCAATATCTGGCCAAGAAGAACAGAAAGTTTCTCGCCAGAAGGGGTAACTCCAGAAGCTCAAGAAAAGAAGATCAGAAGAGATGCTTCAACTGTAAGAAGCCGGGACACTTCATTGTTGAATGCCCTGATCTTCAAAGAGAAAAGTCAAAGGACAAGTCAAAAAGGTCTACATTCAAACCAAGCAAATTCAAGAAGCAGATTAAGCAGAGTTTAATGGCAACCTGGGATGATTTGGGTAGTGAATCTGGATCTGATAAAGAGGAAGCTGATGAAGATGCAAAGGTAGCTGTTGGGTTGGTAGCAACAGCAACTTCAGAAGCTGGATCAGATTCAGACTCAGAAGATGAAAACGAGGTATATTCCAAAATTCCCAGAGATGAACTTGTTGAGTCACTTAAAGAACTTCTTACACATTTTGAAGTAAGAACCAATGAGTTGAAGGATTTAAAAGAAAAATATGCTGATTTGGTACAACAGCAAAAATCAACTCTATTGGATCTGAAAGCTTCTGAACAAGGACTTAGGGGCTTTGACTTCATGTGTAAAACATATGAAGATCAGCTCAGGTTCTTATGTCAGAAGCTACAAGAAAAGTGTAATGAAAAACCTTTAAGTAACCATGAAATTGCTCTTGAAGATTTTATTATATCTGGCATTGACAGAAGCAGAGTAGCTTCTATGATTTATAGCATTTACAAGAACAATGGCAGAGGAATTGGTTTTCCAGAAGTGAAACTTGAGAAAACCAATCTAAAATCTTGTTGTGAATGCATCAAGGAAGGTCTGAAAACCTTCTTTGTACCAGAAGGGGCTGAGTTGGAAACTGTTGTTCAATTAGAACCTGAAGCTTCTAGTTCTAAGGCTAAGATCACTTCAAAGCCAAAGAACTTTAAGTCAAAGGCTATGATCAAATCTGATTCCAAGACTTCAAAGGTTAGGATCCTGAAAAGATCAGAACCTATTCCTCAGAGTCTGGTGAAACCAAAATCTGGGGTTCTGAAGTCTAAGTTTCAGAAGAAGACAGTTACTGCTTCTGAAGTACCAAAACCTAAGGTGATGGTTAATCAGAAGCAACCCAACTTACAGCAGAAGGTACAAGAAGTGAAGAGTAAAACCTTAAGTACTAACCTTCCAGGACCCATAGAACAATGGGTACCTAAATCTAAAAATGTCAATGATGCAGGTATGTCTAAGAGCAGTGCCAAAGCAAAGATCATGGTACCTAGACAGCGGTTGCTCAAGACACATGACAGGAGACAAGTCCATGTTCCTCAGCCTAACAATGAAAGAGGGAGGAAATGTGAAATTTGGAGGCAACCAGTCAGGCAAGATCATAGGTACAGGAACTATTGGTAATTCCTCTACCTCAATTAATAATGTATGGTTGGTCGGTGGTCTTGAACATAACCTTTTGAGCATTAGTCAATTTTGTGATAATGGTTATGATGTGCTTTTTGAAAAACCAACTGTACAGTAATCAACAAGGAAGACAAATCCATTGTGTTCAAAGGAAAGAGAGTTGACAATGTCTATAAAATCAATTTTTCTGAACTGGCTGATCAGAAGGTGATTTGCCTACTATCAGTGAATGATAAGAAATGGATGTGGCACAGAAGGTTGGGACATGCTAACTATAGGTTAATCTCTAAGCTTAGTAAGTTACAACTTGTGAAAGGGCTACCAGACATTGACTATCATTCAGATGCACTCTGTGGTGCATGTCAGAGAGGGAAAATTGTGAAATCATCTTTTAAAACCAAAGACATTGTTTCAACCTCAAGACCTTTAGAATTACTCCATATTGATTTATTTGGACCAGTGAGTACTGCATCCTTATATGGAAGTAAATATGGATTAGTCATTGTTGATGATTACAGCAGATGGACTTGGGTGAAATTCCTGAAAACTAAGGATTATGCATATGAGGTATTCAGTAACTTCTGCACACAAATTCAAACTGAAAAAGAGTCAAAAATTTTGAAAATCAGAAGTGATCATGGTGGAGAATTTGAAAATGAGCCATTTGAAGCTTTTTGTGAAAAACATGGAATCATCCATGAATTCTCTTCTCCTAGAACTCCACAACAAAATGGGGTTGTAGAGAGAAAGAATAGAACGTTACAAGAAATGGCCAGAACCATGATCCATGAAAACAATTTGGCTAAACATTTTTGGGCAGAAGCAGTGAATACAACATGTTATGTTCAAAACAGGATCTATATTAGACCTATTTTGGAGAAAACTGCATATGAACTCTTTAAAGGAAGAAAACCAAATATCTCTTACTTTCATCAATTTGGATGTACATGTTACATTCTGAACAACAAGCTCTACCTAAAGAAATTTGATGCCAAGGCCCAAAGAGGAATCTTTTTAGGTTACTCTGAAAGGTCAAAGGCATACAAAGTGTATAATTCAGAGACACTCTGTGTTGAAGAATCTATGCACGTCAGATTTGATGACAAAGAGCTTGAAGATAAAACTTCAAAGCAAGATGAAAGTTTTGCAGAGATACAGGTTCCTGAAGTTACTCCAGAACCTGATCAGATAGCTGAATCTGAAGATAGTCCAGAAGCTGAACCCACATCGGAAGCACAAGATGAAGCTGCTTCTGATGAAGCACAAGATGGCTCACATCAAGAAGATCCTCCCAGAAACACATTCAAGCACAAGTCTTCATATCCTGAGGAGCTAATCATTGGAAACAAAGATAGTCCAAGAAGAACAAGATCACATTTCAGACAAGTAGAGTCAATGATTGGACTAATATCAATGATTGAACCTACAACAGTTGATGAAGCACTTTCAGATGGATCCTAGCTATGCAAGAAGAGTTGAATCAATTTCAAAGAAATGATGTGTGGGATCTGGTACCCAAACCTCAGCACAAGAACATTATTGGAACAAAATGGGTATTCAGAAACAAGCTGAATGAGCAAGGTGAAGTAACAAGAAACAAAGCCAGGCTTGTTGCACAAGGGTATAGTCAACAAGAAGGCATTGATTACACTGAAACGTTTGCTCCAGTTGCAAGATTGGAAGCAATCAGGTTACTTCTTTCCTATGTAGTTAATCATGGCATAATATTATATCAAATGGATGTCAAGAGTGCATTTCTAAATGGTGTCATAGAAGAAGAAGTGTATGTCAAGCAACCTCCTGGATTTGAGGATATTAAATATCCTGACCATGTTTTTAAACTGAAGAAATCACTATATGGCTTGAAACAAGCTCCCAGAGCTTGGTATGATAGACTAAGTAATTTCTTAATCAAGAATGATTCTAAAAGAGGACAGGTTGATACTACACTCTTCAGAAGGACCCTTGGGAAAGATATTCTTGTTGTGCAAATATATGTTGATGATATAATATTCGGTTCTACTAATGCATCTCTTTGCAAGGAATTCTCTAAGTTGATGCAGGATGAATTTGAAATGAGCATGATGGGAGAGCTGAAGTTCTTCCTTGGCATTCAAATCAATCAATGCAAAGATGAAGTCTATGTTCATCAATCAAAGTACACAAAGGAGCTTCTGAAGAAGTTCAAACTTGAAGATTGTAAAGTGATGAACACTCCAATGCACCCTACGTGCACCTTAAGCAAAGAAGATGAATGAGCTAAAGTAGATCAGAAGCTGTATAGAGGTATGATTGGTTCTTTGTTATACCTTACTGCATCTAGGCCAGATATTTTATTCAATGTATGCTTGTGTGCAAGATTCCAATCAGATCCTAGAGAATCTCATATGACTGCTGTCAAGAGAATCTTCAGGTATTTGAAAGGAACAACTAATCTTGGACTCCTTTATAGGAAATCCTTAGATTATAAGCTAATTGGATTCTGTGATGCTGATTATGCTGGTGATAGGATTGAAAGAAAGTCAACCAGTGGCAATTGTCAATTTCTGGGTGATAATCTTATATCCTGGGCTAGCAAAAGACAAACAACTATTGCTATGTCTACAGCAGAAGCAGAATACATTTCAGCTGCAAGTTGTTGTACACAACTACTTTGGATGAAACATCAGTTGAAAGACTATCAGATAACTGCTAACAGTATTCCCATTTATTGTGATAATACTGCTGCTATTTATTTGTCTAAAAATCCAATTTTGCATTCTAGAGCTAAGCACATTGAGATCAAACTCCATTTTATCAGAGATTATGTTCAAAAAGGAATTTTAGATATACAATTCATTGATACTGAAAATCAATGGGCTGATATATTTAGTAAGCCTTTAACTGTTGAAAGATATGATTTTATAAAGAAAAATTTGAACATGCACTACGTGTCTGATTAGATGTTTGCTTGCTCCTGAATAGGATTTTAGGTTCTGAAGTTAGTTCAGAAGCAGTAGTCCATCAGAAGCTCCTTATTGAGGTTCTGAGGAAAACTCGCTTCTGATGATAACGTCAGCATCTGAACTCCAGAAGCTGGATTTATTGCTTTCAAATAGTTGAATTAGTGGAAACGTTGGGAGTTACTTTTTAAAAGTAACTTCTGGCCCACTAACTTGGTAGTTACTCTCTAAACTTCTTACGTGGCCTGTATGTGTTGGTGTATAACTAAAAGGGCAATGATGATTTAATAGCTTTGAAAGTACTTTTCACGCGCCCCCAATTTTGTCATTAATGTTATGTTTGTTTGTCTCTTTTGAATTGCAATCGTTTTACTTTTAACACTTTGTCAATTCACACACTACTCACTCACAACAAACACATTTTGCTCTCAAACCTCTTGCGAAGTAAGCGCAAAAACCTTAGAACCCTAAATTCTCTAAATCTTCTTCAATCATCATCAAATGGCGTCATCAAGCTCAAAAGTTTCTGAATCTACCTCAAACATGCAAAGCACACCAGAATCTGGGTCCGTCTACAAACAGAAGACTATGGATATTCCATGGAAATCCTTAACAGTTCAAGTAGAATCACCGGTGGACTTCGCTTCACTTAAGAAGTATAAAGTGAACATGGAAGGATTGATAGAAACTCAGAAGCTGTCTGAGTATTTCAAGATGCTAAATGGGCCAACATATGTGAACTTGGTCAATGACTTTTGGTTAAAAGCTGAAGTGTACAATGAAAAGCCTGCAAAAGTTGTAAGCAAACAAGCTGGGTCAAAGAAAGGGAAAATGACCATGGATATGAATCCTACATCATTTGAGAGCTTAGAAATAAGGTCTGAAGTAATGGGCATTCCTATAACCATCACTGAGGGCGTTATAGCTAAAGCTTGTAGAATGAATGCAGAAGAAAGGTTTCAAGAAATAGTTAAGAAGGATGATGTCCTGCTGCAAAGCTACTACAACACTCTTCTGGGTGGTAACAAAGATGCTAAGCCTTCTGAAATAGAGATTCACAACAGAATGTTGGTGAAATTCAGTAACGATTGCTTCTTTCAAAGAGCAGGTGGGTCTGACCAACCTAACAACCAACATAAGCTAGCAATTTACTTCATGACCAATCTGGAAAAGATAAACTTCCCAAGATATGTAATGGATCATCTATGCTGGGCTATAAATGAAGGTATTATTAAAGGAAGAAAACAAGTACCTTATGGAATATTATTGTCTGAGATCTTTCATCAAGGAAGAGTGCTGGACTTCTTGAGAAATACAAGGAGTGCTTCTGACAAATGCTTTGAAGTGTCTACTGCTGAAAGGACTATTAGTAGTAGGAGCTTATTCTCTATGAAGTTTATCAAGAAAGCTCCTGAGAATGAAAAGTGGTTGGAGATGACCACAGAAGAAACTAGGATTATCAGAGACTTTCCTTCAATCTTTGAGGAAAGCAATCCTGAGATCTTAGCAAAATCAGTTGCTAAGTATGTCCTGGAGGGAGTTACAAGACCTCAGCAGGAGGCTGCTCCTACTAAAGGAAAGAGGGCCAGAACTAGTACTGAGTCAGAAGCTGCTGTTGCTAAAACCAAAAAGCAAAAAGTTGCTAAGTCTGAAGCTGAATCTGTTTCTGCCAAGGATAAAGGAAAGATGCAGAAGGTTGGTGCTGCTTCTATTCCTCAGAAAAGAAGAAAGGGTAAGGCAGATCTGGTAATCACCGAAGAGCAGCTGGAGGAAGCTCTTGAAGAAATAGAAGAAGAAGAGGCTGAGCCAAAGCTGAAAAGGAAGAAGGCCCCTGTTGACAAGAAAAGTTCCATGGTTGAAATGACTTCAGCCATGAAGAGAATGGCTAAGGAACTTTCTGATGACTATTTAGCAAATAGGCAAGAAGTGAAAGCCATGAAAGAACTTGAAAAAGAACAGGAAGGAGAAAGGACTCTAATAGAGGATGAAGCTGTTGCTGAAAATGTAGAGCAAGTTCAGAATCTTGGAACTTCAGAAGCAGTAGATAACTCTGCAATGTTATCTAAGGTACCTCAAGTTTCTCACACATCTTGTACCACATCCTCTATTCCTTCTGAAGACACATCTCTTTTAGATCACCTAGAAAGCCATTATCTAGGTGAACTACCCCAATCTGGCTTTACCTCAACCTCAGAGAAAGCCTCTGAGACAACTCCAGAAGCATCTGCTTCTGATAAAGTTGTTTCAGAAGACCCCCCACAACAAAAACCTTCACCAAATAAAGCCTTTTCACCCCCTCAATCTTCACCCCCTACAACTTCATCACCCCCAATTGTTCCTGAACCATCTGTTCCTGAACAACCAACTCCTCAAAAGACTGTTCCTGAACATTCTGTTCCTGAACAACCAGTTACTAAACCCACTCCTGAACCTGAACCTGAAACTGCCGCTCCTGAACACATTGTTCCTGAGCTAACCTCTGCTTCCATAACTCCTTCACCAGTACAAGTTATCAAGATCACTCATCATACTGGTGTATGTGATATGGACACAGACTCTGAGGATGATCTAAATGATCATGCCTCTGATATGGTAGTTGACCCCACTCCTGACCAACCATCAACTAGCCAATCCTTCACCACAAATGACCAATCATCATCAAACCTACCCATTATACACTTAGCCCCTCCAAAACCCTCTAAACAACCTTCACCTCCCACCATTTACCTGGATTCTCAAGTACTATAAGATGTGTGGGAAGATATTGCTTCTGAAGTTCTCAGACTGATAGCGGGAAGAAATGACTTAGGTCATCAAGTTAGCTATCAGAAGCAATGGAGAAGGATAAAAGAAAGGGTCGTCAACCTTATTTCAGCACTGCATGATTCCTGCATTGAGGCTCAAGAGCAAGCCAAGCAGAAGCTGGAAGATTGGTTGAAAGGAATAGAAGAGAATACTGGAGATGTTGAAGTTCTTGGTACTTGGGTGAAGAATCCACTCAGTATCAGAGGCAAAGAACCTGATGAATTCCTGCCTAAGGAGCTGCATCTGATTATTCCTTCTGAGATCCTGGAGAAAATTGATGCACCTAACCTGGCTCTAGCTCAGGAGAACAAGGTGCTCAAAGAAGAAAATGATATGCTTGAAACAGAGCTACTAGAGCAGAAGCTGAAGATATCAAAATTGGAAGCTGATATGCTAGAAGCCAAGATCAGAGAAGACAACTACAGAAAAGATATGGACAAGAAGTATGTTGATGTTCAAGAGCTTCTGAAGAAGATTTTAGAGCAATAAGTCAAACCCATAGTTGCACACTTTTAGCTTATTTTTCTGTCTTTTTAGGCTTTTGATATTCTATGTTCATTTCTGCTTCTGATTTCTTTCGCTTCTGATATTAGATGCTTCTGAATTCTTCTTGCTTCTGAAAATCTTTAACTGTTCATACCTTGTGTGTTATTATTTGCTTTGATAAAAATGCTTGCTATGCTTGTTTATTTAATCTTTGAAGATGGTTAATATGCTTTAAAATTATTTGAATTATGCTCTGAACCTTTAATCTTATGTTTTTCTCATCTCTTCTTTTTGTTTATGTCTTTTTGCTAATGACAAAAGGGGGAGTATATGTGATAGTATTTAAAAGCTCTGAGCCCCATTAATAATATTTGAAAATTTTGAAAAAAATTTCTATCTTTTTGTTTTACCTTTAAAAGGGTGTATCAAAAAAGGTGAAGTATAAAATTTCAAATAAAATTAATTGAACCATTCTTCTTATCTATAAGTCAATTCTTTCAAATTTTTAACCTCTGATATTATTGTGCGAAAAATGAATTTAATTAACCTGGATAGAACTTAGGGGGAGCTTACAAACCTCACCTTAAAGACTATCAGACTCAGGGGGAGTTAGAGCTTACAAACCTCAGACTCTGAGCTTACAAACCTCAGAAACCCCAAAGTCAACTCGTTAATTAGATTAACAACAATTGACCAATTTTAAATACTATTGTTTGTCATCATCAAAAAGGGGGAGATTGTTGGAACAAAATGTGTTTAACAATGAACCTCAAAGAGTTTTGATGATAACAAGGTATTAAAAATTGTAAATTGGACTAGCTAATATTTGTTCAAGTGTACAGGACCATAGTTAAAGTTACATCATTAATTGGTTCTGAATGAGCAAATAAAGAGCAAATGGAAATGAAGCTTAGACGATTCTGAAGGCAATACGCTCCTGAAAGTGGAAAGCGCTCCTGAAGTCAAGCTGCTCCTGAAGAGAGTAAAACGTGCTCCTGAAGAATAGTGCTCCTGAAGACAAGAGGTCCAGAAGCCACATTATCAGAAGCTGCATCATCAGAAGCAGAAGAAACTGCATCATCAGAAGCTGCCTCATCAGAAGTCATTTCACCAGAAGCTGAAGATCAACTGGATTTGCAGAAGATTCAAAGATTGAAGAATCTACACTGCAAAAGCTGTCTATTGGACTCGAAAACACAGCAGAAAATTAGTGGAACTTTGCAACGGTCATTTCAAAGGTGTTTGAAGGCATGTGCTTGCAATTTGGACGAAAGCGTTGACATTGTACTATTGTACGAACTGTACAACCACCTTCTCCACTACTCTGTTGTGTGTCCACGCTACAAGACAAGAAAACAGCTTCAGAATACGGCTTCGCCTGCATAGATGTTCCTTTGGATAAGGAATGGATTTCAAATTTGTTCTTCATAGGACAACAACCAAATCAAGCAAAATATCATTGGTGAAAGATCAAGCTTCAGCAACGACTCTTTGGTGTGCTGGCAATTTCACGACGTCTCTTTCACACCTCTATATAAAGGAGTAAAGACCTAGAGATTTGGTAATGCAAGAACGCTGAACGAAAGACTCACAACATTTTTACAAGTGTCAAACCTCTGCTGAAATTGTTCTGCATTCACTTAGAATTTCTGTGTCTCAAAGTCATATCTTAGAAATTCTTAAGTCCATTGAGTCTGTATCTGATTTATATTGTGAGCACCTCTGATTGTATATCAAGTGTTCAACCTTAAACAATTTTCTGTGTAATTTTGTTTAGTTAGGAAGTCTCTTGCAGTTGTGCTTGAGCAGGAAGTCTCTTGATTGTGTTCTTGAGCAAAGGAAGTCTCTAGCTTGTGTGCTTGAGCAAAGGAAGTCTCTTGCTTGTGTGCTTGAGCAATTGTAATCAGATATTACTCTTAGTGAAATCTCCTTGGAAGTGCAAGGGGGACTGGACTACTTCCGGATTGTGGAAGGAACCAGTATAATTGCTTTGTGTCGTTCTTCTTCCCTCTCTCTCTGTTTTATTCCGCTGCATTCAGATTCTGATCATCACTTCAGAAGCTGTCTCACTTAGCTTCTGATCAGTGTGTTCAGTTTTTAGGAGAATTGAAGAATTTTTCAAAACACAATTCAACCCCCCTTTTTGTGTTTTTCTCACCTTCAAAGTCCAATCATGTGACAGCTTTAACAGGGAGATATGATTCTGATGAAGAGTCAAGTGATGAAGGATTTTCTTATGAGGAATTGGTTGATTCCTACATGGAGCTTTGTGTCAGAAGTGTAGAGGTGATTAAGGCAGAAAAAGCGCATAAGAGAATCACAGCTCAACTGTAGGTTGAAAAGAACAAACTATTGTCAGCTAATTCTGACCTTCAAAATGAGGTAACTCTTCAATCTTCCAAACTAGAGAAACAAAATAAAACCATCAATGATTTTTTTTGGGAAAAAGAGAAACTTATGTCAATCATCACTAGTTTGCAAGAGGAAAACACCTTGTTAAATTCCAAATTAGAAAACATGACCAAATCTGTTCGGATGTTGAACAATGGTTCTAATGTGTTAGATGAAATACTGCAGGTTAGGAAGACATCTGGAAATATGAAAGGAATAGGCTTTGACTTTGGAACTGTGAACAAAGAAATAAAAATTTCCACAAAGAAGTTTGTTTCTCCTAAAAAGAAGACTGAGTTTGTAATGTTGGATCAAATGCCTTAATATCCTATTCGACATTTGAACCCCCAACCAAGAAACAAAAAGAAATCACCTTGGATATATCACCATTGTGGTAGATATGGTCAAATAAGGTCGTACTGTTATAAATTGTATGGATATTCGCAGTCTCATGTTCAACTAAAGGTCAGTGGTAAGATTGCTAGGGCTAGAAAAGAATGGAAATCTAAAACACCAAATGTAAGTTCTTCTATGACTTCCTTTGTGTCGATTAGTGTTCCACCTGTTTTGACTAAGTCTAGCAACCTTGTTGAGTCCGTTTCTGGCGTCTATAAGCCCCATTCCATGTCAAAGTTGTATGTTGAACCCCTCAAAAATCCTAATGTTGAACCAAATGTTAAATCATCTGGTATGGTTTCTGTTGTTGCTGATAATATTAATGAGGAAAGTGTTTTTCTGACCCCATTTAAAACTGTTGTTAGCCCTCTTAAGGAAACCCTAACCCAACCTGATGTTGCATCCGATGTTACAACATCCTTAGCTCAACCTGATCACATAAAGTTTGAGTCTGAGTCTGAGTCTGCCTTTGATAATGGAAAATCCCAATGTAAGATGGTGTCAGTTGGTGATGAGAAGGATGGATCAGAAAGTGATGACCAAAGTGTGTGGAGTTTACTCCTGTTCTGATCTTATGTTTAGCTACGTTTGTCTGACATGCATGGTTAGTTTGTCAAAATTTATAGCAAAAAGGGGGAATAGTTAGATGCATTAGTTGTACTTGGCTTATTTGCTAATGTTGTGCCTGATGTTGAAACATTTGTCTGACTGCTTGTGAAGTTTTCTTTGAACGCCTGTAAAGTTTTTCCATGATTAGTATGCCACTTCATTGGAAGCAGGTGATTGTATGTATATCAGAGTTGTATGTGTTTGCTTTTGCATAATATTGTCTGTTGTTGCTGTTATGCCTGATGATGTTAAACATCTAGCTGACATTTTCCTGCATGAAGAAGCATAATGATCTGTATTGTAAGGCGTGTTATTTTTCTACTCTTATTGAACGTCTTTGAGTTGTGGGGTATACATGGTTATGTTATACTCTTGAAGTCTGTTGGCATATTTTGTGGCTAAAAAGGGGGAGAAAATGGGGAATTAGTCACTTTAGTCCCTGTATAGGAAAGGATTAGTCACTTTAGTCCCTGAATGCAGAAAAATTGCAAAACAGTCCCTGAATGTAGACTCTGTTAGTCAATTTCAGGGACTATAGTGACTAACGGAGTCTATATTCAGAGACTAAATTGACTAACGGAGTATGCATTCATGGACTAAATTAATTAACATAATCTACATTCAGGGACTATTTTACAATTTATCGGCATTCAAGGACTAAAATGACGACTCTTTTCCTATTCAGGGACTAAAGTGACTAATCTCCCGAAGAAAAATGGTATTTTTATACTCTCCATATGCCTGATATGATGTGTGCTATATTGAATTTATTTTGCATATATGCCTGTCTATCTGTTGTTGCATTTATTTTGCAACAATTTCAGGTTGCATAGATGTTCTGACAGATGTGGAAACATCTTGATTATGTGCTGTTCTGGGAATTTGTTTTAGTTCTCAGTATTTTCTTTCTGTACATGCTCCCTGTTGATGTTCTATAGAATGTTGGAACATATCTATGTGACCTTAAAAGGTCTGGTTGTTTAATACATATTCCCTGAAGGATTAGTGTTCAGACCCTGAAGTATTCCTTTATCTATGTGTTGGGAGTTGTTTGGTGTTTCAAAATGTCTTCCATATGCCTGTGTTCAAGGGGAGTAGTTGAATATGTTTAGTAGTCATTTATAGGTTCTTATATTCAGGGGGAGTGATACTATAATGTGTGTTTTAACTTATTCAAGTTATTTGGCAAGATGTTGGGTATGATGTGTTAAACATCTAACTGTCAGTATTTTGTAGGTATGTGAAATTTATTTCTTCCCTTACTGATATGTGTGATAGATACTCCTGTCTAATGTGGTGAAGGATGTTGGAACATCCAATTTGTGTGAGAATTTATTTTTCCCTGTCTGTAGGGAATTTATTTTTCCTCTGCTCTTGTGAGACTATGCTACTATCTTATTCGTTGTTGCATGTCTCATATATGTGTAATACCTCTTCTTTGACTGAAGATTATGTGAGGTATTCTTCTATGCACACTTCTAAAAATTTCTTTAGTGATACTATCTTGCTACTCCTTCTTCTTGATTATGTGTTCGTGATGACTTGAGGAAGTGTATCTAAGGTATCTCTTTAGATTGTGTGTGCTAGTTGTTTCTTCATAAGTATGTGTTTATGCTGCTAGATGAAATGGATGTCTTTGTATCCCTCTATTTCTTTTTACTTGACCTTAATTTGTTTTAGCTAAAAATTTGTCAAAGGGGGAGCTTGTTGGGTATTTGTATTGGCTGCATTGTTGCTAAAACAAATATCCATTAAGTGTGTTGTTGGATACTATGTTCCAGCATGGTTTAGGCATCCATATGAGATATTGGACAGAATGTTCCAACATTCATAATCAAAGAAAAAGCATTTAAATCAAAGAAAAAGCATTTAAACATTGATAATCAAAATTAAACTCATTTTCTTTGACCAAGAGGTTACATAGGGGCTTGGAAATTTTAGAAAAATCTTTTATGAAACGCCGATAGAAACCGGCATGCCCCAAGAAACTCCTTACTCCTTTAACATTAACAGGTGGGGGAAGTTTTTCTATAACCTCTTTCTTTGCTTGGTCCACCTCTATGCCTTTAGCACTTATTTTATGCCCCAAAACTATACCTTCGGTTACCATAAAATGGCATTTTTCCCAATTTAAAACAAGGTTAGTTTCGGTGCATCTTTTAAGGACAACATCTAGATGGAGCAAGCATTGATCAAAAGACTTACCAAACACAGAAAAGTCGTCCATAAATACCTCAATGTTCTTCTTTATCATGTCAGAGAAGATGGAGAGCATACACCTTTGAAAGGTCGCCGGCGCATTACACATCCCAAAGGGCATTCTGCTATAAGCAAATACACCAAACAGACAAGTGAAGGCAGTCTTCTCTTGATCTTCCGGAGCTACCGCAATCTGATTGTACCCCGAATACCCATCCAAAAAGCAATAAAAGGCTTGGCCAGCCAACCTCTCAATCATTTGATCCATGAATGTTAATGGGAAGTGATC
The DNA here is from genome assembly GCF_051527215.1 of Medicago sativa. Classification (NCBI taxonomy): domain Eukaryota; kingdom Viridiplantae; phylum Streptophyta; class Magnoliopsida; order Fabales; family Fabaceae; genus Medicago; species Medicago sativa. The sequence continues at coordinate 25,601,168 of NC_140752.1, read as the reverse complement.
CTTCCATGTGGCGGTATTCAGTCTCCGGTAGTCTATACACATTCTCCAACCGGTGACGGTACTGGTAGGTATCAATTCATTTTTCTCATTAGCCACTACCGTCATTCCTCCTTTCTTAGGCACCATATGAACCGGACTTACCCATGAACTATCAGAGATAGGGTAAATCATACCTGCATCGAGTAACTTAAGCAACTCCTTCTTCACCACTTCCTTCATTGTTGGGTTTAGTCTTCTTTGAGGTTGAACTACCGATTTGTATTCAGCCTCCATGTGTATCTTGTGCATGCAATAAGCTGGACTAATACCCTTTAAATCAGAAATGCTCCACCCCAAAGCTCATTGATTGTCCCTTAACACCCTCATCAATTTTTCTTCTTCTAAAGGTGTCAAGGTACTACTGATGATTGCTGGTTTAGAGGCATCCTTGCTAAGAAACACATACTTCAAGTGAGAAGGAAGTTCTTTCAATTCTGGATTTTTTTTCTCCTTCTCCACTCAAAGTTGGCACACCTGTAGAGTTTTCACCAATTATCTCTTCGACTTTTACCGGTTCCAACTCTTGCTTGCTTGCCTCAAGTTGCTTGACACATTCACTCACCTCAATATCTTCCTCCGGCTCACAACTCTCTATAGAGTTAACAATTGCTCTTTCCAATGGTAGTGTTGGTTGAGGTTCACAGGAATTGTCTTTAACTATTTCTTCAACAACATCTATTCGGTAACACTTGGGATTTTCAGTTCGGTGTTTCATTGCCTCAAAGATATTGAACACCACTTGTTCATTATGGAATCTCAACATCAGCTCACCCATCTCAACATCAATCAAAGCACGACCAGTTGCAAGGAAAGGTCTTCCTAGGATGAGTGGCATGTCCTCATCTTCAGCCATATCTAAGATCACAAAATCTGCTGGAAATACTATCTCATTAACTTTAACTAGCACGTCTTCAATCACACCGAAAGGATAAGAGATTGACCGATCAGCTAGAGTGAGGGTCATTCTTGTTGGTTTTGCCTCACCACATCCAAGCTTCTTTATCTTTGATAGGGCATCAAGTTGATACTTGCCCCTAAATCACATAAAGCTCTACCAATGTCTGCCGGCCCAATGGAACAAGGAATAGTAAAAGCACCAGGATCTTTTAGCTTCGGTGGGAGTTTCTTTTGGAGAATAGCAGTACAGTTTTCGGAAAGAGAAATGTTCTCATCGTGTTTTGGCTTCTTTCTTCCCGTTAACAATTCTTTCATAACTTAGCATATAGGAGCATTTGATCAAGAGCTTCACCGAAAGGAATATTCACCAAGAGTTGTGAGAAAAGTTGCATTAACTTCTTGAATTGTCCTTCTTCCTTCTTCTTCTTCTTGGCTAGATGAGGATAGGGAAGCTTCACATACGATGGAATAACTTGTGGTTTATCTCCATCCTTCAATATTTGGCTCTTCGACTTCCTCAAGATTGAATCTTCATCTATTAACTTCTCACTTTTTTCTCCCTCTATTTTTTTTCTTCCTTTCATTTTCAACTACTCATTGATCACTCTCCTTTTCAACTACACCATGTTCAATTTCTTTTTCAACAACATCCTCAACATTTTTTTCAACTTCACCATCCTTTTCTACCTCCACTACTACTTCCTCAACTTTCTTTGGAACTTTTGGAACTAAAGGTGTCAAAACCTTTTTGCGCCTCAATTCAATAGCATTACAAGACTCGTTCTTAGGGTTTTCTTTAGTGTTACCTGAGAATCCACCTTTGTTTTGTTCAGCCAATTGCTTAGCTAATTGCCCCAGTTGAGTTTCAAGCATCTTTCTGGAGGCTTCATTGTTCTTTCTTTCAGCTTCTTGACTTTTCTTCATCTCTTCCAAGTTTCCTTGAGTCATCTTCATGAAGTTAATCATAGTTTCCTCAAGAGCTGAATGCTTCCTTTGTTGCTATTGTTGAGGATTAGGCATTAATGGGTTCAAGGTGTTGTTATTTGAGTAGCTTAAGTTGGGATGCTTGTTGAGCCCTGAATTGTAGTATTGATTTTGCCTTTGATAGCTCCCCATGTAGTTAGCTTCCTCACTAGATCCTTCATGTACACATTCACCATTAGCATGTCCTTCTCCACACAAATCACATATGATTGCAGCCACTTGTTGTTGCTTGTGGGCCAAAGTGAAGCCCTGAAACTCCTTAGTTAGAGTCTCTAATTGCTTGTTCATGGCTGCTTGGTTAGCTAAGATTGCAGTTTGGTCACTCACCCCAAATACTCCTCTTTCTTTCCTTTTCACATCAGCATGATATTCGTTTGCAGCCATGCTTTCATGATCAGTTTTGGACTTCAGACTACCACCAGCTGTGGCATCAAGGAACATCCTATTGTTATGTGTTAAACCCTCAATAAAGATTTGGAGGTATTGCTTTTCTGTGAATTCATGATTAGGACATCTCTTTAGAAGCAAGTTGAATCGCTCCCAAGCATCATATAGTGACTCACTCTCCCCTTGCCTAAAGTTTGAAATCTCTTGTTTCTTGTCAAGATATTTGGCCATAGGGAAGTATTTCTCTAAGAATTTCAGCTCCAGCTCATCCCATGTTTGAATTGTTCCACTCGGTAAAGATAGCAACCAATCTTTGGCTCTTCCGGTTAAGGTGAATGTAAACAACCTAAGTCTCTTCTGACTCTCCGTGACATTAGCTGGAGGTACACAAAACTCGCAGGTTTCAGCAAAGTGACTCAAATGTTCATGAGGACTCATGAAGTCGGTCCCATCAAACTGTCTCTCCTTCAACCCATTCTGAACAGATGTTTTGATGTCAAAAGCCACATGATTAGTAGGTTGAAAAGTATGAGTCAGGCGACCACGGTTATTAGCTAGACCATAGTCTCCCAACTTAGGTCTCTTTGGTTGAGGATCTCCCATAGTTGTAGATTTAGGAGAAGAGCTTGTTTCAGATTCAGTAGGTATTGGCTCCGGTATCAGTTCTCGTACACCCGGTGGAACTTATTGAGACAACCTTTGCAACCTGACAGCTTTTTGAAGTGCTCTAGCGGTCCTTTCTATTTTCGGCTCGTATTCTAAGTCGTTAGAGCTCTGTTTACCTCGCATAAACAGCAAAATACCTTAGTAGCACTACACGATACAAAGTAATTAATGAATACTGAAACAAAGAAATTTTTAAAACAGAAAATTAAATTGGAGAAATCCTAAATTATAACGTAATTGCCTTGTTGAAATGATTCAATAGTCCCCGGCAACGGCGCCAAAAACTTGATAGACAATTGGCAAGTGTACCAATAACTATCGAAGTAGTAAAAATATATATCCCACGAGGAATGTTTTTAATCTCAATAATTCAATCGCGTTACTAAAAGAGGATGTATAAAAGTTATTTTGTTTTGCCACTAGGCAATAGATTTGGTTTGATTTTATGAAATCAAGTAACAGATAATAAATATTGATTAAGAAAATATGGAAAGAGATGAGATCAGGTCTGTTGAATCCTCTATTGTTCCCCTAATTGGTATACTGCACCTATTCTTACGAATGATTCTCTAGTTTCACGATAGTTAACAAATTAGCCGTAATCAATCCCTTGAGTTAGGACCCTCTTCTTAAACTACAGCACCTAATTCCTTAGGTGGTCTAATAATCCATGAAGGTTTAAGCACGATAACCTAATATCACTAACAAACGATTATCCATTCCTACACTAACCATGTTTATTAGAACAATTCAATTAGGTCTAAGTCGAAAGCTATGGTCAGTAGTCATTCGTTCTCACTAAATCATGTTTATATTTGATCAGGATATAAAAAGCATTAAGAACAATTGAATTGAATAAAAACTAGATTGTCATTCGTAAGTAATAGAGTTTCACAGCAACATAGATCAATTAGGGTTACATAGATTCATCTCTGACCTAATCTATGAGAGATTTAGCTACTCATAATTGAGTTTACAAATAGCATAATCAATGGAAGAATTAAAACATACATAAACTGGATTAGAGATGATGAAATCACCTCCTCTGCAGTCTTCTGGGTGTCAAAATCGCACTTTATCTCTCCAAAATCGTAACCTTTATGTTTGGAACTGACTTCAGCTTAAATAGGCAAGTCTGGTTGCGCCCAAAATCGTACCACGGTGGTGATAATCGTACCACGATTTTGCATAAAACCCTAGATTCCTTCCAAATCCTTCCTTGTAATCGTACCACGCCAGGAGGCATCGTACCACGATTTGGCTACTTCAAAAACATGCATTCTGCCAAGCCAAAATCGTATCACGATGGTGTAAATCGCACCACGATTGCTGACTTCCAAGTCTTCCAATTTTCTTGCTTTTAACACCCCCTGGAAACTTTATATTGCTCAGAACTCTATCAAAATGTCAAATTAAGTCCTAAAAATTACGTAATGACAGCATGTCATCAACATGTTCTGGGACCCACCAACTTTTACTTGAAAGTTTGGTTCAACATTCTGAACATCATAATGTTTCTGGGTTTAGATCAGAATGTTGTTGAGTTCTTCAAGATACTTGAGAATGTTGTTGTGTTCATCATGATCTTCATTTTGGTTCATCACACATGAATGTATGATGAGTTTCTAAGTTCATCAGATGTGTGTCAGATTAATTTATGGGCTTTGTCCATGAGTAGTGTCATTTGCACATACTTCAATATGTTGCTGGATAATGCCTTCCCAAATTTGCCATGGAATGTGTGCAGGAGAGAGGAAAGTGGATTTGCATTTTCATGCCCATGCTTTGAGGGATTGTGTGGTCCATGTATTGTACCAACTCGCATACGTGTCTAATTCAGATTGAATGAGACAAGATCTTCACCTTTTGCTTTTGCTTTTACTTTTCCTCTATTGTACTGTTCACAGTTTAAAGCATGTAATGAGCTGAACATTCTGATCATCATAATGTTCATTTTGTTTCAAATAGGATGATTTGTAGGACTTCTATTTGATGTAATCAAATCCTAATAGTGAAACAACAATGAAGTGCAGTGTTAGTAACATCTAGGATGATATTCTCATTGGAATATTCCTAGTACTTCAAATGTTCATAGTCTTAAATGAGCATTGAAGATCCTCTTTGACATTAATCTTGTAAATGCCTTTATTGCTTGATTGATCCATGTCAATGTACTTTACTGAACATTTATTCATGTCACGTGTGCCTTGCATGTTCTTAATAATGTTCATGAGCTTATGGGCTTGTATAAGAACAAATTCAGAACTCTGCTTGAACATTCTGAACTATGAGCAACTTTCTGAACTAACTTTCTAAACTCAGAGTTAGTTCATAAAGTCAAATGTCCTTTGATTTCTTGTATTTTGGTATGATTTAAATTTTGTTCCTGTCTTGGTTAAACACTCAAGATCACAAGTTAAATACCAAGAAATTAATCAAAGTCCATTAATTCCTTAATCATCAAGGTTTATTATCTTTAAAATTAATTAAGGATTTTCCTCAACATAAGTAACACTCAATATTCCATTACACGAACTATCTATTCTATGGACTTTATTAATTTTTACAACAAATATAATAAAGAGTGCCATATATTATTTAATAATATAAGTCATGATACATAACATAAGTTTAACATAAACTATTGGCCTCTAGGGCTTACACCAACAGTGGAGAACAATACAACTTACTACTTTACTACTTGTTGTGATTTGGTACACTTGCCAATTTGTCTATCAAGGGGCGCATCCGTGTTGTCCTCTTGTAAGTTTTTGCCTTTTTCTTAGTCTTTTTTAGTGTTTTCTTCTTTGAAACATGTCTTGGGACTTCGAATAGAATTTCTCTACTTTGTAATGTCTTTAGAAGCCTCTTGAATCATCATATAGTGTCTTTCCAAATCCTCATAAGATGTTTTGCTTTGCCGATTTGCATGATTTTGCATTGAATTACGTCAAAAATACCGAAGAACAACTTGGTTTCGGGAAAACTAGAATTGTTTGACTCGAAATGAAAACATTACAAAATATTTCAAAAACTATAGGCAATTGTTCTAAAACTCATCTAAACTGGATCAAAATTTATATAAAATGATTGAAAAATATGTTTTAAATAACGTAAGATGACCTGTCATCCGCACCTCCTCCAGATAACATAATTAAAGTTAATGTCGATGGTAGTTCGATTGGTAACCATAGTTGATCAATAGTTGTGGGTCTCGTCAGAAATTCTCTGGATGGTTGGATCATTGGATATGCTAGAAGTTGTGGTTATACTACTAATTTTAGTGCGGAGCTTCTTGCCATTTCTTATGGGTTATAAATCACTTTTGTGATCATGGTTTTATATACATCATTTGTGAGTTAGACTTTCAAACTACAGTGATAAAAAAAAAATGGAGCCTTACCTACTCATCTTTATGGTCTTGTTTCGTTCTTATATGCTGAAAAGATATAATTTTTTTGTGCTGATACCTGAAGAAAATTCACATGCAGATTGACTCACTAAACTAAATGTCTCACTTACTAATGAGCTTAGAAAAACTCAATTCCCCATTTTTTTTCCATCTTCCAAGTTAATTATATATATATATATATATAAATCATTATTTACACTTGAATAGAAGGCAAGCCGCCAACAAGCTGCGCCGCTAGACCTTTTTGGATGGCAAAACCATTTCTGGTGAACACAACATTCATGGACCTAGGAGACATGACATTGCTATGCATGACCTTTTGAAGTCTATGTAGAAGGTCAACAGCCTCTGGTGCTAGGAAACCAAAAGTGTCAAAAGCAAATAGTATAAAAGCATATTGATTGTCAGAACACGCTTTCTCATGTTTGACCACTTTGTTTGACGCAGCTTTTAGGGATGCCTGTCCTACGGTAAAAGGTCCGACACTTAATCTAAAAAGATAGGAATAGAAATGGGGACTGCCTGTCCCCATTTCTATTTTATTTTATTTTATTTTTTTGTCCTTTTCTTCTTCTTTAATTTTCCGGCCATTAAACAACTTTAAAAAAAAGGTTAAATATGTTTTTGGTCTCTATAAATATGTTAATTTTTTGTTTTAGATCCTCTATTTTTTTTCCTCAATTTTTAGTCCTCCAAAATTTTTTCATAAACTCATATGTAGAATTCATATTTTTCAATAAAATTTATAATATTATAAGAATCTCTCAAAAAAAAAAAAAATTTACAATAAATTTTTTTTTAAGTGATCTTTACAAAAAAATTTAGAAACTAAAAGTCGAAGGAAAATTTTAAAGGGATTAATACGAAAAGGTTATAAATATTTACAGGGATAAAAACATAATTAACCTTAAATAAAATATTTCGTAAATTAAAAGACCGGTTAACCACAAAAACAAAAACAAAACAAAATAAAACGCAGAAGTGTGTGTTTATTATTTTGTTGCTGTGAATCTCACTCAAGTTGATGCGTAAGGCTTTACCAGCAACATTCAACGAAAAAGGTCACTCCTCATTCCAATCTTTTACCTTTCAATTTTTTTTTTCTTCTCAATTTTATCGAATTCGTTTCTATCATTCCTTGTTTGTTTTTCTTTATCTCTCTGCTTGGCTTTGGTAAATCGGAAATTACTCTCTTATTATTTCAGCCTCTGTTTGGATACAAAAAACTTAATTAATCGTTTTATCTTATAAATGTTTCTGTATAAGTAATTTCTATGACAAAAGATAGTATAAAGTCAATTAGTTTTCGTATGAGTTATAAGCTATTTTCATAAGCTACCCTGTCTTAGAGAGCTTATGGACTTAGCGCCTGTTTGGTTTGGCTTTTTTTTTAGCTTATGAAAAATAGCTTATGCAAATAAATAAGCTTTTATGTTAATTTGTAAGTTTTCGCTTTCAGTAATGAAAATTGTAGCTTCATAAACTACATTGCAAATTACTACAAAAAAGCTTGTTTATTTGTATAAGCTGTTTTGCATAAGCTCAAAATCAGCCTATTCCAAACGGACCCATAATCTATTTTCATGAACTTCTACAAACAGTCTCACAAGTACTTGTGCTAGTAGATGAGCCAATTTGATCATTGTTTATTTGTATTAGAGTGATTGCAGTGATGAAAACTCCTTCCTCAATTGTTTATATGTAGCTTCGACACTTTAGGAAGAAGGCATACAAGTTTCCAACACTTATTGAACACTGATATTTGACGACCGGTGTTGTCAATTGCAGAACACCGAAATTAACAATTCGTTAGAATTCTGCCACATAACAGTGTTATAGCCGCTATTTCTTACAATATTTTGTACTAAATAGCGTAGCGCTAAACAATAGGAATTTGTTCAAATTCTTTATTTGATATAACCATTATTTAACAACAGTGTGTACAACACATATTCAACAATCTTATTTTAATTTATTTTTTTACATAAAAATTAAAAAAAGCGTTTAGAAGTTTAGACTGGTGATGAAGTTGGTTGGTAATTGGGTTCATTTCAGATAATCAGAAGACACTTTTTGATCATTTCATTCATTTGATACATGTTTATGTGTAGTAAAGTGATTCGAGTGATGAGCACTCCCTTGTCAAAGTTCTATATACTTAGATGGTGAGTCTTGTGTTCTTTTATTTTATTATGTCTCGGCTTGTGTGTAGCTTCAACACTTTAGGAAGAAGGCGTACAAGTTTCCGACACTTGTTGAACACTTACTCTCGTATGGTCAGTGTTGTTAATCACATAACGTGGAAAACATCAGTTTGTTGAAATTCTGTCACATAGTAGTGCTATGGCACCATCATAGCGGCTATTTAACAATATGTTGTGCAAACTAGCATATCGTGGAACTATAGCAGTTTGCTCAGATTCTGCAGCGTTATAGTGCCAATATAGCCGCTATTTATCAACGCTGCACAAGACACCAGTCAAACACTCCATTTCAACCTTTTTATGTTAAGGTTCATGAATGGTACCCAATTTTCAATTTTTTTCAATGATGCTGGTCGACTAGGAGGTGCAAGGAATTCAATTGATTAGATCCTTTTTAGGTTTTTGGTATAGATTAATAGGTTGAAGGTGAAATACGTTTCGTCATCTTGTCTTACAATCTTTTTTCTAAAGAAACAAAGTGCCCAAACTGTATAATGATTTCACTGTATTTTTTGTAATACTCAATATCCTAGGATATATGTAATATTGAACAAGTCCTAGAAACAACCTCTTGTGTAAAAACCAATGTAAGGTTGCGTACAATACACCAAATGGTGGGACCTCTTCCCAGACCCTGCATATGCGGGAGCTTCAGTGCATCGGGTTGCCCTTTTTTTTAATATATATATATATATATATATATATATATATATATATATATATATATATATGTATATATATGTAATACTGAACAAGTTCTTTTGATGAACATAGAAATCTTGAGATTGCCTGTGTCTAGGCGCTCGTGTTGTGCCATGCGCCCGTGCCTGATGCTTGAGCCTTAGTTTGTACAGTAGGAGATCTCTGTAGTTCTCTACTGATGGCAAAGAGCATCCACTGAGTAGCTATATTTTGAGTATTTTAATAGTGATTTTGCGTCGAGCTTGGTAACCCAAGCTTGTGACCTATGCGGGGGCATTAAGGTTTTGGAAGGTCCTTTGATGTGTGCCAAAAAATAAAAAATAGAGTGATTTTGCCAAATGATAGATAGTTTGAAATAATGGGAGTAAATAAGTTTGAACATTGTAGAACTGGGTGTGAAATATTCAAATTCATAGAATTATAGCTACTCCCAGCGAAAAAACAAGGCTAGAATGTTCTTCAAGTTCAATTGTTTTCATTTACTTTTGACTATAAAATATATCATGATGGTTATGCTATTTTTCATGGAAATCAAGTTATCAGCTACTTTACTATCTAAATTGGCTAAAATATTTTGAAAGCTAACTAGATTGTCTTTCCAAAGAAATTATGCTTGCCTGTTTTTGTAATTCTTGCTTTGCCCACTAGTTTGTTATTCAGCTCACTGTTTTGGCATTCAAGCTGTGTCATTTGTAAAAAAAAACAAGAAGAAACTATAATCTAACTAATTTATGCAACTAGTCAAGTAACATTGTTCAACGAGCCACTAATAAGACAGTAATCAAATTATCAACTGCTTATGCTTGGTACATCCAATTGATGCAAAAGACTTCTTTTTTTCTTTGTTGGGATTTGGAAATAGCACAACTATTTAGTTAGACCTTCATTACTCTGTATTTCTCTGTTAATTAATGTGCGCAAAATTCTGTCTTTCACGTTGCATCTGTTGCATTTGAACTTTAGTTTTTCACTGTCTCCTTTTTTTGTTGGTGGGAAATGGTATGGAAATATAATAAAAGTGAAAAAGAAAATAGATCTTAAGTATTAGTTTTATTTTCAGGGGACATGTAGTGTAACTGAAGATTTCTCAATCTCAGTTTTGAAGAAAGTACTGTTTAGTTTGTGTCTCTTTCAGCATTGAAGAACAGTATTAACCAATAAGAACTTAAGCACTTATTGTAGATCTGTAATACATATTGTCTGTATCTCCTAAATAACAGCATGATTGGATTGACTTATTCGAGCTTATCTATTTACATAAACACTTGTGAAAGTGTTTGTGAGAGCTTATGGAAACATCATATGACGTGTCCATAAAAAGTTCATAGCTTATATAAAAACAGTTTTGACTTTATTTTATCTTTTGTTATACAAATAGCTTATAGATAATAAGCACATGTATCGTAAATGTTTATGCTATAAGTGGTTAATTAAGCAGTTTATCCAAATTGTGTCTAACTCTTGTTTGTTTTTCTTTTTTAATATTGATATACTTACTCAGTCTATGCCTAAAGTATATTTAATTTTTGGTGGTTAATTGTGTTTCTGTTATAAACATTTTGCCTCTGAACTTCAGGTGCCAGAAATAAACAGCAAAAATTCCTTTAGAGAATCTGCAGTCAATAGTGAATAAAGAAATGGCATCGTCGTTAATTCATACCCATTACAAATTACCTACCTCAAATTTTGAGAGAGCATGCCCTAGAAGTCAAGGAGCACTGAAATTTGCAAAACTGTTCCAACCCCGAAGACTCAATTTTCCAAGTATTCGCCTTAATCAATCCTTCATATACTGCACAAATTTAACTCCATGGGAGCCATCACCTGGTGTTGCATATGCTCCTACTGATAATCAGAGTGATAATTTCTTGCAGAGTACCACCAATGTATTTGAAACCCTTGAATCTAGTAAAGTCGATGAGTCGCCAACAGTAAATGCTGAAGGGCTTGTGGAGGAAAAGGATCAGCCAGGCCCAGAGCTTCAGTTTTTCAAGTGGCCAATGTGGCTTCTCGGCCCTTCCATTCTCCTTGCGACCGGCATGGTGCCAACATTATGGTTACCGATATCTTCAATTTTTCTCGGTCCCAATATAGCCAGCCTACTTTCCTTGATTGGACTTGATTGCATTTTCAACCTCGGTGCAACGCTTTTTCTTCTCATGGCTGATTCTTGTTCAAGACCTAAGAATCCAACACAAGACATCAAGAGCAAAGCTCCAATCAGTTACCAGTTCTGGAACATCGTTGCTACCCTTACCGGATTTATTGTCCCATCATTGTTGATGTTTGGATCTCAGAAGGGCTTTCTCCAACCTCAACTACCTTTCATCTCATCTGCAGTTCTGCTAGGTCCTTATCTTCTTCTTTTGTCAGTACAGATTTTGACGGAGTTGTTAACTTGGTATTGGCAATCACCAGTCTGGCTCGTTACCCCTATCATTTACGAGGCGTACCGTATCTTGCAACTAATGAGGGGATTAAAGCTTGGCGCGGAGCTCACTGCACCGGCATGGATGATGCATACAATTAGAGGACTGGTTTGCTGGTGGGTGCTGATTCTCGGTCTGCAGATCATGAGGGTTGCTTGGTTTGCTGGTTTATCTGCTCGAGCTCGTAAGGATCAATCGTCTTCTTCTGATACTTCTGCTGCTAATGGCATTGTCGAATACTAATTAATACCATATTGTAAACAAATTCTGAAAGAGACAGATTATAGCATAAGTACATATGGCTTAAACTTAGTTCTTATGGTTACTTTCCATTCCATCCATAGAATATAGTGATAGAATGATAGTGACACACATCTTATAGCTATATATACAAGTAAATTAGATTCAAGACCTTATCTGTTTATTACTTTTGTGCTTCATTAATATTTGTCACCGTGTTATCTTTGAATCTTAAAAAAAAGATTTGATTATAGGTAAAAGGATAAGTTATATTACTTGCTATTGTGGCCTTTTCCTATAGAATGTATAACGATGATAGTATCTAGCAGAATCTAGGCACATATCCCTATCATTCAGAAATGGTAAATATGCTTTGTCAGTTTTTTGATGTTCTTGTCTTTATTTCTGTTCCTTATAGCTTTGTCTTGAATATTCATCTTGATTAATAGTAGGAATGACATAGCAAAGTACAAGTGCGAGTTTTTTTATTTTTTTGAGAATGGACCGAAGGTATCCCCACAATCGGTAGAGGTAGGACTAATCCCCCGAGAAAGTAGAGTACCTGTAAGGGGAAACTCCTCTTCCATCAGGATTCGAATCTTGGACATTTGGTTAAACGGCCCAAGCTACTAGTCACTCGGATCACACCTTGATAAGTGAGTGTTTTTGATTTGATTGTGCTTGTGACCTGTGAACTCTATTAAAGGAAACATCCTGTGGGTATACTTAAAGTGTCAAATGTTAAGCTGATGTTATATTCAGACTTCATTGTATATTTTACTGCCAATTTAGTGTTTGTGCAAGTTTATCCCCTTGATTTTTTCCCCTTGCATTTAGTTCACACATGTTTTTGAACAAAATGTGTTTCTTCCCTTAATTTACTGTCAAATAAATAGTTAACAAAAGTTGGTGAAGTGGATGACCTTAAACTGGCATAGTTAACACTATTACATTACAGTTCACACAATTTACTTTTGGATCTTAATAGTTCTTGTTCATTCAGAAATGGTAAATATGCGTTGTCAGTTTTTTGCTGTTCTTGTCTTTCGTTCTGTTACTTATAGCTTCTGTCCTTGATCTGCACTTAACCTGCATCTTGATTAGTAGTAGAAATGACAGACCAAAGTACAGATGAGTTTTTTTTTTTTTTTTTTGAGAATGGATACAAGGTATCCCCACAGCCGGTAGTCGTAGGACTAAATCTTTGGGATGTAGAGTACTAATTAGGGTGCAACCGATGCAACTTTATTCTCGTCACCAGGATTCGAATCTTGAACATATGGTTAAAGGGACCATACTAAGGTTAAGTGTTTAATGTTAAGCTGAAGTTGTATTTGGACTTGATTGTATTTTTCATTATATAATTTAGGGCCCGTTTGTTTCAGATTTTTTCTAAAAATCTATTTTTACCCTTAAAAAAAATCACTTTTTTCATTTTTAAGTGTTTGTTTCAGATTTTTAGAAAAATTATTTTATCAAAAAAATCTATTTTGACCCTAAAATGAAAAGCTATTAGGATTAACTTTTCTCAAAATCTATTTTTTTCAACAACAAGGAGATAACACATGTGCATGTTAGAACTCATTTTTTTTTTAAAAATGGATTTTTATGGATAGTAGGCAAACACAAATAACTTCAGATTTTTTCTAAAATCTCTAAAAAAAAATCTCTAGATTCTTTTGACACAAAATCTATTTTTTTTAAAGCCGAAACAAACGCACCCTTAGTGTTTGTGCGAGTTTTATCTCCTTGATATTTTACCCTTGCATTTAATTCACATGTTTTTTAATTAAGTGTGGCCCTTCCCTTGTTATACTGTCAGATAGTTAACAAAAGTTGAAGTGACTGTGGTCCCTCTAATTAAGATAAATTGTTTTAAAGAAAATGACATAGAATATTTGCAAATCCATCCATCTTTTTGAAATACCATAGCATCATTTGAATTTTGAATGATATCCTCTTCATCCGTTATTATTTTGTTCTTGTACTTTCATGCAATATTTGTGGGGTCTAGAATCCAAATCCTAGTATTTGTTTTGTTTTCACTCACGAATATTCTCAGTTTTCGAAGATTTTTAATGAAAAATGATAAAATAAAGTAAAAAAAAATTGGTGTTTCTTTTACAAATATTTGAAATAGAAAAATAACGTGACAATTATGTAATTAAAATTAACAATCGAAAATAAAACAGAGAATGTTTTCTCTAACAAAACTGGTTCTTAATCATCATCAACAATAGTAGTTTAGCTGCAAAGATTCATCATTTGGGTCATCATCAATATTGGAGACTTTCTCAATTTCATTGCCTAGAGTATGCATCTCTTCATTTATGTCCACACACTAGTTCAAACTAAAATAAGGGAATGATAATGAACACACGTAATGGACTTGGATGAGGTTGATGCAAAATTAAGAAAATATGTGCCTAATATTTGGTTTGCTTATAAGGATGAGGTTGATACACAAAGAAGGGAATAGGTGCTTAAAATTTGGTATGCTTATGAGGATTTTGATAAGTTGGTTGTATCAATTAGTGGTAGTTGGTGTCATTTAGAAAGCTAATTGGTGAGGGCACTATAGGATAGGATATGACACAAAAGTCGTAAAAGTGTGTTAATCTCTTTGATTTGTCATAAAAAAGAATATTTGATTTGTTAATTTTTTTTATCAAATAGTCTAATGAATAAGTAGAAAATCTGAGATTTGAATTCAACTCTTGTATACTACGATGTCTCTGTCAATAGAGTTATATTATTTTCAATTAATTATTTTTTCACTTTTTTTTTTGTTTAGCACATAATTGGAGAAAAACTAATGTTCAATTGTATACTATTAAAACATGAAACTTGATGAAGTGCACTTAATAAAAATAAACAAAATCATTTCTTCAAAAAAAAAAAAAAAAAATAAACAATCACCCACTTAATTAGATATCAATAAATCAGCCTTCCCAAAGGGTTTATCTCAAAAGTCAAGCCTAGGATGTTCTTCATTCACCCAAAGTAAACAAATTTTTTTTTTTTTTATAAAATCAAATAGTCTCTAAATCACCATGCATAGTTTAAGTTATTATTTATCAGTGCTCTTGCACTAAGAAAAAGGGCAAACTAGAAGATTAAATGAACCCTTAGTTATACCATTTAAGTTGGCAGTTTCTTTAATTAAACTTTAAAAGATTAATCTCCTTAGTTAGGCGTTTGGATATTCATTTTATATTTATAAATAGGTGAATTGAAGCAAAGCTTTTGATTATATGTCCCTATCCCAACATAAGGCTTCAAGCAAGCATTTTGTCAAACTTTATTACTTCAATATAAAAAGTTAAAAGTATTAATTGAATTTGAATCTAAAGTTGTCTTTTTCATTAACAAAAAATGGGACCAGTTTGCAATCAAATTTTGAGTTTGAGTTTTATTGTACTGCATCACCGAATGGAAGTATATGCTATGAAGACAAAAAATAATGAACTTCTCATCCAAATAAGCCTTTTGTTCCTAATAATGACACAATAAACCTCATATATCTTGAAATTGACGTGTATCTAGTGGTTTGAGTACACTGTACTTATAAAATTGATCAAGAAAGATTGCTTCTTTACTCTGAATGGTAAAAATGTTAGGTGCAAGTGACGTCGTAGAAATCTATTATAAGAATTCAAGTTCACTTGAGTGTATATTTGATATCACGGTTGTATGTCAGAATTACGTTAAGTTGTTGTGATTATGAAATACTCATCGTTATAATAAAACATATTCAACACAGAATGGAAAAACTTAATCTCTACCTAAAAATCGTTTTTTAAGCCTACCTAAAGCATCATTAAAAATTTGGTTTCTAGGATGATATTGCTTCAACAGAGGGACACTTAGTTCCTGAGCAATAATTAAAAAGTCATAATTTGACCTCTTACGATAATTCGAAAGTGACAATACAACTAAAGATATCCTTAAATATTCTCTTCAGTCAAACACACATTTTAGTACGTAACAACAGAAAATTAGTTTTTTCAAACCAAAAATAATTTAGAATTTTGATTGCAAAAGGAAAAAATAACAAAAATAACGGTTAATTGAAGAATATTTTTTATTTTTTTATGTTGTAAGGTTAATATGTTTTTTAATCAATTTTTAATTTTTACTGGGGCCTAATTGTCCATTTTAAACAATTTCATTATTAAAAAAAATTAGGACCCTAATCTTGATATTACTCTAAATTTTTTGAAATTTTACTGTAAAAATTGTATTCTATTCTTCAAGCCTCAATATATTCTTGATAATAATTAAAATTAATGTACTAAAAAAATTTAACATTTTAATATATTTATTTTGCCCCTGACTATATAATTTGGAGTTTGTTTTCTGATTTATGTGTAGATAATAACATTTAAATACATATTGACATTGTAACCAAAAAAATAAAAAATACATATTGACATTTAAAATGATAACTCAATGGCAACAACAAACATTATAACATTATAACATCAAAGTATAAAGTTTATTTTTTTGGTGGCGGCCGGGATTCGAACCCCGGACTTTGCATATTTTTATGCATGTATAAAGTTTAAATATCATTGAGACGACCGTAAAAAATCATTAATATCACTTTAATCAATAAAAAAATTACCATAAAAAATATTTACCATCTTTATTTTTTAAAAATATATATCAATTATCTCAATTTCCTATTAAAAAAAATCAAAGATGCTAAATTTTGATAAACCAGTTTCAAAACAAATTTTTATTCTTATATGGTCTTAAAAGTTGTAAGAGTCAATCCATTTAATTCTTTTTCTTTTAGCTAAATTGCATTTTTAGTCCCTTAACTATTTAGGTAGTATTGTTTTGGTCCCTTAATTAAAATTTGATTTATTTTGGTTTCTTAACTTCTCTCCGTTAGACATGTTGGTTCTTTCCGTTAGTTTTAATTCAAAAACGTTAGATTTTCTTCATCTTCTTCTCTTTTTCATCTTCATATCATCTCCATCAACCTTTAACAACAAGAATCCCAGAAAAATTCCAGAAGAAAATGAAGAAAACCTAACGTTTTTAAATTAAAACTAACGGAAAAGACTAAAATGTGAAACGGAGAGAAATTAAGGGATCAAAATAAATCTAATTTTAATTAAGGACCAAAACGACACTACCTTTTCTTTTTGGTCAAGTTCAATCTTTTAATTTCTTTATTTTATTTTGGTCAAGAATTTATTAAATGCTAGTCTCTTCATTTGAATAATTTTTTTGACCAATTATAAATTAAATAATATCAACCAATTTAACATACATTTTAGTAATTCAAATCCACATTTTTCTAATTTATAATAGTATTTTTTCTAATAAAGACATCTATTAAAATGACGAAATTACCCTTTAATGCATGAACGACAAATATATTTCCAAAGACAAAGACACACTGTCCCACGTTGGTAGTGTACTTTGTAATAACCTCTATCTCTCTCTCTCTCTCTCTCTTACCTACCACAACCGTTTTCCTTCACCGGAAATTCAACAACAACTAGTCTCCTCCGATCCACCACCATGAGCTCCGGCGAACTTCTCCAGATACATCCTCAAGAGCTGCAGTTTCCATGTAAGAATCTTAACTTCCAAAAAAACAAAAAAAAAAAAGTTCACTTTTTCGATGAAAAATACGGTTTTTTAGCTTTTGTGTTTGGTTTTAGCTTCTGGGTATTATTCTAATTTTTTGTTCTTTGGTTTTTGTGAACACAGTTGAATTGAGGAAGCAGATCTCATGCTCTTTGCAGTTGTCTAACAAGTCAGATAATTATATTGCTTTCAAGGTTCTTATTAATTATGTTTTCTTTTATTTATTTATTTTTAAAATTTGTAAATTTTTTATGTTGTGTGTTTTTGTAATTTATGATTTGGAATGAAATTGATGGTTTTGTTGTTTGCAGGTTAAGACTACAAATCCAAAGAAGTATTGTGTTAGGCCTAATAATGGAGTTGTGTTGCCTAGGTCTACTTGTGATATTACAGGTAAAATCATTTGCTTTTTTATGTGAATAGAAATTTGATTGCTTATGTGAATGGTGAAATAATTTCGATTAATAACTTTTTTGGTTAATTTTGTTGGGAATGGATTCCCTACTTTCAGATTAAGATTTTATTCAAATTGTGATTGTAGGAAGATCTTATTTATCTGGTTTAGATCAATGATTTGTGATCAATGATTTATTTATCGAGCTTTAAATCTGGACCATTTGATTTCAATCCAACGCCTTATTGAGTACATGACTACTTTTTCTGTGTGCAACATTTTCAAATAAAGTTGCAAGAAAGAATGTTATTGGTTGAAGTGTCACAATATATTGTAATTGATTGAGTGAAAAGGATCTAATCATAGTTTAGAGTAACCAATATAAATCATTGATGAACAAGTTGATGGTTGACTTTACATGTACATGTATTGCAAATCATAGCTTTATTGAAATATCAACTTTTAATTTTTTTCATCAATGGTTGAGATTACTTTATACTATTCATTTTAGATGAGTTAAATCTTGAAATATTTGTAATTTGTTCCTACGTAACTAACTGGGATTTGGCTCATCTTAAAGTAATTCACAACAATCTCAACAGTTGATGAATAAATTGATTGTTCATGTTACATACGGGATTCCTATATACATTACAAATCATAGATGTGTAGGAATATCAATTGTCTATTTTTTCATCAACGTTTTGATTGCTTATTTTACCCTCTAAAGTGAATTGCTTGCTTTAGAAAAGCTAAATTCATGTATAAGTAAGTGTAGTTACTTTTGAAATATTGTCATGTCGAAATCAATAGCGTCCTTGTTTACTTATTGACCGTTCCTTGTTGTATGCACATTTTCACTTTGTAGTTACAATGCAAGGCCAAAAGGAGGCACCTCCTGACATGCAATGCAAAGATAAGTTTCTCCTTCAAAGCGTAGTTGCAAGCCCTGGAGCAACGGCAAAAGATATCACTCCAGAAATGGTAACCATTCAACATATAACAACTTCTGAACTTTTTTTTTTTTTTTTTTTTTTAAGGGTAGGCAAATGTTTGCAAATTAGTGGTTATGGTAGTTTCCAAGGTTCGAACACTTCAGTACCCATTAGCTCACCAACTGAGTAACCTACTTGGGACATTACAAATTGTTTCTTGGTAGAAATTAGAGAATAACACTATATGTATGACATGACATAATTTTATCGTTTTCTTTTCTCGTTGTATGTAGTTTAATAAAGAGTCCGGCTATGAGGTTGACGAGTGCAAATTGAGAGTTGTTTATGTGGCTCCTCCTCAACCACCATCCCCAGTTCGAGAAGGATCTGATGAAGAATCGTCTCCTCGAGCATCTGTATCAGAAAATGGGCATTCAAGTGCTGTGCAATTTCAGGTTATAATAACAACTGTGTTTGCATATATTTTCAAAGAAAAATTTGAATGGTTTTACGTTAATAAATTGTTGTGAACATGCACTGTAGGCTTCAAAAGCTTTCAACGAACGGGTTGAACCAAAGGATACTTCATTTCAGGTAACCTATATATACACACATTTACACACTTTCTCTATGTCACACTGCCTCCAATACTAACATTCTAATCTTGTTAGGACGGTACTTTAATAGCTCCTGGTTCTTGATTTAATAAAAAAAGTCCTGTTACCTAAGGGCGGACTAATTACCTTCCAAATGTATTTGACATGCACAAGTTGTCAAGTTTGTTTAGTTTATATACTGATTAATATTGCTGTACGTGCCTTTTATAATGATCTTGGGATAGTGACATTCTATTTTTAATATAAGCACATTCTTTGGGAATGTCCCCAAGATAAGCTCTTTGAAGTTGATTGATTCATGTCATTTATTTACATTTTTAACTAGAATGATATTGACTAAAATTTGTTGATAGACGCCCGTTGTTTAGTACCCTATTCTTGGTAAAATGTGAATTCAGAAAAATTGGTGCTCATTTTGAATTTCTTATTATTTCAGGCAAGAACACTAATTTCAAAGGTAACTGAGGAGAGGAATTCTGTTATTGAGCAAAATAAAAGGCTTCAGCAAGAACTGGTATGACATCTATTCCGTAAATATTCTCTTAAGGATGCTTAATTGCTTATGCACATTTTATCTCGAATGTTTAGCTGGATGATCTTGATTGTTATTCAAATGAAATTTATGATGAAGTTCTTTTTCAGCACTTCTAATTTGTTCATGTGTTATTGGTATTCAACTATTTACATGAACATGTTGTACCATGTCAACTCTTGAATGCTTTTGGTTCAGCTGAATGTTATCCATACAAGCTTAGTTCTGTTACCGATTTTGCAAAATGAACACATCTTTAGATTATATGCTCCTTTTAGCAATAACATTATGTTTTGCCTTTTGTATAACCTTTACAATTACTTAATGTGCCTCAATCTTTTAACATCTACATGAGAAATCGAAAGACGCAATATTTAGATGCCTGTTGCAATATTCCTATAGTTGTAAAGTCTAAAATCAATTATACATTGATCGACCGGACTTGTTTGTTTCGGTTGCTTAGTAAGAAAATATGACAGTCTTGCTCTTGTGTTCTTAATTGACAATATTCTTCCTCTGAACACTACAAATTAGTTACTCTTCTTATACTATGTCATTTAGAGTGAATTACAATTTAGTCCCTAAAATTATCAGCATTGAGCAATTTGATCTATGTAATTACCGAAAATGATCCCTAAAATTGAAAATTCTTTGATCACATTAGTTCTTTATGGTTGATCAATTCGGTCCCAAAGTTATCTTTGGAGACACTAATGTGATTGTAGAGATTTATTTCTGTGATTGTTTAGAAATTTCATTAATTTCAGAAACCAAATTAACTAAATCCTACAATTTCAGGAACTAAATTGTAGGATCCACTCCTGTCATTTCATTTTCCTTGAATATCAGTAGCGTAGTGAAACTGTATTATTGCTATATCCTACAATTGTAGGAATATCATTTTCCATGCCAAAATTGTTATCATATGTTTGGTGCAGAAGTTAATAATTGCACCATAGTGTATTATTAATAACCTATGGTTCTCTTGGAAATATATTGACTAATTGAATATTGTCGTGCACAGGACCTTTTGAGGCGTGCGGCCAAGCAAAGCCGGGGAGGTATACCCTTAATGTATGTAATCATTGTTGGATTGGTCGGCCTCATTTTGGGTTTCCTATTGAAGAGGACGTGACGCGTGATTGCGAGACTTCATCAAAATGATGAAAATTGTAGAAAGCAATGAGAAGAAAAATGTTTGATATGGTCAAACCAATTATATTGTCATGCTGTCTTGTATTGTTCCTAGAAATTTGGAATGTGTGATGAGAAATTAGGTACCTCTATAAGCAGAATAGCAATCATTGACAATAGACAGGTTGATGAAATCTATATCATGAGAACTGTGTTGTTATTTAATGTTGCACATGTGATTATTTTTAGTAGTTGTCACATCTCTTGGTTGTTCTTTGTCCCCATGCATAGTTATGGACAATATGAAAGTGACTTAATATAATAATGAATAATCTATACATTATCCAGGAGCTGTACAATTTATTTGCAGTGACCATATTATTTTAGCAAATAAAATTCATAATTACATTAGCTTGAATGTGCTTGATGCATATAAACTTATGAATTTTCAATTTAAAATGGAGAAATAGAGTCCTACACTCTTTCCTACACATCCAAAAAACTTTGAATCACATTTTCTATCTACATTTTTTCATCTCTATTGCTCTCCCCAAATCAATCCATTCAAAAGGGTTGACACTGAGATATTCTCTGAATATTTATTTACTATTGAAAAACATGAAATTTCAATATCACTCATATTTTCCTTTATTTTAAAATTACAATATTGGACCAAGAAAATAATGTGGGGAGGATGGCCCCA
The DNA here is from genome assembly GCF_051527215.1 of Medicago sativa. Classification (NCBI taxonomy): domain Eukaryota; kingdom Viridiplantae; phylum Streptophyta; class Magnoliopsida; order Fabales; family Fabaceae; genus Medicago; species Medicago sativa. Next base: position 25,579,286 of record NC_140752.1, on the reverse strand, counting down.
ACATGCTGGTAGAAAAAAATTTGTTGGGGGCCACACAATACACAATCTCCTTTTAATAAACAAAATATGCAAGAGTGAAGAGAAAATGAATGTCTGCTTCATGTGCATTCCTCCTCATTCACAAGCTGTCTCCCAATCATCTACTACATCATAAACTTCCAATGTGTCAAAGGCTCTTCCATGCTGGTGTTCTAGATTTGAACCACCATTACAAGATTCTGACTTTGACACAACACTGCTTTCAGTTTGTTTAGGAGTTTCAGCTTTGACAGAAGCATTAGCAGATGAACTTGAAGACCATTCTTGATTTAAGACAGTCCAAGGATTTGATGAAGTAGTAATTGGTGTTTCTTTCTTCCATATAGATGATTGAATATTTGCACAATCAGTAGTCCCCTCTTGATCATCCCAAGAATCTTTTCTACAAGCTGGTTCTACAATTACAGCCTTTTTCCACGTATAACCCGTCAATGGTACCAGCGCACCGCCTTTCACTGTCCCAGCTCCTCCCCGGTCATTTGTAATTGAAGATGCTGCAGATGCCCCTGTATTTGGAACAGCCACAATAGCTCCATGATATACACTTCCATGATCCAACCTTCTCATTGCAGTTGCAGCTCGGGAAGGATCGTTAAAAACAGCCAATGCATTTTTATCATCTAACCAAACAAGTTCGCACTCACCACCAAATCTCAACACCAATGCACTGATATTTGCATCTCTTGGTAAGTCTGGAAAAGAGACGACAAATCGAGGGTCCATGTCTACTAAAGAATTAAATGCAGGAGGAAGGAGAGAAGGTACGGTTGTAGTACCCTTAATCCCTAGCACGCGTGATGGAGCTCTTGATTTTTGGACAACATGAACAACTATAAATTTCTTTGGCTCCCGACCGGCTTCATTTATTGCAAGCTTCCATCTATCAGCAATCATCCTCACTGCATCTCTCTTATCCTTTAGCATGGGACAGAAAACATGGGCTTTTAGACCATGTGTAGTTCCTTTACCCTTGCTAAGTACTAAAAACTTGCATCTCTCCTCGACGGACAAAACCCATTTACTATCACGCCTCAATAAATCAGCAAGTAATTCAGAATGAGCAGCAGAGTTCTCACCAAATTGGAAAGAATCTAGATTTGGAGCGCTAATCTCAAAAGCATTTGCAAGAACCCTTTTACGCTCCAACTGAGCACACTCATCATTACACATCAGTTTTCGCTGTCCAAGGGGGACTTTTTTGCCATTTGCATCCAATGGTTGAAGTGGCACAAGCAACTTTTGAATAATAGAAGCTTCATGCATAGAATCAACACCACTACCACCAGCATCACAAGGGACGTTTGTTGTTAAACGACCACAGGTACAAGTGATTGTGACAGCGAATCCACATCTTCTATCTGGACATGGAGATGAAGGGTGACAAGGAGCTGTGCATGTATGTCGGCAGTCTCTCCTCGGAGCGCCACATGATTGCCCACATGAAGTTCGAATACCTTGCACAACAGGCTGATTATCACAAGGTGAGGAGTGACATATTCTGCTACAAGCATGTAAACCGCACTGTTTAGTCTTTCCGCAGAGCTTATTACATCTTATATCCTTTGAGCTACATGGTATGTTCCTAAGAACTACATGCCCACCAACACATTCTCTTGCTACAGGAGCCACACAGGGAGGGCAATCTCCACGATGACAACTATGAGATGCTGGATGGCCACAAGGTTGAGGAACTGAACATGGAAGTTGACATGAAGGCAGCGGTGTACCACATGGCAATGGAGGAGGGATTGAAGTCCTGCCACAAGCACATGTCAAATCAGTGAATATAGTTTCAAGACATGGTGGGCAATGACCACTGTGACAATTGGAATCACACGCATGCATCCCACAACGTAGCTTCTTTCCACATGGAATGGAACAGAGATGTGGATTCCAATCCGTTGCATTTAGAATATTATTTGGATTAGAGAGTGGACAACACCGTTCACTACAACGATGCCTTCCACAATTCTTTTTCTTCCCACAAGGCTTTTCACAAGTAAATGACTCATTCGCCATTGTTTTCTTACAACACTCCACAGTTTTGGATGTTGAGCCACACCGACACTTCTGGGAGACTAAAACTGAACAAGGAGAACAATCCCCGTCATGGCATGTCAGTGTACAATGATGCATACCGCAAGGAAGGGTCTTGCCACATACTTGTGAACATGTAGGAATTGGGTCTAAACAACTCAGCCGTTCCTCGCCCAACCTAGTTTTCCCGCAGAAGCATGTCTTAACATTGGTTGGTAACAATGGACACTCAGCACAACTTCCCGGATGACAGATCTCGTCACATATGTGATTACCACATGCAAGTTTGTTTCCACAGGTGGAACCACAGGAAAAAACTCCAGCTTCTGCTTCATATTCACCTTTGACAACCATGTCCCCACAAAGTATAGCCTCAGACTTTTTCTTGCAAAAGCAAGAGGCGTCCATTGGAACACGACATGGGTCACAAGGACCGAGATGACAAATTTGGTGACAGCGATGACGCCCACATTCTAGAAGCTTTTGACATTGTTGTCCACAAGTAATAAGAGATTGGTCATCTGAACAACGAGTGGTAATAGTAATCTTGCCACAAGGGCACAAACGGGGAGGGGCAAATGCTTTGCAAGGAGGACATGGACCAGGATGACATTGCAAGACACAAACATGAGGGCAATTATCCCCCGTTTTCTGAAGAGGCTTCCCACAAGGTTCTCCACAGGAATGCGGCGTGAGATAGAAGTCAGATGGAGGGTCGGGCGTCTTCCCACAAAAGCAGAAGTACCTGATGGAATTGGATGAGGTGAGTTGCACAGATTGACAACCAGGGCAGCGCCAATCAATGCTAGTTTGGGATGATGAAGTTGGTGCACGAGCCCACTTGGTTGTACAGTTAAGGTGAAAGATGGAGTAGCAACTAGAGCATGACCAGATAGGGGAAGATCTGCGAACAATATCGTAGCAAATCATGCATTCGACGGTGCCTTTGGTGAGCTTGTCCTGAATCTCTTGCAGAAGTTGAGGTAATAACTGGTTTGTAGTTGAGGATGGTTTAGGAGTCCATTGTTGACGACGACGAGGAACCCTAATATCCCTCTGTTGGAAGCTCATAAGTGGGAGTGATTCTTCTGTAACTGTAATGATTCAATTTTGAAATCAGTAAGGCTATGAGCTTCTAAGTTGAAAATCATTTATCAAAATTTTATAATAAAAAAATTCTAGCATTTCATTCTCAAAAGATAAGAGGACTAAAGGATTAATTAATTCAAATTAATATTGTTTTTTTGGTTACAAAAAGTTTAGGTGGGTTCGGCTCCGGTAACCACCAGGGTCAGGGCAGGCCTCAGGGCTCAGAGGAATTTCTTCACAAAGAGCGCTTATAGAGGTTCTTACAGATCACCCACCAATACTGTCCTCACATCGGCAGAGGGAGTCGAACACACAACCTTCTGCAAGGAAGTGGCCCGCTCCTTACCAACTGAGCCACATACGATCGAAGCAATTTTTTTTTTAAAACATATTACAACCAAAAAACTCATTACAACTATCTTCAATAATGTTCTATAGGAAAAACAATATGTACATACAATTGGAAAAGAATTAAATGTTTAACGACCGTACTGTTAAAAAATTATCTTCTTTATCATTTGAAATCAAATTCGATACTCCAAAGTTTACAACACTCGCACACTCTATACACCAACCACCCAAATTAACTATTACTAAATCTCAAACTACTCTATTAAATAATTATATACTAAGCTAATATATAATGGAAAAATTATGAGGACTAAGATTGTAACTAGGCCATAGATAATAGTAACTAATTTTAAAAAGGAAAACATGAAGCAAGCAAATATTTGTAAGGAAATGATACTCTTTAATGATTTTAGACAGTAACTTTTTATGAAAATTGGTACATTCAATGCATCAGAAATTGAAGTATTAAACTTTTTTACTGAATAGTTTATTAACCGAGAATCCTTAAAAAGTGTCCTTAGGACACTCGTTAGTAAGACATTTGTTTAAATGCTTCAGTTTGTAGAAAACAACATCCCAAATGCAAATTATTATTAAATGAATTTAACATTTAACATAACAGGGTCTCATTGTCATAATAAAACAGAATAATGAAAAATGATTGAAAAAAATAAATAAAAGAAAGAAAGAAGGAAGAGTGACTGACCTGATTGATAGGAGGAAGGAAGAATGTTGGTTGTAGAGTAGAATGTGAGAAAGAAAGAAAGAATGAGAATTTGAGAAATGGGGGTGTAAAGAAGAGAAACCCACTCTCCTGTGGAATGAAGAATGAAGAGTGAGCAATGGAATGAAAAAGAAGATGAGAGGATGTTAGCCTATATATAGTATGACCAAGCAAAGCAAGCAAGCTTTTGACTTGACTTGCTGGATTTCTCCTTGGCGATCAAGTAAAGTAAAGAAGTCATGTAACACAACTTGGTGGACCCCATTGCGTGCTCCATACGTATACAAGTTGAATTTCTCTTTCCATCCCATTCCAATATTTTATTTTATTTTTGTATTTATTATATAGAGTTTGTTATTTTTTTTTAATTCACGAAATGACAAAGTCAATATAAACACACATAGGCTGATTCCTTGGCGTTTGACCAAACAATCACGGTATCTTGTTTTGCCAGTTGAGTTAGGGGTTGTGAACTTTATTATTTATAGTTTAATTAATATGTTATATTGATGTACAATTATTTTACACATCCATCTAACGATAATTTGTCATATAAATTAGTAAAGATGACAACTCATGGTGTTTATATTTATTAATTGTACACTAACAAAATATATTACTTAAAAAAAAGTCATATCAGGGGCTCCTTAATATAATGTATCTCTTTTCTTAAAATAAATTTTTTTGAATGCTTTTTGAAAATATTTTGGTAGTGTAATTTGGACCTAGAAATTAAATTGTCGGTCATTTTTCGCAGAAGAAATTAATAGTGTAATTTGGACCTACAAGTACCTTAGTGTCTCCTGGATATAGTTTAGACTGAATTGACCAAACCTAAAGAACTAACAGCTAAGGTCAATTCCAGGATTCATAGTGGAATTTTGGTAAATTCAAAGATCAAATTGCTCAATAATAATTAGAAGGAATAAATTGATTATTCACTCAAAATGACATAGTCTAAGAAGAGTAAACAATATATAGTGTTATGAGGAAGAGTAATATGAATTAAGAGTACAGGAACAAGACAATTTTGCAAAATTGATAAAAGAAGGTAAAGCCTATGGATAATATTCAACTGAAGCAAAGGCATTCAAAAGTTTGCACATGTTTCACACGTTTTCTTTTTCTTGTGATGTGGAAACAAAATTATTTTAAAATTTGGAAACTAAACATGTCCTGTGATCTTTTCAAGATATCTGTTAGAAAACCAAAAATAACAGAATTCCTCTCCTTAGTCACCTATAAATAAGCACTTTTGCATGAAGTAAAAGAAATTCTAAATGAGCACCAAATATCTTTTGGACATGAAATATCAATTAGTACATAAACTCTGAAAACATAAAAACAGCTTTTGGACATGTGATAAGGTCTCTCAAACAATCTCTCACAAATGTTATACGAGTGGATAAGCTCAAATAAACCGATCCAAGCCTCGCAACTATGCTTTGAAGGAGAAACTTATCTTTGCATTGCATGTCAGGAGGTGCCTCCTTTCGGCCTTGCATTGTAACTGCAAAGTGAAAATGTAAATATGACGCAAACAATCAGCAAGTAAACAAGGACACTGAAGCACTGTCAGTCTGTCACAGTTACAGACTCAACACATTGACACCAATAACATTTAAAGAAAATGAAAGTAATTGAATGTAATCATATATGTCAGTGTCAGACACACTTTCAAATTGAAATTTTGGTGCTACATAAGGATATAACACATGACATTATACACCGGATCCCATGTAAACATTATTTCAAAAGTAACTACATATCATCACTTTATACATGGATTTAGCTCGTCTAAAGCGAACAATCAACTCTAGAGTGTAAACTTAGCAATCATAGTTGTTGATGAAAAAATAGACAATTTATATTCCAACACATCCATCATTTGTTATGCAACACACATGCATGTAAAATCAACCATCAATTTGTCAAATCAACCAACACACATACATCTTAAATAGAACAGAATATTGTCAAATAGTGGCTATAGTCGTGCTATATCTCTATTGCGTTGCAGAACTACCTCGAATTAGTTCACCATTTTCAGCTCTGGAAGTTTCAAGGCTGAGAAAACTTCTTTTACTGTAACAGCAAAGTAGTCACCAAATACCTCCATTATCATGTGTCTCCACAAATCCTTCTTCACATTCAATGTCCATTCACCAATCGTGGAAAATTCTTTCTTTTTACGTACATCATACCAAATTTGCTTTATCGAAACTGGAAGATACGACTCGCGCTCACACTCCTCAATCAATTCAAGAAACAACCATTTCCCTCGTCGCTCCCACTTATCCGTAGCTTCATCCCAATCCTGAGTAATCCGTATGTCCTTAATTCGAACCTTCTTTTCATCGCCTGAATCAGGGAAAAACACACTCCTCTCCTCCATTCCATCACAATGATCATATACAACACCTTCCCACCAAGCAGCCATAGAATTTACATCAACACACATACCATATTTAAGATCACGTTTATCAAACTCAACCGAAGGAGGCGGTGGCCTAATCACCCCCCGTTTACTTGGAGAACCAAAATCACCATCCAAAACACTTGAAACAGACACTTTTTCCACCAAATAACCCAACTTATCAAAATCATGATTCACAATATTATCATATCTAACATGACGTTTCAGCTTCCCACAACGGACAACTGTCCCAGAAAACCATGCTCCCGGAAAACCATCCTCCTCCCAGGAAACCTTCCTCACCTGAAAAAAAATTTAAAAACTTTTAACACCCATCAACAGAAAACTTCAAATCAGAATACCAACATTAATAAACAGTTCCAATAATCATAACACTTTGCATGAATTCAAAAACCTTTGTAGCAGACACTCTAGATATTAAGCCATCTGCCTTAGCCTCTATAACTACTCCAACATGTCCACGCCTTCAACACGATAGACAGATTAGGACTAGTATCCACGGTCTACAAGGTCTAGTTTCTACGGATAATCCTTAACTGAAGGAATCGTTAGCAATTCATACGAAAACTATGTTATTCCTATTTTTCCCTTTCTTTCAATGACTGTCACCTTGAAGTAGATCGTCATATGCTAAGAATAGTATTGAAAATCCGTTCTATTCGCAAAAGAACTTGATTGAACTGCCTTCAAATACAATTCCCTATCACGTGCTTTTTGCGTAAAGTAGAGTGAATTTATCGTGCGGTCGAGCTAACTACTGTATTGGACGGACCCTCTAGTTATCCTTCTACTGGACCGTGGACGAACCTTACGGAGGAATCCTTAGGTTTTCAGGGCATTGGATTCTCACCCGTTACTCAAGCCGACATTCTCGCTTCCGCTTCGTCCAACCCTGCTCGTGCAGGTACTTCGTTGTAAGGCTCCCCCACCGATTCATTTTGACATCCCGGCAGATCGCTTAGTCCCCTTTCCTCTTGGGCGCTCTATCTGCTTACCCCTGGGTATCTTTATATCCCCTGCAAGTCTAGCTTTCCCTAAGCTCAAGGTAGAGAGAACCGGGTCAGTGTGCTCTAGTGATAGGATCTCACAATGTTAGAATAAGTTGAAGACGAGATGTGGTGTCCAGTCGGATAGGGCGAGGCGAGAAGGGGAACAAGATGTGGTGAACAGATCTTAAAGCAGGCTACGAGAGTATATTTTATATGTTTGGGCCTCTTCGGAAGGCTGTTCAAAGGGGAGCTATCAAGGCTCAAGAAAAAGTCTCACCTCCGTCTAGTGCTACTATTAGGGAAGTAAACGAACGATCAGGCTTCCATCTACCACTCTAAGGACCCAAACCAATATTACACTTTTGGGTGAATTAATATAAATTTAAGTACAATATATTTTTCACCTTAAACCAATTTATTTTTTTTCCATACAGAGTAATTATTTCCCGGAAATCAAAACTATAATATAATGAACATAAAAACTTCACATCAACTTCAATTGCCAATGTGATTGTGTGACAAACTTGGAAGAAAGACATTATTATGCAAGGTTTAAATGCATAGCAGGAATGAACAATAGACAAATGTGAAAAACTAATAACAACCAAAGATCTATAAAACGAAACAAAATAAAACGATGAGACACAACTAAGTGTAACCTTAGGAAGCTATATAACATCAAGACCGCCATAATGCCTATATAATCATCCTATGCTTGAAGAAGTTCAAGATATGCACACTTATATTGCTTAAGTGAAAAGCATAATTGCCACATATCCAGACCTGCATATACATGATCATTTTGATATTGAGTAATTTTTGTTGTTAACCCTCCGGTTCTTAGAAAAAGAGGTCTGAACAAGAATTATTCAATCTAAAAATAGAACTCGAACAATTCGTTAATTGGTGGGGAGGTCTCCTTTGTCATCCCTACTCTCACAGAGTCGCGGTTGTTACTCATAGTCCGTAGTACCGACACTCACAGACCAACACTACTAATAATTTGAGAAAATCACACAATTCAGTGTAATTATATGTGTCGGTGTCCGTGCTTATCAAAGGTGTGTCCTGTATCCGAGATGTGACCCGTGTCCGACATGTGTCGGTGTTTGACACTGACATGTGTGATGACATTGAATTATGTCATTTTCGTAAAATTTACTAAAGTATTTGAGAAAATAACATAATTCAGTCTAATTACATGTGGTGTTCATACTTATCAAAGGTGTGTCCCGTGTCTAACATGTGTCAGTGTCCGACACCGACACTGACATATGTATGACATTGAATTATGTTATTTTCTTAAAATTTACCAGTGTCGATGTTTGAGTGTCGTGTCGGATGTTGGTGTCCAGAATTCATAACCAAAAATAGAACAATAGGGTTTCCCACAAAAAAAAAATCAAATATTTTTCAAAAAATAAAAATAAAAATTGACATTACCTCAACCCATTCATCGATTTGAAGCTTTTGATGCGGAAACGAAGTTTTACTCGTAATGTTACTTGAATTCTCGAAACCCTCCATCACAAACACAATAAAGTTTTGTGAATACGAAGAAAAGAAGAAAATTAGTGGTATCTTTTCAAATTTTCAATCCAAAATCCATTTTTTTTTTGGGAAAATAGTGATGTGATCCTTGAATGAGTAACGAGTAATCATAATAGTCCCTCAATGTATCGAAATAGCAAAATAGTCCCTGATTGTGCACTTTGTTAGTTAAAATAGTCCTTGATATTAAAATACTTCGTTAATGTTGTCATATTAGTCCTTAAATAGACTTACTTATTGTCATATTAGTCCTTATGCGTACTTACTTATTCTCATTTTAGTCCTTATGTCAAAAAAGTTATTGTGAGTATTAACGGGTTATTTAAGCTTTAGGGACTATTTTGACTAACAAAGTGGACAATCAGGGACTATTTTGGAATTTTGATACATTGAAGGATTATTGTGACTACTTGCTACACATTCAGGGACCAAAGTGACTATTACCCCAATTTTTTTCATATAGTGTCGATTTTTTATTTCAATTTTTTTATATCGATTTTGGCGCTTTATTATTAAATTTATGAAATAAACAAATCATCACTTACTCTTAAAGCTTGTTAGGTCTAGCTTATCACTAAACCTAATTTTTTTCCCCTCTATTAGTGTTGCATTAACTCATAAGATTACGACCCTAATTTTTTTCCCTCCCATTTGGCTCTCATTTTGAATTTTGAATTTTTTTAATTTGTTTTAAACTAAATTAATTACTTCTGAACAGTTACCTAGGGTTGTTGTTTACCGTGATACATTTGGTTTTTTAAAATTTTGAATTTCAAATTTTGCAAGCTTAATATTCTAGCCACAATTAATAGTCCATTGGTGTACCACATGGAAAACAAGCAACTCTCCACTCATCACACTTATCTATTCCCCACACATATTCACACATTAATCCATCTTCATCATAACTACATATATATGCATGGAATACGTAATAAAGCCATATACTCGTCTTTCTTTTCTATCTGCATTCCTGGTCATTTTTTTTCAATCTAGCAGTGGTTGGACGTAACATTGAAACTTTGTTGTCGTATCATTGCTTGACTGGTAGGATGTTTTCCATGGTTTCTGTTTTATAACAACTGATTTGTTCACTTCTGATTGTTGTTTCTATGTGTTCATGTGTTGGGTCCTTTGGTTACCAGTTGGTTGAGATTGGTGACTGATGATGCAAGTTTATGTTTTTCTGTTTTATTAAGTTGTTTTTTTGTTTATCTTTGTAGTGGAACATCTTGACCTAAGCCGTTCGTTTTTATTTTTTTTGTCAATCGTTTATGAGTTATGCACCAAGCAGTTCACGCTAAAATTCAATGAAATGAAGTATCTGTTTTGCTTTAACCCAGTTGCAAGCATTTTCTTTAGTATATATTGTTGGAACAAAATGTGTTTAACAATGAACCTTAAGAGTTTTGATGATAATAAGGTATTAAAAAATTGTCAATTGGACTAGCTAATATTTGTTCAAGTGTACATGACCATAGACAAAAATTTACATCTTAAATAGGTTCTGGATGAACAAAAGAGAGCTAAGAAATAAACAAAAAGGAAGCTTAAAGCGTCCGAAGAGAAGTGCTCCTGAAGTCAAAAGTGCTCCTGAAGACAAAGTGCTCCTGAAGGGATGACGTCATTAGAAGCAAGTTCATCAGAAACAAGTTCATCAGAAGCAACCTCATCATAAGCTGAAATCACCAGAAGCTGAAGTTCATCAGAAGATGGAAGAATTTAAGTTTCAAAAGTTGTTTAATGGATTTAAACTCGTCTAAGCATTGCAGAAGACTGGAAATGTGAAGCAACAATCATTTTGAAAGGATTTGAAGGCATTGGATGCTTATCTTCAAAAAGCGTTGACAAGGTACAATTGTACGAAGTGTACAACCACTACCTCCGCTACTCTGTTGCGTCCCTGCTACAAGACAAGAAAACAACTCTGAAATACAGCTCTGCTTGCAACGATGTTCCTTCACATTGGGAATGAATTTGAAATTGATCCTTCATAGGACAACTACCATATCAGGCAAAAGATCATTAGTGATTGATCAAAGCTTCAAACGACTCTTTTTGATGCGCTGACAATTTCACAACGTCTCTTTCACACCTCTATATAAAGGAGTGAAGACTCAGAGATTGGTAATGCTCAACAACTAAAATTTACAAGTGCCAAAACTCTGCTGAAATTGTTCTGCATTCAAAGTTCACTTAGAATATCTGCTTCAAAGTTCATATCTTAGAAATTTTAGAGTCTTAAGAGTCTGTATCTGATTTGTATTGTGAACACCACTGATTGTATATCAAGTGTTCAACCTCAAACATTTTTTTTTTGTAATTCTGTTTGATTAGAAGTCTCTTGTAGTTGTGCTTGAGCAATAGAAGTCTCTTGATTGTGTTCAGGAGCATAGGAAGTCTCTTTCTTGTGTGCTTGAGCAGTTTGAAGTCTCTTGCTAGTTGTAATAGTGAGCAATTGTAATCAGATATTACATTTTAGTGAACTCTTCTTGGAAGTGCAAGGGGGACAGGACTACTTCCGGTTTGTGGAAGGAACCTGTATAATTACTTTGTGTCTTTCTTCTCTCTCTCTCTCTCTCTCTCTCTCTCTCTCTCTCTCTATTTTTATCTGCTGCAAGTTAATCCTGAATATCACTCCAAAAGCATAACTCTATATGCTTCTGACCAGTGTTTTCAGCTTAGGAGAAAACAAAAAAAAGCTAACACAATTCAACCCCCCCTTCTTGTGTTTTTCTCACCTTCAATTGATATCTAGAGCCTTGGTCTGTTGTCTTAACACTTAACAGTGTACCAGAAAAAGATTTGAGAAAAACATGTCTGGTGATACTTCCAGTTCTGGATCTGGCAATAACAACAATGCTGTTCCATATGATTATGGTGACAAGAAATCCAACGTAGGAAAGATTCCTAAGTTCAATGGAGATCCTGAAGAATTTTCTTGATGGAAAACCAACTTCTACAGCTATGTCATGAGTTTAGATGAAGAACTATGGGACATACTTGAAGAAGGTGTTGGTGACTTGGTCCTTGATGAATAAGGAGTAGTTGTTGATAGAAAGAAACATACTCCTGCTTTGAAGAAACTTTACAAGAAGCATCATATTATTAGAGGAGCACTTGTCACTGTTATACCTAAAACAGAATATATGAAGATGAGTGACAAATCCACTGCAAAAGCAATGTTTGCTTCTCTCTGTTCTAACTATGAAGGCAGCAAGAAGGTCAAAGAAGCAAAAGCTCTTATGCTTGTACATCAGTATGAGTTGTTCAAGATGAAGGATGATGAAACTATTGAAGAGATGTACTCAAGATTTCAAACCTTAGTCTCTAGACTAAAAATACTGAAGAAGAGTTATGTTGCTTCTGATCATGTTAGCAAGATACTAAGAAGCTTGCCTGCTAGATGGAGACCTAAGTTTACTGCTATTGAGGAAGCTGAAGATTTAAACACTTTAAGTGTTGAAGATATTGTCAGCTCTCTCAAAGTTCATGAGATTAGTCTTAATGAACATGTGCCTGCTAAGAGGAGTAAATCTATTTCTCTACCATCTAAAGGGAAGTCATCAAAAGCTCTTAAAGTTATTTAATCTGAAGATGAGTCACCTGATGAGATTCTGATGAAGATTCAACAGAGAAGATGGCTATGCTTTCAAACAAGCTTGAGTATCTGGCAAGGAAGAACATGAAGTTTCTAAGTAAGAGAGGTGGCTACAAGAGCTCCAAGAAAGAAGATCAGAAGGGATGCTTCAACTGTAAGAAGTCTGGACACTTTATTGCTGATTGCCTTGATCTTCAGAAGGAGAAATCAAAGGATAAGTCAAAGAAATCAAGCTTCAACACAAGAAAATTCAGAAACCAGATTAAGAAGAGTTTAATGGCAACCTAGGAAGATTTGGATAGTGAATCTGGTTTGAAAAGGAAGAAGTTGAAGAAGATGCTAAAGTAACTATGGGGTTAGTGGCTACTGAGACTTCAGAAGCAGATCCTGACTCAGACTCTGAAGATGAAAACGAGGTATATTCTTAAATTCCTAGAGAAGAACTTGTTGATTCACTTAAAGAACTCCTTACACATTTTGAACTGAGAACCAATGAGTTGAAAGATTTAAAAGAAAAATATGTTGTTTTGATGAAACAACAAGAATCAACTCTATTGGATCTGAAAGCTTCTGAAGAAGGACTTAGAAGCTTTGACTTCATTTGTAAAACTGATGAAGAAAAGCTAAAATATCTTTGTCAGTAGCTACAAGAAAAGTGTATTGGAAATCTTTAAGCAAGCATGAAATTGCTCTTGAAGATTTTATTATATATGGTATTGACAGCAAAGTTGCTTCAATGATTTATAGCATTTACAGAAACAATGGCAAAGGGATTGGATTTTAAGAAGGGAAACCTAATGAAATCAGTCTCAAAGCATGTTATGAATGCATCAAGGAAGGATTGAAAACCTTCTTTGTACCTGAAGGTGCTGAGATGGAAACTGTTGTTCAATCAGAACCTGAAGCTTCTAGCTCTAAGGCTAAGATTACTTCAAAGCCAAAGAACTTTAAGCCAATGGCTATGATTAACTCTGATTCTAAGACTTCAAAGATCAGGATTCTAAAGAGATCAGAACCCGTTCCTCAGAGTCTGTTGAAACATGAATCTGAGGTCCTGGAGTCTAAGTTTTAGAAGAAGATAGTTACTGCATCCGAAGTACCAAAACCAAAGGTTGTTAAACCTAAGGTAATGGTTAACCAGAAGCTACCAAACGTACAATACAAGGTACAAGAAGTGAAGAGTAAAACTTTCAATACTAACTTGAAAGGACCCATGAAACAATGGGTAACTAAATCTGAAAATGTCAATACTGCAGATATGTCTAAGAGCAAAGGAAAGCAAAAATCATGGTACCTAGACAGCGGTTGCTCAAGGCATATGATAGTGAGAAGTCTATGTTCCTCACCCTCACAATGAAAGAAGGAGGAAGTGTGAAGTTTGGAGGCAACCAGTCTGGCAAGATCATTGGTACAGGAACTATTGGTAACTCCTCTATCTCAATCAATAATGTGTGGTTGGTAGATGGTCTTGAACATAACTTATTGAGCATTAGTCAATTTTGTGACAATGGTTATGATGTGATGTTTGAAAAGACCAACTGCATTGTAATCAACAAAGAAAACAAATTCATAGTATTCAAGGGAAAAAGGATGGAGAATGTTTATAAAATTAACTTCTCTGAACTGGTTGACCAGAAGGTAATTTGTCTTCTGTTAGTGAATGATAAGAAATGGGCATGTTAACTGGAGATTAATCTCTAAGCTTGGTAAGTTACCACTTGTCAAAGGCCTACCAGACATTGACTATCATTCAGATGCACTTTGTGGTGCATGCCAGAAGGGGAAGATTGTGAAATCATCTTCTAAAACAAAAGACATTGTCTCAACCTCCAGACCCTTAGAATTACTTCATATTGATTTATTTGGACCAGTTAGCACTGCATCCTTATATGGAAGTAAATATGGATTAGTTATTGTTGATAATTACAGCAGATGGACTTGGGTAAAATTCCTGAAAAGTAAGGATAATGTTTATGATGTATTCAGTAACTTCTGCACTCAAATACAGTCTGAAAAAGAAATGAAGATTTTAAAAGTAAGAAGTGATCATGGTGGAGAATTTGAAAATGAGCCATTTGAAATCTTTTGTGAAAAACTTGGAATTGTCCATGAATTCTCTTCTCCTAGAACCATGATTCATGAAAACAATTTGGCTAAACATTTCTAGGCAGAAGCAGTGAATACAACATGTTATGTCCAAAATAGAATCTATATCAGACCTATCTTGGAGAAAATAGCATATGAACTCTTTAAGGGAAGAAGACCCAATATCTCTTACTTTCATCAATTTGGATGTACATGTTACATTCTAAATAACAAACTCTACCTAAAGAAATTTGATGCCAATGCCCAAAGAGGAATCTTTTTAGGTTACCCTGAAAGGCCAAAGGCATACATAATGTATAATTCAAAAACACTTTGTGTTGAAGAATCAATGCACGTTAAATTTGATGACAAAGAGCCTGAAAGTAAAACTCTAGAGCAAAGATGAAATTTTTGCAGAGATACAGGTTCCTGAAGATATACCAGAACCTGATCAGATAGCTGAATCTGAAGAAAATACAGAAGCTGAACCCACCTCAGAAGCACAAGATGAAGTTGCTTCTGACGAAGCTCAAAATGGATCTCAGCAAGCTACTCAATCCAAGAACACATTCAAGCACAAGTCTTCAGATCCTGAGGATCAAATCATTGGAAACAAAGAGAGTCCTAGAAGAACAAGATCATACTTCAGACAAGAAGAGTCAATGATAGGACTGTTATCAGTGATTGAACCTGCTACAGTTGATGAAGCACTTTTAGATGATGGATGGATACTGGCTATGCAGGAAGAGCTTAATCAGTTTCAAAGAAATGAAGTGTGGGATCTGGTACCCAAACCACAACATAAGAACATTATTGGAACAAAATGAGTATTCAGAAACAAGCTGAATGAACAAGGTGAAGTAGTCAGAAACAAAGAAAGACTTGTTGCACAAGGTTACAGTCAACAAGAAGGCATTGATTATAATGAAACAGTTTCTCCAGTTGCAAGATTGGAAGCAATCTTTCCTATGCAATAAATCATGGCATAATATTATATCAAATGGATGTCAAGAGTGCATTTCTAAATGGAGTCTGTCATACCCCAAATTTTGACCAGTTAAAGTTTTTTCGTTTTTAAATCGATCAATTTGTTTTTATCCGTATTTTTAGTCAGTTGAACATTTCTATTCATTTTTTTTAGCTCGTTAAAATATTTTTAGCCGTATTTTAAGTAGTTAAATATTTTTTATTCGTATTCTAGTTGGTTAGAACTTTTTTTGTTCAAGCAGTTAAATATTTTATCATTTCTTTGTAATTTGTTTAGTTAGTTAGAATTTTTATAGTCGCATTTTAAGCAGTTACTTTTTAATCGTATTTTTTATCTTATTTAGTTGTTATTTTTCATTTAGTTTATTATTTATTTTAGTATTAAGCTTTAGTGTTTAATTTATTTATTTTAATTCTCCTTTTTAGTTAATTGGTCCTTTTAGTCATTTTGTCCTCAAGGTCCTTGCTGCCCAAGTTAGGGGCACTTTGGTCCAATGAAATATCTTTTTACCCTAATGTGTCACTATAAAAGCAGCAATCATTGGCAATGAATCGGGGGCTGCACTGAAACCTAGAGACTAACACTCTCTTTTTGCGGCAGCCACAGAAATAAGATCAAATCTCACTTTCTTCTCAAACTTCCCCAAGAATACAATGATGAACATCCACCAAAACCCAGCAACCGAGTTCTAAATCCAACACCATTCAACTCTCATCCAATCTCAAATTTATCACTACACAAACATTTTTTCCTTCTCACTCATCTTGACCAGATTAAAACACAAAAACTCAAAAAGAATGATGAACAATCACGTGTGTTCATCCTCATCATACAACTTTTCCAGGAACTAAAAATTTCTTCACACACAATAACATCAATACATATCCTGCATTCATTAACAACACCACCTCTCATAAACATCACAGATAGACTCGGAGCTAACAGATTCAAAACCATACCATTCCAACACAAACACACATCAACAACACTGATTTTCAAAACTCAGTCAACAACAATGATATCAATACGAAGCTGTTTTTGTCTCTAGCTTCAGCCGACATCACCATCGCGTTTTACAACGACTAAATCGGCCTCAAGGGTTTACGGAATTAGATCGAACATGGTAAGAAACAAGAGATGAAGAAGAAGCTGATTCCGGATCCGTAACAGAGAGGAAAGAATTCGGCCAAGGATCCTCAAACAACAACAATCACATCGGCTTAAGAATCGTGAAAGGAGAAAAAAACGGAATCGCAACTGTGATGAGGAAACGGAGCTAAACCAAACCGGTTTTGAACACGACGACACAAGCTGCGACCGGATCGAAGCAAACAGGAAGGACGGCAGTTTCAGCTTCATCAACACATACATCTGTTCAAACCAAATCGAAAAGAAGAAGAGGTAACTGCTTCATTTTCTCCTTGGAATTTGTTGTTTAGTTTGATAATTTTGCATCGTTTAAGTTGGTTTTTGTCTCTGAAAACGTTTTGAAAAGATGAAGAAGGAAAGAGAGAGAGTAGTGTTACTGGGTTTGAGTTTTTTTTGGAGAAGAAGAAGCTTTTGAAACCGTTTTTATATTACTCTTGCTGGACCGGTTCGGTTGAACCGACCCGTTCTTGAACCGGTCCAGTCTCCTTTGGTCCAACCCGATCCTCCTCAGGCCCAACGTTACTTGTTTGTTTTTGCTCTTGGGCCTGGCTGCTTCTTTCTTTCTTCTGTTTGTTTATTATCCTTGCTGTTTGAACCCCCTGCACGCTCCTGCACCCCCCTGTGTCTCATTTTGAATCCCTTGCATTTTTTTCTAGTTTCGTTTGGGATTATATATATATATATATATATATATATATATATATATATATATATATATATATATATATATATATATCTTTTTTTATCATTTTAATTGTGTCTACTATCATGCATTATTTTCAGCTTATTTAATTGTTTTAAAACTTGTTTCATGCATTTTGGTTCAAAGCATTTTTATATCATACACCTTTCATCACATGTTTTATTTAGTTTTGGTTACATTTTCTTACATCCTAATTCAAGAATCATTTTTACATTATGCATTATTGTTAATTTGGCTTTAAAACCATTTTATACATCTTTTGGGTGTGGGTTCATCAAATATTCTTACAACCTAGCTTTAGAATTTGGACATCTTGCATTCTAAGTCTCGTGTGGTCTCATCCATTTTTAAAAGCTTTAATTTCTATACTTTATCTTTTTTTGGGTATTTGCCTTAAGGTTTATCTCATGCATCCTTTAATGTCTTGTTCAAAGTTTTTCCATACAAACCTTGCTTTAATTCATGCTTTGCTAAAATTTCCTCAACATTATTACATTTCATTTTTAGTATATGATGCTTTTAATTTTCTCTTCATCTCCTTATATCATGATTGCTTTAGTTTTGGTGCCTATTCTTTTTTTTCCAATTGCAAAGCCCCATATTTTTAGTGTGTATAATTAGGGGAATGATGTAATTCATTATGGGCTTTGTATTTAGGAATGGTATGTAATAGCGTAGTAATTGCACACACCGACACAAGCACCGACACTTCACCATTTTTTTCCTTGCTTTATGATTGCTTTATTTTTCGCATCGTTACGTTAGTTTACCGTTAGTTTAGTAAAACCTTCTTATCTCAAAAATCAAGTGTGCAAAAGTCAAATTATTTTTCTTAATAAGCCTTGGATCCAAATCCAAGAGATTTTTCCTTTATTTTCTTAATCAAATTCCTAAATGAACTTTAATTAAACTTAGACTAAATTTCTCAAATAAAAATGAAACAACCTCACTTCTCTTTTATTCTTCTATACCTTGAGGTCTCGCAACCCTTCTCAAAATCATTTTCCAAATCAAATTAAAATCAACCTAACCCACAAAAATATTTTTATAAGAGAGAACTACGGCGGTTTTGATCCCTTTTAAGGGTACATAGGCAGAGGCTTTATTCCTTTCAAATCGATCAAATAAAAATAACAAAAAAACTCCCACTTCTTCTCCCTCCATTCTTTTACTTCAACTTTAAACAACAAATTTTCGAATAAAAATAAAGTTAGAAAGAGGTTCTCACGGAGTACCGTGAACGACGCGAGTGCCTAACACCTTCCCGAATCGTAACCGACCCCGGATCCAAAAAGGGTTTTTCAATCTCATTTTTCCCTTCTCAAGAATAAAATCGAGCAAGTCCAACATTTGAAGGTTCAATTCCAATCAATGGATTGACACCCGGAAATCAATGGTCTACAAAATTGGCGACTTCACTGGGGATCCAACGCGGGTTAAGCCCACCTTTCTTTCTTTACTTTTTATGCTTTATCATTTGTATATATTTTGTAAATACGAGAGTGGTGAGATAAGCTCTATACCCGGGCTTGAGTGAACTTAAGATAGGATCGGGTATAATCATAGTATCCATGCCGAGAGTACTCTTCGGCATTGGTACATGTGATAACCCACTCAATGGAGGGACCTTGATGGTATACCGTTGTTGTCGCGAGTACTCGCGTATAGCATGATACTTGCAAGGAACCGTCGAAGTTGAGGACCGTTAGTCACCTTTAACCCATCTTGGCCTTTTAGGACGTAGTGCGGTGGCTAGTTGAGAGTACTCTCGTATTGGTCGTCACGCGATACTACACCCAAACGAGACTAACTGATGAATATTGTTGGAACGAGAGTACTCTCATCGCCTAACAAATATTCGGACGTGATTGAAAACTTTGGGAACCTTGGTAGAACCCTTGTTACTTGTGCAAATGGAAACCATAGTCCTTACCAAATGGCGTTGTGTCCCTTATGCTCCAACATTGTATACCTTAAACCTCATCATGTATTCTAGCATAATCATGCATACATGCATTCATCCATAAACCTTTTTTTCATCCATTAAAAAAATATTGAAGGATTTAACCAAGTTTTTTGTAAACATCGAAGGAATGGACCTTTGTAAGAATGAACACCAAGCAATACAAATTCAAAAATCTTACCGAAGCTTTTGCTTTTGTTAAGAACTTCTTCCTTGGGTTCGTTCTTACCTTTTGGAAAAGGAAACCTATTGCAATATCTTTACAAATCTTCAATTGAAACCATGTTCATCTGCAATGTTTACAATTTACCTTGATAAATCCTTCGATAACAAAAATATTGTACATTTTTGCATAAACATGTCATGCATCATTTGCATTCATAGTTTCTAGTCTGTGTCTCATACCTTGTTTCTGTCTACAAAGGTTTATCCATCAGTAAAGCGGTCTGATGTCTTCATCCAAGTTCAGCTCGCATATGCAAACACTCGTGCAAACACAAAAGATGGATCAGCTTGAGCAAGAGGTTCATGAGCTTCGTGGAGAGATAACAACACTTCGGGCTGAGGTAGAAAGGTTAACTAGCCTAGTATCTTCACTGATGGCCGCAAAGGATCCACCACTTGTTCGGCAAAAGTCTCCGCCATTGTGTCAGCCAATGTGCATGAAACGACCTCGACAACAGGTTCCTCAACAGCCTCAATCATTTACTACTCAGAATCAGGCTCCTCAACCATTTACTTCCCAGAATCAGACTCCTCAGCAGCTTATCCCTCAAAGTCAGGTTCCTCAGCAACTTATTCTTCAAAATCAGACTCGAAAAGCATCGCAGTTTGACCCAATTCCTATCAAATACGCAACTCTGCTTCCTATCTTGCTTAAGAAGAGACTTGTTCAAACCAGGCCACCTCCTCGGGTGCCGAATCCGCTGCCATCTTGGTATCGCCCTGACCTCAAATGTGATTTCCATCAAGGGGCACCAGGCCATGACGCCGAGCAGTGTTACGCTTTGAAGGAAGAAGTTCAGAAGTTGATTGAAAATAACACCGAGTTCTTCGAAGACCCGGATATAAAGGTACTACTTCAGCAACAACATCTGGCTCCTCACTCTGTTGCCGCTGTTAGGCCCATCAATGCTGTTCAAAATCCGGGTTATCAGCCCCAGTTTCAACCAAGTCAACAACATCTGGCTCCTCACTCTGTTGCCGCTGTTAGGCCCATCAATGCTGTTCAAAATCTGGGTTATCAGCCACAATTTCAACAAAGTCAACAACAGTATTCGATTTCTCACTCTGTTGCTGCTATTAAGCCTATCACCAATACTGTTCAAAATCCGGTTTATCATCCTCAGTTTCAGCAATATCAACAACAGACTTCAAGGAAACAGATCGATCCCATTCCCATGAAGTATGCAGAGTTGCTTCCAAAGTTTCTTGAAAGGAATTTGGTCTATACCAAGGCACCTCTTCCAGTGCCAAAAAAATTGACATCCCGGTACAGGCTCGACCACTTTTGTGCTTTCCATCAAGGGGCACCAGGTCATGATATTGAGCACTGTTTTGCATTGCAGAAGATAGTTCAGAAGTTTATTCGAAAAGACCTCATACCTTTTGAAGAATTTGATTTGGAATCTGCAAGTTAATCCGTTATCGGATCTTGGAATTTGATGTTTAGCTGCAATTGGGTCTTTGCAGATGTTTCTTTCTACTACTCATTGGTTTAATTAATATGCTTGTTTGTTGCTTTATGTTTTTCGAAGAAAACCTTTCGTCCCACCCGAGACGGAAGTGAACTTGTTTAGGGCTTTTTGCTTTATGTATTTTCATCATTAATTAAAAGGTCGCTTTGATCCCGGCTTTGTTTTTATTTTGTGCTTTTTCTGGAAAAAATGGTAATACAAAAAAACCCAAAAGAATTTTTTTCCTTTAATCATTTCCACATATCTGCATAATCATATTGTTTATATTAATAATCAAATCATGCATTAATAAACCCGTTGAACACTTAAACCCTGTACTCTCTCTCGACTTTGAGTTCCCTGTGGCCGAGACTGAAGAAAAAAAGGATGAAAGTTTCCCAATGAGATATACTGCCTACTGGGGCATCTTGGCCATCGAAGCTGCAAATATCAAGAAAGATCGTCCTGAAGAGGACTTTCATACACAAAGACTGGCACGAGATGTTTCCATCTACCTTGCAAGGATATTGTACTTCAAGTGCACACTTTAACAGGGGCAACCCCCCCCCCCCCACCACCATCCCTCAGTATATAATATAAAGGCAGTGCTCTACAGGGAGGTCAAAGTCCTGTCAACAGAGGTTCCAATGAAAGCTAAGCTTGGTTGAATTCAAAAGTGTTATTGTCGTGTGCCACCGACAGTTATATCAAGTATTCGACAAAGAAGGCTTGTCCCTGTGAATGTCAAGAAAGTGGCTTTGTACTCAAATATACGTCATCGGATTCCAAGGGCAAAGGAATGCCTAATTACAAAGAACCGTGACAAACTTGTATGTCCAGTAAATGCCAATGCAGTCAAGAAATGCTTTGTTAAAATGAAAAGCTCGATAAGTCGCAAACTTGAAAAAGCGGCTTAGGCGAAAAAGAGCGTCTCGATGGACTGAAAACCCGAAAAGGCGGTCCATGCAAAAATTAGAGACAAAAAAAAAAGAATCTTTACCCTGATAGATTGAAAACCCGAACGGGCGATCTATGCAAAAGTTAAGGGTTTATGACAAGTAACTGCATCAGACTAAGCATCACTCACTTGGGGCACCTTAGCTGTCAGAAGTTCTCCGATATCAGAGCATCATAGCAGTGGATTTCAAAGTTGTTAGGGAATATAGCGGTTATCGTGTTCAATGTACTTTCCATATATTAATTACCATTTTCCAAATTCTGTAATCCGTGGTGCCATGCCTTTGGCCGGTTACCATTTCTAATAGATTAATTTGAGCCTGTGCTTTTATTTGGAATTCTTGTTTATTCTATGTGCAAAATCTCTTCCGTTTTTAATATTAGTTGAAACAAAAACTTTGAAAAATCTTTTTAAAATTTTCACGTTTTCTTTGAAAAAAAAAACAAAAAATGACAAACATATTATCTTTACAATTATGTATCATAGAAGCATGTGTCAACATTCGTCTCAAGGACAGTTAAACTCTGCAAGGTAAGCATGACCAAAAGCTGTGAGATGACCTCTGTCAAAAAGAAAAGAGAAAAAAGAAGAATACAAAAAAAAAAGAGAAAAGCTCGCTAAGTTGAAAACCCGAGAGGGCGGCTTAGGCAAAAATGAGCGTCCCGGTGGATTGAAAACCCGAAAGGGAAGTTCAGGCAAAAATTAGGGGCATGCAAAAAGAATATATTCCCGGTGGATTGAAAACCCGAAAGGGCGGTCCAGGCAAAATTGGGGATTCAAAAAAAACAATACAACAAAAAATGAAAAAGACAGAGGCATCACAATTTCAAGTGGATTAAATGGAAGAACGCACTTTGTGCTGACTTACAAATGACGACCCCTTCCAGACTTTGATTGATGGGTTTTATCCCGAGAAATGGCAATTTTTGCCTGCGGTTTGAGAAATGGCGTCCTCTGCCAGTGTTTCGATTAATAGCGACTGTTGCCTGTGGTTTGATCAATGACATCTTTGGCCTGTGGTTTGACAAATGACGACTTCCGCCAGTGGCTTGATTAATGGCATCTTTTACCTGGGCGTCGATTGATGGGTCTTTATCTCAAGAAATAACGACTTCTGTCGGGTTTCTGATTGGCGGGCTTTACCCCAAGGAATGATTACTTCACCATCAACTGAGACATTATATTGGATCATATCCCCATCAGCAGTTTTGTTTGTTGGGTTGTATCCCATCAGCGGTATAATTAATGTGTCATTACCCCTCAGCGGTATAATTAATATGTCATTACCCCTTCGCGGTATGATTAATGGGCTGTTACCTCTCCAGCAGTTGAATTGATGATATGTTACATCTTCAGTGGCCTGATTAAAGAGTTCATTACCTCTTCAGTGTTTCAATTAATGGGTTGGTATTTGGTACCTCTTAAGTGGTTTGATTATGGGGCATTCTCCCCTCAGCAGTATGATCAATGGGTTGTTATCCCTCCAAGTGGTTTGATTATGGGACATTCTCCCTTCAGCAGTATGATCAATGGGTTGTTATCCCTCCAAGTGGTTTGATTACGGGACATTCTCCCTTCAGCAGTATGATCAATGGGTTGTTATCCCTTCAAGCGGTTTGATTATGGGGCATTCTCTTTTCAGTAATTGGTTATTGGGCCCTTCCCCCTTTCAGTAGTTGATTATGGGCTTTACCCCATCAGTTTGGTTTGAATATGAGCTTTACCCCATCAGTTTGGTTTGAATTTGGGTTTTTGCCCCATCAATGGTTAAGAATGCAGGCTTTACCCCATCAGTGGTTTGAAAGGCTTTACTCCGTCAGTGGTTTGAAGGACTTTACTCTGTCAGTGATTTGAAGGGCTTTACCCCGTCAGTGCTTGGTTCATCCCCAGTGATGTTATCCCCAATGAAGAGTGATGAATGCTTGTAATGTGATGTCGGGCCACTTTCTTTGGACCTGCCCAATCTTGTCTCAACAGTCTCACCATTATACTGTCAAATAAACCTCATATGCATTCATTCATCCATGCATACATAGCACGCCTACAAATATCATTCATGCATAGTTGCATTATTTTCCCGCGTCTTACTCCAATACACAAAATGTCATCCCCAAGGTGTTTAATTCATAAATGTCACCAATCAGTTTGTGTTCAGGTGGCAGGTCCCATCAAATAATCACTTTACCAATGCTAATCAGTTTGCCGGTACCCTGCTTAAGGTACTCCGGTATTGATAGTAATCAAGCTTTATCTTCTGTTTGTTGTCGTTACCACGGGCAGTTGGTGATAGACAAGATTTATCTTCTGTTTGATCGTCGTTACCACGGGCAGTTGGTAATAGACAAGCTTTATTTTCTGTTTGATCGTCGTTACCACGGGAAGTTGGTAATAGACAAGCTTTATCTTTCGCATTTTCGTCGTTACCACGGGCAGTTGGTAATAGACAAGCTTTATCTTCCGTCTGAGCTTTATCTTTAGTTCAAGCTTTATTTTCTACATTTTCATCCGTTACCACGGGCAGTTGGTAATAGGCAAGCTTTATCTTCCGCATTTTCATCATTTACCACGGGCTGTTGGTAATAGATAAGCTTTATTTTCTGTCTCAAGCTTTATCTTCCGTCTGAGCTTTATCTTTAGTTCAAGCTTTATTTTCTACATTTTCATCCGTTACCACGGGCAGTTGGTAATAGACAAGCTTTATCTTCCGCATTTTCATCATTTACCAAGGGCTGTTGGTAATAGATAAGCTTTATTTTCTGTCTCAAGCTTTATCTTTCGTCTGAGCTTTATCTTCAGTTCAAGCTTTATCTTCCGCACTTTCGTCATTTACCACGTGCTGTTGGTAATAGACAAGCTTTATTGTCAGTCTCAAGCTTTATTGTCCGTCTCATGCTTTATTGTCGCCTCAAGCTTTACTTTACGTCTCAAGCTTTACTTCCCGTCCTAAGCTTTATTTTCCGTCTGAGCTTTATCTTCTGTTCAAGCTTTATCTTTCGCATTTTCGTCTTTACCACAACATTTGGTAGTAGAAAGACTTTATCTCCCCAGTGTTATTTATCAGTTTGCTCCCCAGTCAGTTTACTCTTGTCGTCTTTGTATTCATACTTGCATCACATGCATTCATATCATTATATTCATCGCATTCTCAGCTTTTCAACTGATCAAAATTTGGTGTACTTAGTATTTAAGTCTCTTCGACCCATCGATTTAAAAATCCTTTTTCAAATCTTCGTGACGAAGAAACTTAAATAGGGGCATCTGTCATACCCCAAATTTTGACCAGTTAAAGTTTTTTCGCTTTTTAAATCGATCAATTTGTTTTTATCCGTATTTTTAGTCAGTTGAACATTTCTATTCATTTTTTTTAGCTCGTTAAAATATTTTTAGCCGTATTTTAAGTAGTTAAATATTTTTTATTCGTATTCTAGTTGGTTAGAACTTTTTTTGTTCAAGCAGTTAAATATTTTATCATTTCTTTGTAATTTGTTTAGTTAGTTAGAATTTTTATAGTCGCATTTTAAGCAGTTACTTTTTAATCGTATTTTTTATCTTATTTAGTTGTTATTTTTCATTTAGTTTATTATTTATTTTAGTATTAAGCTTTAGTGTTTAATTTATTTATTTTAATTCTCCTTTTTAGTTAATTGGTCCTTTTAGTCATTTTGTCCTCAAGGTCCTTGCTGCCCAAGTTAGGGGCACTTTGGTCCAATGAAATATCTTTTTACCCTAATGTGTCACTATAAAAGCAGCAATCATTGGCAATGAATCGGGGGCTGCACTGAAACCTAGAGACTAACACTCTCTTTTTGCGGCAGCCACAGAAATAAGATCAAATCTCACTTTCTTCTCAAACTTCCCCAAGAATACAATGATGAACATCCACCAAAACCCAGCAACCGAGTTCTAAATCCAACACCATTCCACTCTCATCCAATCTCAAATTTATCACTACACAAACATTTTTTCCTTCTCACTCATCTTGACCAGATTAAAACACAAAAACTCAAAAAGAATGATGAACAATCACGTGTGTTCATCCTCATCATACAACTTTTCCAGGAACTAAAAATTTCTTCATGCACAATAACATCAATACATATCCTGCATTCATTAACAACACCACCTCTCATAAACATCACAGATAGACTCGGAGCTAACAGATTCAAAACCATACCATTCCAACACAAACACACATCAACAACACTGATTTTCAAAACTCAGTCAACAACAATGATATCAATACGAAGCTGTTTTTGTCTCTAGCTTCAGCCGACATCACCATCGCGTTTTACAACGACTAAATCGGCCTCAAGGGTTTACGAAATTAGATCGAACAAGGTAAGAAACAAGAGATGAAGAAGAAGCTGATTCCGGATCCGTAACAGAGAGGAAAGAATTCGGCCAAGGATCCTCAAACAACAACAATCACACCGGCTTCAGAATCGTGAAAGGAGAAAAAACGGAATCGCAACTGTGATGAGGAAACAGAGCTAAACCAAACCGGTTTTGAACACGACGCACAAGCTGCGACCGGATCGGAGCAAACAGGAAGGACCGCAGTTTCAGCTTCATCAACACATACATCTGTTCAAACCAAATCGAAAAGAAGAAGATGTAACGATTTCATTTTCTCCTTGGAATTTGTTGTTTAGTTTGATAATTTTGCATCGTTTAAGTTGGTTTTTGTCTCTGAAAACGTTTTGAAAAGATGAAGAAGGAAAGAGAGAGAGTAGTGGTACTGGGTTTGAGTTTTTTTTGGAGAAGAAGAAGCTTTTGAAACCGTTTTTATATTACTCTTGCTGGACCGGTTCGGTTGAACCGACCCGTTTTTGAACCGGTCCAGTCTCCTTTGGTCCAGCCCGATCCTCCTCAGGCCCAACGTTACTTGTTTGTTTTTGCTCTTGGGCCTGGCTGCTTCTTTCTTTCTTCTGTTTGTTTATTATCCTTGCTGTTTGAACCCCCTGCACGCTCCTGCACCCCCCTGTGTCTCATTTTGAATCCCTTGCATTTTTTTCTAGTTTCGTTTGGGATTATATATATATATATATATATATATATATATATATATATATATATATATATATCTTTTTTTATCATTTTAATTGTGTCTACTATCATGCATTATTTTCAGCTTATTTAATTGTTTTAAAACTTGTTTCATGCATTTTGGTTCAAAGCATTTTTATATCATACACCTTTCATCACATGTTTTATTTAGTTTTGGTTACATTTTCTTACATCCTAATTCAAGAATCATTTTTACATTATGCATTATTGTTAATTTGGCTTTAAAACCATTTTATACATCTTTTGGGTGTGGGTTCATCAAATATTCTTACAACCTAGCTTTAGAATTTGGACATCTTGCATTCTAAGTCTCGTGTGGTCTCATCCATTTTTAAAAGCTTTAATTTCTATACTTTATCTTTTTTTTGGGTATTTGCCTTAAGGTTTATCTCATGCATCCTTTAATGTATTGTTCAAAGTTTTTCCATATAAACCTTGCTTTAATTCATGCTTTGCTAAAATTTCCTCAACATTATTACATTTCATTTTTAGTATATGATGCTTTTAATTTTCTCTTCATCTCCTTATATCATGATTGCTTTAGTTTTGGTGCCTATTCTTTTTTTTCCTATTGCAAAGCCCCATATTTTTAGTGTGTATAATTAGGGGAATGATGTAATTCATTATGGGCTTTGTATTTAGGAATGGTATTTAATAGCGTAGTAATTGCACACACCGACACAAGCACCGACACTTCACCATTTTTTTCCTTGCTTTATGATTGCTTTATTTTTCGCATCGTTACGTTAGTTTACCGTTAGTTTAGTAAAACCTTCTTATCTCAAAAATCAAATGAGCAAAAGTCAAATTATTTTTCTTAATAAGCCTTGGATCCAAATCCAAGAGATTTTTCCTTTATTTTCTTAATCAAATTCCTAAATGAACTTTAATTAAACTTAGACTAAATTTCTCAAATAAAAATGAAACAGCCTCACTTCTATTTTATTCTTCTATACCTTGAGGTCTCACAACCCTTCTCAAAATCATTTTCCAAATCAAATTAAAATCAACCTA
Source organism: Medicago sativa (assembly GCF_051527215.1). Taxonomy (NCBI): domain Eukaryota; kingdom Viridiplantae; phylum Streptophyta; class Magnoliopsida; order Fabales; family Fabaceae; genus Medicago; species Medicago sativa. Next base: position 25,550,865 of record NC_140752.1, on the reverse strand, counting down.
ACCCACAAAAATATTTTTATAAGAGAGAACTACGGCGGTTTTGATCCCTTTTAAGGGTACGTAGGCAGAGGCTTTATTCCTTTCAAATCGATCAAATAAAAATAACAAAAAAACTCCCACTTCTTCTCCCTCCATTATTTTACTTCAACTTTAAACAACAAATTTTCGAATAAAAATAAAGTTAGAAAGAGGTTCTCACGGAGTACCGTGAACGACGCGGGTGCCTAACACCTTCCCGAATCGTAACCGAACCCCGGATCCAAAAAGGGTTTTTCAATCTCATTTTTCCCTTCCCAAGAATAAAATGGAGCAAGTCCAACATTTGAAGGTTCAATTCCAATCAATGGATTGACACCCGGAAATCAATGGTCTACAGAGTCATTGAAGAAGAAGTGTTTGTCAAGCAACCTCCTAGTTTTGAGGATCTTAAGAATCCTGACCATGTTTTCAAACTTAAGAAATCACTATATGGCTTGAAACAAGCTCCCAGAGCTTGGTATGATAGACTAAGTAATTTCTTGATCAAAAATGATTTTAAAAGAGGCCAAGTTGACACAACACTCTTCAGAAGGACTCTTGAGAAAGACATTCTTGTTGTGCAGATATATGTTGATGATATAATATTTGGTTCTACTTTTGCATCTCTTTGCAAGGAATTTTCTAAGTTAATGCAGGATGAATTTGAAATGAGTATGATGGGAGAGCTGAAGTTCTTCCATGGAATTCAAATCAATCAAAGCAAAGATGGAGTCTATGTTCATCAAACAAAATACACTAAGGAGCTTCTGAAGAAGTTCAAGCTAGAAGATTGTAAAGTGATGAACACTCCAACGCATCCAACCTGCACTTTAAGCAAAGAAGATACTGGATCAACAGTAGATCAGAAGCTGTACAGAGGTATGATTGGTTCTTTGTTATACTTCACTGCATCTAGGCCAGATATTTTATTCAGTGTATGCTTGTGTGCAAGATTACAACCAGATTCTAGAGAATCTCATTTAACTGCTGTTAAGAGAATCTTCAGATATCTGAAAGGAACAACTAATCTTGGACTCCTGTATAGGAAATCCTTAGATTACCAGTTGGTTGGATTTTGTGATGCTGATTATGCTAGTGATAGGATTGAAAGAAAGTTAACCAGTGACAACTGTCAATTTCTGGGTGATAATCTGATATCCTGGGATAGCAAAAGACAAGCAACTATTGCTATGTCTACAGCAGAAGCAGAATACATCTCAGCTGCAAGTTGTTGTACACAACTACTTTGGATGAAACATTAGTTGGAAGACTATCAGATTAATGCTAAAAGTATTCTTATTTATTATGATAATACTGCTGCTATTTGTTTGTCAAAGAATCCAATTCTACATTTAAGAGCTAAGCATATTGAAATCAAGCACCATTTTATCAGAGACTATGTTCAAAAAGGAACTTTAGATATACAATTCATTGATACTGAACATCAATGGGCTGATATATTTACTAAGCCTTTAACTGTTGAAAGATTTGATTTTATAAAGAAAAATTTGAACATGCACTCTGTGTCTGATTAAAAGTTTGCTTGCTCCTGAATAGGAATTTAGGTCCTGAAGTCTGTTCAGAAGCTATGGTCCATCAGAAGCTCTTCATTGAGGTTCTGAGGAAAATGTGCTTCTGATGATGACGTCAGCATATGAACTCCAGAAGCTGAATTTTTTGCTTATGAATAGCAGAGTTAGTGGAAACGCTGGAAGTTACTTTTTGGTGACACCTGGCCCACTAACTTGGCAGTTACTCTGAGAACTTCTACCGTGGTTTATGTGTACGGTTGTATAACATAAGAGGGCAATGATGATTTAAGCTTTGAATGTACTATCACGCGCCCCAATGTCATTAATGTTGTGTTTGTTAGTCTTTTTCTGAATTGCAATCGTTTTTACTCAAAACACTTAGACAATTCACACACTACTCACTTCACAACAAACACTTTCTACTCTTAACCTTTCTCTGCGAAGTAAGCGTAACTTCTCAACTCAAAACCTAGAACCCTAAAATCCTCTTCAATCAACAATGGCATCATCATCTAGTTCCATTCCAAAATCATCTTCGAGCATGCAACAACAAGATATTTCAGAATCAACTATGCAAGACACTCCAGCATATGAGATTGCAGGAAGGACTATGGCATTAGAAGAATGGGATTTGAGGATTCAAACAGAGAATCCAGCAGATTTCGAATCTCTAGCTTTTCATGGTTGCGATATCAGAAGTCATTATGAGAAGCAAGACTTAATGGCTTATTTTGATATGTTGAATGGACCAACATACACAACCCTGGTAAGACACTTCTGGGTAAGAGCTTCAGTATACGATAGAGCCGTTTCTAAAGCTGAAGAAAGATAGAAGATTCTACTTGACCCTACTCTGGAAGGGAAAACAAGAGATGAAATGAGATTGGAACCATTCAAATGTGTGGAGATTAGGTCCAACATCATGGGCATTCCGGTATTTATCTCTGAAGAGGCCATTGCTTTTGTACTCCGAAGAGATACTTTTGGTCAATACTCAGGATCAGAGATACCCAATCCTAAGACTAGCCCTTGGAAGGAAGTTGTCAACAGAACCATGTTTGGTAGCAAGAAGAAGGGTAAATACATTGACTTAAGCATGGAGAAGAAGATGCTTCTGAAAATTCAGAATGAAGGCCTACTTCCAAAAGGTGGTGGTAGTGATCAACCATCACTGGGACACAGAGTGTTTCTTTACCATTTTATCAAGAAAGAAAGAGTCAATGTGCCTAAGTACATCTTTAAGCACATGATCAAAGAACTCAGGGAAAGTCAGCAAAGCAAGAGGTGCTGGGTTCCCTATGGAAGATTGAAATCAGAAATCCTTCATCAAGGAGGGATTCTGAAAGCTCTAAGCAGTGTCGACATATTTACAGATAAGCAGCTTGGCACTGAAACAGGAAAGTTCATCAATGGGAGCACACTCAAGCACATGAAGTTGATCAGTAAAGTCATAAAACTAAACATTGACTTGAGTGAATCCAGTGCAAGGTCAAACCTAATGGAAGACTTTCCTCCCATTTGCAAGAAGGATCCTCTTGAAGTTCAGATGAACTTTATTAAAGATCATTATGCAACATCTGGGAAAGTCATTAGACTTGAGGATGTTCCTGAGGAAATGTATGGAGGTGCTCTGCCTGTAGCCAGAGGCAGAAAGTCCAAGAGGAAGGTGACCTCTAAGGAAGAATATCTGGAAGATGAGCAACCCTCTAAGAAGGCCAGGAAGGAGAAAGCCTCTGACAAACTGAAGATTGGTGGCTCTGGCTTACCATCATTCCAAGAGGAAGTTCAGGACCTGGACACTGATGTGGTTCTGAACAAGAAGACCAGAAGTGGAAAAGCTGCTGCTTGTTCACAAACTGCCTTTAAACCACCTTAAGTACCCAAGAAAAAGAGGAAGGCTACACTAAAAAAGCTGCAAGAGTCTGCATATATGACTGAAGAAGTAGAAGGTATTGAAGCTGCTACTGATTTGGTTATAAGGGAGGTGAAGAGAAGGACTGATGAGGATGCTACTGCACTCCAGAAGGTTATGGAGATGGCAAAAGAGACTGAGATTCCTGTATCCAATCTTGCTAGAGAAGATGTAGCTACAAATGCTGAAGAAGTTGTGAAAGCCACTGAAGAACTACAAGAGCTAGTAGCTTCAGAAACTGGCAACAGGTTGATGTTGTGAGTGCTACTGAAGGTGTCCAGGAGGACAAAGCTGCTGGGACAGAAGCTGCTGCTCCAGAAGATGTTACAGGTATTCCTGATTCTCCACACTCTCATTCTGTTATAGAAGTAGAATCAGACTCTACCAAATCATCTTCCTCTCAATCCACCTCCTCATCATCATCTACTGATTATGATGATGTACCTTTAGGGAAACTTTACCCATCCACTCAAAAAGGCCATTCAACAACAACCAAAACTCACGAAAAGCCTTCTCAGAACATACTTTTTGAGCCAATGATTCCTAGTGTCAATGAAATGATAGGTGAAATGTTTGAGATGAGAAACAAAGTTTGTGAAAGACTACCCCTCAATCATCCCTTTCAACCACAAATAATTCAACCTCTCAGCATGGTTGTACCTGATGAGAATGTTGAACTATCTTCATCTCAACCACCCTCAACCAACCAAACGCAAGACACATCTGTCTTAGACAATCTGGTTAGTCACTATTCAGGTGAACTACCAGAAGTTAGGCCAAGCTTACAAAGAGCCTCTGAAGTTGCTTCTGAAGAAGTTGCTTCAGAAAGCCCCCCACAACAAGCACCTAACCAAAATATGACCACATCAACTAACCTTGAACAATTCATCCCTGAATATATTGTCCCTGAACAATATGTTCCTGGACAAATCCTTACACCTACCTCTCCTGAAACCATCAGTGAATCTGACTTCATGATCACATGAGATGTTCTTGATGTTGAGATTGAGCAATCAACCACAACTATGATTGAGAAGCCAATTCCTGATACACCATCAACCAACAATTCAACACCTAACTCAATAAACAACCTACCCTCATCTAGCACTCAAACTCCAACATCCACAAACAGCCAATCATCATCATCACTATCCTTAGCTATCCAATCTGTAGCTCCTCCAAAACCTACAAAAATACCCTCACCACCAACCATCTTCCTATATTCTACTCTACTCCAGGATGTGTGTGAGAATATAGGTCAGGAGCTGGTCAAGCTCATTCAAGCTAGGACTGACTTGGTTCACAAAGAGAGCTATGAAAAGAAGTGGAGCAGACTGAAAGAAAGAGTTGATTACATCATGTCTGCACTCCAAACAACTTGTGTTGATGCTCAAAATATAGCTCAACAAAAGCTTAAAGACTGGCTGAAAGGAGTAGATAACAGCCTGCAGGAAGTCAAGATCCTGAGAACTTGGGTGCAGAATCCTCCAAGTATCAAAGGAAGAGAAGTTACAGACTTCATCCCCTCTGGTGTGCATCCAAGAGAACTTGATTTGACCTTCCTCAACAAGGTCAATCTGAAGACAACTTCTCCTTATCTGGCTCTGATTCAAAGGAATGCAGTTTTGGAAAAGGAAGTTAAGAAGCTTCAGAAGGAATTATTAGAACAGAAGCTACTCATGCTGGAATACAAGTCTTCTACAGAAGCTAAGCTGGAAGAAGCCAGAGCAAGAGAAGAGCATCTGATAAAGAGCAATGAGGACTTTAAGAATGAGATGAAACAACAGCAAGAAGCTATGCAAAAGAAGCAAGAAGAGACCAACTTGATGATCAAGCAGATGATGGACATGCTACATAAACAAGCCCAACCTTAGTTGCACACCATTTTCTTGCTTGTTTAGTTTTTTATTTATAGTTTAGCATTTTCATACTCTATCTGTGCTTCTGACTTCATTGTTTGCTTCTGAACATCCTTGCGTTCTTGATTAATATATATGTTTCTGAACTTAATTGGTTTACTTATGATATTTATGCTCTGATATATTTGTTGAGTTATGCTCTGATATATATGATTCATGCTCTGATTAAAGAATATTTTCTCACTATCTTTTTCTTACTTCTTACTTTTTGTTTTTAGTTTTTAAACTTTTTGTTGATGATAAAAGGGGGAGTAGTATGTATAGTATTCATAGGCTCTGAGCCCTGATGACATGCTGTCATTACGTAATTTTTAGGACTTAATTTGACATTTTGATAGAGTTCTGAGCAATATAAAGTATCCAGGAGGTGTTAAAAGCAAGAAAATTGGAAGACTTGGAAGCTAGAAATCATGGTGCGATTTACACCACCATAATACGATTTTGGCTTGGCAGAATGCATGTTTTTGAAGTAACCAAATCGCAGTACGATAACTCCTGGCGTGGTACGATTTCAAGAAGGATCTGGAAGGAAATTAGGGTTTAATGCACAATCATGGTACGATTTTCACTGGCGTGGTACGATTTTGGGCGCAGCCAGAATTGCCTATTTAAGCTGAAGTCACTTCCAAACATAAGGATTACAATTTTGGAGAGCTAAAGTGCGATTTTAACACCCAGAAGGCTGCAGAAGAGGCGATTTCATCATCTCTAATCCAGTTTATGTATGTTTTAATTCTTTCATTGATTATGCTATTTGTAAACTCAATTATGAGTAGCTAAATCTCTCAGAGATTATGTCAGAGATGAATCTATGTAACCCTAATTGATCTATGTTGCTGTGAAACTCTATTTATTATGAATGACAATCTAGTATTTATTTAATTCAACTGTTGTTATTGCTTTTTGTATCTTGATCACATATAAACCTAGTGAGATTGAATGACTACTGACCATAGCTTTCAACTTAGACCGAATTGAATTGTTCTAATAAACAGGGTTAATCTAGGAATAGATAATCGTTTGTTAGTGATATTAGGTTAACGTGCTTAAACCTTCAAGAATTATTAGATCACCTAAGGAATTAGGGGCTGTAGTTTAAGAAGAGGGTCCTAACTCAAGGGATTGATTTGGGCTAATTTGTTAACTATCGTGAAACTAGAGAATCATTCATAAGAATAGGTGCAGTATACCAATTAGGGGAACAATAGGGGATTCGACAGACCTGATCTCATCTATCTCCATACTTTCTTAATCAAATCTTTATTTTCTGTTACTTGATTTCATAAAATCAAACCAAATCTACTGCCTAGTGGCAAAACAAAATAACTTTTATACATCCTATTTTAATAACGCGATTGAATTATTGAAATTAAAAACAGTCCTCGTGGGATCGATATTTTTACTACTTCGATAGTTATTGGTACACTTGCCAATCGTCTATCAAGCCCCATTAATTTAATTTTAATCAAGCTAAATTAATTAGGACCATCTTCTTATCTCTTAGTCTATTAATGTGAGAATTGTAACACCCCGTTTTCCCACCATAATTTTTTTTAAAATAATATCAGAGTTTAACAACTTAAACGGAATGTCTCATTCTTTTCTTAAAAGTCATAAATGGAATAATAAATATTAATCCTTCAAAAATCCAACAACATAATTATTTTAAAACTTCGCAGCGGAATAGTTCAACAACTTAAATCATCGTTGGCACAAGGGCCTCAACATAAAATCTTATAAATACTAAGTTTATCAACAATTCTGGAAAAATTCAAAAAATAATACGTAAGGAATAGAAAACAATGTCAAAACTCCCATCCCGTTACGTATCAGAGCACCTAAGACACACTTGTCACGAGTCCACTCACGACCACGCCTAATCTTGATTACCTGCAAGTTACCCATACGAAGAGTAACATTTCGAAGCAGAAGGGGTGAGATTTCACAAAAAACAATATTAAGCATATAATTCATCAATTACATTTAACAACTTAAACGTTATTAACATATCATCATAATAATCATGTTAAATCATAGCATCATAATAATCATTCATCAACATAGACATCGTAATCATTTATCATCATTGAACATCATAATCAACTTCTTACGACAACTTAACACTTGACTCGACAAATGCAACTCAACTTGACTATGCAACATCTTATCATCTTAAATCATCTTGAATATGCAAATGCATGTGATACCAATACAGGGCATCAAGCCCCCAACATATATGAGCGTAAAAAGGCTCCAGGGCATCAAGCCCCCAACATAATTGAGCAAAAGCTCCAGGGCATCAAGCCCCAACGTGGTTGAGCAATGGCTCTAAGGCATCAAGCCCCAAACTTTGAATGAGTATGCAATGGACTCAACATCTTAGATCTTAAAACATCTTAATCATCTTAAACATCTTATGTGACTCCAATAATTTGGACGGCATCTTACAACTTGACAACTTAGACTGACATATACAATTTTATGACATCAATAGTCAACAACAGCAAAACAGCAACATAGGCAACATATAACCATCTTATACAACATATCATCATTGAAGGATGAATCACATTAACTTAATCATCATAAATAATTCATATAATGCATGTATAATAATATCACTTCATTAATAATCTTAGTCACCTTAATTTAGGCTCTCTGGACAACTTCTAATAATCTAAACATCCTTCATTTCCTACTCTAAGATCATCTCAAGACTACACGTGCGAAAGGATCGCAAGAAAACATAAAAGGACTGCTCGCGGTGGCGAGCGATTTGCTCGCGAGGCGAGCAATGAATGTTCTTAGCTCGCGAGGCGAGCTATGCTGCTAGCCGCGGCGAGCGATGAATGTCAGCTCGGGCAGAATTCTGTTTTTCTCAATTTTTCACCTAATCACATGGTTCTAACCTCAAAACTACTTCCAATTATCATCCTTTGGATATTCTAAGGTCTGTATACAATTTCTACATCAATTCAACGAGTTTTCATCATCTAATCATCAAAATCGCTCTTAAAACCATAATTCTTAAATCCTCACAAACTCATCCTACATCATGTTAAATCTAATTATCAGAATCATAGACTTAATATTACTGAAAGTTAGTCTCACCCTTACCTTAATATGCAGAAATCGCAGCTCTCCTTGGTCTCTCCTCTTCTTTTGACTTTTCTCCTTTTTTCTCCAAAACTGAACGTACGTTGTAAAACTTTTCTAAACCTAACTTCTCTTATTTATAACCCCTCATCTAATTTATCTTATTTCCTCTTTCTACAACCAAACTTTCTAAATTCACAAAACAGCCCCACAACTCAATATTTATTTTATTTTCAAATCTTATTTTATTAAATAATAAAATAAGTCACAACATCTCATAAAATTCCCCAAAATCTCATAATTCATATAAATCACATATAACTGATATAAATATATCTCAAAAGTCATTAAAATAATTAAATAATTAAAACGGGCGTTACAACTCTCCCCAACTTATAGAATTTTCGTCCTCGAAAGTTTACCTCAAGCAAACAACTGTGGATAAGACTCCAGCATCTTACTCTCTCGCTCCCACGTCATGCTTTCACCCGTCGCTCCGTCCCAAACGACTTTCACAAGAGGTATCTCTTTGCCACACAACTTCTTCACTTCGCGACCTTCGATCCTCACTGGTAAGGTCTCAACCGTAAAGTTATCTCTAACTTGCACGTCATCTCTTTGGATCACATGAGATGGATCCGGAACATACTTCCTAAGTTGCGACACATGAAACACATCATGCAAATTCGAAAGATGCAGTGGTAAACCCACTCGGTAAGCCACCATTCTAATTCTTTCTGATATCTGATACGGACCTATAAACCTCGGAGTCAACTTCTTTGACTTCAATGCACGACCAACACCGGTCATGGGAGTAACTCTTAGGAATACATGATCTCCTTCTTGAAACTCAAGGTCTTTCCTACGTTTATCATGATAACTCTTTTGTCGACTCTGCGACGCTTTCATCTTTTCTCGAATCATCTTTACCTTCTCAGTAGTCCATTGAACAATCTCTGGTCCTAAAACCACGTTCTCACCTGACTCAAACCAACACAACAGAGTTCTGCACCTCCGACCATACAGGGCCTCAAAAGGTACCATTCCAATACTAGAATGGTAACTGTTATTATACGTGAACTCTATCAATGGAAGATGACTATCCCAAGTTCCACCCTGCTCAAGTACACAAACCCTCAACAAGTCTTCCAGCGACTGAATCGTTCTTTCCGACTGACCATCTGTCTGCGGATGATACGTCGAACTCAACCTCAACTTAGAACCTAAAGCCTCTTGCAAACTCTTCCAAAATCTAGAAGTAAATCTTGGATCTCTATCGGACACAATGCTCGAAGGAACACCATGCAGCTTCACCATATCTCGAATATAAATCTCTGCCAACTGAGCTACAGTAAAACTAATATTAATCGGAATGAAATGAGCCGACTTCGTCAATCTATCAACAATCACCCAAATAGCGTCATTCCCTTTAGGAGTATTCGGCAAACTCGTCACAAAGTCCATGGATATACTATCCCATTTCCATTCTGGCACATCTAACGGTGTCATTAATCCAGCAGGTTTCTGATGCTCAACTTTCAATTTCTGACAAACCAAACACGAATGCACGAACTGTGCCACATCACGTTTCAATCCAGACCACCAAAACAACTTCTTCAAGTCATGATACATCTTCGTAGCTCCCGGATGAATACTCAAGCTACTTCTATGACTCTCTTCAAGAATCATCTTCTTCATCTCATCATTGTCAGGAATACAAATCCTACCTCAAAATCTCAACACACCTTGATCATCGACCTTAAAGTCGCTATCTTCAGTCTGATTACTAGCAACCAACAAGTCCACAAACTTAAATTCAACTTTTCGCGCTTCTTTAATACTTTTCAAGAAATCACTATCAATCTTCAACATTCCCAGCTTAACACTTTGAAGTGACAATTCACACACCAAACTCAAGTCTCTAAACTGTTCCAGCAACTCAAACTCTTTAACCATCATAGCAGACATATGTAAAGTTTCTCTACTTAAAGCGTCTGTAACAACATTTGCTTTACCCGGATGATAATTCAAACCAAAGTCACAATCCTTCAACAATTCGAGCCACCTTCACTGTCTCATATTCAATTCCTTCTGATCAAACAAATACTTCAAGCTCTTGTGATCACTAAACACCTCAAATCTCGAACCATACAAGTAATGTCTCCAAATCTTAAATACAAATACAACTGCAGCTAATTCAAGATCATGAGTAGAATAATTTCGTTCATGAATTCTCAACTGTCTTGATGCATAAGCAACCACTTTACCGTCTTGCATAAGCACACCACCTAAGCCCAACTTGGACGCATCACAATACACCACAGTAGGTGCATCAGACTTTGGCAAAATCAAAATTGGAGCCGTCGTCAAACGCTTCTTCAATTCATTAAAACTGTTCTCACACTGATTATCCCACACAAAAGCTTTACCTTTACAAGTCAACTGCGTTAATGGAAGTGCCAACTTAGAAAATCCCTCTATAAGTCTTCTATAATAACCAGCCAATCCCAAAAATCTCCTAATCTCCGTAAGCGACTTAGGAATCTCCCATTGTGATACCGCTTCAACTTTAGACGGATCAACTGCAATACCACTACCAGAAATAACATGGCCAAGAAAACTTACCTCTTTCAACCAAAATTCACACTTTGACAACTTAGCATATAGCTTCTTCTCTTTTAGCACTTGCAAAACGATCTTCAAATGCTCAGCATGTTCTTCTTCAGACTTGGAGTAAATCAAAATATCGTCAATGAACACAACCACGAAGCGATCTAAAAATGCATGAAAAATACGATTCATGTACTCCATAAACACACCAGGCGCATTACTAACACCAAAAGGCATCACCTTATACTCATAATGTCCATATCGCGTTCTAAAAGCCGTCTTTTGCATATCTTCATCTTTTACTTTAATCTGGTGATAACCGGACGTCAAGTCAATCTTGCTAAACACACGTGCACCCACTAACTGATCCATCATGTAACACCCATACTAGACGTATCTAGAAAGTCTAGCATGTGCGTTAAGTTTATGTTGGATACATTAAGATTTACAACAGTAAAACTTCAAATGAATTTATATACAACAAAACGCGTTCGTACAATATCACTACATCATATATTGTCTAGTTTAAAATAAATACATCCTTGAGATCCATATTCTTCATGCTTCAGGTACGAACGAGCTCTTGCTGAAAAATCCATCCGGCTACTACTTTGACATCCAACCTGATATCTGAAACAAATAAGGATTGGGATGAGACATAATGTCTCAGTGAGATCCCCTAATCCTAGGCTATAGGTAACCTCAGGAGAAACCTACGGTCACCATGTGTCTACAGTACAATCTGACGGTTGATTATACATGTGTGGTCATGCTTTCCTAGACGGTAGTGCATGCTAGACCCGTCATAGGTTCATCTTACTTGTTATAGGCTTCACTTCCTATACGTGTCATGGCAGTCGAGGGGGAATCTAAAACCGCATTGCCAAGAATACGCTCTACGTATCAAAGCCTAAACATATCATAATCATGGCACGATTCTAAACTGGACGATCAGGGGAAACCTAAGATCGTCATCGGTATATCATTCTTTACTTGTTCCATTCCATGACTTGTACTTGTCTAATAGTATCTAGTGCTCTTGTTCTTAACATGATCATACATGAAAACATTCTTGAATAATCATAATCATAATCATAATCATAACATGCTTGGTCGTACATAAGTTCATTTATTAGGTTAGCGTTGAACAAACAATCATTATCTTGATTCATTTTACGGAAAGCCCCGGGTGGAGTAACCCCAAGAACAATCCCATCATGACCGATGTACGTACATCAGACTCCCTCGGTGTCATGCTGGTCCCTTATGGCTTGAACCATTCCCCTTGAGTCGAGAACCTCCCGTATCCCCCTGATGTGGATAACAAGAGACACGAACACCTACGACTTGTTACTCGGTGACATGCGGGTCCCTTACGGCTTGAATCGTTCTCATTATGAGAACCCCTTGTATCCCCTTGGCGTGGATAGTAAGAGACATGCCACCTACATTGTATTAATCATGGTCTTGTCGTTCATGTAGGATAAACCTATTCATGCTTACATGTTTACCTCGGAACCTTGATCGATCCGATTAATGGTAAATTCATACTTGTTCATGCTTGCTATCTTATTCTTGTTCATATGCGAAGAGATTATACTTCGCGTCTTATCATTCTAGGGATTCTTGCTAACATGCTAGTTCTCGACTACTATGTCGAGGCTCTAGTTCTTTCCCTTGCTTAATGAGTAACTTACTACCCGATTCATGACATGTTTCTCTCGTATGTTATGCCTTACTATCATACTTAATACTTGCTTCATTATCATAGAAATCTTGCCTACAATGATCATCATTTAGGACCTTGGTTTGAGGGGTTTACTTTTATAAATGACTGCACGAGAAGATCCGAAAATTAAAACACCGAACCTGCCAGAACGAGCAAGCAGTACCAGAAGGCACCATTTCTCCCCATGGTGAGTAAAATCATGTGGGAGGCAAGTAGCTGCTCGCCATGGCGAGTTGGAGGTGAGCAGGACCCCCTGTTCTGCCTTCTAGCTTGCTGTGGCGAGTAATGGCTCGCTGTGGCGAATTATGACAGTCCAGAACATGTAAAAATGGTATTTTAAGCCCAAAAACCTCAAACCAAGTGTCTCTAATTGTTTTGGAACATATTTGATCATGGGATACTTATAAAACATTCATATGGCAAGTATTAACATGTTTAGTATGCATGGCAAGAAAAGGGGCAACTAGCATCTTACATAACCCTAGAATTTTCATAGTTTTCATATTAATCATACATGGCATAAACATAATCCCAAGGGTAGGATATCTATCTATGGAACTCACCTATCAATAATCTTGTGACAGCTCCAAGCTCAAGCTCAATCAAGCCAAAACCCTAGCTCTTGATCTACATGCTTCCTTTGATCATACCATATCAATCTTGTTGTTTTCTTGCAATCTAAGGCTCCATAATCCTTGCTTCCTCATCCATCTTTAAGTACCTATCCCAACTCAAAGATTCCACCACCCAAACCCTAGCTTCAAGATTCATTCCTTGTGATGATGGAGTTGGAAAACAAACTCAACCCAAGTCCAATATTGCTTCTTTGATCTTGAAGGAACTTTATCATGTACAAGTTCATGCTCTAACATGCTCAAAACGAAACCTTAACTCCATTAACTTCTCTTGATGAGGAGGAGAAGAGAATCAAACCAAAACTAAGCTTTCACATGCTTTAGAGACCATGAAGGAATATAGTTTGAAAGTTTACCATGAGGGAATTAAGTTTGAGGAAAGTTTGGTGGAGAGGTGAAGAAAGGATGGCGTGAGAGAAGAGAAGAGAGAAGGAGAAGAAACCTTGCCAACAAGAGAGAGAAAGGATGAGATCAAAATGAGATATTTTGGGCCAACCACAATTAAATATCCTTTCCCGTGCAATTACCAAATTGCCCTTGTCTTAAACGTGTTTAATACGACACTGATACTTTATCCGTATTAAGCTGGCATAACATAATAGATATTTCCATTAACTTACTTTTCCATGAATTTAATTCCTCTGGCACGATCACGGGTAATATACCGATGCTGACAGGCGGGATATTACATCCTACCCCCCTTAAAAAAATTTCGTCCTCGAAATTTAGAAATCGACTACCAGTCATCATGACAAAAACTTACCATCTTTGGGCTAATCCATATATATTCATAGAGTTCGTTGTATCATGTCCTCATCTTGTTTCTTAACCCACATACATACGTATATAACCTCCTCAATCTTGGTACATCATGATTTGGAACTTTCCTTGCTACCATAGACTTATTGCCTCGGTCTTGTATCTTCCCCGCCTAACATAAACCATTCATAAAGGTAGCTTATCTTAAACTTGAACACTCAGGATTTGCCTTTTAACTGGAATCCTACCGAAAACCAGGTTTGCCCTGCAGTGCTTACTTGCAACATTAAACCTCTTTCATACATACATCCTATCGGGTAAACATATATTTCATACGTCATTCAACTTATTGAACCATGAGACAAATGTCCCTTACTTTCATTACTCGTCTAGACGATTCCACGAATCTCTTTCCCAGTCTTAAGAAATCTCCCGATCTCATTGCAATCTCATTGCATCTTATCACACCCGAACTAATGGGTTATTCATATAACTTGACATAGAGGAGTGAAATCGTACTTGCCACTTCATCTGACAATTTAATAACCAACGTTGTGGTACACATGCTCTTGAACTTTCTAGTAAGTCCATTTGCACTTATGTCGAATACTTTTAACACAATTCCGTGTATCATGTATGATATTGGCTTCATACGAACATTGTCGTTTCCATAACATGTGCATACTTTCAAGTGCCACTTCTTGTTAAATGATAACGATACGTGTTCCATTATCTTGTTTTAAAGAAATTTTCTTAAACTTTGGTATACGGGTTCTTGGAACGAATAGATACATGACTAAAATGATTTTATCATTTCCAAAACTGAATTTGTAATGGTACCACAGAACCACCGGACGAGTTTCTATATTTTGAAAAAAGATTTTACAACTCGCCCTAAACTTGTCCACGACAAGTTGGTCTTGAAGTTTGTACGTCTTAAGTGAGTTTACTTACAACGTATCTCATCAGTTTCGAAAATGTATAATTCCATGAGTTAAAAAAAAATAAGCATCGTTCCTAAGTTCCATAATACCAATCTTAACTTTAAAAGTTATAAATTATACTTTAACATTTCTTAACAAGTATCGTTTTCACTCAACAAGTATTGCATACAAGGGCATGAAGCTCATTGCATAAAACTCAAGAGCTGCATCTCCTTTCTTGATAACATGCTTAACTTCGAAAATGGGTTCTTCCCTTTTTAACCGATATACAAACTCGCAATACCGCTTACATATCCGTAGGAAATCCTTGGTCCTCTTGACATTAACTTGTTCCTATTCTTCGGAACACTAAACTTGAATCTTCAAATAATCTTTTCAAGTGTTACTTGAACATTACTACCTTCTCTGAATACCGGTCATCATTCTTGATGCTTCGATTCTTTACTTGAGTCACAAAAGGTAACCTTCTGAATCTTACATGTTTACATTATCATCATTCATGCATCCTAACTAATTCATATATGGCAACTCTTGTCTTTCTCATCTTACTTAGGTAAAGACACATACTTAAAACTTTTACCTTAGCCAATGCTGACTTTATAAACATCCATACATACTTATCACATCGAGAACTCTTCGCTTGCCTTATAATGCTTCTTGTTAAACTTGTGTTACCAACCGAACATCTTCATCAAAATTCATACTTACTAAAATTCCATGTTCCGTGATTACCGACTAACTTTTGCGGCGCTACTCTGATTCCCACCGGTTGGCTTAAACCGTTACTCTATCCCGTTAGAGCGAGTGAAACTTCACATTGCTGTTCGCCACTTCTCTAAGTCTTCCATTTTGCAACCAATGTCACAACCTTACACTTGTCTTTACTAATGCCTTGTCAGATCAAAACTCATGATAACTTATCGTATACTCATAATACTTTACTTGGGGATAGACCTTACGTTCTTGCTGGCTGGGTTTACCTGCTGAGGTACACATATCATACTTGAACTTGTTTCTGAGCAAACTCGAATTCCCTTGACAAACTTATCTAGCACTTGTACATACCTTTCTTGAGCATCTAACCTTGTACCTTCGTATTTTCGCATACTATATTTTGCTTAATCATACCAATGCTTGCTCGTTGATTTTTCTTTTAAAGAAAACTTCGTAATCTAACACACGGGTTATTGACATTGGTGATTTTCTACTATATACAAATACTGAGTTTAGGCCCCGGTTGTTACTCTAAATTCATAGAACGAGTTGATAACACATACGTGTCATCAAATCTAGATTCTAATGAGTCTAGCTCGCTCTACAAGTGTCGTAGCAGACCGGTTCCTAGAAAATCTCGTGAATTTTCAAAATGTCAACTTCAATCACCCATACGCGTAAATCTTTCTAAAATTATTTAAACTTTATGATTCCACTTCATAACGAGCCTTAGCAAGTCTATTAAGCAAAACATAGGTTCGAGAGATACGTAATAATCCCACAAAATCCGAGAACCTTGTGATTTCCCATAACTTTGCACCGCTTTAACTTCTTACTTCATACCTTCACATCTTCGACTTCCATATCAATACCGGAACTTACAAACTCTTGATCTGAGCTCTTTCTTGAACTTGACACATTAACTTCCAAAGCTACCTTAAACCGTATCGATTTTGTTGATTGTTGCCCATGCCTTTTCCCTTGAAATTCTTAGGATATGATATGCATTCGTTACTTGATGTCATAAAAGATTTTTGTCACATAAAAGATTATTGTGAAGACATCTCCCCATTAGTCATTGCAGACCATAGGAACGAACTGATAGGTTTCATAAAACGGAAAGTTTCGTCCAAGGCTTGCTATTGGTGAGCTTCTCCGACTCTATTTTTCAAAAAAAAACATTCTTTGAATGAATTTTTTTTTATTCCCAAGTATACAATGCACATCATTCATTCCTATCATCGTGAAATATTCTACAACATATGCATGGCAACATCAACCTTTTTCGATACAATTCTTGGCACGTTGGAAATCAATGCCTTAATCCTGATAACATAAAACTTCCTCTACTACGAATAGCTTACCTCTTTACGTTGCCACTTACACAACTTTCCGAACATACATGTCCTTAACTTCATTCATATAATGCTATTCCTGAGAGTCTGCTGACTCCGTCATCATATGTCGACTTCTCAATATCTTGTAACCTCGTACTGACATTCCAGAGTGTCATAAACTCGTTCCAACAACAACTCTTATCGAAACTTTCGGTCATGCTTAGATATATATATCCAACTTCTTCACTTACGGGTACATGAATTATCGCTAACATTTTACCCAACGATGTCGGAACGTACTTCTTAACGTTGCCTTACATTCCGAGAGGATTCATACTCCTACTTGCTTAGTTCACCGGCCACCTACTGGCACGATCAACTTCTTACTAATACTCATTCCGAGTCCTTACTTCTGAGTTCACACTTTCCAGTGCATCTTCATCACATACTTCATTCCTCCTGGGTCCTATTCAGCTCTCAGGCATCCGTTCTAATCGTCGAATGCTAAATTGAGTTGATCAGGCTCAACTAACATCAACAAATAGAACTTTTACTCGGAACCCAATGGTCCCACTACCTTAGTTGTAATTTAATGACCCAAGGCACGGTCTGAATCGACCTGCTCTGATACCAAATGTAACACCCATACTAGACGTATCTAGAAAGTCTAGCATGTGCGTTAAGTTTAGTGCTGGATACATTAAGATTTACAACAGTAAAACTTCGAATGAATTTATATACAACAAAACGCGTTCGTACAATATCACTACATCATATCTTGTCTAGTTTAAAATAAATACATCCTTGAGATCCATATTCTTCATGCTTCAGGTACGAACGAGCTCTTGCTGAAAAATCCATCCGGCTACTAAGGATTGGGATGAGACATAATAAGGATTGGGATGAGACATAATGTCTCAGTGAGATCCCCTAATCCTAGGCTATAGGTAACCTCAGGGGAAACCTACGGTCACCACATGTCTACATTACAACCTGACGGTTGATTATACGTGTGTGGTCATGCTTTCCTAGACGGTAGTGCATGCTAGACCCGTCATAGGTTCATCTTACTTGTTATAGGCTTCACTTCCTATACGTGTCATGGCGGTCGAGGGGGAATCTAAAACCACATTGCCAAGAATACGCTCTACGTATCAAGGCCTGAGCATATCATAATCATGGCACGATTCTAAACCGGACGATCAGGGGAAACCTAAGATCGTCATCGGTATATCATTCTTTACTTGTTCCTTTCCATGACTTGTACTTGTCTAATAGCATTTAGTGCTTTTGTTCTTAACATGATCATACATGAAAACATTCTTGAATAATCATAATCATAATCATAACATGCATGGTCGTACATTAGTTCATTTATTAGGTTAGTGTTGAACAAACAATCATTATCTTGATTCATTTTATGGAAAGCCCCAGGTGGAGTAACCCCAAGAACAATCCCATCATGACTGATGTACGTACATCAGACTCCCTCGGTGTCGTGCGGGTCCCTTACGGCTTGAACCGTTCCCTTTGAGTCGAGAACCTCCCGTATCCCCTTGATGTGGATAACAAGAGACACGAACACCTACGTCTTGTTACTCGGTGACATGCGGGTCCCTTACGACTTGAATCGTTCTCATTATGAGAACCCCTTGTATCCCCCTGGCATGGATAGCAAGAGACATGCCACCTACATTATATTAATCATGGTCTTGTCGTTCATGTAGGATAAACCTATTCATGCTTACATGTTTACCTCGGAACCTTGATCGATCCGATTAATGGTAAATTCATACTTGTTCATGCTTGCTATCTTATTCTTGTTCATATGCGAAAAGATTATACTTCGCGTCTTATCATTCTAGGGATTCTTCCTAACATGCTAGTTCTCGACTACTATGTCGAGGCTCTAGTTCTTTCCCTTGCTTAATGAGTAACTTACTACCCGATTCATGACATGTTTCTCTCGTATGCTATGCCTTACTATCATACTTAATACTTGCTTCATTATCATAGAAATCTTGCTTACAATAATCATCATTTAGGACCTTGGTGTGAGAGGTTTACTTTTATAAAAGATTGCACGAGAAGATCCGGAACAAAAAACAACGAACCTGCCAGAACGAGCAAGCAGTACCAGAAGGCACCATTTGCTCGCCATGGCGAGTAAAATCATGTGGGAGGCGAGCAGCTGCTCGCCATGGCGAGTTGGAGGCGAGCAGGACCCCCTGTTCTGCCTTCTAGCTCGCTGTAGTGAGTAATGGCTTGTTGTGGCGAGTTATGACAGTCCAGAACATGTAAAAATGGTATTTTAAGCCCAAAAACCTCAAACCAAGTGTCACTAAGTGTTTTGGAACATATTTGATCATGCGATACTTATAAAACATTCATATGGCAAGTATTAACATGTTTAGTATGCATGGCAAGAAAAGGGGCAACTAGCATCTTACATAACCCTAAAATTTTCATAGTTTTCATATTAATCATACATGGCATAAACATAATCCCAAGGGTAGGATATCTATCTATGGAACTCACCTATCAATAATCTTGTGACAGCTCCAAGCTCAAGCTCAGTCAAGCCAAAACCCTAGCTCTTGATCTACATGCTTCCTTTGATCATACCATATCAATCTTGTTGTTTTCTTGCAATCTAAGGCTCCATAATCCTTGCTTCCTCATCCATCTTTAAGTACCTATCCCAACTCAAAGCTTCCACCACCCAAACCCTAGCTTCAAGATTCATTCCTTGTGATGATGGAGTTGGAAAGCAAACTCAACCCAAGTCCAATATTGCTTCTTTGATCTTGAAGGAACTTTATCATGTACAAGTTCATGCTCTAACATGCTCAAAACCAAACCTTAACTCCATGAACTTCTCTTGATGAGGAGGAGTAGAGAATCAAACCAAAAATAAGCTTTCACATGCTTTAGAGACCATGAAGGAATATAGTTTGAAAGCTTACCATGAGGGAATAAAGTTTGAGGAAAGTTTGGTGGAGAGGTGAAGAAAGGATAGCGTGAGAGAAGAGAAGAGAGAAGGAGAAGAAACCTTGCCAACAAGAGAGAGAAAGGATGAGATCAAAATGAGATATTTTGGGCCAACCACAATTAAATATCATTTCTTGTGCAATTACCAAATTGCCCTTGTCTTAAACGTGTTTAATACGACACTGATACTTTATCCGTATTAAGCTGGCATAACATAATAGATATTTCAATTAACTTACTTCTCCATGAATTTAATTCCTCTGGCACGATCACGGGTAATATACCGATGCTGACAGGCGGGATATTACACATCAAGTCGTCAATTCTTGGAAGTGGATACCTATTCTTTATAGTTACTTTACCCAACTGTCGATAATCGATGCACAACCTCATACTACCATCTTTCTTCTTCACCAGCAACACCGGCGCTCCCCAAGGTGAAACACTTGGTCGTATAAACTTCTTATCAAGCAAATCCTCTAAATGTTTCTTCACTTCAGCTAACTCAGAAGTCGACATACGGTAAGGTGTCATAGACACAGGCTTCGTTCCCGGAATATGGTCAATCGTAAATTCAACTTCTCTATCTGGAGGTACATCGGGAATTTCATCAGGAAAAACTTCAGGAAACTCGCACACTACTTGTAACTTATCAATCATTGCTTGATTCTCAATAGACAAAGACGCCATCAACGAAAACATCAAAATTCCATCGCGTTCTAACTGCTTCCGCTGCTTAGTAGACAAAAACTCTGCTCCACTTTCCTCTTCGGCAGAAGAGAAATACACCGACTTACTAAAACAATTAATGTGAACATGGTTGTACTCTAACCAGTTCATACCAAGGATTACATCCATTCCACTCAAATGTAAACAAACTAAATCAATTTCAAAGTCTCGACCAAAAATAGACAAAGGACATCTTAAACAAACAAGAGAAGTAGTCACCGAACCCTTAGCTGGAGTTTCGACAACCATCTCTTCAGTCATATCAGACATAGTAAGACCCAACTTAGAGGCACAATCAATAGCAATAAAACAATGCGTAGCACCAGTATCAATAATAGCAACTAAAGGAGTATTATCAATATAACAAGTACCTCTAATCAAGCTATCCTCATTCTCTGTCTGGGTACCAATCAAAACAAAAACTCTCCCAGTAGTCTTAGTCTTCTTTGGTTTCTTGAATTGAGACCCAATATGACCTTCTTCACTGAAATTAAAGCACACAATATCCTCATGCTTACACTCTGTAAGCGAATGTCCTTTCTGGCCACAACGGAAACACCGTTTCTCATCTTTAATACAAGCATTATTCTTATGACCTTTCTCGCCACAAGTGAAACAAACAATCTCAGCAGCAACATCATTCTTTCTCAGCCTCCTCTCATCATTAACTCTTTGCTTTCCTTTATCAGCCGGAGCACTGTAAGGCTTCGGACGACTCTGCTGACCTTTACCTCTCTTCTCATTCACAATCTTATAATGAGCTTTCGTATCATCCTCATAGATTCTGCAGCTGCTCACTAATTCAGAAAAGTTACGAATCTTCTGGTAACCAATTGCCCTCTTGATGTCAGCACGCGAACCATTCTCAAACTTGATATATTTGGAGAACTCAGCAGTTTCAGCAGTGTAGTGCGGATAAAAATTAGCCAGCTCCACAAACTTTGCAGCATATTTAATCACAGACATGTTACCTTGCTTCAGCTCAAGGAACTCAATCTCTTTCTTCCCGCGAACATCCTTCGGAAAGTATCTGTTTAGGAACTCCCTCCTAAACACAGCCCAAGTAACAACCGCACCATCTTGCTCTAAGGTAGGTAGAAGGGTCACCCACCAGTCATCAGCTTCCTGAGCCAGCATGTGCGTACCAAAATGCAACTTCTGATCCTCCGTACATTGCATAACCCAGAAGACTCTCTCAATCTCTTTGAGCCACGTCTGAGCTCCATCAGGGTCATACCTTCCTTTGAAAGTAGGGGGATGATTCCTCATAAAAGTCTCCAACATTGTTCCTTCAGCATTAGCACCAGCATTCACATTAGGCTGTTGCCCTAAAGCTTGAGCCACAACTTCCAAAGCAGCAGCTATAGCAGCATCATTTCTTCCAGCCATCTTAGTTCTCTGCACAACACACAACAATCAGAATAACATAATAATGGTATTCCAACTGTTAGACTACACTACTCGACTCAACTACTTGGCCGGATGGACCGGCCTGCTCTGATACCAATTGTAACACCCCGTTTTCCCAACATAAAAATTTCTTAAATAAAATCAGAGTTTAACAACTTAAACGGAATGTCACATTCTTTTCTTAAAAGTCATAAATGGAATAATATATATTAATCCTTCAGAAATCCAAAAACATATTTATTTTAAAACTTTGCAGCGGAATAGTTCAACAACTTAAATCATCATTGACACAAGGGCCTCAACATAAAATCTTATAAATACTAAGTTCATCAACAATTCTGGAAAACTTCAAAAATAATACGTAAGGAATAGAAAACAATGTCAAAACTCCCATCCCGTTACGTATCAGCACCTAAGACACACTTGTGAGGAGCCCACTCACGACCACACCTAATCTTGATTATCTGCAAGTTACCCATACGAAGAGTAACATTTCGAAGCAGAAGGGGTGAGATTTCACAAACAACAATATTAAGCATATAATTCATCAATTACATTTAACAACTTAAACGTTATTAACATATCATCATAATAATCATGTTAAATCAAAGTATCATCATAATCATTCATCAACATAGACATCATAATCATTTATCATCATTGAACATCATAATCAACTTCTTAAGACAACTTGACTATGCAACTCTTATCATCTTAAATCATCTTGAATATGCAAATGCATGTGGTACCAATACAGGGCATCAAGCCCCCAACATATATGAGCGTAAAAAGGCTCCAGGGCATTAAGCCCCCAACATAATTGAGCAAAAGCTCCAGGGCATCAAGCCCCCAACGTGGTTGAGCAATGGCCCTAGGGCATCAAGCCCCCAACTTTGAATGAGTATGCAATGGACTCAACATCTTAGATCTTAAAACATCTTGAACATCTTAATCATCTTAAACATCTTATGTGACTCCAATAATTTGGACGACATCTTACAACTTGACAACTTAGACCGACATATACAATTTTATGACATCAATAGTCAACAACAGCAAAACAGCAACATAGGCAGCATATAACAATCTTATACAACATATCATCATTGAAGGATGAATCACATTAACTTAATCATCATAAATATTTCATATAATGCATATATAATAATATCACTTCATTAATAATCTTAGTCACCTTAATTTAGGCTCTCTAGACAGCTTCTAATAATCTAAACATCCTTCATTTCCTATTGTAAGATCATCTCAAGACTACACGTGCGAAAGGATCACAAGAAAACATTCTAAGCAGAATGCACAAGTTGCTCGCGAGGCGAGTTGGTCTGCTCGCTGCGGCGAGCAAAACGTGCTCACTGGACCTCTCAAAAGGCTTGCTCGCGAGGCGAGCGATGAATGTGAGCTCGGGAAGAATTCTGTTTTTCTCAATTTTTCACCTAATCACATGGTTCTAACCTCAAAACTACTTTCAATTATCATCCTTTGGATATTCTAAGGTCTGTATACAATTTCTACATCAATTCAACGAGTTTTCATCATCTAATCATCAAAATCGCTCTTAAAACCCTAATTCTTAAATCCTCACAAACTCATCCTACATCATGTTAAATCTAATTATCAGAATCATAGACTTAATATTTCTGAAAGTTAGTTTCACCCTTACCTTAATATGCAGAAATCGCAGCTCTCCTTGGTTTCTCCTCTTCTTTTGACTTTTCTCCCTTTTTCTCCAAAACTGAACTTACGTTGTAAAACTTTTCTAAACCTAACTTCTCTTATTTATAACCCCCTCATCTAATTTATCTTATTTCCTCTTTCTACCACCAAACTTTCTAAATTCACAAAACAGCCCCACAACTCAATATTTATTTTATTTTCAAATCTATTTTATTAAATAATAAAATAAGTCACAACATCTCATAAAATTCTCTAAAATCTCATAATTCATATAAATCACATATAACTGATATAAATATATCTCAAAACTCATTAAAATAATTAAATAATTAAAACGGGCGTTACAAGAATATTCTGAGTGTTACTACATTTTTAACTGATGAATTTAATTAACATGGATAGAACTCAGGGGGAGCTGACAAAACTAACCTTAAGAACTATTAGACTCAGGGGGAGCTTGCAAACCTCATACCCTTACAGTCAACTTGTTAATTGGGTTAACAACAATTGCACATTTTAAATACTATTGTTTGTCATCATCAAAAAGGGGGATATTGTTGGAACAAAATGTGTTTAACAACGAACCTTGAGAGTTTTGATGATAACAAGGTATTAAAAAATTGTCAATTGGACTAGCTAATATTTGTTCAAGTGTACAAGACCATAGACAAAAATTTACATATTAAATAGGTTCTGGATGAACAAAATAGAGCTAACAAATCAACAAAAAGGAAGCTTAAAGCGTCTGAAGAGAAGTGCTCCTGAAGTCAAAAGTGCTCCTGAAGACAAAGTGCTCCGGAAGTGATGACATCATCAAAAACAAGTTCATCAGAAGCAAGTTCATCAGAATCAACCTCATCAGAAGTTGAAAATCACCAGAAGCTAAAGTTCATTAGAAGATGGAAGACTTAAAGTTTCAAAAGTTGTTTAATGGATTTAAACTCGTCTAAGCATTTCAGAAGACTGGAAATGTGAAGCAACGGTCATTTTGAAAGGATTTGAAGGCATTTGATGCTTATCTTCAAAAAGCGTTGACAAAGTACAATTGTACAAAGTGTACAACCACTACCTCCACTACTCTGCTGTGTCTCTGCTACAAGACAAGAAAACAGCTCTGAAATACAGCTCTGCCTGCAACGATATTCCTTCACAATGGGAATGTATTTGAAATTGATCCTTCATAGGACAACTACCATATCAGACAAAAGATCATTGGTGATTGATCAAAACTTCAAACGACTCTTTTTGATGCGCTGGCAATTTCACAATGTCTCTTTCACACCTCTATATAAAGGAGCGAAGACTCAGAGATTGGTAATGGTTAACAACTAAAATTTACAAGTGCCAAAACTCTGCTGAAATTGTTCTGCATTCAAAGTTCACTTAGAATTTTTGCTTTAGAGTTCATATCTTAGAAATTTTAGAGTCTTAAGAGTCTGTATCTGATTTGTATTGTGAACACCACTGATTGTATATCAAGTGTTCAACCTCAAACATTTTTCTTTGTAATTCTGTTTGATTAGAAGTCTCTTGCAGTTGTGCTTGAGCAATAGAAGTCTCTTGATTGTGTTCAGGAGCATAGGAAGTCTCTTGCTTGTGTGCTTGAGCAGTTTAAAGTCTCTTGCTAGTTGTAGCAGTGAGCATTTGTAATCAGATATTACATTTTAGTGAACTCTCCTTGGAAGTGCAAGGGGAACAGGACTACTTCCTGTTTGTGGAAGGAACCTGTATAATTGCTTTGTGTCTCTCTCTCTCTCTCTCTCTCTCTCTCTCTCTCTCTCTCTCTCTCTCTCTCTCTCTCTCTCTCTCTCTCTCTCTCTCTCTCTCTCTCTCTCTCTCTCTCTCTCTCTCTATTTTTATCCGCTGCAAGTTAGTTTTGAATATCACTCCAGAAGCGTAACTCTATTTGATTCTGACCAGTGTTTTCAGCTTAGGAGAAAACGAAGAAAAAACTAACACAATTCAACCCCCCTTCTTGTGTTTTTCTCACCTTCATATTTAACCTGCGTGCAATTCTTTTAGCATGTATAATTGGCCATTTGCACCGTTCTCCTTTACCAATCAAATCCATAAATGAATTGGTTTGTGCAATTATATTACCCATGTGTTATACCTCTGATGCCATTGGAAACCCAAGAATGTATTGCTGGATTGTTATATTTTCAATCGCGTTCTTCCAAGCTAAAACAAATAATCATCAAATTATATTCAAATAATGTTTAATTGTGGGTAATAGATAATAAGCGCATAATTAAACGCATCATGAACACATACCTTTTGCATGCTGGAACTTTTGAACTCTGGCATGATGCTACTTAACTGTAACTTACGCAAGGCCCCAACATGTCGCACATCACATATTTCTAAGATAATTGTTTATGGTTTGTTCACATAATTGTTTAGTGGAATCTATAAAGAACCAAGTGAGGGATCATTCGATGGATATAGTTTGCAGCAAAGTTATTAAATTTAAATATTAGAAGCTTTTTATTTGTTGACCTTATTATTAGGTGAAGATCATCTCATAAGAAAAACAAAAAATATTCCTTCTTATACACAGTTGCATATTTAAATCAGATTTACTCTGAATAACCTTCTTTTTTAATGAATCATGCGGTGTCTTTTTGGATTTGGTTATTTAATAGTGTTCTATATGGTTTATATCATCTCAGAAAATAAAATTAAATATTCCTTCTTATATACATTTGTATATTTAAAACCGATTTACACTGAATAATATTTTTAAAAGTTTTTTGAACAAATGATGAGGCGTATATTTAATTTAGTTATTTAATAATGTTATATATGGTTTATTGTGGCAAAGGGTGTGGCTAATCAAATCCTCACGGTTATTAATTCTAATGGCCCACATTAGTTTAAAAGAGGCAATTTTCTTTGGCTATATCATTTGCATACACTATTAACAAGAGTCAAGGTCGTATATGTGGAAGATGGTGAAGATTTTGATTTTACATCTAACGTCGTATATGAGGAAATATTTAGTAATATTTGATATAAACATTATTATGTACGTGATTATTTGACTCCACCGACTATTTATTACATTTTATTATTCCATACATTACTATATAATGTAATGTTAATTTATTTTTTTAATCATCACATTTTAATTGTCGACGGATGTGTTCCAGCTTATATGACCCGTGCGGCGCACGGGTCAGCAATCTAGTTTTATATAAGGTCGCTTGTTTCAACTTATCTGTGTGAGTTTTATTCATGAATATTTAGATAAAATGATATTTGATTAATATTTTAATATTTTTGAGAACTTCAGTACGTTATTTATGGATTTATTTGATCGGCAAGGCTAACTTGTGCCATTAAGGCACAAATTTAGAGCCAAATATAAAAACTAAATTTTAAAAATTGTACGTTCAATGTTTTGAAAGTTTAAAAATTTATTTTTTAATACAAAACTTATGTTTTAATTTCTTTTTTAATCTTTGTCAATTTTTTTTTTAATGCTTAACTTGTACCCTAACTGTCTTTATTACTTCGATAATTTTTAGTACACATACTAAAAGTCTATCAATATACAAGAGGGGGGTCCATTGATTATATAATTGATTCAAATAATTGATGTGAATAAGAAAGTGGAAAAAATTATGCAATGAAATTTTTTAAATATACATTATTTATGATCAAATGATTTAATCAAAAAATAAATTGCTCATAACATACATTCTACTTGTTCATAAATATCCAATAGTGCTTTATATTCGCACATATTTTTATGTTGGTATAAATAAATTGCTCATAACATACATTCTATATATTGATTATTATTTTTATTACATGAAGTACTTCCTAAGTGTATTAAAAGGATAAAAATAACACGTTGATATATTTAAGTGACATTTAGTAATGATTTTAAAATTCTGAAGGGTTTTTAAAATTTTATAATGCTTAAACTATTTAATTATTTCTATAAGACCATGAAATTTATTATACATTATAAAGAGATCAAGTCATTTATTATTATTTGGATGCAAATAGGAAAAAATATGGTTGAAACACCAAAGCTAGTTTATGTTATAACTCTAATTCTTGCCATATTTCTTGGCATGACAGTATGTAATTCTTCTTTTAGTCAGATTTTTGAAGGTGCTTGTAAAACAGATAAAGATTGTCCAAAATTTCGAGGATCTAACGTTAGGTGTCGTAAAGACCATTGTGCACTGATCTAAAACATCCTAATGAGATAAATGAGTTCTTTCTCTAGCAAGAGAATTGTACCATATACCTTATGCTAGAATACTCCACATGTTGTCATTTAGTTTTTGTGTATGCACTCAATAATTATTATTTTCTTCTTATGTTTTTCCCAAATTTCATGAACCTTAAAGTTATGATTTTGTAATGTAAGATGATGGAAATGAAATAAGACAACAAATAGTTTTATTTATAAGATCTCCTTATCTCGTAATTTTTGAGGCATCGCCATGGCCTACAATCCAGATACATCACACCTTTTCGCCTGCCCCCACCTATAATAATAAGTTTAATAGTTATGTTGAAATTGGTAAACTACATTGAAAATAACACAAACTCAACATCACCAAAATTGAAATAGAAGACTATGTCCACTTTTAGTGTATGATTTGAGGTTTTTGATTGAATCAAAGAGAAGATATTTTTATCTCTTTACAGTGTATAATTTAGGTACAAAAAAGCTAAAAAAAAATTAGTTTTTAATTGTGTTTACTAGTCTAAAGTCAATTCGTCTAAAATCGAAAACAACACTCCGTTCAAACAAAATTTTAAGAGATGATGATAAAGTTAGCAAGTGCACTAAAATGTTTAAGTAATTTAGTAGTAAGATTATCATCTCCACAAGGATTGTTGTATGACGATAATGTTCTATTAAAGACATGAGTAACCACTCTCAAGTCAAAATTGCTTTGTTTGAATTCTATTCTTCCAAATCATATCTTGAACAGTGATGGAAAATTCATGGATCATCCTATGTCTTTTACTAGTGTAACGTCCCGCACGGGTTACATTTTATTTAAATTTTTTTAATGGGTTTTACACGTAAATAAGTTTTTTTAGATATTATTTGATTTTTTTTAGTTTGATTTCATTCCAGAATTTTGACATTATGTGGTACTTTATCCTCATATTTAAAATTGAAAGAATAAATCACCGTTTATTGGGAATTAAAAAGTTAAAATTTATAAAGATATAATTATTTTTGTGAGAATGATAAAATAGTGGGCAAAAGTACAATTATGCTTAAAATATAAAAATACTATGAATAATTAATATATTATGGGAGTTCTCTTTTTTCACTCATCTCTCTCAAACACAATACCCTAGCCGCCACCCACTACTTTCCCTGTTGTGTCCTCTCCTTCAAGGTCATCATTTAATTGTCGTGTGAGTGGTGTGGTCGCTTCACTGTTGCACCACTTGAAATATGAGGATAGAGTGGATTTGGTGCCCACGTTGCCACTGGTGAAGGAAAATCGAAAGATATCATACACAGCGGAAGAAGAAGAAGAAGAATTTCGATTTTCTTTCCTTGGATCATTACGAAATTCAAACATGAATCAGTGATTCGATTGTTACCTCGAAGTTTGGAATCTGAACGTGGGAAACTGGAAACTGGAATCTCGATCACAGCCAAGCAAGCAGCAAGCAGCAAAGCCTCTAGCAAGTCCACACGAACAGTGCTCCTCCAAAACTCGGTGCTAGCCAATGAATCGGAAGTGCAGAGAAGAAGGGTTGCTCCAAAACGTGTAACCAAAAACTTCAGCACCAGAGTTCTATTTATAGAACTTCTAGTGTGCTCTGCAAGTCATACGTCACTATTGGGCTTCAGTAAGCCCAACAACGAGTTTAGTAATTTTGCTAACTAATTAGCGTTATTTACTAAACGCACCCCTTATATAAGTCATACTTATATATTTCTCTTTTGACTGTTCTTTGTGTGTGACCCTATAGGTTCTAGTCACGTTGGCAATAATATTAAATCTAATATTTAATATTATAAACAATGAGCGGTATCTAGCAACACATCATTGCTACCCAAGTGACAAGAATGTCAAGTGATCTGACGAAACCTTTCCATGATAATACTCATGTGTACACTTACTCCTTTGTCTCGATATCTTTATTGATCCCAAGGCATAGATATTGTCACCCTTGTATAGATCAATGTTTATATTCCTTGATTCCGAAATATACTGAATAACGAATAAGTCCAATATCTTATATTGACTTAGTTCGGCATGGCCATGCAGTTTTACAGTCATATTTCATCAAGAGGCCTAAAGATATATCTCCCGTTTATGAGGAGGGACAAATCCCATCTAGGACACTCATGTCCCTCAGCATGCTTCATCAAGTACCCATCAACCAACGTTATGGTTATCCTTTTACAGACAACGTTAGAATGGCAACAAAGCACTTGAGTCCACATCTAGGGATCATAGTGGTTTCAGGTCTAAGAGCGATATACACTATTATCATTGTGAGAATATCTTATGACAATTTCATAACTTACTATGTAGTATTCTCACGGCGGGTCAATCCAATATAAATATTACTCCTAATATTTATATCTATGTGAAGACTTGATAACTCTTTATCCATGATCTGTGAGATGTGATCATCAGTCTACCCACATAATAGTCTCTATGCTTTAATGATATCCCACTTCTCATTAAAGCTTGACTACGGATACTTTTAGAATAGTTTCCTTATGTTTAACGGGGGTCTCACAATTAAGTTATACTTAATGTTCCATTAAACGGACTAACTATTCTAGGGACTTTATTATTTTGAAACAAAACAAAATCAATAAAGAAATGCCTTATTATTATATATTCACAATATATACTTATATCAATATCATGATACAAAGCCAAACCCAATTAACATAGATTGGCTATTAGGGCTTACTCCAACAATCTCCCACTAGCACTAAAAGCCAATCAAATATTAACTCAATATATATTGATCAAGTGTTAGCATCAAGCACACCCTGGGCATGATACTATTCTAGTAGATAAGGAACTCTTTCCTATGTTGGTAGGTTACACTTCTTTCAATTTCCATTTTCGATCTTCCATCGAAAAGAAATTGAAGTGTCAAAGTATACATTTGGATTATTGGTGAGATCAAGTATTCATTGCTCGCAAGATTAAACCAATTTCACCTCAGACGGGATCAATGGAATCCGCAACGCAAGAGACACATGGTTTCGCTCAGTTACGAGCTAAACAATCCAAATCATATATATTTGACATCTGTAATAGAAACAACAACTATTTGAAGCTTGTACTTTTACAAATTTCATAGTTGATATCCAAGCATAGCATTTATTCCAAATTGCGATTTGGATATACTGTACACCGATATTAAAGTCAGCATCATTGTAACTTCTTTACAATGTTCCTTTAATCCGTGTTCAAGAAACAATCCTTAGTCCTTTAAGACATCCATGGATATTCTTGAAAGTATTCTAGTGTCGAACACTACAATAAATTTTGGTACATATTGAAAATAATTTTCTAACCATGTCTCACATGTGTAGATAAATTGTTTTGGTGACTAGTATGTAATCCACATACTCCACCAAACTAATATCAATGCTCCCACTATTCTCCTTGTGTGCACAAGATTTTTATTAATCAAAGTTTTTCATAAAACTTCACTAATAAAACAAATAATTCAACTTCAAGAAGCTTGCTCCAATTCATACATGAATTTTGTAATATATATACCTTTCTAGCATCCTTTGGATTAACGAAAATCTACATATATGTCAAATACATATACAAGGTCATTCTAATTAAAGAATGCAACATCGTTGTCCATCTCCTAGAATTTGCATTATACAATAATGACAAGTGGGATCGTTAGATTTAAGCATTATGATGATGTAATAGTTTCGTCATGATTTGCATCACGAGTTGCATGAAACCTTCTACAATCAATTACATCTTAAATGTATTCATAATACCATCCATGTCAGCTTTCTACAAGAAAACTCACATTCATCTCACGAGTCATACTTATTTGGATGATTTAACCAATATCCATATATGGTTTGTGTACATGGATTCTTTATAAGATCCCATGGCATTTAGCCATTTCTCAAAGTTCAGGCCATTTACGACCTTCTAGTAAGTTTGGGGCTCATCTACCATGAAAATCATAACACCTTGTTGAGCCATGACAAAATCATGTTACTCATTGTAGTGATATGACATACCAAACTCATCTAGATCTTGTGCTACTTGAACTAGTGATTTAACAACAACCCTTTGTTGAATTAGTTCATGTTCCATTCTTAAAGATACATGTATTTTGTGGTACTTGACTTAATTCAAGTTCTACAACACTCCCACTGGCTCCTGCAGAGACATACTCCTTTAATAGGAATACTCCAGATCTAGAGACAAACGACTATTGTCATGAAAGGTGATGTATAATCAGTATCCCTTAGTTTCCTTAGGGTACCTCCACAAATGTACATTCATTTAATTTGTAGTTTAGTTTATCTAATAAACCATATAACCTCAAATTATCATAAAGTCAAAAACTAGGTACTCTTACCTCCATATCTAATATGGTGTCTTTATGATTACTCTATTGGAACTTGTAGTGGGTGAAGAATAACTGTAATTTAATTTAACATCAAAAGTCAATGAGTTATAACCAAACTATTTTAGATCGATTCATGTCAAACATGAAGCGATATAAATAATAATTATACTCATTAATCAAGCATTTACCATCACGATTTACTCATATGGTCTTTATACTTTTCAAACCTATTTCTTTTACTTCATTGTTAAACTCTTTGAACAATTTCAAAGATTTCTTGAATTGTGTCAAATACACTTTTCTCATATACTATTAATTAGTAATGTTAGATGAAGTAAGAGAAATAAAATATCCAGCAAATATGTTTAGTGCTCCATATACATCTTATATGTATATCAACTCAAATAGATTATGTGTCATTTTCACCTTTACCGGTATATTAATCTATTTCGAAAGGTGGAACTCACATCCTTCAAATGATATAAAACCAAATGAGTCCAATAGTCCATATCCATGGATTTTGGAAATGTGAATCACACTTGTTTGTACTAAACAGTGATGCCAATGATATACAAAAGGTTCAAATCTCATTTGATCCTTTTCTCATTTGTTATAGACTAGCTTATCAAGATCATGGAACTCAAATCCATTACTTGATCAGCACATTGTATAGAAAACATTATTAGGACAATAGGACAATATTTGTCTATCATTCAACTACATAATCCTTCTCTTGTCAATACAAGATTTATGATTTAATGTTTCTATTTTATGTGGAATTTAATAACAAATATTTGGTTCCATATCAAGTTAAGTTTAAGTCCAAGCATAAGCTCTTATAGTCAATGAAACAATTTGTTCCATTCCAGACGTAGGTGAACTTCACTTATAGTTAATGTTCTGCTTCTTTAAAACTCTCTATATTTCAACAAATATGAGATTAATCATCAAGTATCAAATACTTATGATGAAGAAGTAAAAATTTAACTTTCTATAACTATATGGGTAAATAAGAAGTCTTACTTCTTTCTTATATTTTGACCCTTTCAAAACTACGAGCAATTTTTGTTTTTCAACTTTTGAAATAATTGCTTCCCCTTTTTGCAACCGTGTTTAATCTTTCAAAGGTAGAAAAACAGAATTTGAATTTTATTCTTATCCATGTACATCTACTTGATAGGCTTAAACTATTCATCTTATAACATTGAGGTTGAATGATCATATCATTCTCCATCGTCGTTATCACTATGAGATATCCTATATCTACTCATTTGACCCAATGCTTCTGATAAGCGTTGTTTTTCAAATATAGACATAGAAAGTTGCTAGGAAATAACTGCTCGAGAATATACAGTTTTTCTCATTCTTAAGAACAATTCTTAAATTTTGTACCAATTCAGAAACTCTTTTCTGAAAATTTTGTTCTTCATAAGAACTTTTAACAGTATAATAAAATTTATATGCTAAAGAAATTCTAAATACAGAAAATAAATAAAATAAATGTATCATGATTTAAAACATATTTAAATAGGTCTTTAATTAAATACGCTCCCACTATTTTACTCAAAAAAAATGACCTTCAACATTTGAATCGGAAAATCTCATTGGAAGATTTTCTAGTGGGTTGAAATCCATATTTCACCTTGCTTTAAGTCAACGGGGGATGTACTCAAAACTCAGTTATTTAGGTAGGAACTCCTTCCAATTGTATCTCATACAACTTTCAAATCATTTGAGTGAATAACTCCTTACTCTAATCTATCATATAGATGTTCCCAAACATTGCTTCTAAATTTATTTTAATCTTATTAAAATTAATTTAGTTAAGTTAAACCCAAAAGAATAACACTTGGGTAAATTGGATTACCGCACCGCAACTTACTAGTATAGAAAGTGCACCTCGCGGAGGCGAAACCTACACATTTCGATATTAGTCTTGAAGGGTGTTAAACTTTTGGAAAGCATTAAACTTAATATTTTGAATTGAAGGATTTTTATTAAGTTTGATCTCACCTCACCACGACTTATATATCATATATATTCGCACTCCAATCATAACATGCATAACGATTATACAATAATAAAAGTGACATGATTATGGCCATCCTAACGCTATGACTCTCTCAAGCCAATGAGAGAATCTAAACTAATCATAGAAACGACCTTGCTTCTCCAAGCTTGACCTCCTGGACTATCCTAACGTCATGAGCCCTATTACTTCTTTGCATTCTATTTACATTACATATGAAAGAAACTCGTTTTACATACGAGGGAGTGGATGAGAAGAGAATGTACAATAGAGATATAAGAGAGAGGCACGACACACATGCCGTATTTTAATATCCAAAAGAAATAAAATAAAAGGACTAGGGCCATAATCATTCACATGATAATAATAACAAACACACTTTTATTATTATTAATTATACCTTATAATTAAATAAATTAAATTAAAATTTGACATATGATCACACTACGCAGATTAGCTAGGGGTTTAATTGAGTACCAAAATATATTATATTGAGTACAAAAATATATTATATTAAGTACAAAAATATCTCATATTATGTACCAAAATATATTTTATTGAGTACCAAAATATATTATATTATGTACCAAAATATATTTCAGATCAAGTACTAAAATATATTAGATTGCATACCAAAATATCTCAGATTGTGTTCCAAAATATTCTAGATTGCGTATTTTGCATCAACACTTGACACGTTTATGAACACCCAAATCGTTTCGGCAAATATTATGATCAAATCCAAAAGATCATATATGATATTGAAACTCTTTCAAATCATGATTCTTTTAAATTATAAACAAATCAAGTTAAAGTCATGCAAATCGAATAAATAATTTCAAAAGATCATATATGACATTGAAACTATTTCAAATCATGATTTTTTAAATTAACTATCAATTTAGGATCGTTTATTACCTTTCAAACAACTTTTGAAAAACAATCCAAAAGGTAGAACTTTTTATTTACTTAATTATATTAATATTGACACTCAATAATTATTATAATTAAATCTGCTTTATTTAGGCAATCAATTTGTTTCCAAAACAAATTACAGGGCTAAAATTAAGCAAATATTTTATTACCAAATTCAAAAATCATATCTGATATTGAAACTCTTTCAATATCATGATCTTTTAAATTTACTACCTTTCTCCAATTAAATAAATTAATTAAACATAAATATTTTCAAGGATTGTTTGTTTAGCATGAACAACCGGATCTATGATGCTTCACCAGATTCGGATATTGAAGCTCACTCTCACGAATTGTTCAAATTCACAACAATCTCTTTGAAAACAATTGATCGAATGATACAACCATAATAATACAACGCTTGTATAGTTGGGTATCCTAATACAACAATCAAACATCAATAGTTTTAACAATTGTTTGTTCAGTATGGACAACCGGATCTTTGATGCTTCACCAGAATCGGTATTCGAAGCTCAATCTCACGAGTTGACTACAAATTCACAATCAATTATATAAAACCTATTGAACGAATGATATCATCAATATATCACATATAATGATGTTGTATTAAAATCATATATCACATA
Organism: Medicago sativa; assembly: GCF_051527215.1. Taxonomy (NCBI): domain Eukaryota; kingdom Viridiplantae; phylum Streptophyta; class Magnoliopsida; order Fabales; family Fabaceae; genus Medicago; species Medicago sativa. Next base: position 25,514,670 of record NC_140752.1, on the reverse strand, counting down.
TATGATATTGATCAATCAATTTTAATTAATATTTAAATTTAAATAATAAAATATTAACACTTAATATTCTATTTTATTAACGGATTTGCATTCCAAATTAATTCCTTATAGAATATCAAAATATTAGCAAATCAAATATTTGCGAAAATATTATTATCTCTTAAAACAATTTTAAAAGATAATCTAATTTGATTTGTTTCCAATCATGTTCCCGTCGATATGTATAATCGATATGTCGATACTTCACCATAAACGGTTTCTGAAACATCAAACAAATCGAAAAGTCATGCACAGAAAACATGATACGATGCCAATTTTAATTCTCTTTATTATTTAATTCCGATTCAAAATGTTTAATCATATTAAAACATAAAGCAGTAACAAAGCAATCTGATTCATGGTTTCATAATTGGCTCTGATACCACTGAAGGAAAATCGAAAGATATCATACACAGCGGAAGAAGAAGAAGAAGAATTTCGATTTTCTTTCCTTGGATCATTACGAAATTCAAACATGAATCAGTGATTCGATTGTTACCTCGAAGTTTGGAATCTGAACGTGGGAAACTGGAAACTGGAATCTCGATCACAGCCAAGCAAGCAGCAAGCAGCAAAGCCTCTAGCAAGTCCACACGAACAGTGCTCCTCCAAAACTCGGTGCTAGCCAATGAATCGGAAGTGCAGAGAAGAAGGGTTGCTCCAAAACGTGTAACCAAAAACTTCAGCACCAGAGTTCTATTTATAGAACTTCTAGTGTGCTCTGCAAGTCATACGTCACTATTGGGCTTCAGTAAGCCCAACAACGAGTTTAGTAATTTTGCTAACTAATTAGCGTTATTTACTAAACGCACCCCTTATATAAGTCATACTTATATATTTCTCTTTTGACTGTTCTTTGTGTGTGACCCTATAGGTTCTAGTCACGTTGGCAATAATATTAAATCTAATATTTAATATTATAAACAATGAGCGGTATCTAGCAACACATCATTGCTACCCAAGTGACAAGAATGTCAAGTGATCTGACGAAACCTTTCCATGATAATACTCATGTGTACACTTACTCCTTTGTCTCGATATCTTTATTGATCCCAAGGCATAGATATTGTCACCCTTGTATAGATCAATGTTTATATTCCTTGATTCCGAAATATACTGAATAACGAATAAGTCCAATATCTTATATTGACTTAGTTCGGCATGGCCATGCAGTTTTACAGTCATATTTCATCAAGAGGCCTAAAGATATATCTCCCGTTTATGAGGAGGGACAAATCCCATCTAGGACACTCATGTCCCTCAGCATGCTTCATCAAGTACCCATCAACCAACGTTATGGTTATCCTTTTACAGACAACGTTAGAATGGCAACAAAGCACTTGAGTCCACATCTAGGGATCATAGTGGTTTCAGGTCTAAGAGCGATATACACTATTATCATTGTGAGAATATCTTATGACAATTTCATAACTTACTATGTAGTATTCTCACGGCGGGTCAATCCAATATAAATATTACTCCTAATATTTATATCTATGTGAAGACTTGATAACTCTTTATCCATGATCTGTGAGATGTGATCATCAGTCTACCCACATAATAGTCTCTATGCTTTAATGATATCCCACTTCTCATTAAAGCTTGACTACGGATACTTTTAGAATAGTTTCCTTATGTTTAACGGGGGTCTCACAATTAAGTTATACTTAATGTTCCATTAAACGGACTAACTATTCTAGGGACTTTATTATTTTGAAACAAAACAAAATCAATAAAGAAATGTCTTATTATTATATATTCACAATATATACTTATATCAATATCATGATACAAAGCCAAACCCAATTAACATAGATTGGCTATTAGGGCTTACTCCAACAACTGGTCGATTTGGGCTCGTTCATAGTCACTGGTGCTGCACCCCGTGACTTGTTTCACAACACGGTCTCGTCGTTCTCACTTGGTGGTTCGAGGTCACAGTGCGGGTCTTTTGACAAAGAGAAGGTATATTTTGGGTCATGATTGCTTTGGTGGTCTTGAGTTACATATCTGGCCTAAATGGTAGAAATAAAAAACGGTCTTTAATTTTTATATATATTTTAGAATTTATGCAAAGTTTAAGACATAAGTAAATTGTAAATTGATAATATGAAAATCGAAATATTTTTTAGTTGAAGGGTCAATACATGGAACAATATCGATTTATTCAATTGAAAATAGTAATTTCATTTGTCATTGACATGGACCTTATTTTGGTACATTAAGAACAGACATAGAACATTGATATAATGGACAAACAACTTGAACGCAACAAAACAAAGTCACTTGAAGACACTATTTCTCTATCTTCACAATTTTTTAACCGGTTGAACAATTGCGTCAGTTGTTCAACAATCTTCATTTGTTGGTAACATTCTCTTCTTAGGAGGTGCAAATGATTCACAATCCAATTCAATAACACCTTTCGGGTCCACAAATGATGGAGTTGTGGGACTTATTTCAGAAACCTTATCCATTAAGTCCTATAATGAAAAATATGTCAATTTAGAGTAAAATAAGTATATATTATAATTACAACTGCCATTTACTCTTCTTCCAAAAAATCAAATAAAACAAACTTCAAATAGTTATTAAATATCATAACAGCAATGTCTTTCTCGAGACCAACTGTTTTCGAGAATTGCAGGTTCAACCAAATCATCCTGTTTGTTTAAATATGCAGACAAACAATAAAAATTACAATTTTGTATTACATTAAGGAAACTAATGTCCACAAAACTTGTTTCAAACAATTAGAGTGTTACGATACCTCAAGTGTCTCAACTTTTTAAAACTTTAAAAGGATGTTTGGTTCGTTGCTAAGCTTCATAACACGATAGCTATTATTTTACATTTGTTATTATTATTTGTGTACAATTATACATTTCCAAAGTAAATATAATATTAGAGCTTTGTATTATAAAAAAGGTTGATAAAATACATACGACAATGTTGTTGGACTCGATAATGTCAGAACATGATTTATTAAAATCCAGAAACATCTCGATCAAATAAAACAAAAAGTGCACTTCTGCTGTTATCAACTACTCGAGTCTTGATTTTGAACCTGCATCAAACGGTTGGATGTGTTAGTAACTGTAACAGCCCGATTTTCAAAACAAAAGTGCATTTTTTTTTTAAAACAACTCAATGTCATGCACTAAAGGATTCAGGATTGTCTTTAATTTAAAATCAGAGTAAGTAAAACATTTTGAAAGCATTACCAACAATACAATCTGAATCAAATGTCACATTTTATAAAACAATATTAGGCAATGAGCTTTTACTATCAAATCATGCACTACGGAAGCATAAAATAATGTTCGAGTATTCATTTCTCATGGAAGTATCATTTACAGGTGCCCAAACAAAAGAAGTAAAATTACATAAACATAAGACACCACAAGTAAAACATCTAAGCTGATCCTTAACTCTGAACTGGGATGACATGGTACAAGATCCCACCAATGGCATCAAGCCTGATTGCCAAACTGCTACACCTCCAAAGCCTTTGCTATTCCCACAAAGCACACTCCCTATTTGGATATGGGGCAAAGCCCGAGCCACAGATTAATGTAAAGGGTCACGATCTAATAACAACATAATTACAAAAAATACTGCAGGCATACATACTAGCATGGTAAATGGCATCAGCATAAACATTCCTCACACAAAATATAATGATGCACAATTAGCCTAGCAAATGCAGACTCTACATGTGTGATACAACCTCCACTGGCCTATCACATGCAAATGATTCCGGAATAATCCACTCCGTAGAGGGTAAGAAATTCATGATTCTCATACTGACACATCTGAGGTAAACCCCCCACAATGGTCGAGCAATCATGTGGTTCTCATTCTGACACATCTGAGGTAAACCCCCCACAATGGTCGAGCAACCAAGACTCAATAATCTCATAGATTTAAGGTGGGTTCCTTCACGGCAGTCCACACCCCGCGCGTCCGTGCGTCTCCACGGACTACCGCATACTATAAGACCAATAATCCCATAGATTTAAGGTGGGTTCCTTCACGGCAGTCCACACCCCGCGCGTCCGTGCGTCTCCACGGACTACCGCGTACTATAAGACCCGTGCGTCCAACGGACTAACACGTACCATGAAATGCATGAGCATAAATTGTCGACTCAATATGTGCAAATGCAACTCTTGTACATCATTCAACATATGTAGTAAAAAAATATGCCTCAACTGGCAGTTCACATATTATCTTTCAATTCATACCAAACAACATTTCATAAATCAACATGCATTTCATATATTTATTCACAAATCATATGAAAGCAACGCACATCAACATATCATAATCAAGTTGATTGCAAACAAATCTCACACTGGGCAAACACATTCACTTAACATATCATATTCACAATACACACAATAACACATACACCATCCAGGCATTTAAGTAACTATGATGTTGAAGAAAGTGCCCTTTACCTGAGCAAAGCATTCCTTATAATGTACAGCTCTACAACTCGTAAGCATCTACATCAGGAACGTCTCTAAACCCTCGAGCTAAGTATCCTAACAGATACAATAACTTAGGTAAATATCGGCTCTAAAGATTCCTACCCATTCTAGGTGAAATTCAACTCACTCGGAAATATGATCAACTTCAATAATTCCAAAAACTTAAATAAAATGTTTTCCAAAAGAGCCTTCGTCTCAAAACCTCTCAAAACACTTAATCACCCTAAATTTGACAAAAGTAACTATGGAGAACTCTCTCTCATCAGAGACTTTTCTTTCGAAAATTTATCTACTTAAAACATTTTGTTCTTAGACAATTTCAAAATAACAATGTTTCTAAAATATTCTCCAAATACTTCGATGAGACTAATTTAAATTGCATTTTTCCTTAAAATCACCCAAGGAAATATTTTCTCAAATACTCTAAGTCTTCTGAGAGACCTTAAAGATTTCCAAACAATTTGACAAATACTTTTCATGTTCAGGTGAATCCCAAAATATTATTCGTTTTGAAATCTCTTTTCAAAACCACTCAAAAATAAGATAAAATGAATCTGACGAATTTTCGACAGAGTCTCCTTTGTGTTTACATCGCCTACCAGAGCCTCTTGCTCAGTCAATCTAACACAAATTCACAGACAAAATATTTTTAGAAAATCATAATAAATTCATCTGTCGTCAGAACGTCGCGAACCATAGGTCCATTTCGAATGTCTCGATGACGCAAATCCATTGGTCAACTCATTTTCAGATTTTCAACAGCCTTAAATTGACGAAAATACCCTTTTTCGTTTCAGCAATTACATCCGGACAAATATTTCCAAAAATGCTAAAATTTTAAAACAATCCGATCATAAATTTTCTTGCGGGCCTATAACCATATGAACTCACAAGAAGGATCAACAACATTTTTCAAAAATAATAATATTTTCATAATGCTCAAAATAATATTTTCGTTCAGCTTTATATAATCATCAGCCATGTAGCTATAACTTTGGCCAAGGGAAATTTGAAAAGATAGAGCTTCTAAAACACAAAGACCATTTTAAATCAACAACAACATGATAAACTACAATCCATAACTTGATCAAAGAGTTGGATTTTATTCTTATAACTACTAATTTCGATACAAACTATTTTGAGTGAACAAAGAGCAAGAGTCCAAAATAACTCTTTTCACATATTACCACCAAAGATCAAAATAAGTCATCAAAGAAAATCAACACAAACTCTTGTCCACGTACAAAACCACACGGGTTTGGAAGGGAAAGCATAAGGGAAAATTTCTCAAACAATATACACTAACATGGTTAATTAATGAAACAAGAGAAAAGGTCCCTCACATACGGTTTCAAGAGGGAAAGAAGAAAAGATGTTTACCTCACACAACACCAGCAATCTTGATCTATGTGTCTCAAGAATCACCAACTACTCCTCTAAGGTTGTAATGCTTGAGAGATTTGATTCTTTTTCTTCTCACACTCACTTTTGAAATGAAGAAAGAAAAGGAAAATTGTTGAAAGGAGAGATGAGGGTTCGGTGATGGCAGGAATAGAGAGGAAAGATTTTAAGCCTAAACCTCCTATTAATAGATAGAAAGGAAGGAATGACCATGTCCACATAATCTTACTAACACTCACAAATATCTTAATTAAAATAATAATATCTAAAGCAAATATCTAGATATTTTAGGAAATCTTACTTGGTCACTAAGAAACACAAAAATATATAGTGTTTGGTTTTGGAAATATACCGAACCCGGTTCTCGCGGTTCAAGGTACACGTAACTGACAAAGTTCTATCCTAACTCTGATGACTTCTAATCGGTTTCAAACATCTTAGAATTACCTCCTTACTCAAAATCACTATTCATTCTTTGTTATTTTCTTATCAGAACTTTTCTCAACTCGCAGGTATAATATTCCTAAATTCTCAAAACGTCATCTCAATGACAAGTAAATTCCTTGAATGAATATTAATGACTCCAAAGGTCCAATAATATTTCATTTGCAGGCGAAAACATATTTGATTCTACCCGAATCTCAAACTCACAAAAATGCTCAAGATTAAGGAAAAACAAAATCTTGACATATCACATAACACAAGTCACAAAAACATATTCATTCTTAACAAACATTATGAACATCATACTCAATCACACAGAGTAGAAAATAACATATGTGAATCAATTCTAGATCTCACATAATAAAATTGCTCAACCAGTTTTCCATTCAAAATATTAGTTTTGAAATCAAAATAATTTTCCGACAAAAGTATTATTTCCAAAATTTGGAGAAATATAACGGGATCATCTTCCCATTCTAACAATTTATAAAACTCTTGTTTAAATTTTCATGACGCTCTTGATCCGTTGAAAATTTAGACAAGTACATCCAACACGTTTTCTCAAAATGGATAGAAAACAAATTCTGAAATTCTGACAACGTCAAGACATTTTGTAAAGGCATTTATTAACAAAGAAAACATCAGAACAAAATACAAATCCCTAAATTTAGTCTTAGCTAAATTACGGGTCTTACAATAACAAACTTCAGGATAACACTTTACGCTGATTAAAAATCTCAACAAATTTAAGTTAGCATATACCTAGGTGTGACATGCACAACATGACGATCACACTTTCACAAAAGTACATGTTAGAATTAACATACACTTTTTTGTTGCATGAGCAAGCGGTGTTCCACCATCCTTATTAATTTAACCATTAAGATAATTATATAACGTCTAAAAATAAACCGTAACATTGAAAAATAAAATTATTTTCACAAAAAAATAATTAAATTATTGTGTTATTTTTGTAAACAAACAATAATATTTCTTCCAATTTATAGAAAGAAAATTATAGTCACTTACCAATCAAGTAGTTATTCTCGTAAGATTCATTGAAAACATCAGGTGCAGGGGTAAACGAATACACGTTCGTTGGGACCAAAGCAGTTTTAGATAGTTTGACTTTTGTATTCGCTGCGTGATGGTCGATACGAACTACTGTTGCAAGCAACATTAAATGAGGAAATCGTGAACACCATTCCCTCTTGGAGCTGCTCCTTGAACTTGTAGATCAATGTTCTTTGTATAGGTGCACCAATTCGATCACCCTAGATAATAAAGATTAAAACATTATACTTTAAACAAAAAAGTACAAAAAAAAAAACAAAAAACAAAAACGATATGAAAAAAGTACCTTTCCATCCATTAGAACCAACTCCATGAAAAATGGTAGTTTTTTATTTTTGTATTCTTGAACAAACCAAGGACGAACAACCCTCACAACCAATGTCCACGATTGTTTTCTTGACGAAACATCAGAGATGAAGTCGTGCTTCATAGACATTTTTCTTTGCATAGAAAAAATTACAGAAATAACTTAGAATATAGATATCAGAGAACCAGAGAACAGAAGAAGAAGAACTATATTTTGTGATTGTTGTGTACTCGTATCCGAAAGCTCTACTATTTATATAGAAATATAGTATCATAACGGTTAATATCTATTAATTATTAATTTGACCATTTTAATCTTAATATCATCAGCGTCTTTAATATTATAAAATGTGCATTAAACGATTAGATTATATTTCATGTAACCTACAAAAATATTAACTTTATAACATTTGAAATTTAATAATACCGTTCCTTCAAGAAGAAACATTTGAAATTTAATAATATCTTATTAATATTATGTAATATAATTTTGTAACGAATAAAAATTAATTATATAACCTTAAAAACTAATTACTACAATTAAATTTTTAATTAGTACGTTATTGTCATAGTGTAACTGATCAAAATTCAAAATATAATTTACCCAAGTTATTTATTATAATTTTGTAACCTACCAAAATTTTAATGTACCGTATATATGTTAATCGAATACTAATTATATTAATAATTATTTGATTGTAACGTACCAAATTTTTAATGTAACATATATATTTTAATCGAAACAATAATTATATTAATAATTATTTGATTGTAACGTACCAAATATTTTAAAGTAGCATATAAATTTTAATTGAAACAATAATTATATTAATAATTATTTTATTGTAACCAACTATGCATTTGAGTAGCCTTTCTCCTCCTGCGCCTTCTCTCTACACTAACCTAGCCGCCTCACTCCCAAAATCCACACTCCAACCGTCACTATGTAACAAATGAGATGGTGATGCGAGGATCGGCGATGGCCATCCGCATCACCGAGTCACCAGATCTACCGGGATCTCTTTACCGGCGGGTTTGGTTACTGTGGGTTGCGGCTCGCGGTGGCTCTGTTATATCCGGCGACGGTGGACGGAGCTCTTGCTTGCCTCCTCCTAATTTCCTTCCGCGGTACAAGCCTCAGTCGCCTCCCAACCTTCTTCGGTAGTCTTTTTGACCGCCGTCGACTTTAAGGTCCGTTAAGGGTCGTGATGTCGTACTGTACTCAGTTTTTCTGGGTGGTTTTTTCCACTATCGGAGGGAATGTGTTTTTTGATATCAGCCGCAGTTTCAACGTCAGTGGTTTTGGTGTGGCTGTATCTGGGTTTCTTAGAAATTTGGATCGGTTCTTGATGTTCTAGGTGGTTGGTATGTCTGACTTGAATCTCTGATTCTTTTTCAGAGCTGTTGAGCCCTGCAGGATTCATGGCTCGTTATACTGACACTGCACCGGTCTCTCCGTAATTTGTGATTTTCTTGAATCCTTATCATTCTCTATGTTTGATTGGGACTGTTGAACTCGAAAGAGTCGTTATACTTGCTGCCGTTTTTTGCAGGGAGTTGTGGCTCTTGGATTTGCACCGTGTTGACGGTTTGTCCATACGCCATTCATTTTAAGATTCGCCATTCTTGTTGCTTGGTCTGAACTGTGGGGCTCGAAAGGGTCGTTAAGCTTGTTGCCTTTGTTGCAGGGAGTTGAGGTACATGAACCGCCTCAGTGTTGGCTGAAGGTTCAATCACCGCATCGAAGACCTTTAATTAGTTTTAGGATTAATTATAGGTTGATACATACACTTGTGTGTTGTTTTCATTTTTGTATCACCCGTTTGGGGTCGACCTACACTCATGTGTAGTTTACTGGGTTAGGTTTATGTCCCCCCAGTTTTTATGTAATTTTTTTCCCCTTTTTTAATAATATTCATGAGCATTGGACAAAAATTAGAGTCGGGTACCAACTTACTTGGGAGCCACTCTTTTTTTATGTCATTTTGCTCTTGCCTTATCAAAAAAAAAAAACTATGCATTTTATGTACAATTTAATGTTAAATAAAAAACGGTTTTCAATAATAATTATAATTATTAAGTTTGTATTAAAAATTAGAAGAAACTTTTGGAACAAATGCTAAGTATGATGATGATGTGAACAAATTGCTCATAATATACATTCTACTTGTTCATAAATATCCAATAGTGCTTTATATTCGCACATAACTTTGTGATTTTTTTTCCCTTTCCTCTCACGAAAGATTAAAAACATAATACAATTATTTAAAGGAAAAAGTAATCTAAAGTTTGTAAAATTGTATTCAATTATATTGATTATTATTTTTATTACATGAAGTACTTCCTAAGTGTATTAAAAGGATAAAAATAACACGTTGATATATTTAAGTGACATTTAGTAATGATTTTAAATTCTGAAGGGTTTTTAAAATTTTATAATGCTTAAACTATTTAATTATTTCTATAAGACCATGAAATTTATTATACATTATAAAGAGATCAAGTCATTTATTATTATTTGGATGCAAATAGGAAAAAATATGGTTTAAACACCAAAGTTAGTTTATGTTATAATTCTAATTCTTTCCATACTTCTTGGCATGACAGTATGTAATTCTTCTTTTAGTCAGATTTTTGAAGGTGTTTGTAAAACAGATAAAGATTGTCAAAAATTTCGAGGATCTAACATTAGGTGTCGTAAAGGCCATTGTGCACTGATCTAAAACATCCTAATGAGATAAATGAGTTCTTTCTCTAGCAAGAGAATTGTACCATATACCTTATGCTAGAATACTCCACATGTTGTCATTTAGTTTTTGTGCACGCACTCAATAATTATTATTTTCTTCTTATGTTTTTCCCTAATTTCATGAACCTTAAAGTTATGATTTTGTAATGTATGATGATGGAAATGAAATAAGACAACAAATAGTTTTATTTATAAGATCTCCTTATCTCGTAATTTTTGAGGCATCGCCATGGCCTACAATCCAGATACATCACACCTTTTCGCCTGCCCCCACCTATAATAATAAGTTTAATAGTTATGTTGAAATTGGTAAAGTACATTGAAAATAACACAAATTCAACATTGCCAAAATTAAAATAGTAGACTTTGTCCACTTTTAGTGTATGATTTGATCTTTTTGCATGAATAAAATAGAAGATAATTAATAGTTATGTTGAAATTGGTAAACTACATTGAAAATAACACAAACTCAACATCGCCAAAATTGAAATAGAAGACTATGTCCACTTTTAGTGTATGATTTGAGGTTCTTGATTGAATCAAAGAGAATATAATTTTATTTCTTTACAGTGTATAATTTAGGTACAAAAAAGCTAAAAACAATTTAGTTTTTAATTGTGTTTACTAGTTTTAAGTCAAAACCATTTCGTCTAAAATCGAAAACAACACTCCGTTCAAACAACATTTTAAGAGATGATGATAAAGTTAGCAAGTGCACTAAAATGTTGAAGTAATTTAGTAGTAAGATTATCGTCTCCACAAGGATTGTTGTATGACAATAATGTTCTATTAAAGACATGAGTAACCACTCTCAAGTCAAAATTGCTTTGTTTGAATTCTATTCTTCCAAATCATATCTTGAACAGTGATGGAAAATTCATGGATCATCCTATGTCTTTTACTAGTGTAACGTCCCGCACGGGTTACATTTTATTTAAATTTTTTTAATGGGTTTTACACATAAATAAGTTTTTTTAGATATTATTTGATTTTTTTTAGTTTGATTTCATTCCAGAATTTTGACATTATGTGGTACTTTATCCTCATATTTAAAATTGAAAGAATAAATCACCGTTTATTGGGAATTAAAAAGTTAAAATTTATAAAGATATAATTATTTTTGTGAGAATGATAAAATAGTGGGCAAAAGTACAATTATGCTTAAAATATAAAAATACTATGAATAATTAATATATTATGGGAGTTCTCTTTCTTCACTCATCTCTCTCAAACACAATACCCTAGCCGCCGCCCACTACTTTCCCTGTTGTGTCCTCTCCTTCAAGGTCATCATTTAATTGTCGTGTGAGTGGTGTGGTCGCTTCACTGTTGCACCACTTGAAATATGAGGATAGAGTGGATTTGGTGCCCATGTTGCCACTGGTCGATTTGGGCTCGTTCATAGTCATTTGTGCTGCACCCCGTGACTTGTTTCACAACACGGTCTCGTAGTTCTCACTTGGTGGTTCGAGGTCACAGTGCGGGTCTTTTGACAAAGAGAAGGTATATTTTGGGTTATGATTGCTTTGGTGGTCTTGAGTTACATATCTGGCCTAGATGGTAGAAATAAAAAACGGTCTTTAATTTTTATATATATTTTAGAATTTATGTAAAGTTTAAATATGAAAATTGAAATATTTTTTAGTTCAATATCGATTTATTCAATTGAAAATAGTAATTTCATTGTCAATGACATGGACCTTATTTTGGTACATTAAGAACAGACATAGAACATTGATATAATGGACAAACAACTTGAACGCAACAAAACAAAGTCACTTGAAGACACTATTTCTCTATCTTCACAATTTTTTAACCGGTTGAACAATTGCGTCAGTTGTTCAACAATTTTCAATTGTTGGTAACATTCTCTTGTTAGGAGGTGCAAATGATTCACAATCCAATTCAATAACACCTTTCGGGTCCACAAATGATGGAGTTGTGGGACTTATTTCAGAAACCTTATCCATTAAGTCCTATAATGAAAAATATGTCAATTTAGAGTAAAATAAGTATATATTATAATTACAACTGCCATTTACTTTTCTTCCAAAAAATCAAATAAAATAAACTTCAAATAGTTATTAAATATCATAACAGCATTGTCTTTCTCGAGACCAACTTTTTTCGAGAATTGCAGGTTCAACCAAATCATCCTGTTTGTTTAAATATGCACACAAACAATAAAAATTACAATTTTGTATTACATTAAGGAAACTAATGTCCACAAAAATTGTTTCAAACAATTAGAGTGTTACGGTACCTCAAGTGTCTCAACTTTTTAAAACTTTAAAAGGATGTTTGGTTCGTTGCTAAGCTTCATAACACGATAGCTAGTATCTTACATTTGTTATTATTATTTGTGTACAATTATACATTTCCAAAGTAAATACAATATTAGAGCTTTGTATTATCAAAAAGGTTGATAAAATACATACGACAATGTTATTGGACTCGATAATGTCAGAACATGATTTATTAAAATCCAGAAACATCTCGATCAAATAAAACAAAAAGTGCACTTCTGCTGTTATCAACTACTCGAATCTTGATTTTGAACCTGCATCAAACGGTTGGATGTGTTAATAACAAACTTAAGGATAGCACTTTACGCTGATTAAAAATCTCAACAAATTTAAGTTAGCATATACCTAGGTGTGACATGCACAACATGACGATCACACTTTTCACAAAAGTACATGTTAGAATTAACATACACTTTTTTGTTGCATGAGCAAGCGGTGTTCCACCATCCTTGTTAATTTAACCATTAAGATAATTATATAACGTCTAAAAATAAACCGTAACATTGAAAAATAAAATTATTTTCACAAAAAAATAATTAAATTATTGTGTTATTTTTGTAAACAAACAATAATATTTCTTCCAATTTATAGAAAGAAAATTATAGTCACTTACCAATCAAGTAGTTATTCTCGTAAGATTCATTGAAAACATCAGGTGCAGGGGTAAACGGATACACGTTTGTTGGGACCAAAGCAGTTTTAGATAGTTTGACTTTTGTATTCGCTGCGTGATGGTCGATATGAACTACTGTTGCAAGCAACATTAAATGAGGAAATCGTGAACACCATTCCCTCTTGGAGCTGCTCCTTGAACTTGTAGATCAATGTTCTTCGTATAGATGCACCAATTCGATCACCCTAGATAATAAAGATTAAAACACTATACTTTAAACAAAAAAAATAAAAAAAAACAAAAACGATATGAAAAAAGTACCTTTCGATCCATTAGAACCATTTTAATATCATCAGCGTCTTTAATATTATAAAATGTGCATTAAACGATTAGATTATATTTCATGTAACCTACAAAAAAATTAACTTTATAACATTTGAAATTTAATAATACCGTTCCTTCAAAAAGAAACATTTGAAATTTAATAATATCTTATTAATATTATGTAATATAATTTTGTAACAAATAAAAATTAATTATAGACTACCTGTTTGGAAAGCGCTGCTCTGCTAGGGTTTGGAGACCACCTCTGCTCCGGCCACCTTTCACCACCATTTCTCTCTGGTTTTGTCCGGTAGGATCAATAAATTTGGGGAAACGCAGTCGCGCTAATGCTCTCGGGTGTTACAAAGGCTGAAACACGTTATCTCCATAACTTTGAACCTTCCGGATTTAATCTCATCTTTCTTCTCTGAACTTTTTTTGCGAGGGGTGCTCTCAGCTACCATATTCGACTGGCAGGCTGAGCTGATGGTTCCAGCCCCAATTCCCAGTGCCGAGAGGGTTCACACGCCTCACGTATCAGTGGTTCCCTCGCCAATTTCATTTGCACAGGCTCTGACAGGCACGGATAAGGCGGTATCGAATGACAATTTTCCAGTACCTTACATTCGAGGTGAAACACTTGGTGTTAAGATCAGGCAGGACTTTTATGAACGTGAATGGAATTTTTGCAAGACTAATTTGCGTGGATGGCTTGTTTTGAACAAGGGAGACAAACCTTATACTACAAAGGACATAGAGTCAAAATTACAAAAGCTTTGGAAGACCGGAGGGGCATGGCGTATGCTCTCTCTAGGAAGGGGATTTTATGAATTCTTTTTCTCTAATGAAACTGATATGCGCACAGTCTGGTCAGCGGGGACGATGAACTTGAAACCGGGTCTACTTAGGCTCTTTGAATGGTCGAAGGACTTTAACATGCACACTCAGTGCAACACACATGCACAAGTGTGGATTCGCCTTCTTGAGCTGTCCCAAGAGTATTGAATGGAGCGGACGCTTCGTGAGATTGCAAGTGCGATGGGCACTCCTCTTTTGATCGACAACGCAACGACCAAATGTTTGTTCAGTCATTACGCTCGCATTCTGGTGGACATGGATTTATCTCGCAAGCTCTTTCATGAAATAGTGGTTGAGAGAGAAGGGTTTGCTTTTACGTTGGACGTAGCATATGAAAGGTTACCGGATTTTTGCACCCATTGTCAGAGCATAAGACATGATGTGTCTGCTTGTCGCAGATTGTACCCTCGGAAGGAAATTACCGCAGCTAAGGAGAAGATTGCCCAAGGGAAGAAACCAGTCCTCGTTCTGAAGCAAAATTGGGTTCCAACCAAGGATAACCAATCAGGTATTGGTTCTTCCGCTGCCTTTGGTAATCATGAAATTGAAGCGGAGGCAATTCCACAACAGAATTTGGAGGTTACCGTCCCTGTTCAGATTGTTGACAACCCAACATTTGAAAAGGAAACAGAAACCGTACACATAGATGCAGGAACAGCAATAATGGACCACACAGAAACAGAAACCGTACACAAAGATGCAGGAACAACAACAATGGGCCACACAGAAACTGAAATCGTAACCATGGACAGAGAAGTGGCATTAGAAGTTGAAACTGTGGAGCAGGAAACAGATGCAAGCCAACACGAATCTCCGAACTACATGTTAGGTAGCAGAAGGGGCAGCATTACAAGGGGCAGCAACATCTCTTGATAATATGGATGCTACTCTTAATATTACAAAGGAACTCCCAACATCCATTCCGACTACGGTGGTAACTGATTTTGTACTTATTAATAATAGTTTTAGCATGCCACTCCCAAATGTTTCTGATGATATTGTTAGGAAAGATGTAGAATATCATGCGCATATTTTGTCTCCCATCCGTGAAAAAGCATTAGATGTAAGTAGCATTGTGGCTCCGAAGGGTGCTCCAATACATTCGATTGTTCATAATGACTTGAGTTTCATGCAAGAATGGTTGTCAAAAGCTGCGGTGAATGAGGAGGTACCTTTTACAGAGGTAGTTTCGAAGTCACAGAAAAAGAAAAAATTAATTATGCCAAAGGTTCCACCAAAAACCCGTTCCAGGGGGCCACTCCCACCGTTTAAATGAATATTATCTACTGGAACATCAGGGGAATCAGTAACAATGATTCTCGTCTTGCGTTTGCTGATATGTGTCGGTTGCATAATCCGTCGTTGGTTTTTATTGCGGAGCCTATGGTGGATTATGATTCTGTTCCTACTTGGTTTTGGAGAATAGAGTGGATTTGGTGGTTTTTATCAGCGTCTTTAATATTATAAAATGTCCATTAAACGATTAGATTATATTTCATGTAACCTACAAAAAAATTAACTTTATAACATTTGAACTTTAATAATACCGTTCCTTCAAAAAGAAACATTTGAAATTTAATAATATCTTATTAATATTATGTAATATAATTTTGTAACGAATAAAAATTAATTATATAACCTTAAAAACTAATTACTACAATTAAATTTTTAATTAGTACGTTATTGTCATAGTGTAACTGATCAAAATTCAAAATATAATTTATTCAAGTTATTTATTATAATTTTGTAACCTACCAAAATTTTAATGTACCGTATATATGTTAATCGAATACTAATTATATTAATAATTATTTGATTGTAACGTACCAAATTTTTAATGCAACATATAAATTTTAATCGAAACAATAATTATATTAATAATTATTTGATTGTAACGTACCAAATATTTTAAAGTAACATATAAATTTTAATTGAAACAATAATTATATTAATAATTATTTTATTGTAACCAACTATGCATTTTATGTACAATTTAATGTTAAATAAAAAACGGTTTTCAATAATAATTATAATTATTAAGTTTGTATTAAAAATTAGAAGAAACTTTTGAAACAAATGCTAAGTATGATTATGATGATGTGGACATCTTTAGAGGAGAGGATTTTAGAATAGGCTATTTCTAAAAACTCTAAATTGTTAGTATAAAGATGATAGAATCTCCATGCATATGATCATGCATTTTCAAATTTGATAATTCTCCAATCAATATCATTAATGAATGACTTAATGAATAATTCAATATTCAGGAATTGATTTCTCTTCAAAAATATTTCTAATTATTTTGATGAAATAACGAGAATAATTTCAAGTGTAATAAGATAACGAGTGTAATCTCTTCATGAGAACATTCTTACATCGGTGTTGATAATGTTCTCTTCTATATGAGACGACAATATCTTCTTTGTCAATTAACCTTGATTTTTTTTTTGTTGATGATGAAATAATTCCCATAATTCCTCTTAGTGTTTGCACACATTGTTTCTTGTCACATTAAATATCTTTGAGATGTTTTAGTTTAGACATGAATATAGTCATGAAGGTACAATCAATCATTATCTTGAATACAACTTTTATGCATTTTCCTTAAAATCTCTTTTAGAAACTATTTGAAGATCATTCTTGAATCTTCATATCTAGTAAGCACTCAAGGTATGCAACAAAACTCAATGCGTGTTTTATCACGTGACTTTAAGAGTAATATTGTGTAGCTTTCAACTATTAACCTCTTATTCCTTAAATCTTTAAGGCTTTGTTGAAAAGCATGTGGTGGAGAGAATGAATCAATTAACCATTAATCTCATCGGCTTTTTGAATCTTGAATCAACACTCTTTTGATTCAAACAATATTCTTTCAATATCTTCTTCGAGCTTGTTATTTGTGATATTAATGTTTTGGTATTCTTTCATCGAGTAGATACATGCACTTGCAAGATACTTTCTTTCCAGTCTACTTCCATGAAAAGACTTATGTCCAAACATCAGTAAATAGAAATATACCCCCTCTTCATCGAGTGTTTACAATACTGCATCCGTCCTTGATTATAAGACCACTTACAAAAAATGGATATCCTTAAATATACGACTCACTACAAATTACTATATGAATTTATTATTTCATTTCCAAATATACCCCTTATTAATACTATCAATTTATTTTGAAATATGAAAAGGAACATTAAATTTATTTATATACAAAAGGTAATTTGGTAATAATTACACATATTTCAGACATCTTTATTACTCCAACAACTTTTCTTAATACTCGTGTTTTTTAAAGTGTTCTTATAAAAAGGGACGGAGGGAGTAAAATTTATTATGTTTGTTACAAATTTATTAAATTATATTCTACCTATAAAATGTTTCTCGAAACAGAAAAGTTTCCTAAAGATAATGGTGAGAATAAATGTAACATTCATACTAGACATATCTAGGAAGTTTAGCATGAGTGTTATCTTTAGTACTGGATACATTAAAAATTTACAACAATAAAACTTTGAATGAATAATATATACAACAATATGTGTTCGTACTATAGCAATAGAACATAACTCATCTAAATCATAATAAATACATCCTTGGAAGTCCATATCATCCTGCAGCGGGTACGAACGAGCATCTGCTGAATTATCCATTCGGCTATTAGCTTGCATAACCATCCTGCTTATCTGAAACAAATAAGGATTGGGATGAGACATAATGT
Organism: Medicago sativa; assembly: GCF_051527215.1. Lineage (NCBI taxonomy): Eukaryota > Viridiplantae > Streptophyta > Magnoliopsida > Fabales > Fabaceae > Medicago > Medicago sativa. The sequence continues at coordinate 25,496,339 of NC_140752.1, read as the reverse complement.
CTCAGTGAGTTCCCCTAAATCCTAGGCTATAGGTAACCTCGGGGGAAACCTACGGTCACCACGTGTCTACAATACAACCTGACGGTTGATTATATGTGTGTGGGGACTTTCTTTCCTAGACGGTAGTGCATGCTAGACCCGTCATAGGTTCATCTAACTTGTCATAGGTCTTACTATCATCATACGTGTCATGGCGGTATAGGGATCCTAGTACCGCTCTCTCAAGATACGAAATACGCATCAAGACTTAACATAACATATTCATGACACGATCCTAAACCGGACGATTAGGGAAACCTAAGATCGTCATCGGTATTCGTTCATGTCTTGTTCTATTTCATAACTGGTTCTTGGCTAACATCATAACATAATCATCATATCTTGATTCATTTTACGGAGAGCCCCGGGGTGGAGTAGCCCCAAGTACAATCTCATACCTTTCTCAGTGACGTGCGGGCCCCTCTTACGGAGCTTATCCCGTGCTCATGACACCTACAACTCAATGACATGCGGGCCCCCCTTGCGGAGCTTATCCCGTTCCCATAAAGAGAACCCCTTGGGATCCAACCTAGCGGGATTACAAGAGACATGACACCTACATCATTCATTAAGTCATAGTCTTAATCATTCACGAAAGGTTTCTAACCTACACATGCATACTCGTTTACCTCGGATCCGGGGTCGATCCGATTAATGGTAAACTACCTTATTCATTCATATTCATACCTTTATTCATTCTTATTAATGTGCGAAAAGAATATACTTTGCGTCTTACTTTCATAGGCATTCTTATTCCCATAGTTGCCATACTTAGGGATTCATGCTATCTTTCTAGTTCTCGACAACTATTTCGAGGCTCTACATTCATTCCCTTTCTTAATTCATCATTTACCCGAGTAATTCGGCTTAAACTCTCTTATGCCATCATTGCCATACATGCTAAGATTACCATGATTTTCATTTTAAGAATCGTTTGATGTTATGGCCATTGCTTAGATGTTGTTTTGGGGTTATAAAGTTGTAAAACGATGAAATAAAAGCTTCGGAATGCACCACCGACCCTACATTGAGCCAACAAGCCAAAAAGCGTGCTGGCAAGTCAGAGGGTTTCGCTATTAGCGACCCTGGAGCGTGTTTCTTCTGGAAAATTTTGCTATTAGCGAAATAATTTCGCTAATAGCGAGTTTCTTCAGGTCAGTGGTGCTGATTTTGCATTTTTGACCCAAAACTCGTCAAATTCGATCCTGCAATGCACTATGAACATCCAGCAACTTAAATATCATTATAAAACATCTTTCATGGCAATTTTAACATGAACAAAGAAAGATCAAAGGCAAGGGTATACATTCCTATTTTTCCTAAACTTAACATAATTCATGTTTTCTTGTAAAATTAAGCACATAATCCCAAAGGAGGGTTCTATCTAAGAACTCACCTAACATAATCTTGCAATTCTTCAAGTTCCTAGCTTTCTCAAGACCAAACCCTAGTTCAAGAATCCAAGCTCAATCCATTCTTTTTGTTGTTTCTTGACCTTGAAGCTTCCATGGTTCATGCTTTACCTCCATTTCATGTATTTGGAAGCTTTGATGGCTTAGAGAGGGAGAGGAGGGGGCGGTTATTAGAGAGAAGGAGGAGAGAAAATCTCTTCTCAAACCTAGAGAGAGAAAGGGCAAGGTAAAATGAGTATTTTGGCCCCCAAAACACTTACATACTCCCTTGCGGCTTTTTACCATTTTGCCCTTCGTCTTAGTCGTGTTTAACCTGACACTGATGGCTCAACCCGTAGTAGACCGAAATTACATAATAATATATTATGTCGTACTTAGCATTCTTCATTACTTAACATTTGATACATCCGACGGGCAAAATTATTATTGCTGAAAAGCGGGATGGTACACTCTTCCCCCTTAAAAAAAATTCCGTCCTCAAAATTTAGAGATTACTTAACATTTACCGAGTTCAAAGCAAAACATCTTGAAGTAATCCTCAAATTTTCGAAATTAACTCTTTCGTAGAGTTGGCTTAACTTAAAACATCTTGGTCATAACTTATCCTTGCTACAAGTGGACTGGTAATCTCAGATCCATAAGTTATCTGCTTAGCATTAACCATTCATACATATAACTTATCATTACTTGGAACACTCAGGATTTACCTTTTAATTGGGGTCCTACCGGATTCCAGGTTTGCCCTGCAGTGCTCGATTGCATCTAAGACATCTTATCTTGTACACACATAGTTCATACATAATCTTCCTTACTATACCTTGGGACTCATGCCTCTTACTTACAGTACTTATCTGGACGATTCTACGAATCTCTTGTCTCTTTTCAAAGTCTTAGGAAACCTTCCGATTTCATTACGACCTTATTTCATCTGAATTCATGGGTAACTGATATAACTTAGCTTGGAGAAGCGAAATCAAATACACCGCTACACCTGACATCCATTAACTAGTCTTTTAGTTCGCATACTTTTAAATTCTCCGACTTTAACCATTTGTACTTGAATACTCTTAACATAAACTTGTACGTCTCATATATCCCTTCGTAAAACATTGTTGTTCACTTCGTCAAACCTTAACTTCCATAGTGCTTGCATACTTTATAGTGCCGTTTCTTGTTAGATAATAATGATACTTGTTCCATCATCTTGCTTCAAGAAATTTTCTAAACTTTGGTATACGGGTTCATGGAACGAACAGGTGCATAGTCATTTTAAAAGAATTTTGTGAAATTGAATCCGTAACGGTACAGTAGAACCATAGGACGAGTCACTATATTTTTAGAAAAAGTTTACAACTTGTCCCAAGCCCGCCAATGACGAGTTGGTCTTAAAGTCTGCACGTCTTAAGTGAGTTTACTCGCTTACGACGTGTGTCATTAGTTCCAGCAATATAAAAATGTCATGTTTAAAATAAACTTCATTTCCAAGTCCCCTACTACCTATCTTAACTTTAAAAATTATTAAAAATCATAGCTTGACATATCATAACAAGTATCGTCATCATTTAACAAGCATGGCATATGGGGTATATATCTCAGAGACACATATTATTACATAACTTAAATCATGCAGGATCCTTGACCCATACAATATCTCTTTCCTTTGTCTCAAGAACACTGAACTTAAATCATTACTTCAAGTCGCAAGAAGAAACCTTTGGAATCTTACATGCATTCCTCTTATCATAACACACATTCTTTCTATCCGACTAACAGTTCCTGCACGTATTCGATATCACCAATCAACAACCTGATTACTTCATTTGCAGTGACTCCAGCCTTTCATATCTTACTTGGTGAAGACACATCCATATACTTTGACCATATCCATTACTGAATGTATAAATCTCATTACCTACTTAACATTTCGAGAACTCCTCGTTCGTCTCATAATGCTTCTCACGAAGATTCTCACTATAAAATTCCATGGTCACTGTCAACTAATTTACCAATTAATTTCCGTTGCGCCACTCTGATTCCCACCGGTTGGCTCAAACCAATACTCTAATCCATTGAGACGAGTGAAACCTCACATTCCTTTTTCCTATATGTCACCATCCTCTTGAATTCTTTCGCAAAACCATTCATGTGGCAATCCAATGCCACAATCTTACACTCCTTGTTGCGTCGTAAGATTGATTCTCACGATCGACTTATCAAATTACTTCCTTGAACAATCAACATTGCATCTTCGTATCCTCGCTTGCTATGATTTGCTTAATCATACCAATGCTTGTTCGTTGATTTCATTCTCAAAGTAAACTTCACAAATTAGCACACTGGTCATTGGCGTTGACGATTCCTCATTATATATATAAAAACATAGTGAATCTGGGTCCTAGTCGTTACTCCACGGAATGAGTTGACAACACAATTGTGCCATCAAATCTTGCTCCCAGTGAGTTTAGCCCGCTCTATGCGAGTCGTAACAGACCAATACCTACAGAATTCCATTTAAATTCAAGAACGCCATCTCCAATCACCCATATGCATGTATTTATTTTCAAAATTTGGCAAACTTTAGAATTCATCATTACAACAAGCCTTAGCAAGTCAATTAAGCAAAACATAGATTCGAGGGATACTCATTGCTCCACCAAAATCCAGAAATCTTGTGATTTAACATAACTCTTTACCACTATTACTTTCCGTCTCATGACTTACATCCATAACGTCCATTCCATAAGCCGAAACCTCTAACCTCTTGCTCTAAACTCCTTCTTAACTCTTGACACATAATTAACCCCCAAAGTTACCTTAAATCGAATCGACTCCGTTAATAATTGTCCATGCCTTTTTCCTTTGGAAATCCTAGGATGTAATATGCATTCGATACTTGATATATAAAGGGTTTTTATTGCATAAAAGATTGTGAAGACAACCCCCCAATAGCGCTTGCGAACCATAGAGACGAACTGACAGTTTTCGGAAAAACTGAAATTTTCACCCCAGGTTCGCTATCAGTGAAACCTTCTGGGGTAATTTCGCTAATAGCGAAAATGTTGCTAATGGCGAGTTTCTTCAACTCAATTTTCTAGAAAACATGTTTTGCATAAAAATATTATTTCTCAAGTAACCCAATGCACATCATTCATTCCGATCATCTCAAAAAACAATTCTATAACCTTTGCGTGGCAGGCATTAACATCAATCGATACAATTCACGGCACATCAAAAATTAATGCCTTAGTAGTTCTAACTCTTAACATAATTCTTTAACTTCTTCCGTTACGAGTGGTTCAACTTGTTTCTCTACCAACTCACTGAACATTCCAAACATTAGAACCTTTTCCACTTTGGACATTCAAATCTTTGGCTTGGTTCACATATCTCTATCCCTGAGAGCTTACTGATTTCATTAATGCTCAACTATGTCGGAGCTCTACATCTTACTCTTAACATACTTGTACTCCCGGAGGAAACAAACTTTGACTGTCCAGTTCAACGACCACCTACTGGCACGATTAACTCTTACCTTCACTTGCTCCGTTCAACTCCATCAAATACTTCATTCCACTGGGTCCTATTCATCTCTCAGGCATCCGTTCTAACCGTCGAGTGTTAAATTGAGTTGATCAGGCTCATCTAACATCAACAATGAGAACATTTACCCGGAACCCAATGGTCCCCCTACCTTAGTTGTAATTTAATGACCCATGGCATGAACTGAATCGACCTGCTCTGATACCAAATGTAACACACCCATACTAGACGTATCTAGAAAGTTTAGCATGAGCGTTATCTTTAGTACTGGATACATTAAAAATTTACAACAATAAAACTTCAAATGAATAATATATACAACAATACGCGTTCGTACTATAGCAATACAAGATAACTCATCTAAATCATAATAAATACATCTTGGAAGTCCATATCATCCTGCAGCGGGTACGAACGAGCATCTGCTGAATTATCCATGCGGCTAATAGCTTGCATAACCATCCTGCTTATCTGAAACAAATAAGGATTGGGATGAGACATAATGTCTCAGTGAGTTCCCCTAAATCCTAGGCTATAGGTAACCTCGGGGGAAACTTACGGTCACCGCGTGTCTACAATACAACATGACGGTTGATTGTACGTGTGTGGGGACTTTCTTTCCTAGACGGTAGTGCATGCTAGACCCGTCATAGGTTCATCTAACTTGTCATAGGTCTTACTATCATCATACATGTCATGGTGGTAAAGGGATCCTAGTACCGCTCTCAAGATACGACATACGCATCAAGACTTAACATAACATATTCATGACACGGTCCTAAACCGGACGATTAGGGAAACCTAAGATCATCATCGGTATTCATTCATGTCTTGTTCTATTTCATAACTGGTTCTTGGCTAACATCATAACATAATCATCATATCATACATAGTCATATCATTCATTCATTCATTATGTTAGCGTTGAACAAACAATCATATCTTGATTCATTTTACGGAGAGCCCCGGGGTGGAGTAGCCCCAAGTACAATCCCATACCTCCCTCAGTGATGTGTGGGACCCCCTTACGGAGCTTATCCCGTGCTCACGACACCTACAACTCAGTGACATGCGGGCCCCCTTGCGGAGCTTATCCCGTTCCCATAAAGAGAACCCCTTGGGATCCAACCTAGCGGGATCAAAAGAGACATGGCACCTACATCATTCATTAAGTCAAAGTCTTAATCATTCATGAAAGATTTCTAACCTATACATGCATACTCATTTACCTCGCATCCGGGGTCGATTCGATTAATGGTAAACAACCTTCATTCATTCATATTCATGCTTAATCATATGTGAAGAGATTGATATCAATTCACGGCTTATACTCATTCTTATTCATGTGCGAAAAGAATATACTTTGCATCTTACTTTCATAGCCATTCTTATTCCCATACTTGCCATACTTAGGGATTCATGCTATCTTTCTAGTTCTCGACAACTATGTCGAGGCTCTACATTCATTCCCTTTCTTAATTCATCATCTATCCGAGTAATTTGGCTTAAACTCTCTTATTCCATCATTGCCATACATGCTAAGATTACCATGATTTTCATTTTAAGAATCGTTTGATGTTATGTGCATTGCTTAGATGTTGTTTTGGGGTTATAAAGTTGTAAAATGATGAAAGAAAAGCTTCGGAATGCACCATCGACCCTACATTGAGCCAACAAGCCAAAAAGCGTGCTGGCAAGTCAGAGGGTTTCGCTATTAGCGACCCTGGAGCGTGTTTCTTCTGGCAAATTTTGCTATTAGCGAAATAATTTCGCTAATAGCGAGTTTCTTCAGGTCTGTGGTGCTGATTTTGCAATTTTGACCCAAAACTCGTCAAATTCGATCCTGCAATGCACTATGAACATCCAGCAACTTAAATATCATTATAAAACATCTTTCATGGCAATTTTAACATGAACAAAGAAAGATCAAAGGCAAGGGTATAAATTCCTATTTTTCCTAAACTTAAAATAATTCATGTTTTCTTGTAAAATTAAGCACATAATCCCAAAGGAGGGTTCTATCTAAGAACTCACCTAACATAATCTTGCAATTCTTCAAGTTCCTAGCTTTCTCAAGACCAAACCCTAGTTCAAGAATCCAAGCTCAATCCATTCTTTTTGTTGTTTCTTGACCTTGAAGCTTCCATGGTCCATGCTTTACCTCCATTTCATGTATTTGGAAGCTTTGATGGCTTAGAGAGGGAGAGGAGGGGGCGGTTCTTAGAGAGAAGGAGGAGAGAAAATCTCTTCTCAAACCTAGAGAGAGAAAGGGCAAGGTAAAATGAGTATTTTGGCCCCAAAAACACTTATATACTCCTTTGCGGCTTTTTACCATTTCGCCCTTCGTCTTAGTCGTGTCTAACTTGACACTGATGGCTCAACCCGTATTAGACCGACATTACATAATAATATATTCTTTCGTACTTAGCATTCTTCATTACTTAACATCTGATACATCCGACTGGTAAAATTCTTATTGCTGAAAAGCGGGATGTTACAATAAAGTTCTCACAAAATTAAGAATAACTTTTAGTGTAACGGCCTATTAACCTCCATATCATATTAATCAAATATATTTTCTAAAGGTACGCACCCCGTAATAAAACTCTCATCCTTGTATTCCAAACAAAATTATTCCTAGAAATAAATCTAATAATATTGAAATAAACACCCTTAAGTGTTGTATTTGAGCAACTAACTTTAAATTGTAAAGTATATAATATCAATCATTGATGAACAAATCAACAATTGATTTTACATGTATGGGCATTGCAAATCGTATGTTTATAGACATATCAATTTTTAATTTTTGTATCCAATTCATTTATAGATGAGCCTCAAGATCAAGTGATGACAGTCCTTGATTCGTTGCCATGGGAGACCAATCAATTGAATTGAATTCTTGTTGTTGTAAATTAATTTCCTTGAGATTACAATTCTTGTTTTTGTTTTTAATTTTTTTTATCAAAACAAATTAAGGACGATAATCAATAGTGGGTAGAGGGAGATAAATAAAGATTGTGGCTGTTGTTCAAAAGAATTGTTCAGTATGGCCATCGATTGAATTATACAATGAAGCTTTTTGAACGCTAAAGTTTTTTAAATACTAAATTTTATCAATTTTTGTTCTTATTGTGATTTTGTCCGTCATGAATCTCTCTTCCAGTGATAAAGAAAAACTTTATTCAAGCATTCTATATGTAAATTCTGGAAAAACTGATGGGGTGAGTGGGTGAAATTTTTGAAAGGGTTAAAATTGGTATTTTTGATTATTTGTTGGGGTAGAGGTTAATTGTTGGGGTATTTGGTAAAATGTCCTTAACTTCACTAGTAATTATTATAACCAGGACAGTTTCTGAGATTTTGTGGCCCAAGGGCAAACCTACAATTTGAGCCCTAACATATATGTATGTATTTTAAATTCTGTGTTAAATAATTTAAATTATAGTTTTTATTACGCAAAAAAATAATATAACAAAAATACCAAACTTTATAAAAAAAATATTGAATTTTCTATGTAATATTCAAATGCTTGTACAAAATAAATCCTACAAGCATTTTTATATTCAAAGTCACTAATAATTGTGTTTACATCAATATGTTCTATCATATCTTTCCCGGTACATAAAAGGGCTAGAGATTCAACTTTTCTTGTGACATAGACGATCTCAAGTAGTTTTTCAATATTAATGATATGCTAAACACTATTCTCGTGTTCTTTGGTTTCAAACTTAAATTTCAACCATCGATTAGATTGGCATCATTCAATCATTATTCAAAGACTCTCTTACTCATTTATAAACAAAATTATTTATTGCCGCCTTTTGTGATTCTGTTCGCTCATTTATTTATTTATTTATTTTGTATTTTGGGGTCCAAACTTTAGACTTATTTTTTGAGGCATAGGACGGTCGCCCTCCTCACACTGCCTCAGATACAACCCTAATCATAGCATACGTTCTACTTGTTCATAAATATCCAATGATGCTTTATATTCGTACATAACTTTATGATGATAGAATTGTTTTTCCCTTTACTCTCACGAAATGTTAAAAATAATACAATTATTTACAGGAAAAAGTAATATAAAGTGTGTAAAATTGTATTCAATTATATTGATTATTATTTTTATTACATGAACTCCTTCCTAAGTGTGCTAAAGGGACAAAAATAACACAATGATATATTTAAGAGACATTTAGTAATAATTATAAAATTATGAAAGGGCTTTTAAAATTTTATAATGCTTAAACTATTTAATTATTTTTCTAAGACCATGAACTTTTCTATACACTATAAAGAGATCAAGTCATTTACTATTATTTGGATGCAAATAGGAAAAAAATGGTTGAAATTTCGAAGTTAGTTTATGTTATAATTTTATTTTTTTTTCTATATTTCTTTGCATATCAATATCTTATTTTGCTTGTAAAATAGATAAAGATTGTCCAAAACTTCATGGAGTTAATGTTAGGTGTCGTAAAGGCGCATGTGTATCGATCTAAAACATCATTATGAGATAAATGAGTTTTCTTTCTCTAGCAAGAGAATTGTATAATATACCTTATGCTAGAATATTGCACTTGTTGTCATTTAGTTTTTGTGCATGCACTCAATAATTATTATTTTTTTCTTCTATTTTCCTCTAATTTCAAGGACCTTGAAGTTATGACCATGAAGTTATGAAATAAGGCGTCAAAGAGTTTTATTTATAGGATCTCCTTATCTCATAAATTTGGAGGTATCACCATGGCCTGCAATCCAGACACATCACACCTATAATAATAAGTTGAAAATAACACAAACTCAACATCGCCCAAATTAAAATATAAGACTTTGTCCAATTTTAGTGTATGATTTGATCTTTTTGCATGAATCTAATAGAAGATAATTTTATCTCTTTACAGTGTATAATGCAGGTATAAAACAGCTAAAAAAATGTTAGTTTTTGATTGTTTTTACTGTTTTAAGTCAAAACCATTTTGTTTAAAATCGAAAACAGTACTCTGTTTAAACAAAATTTTGAATGATGATGATGAATTTGGCAAGTGCACCAAACTGCTTAAGTAATTTAGTATTAAGATTATCGTATCCGCAATGATTGTTGTGTGACGAGAATGTTCTATGAGAAACCTTTCTCATTGTCAAAATCGCTTTGTTTGATTCTATTCTTCCAAATCATATCTTGAATAGTGATGGAAAATTCTTGGATCAGCCTAAGTATTTTATGATAGAATCTCCATGCATATGATCATGAATTTTCTTCTTTGATAATTCTTCAATCAATATCATTAATGAATAACTCAATGAATAATTCAATATTCATGAATTGGTTTCTCTTCAAAATTAATCCTAATCATTTTGATGAAATAACGAGAATAATTTCGAGTGTAATAAACATCTTCATCATGAGAACATTCCTTCACCAGAGTTGATAATGTTCTCTTCTATATGAGACGACAATATCTCATAATTTCTCTCGGTGTTTGCACACATTGTTTCTTGTTCATTAAGTATCTTTGAGATGTATTAGTTTATACATGAATATAGTCATGAAGGTACAACCAATCCTTATCTTGAATGCAACTTTTATGCCTTTTCCATAAAAACTCTTTTAGAAACTATTTGAAGGTCATTCTTGAATTTCCATATCTTGTAAATACTCAAGGCATGTAACAAAACTCAATGTGTGTTTTGTCACGTGACTTTAAGAGTAATGTTTTGTAGCTTTCAATTATTAACCGCTTAGTCCTTGAATCTTTAAGGCTTTTCTAAAAACCGTGTGGCGAAGAGAATGAATCAATTAATCATTAATCTCATCAGCTTTTTGAATCTCCAATCAACATTCTTTTGATTCAAACAATATTCTTTCAATATCTTCTTCGAGCTTGTGAATTGTGATGCTACTGTTTTGGTATTCTTTCACTGAGTAGATACATGCACTTGCAAGAGACTTTCTTTCCTCTCCTCTATGAAAAGACTTAAGTGAGAACATCAGTAGATTATCATTCATAAAACTTAGCCTTTATTCCATAAGGTTTGTTATCAGAAAATTGATCCACATTTTGGATTAAGGAAAGTTGATCCTCACTTTGTCAATTAAGAATTTTATTGGTCATTTTGTGTGTTAGACAAAAAAAGGTTTTAATGATAAAAAATACCAATTGCATTGTGGTATCAATATCATAGAGTCGCCAGACTGCACTGATGGAATTTAATGGACCAAGAAATACAAATCTCATGAATGTCCTTCCATGAATAAAAATATGGAGGTATATCATTAAATTTTGTTTAGAAACGGTTGTCCATATATCTCTTCAAAATATCCATCTTTGATGATTCATCTAATTTCATGTTAAAGCTGAAGATTGAAGACATAGAGAAGAAAGACTACGAACAAAACAATGTTACACAATGATGAGGAAATCACAAAAGAAAAACTTAATAGATGTGAAAATAATTTATTTGATAAAAGGGAAGCATAAAAACGATTTAGATGGATGATTTGGGGTCAAGAATTGACCCTAAATCATTCTTCTTTGATGGATAAAGGAGAAGAAACTAGGGTTCTAGGTGATGGCTACCTCTATAACACGGTAAGTAGATAGGATGGGAAAAGTAAACCCTTATGGAAAACACACATGTTTACTATCAATCTTCCTTTTATGTTGGGCCTTACAAAGAAGTCACGGTTGGTTAATAACTTTTGCGTACAAAGCAAGAAATATGTAAGTTGGCCACTTACCTTGATTTCCCTATTGTGTGCTCATACAACGGATCTTTATCACGGATCCTTCCATGCTGTTTCTCTTGATCTCACTAAATATCTATTCTCATAGCTATAATTTTCGTTATTCTCATTCAAACCCTAATCAATCTCACTCTCTTAAACTGTAATTTTCGTTATTCTCATTCAAATTCTAAAACCTCATTCTTCTAAACCCTATCAACTCTTTGTGACACACAAAATGGGACAAAGGGTCTCTTCTTTCTTTTACATCAGATTGCATACATTTTCACCAGTGGGCTCCCTCATATTCTTTTTGATGACTTTCGGACCCGTCTAAGCGTCCGTGAACCTCCCGCTTCGACTGGGGGAGTGTGGTAGAATAGAATATTTTGTTGTAATTAGTCATAATTAGTTTCCGATAATTATGTTGTATCATAATTATCATTATTAGATAGTTGACCAAATGTTAACACTTTGATATGTGTGTGTTTATATATATATATATATATATATATATATTCTATTTAGATCAATGAGAAAACCAAGCATTACATGCAGTTAAAATATCATAGACACGCCTTTAATTCAAGCAATACATCTTCAAACTTCTTAAAGCGATATTATCCGAAATGGATAGTGAAACTTCTCACTGATGTCTCCTCCTGACCTTTAGGCTATGAGAATGGAATCCTACTCCGAGGCTTTGGGGAGGATAAAATTAAAATAAAAGGCATGTCTGTTTTTTTGAGTCTCAAAAACCATGCTCACTAGAATCATTGTTGTGAATTTGATGAAAAATCAAACCAATAAAATACTTGATGTGTGGAGCAAGTAATAATCAAGCAACCAAAAACAAAGTGTATGGAAGTTATAATCACAAACCAAAAGTAGAAAACAGCGAGAGAAAAGAAAGAGAGAACACAAAAGAATTTGTTTACCCAGTTCGGTCCAAAACTAACCTAGTCTGGGGGAGAGAGAAGCTCTCCATTCCACTATAATGATGAGTAACTTTACAAAAGAGATATCAATGGGTTACAAGAATAAGTCTCCCGCCTAATTCTATCCAAAGTCCCAATCTCTTTCCGTGACCAAGAGACTCAATCCTAATAGTGTTTCCCATGGTTAATCAAATCACAAGCCTAGTGTTTGTTGCTAAGAGCTAACTCTATACAAACCCTAGTTTGTTATTTGTTTCTAAACCCTTGTTTTCAGCCCCCTCTATCTCAAGGTTTCATCTGATACAAGGTATATATTTATAGTAAAAGCAATCCCTAAAAAATTGGAACAAATCTCACGCTGAAAAATAGGTTTTATTTTTATGCATCAGCGTAAAATCGTACTACGATTTTCCAGATTGTACTACTATTTTTCCAGAATCAGAAGTCCAAAACTGGTCCAAAAATTGTACTACAATTTTCCAAATCGTGCTACGATTTTAACATATTTCAAACTTCAATTTTGAGTCATTTTCACAACATTCTCCACCTTGACTCTAAATTAGTGATAATGTCAATTTAACATCAACCACCTTGCTGCTCTTTCCCTTGCTTCCCACTACACCAAGTAGCTCCACAAGTTTACATTTTACCTCTTCAACCATCGGAAGAATTCTGCCTCTTGAAGATTCTTGCATCCAACTACGCTAGGAATTTTAGGTAGCTGCACAAGTACACACCTTAACCTCTTCAGCCATCGAAATGTCTTCCGCCTTCTCGAAGATCCTTGTATCCAAACTACACTAGGAATTTTAGGTAGTTCTACAAGACTACACCATACCTATTCAATACGGAACATCTCCCGCTTCCTTGAAGATCTCATTGCATCCAATCACACTTGCTATTTTAGGGTAATACCACAAGGCATGCTATACATTCTTCAACCTCCAGAATGCTTTTCGTCTTCATGAAGAATTCCCTTGCTCACAACTAGAGCATAACATCCAAGGTCCTCCATAGTAGTACTATTCCCGGTGTGTTCAAGTCCACCTAAAGCTGAGCTTCCAACCTCTCAACTAGCAAATGCATACATCCCACTATGTCTTCCACCTTGAAACTCCACCTCAATAGGTAGATCATAAGTATTCTTATCACCGCCTCTCCAGGCTGACCATGAGTATTCTTACCACCACCTCGCCAGACTGATGTTGAGTGTTTAACGTCTCTTCAGACGATCATCGCTCTACAACGCATCACTCCCAAGGTGAGAAACATCACCTTCTTCATCCTCCAAACAACACACCACCAAAGCACCTACATCCTCATAACCCTCAGAGACAATTTGTGCGGAGTTACCATTAATCTCTGGACAATCCTTCTTGAAGTGACCCAATGCAAAGTTACCATTAATCTCTGGACAATCCTTCTTGAAGTGACCCATCTTGTTCAGTTAAAGCACTTAAACTTTGACTTGTTACTACTCTTTTTCGGGTTACCTCTGCCTCCACCATTCCCTCTTGAAACACTTAGGCCTTCACCGATTTCATCAGTTCTCAGGGTTTTGGACTTGGTCAACTCCTTGGTTCTCAAAGCCGCTTGAACTTCTTCCAAGGTAAAATTGCCTTCTTTGCCATAGAGCATGTTATCTTTGAACAATTCAAAAGATCTCGTTAGAGCACACAACAAGAGTATAGCTTTATCTTCATCCTCAAGTTTCACCTCAATATTCTCCAAGTCATCAAGGATTTTGTTGAACTCCGTAAGTTGCTCCATGATGGCCTTTGACTCCATAATCTTGAATGAGTAGAGTTGTTGCTTTAGGAATTGCCTACGAGCCTAAGACTTTGTCATATACAAAGACTCCAACTTTGACTACATCGATGCCGTGGTTGGTTCCTTCGCTACTTCTCTCAAAACTTTATCCCCGAGGCCGAAGACAATGGCACTCCTGGCCTTGTCCACCCTCTCGGTCTTCTCCGCTCGTGACATGGTGACCAGTAACGCACCTTCACCCTTCAAAGCTTTCTCACACTTTTGTTGTATTAACAACGCTTCCATCTTTACCTTCCATAACCCAACATCATTATCTTCGGTAAATTTCTCAATATCCCACTTTGAACCCATGATACGATTATCCTTTGACCCTTGATCCCTACGGTGGGCGCCAATTGTTGTTAATTCGATGAAAAATCACACCAATAAATACCTTATGTGTGGAGCAAGTAATAATCAAGCAACCCAAAACAAAGTGTATGGAAATTATAATCACAAACCAAAAGTGGAAAACAACGAGAAAAAAGAAAGAGAGAACACAAAAGAATTTGTTTACCCAGTTCGGTCCAAAACTGACCTAGTCTGGGGGAGAGAGCAGCTCTCCGTTCCACTATAATGATGAGTAACTTTACAAAAGAGATATCAATGGGTTAGAAGAATAAGTCTTCCGCCTAATTCTACCCAAAGTCTCAATCTCTTCCCGTGACCAAGAGACTCAATCCTAATAGTGTTTCCCAAGGTGAATCAATCCCAACCCTAGTGTTTTTTGCTAAGAGCAAACTCTATACAAACCCTAGTTTGTTATTTGTTTCTAAACCCTTGTTTTCAGCCCCCTCTATCTCATGGTTTCATATGATACAGGGTCTATATTTATAGTAAAAGCAATCCCTCCAAAATTGGAACAAATCTCACGCTGAAAAATAGGTTTTATTTGTATGCATCAGCGTAAAATGGTACTACGATTTTCTAGATCGTACTACTATTTTTCCAGAATCAGAAGTCCAAAACTGGTCCAAAAGTCAAACTACGATTTTCCAAATCGTGCTATGATTTTAACAGATTTCAAACTTCAATTTTGAGTCACTTTCACAACAATCATAATAATGAAAACAACAAAACCAATTTAAGATCACATGAAAAAATATGTACGGGGTGAGAGGATACGAAGTGTGCAGGTGTTGAATATAATGAAGTAATTCGAGTTATACAAAGAATGAAAGCTTATGAGACAACAAAAGATTACTGAAAAAAACATTCTCGTAGCAATACTAAAAGATATGAAGGTTAGATAATTTTCTTGGGGAATACCAAAAATCCACGTAAGATCACTCTAGCAGAAGTGTTATATGCAATTTATTCCCTAGACCTAGAGCAAGAGGGGTCTATGGATGGTGCATTTCAAGTCAAATTGCAGATTAATAACAGCAAACAATGTGGTTTTGAAAATAGTAAGATCAACAAACGACCAAAGCAATAATACTAAGGTTTTCCCATCATGTCCTCATTGCAAAAAAATAACACAAAAAAGATGGTGGAGGCCAAACGCATAGCGTGGTCAATTACGACACATGGAAAATATATGCAAGTCTTGTTGACAGAAGTAGAAGTTATGGTTGTCAGGGACTAACCACAATTGCCTGCTGTAACATGTTTTGCTGCCAATAGCTCCACCGATAGGTGGCTTATAGTCATAGATAGTGGTTGTATAAACGATATGATTTATGACAGAGCTTCAGAAAACCACTCTTTCTAAAGTTATAATTTGTAACCGAACATATATTGTTGTCTAAGGAAATGGAACAGTGGTAATTGAAGGAAAAACATGTTTGAAATTAGTTTCATATGTTCCTGAAATTAATCAAAATCTCGAGTGTACCTCACCTGTTGAAAATTGGCTATAAGGAATGGAGAGTAAGCAAAAGCTACAATTTATTCAGTCAAATGTTGGATGACCTATGGACACACCACATCTGAATGGAAGTTAGTACTATATTATCTTGGTTTGAAACTCGAAGCAATGTGAAAAGTGTAAGTCCTCAGATTCGACAATGATGCTGAATATACCTTTGGAAAATTGAATATGTTTTGTGAAGAAAAACACATTTTGAAGCATTGTACGGTTGCTTGTGTTTCTCTAACATTCCTCGGGTAAAGAAATACAAACTAGACAACAATTTAGAGCCTAAAAATTTATGTGGGCTATAGTTTTAAACTTAGAGCATTGAATTGCCGGTTAGTGATGTCTTATGTTAGATATGTTTTAAACTTAGTGTATTATTTGATAATGCCTAATTTATCTGCTATGTATTGTTATCATGAATATGTTAGATATGTTTTAAACTTAGTGTATTACTTTAACTGTTTGCACAAACATTTTTAGTTGCCATTCTTGCTGGAATTGTAGCTTGTTCAATATTAAGTTCTTTAGACATTGTTTTTATTTTCTTTTGTATAGAAAGTAACTTGTCTTTTGTCAACTGGGAAAGTAACTTGTCTTTATATTGTTGCAAGCAAAGCAGTGTGAGGAGCTATCAGTGAAAGTGCAATGTATCTCTCTTTAACTATCTTTTTTTCTCTCTCTTAACTATCAAAGCTTTTCAACAAACAACATGAAAGTGACATTATCCACAATAGGGTTTCCCTCAAAAAAAAAAAAAAACCAACAACCCAGAAAAAAAAAATTTCGAAAAAATAAAATAAAAATTGACATTACCTCAACTCATTCATCGATTTGAAGCTTTTGATGCGGAAACGAAGTTTTGCTCTTAATGCTAATTGAATTCTCGAAACCTTCCATTACTAACAACAAGAAAGTGTTGTGAATACGAAGAAAAGTTTTGTTGACATTTGGTCCACGTGTCAGGGTTGGATTGGCCTTTTGATCGGTCCAGAATATTTTTTTTTATGGATTCTTGCCTTTTTGATAGTTGTACTTTTTGTTGAACCCTCTGATGTTCTTAACATTATGAACCTTACAGAGGTTGTTGTTTATTTCATTCTAGTCTATATGAAGCATATGGATGAGAGACCATTTGTTTTTGACAAATATGATGATTCGTCCTTTGAATTTCAAGCGAATATTTCTTTGCATTTAGTTCAGCAGCCTTTATGGGTTCATGTTCATTATCATCATGAACTTCATTCATGAAGAAATCCTTTATTATTTCTAGAAATATTACGGGTTCATGTTCATGATCATTATGAACTTCATTCATATGAACAAAGCCAAATTAGCTTCTTCTTCGGTTTCTTTTTTCTTAGATTCTAATTCTTTGTCAAGATCATCCCTTGTTGCCATAAGACTTTTCTTGATCTTGTTTCTGAAGTTGCTAGATTTGAGACATGTTTTCTTTGACTTCTCGTTTGACTTGTCCTTTTTGTAAGTCTAGACAAAAGCAATGAAGTGACCAAGTTTTTTGCAGTTGAAACAACCTTTCCGATCTTCTTTCCTTGAGCTTGAACCACCACTTCTGTTTGAGAACCTCTTATTTCTTTTGGCCTGGTACTGAATTCTCTTGGTAATCAAAGTCATATCTTCATCTTCTGGATCTTCTTCAGAACCCCCACTAGGAAACTCTTCATCAGACTCATCCGCTTTGAGAGCCTTTGAAGACTTAACCTTTGACTTCAGTGCAATAGACTTGGATAACCTTTGACTTCAGTGCAATAGACTTGGATTTCTTAGCAGGTTCATCCTTGTTGAGTCTTAACTCAAGAAATGTGAGGGAATTTATAATATCTTCAATACTAAAAGTATTCAAATCTCTTGCTTTCTCTATGGCAGAAACCTTAGGTGTCCACTTAGCAGGAAAGTTCCTTAGAATCTTATTTACATGATCAGCAATTGAGCATCTTTTCTTTAGAATCTGAAGTCTAGATAACATAGTATGAAACCTTGAGAACATAATCTCAACGTTTTCATCCTTTTTCATCTTGAACATCTCATACTGTTGAACAAGAAGATTAACTTTGGCTTCCCTAACCTTGTTGTTACCTTCATAGTTTGAGCACAAAGATTTGAAGATAGTTTTTGCAGTTGACTTGTCACTTAACTTAAAGTATTCACTGTGAGGTAAAACAACAACAATAATGCCTCTAACTTTGTGATGCATTTTGTAGATCTTTTTCTAAGCTATAGTGTGTTTCTTTCTGTCAACAGCTAAACCTTCTTCATCTACTGGAATGTCAATACAATCTTCAATGATGTCCCAAGGTTCATCATCAACACCAATGATATGACTGTATATCTTACTTTTCCACCAAAAAAACGTCTCAGGATTTCCATTAAACATTGGAGGTTTATAAGAATTAGACTGCTTGTCATCAGTATCATAGTCGTATGAAACATTTCTGGAATCTCTATCACCTGTTCCGTCACCACCAGTAGACATGTTTTTCTTAGGATCTTTTCTGTTACACTGTTAAGTGTTAGGAATAGAACAACAGAACCAGACGGTCTGATGCCAATTGAAGGTGAGAAAACACGAGGGGGGGGGGGGGGGGGGGTGGGGGTTGAATTGTGTTTGTTTTTTTCTTTGTATTTTTAACTAATTTCAAAGTTCGACTTCTGATAGAGTTCAGAATTTGAAGCAATGCAGCGGGTATAATAAAGATATATATATATATATATATATATATATATATATAGATAGATAGAGAGAGAGAGAGAGACACAACAATTTATCCTGATACTTTCCAGAATCCGGAAGTAGTTAAGTCCGCTTGTTACTTACAAGAGATTTTTCACTATAATCACACAAGATTATAGTTGCTCAAGCACACAAGCAGGAGACTTCCAATGCTCAAACACATAAGCAAGAAACTTCTAACAAACAAAGATTACAAAGATAATTATTTGGTTGAACACTTGATGTACAATCAGAGGTGATCACAAAATACAATACAATTCAGACTCTATAATTAAGAATTTCTAAGATATGAAAGATAATAAGAAATTCTTAGTGTTTGATGCATATATATTTTGACATAGTAATGGCACTTGAAAAATATTGCTGAGTCATGTTTATTCTTCATGTCTTCAATCTTTTATATAAAGTCATCAATAGAGTTGTTTTAGAAATATGATCAATCAACATTGATTTGTTGCTTGATTTGGTTAATATCCTATGAATGAATGATTTTGAATTCTTTCCTTGATAAGGAATTAACCGTTCTTTTTCAAAGGAGACACAACTGGAAGCTTCAGTGCACATAGGAATGTTGGAGGTAATGATCATACAATTTGTCCTTCATTGTCCTTCGATGAAAATGACATCCATTGACTCTCTGACACTTCAGAACTACCAATGCTTGATCTTCAGAACTATCATAGCTTGACATCCATTGATTCTACTCCTTTGTTCTTCAGCTATCCAGAGTCTGAGGTCTAGCTACTGGGTGATCATCAGAGTCTGACTGCACCAACTTATGGGTAGTCATCAGAGTCTTACTACTTCAGATTCTAACTTGAACTTAGCTTCTCTTGCAAATTCTTTGTTCTACATTTGTTCTTTCAGAACCAATAATTGACTAAGACATTGTATAATTTTTGTGTATGGTCCTGCACACTTGAACAAATATTAGCATATTCAATTGATCTTTTAATACCTTGTTATCATCAAAACTCAAGAGGCATTATTTAAATTTATTTTGTTCCAACAGACTCCCCCTAAACACATGCATGAGTATAATTCTTATCATTCTCCCATAATATCTCTCTCTCCTTATCCTTGGTTTCTATCTTATCTATATATATATATATATATATATATATATATATATATATATATATATATATATATATATACAAAAAGGGATATATATATATATATATATATATATATATATATATATATATATCCCTTTTGTCATCTATCAAAAAATATTTGGGATGATATGAAAAAAAAGTGACCTAATTTTGAAAAGCAAGAACAATAAGATATTCTTGAAGAAAAAAAAAAGAACAATAAGATATATCGTATAATTTTATGTAATTCATAAGTGTATTAACATATCAAACTCATTAGGTTTGAATTTAACACTTAAATCATATATCATAAGCCATGATCAATTATCATTTGAAACAGTTTTGTAAGCATGACATGACATGAAAAATGAGAACACATGCAATCATTTCAACACATTCATAGCTCGAAGTGTTTTAGTCTTCAATTTTGATATAAATCGTAAGACAAAGAGTATACTCAAGTGTAGATCGCAAAATTAAAAGTTTTTTTTTATTAAAAAAGAACATTCTCTGTTTAAAATATTCCCATGTTAAAAATCTTGCTAGATTTTTTCAAAAGATAAATGTCCATTTGGATTGACTTATTTTTTAGCTTATGCAAAACAACTTATACAAATAAATAAATTTTTATGTAGCTTAAGCTTGTCAAGGTAGGTTATAAATAATAACCTATGAAGATACAATTTTTGTTAGTAAGAACTTATGAATTAAAATATAAGTTTATTTATTTGAACAAACTATTTTTCATAAGCTCCAAAATAAACCAATCTTGTTTTTGGTTTGGTAGTGGCCGGGGTTTGAACCCCGAACCTTGCATATTTTATGCATTGTCTCAACCAACTGAGCTAAGCTCACGAGGACAAAAAAAAAATATAAAAAAATAAACCAATCTAAAAGAACTCAAATTTTTTTAAAGCATCATATGCAAGAGAATTTTTTTAAGAATTTTGCTCTCCACCCAGCACGCTTTGCTCGCACCCTGCATGCCTACCAAAAATGCCCTTGCACAAGTTAACTTGCGCAAGTGTTAATTTCTGCGCAAGTTAACTAACACTACGTGAGTTAACATGCGGAGCGTTAGTTAACTCACGTGGCGTGCTGTCTTAAGCATGCAGACCACCTCATTTCCTCATTTCTCATCTAAAATCTCAAAAACCTCTCTCAAATCACCCAACTCCAAAATTTCTTCAAGTTCAAATCAAACAACACTCCAATAACAAGTAAGTTCTCATGATCAAACACCATTAACCTTTTATGTTTGCATGTTAGATTTTTTCTCTTAAATTAGAAATTTTTTAGATTTAGAGTTTGTTTAAATTTTGGTGTTTTTGGAAGGAAATCATACAATGTTAGGATGTAAATGACTTGTGTTGCTTAAATGTTTAGATGTTTGCATGTTTATGTTGATTTTTTTAGAATTTTTTTTTAGAATTAGGGTTTGTTTAAATTTTTTTTTTTTGCAAGATATGCTACAATGTTACATGCAAATGAGTAATATTGCTTAATTATTTAGATTTTTGCATGTTTATGTTGTAGTTATCATTTTTAGGGTTTATGTATAATATGCACACCAAGTGTTTGATTAAATGTTTGAATGAGTTTTTCATTGATTATTTTTAATTTCTATGTTCGTAGATTTGAAACAATGGCCGGGTGGATCGACGTTCATGCAACATTCAACGGCAGAGAACCTCAGAGGTTGAAGGTTCGGTGCCTTGATGTAACGCTAAGAGATCTCAAGGATCAACTGAATGAATTCAACCAAGGAGTCAACCCAAGAGACACAAGGAGGGTGCAAAATGTTCGATATAAATGTCCAAAGCTTGACGAGGGGAGCGTATCATTCACTTGGGTGGAGTTAAAGAACGACGAAAACGTGACGAGTTTGTTTTGGGAGCACACCAAGTTCCAGGGAATCGATATGCGGGTGACGTTGCTGAGATCAACTGAAGATATCATCAACAACTTGATTCTGCCAGGAGATCGTCATTAGTTAGGGTAAGGTGCATTCAAACTACAACATTTTTCTCACCTCTGAAATGGGGTAATTCGAACTTGCCAAACGGCGAGGACTCATGCATTTCGCTCAGCCTTCATGTTTTTCCTTTGAAAAGATTAAATTTTTGTTTGGCTGGTTTAGATGAAGGTATTAAGTGTCAAGGAATGGACCTCATTTCAAAGGAAAGCATGAATGCTGAGCGAAATGCTTGAGTCCTGTTGTTTGGCAAGTTTGAATTTACCCCATTTCAGAGGTAAGACAATTGTTGTAGTTGGAATGCACATTCCAACTACAACAATTGTCTTCCTCTGGATGGGGTAATTCAAACTAGTTAAATGGCAGGACACCGACATTCGACCGAGAGTGTTTTTATTCCATTCTAAATGTTAATTTCTGGTTGGCTTCGTTTAAATGATGGTATTGAAGTGTCAAGGTCTGGACCTCATTCCGTTGGCTCTTAGATACTATCATTTAAAACCAAGACCAACCAGAATTTAACATTTGGAATGGAATAAAAACACTTCTGGACGAATGCCGGAGTCCTGCTTTTTAGCTAGTTTGAATTGACCCCATTCAGAGGTAAGATAATTGTTGTAGTTGGAAGGTACATTTCCGAATGTAATGTAATGATAGTTGACGTACATGTCTTTTACGTAATGTAATGTAATGATACCACAATGTAATGTAACGTAGATGAAATTATATCTAAATAAAATTGTCTAAGAATTAATGTTGTGTACTTATCGAATTTATTTATTCAATACGCCATTTTTATTTGAATTAATGTTGTGTACTTATTATAATTTACTTATTTGATACACAATATTTATTCGAATTCACGCTATCGCAATATTTATTTGAATTCACGCTATCGCAATATTTATTTGAATTCACGCTGTCGCAATATTTATTTGAATTCACGCTGTCGCAATATTTATTTGAATTCACGCACTCGCAATATTTATTCGAATTCACGCACTCGCAATATTTATTCGAATTTTATTCAAATTTATTTTATTGACTTTATTCTTCTAATTTATTTTTTTTACTTTATTAGGAAAAATATATTGCGTTAATTAAGTCATACTGCGTGACTTAACTAACGCACCATATAAGCTGTGCGTGACTTAAGTCACGCACGTTATAAGCTCTGCGCAAGTTAACTTGCGTAAGTTGGCCGGTTCTAAAAACTGAAGCACAAACGTTTCTTGGACGGTAGTCAATGGTCTTCAATGGTTTTTGCACGTTTTCCTTCACATTTGACCACGTTTTTTGACTCATTAATTGCTATATACCTAATACCCCCTATAAAAACCCTCACATACTTCCTCTTTTCCTCACATTTTCTCATCTCACTCTCCCCCCCTCTTTCTCTTCTTCTTGTTCTGCTTCTTTGTTTCTTATTAGTTTCTAGGGTGGTTATACCGCTTTAGGTATATACCAGTGGCTTTTGGGGGAAGTAGTGGTCGGTCCGGTCGGGAAAAGGGCATCTTGATGTCGTTTTCACCAGGACTAATCACTATTTCCCCCAGGAGCTATTTGGCATATACCGAAGAGGGTATCAAATAAGTTTTTACCTCAAGAGGGCAGAAAAAAAAGAAGAAGTAAAAATCAGTCTTAATTGTGCGACTTAACTCGCGTATTGCGTGACTTAAGTCACGCATAAATACAACGTGCGTTAGTTAAGTCACGCTGTGTGACTTAACTTGCGCAAGGGCATTTTTGGTACGCTTGCAGGGTGCGAGCAAAACGTGCTGGGTGGAGAGCAAAATTCATTTAACTTTGTCTTGTTTTGTTCTTATGTCTTTTGGGCCGTTATTAGAGCACATGTAAAGGAAGTCAATATAAATGTTTTGTCTTAGAATTGTGAAATTAATTATTATTTAAACATTCAATGGTTGTTAACATGTGTTATGAAACACACCGTTTCATTATATAAGGAAAGAAAAGAAATAAATAAGTAATAATAATAATAATAATAATAATATATATATATATATATATATATATATATATATATATATATATATATATATATATATATATATATATATATATATATATATATATGGTAACACAACACACACGTGGGAAAAAAAAAAGAAATAGTTAAATAATAATGATATAACAAAACACACACATGCTTTCCCATTCCTTTCTCTCTTTCTCCCGAACCTTCCTCATTTTTTTGAAAGAATTTTAAGGTTAGGGTTTGTGCTTTGGTGAAGAAGAGGAGTACCCACTCTTATTAATTGCTCATTGAGGTATATTTATCAACATACATTTCAATTAATACATAGTTAGACATGATTATTGAGTTAGAAATTAATTTTAGAGGGTTGATTATATATAACTCAACATATGAAAGTGATACATACTTTAATTTGATTTGAATGGTTCTATATAATTTCAGCAAGGTACCTTGTAGGCATATGTTATCAATAATGCTATAATATACATAGTCAACTTGCATTTCATGGTCATTTAGTGCTACTACAGTTTTGGAATGAGTTCTAATTTATGAGAAAATATTTTTGGTGCTCAGATACGATACCGGACGCTTCACACGCTTCTCCTGGGGTGATTGGAGAGCACACTTAGTGGATTCGTCATAACTGTGAGTTGATGACGATCATTACCACTTATTTTCAATATTGTTATTATTGATATTTTTATGGTTTTATATGTCAAAGTATTTAAAAAAAATGGGGAACACACCTTTCGAATATTTTTCTTGTCTAGATACATGTTTAAAGTCGGTGATATTATTGTGGTCGCTATTTAGATTTTATTTATGACTTAGAAGCAAAGAATTACAAATTGGGATTTAATTGTATGCTTGGCCAAGTTTGATATTTCACGAATTGTGGTTTTAAAGCTATATGTTTTGAGAAAAACGATTATTATTGCGACGATCTAGGTGCACCTAGTATGTGAATTCAATTAGGTAAAGTTACCCCATTAGATGGAGCCGCCCCTATGGAATGGCCACCATTAGGAGGAGAGGGCTATCAATGAGAGGTAAACTCCCTAATTGAAAATGTTTTACACTTTGTTTTGAGTCGAGAGAAAAGAGCTATCCGTTAGATGGAGCCGCCCCTATGGAAAGGCCACCATTAGGAGGAGAGGGCTATCAACGAGATGGAGCTAGTTCTCGATTCACCCATTTTGTTTGTTTTCACTAAATGGAGTATTCTATGTTTTCTTTAAAGGCTTTTATCAAGATTTTCGGCAATATACTTTAGAGGCTTTTATTATGATTTTCGGCAATATATTTTAAAGGCTTGTAATGTTATCATCATGTCTTTACGATGTTGGACTTTTCGTTGAAGTATACCTATTTGATTGTAAATGTATATACAAAGTGTGGATTTTCATGCGTATAAAGGGTTGCGGATTGTTAGAATTTTAAACGGTTATTATTTTTATAAATTGACATTAAATTTTGAGAAAAGAAAATAATCGTGCCCTTGTGTGTTTCCCTTCTAGTCGGTGGTAGTTGTTGTCTCCTCACTAAGTCCTTGTGGCTTACTCTTTCTTTTCTATTTTTTTTCAGATTCCCGAGCAGCTGAGTAGGAAGCTGCAAGTAGATCCGAAGTCCATCATTTCCACTTTTTGGTAGGCCTCCTTGCTGGATGGCTCTTTTGTTTATGTAAATATTCAGTCATTGTATCTGCTGCTACATGGAGTTTAAAATGTCTTATTTTGAGTTGTACACTTATGTAAAAAAAATTGTTTTTGAGCTTCTGGATGATGGAACAGGTTTATGGACAGGATTCATATCTTGGAACATTAAAGATACAGGGGATACTCTGTCCAAATTTCTGTAAATATTGTTTTGATAAAAAATGGTTATCTGTAAATTATTTATGTCAATGTCGAGTTTGGTCGTTAGGCTTGCTGGACTAAAATGTATAAGTCTGTGCGCCGGTCACGATTTTTGGTCTTGGGTCGTGACAAAGTTGTTATCAGAGCTCCGGTTTTAGGTCCAAGTAGCTGCAGACATAGAGTGATAATAGATTTTTGCTAGTAAATTGTGAACCGCGGCACCATTTACTCGCAAAAAGCTATTATAACTCTATGATAGTCTCATTTGTTGTCTGAATTTGTGTCTTTGATCCATGTGATCCTTGAGTGGTGTCATTTTCCTCGTTGTTTGCTTCTCTTTCTAATGAATGTTATCTTATTAGGTGAGGATGCCACCCCGGACTAGGAACGGCACTAGAAGGGAAGTTGTTGATGAGTCAAACGCACCTCCTCAAGGCACTCGTCAAAGGGGTCGAGGTCGTGGTCGAGGTGGATGTGGGGTTAACGTTAGAGGACGTGGAGTTAATGCAGATAGGCATGCCTCTGTTGAAGGATTATTCAATGTTGAGGTTCCTAGAAGAAGTCGTGGAAATCAACCTGTGGAAAATGTAAATTTACAAGGTCTACAACAGGTTGTGCAACAACTTGTTGGAATGGTTGCTGGGCATCAACAAAGAAACCAAATACATGAAAATGTTGACGCTCAGCAAGAAGTTAGACAAGTTAATCAGGTGATGGAAGCTCCAACAAGTGGGATTCAGGTTACTTTAACATAATTTTTGAAACTTAAACCACCCACTTTTTCCGGGTCTAATGTGAACAAAGACCCACAACGATTCATCGATGGATTAGAAAGGTTATGGAGAGCATTGGGATGTTCAGATGTAAGGGCAGTGGAATTGACCTCTTATCAGTTGGAAGGTGTGGCACATGACTGGTTTGAAACAGTGACACATGGAAGACAAATGGGATCACCTCGCATGGCATGGAAAGAATTCTCGGAATTATTCATGGCTCGTTTTCTTCCTGAAAGTGTTAGAGATCAATTAGCTCATGAGTTTGAGATATTCGAGCAAACAGAAGGAATGTCGGTTTCAGAGTATAGTGCCCGTTTTACACAGCTTTCTAGGCATGCTCCTTATCATATCACAGAAGAGATGCGTATCAAGAAGCTCATCAGAGGGTTAAGGGAATACATATTCAGATCAGTGGTCGGTTCTAATTGTAAGACTTTTGCGGATGTTTTGAGTCTAGCACTTCAGGTTGAACAACGACAGAAGGATAAAGGAAGTAGTAGACAAGATTCTCGCAAGAAACAACGAGTGGAAGGATCTCACAGTAATTATTCTAATCGTTGGGGTGGATCTATGTTTGGTTATCAGGGGCAACAAAAATCAGTATCACATAAGGGTGGTTTTAGTGCACAATCATCTGGTATAGTGCAAAGTCATAGGTCGGGTCACCGGGGGTCAACGGGATCTACTTTTCCTTATAGGCATTCTAGTGGTACGACTAGAGCTTGTTCTGTTTGTGGTAGATTTCATTCTGGAACTTGTTTTAATGATGACAGAGAGTGCTTTCAATGTGGTCAAAAAGGTCACATTAAGAAGAATTGTCCTGTACCTACAACACAACCATCATCTAGTCATGCATCAGCACCTGCAGCATTAGCATCTTCTCATACCCCTGCTACACCTGTCAGACAAGGGGGAAATTCTTTTGTTTGAGGTTCAGGATCATCTCAACATGGAGGTAGAGGACCTGGAGGTAGAGCTCAGTCAAAAGTAGGAAGAGGTCATGCTCGAGTTTTTGCTTTGACCCGTCAAGATGCTCAGGCATCTAATGCAGTGGTTACAGGTACACTTTCTGTTTGTTCCCAAGATGCCTATGTTTTGTTTGACCCTGGAGCTACATATTCTTTTGTATAACCATGCTTTGCTTCTCGACTTGGTAAAAGTTCATCTTTTCTAGATGAGATCTTAGTTGTGACTACACCTGTTGGTAATAATGTGATAACAAAGTCTGTGTATTGTTCTTGTGATGTATCTATTGAGGGTAAAGTGTTACCCGCAGATCTAATAGTCCTTAATATGGTAGATTTTGATGTGATTCTGGGTATGGATTGGTTGTCTTTACATCATGCCACTGTAGACTGTCATAATAAAGTAGTGAAATTTGAACCACCTGGGGAAGCAACCTTCTCATTTCAAGGAGAACGCAATTGGGTACCAATCAATTTAATCTCATCATTGAGAGCTAACAAACTGCTAAGAAGGGGTTGTCAAGGGTACTTAGCATTGATTAGGAATATCCAAGTGGGTGAAGAAAAATTAGAAAATGTTCCCACAGTGTGTGAGTTTGCAGATGTGTTTCCAGAAGAGCTTCCGGGATTACCACCTGATAGGGAAATTGAGTTCTCTATAGACTTAATTCCTGGCACTCAGCCCATATCTATACCTCCTTACCGAATGGCCCCAGCAGAACTAAAGGAGTTAAGGGAGCAACTGCAAGATCTTCTTGACAAGGGTTTTATTCGTGCTAGTACTTCTCCATGGGGTGCACCAGTATTATTTGTAAAGAAGAAAGATGGATCCATGCGATTATGTGTAGATTATAGACAATTGAACAAGGTGACTATAAAGAATAAATATCCTTTACCCCGAATTGATGAGTTGTTTGATCAACTTCAAGGAGCCCAGTGTTTTTCTAAGATTGACTTACGATCTGGGTATCACCAATTGAAGATCAAGAATGAGGATATATCTAAGACAACTTTTCGCACACGTTATGGACATTATGAATTTCTTGTTATGTCTTTTGGGCTTACAAATGCTCCAGCTGCTTTTATGGATTTGATGAATCGTGTTTTTAGACCATTCATGGATCGATTTGTGATTGTTTTTATTGATGACATCCTTATTTATTCCAAGATTAAAGAGGAGCACGAGCAACATCTGAGGTTGGTTTTACAAACTTTAAGGGAGAAACAGTTGTACGCCAAATTTTCTAAATGTGAATTTTGGCTGGAGAGTGTGGCATTTTTAGGACATATTGTATCAAAGAATGGAATAAGTGTTGACCCAAGCAAGGTTGAGGTAGTACAGAATTGGCCTAGACCCACTTCAGTGAAGGAGATTTGAAGTTTTCTTGGTTTAGCTGGTTATTATCGTCGTTGTGTGAAGGATTTTTCCAAACTTGCTTTTCCATTAACTAGATTGACCCAAAAGGAAGTTGAGTTTAAATGGACCGATGCATGTGAAGAAAGCTTTCAAAAGTTAAAGGAATGTTTGATTTCAGCACCTATTTTGGCATTACCAACGAGTGGTGGAGGTTATGTTGTTTACTGTGATGCTTCTCGAGTTGGTCTTAGTTGTGTTCTTATGCAGCATGGTAAAGTTATCGCCTATGCATCTAGACAACTTAAAAGGCATGAGCAGAACTATCCTACACATGATTTAGAGATGGCAGCAGTGATTTTCGCTCTTAAAATTTGGAGGCATTACTTATATAGAGAGACTTGTGAGATTTACACCGATCACAAGAGTCTTAAGTATATTTTTGAGCAGCAAGATTTGAATTTAAGACAGAGAAGATGGGTGGATCTCTTGAAAGATTATGACTGCACGATCTTATATCACCCTGGTAAAGCTAATGTTGTTGCAGATGCTTTAAGTAGGAAATCCATGGGTAGTCTTGCTCATTTGACAACAATTAAGAGGCCTATAGTTAAAGAATTTCAAGAAATTGTTGAAAGTGGAGTTCAATTTGAGATTGGTCATTCAAGGACATTGTTAGCCCACATGAAAATCTGTTCTACCTTAATTGATGACATCAAACAGGCTCAAAGTCAAGATTCAGATTTGATGAAGACGATGGAAATGTGCGAAATGGTAAAGCTTCAAACTTCTCAGTTGACTCTGATGGTGTTTTGCGGTTGAAGTCTCGAATGTGTGTACCAAATGTTGGTGATTTAAGGAGGAAAATCTTGGAGGAGGCTCATCATTCTTCTTATACTATTCATCCAGGTTCTAATAAGATGTATCACGATTTGCGAGAATTTTATTGGTGGGAAGGAATGAAGAAAGATGTAGCGAATTTTGTCTCTAAATGTTTAGTGTGCCAGCAAGTGAAGGCAGAACACCAGAAACCTGCGGGTTTACTTCAACCTATTGAAATACCTGAATGGAAGTGGGAAGGCAGTGCTATGGATTTTGTTACGGGTTTACCACGGACTCAGAAGGGTTATGATTCTGTATGGGTGATTATAGACCGTTTGACAAAGTCTGCACATTTCTTACCTGTGAAGACTACCTATACTGCTTCTCAGTATGCTAAAATTTATTTAGAGGAAATTGTTTCTTTGCATGGTGTACCAATTTCTATTATCTCTGACCGTGGGGCTCAATTTACTGCTCAGTTCTGGAAGTCTTTTCAAGCTGCATTGGGAACTCGTTTGAATCTTAGTACAGCTTTTCATCCTCAAACTGATGGTCAATCTGAGAGAACTATTCAGATTTTAGAGGATATGCTCCGTGCTTGTGTTCTTGATCTTGGAGGAAGTTGGGATCGATATTTACCTATGATGGAATTTGCATACAACAACAGTTACCAATCAAGTATCCAAATGGCACCTTTTGAGGCATTGTATGGTAGGCGACGTAGGTCACCTATAGGATGGTTTGAAGTTGGACAAGCTAAGTTAGTAGGTCCAGAGTTGATTCAAGATGCCATTGATAAGGTTAAGTTGATTCGAGATCGCTTAGTAACTGCTCAGAGTAGGCAAAAATCTTATTCTGACAAGAGGCGACGCCCCTTAGAGTTCACAGTGGGGGAGCATGTATTTTTACGTGTTTCACCAATGAAGGGTGTTTTGCAGTTTGGAAAAAAGGGCAAGCTAACTCCAAGGTTCATTGGGCCATTTGAGATTTTGGAGAGAGTCGGACCTGTAGCTTATCGACTAGCACTTCCACCGGATCTCTCGGGAGTTCATCCGGTCTTTCACATTTCTATGCTTCGGAAATATCTTTATGATCCTTCTCATATGATTAGTCATGAAGATGTGCAATTGGATAAGAATTTGTCATTCACCGAACATCCGGTAGCTATAGTAGGTAAGGAAGTGAGACGTTTACGCTCAAAAGATATTGTTTCGGTGAAGGTTCTTTGGAAAGGACCGTCCGGCGAAGAAACCACTTGGGAACCCGAAGAAGTAATGCGTGAAAAGTATCCACATTTATTTGAAAATCAAGGTTAGTGGTATTTATGTGATGATCAAAATCCGAGGACGAATTTTCTTAAGGGGGGAAGATTGAAACACACCGTTTCATTATATAAGGAAAGAAAAGAAATAAATAAGTAATAATAATAATTATTATTATATATATATATATATATATATATATATATATATATATATATATATATATATATATATATGGTAACACAACACACACGTGAGAAAAAAAAAAGAAATAGTTAAATAATAATGATATAACAAAACACACACATACTTTCCCATTCCTTTCTCTCTTTCTCCCGAACCTTCCTCATTTTTTTTTCTTTCAGTTTTTCTTCTTCTCACAACCCACCAAATTCCATCACCAAATCAAACCCCATGAGTAAAATTACACATATAAGCAAAGCTTTTTCATAATACAAGTGAGATTTGAAAGAATTTTAAGGTTATGGTTTGTGCTTTGGTGAAGAAGAGGAGTACCCACTCTTATTAATTGCTCATTGAGGTATATTTATCAACATACATTTCAATTAATACATAGTTAGACATGATTATTGAGTTAGAAATTAATTTTAGAGGGTTGATTATATAACTCAACATATGAAAGTGATACATACTTTAATTTGATTTGAATGGTTCTATATAATTTCAGCAAGGTACCTTGTAGGCATATGTTATCAATAATGCTATAATATACATAGTCAACTTGCATTTCATGGTCATTTAGTGCTACTACAGTTTTGGAATGAGTTCTAATTTATGAGAAAATATTTTTGGTGCTCAGATACGATACCGGACGCTTCACACGCTTCTCCTGAGGTGATTGGAGAGCACACTTAGTGGATTCGTCATAACTGTGAGTTGATGACGATCATTATCGCTTATTTTCAATAACGTTATTATTGATATTTTTATGGTTTTATATGTCAAAGTATTTAAAAAAAATGGGGAACACACCTTTCGAATATTTTTCTCGTCTGGATACATGTTTAAAGTCGGTGATATTATTGTGGTCGCTATTTAGATTTTATTTATGACTTATAAGCAAAGAATTACAAATTGGGATTTAATTGTATGCTGGGCCAAGTTTGATATTTCACGAATTGTGGTTTTAAAGCTATATGTTTTGAGAAAAACGATTATTATTGCGACGATCTAGGTGCACCTAGTATGTGAATTCAATTAGGTAAAGTTACCCCATTCGATGGAGCCGCCCCTATGGAATGGCCACCATTAGGAGGAGAGGTCTATCAATGAGAGGTAAACTCCCTAATTGAAAATATTTCACACTTTGTTTTGAGTCGAGAGAAAAGAGCTATCCGTTAGATGGAGCCGCCCCTATGGAAAGGCCACCATTAGGAGGAGAGGGCTATCAACGAGATGGAGCTAGTTCTCGATTCACCCATTTTGTTTGTTTTCACTAAATGGAGTTTTCTATATTTTCTTTAAAGGCTTTTATCAAGATTTTCGGCAATATACTTTAGAGGCTTTTATTATGATTTTCGGCAATATATTTTAAAGGCTTGTAATGTTATCATCATGTCTTTACGATGTTGGACTTTTCGTTGAAGTATACCTATTTGATTGGAAATATATATACAAAGTGTGGATTTTCATCCGTATAAAGGGTTGCAGATTGTTAGAATTTTAGACGGTTATTATTTTTATAAATTGACATTAAATTTTGAGAAAGGAAAATAATCGTGCCCTTGTGTGTTTCCCTTCTAGTCGGTGGTGGTTGTTGTTTCCTCACTAAGTCCTTGTGGCTTACTCTTTCTTTTCTATTTTTTTCAGATTCCCGAGCAGCTGAGTAGGAAGCTGCAAGTAGATCCGAAGTCCATCATTTCCACTTTTTGGTAGGCCTCCTTGCTGGATGGCTCTTTTGTTTATGTAAATATTCAGTCATTGTATCTGCAGCTACATGGAGTTTAGAATGTCTTATTTTGAGTTGTACACTTATGTAAAAAAAAATTGTTTTTGAGCTTCTGGATGATGGAACAGGTTTATGGACAGGATTCATATCTTGGAACGTTACAGATACAGGGGATACTCTGTCCAAATTTCTGTAAATATTGTTTTGATAAAAAATGGTTATCTGTAAATTATTTATGTCAATGTCGAGTTTGGTCGTTAGGCTTGCTGGACTAAAATGTATAAGTCTGTGCGCCGGTCACGATTTTTGGTCTTGGGTCGTGACATGTTAGGATGACCTTTGCTTTTGCACAAAGTCTACCTACTAGTTGTAAGAGTATTAATCAATCCCACATAATCAGCACCTAATTATTAACAAAACAACGATGCTATGATTCACAAGGCAAATTGTAGGATTTGTAAGTGTGTTGTGTATGGACATCTAATTTCATATAGGATCCTTACTTCTTTTACTTTTCATTCAAAAAAGGTTTGGTTCTTAATTTTTGTTTTGTTGGTAAAATTGGTAATTAAAATGGGTATAGGTTCGAGTCGTTTTTTTTTTTTTTTGTTAAAAGGTTGGAGTCTTTTTACTTAAAAGTCTCACATCGATAAGTAAAAGACTAATAATGTGTTTATAAGTGAGGGTAATTCTCACATCATAAGTCAATTTTGTTAGGATAAATTAGACCCCAATTTCAACATGGTATCAAAGTCTATCAATCAGGTCACCCACCATTTATATACACGCACCAAACCCAATAGTACTAGGCGTAAAAGGGTGTATTGAAAAAAATCCAAGTCACACATCGGATATAATATATATATGACTCTTGATAAGAGTTTATAAAGAAATAGCAATCCTACTTTAAATGTATAATTAACTAATGGTTTAAATGTATAATTTTCATAAAAACTTACCTGTCTCCGATACACTCTTTAAAAAAAAAATGTACCAGTGGCACTCCTTAGCATTTTCCATATCTAAAATATCACACAATATGTATCACAAATCTCAAGTCATTAAACCTTATTGTTAAACCGTGCTAATTTGTTTTATTTTGTTCAAAATTATAAGTCGGTTTAGCTATTTCACTCATATTAAAAAGGTAATGAATTTCGTATAAAAAATATTATAAGTTGTTTTACAAATTTGTCTGTAATAAATTGTATGGTATGAGAAAGATAAATTAAAAAATTGAAAGAAGATAAAGTAATTAATAGTTAAGGATATAATAAGAAAGATAACATTAATGTTTTATTGGTATTGTATATTGATTTATAATTTAGGACAAATTTTTTACTAAAGCGACTTATAATTTGGGACGAAGAGAGTTTGGTTGAATGATGTGCATTAAAAGTCCGAAACTTTGATGTGTTGTGCACGTCAATGCTTGTTATAATATTTGGTTTACTTGAATGCTCTTTGAATGATACTAGTAGGGACATGGAATCTTATTAAAAAAATATATTTGTTTGCTTGGAATAACCAAGGCCGTTTATCAGATTTTTGTGGTTCAAAGGTGAATCTATAATTTGAGCCCTTACTAATAAATATATATTTTGAATTCTTAAAGTTTTAAAATAATTTGTTTGAATTTATAGTTTTTATTACGTAAAAAATAATCTAATAAAAATCATCAAATTTAATTCAAAAAATATTGAATTTTCTATTTATTACTCAAATGATCGTACAAAATAATTCTTATACGAGCATTTTTATATGCGAAGTCATTAATAATTGTGTTTACATCAATATGCTCTATCATATCTTTTCCAATGCATAAAATGGCTAGACAATTCAACTTTTCTTGTGCATATATAGACGATCTCAAGTAGTTTTAAACATTCAATAGTTGTTAACATGTGTTAGTATGACCTTTGCTTTTGCACAAAGTCTACCTACTAGTTGCAGGAGTATCAACCAATCCCACAAATAAATATTAGGCTTAAATAAGTAAAAGGTCCATGTAAGTTCGCGCGTTTTTGGTTTTAGTCCCTGTATCTTTTTTTGTTGCGAAACAACCCTTGTAATTACCAAACGTTTTGAAAGTCGTCCCTGCAGTCAGGTTCCGTGAAAAAAATGCATTGCTGGCTAACGGACACCTACGTGGCACTTGCTGATATGGCAACTGGTGCCAACTGGTATAAGTAGAGGGACTAAAACAAAAAACGTATTTTTACATAGGGATGTAATTAAAAAACGTAATCATTAATTTTTGAATTTTAAAAACAACTCTTTCCTTCTTCTTCCTCTCTCTGGTCTTTCTTTATTCTTCAACCCTTCCATGCCCACCCTTCAATTGCTTGCACCCTAAAACCCATTTCCTTCACCAATCACTAAAATTTAATATTAATTGGATCCAAATACTAAAAAAAATCTAAAATTGAAACACAACAATTCATCAATTTCTTCCTCCATTGAAAAAGAAAAGGCATAGAACACAACCCAACATGGCAGAATAACACAATCCAAAATGGCAGAAGAACTAAAATTATAAAAGGAAAAGGATTGAGATGGTGGAAACGTAGACATGTTATCTTCCTTCTCTTCTCCAATTTCCAATTCCAAACATATGCAACACAACAACACTCATTCTCCTTCTCCCATTTTCACCATGATAGAACCACCCCTAATTGAATCACTATCATCAACTCCTCCATCGCCTCCCACACAAACGAACACGTTCTATTGCATTTTTCGAGCCACTTCAGATCAATGTTGAACAAACAAGGATGGTTTTGGATGCTCTCGCTTTAGTTCTTCCATTAAAGTCTGAATCTGGATTCAATAATGATATTATTGATGCCAATGATTTTGTATAAGAGTCAAAGAAAAAAGGGTTGAAGAGAGAAAAATATTAAAATGGTGTTTTTTTTTCTTCTGGAAATGGTGAGAGTAAACTAAACATGGAGGATTGAAGGAAAAGTATTGTAATTGATTTTATGGGTTGATTTTGCAAAAGAAGAAGAGGTGCGGTTGAATTTTCAATGAAGAGAAATGTGAAGTGAAAATGGATTAGCGGAACTAGAAGGAGAAGAGGGATGATGATAATTCAAGATAATTTTTGTTGGGTTTGTGTGTTGTTTTTTGTGTTGGTATGAAGATTATGTTGAAAATGATGAAGGAGAAGAGGATAGAAGATAAAGAAAGGAAAAATAAATAGTTGTTGATGATTATAATTTAATAGGTTTTTTATGTTTGCGTTTTTTCAATTTCATCCCTCTGAAATTTTGCGTTTTTGGTTTTAGTCCCTCTAATCACAACACTTATAATCTCTCATGCCACATAAGCGTGTTTTGCCAACTCAGCAAGTGACACGTAAGCCTCCGTTAGCCAGCACAACTTTTTTTAAACGGAAGTTGACGTTAGGGACCAATTCCTAAAGGTTAACAAGATGCAAGGGTTGTTTCGCAACAAAAAAAGATACATGGACTAAAACCAAAAACGCGCGAACTTACAGGGACCTTTTACTTATTTAAGCCTAAATATTATGATTTGTTTTATAAAATCGTCTTTAATAAATAGTATGAGAAAGATAAATTATTGAATTGAATTAAATTGAAAGAAGATATGATAATAAATAGTTGAGAATATAATAAAAAAATAACATTAATATTTATCAGTATTCGAAAATGATTTATAATTTATGACAACTTTTTTTGTTGAAACAACTTATAATTTATGACAGAGAGTACTATCGAATGATGTGCATTGAAAGTCCGATACTTTTTTTTTTTTTTGAAAGAAAGAACCGAAACTATGATGTGCTCGTTAACGCTTGTTATAATATTTGGTTTACTTGAATGCTCTTTGAATAATACTAGTAGGTACATAGAATCTTATTGAAAAAATAGATTTGTTTGTATGGAATGGCACCTTTGTACAAGATCTGTTTGTTTACTTGCTAGATTGCCATGAATTTAACTTTGTCTTGATTTGTCCTTATGTCTTTTGAGCGTTATTAGAGCACATATACCACATATACTCTTAACAACTATTGTCTTCTGATGTATTTTCTTGATCAATTATATACTCTTAATATTTTAACTATACCTTTACCTATCACTCACCTCACAATGTAGGATACAGGTACAAAATATAATAAAACTATCCAATCCTACTTAAATATGGAGAAACAATAACACAAAACTGATTCCACTTTTTCAAAAATAATCTCTAAATGATTGAATATCAAAATATATATAACTTTTATCCAGAAGTCCTAGCTCAACTGGCAAAAATGCTAAAATTGTTAGGCCGGATGCCATGACCGGGGTTCGAACCCCGGTATCTCCACTTAATCCACTTATGTGTGTAAGTTTATAATATGTGTGTAAGTTTATAATGGCTTTGCCATTTCGTCTATCAACCGTTATATATATATATATATATATATATATATATATATATATATATATATATATATATATATATATATATATATATAACTTTCTATTCAATATCAAAATATATTAAATAAAAAGAAATAGATAAAGAGTCTGAGGGCATTAGACCTAACTCAAGTACAACCCAAGACGGGGATACAACATAATAAATCAGATCAAGAGGATCGACCCAAATCTATCCTAACAAAAAATTCACTAATCACGGGTGCAACCTAGCAAACCCATATACGGGCGCGAAACCAGGTTACAAAAAAATATGAAACGTGAACCTCTGCCAAAAACAATTAATGGATCGACCGTCAACACAGTAAATAATACAGTTGTACAATTTATAAACAAGACTCATAACGACATTTTTATCAATAATGAAATCTTTACTATTTTAAATATTTTTACATATAATTACACTAACCTCCCTTAAGATCTTCTTAAATAACACAAACACCCGCTCTATTTTTTAACTAAATATTAATATCCCTTTTTTTTTTTATCAAATTGACAAACACTTTTCTTATAATATAACATGGTTTAAACTTTGTTAATTCCATTTATTTTGAGCAATTAACTTCTTCATACAAGTATGAATCTCATCTAATTTTCGACCATTTTTCTTTCCATTTTTCATGTAGGTAATTTTCCCCATCTTATTGTTCCTGGGTCAAGGTGGTTTAATTTTTAAACTCTAATGTAATAAAACGGATATATCGAAGATTATTTCTTTTTCGTTGATCAACCATAATGTCCATCCACCAAAAAAATTCTCATTTCTATATTCTCTTTTGACCTCTTCTGTAATTGTCGATGTTAGATTCTATTTGGTAGTAAAAACAAATGTTGTTATTGTTTCTCCATTGCGAAAAAAACACTTCATTTAACTTATCTGTGAAAAGAGAAAGCTGATACAAACAAACCAAAATGACGAATTAAATTGTATAATATATGCAGGGGTTGTGGTTTGAACCCAATACATCTCACTTATTCTCTTTAAAAGGAGAATTTCTAAATAATTAAAATTTTATATTTATTAATCTTAAAGTATATCTATATCATTGAGAATCAAGTCAGATGCCAAGATCAAAATCATTTAGATACACACTCATAAAATGCATATTATTTAACTATTTTAAAAATAATTATTATTAATTTTGAGAAATGATATTCGTACAACCATTTTGTGACAACTTTTATACAACTCTCTCACATATTCACATTATGATCTTACTCACTACCAACAAAAAAAACATTATGATCTTACTCTCCCTTTCTTTATCTCTCTTTTATTTTTGACTAATAAAAAAAGAGAAAAAGAGGATTGTCACAAAAGTTATCATGGTTATATAAATATCATATTACTCTTTAATTCTCTCTCTCTCTCTCTCTCTCTCATGCATTTTACATTCATATGAATGTTTCAAAACGAGTCTTACTAATGTGAGGAAGCAAGTGTACTTCCTATACCATTATACAATGACATTAACTATCATTAATATGTATAATTTCGATTCACATTATTTTGCGACACGAAAGGAGCAAATCATGAGACACTATTAGGAGAGCGCCAATTTTGAAATTTGAAAGTTAACGAGAAACCGTGGCACGATTTAGCAAATTGGGTCACAAATTTTACGTTACAAAATGAGATCTAAAAAAGGCAAACTTCATTTTAGAGCAAGGGTTCAGATTTTTTGGAGATTGAAGACACATTTGGAGTTAAGGATTGCATAAATCGCAGTGGCTTGCCATGCAATTCAGAGTTAGTCCCAAATTCATGTAATGTTATTTTATTTTACTTTAGTTATTTGTTCATTAGCAATGAGTAACTAAACTCAAAGAGAATAGGTCTCAGATGATTATGTTCTAGCTTTTTGAACCATGTGTGAAACTCAAGATTGATTATGTTCTACATGATTATGTTCTTTGCTAAACTCAAGAATGTTATAGATATCGTGGAGCACAATCAAATTGATTCTTTGGGAATTCAACACATAGAGATAAATACTCCTATTTTAGAGCCGATTCAGCCGTTGAATACATCAGGTGTTGCCTATTGTGTCTAATGCCACTTAAACTGAATCCATTGTTGCTTGTTGCTTGTTATCCCTTGCTTTTAGTTAGGTATAACTCCTCTGTTATCTCCTTGTTCTAACCCTGTTGCTTCCTTTGAGTTGACTCAGGCACAGATCCATTTACCCTCTGCCTCGACGTCACTCCAATAGCCGATGTCGGGCAAACGATTTCTCTTTATTGCCTATCCCTCTTCTCTGAGGGAGATGATTTCTGAAACACAGCAGGTGCATCAACCAAGTATATGCCTAATTCTACAATAGGATCTTAATTTGATTCGGCACATTTTGGTTCCAATGATGGAGGATTCTTATGAACATTTTACACCCTACCTAACTAAGAAGCAGAAAAAAGAACTTTATCGAGTTTCCTACAAAACCCGATCTAAGGGC
The DNA here is from genome assembly GCF_051527215.1 of Medicago sativa. NCBI lineage: Eukaryota > Viridiplantae > Streptophyta > Magnoliopsida > Fabales > Fabaceae > Medicago > Medicago sativa. The sequence continues at coordinate 25,456,345 of NC_140752.1, read as the reverse complement.
GCAATTTTTCCTCTAACTCAATGAAGGTCTTCATATTAGAGGCTTCGAAACCGGTGGCACAATTGTTTCACATTTTATCGTCACATATTTACCGGGAAGGGAATGCTTGTGCTGATAAGATGATGGCTAGTCATGATCATGTTATTACAAATGTTGTCTGGTGAGATTCTTTACCTATTTTTATTAGGTAGGATTTTTACAGGGACAAACATGGCTTTCAAATTTTAGATTCCCTTTGTTTCCACTTTGGTTGTTATTATTCAGGGTTTTGGCCTAGTCTTCCCTCTTGGACAATTTTCACTTTTTTAATAAAATTTCAGAGCAGGTGGTAGAGGATGGGATCAGCTATGGGGTGCCAACTTAGTTGGGATGTCTAGCTTTTCCTTGATGTCTTCCTTGCTCTCTTGATTCATAAAAGAAAATTTAGATTGTTAAACTCTATTCAATATAACTGCAATTCTAGTTTTATTCTGTATAACTTGTGTTTAATGCTATTTATATCTTGATCACATATGAAATGAACTCAAAGATCAATTGACTATTACTATTCAATCAAATCGGTCACTTTAGAGATATCGAACTTTTAGGTTGTGTAATGGGTTACCGTTCCTTAAAACCTTCAAAGATTACAGAATCACCTAAGAGATTAGGAGGTTGTACCTTAGATGAAGGTTATGAGTCAAGAGATTCATTAGAGTTATTTTGTTATTCTTCATGAATCTAGAAGAACAATAATAGGGTTTTGGTGTTGCTTACAAAACAATGAGGAATAGAATTCGAAAAACCTTATCATATTTCTCCAAAAATCTTTACAAACTCATTTACATTTTGCTATTTAATTTATGATTGTGAAACCAACTATTTGCCATGTGCAACCCCCCAAATTTTAATACATCCTTAATAATAATGTCCTTGCCGAGCAGAGATTAAAGCAGTCCATGTGAAGATGAATCTTAAATTTTATTACTTCGATAATTTGAGTACACTTGCTAAAAGTTTATCAAGTTTTTAACACCGTTGCCATGGGTTTGTTGAATTATTTCAACAAGGTAATTTCGTTATTATTTATGATTTCTATCATTTTAGGTTTTATGTAATTCATAAATGCATTCACATATCAAACTCATTACGTTGGAATTTGACACTTAAAGCACATAGCATATGTCATGATCAATTGTCATTTCAAATAGTTTTGTTAACATGACATGAAAAATGACAATACATGCAATCATTTCAACATATTCATAACTTGAGTTATTTTCCTCAGTTTTGAGAAAGTGTTTTAGTCTTCAATTTCAATTTAAATTGTGAGTTATATAGATGGATATTATTACATATCAAATCTTTTGATTTAAAGGATGATAATTTTTTTCTTTTATTTTTTGTCCTAAAAGAACAATTTTCCATTTAGACACAGTAATGCTTATAATTTAGAAAATTATTACCTAATATAGATTGTAGCATTTAAAAGCAAAAAGATCAATTGGTTTTGTTCCGGACCGGCCATAAGGTCAATCCTATAATGATACGTGGACAAATTGTCCACCGACTTAAGGCGAGTCGCCTGGAAGACCACACCAACAACGGTACCCCTTGCCCCACTAGAGCGCTCCCCCGTGCATCAGGCACCGTACACGTGTCCCTCAGCGGACCCGAATACGGCGCCGCATCACACGGAGACGGTTATCCCTCACGCACGCCTATATAAGGGTGACCTTGCTTCACCCTCAAGGTATGATTCAGTTTCCCACACTTTCTTGCACACTCCTCTCATTTCTGATACTGACTTGATTGTCGGAGTGCTAACGTTTTTGCAGACACCTTTCGTTCCACCATGAGATTGCTTCGCCACCGCACCAGAGCACTGTGCCGCTACCGCTGCCACCATCCATCCTTACGTGACAGATCAGGTTTTATTTAGCAATTTCTGAAATAGAAAGAAAATGAAGTATTTGTGGAATAATATCAGCTTTTTGTTTTTTTATTAAAAAAATGTTCTCTTTAAAATATTTTCATGTTGAAAATCTTGCTCAATTTTTTTAAAAGACAAAATTCTTTAAAGCATCATTCGATGCATGCGATTTTACTTAAAAGAAATCAATTACAAGTTGGGCCTTAGAAAGAAGCTACCACGTTTGCATACAAAGCAAGAAATACCACTCTTTTCCTTATGTGCTCATACATACAACGGCTCTTTCTTACAAGTCACGATCCTTCCGTGCTCTTTCCCTTTATCTCCCTATATATATATATCTATTCTCTTAACTATAATTTTTGTTATTCTCATTCAAACCCTAATCAAACTCTTTCTCATATCTCTAGTTTTTGTTATTCTTGTTGAAAACCCTAATCAACCTCTTTCTCTTAACTCTAATTTTTGTTATTCTCGTTGAAACCCTAATCAACCTCTTTCTCATAACTCTAGATTTTATTATTCTCGTTCAAACTCTAAAACCTCATTCTTCTAAACCCTATCAACTCTTTGTGACACACACAATGGGACAAAGGGTCTCTTCTTGCTTTCACCCACGTTTTACTTGTTCTTCCAATTCTGTGTATCCAAATTACAGGGATTATGAAAAGTTGAAATCACAACCTGATAGTGTTAATCTTCAAAAACATCATCAGGATTGTGAGAAATTAAAATCAAAAGAAAAAGATCGGTTCTATCTTCAGATACATCCTCAAGAGCTTCACTTTCCAAGTAAATTAAATTTTTTGAAGTGAAATTCATTTTTTTTGTTTGCTTCTGGACCTTGTTTTTATTATATATAATTTTTTTTTTGTCTTTAATTTTTTGTGAAACAGTTGAATTGAGGAAGGAGTCATCATGCACTTTGAGACTGTCTAACAAGTCAGATCATTATGTTGCTTTCAAGGTTTTTTGATTATTAGTTTACTTTTCAATCATGTTTCTGTTTTTCACTCACTTTTTCTGATTTTTTTACCTTTTTTGCTTGTTTTTTAAAATTGTGTATTATGGAGAGTTGTAATTGATTTCTAGTGAAATTGATGGTGTTGTTGCAGGTTAGGTCTACTTGTGGTAATGCACAGAAGTATTATGTTGATCCTTCTTGCATTGGAGTTGTGCTGCCTATGTCTACTTGTGATATTTTAGGTTTTCCTCCCTCTATTTCACCATTTTTTCATCAGCACTTGTGATTGCTTACTGCACCCTCTTTAGTGAATTATTTACTCTAAACGAGCTAAATCCATGTGTAAGTTAGGATAGGTATAAATGTCATTTGTTTTGTTACTCACTTTCATTGACTGTTTGTGTCAAATTTGCATTTTCACATTGTAGTTACAATGCTAGGCCAGAAAGAGGCCGCTCCTGACATGCAATGCAAAGATATGCTTCGCATTCAAAGCATAGTTGCAAGGCCTGGAGTAACCGCAAAACATATCACTTCGGAAATGGTAACCACAAATACCAAATTGTTTCTTTATATAAATATCTCATATACCTTGCACAGTTTAATTGTTTTCTTTCCTCATTGCTTGTAGTTTCATAAAGATTCCGGTTATGTGGTTGACGAGTGCAAACTGAGAGTTGTTTATCTTGCTCCTCCTAGCTCTGTCTTTTCCAAGAAGGTATTTTTCCAAATTTTTTAAGCAGTTAAATAAAATATAATTTCTATGCAGCAAAAAATATAATTTAGAGACCTAGAGATATATATAAAAGATCATGATGATTCTAATTTAGTTTTATGAGTTCGGAATCACATTCGAAATGTATTTGAAAATTGAAATGCATAATTTCTCATGTTTTCTGAGGTTATGTACTGATTTATATAACTTTACTAGCCTTTGATAATGATCTTGTTGTAATACGTTAGTTGATTGAAGTTGATTGATTCTTCGCCCTTGTTTACATTTTTAACTTTGATATTGGAAAAAAAAGTTGATATGACCCCGTTTCCATAAATTGGTATTCATTTTAAATTATGTATTATTTTAGGAAGGAGCGCTTATTTCAAAGTTAACAAAGGAGAGGAACTCTGCTATTAAGGAAAAAAAACGGCTTCAGAAAGAAGTGGTATGGAACTTATTCTGTAAATTTTATTTAAGGATGCTTATCTTAGTCATCTGCATTAATACCTGATTCATGTCTATTTATATATGTACGGATTTTTCCTAGTAAGATGTTGATTTTGAAAAACAGGAGTTCGTGTACGAAGTTATGTCAAAGTTAGCTAAGGAGAGGAGATCTGCTATTGAGCAAAATAAAAGGCTTCTGCAAGAACTGGTATGGAATTTATTCGGTACTTGGAGTTTTGTCGCAATATATTTTCCTATCATTGTTGCTTTTTCCTTGTCAAAATTGGTAAATGTTTTGTGTAGAAGTTAATAATTGCACCATATTGTACATTCTTTTAATTAATGGTTTTCTTGAAAAATAATTGATTGATTGAATCTTGTGTCATGCGTAGAAGCTCTTGAGGCATGAGGAGGAACGCAATATAAAGTAGACAGGTTGATGAAATCCATATCATGGGCATGAGGCACGAGACGTAATATGAGACAGATGGAGTACTTGATTGGATTACTCTTGAAGCTGCCATATAACCGCAGATCAGATTTTTATCATATTTCCTAGGAAAACAAAAGTCATGTTGACTAATAGATTAGAGTTGTGTTATCTGTTCTATTTTTAGCCATATATCAGTGAATATTCGATTATTCGAACAACACTTTCTGTAGTTTTTTTGTTGTATAAATTGCTCTTTTTTCTAGTAAAATAAGATTTCTGCAGTCTAAATATCACAGACAAGCCTTTATTTAAGCAATACATCTTCAAACTTCTTAAAGCGATATTACCTGGAATGGATACTGAAACTTCTAACAGATGTCTCCTCCTGACCTTTAAGCTGTGAGAATGGAATCCTACGCCGAGGCTTTGGGGAAGGTAAGATTAAAATCGAAGGCATGTCTGTTTTTTTGAGCTTCAAAAACCATGTTCACTAGAATCATGATAGTGAAAACAACAAAAGCAATTTGAGATCACATGAAAAAATATGTAGGGAATGAGAGGATACGAAGCGTGCAGGTGTTCGAGTTACAAAGAATGAAAGTGCATGAGACAATAAAGCAATACTGAAAAAAACTGTTCATCATTGCCAACAAGGGACGGTTAACTGAATTTCCTTATTCTAGAATTGTAGAAAAAATTCTTGTAGCAATACTATAAGATATGAAGGTTAGATAACTTTCTTGGGGAATTCAAAAAATCTATGCAAGATTACTTTAGCAGAAGTGCAATATGCAATGCATTCCCAGTTTAATAACAGCAAACAATGTTAATAATTGATGTTATTAACAGCAAACAATGGATGGTGCATTTCAAGTCAAATTGCAGTTTAATAACAGCAAACAATGTGGTTTTGAAAATAGTAAGATCAACAAACAACCAAAGCAATAATACTAAGGTTTTTCCATCATATCCTCATTGTAAAAAAATTAATCACACAAAAAAAGATGGTGGAGGCCAAACGCATCATAAGCGTGGTCAATTACGACACATGGACAAACCACAATTGCCTGCTGTAACATGTTTTGCTGCCAATAGCTCCACTGATAGGTGGCTTATAGTCATAGATAGTGGTTGTATAAACGATATGATTTATGACAGAGCTTCAGAAAACCCCTCTTTCTAAAGTTAGAATTTGTAACCGAACATATATTCTTGTTTAAGGAAATGGAACAGTGGTAATTGAAGGAAAAACATGTTTGAAATTAGTTTCATATGTTCATGAAATTAATCAAAATCTCGAGTCTACCTAACCTGTTGAAAATTGGCTATAAGGAATGGAGAGCAAGCAAAAGCTACAATTTATTCAGTCAAATGTTGGAGGACCTATGGACACACCACATCTTATTAACCTGTTGTGGACATTTGGTCCACGTGTCAGGGTTGGATTGGCCTTCTGATCGGTCCAGAAGATTTTTTTTTTATGGATTCTTGCCTTTTTGATAGTTGTACTTTTTGTTGAACCCTCTGATGTTCTTAACATTATGAACCTTAAAGAGGTTGTTGTTTATTTCATTCTAGTCTATATGAAGCATATAGATGAGAGACCATTTGTTTTGACAAATATGATGATTCGTCCTTTGAATTTCAAGCAAATATTTCTTTGCATTTAGTTCATCAGCCTTTATGGGTTCATGTTTATTATCATTATGAACTTCATTCTTGAAGAAATCCTTTATTATTTCTAGAAATATTACGGGTTCATGTTCATGATCATTATGAACTTCATTCATATGAACAAAGCCAAATTAGCTTCTTCTTCGGTTTCTTTTTTCTTAGATTCTTATTCTTTGTCAAGATCATCCCATGTTGCCATAAGACTTTTCTTGATCTTGTTTCTGAAGTTGCTAGATTTGAGACACGTTTTCTTTGACTTCTCGTTTGACTTGTCCTTTTTGTAAGTCTAGACAAAAGCAATGAAGTGACCAAGTTTTTTGCAGTTGAAACAACCTTTCCGATCTTCTTTCCTTGAGCTTGAACCACCACTTCTGTTTGAGAACCTCTTGTTTCTTTTGGCCAGGTACTGAATTCTCTTGGTAATCAAAGTCATATCTTCATCTTCTGGATCAGAACCCCCATTAGGAGACTCTTCATCAGACTCATCAGCTTTGAGAGCCTTTGAAGACTTAACCTTTGACTTCAGTGCATTAGACTTGGATAACCTTTGTCTTCAGTGCAATAGACTTGGATTTCTTAGCAGGTTCATCTTCATTGAGTCTTAACTCATGAAATTTGAGGGAATTTATAATATCTTCAATACTAAAAGTATTCAAATCTATTGCTTTCTCTATGGCAGAAACCTTAGGTGTCCACTTAGCAGGAAAGTTCCTTAGAATCTTATTTACATGATCAGCAACTAAGTATCTTTTCTTCAGAATCTGAAGTCTAGATACCATAGTTTGAAACCTTGAGAACATAATCTCAAGGTTTTCATCCTTTTTCATCTTGAACATCTCATACTGTTGAACAAGAAGATTAGCTTTGGCTTCTCTAACCTTGTTGTTACCTTCATAGTTTGAGCACAAAGATTTGAAGATAGTTTTTGCAGTTGACGTGTCACTTAACATAAAGTATTCACTGTGAGGTAAAACAGTAACAATAATGCCTCTAACTTTGTGATGCTTTCTGTAGATCTTTTTCTAAGCAATAGTGTGTTTCTTTCTGTCAACACCTAAACCTTCTTCATCTACTGGAATGTCAATACAATCTTCAATGATGTCCCAAGGTTCATCATCAACACCATGATATGACTGTACATCTTACTTTTCCACCAAAAAAACGTCTCAGGATCTCCATTAAACATTGAAGGTTTATAAGAATTAGACTGCTTGTCATCAGTATCATAGTCATATGAAACATTTCTGGAATCTCCAGAATCACCTGTTCCATCACCACCAGTAGACATGTTTTTCTTAGGATCTTTTATGTTACACTGTTAAGTGTTTGGAATAGAACAACAGAACCAGACGCTCTGATGCCAACTGAAGGTGAGAAAACACAAGAGGGGGGGTGGGGGTTGAATTGTGTTTGTTTTTTCGTCTTTTTAACTAATTTCAAAGTTCAGCTTCTGATAGAGTTTAGAATCTGAAGCAATGATATATATATATATATATATATATATATATATATATATATATAGAGAGAGAGAGAGAGAGAGAGAGAGAGAGAGAGAGAGAGAGAGAGAGAGAGAAGAGAAAGACACACAACAATTTATCCTGATACTTTCCACAATCCGGTAGTAGTCCAGTCCGCTTGTTACTTACCAGAGATTTTTCACTATAATCACACAAGATTATAATTGCTCAAGCACACAAGCAGGAGACTTCCAATGCTCAAGCACACAAGCAAAAGACTTCTAACAAACAAAGATTACAAAGAAAATTATTTGGTTGAACACTTGATGTACAATCATAGGTGAGCACAAAATACAATACAGTTCAGACTCTATACTTAAGAATTTCTAAGATATGAAAGGTAATAAAAAATTCTTAGTGTTTGATGCATATATATTTTGACATAATAATGGCACTTGAAAAATATTGCTGAGTCATGTTTATTCTTCATGTCTTCAATCTTTTAGATAAAGTCATCAATAGAGTTGTTTTAGAAGCATAATCAATCCACATTGATTTGTTGCTTGATTTGGTTAATATCCTATGAATGAATGATTTTGAATTCTTTCCTTGATAAGGAATTAACCATTCTTTTCCAAATGAGACACAACTGGAAGCTTCAGTGCACATGGGAATGTTAGAGGTAGTGATCATACAATTTGTCCTTCATTGTCCTTCAATGAAAATGACATCCATTGACTCTATGTGTAACGCCCCGTTTTTCAGCACCAAAAATTGCGTCTGTTTTTTTTATAACGAAAGAAAAGTGTTAAACCTTTTTAAACTCAAGTCATAGACTTTTATTAACAAAATAAATTAAAGATTCCTTTTTAAAATGAACGTCAGAGTTATATAGCGCTTTGTATGACGACTGATCAATTTATAATAAACGATTACATCCCTACGCAGAGGGTGGATTTTCTATCAAAAGTACTATCCAAAAATTAAAAGATTGCTAAGCTGATCTTTCACTCTAACACAAAGAAAGTTGGGTAATAGACCCTCTAATGACATTAAACAAAACATGGCTCCCTACTAACTATATGGCTGGCCGCGAGTACGTTACCCGTAGATGTGACCCGTCATGAGGCCGGGTCAAATCCCCAAGACATAGTAGTCCAGTTGTCAGGGAAGTTGAACTTTGCCGCCTCCGATGGAAGCGTCTCAGGATCCCATGGTGCCGTCATAATCTATGGCATATAGCCCACATATCCACTGAAAGGGTCACCAATCCAAAAATAACAAATATCCAGGAAGCATAAACAGAGCAAACATTATACGTGGATTGAAGATCTCATTTCAACCCACGTATGAAAACAAGTTGAAGTTAAGATTACTAAATTTATCAAGAATCGATTCCTAATGCAATGCCTATATGTCGATGCATATGATTCCAGAATTAATACCGCTCCGCAGAGGGTTGTGGCCGCGCCACTAAGGACATGAGTATCTACTCATCTATCAGACTCAATGATCCACTACGGGATAAGATGGTTTTAAAACGCACTCCGTGCCACCTCTCCGGTGTGCACCTCGTGACTCCTCTCTGGTGGCCACGTTTACTATGAAATGCATGAGCATACGATTCCCCTTATATGCTAATGCAACAACTTACATATCTCAAAAGCATATGTAAACAATATATCTCATGCATTAAAGACTGCACATATATACTCATTTATTCACCTTGGAAATTAAGCATCATAAATCACTTATGAAAATACGGAGCAATTATACATAACAATTTATCATATATAAATATATCTAAAAATGGATAGGTGCCCTTACCTGAGCAAAGCATTCCCTTTTATTTCTTTTAGTCATGAAAGACCCTTAAGAATCCAATAGCCATCCAACTAAATGCTTTTATTTCTCATTTGTTCAAACTCTCACTCAAACTCTCACAATCTCACTTTCTCAAAGTTCATGACACAAACACTCAAGGGAAGAAAAAGAAACCGAAGAACTAGAGAGGGAAGACCAAATTTGAGAGAAAGCAAGAAAAATAAAACTTGACCATATTCTATTCAAGGAAACCACAACTTTGAAAGTTAAGAGTTAGGCCAATATCTATTTATTATTATTAGATCAAAGTTTAACACTTTTAGAAGTCTTCTTAATTTTTCTAAAAATAAACCAACACTTCAAACATCTTTTGATCAAGAAAAGTTTTCTAGTTTTAATTAAAGTTATCTTATTTCAACGAGTCTTGAATTATAATAATTCTTAACGTATTCGTCTCAATAGAACATCATTTGTTTTATGTCGTTTCTCAAACTTCTATAAGTTTGTTAATACTTTACGCGCAATGTCTAAATTTATCAATAACAACATAAACATTATTTCCCATTGTTTCAAAATAAATTGAGATCATAAATCAACCATTTATTCATTATTATTTCTAGAGGGCCAAAGACACACATAAAGAAACTATTATTTTCTAAAACGTTATTTTGAGAAAAGAAATGTAGCCGGTATAATAAATATTGATTCTAAAGTTCTCTTTCTAAAAATATTACTATCTTTAGGGTCTACTAACTATTCTTTTAGGTCACTAACTAAATCATTAATTTTAGACTAAAAGTAGTAAGAAAGGTAACTTTAAGTTTTCCTTAAAATTATCAAAACTAGTAAAAATATAATCATACTCCATAATCTATTTTCACACTAAAAATAAATGTCCTTCTCAAAGACCATGACTATAACCTATGAGTTTAATAAATCAATTTACCATTTTTGTTTTACACAACCTACCCACATATAGTTATATTTATACATATTTTTTTTCTTCCTTAAAAGTCATTATACTACACGTTCAAGGCTTATCTAAAAGTCTGTAGACCATATAGTTATATTTTTCTTTCTTTATAGATCGATATTAAAGGATATAGGTGATACTTTCTTTCAATAATAGATAGATTAAAGTTGTAGAAAACAAAAGGGAAAGAGGTAGCAATTAAACCAGGTTACTATCAATAGGATAAAGAAGTGAAAACATTAAACGAATATTATTTTCCATTATTGCTCAATCAAAAGTTCATCTTTAAGCCATTTATTTATCATTATCTCTATAGGACTAGGGACACACAATGAAACTATTACTTCAAAATAAGTTTTGATTATGAAAGTGGTCTAGCTTAGATCAGAAGAGAGAAAAGAAACAATAGTACCAGAGTACTCTTGTAGCATCAAAATTTATTAGATGTGAGAAATAATTTTAGGATTTAGAAATAGTAACGAATGAGTTTTAAGGAGGAAATCATAGGAAGAAAACATAGGAAGGACTAGAACAAAACGGGATCTGAACTGGGAAATGGAAACAACAAAAAGTATATAGCAAAATATCTAAGATAGAAAGGAATGAGTTATGTTAGGGATAAAAGGAATAACACATAAAGAAAGGATAATATACACACCTTGAAGTTTTTGGTTTGGCTTAACTGATTGTGCGACTCTCTCTTTAAGACTCAAAACTTCTATATAAAGGAAAGTTAAGTCTCATGTGAAAATATCTAGCTCTCTTTCCTTTTACATTTTTATTTATTATTATATTTTACTTTTACGATCATGAACCTTCTTCCATACCAATAACTCTTTACCTATTAATTTGTTAATCACTTCTCATTACTAAAACTCATCATCATAAATAAAAGTATAACATCTTCCTAAGCTACATAGTGTCTCGTCCAAATATAAAAGAAAATAGGAGAAGAGGATAGTTTCCTCTTTATGAGCTCTTAATGACCACAAAACTATCATGAACTATTCTTTTTCAAAGATCTAGTGCTAACTCTCTCTTGATTTACCTCAAAATGGCAATTTGTGTGTCACTCATACTTAGAGAAAAGCAGAAGGTGAAGGAACAAGAGAGATGGGAGGTATATGATTATGTAGAGAGAAAAGTATGAAGAGAGAATAACTAGAGAGAAGAACTAGAGAGAAGAGAGAAGTGTGTAACTAGAGAGAGAAGAAAAATGAGATGAGGGGATGAAGTAATTGGTTTGGATATATATAACATAAGTGCATGCCTCTCAACATAAATAACTTAAGTAAAAAGATTTGGATCATAAAATGTTGGTGCCGTGTAAAATTTCTACGAGGATAAGACTAGCTATCTTCACCATAGAGTAGATATTTTCTTGGTTGCTAAGTAATCCTAAATAGATCACATAATTAATTCTAACCCTTTGATTATAGTAGAAGCATGTGCATTATATCTTGACCACCAAGATTTCTTATTAAAGAAACTAGGATTAAATGTAGGCCATTGGATTGAAATAATAAATACATGTGCTATAAATCTTAGCCATTCGTTCTCACTTGGTCATCAAGTTAATTTTCGTTGCGTATGGATGCCGTTGACAATGATACGTGATACCGAGAAAAATTTCCGACATCATTTTTGCCGATAAAATAACTTTTTATCCGAGTATTCTATACGACGTTTTCTGCTGTGAAAATTTCCGACGGAGAAATTATTTTTACTGCATTAATCTATCATGAATAATTTTATGAGTCTATACAAAAAATTTCGTACAAAACGGAGTTTGTTTTAAAAATCATGTGCGGTCAAATTTCTGTTGTTGAAGAGACTGAAAATTAAATTCTTGGTAAATTTTTCCCAAAATTTTATCATAAGTCGCTATCGCGAAAAAACCACAAAATATTCGAGTAGCGATAAAAAATTCATCGTCGAAGGTATATTTATTTTTACTTAAACAACAATTAAAATAAATATGGAAACATATTATTATATTATTAATATTTATTTCTTTTCAAAATTACGGGTCTTACACTATGACACTTCAGAACTACCAATGCTTGATCTTCAGAACTATCATAGCTTGACATCCATTGATTCTGCTCCTTTGTTCTTCAGCTATCCAGAGTCTGAGGTCTAGCTACTGGGTGATCATCAGAGTCTGACTGCACCAACTTATGGGTAGTCATCAGAGTCTCACCACTTCAGATTCTAACTTGAACTTAGCTTCTCTTGCAAATTCTTTGTCTACATTTGTTCTTTCAGAACCAATAATTGAATAAGACATTGTATAATTTTTGTGTATGGTTCTGTACACTTGAACAAATATTAGCATATTCAATTGATCTTTTAATACCTTGTTATCATCAAAACTCAAGAGACATTATTTAAATTTATTTTGTTCTAACAGACTCCCCCTAAACATAAGGATGAGTATAATTCTTATCATTCTCCCATAATATCTCTCTCTCCTTATCCTTGGTTTCTCTCCCATCATATATATATATATATATATATATATATATATATATATATATATATCCCTTTTGTCATCTATCAAAAAATATTTGGGATGATATGAAGAAAAAGTGACATAATTTTGAAAAGCAAGAACAATAAGATATTCTTGAAGAAAAAAAAAAGAACAATAAGATATATCGTATAATTTTATGTAATTCTTAAGTGTATTAACATATCAAACTCATTAGGTTTGAATTTAACACTTAAATCATATATCATAAGCCATGATCAATTATCATTTGAAATAGTTTTGTAAGCATGACATGACATGAAAAATGAGAACACATGCAATCATTTCAACACATTCATAACTCGAGGTGTTTTAGTCTTCAATTTTGATATAAATCGTAAGACAAAGAGTATACTCAAGTGTAAATCGCAAAATTAAAAGTTTTTTTTATTAAAAAAAAATCATTCTCTGTTTAAAATATTCCCATGTTAAAAATCTTGCTAAATTTTTTTAAAAGATAAAGGTCCGGTTGGATTGACTTATTTTTTAGATTATGCAAAACAACTGATGCAAATAAATAAATTTTTATATACTATTCTTAAGCTTGTCAAGGTAGGTTATAAAAAACAGCCTATGAAGATACAATTTTTGTTAGTGAGAACTTATAAATTAACATATAAGTTTATTTATTTGCACAACCTATTTTTCATAAGCTCCAAAATAAACCAATGTAAAAGAACTCAAAATTCTTTAAAGCATCATATGCAAGAGAATTTTCTTAAAAGAAATCAATTACAAGTTGGGCCTTACAAAGAAGCCATCGTTGGTTAATCACGTTTGCGTACAAAGCAAGAGATATATAATTGGCCACTTCACTTGATTTCCCTTATGTGCTCATACAACGGCTCTTTCTCACAACTCATGATACTTCCGTGCTCTTTCCCTTTATCTCCCTATATATATCTATTCTCTTAACTATAATTTTTGTTATTTTCATTCAAACCCTAATCAACCTCTTTCTCTTATCTCTAGTTTTTGTTATTCTCGTTGAAAGTTGAAACCCTAATCAACCTCTTTCTCTTAACTGAAATTTTTGTTATTCTTATTCAAACTCTAAAACCTCATTCTTCTAAACCCTATCAACTCTTTCTGACACAAACAATGGGGCAAAGGGTTTCTTCCTGCATTTCTCCACGTTTTGCTTGTTTCAATTCTGTTCCAATTCTGAAATCACAACCTAATGATAGTTTTAATCATCAGAAACATCCTCAAGATTGTGAAAAATTAAAATCACAAGAAAAGGATAGTTTCTATCTTCAGATACATCAAGAGCTTAACTTTCCATGTAAATTAAATTTTTTGAAGCAAAATTCAATTTTTTATGCTTTTTACCTTCCGGGTCTTATTCTAATTATATATAATTTTTTTACGTCTTTAATTTTTTGTGAAACAGTTGAATTGAGGAATCAGTTATCTTTGCGATTGTCTAACAAGTCAGCTAATTATGTGGCTTTCAAGGTTTTTTTTTTAATCATGTTTCTTTTTTTACACTGGTTTTTTTTCTTTCCTTTTTTGTTTGTTTTTAAAAATTGTGTATTATGGAGAGTTGTATTTGATTTCGAGTGAAATTGATTGTGTTGTGGCAGGTTAAGGGTAATGCAAAGATCGGAGTTGTGCGGCCTAGGTCTACTTGTGATATTTTAGGTTTTCCCCTCTCTTTTCTACCTTTTTTACTATCCCTCTTATAGCACACAAAAGCACAAAGACAACAAAAAAGGACTAATCATGTTCATGTTTATTACGGTTTTAAGAAAGAATGTAATTGGTTGAAGTAACACAATTGTTGTATTTGAGAAACTAACTTTAAATTGTAAAGTATATAATATCAATCATTGATGAACAAATCAACGATTGGTTTTACATGTACGCGCATTTCAAATCGCATGTTTATTGACATATCAATTTTTAATTTTTTTTATTCAATAGTTGAGATTACTTACTTTATATCCTATTCATATATAGATGAGCCAAATTTTCAAAGATTGTTCTTTGTTCAACCTAGGTAACTAGCTAGGATTTGGTTCATCTTAAGTAAGAAATTGACAGCAATCTCTACGGTTGATGAATAAATCAATGGTTGATGTTACACATTCTTACAATAACAAATGATCGATATATTGGAATATCAATTGTCTATTTTTTCAACATTTCTTGTGATTGCTTACTTCACCCTCTTACTGCATTCATTGGATAATGTCATGTGTTCTGTTGCTCACTTTGATTGACTGTTTGTGTCATAGTTACAATGCAAGACATGCAGTGCGAAGATAAGCTTATCATTCAAAGCATAATTGCAAGGCCTGGAGTAACCACAAAAGATATCACTTCGGAAATGGTAAACACAAATACCAAATTGTTTCTTCGTAGAGATTAAAGAATATCGTTGTATGTGTGACATAACATATACATACCTTGCATATTTTAATTGCTTTTTTTCCTCATTGCTTGCAGTTTCATAAAGACTCTGGTTATGTGGTTGATGAGTGCAAACTGAGAGTTGTTTATGTTTCTCCTCCTAAATCACTGGCCCCAGTTCGAGAAGGATCTAACGAAGATTCGTTTCCTCAAGCATCTGTGTTTTCCGAGGTATTTCTCAAATTTTTTTAAGCAGTAACAGATCATTTCTATACTGCACAAAATACTATTTAAATTCCTTATTGACGCATTTGATCTGTCACAATCATATTGTTACAAACATCGACCAGAAGACGCTTGCAACCCAATAGGACAAGTTACATGTCATTGTATAGACCAGAGATATATATAAAAGATCATGATGATATGATGATTCCAATTTAGTTTCATGAGTTCGGAATCACATTCCATATGTATCTGAAAATTGAAATGCATTATTTTAGGGACGAGAGCTTATTTCAAAGTTAACTAAGGAGAGGAACTCTGCTATTGAGCAAAATAAAAGGCTTCGGCATGAACTGGTATGGAATTCATTCTGTACTTGGAATTTTGTTGCAATATTTTCCTATGATTGTTTCTTTCTCACTGAAAGATTGAAATCGTACTTGGAATGATTCAATTTTTTTTGTTTCAATTGCTTAGTAAGAAAACATGATAGTCTTCCTCTTGTGCTCTTAATTCCTCTTGTGCTCTTAATTCATACTATTCTTCCTCTGAACACTAGATATAATTTATCCTAGACTATGTCATTTTGAGTGAATCAACAATTTAGTACCTAAAATTATAAGCATTGAGAATTTTGATATATGAACTTAGTTCTTTCTGTTGGTTAGTTTAGGGATTAAATTTTAGGATTCACTCTTATCATTTTCCTTGAATATAAGCATCATAGGGAAAATGTTATTAGCGCTATGTCATAGAATTTATATAAGTATCATAGGAAAAATGTATTAGTGCCAAGTCATAGAATTTGAGAGACTAAATTGGTGATTAATCAAATCATTTTCCTTGTAAAAATTGTTAAATGTTGTGTAAAAGTTAATAATTGCACCATAGTGTACATTCTTTTAACTAATGGTTCTCTTGTAAAATTATTGATTGATTGAATCTTGTGTCATGCGTAGAAGCTCTTGAGGCGTGAGGAGGAAGAGGAATGCATTATTATGTAGACAGGTTAATGAAATCCATATCATGGGCGTGAGGCACGAGACATAATATGAGACCGATGGAGTACTTGTTGATTGGATTACTCTTGAAGCTGCCAACTAACTGAAGATCAGATTTTTATCATATTTCTTAGGAAAATATAAGTCATGTTGACTAATGGAGTTCTGTTATCTGTTCTATTTTTAGCAATATATCAGTGAATATTTGATTATTCCAGCAACACTTTCTTTAGTTTTATTGTTGTATAAATTGCTCTATTTTCTAGATAAATAAGATTTCTGTAGTCAAATTATCATAGACACACCTTTATTCAAGCAAAATATATCTTCAAACTACCATAAAATTGATATAATAAGCTAACTTCTTAAAGCGATATTACCTGGAATGGATACTGAAACTTTTCACAGATTTCTCCTTCTACTTTTTATTATTAAAGCTATGACCATTAGGCAGTGATAATGGAATCCTACTCCGTGGCTTTGGATCTCTAGAAAGTTGTGGAAGGTAAAATTAAAGGCAAAGGCATGTGTGTTTTATCGCGTCTCAAAAACCATCTTCCCTAGAATCATGATTTTGAAAAAAACAAAAGCAATTTGTGTTTGCATGAAGAAATAATACGTAGGGAATGAGAGGATATGAAGCATGCATGTGCTGAATTTAATCAGGGTATTCGAGTTAGAAAGAATGAAAGCGTCTGATACACAATAAATGAATACTGAAAAAAATTTGCTCACCAACGCCAACAAGGGAAGGTTCTTGGGAATTGAATTTTCGTATTCTAGAAACTTAGATAAAAAATGAAGCTTAGATAACTTTCTTTGGGAATAGAATGGATCTACGCAAAGATTACTTTGGCAGAAGTGTCTTATACAAGCAAAGAAGGCTAATGAGGCAAGAGGGATCCGTATGCGTGCATTTCAAGTCAAATTGCAGATTAATAACAACAAACAATGTGGTTTCAAAAATAGTAAGATCAACAACCAAAGCAATAATACTAAGGTTTTTCCGTCATGTCCTCATTGCAATAAAATTAATCACACCATGAAAAGATGGTGGAGGCCAAATGCATGGTGTCATAAGCGTGGAGAAATTAAGGTTGTCGGGGACTAACCACAATTGCCAGCTGTAACATGTATCTCTCTTAACCCTATGATCTCAATTGCTTTACCGTTATCGTTCTCCCTCATTTCACTCTAAATTCTTTCGCAATTTTATCACTTTGATTCATTTTGTTTAATTGTTTGATAATGATTTCAATGGAATGTTTACTGTGTCAAAGTTATTTGCTGGTATCCTGCTATTTGTTTGCAAATAAACTTGTTTGATGATGATTATCTAATACTAGTAAGTGTAGTTGTGTGTCATGCTGACCCATTGTTCATGGAAAATATCCTCTTCACCTCCCATTTATTGAGCTGGAGAATGCTTTTGGGCATTTTTGGAATTTCTCTTTATTTTATAGATTAAAAACTACACTTTAGAACTTATAGAAAATCACGATGTGATTGTGTTTGACAGGGTGTGACTCCAAACATGCAAGAGTTGAGTTGTAATACGAAATATGGCTTTATTCTTTAATTATAGTGACCCTCTTGTGCGAATTTTGTAGTTTTTCGACCCTTTTTCGATCGTTCTTCCGTCTTTAAATGCCTTGGAACTTGAAATAAATTTTATTTATCTTGTATTGTATTCAACAACCTACTAAGAACCATTGGACTTCTTCATATCCTTGACCCTTCACTTGATCTCTTGTCTTGTTTTGCCGATTTACATGATTTCTCACTAAAAAGACTCAAAACACCTATGAAGTTGCATGATTTAGGATAAAAGTGAATTATAATGACTCGAATGAAAACAATACAATTTGTTCCTCAAACCATTGAAACTCCTCTAAATTACAACTAATTTGCCTTGAAATGCAAAGAAAACTACTGAAAACATATCCTAAAATATCATATGATGCTCCGTCATCAAGAAGCCTGATAAGAGGTGTTGAGATGTTGCCTCATATGGTTAATGTCATTGAGTAGTCATTCAAAATTCCTTTGCTTCTATTAGAATGACCCATTACATTCTCTTTATCCATAAATTCCTTTGTTTGTTTCTACACGTGGTCAGAAGAAGACAAACTGTACTATTCTGAGTTTGATAGTGACATTCTTTCAGAAGATAACAAACTAGTTTAGACTCTTCAGCTTCTAACGTCACCTTCAAATGCTTCTTCCATCAAAGGCTTCGATCCTTCAAAGTCTGATGGAAATTCTCTTCAAATTTGAATGTTGAGTTTGTGGTTGACCTTTCTTCATATAATGACACATATACATATACATATTTATATGATGACTCCATATCATATGATGTTTAGTCAGCTATTTTGAATCATTTTAGTAGAGTTTTAAGTAGTTTTAAGATGTTTTGAAGCTGGAAAAGACAGAAAATGAAGAAGCAAAGGAAGTTGAAAACCGTGTCATGAAATGAATGAATCATGCCACGATTTTAAGGAAATTTTTAGCAATTCAATTCTCATTTTTTCGTGGCACAAAGTGAGTAAATTGTGACACGATTTGAAGAGCCCATGATCAGAATTTTGAATTTAATGAGAAATTGTGGTACAATCTCACCAGATCGTGACATGATTTTGACGTTACAAAATGAAATCTATAAATGCCCAACTTCATTTTATAGCAAGGGTTGGGATTTTAGAGATTTTGAAGACACATTTGGAGTTGAGGGTTGCAGAATTCGTGGAGGCTTGCCATCCAATTCATAGTCAGTCCATCTTTCTTGTATAGTGTCTTTCTTTAATCTGGTTATTTCTGTTCTAGCTGTTCGAACAATGTTAACTGTGGAACTCTATTCCATACAATTACAATTCTAGTGTTTATACAATGTAAACTGATCACATCTGAAATTAACTCAAAGGTCATTTGACTATCAACACTAATTGTTGACTTAGATCTAGTTATACTCTTCAATCAAACATGTTTCTTTAGAGATATCAGGATGCTAGGTTGTGATTAAAGATTAACATTCAATAAAACCTTCGATGTTACGAACTCACCTAAGAGATTAGGGAGTTGTAATCTAAGAAGAGGACTCTGAGTCAAGAGATTGATTAGAGCTATTTTGTAAATTATAATGAAACTCGAAGAACAGTTTGTAGAGTTTAGGTGCAGTTTACCAAATAGTGGCGGATAAACGATTCGAAAGACATAATCATTTTTATCCAAAAATCATTACAAATCTATTTACATTTTGTTATATAATTTATGATTGTTAAACGAACTATTTTTGTTGTGCAACCCCCGGATTTTAATACATCCGTGATGATAAAGTATTTGCCAAGTAGAAATCAAAGCAGTCTATATGGAGTTTAAGGTTATACTTTATTACTTTGATAATTTTTAGTAAACTTACTAAAGTTCTATCAATATACAAGACGGGGTCCATTGATTATATAAATGATTCATATAATTGATGTGAATAAGACAGTGGAATAAATTATGCAATGAAATTTTTTAAATATACATTCTTTATGATCAAATGATTTAATCAAAAAATAGATTTCTCATAACATACTTTATACTTGTTTATAAATATCCAATGGTGCTTTATATTAGTACATAACTTTATGATGGTATAATTTTTTTCCCTTTACTCTCACGAAAGGTTCAAAAAATAATACAATTATTTAAAGGAAAAGTAATCTAAAGTTTGTAAAATTGTATTCAATTATATTGATTATTATTTTTATTACATGTAGTACTTCCTAAGTGTGCTAAAGGGACAAAAATAACACATTGATATATTTAAGTGACATTTAGTAATGATTCTAAAATTCTGAAGGGTTTTTAAAATTTTATAATGCTTAAACTATTTAATTATTTCAATTATTTCTATAAGAACATGAAATTTATTATACACTATGAAGAGATCAAGTCATTTACTATTATTTGGATGCAAAAAGGAAAAAATACGGCTGAAACTCCAAAGTTAGTTTATGTTATAATGCTATTTATGTGGCATGACAATATATAATTCTTCTTTTAGTCAGATTTTTGACGGTGCTTGTAAAACAGATAAGATTGTCCAAAACTTCGAGGATCTAATGTTAGGTGTCGTAAAGGCCAATGTGTACAGATCTAAAACATCATAATGAGATAAATGAGGTCTTTCTCTAGCAAGAGAATTGTATAATATACCTTATGCTAGAAGATTTCACATGTTGTCATTTAGTTTTTGTGCATGCACTCAATAATGATTCTTTTCTTATGTTTTTCTCTAATTTCATGGACCTTGAAGTTATGATTTTCTAATCTAAGATGATGGAAATGAAATAAAACATCAAAGAGTTTTATTTATAGGATCTCCTTATTTCGTAAATTTGGAGGCATCACCATGGCCTACAATCCAAACACATCACGCCATTCCCCCCACCCATCACCTATAATAATAATTTTAATTATTATGTTGAAATTGGTAAAGTACATTGAAAATAACACAAATTCACACATCGCCAAAATTGAAATAGAAGACTTTATCCACGTTTAGTGTATGATTTGAGGTTTTTGAATGAATCAAATAGAAGATAATTTTATATCTTTACAGTAAGTAATCTAGTAGTAAGATTATCGTCTCCACAAGGATTATCGTCTCCCAGTGGACATCAATTTTACTTGCTTCATAACTTAACTAAATTGAGAGTTCAGCAGAGTTACCTGATTATTAAGTTCAGAAATTGTTGCTTGATGACTGAAGCTTTCATCCAACAATTTGTTGGTGATATTTTTCTCCTCCTCGAGTTGTTTCTAGGCATCAGTGTTTCTGTTACTCCGGCTTGTGTGAAACACATCTAAATAATCATAAGTCACTTTTTCTTCACATGACTCAGTATCAGAAAGAATTCTACTGGATAATCCAGCAATATGTTTAGCTGATTCTCTTTCTCCATGTCCTTCAGAGTCATCATCATCAGACCAGGAAGCAGCCAAACTTTTCTTCTGTTTCTTTAGAAAATTAGCACATTTTGTTCTGATGTGACCATACCCTTCACATTCATGACATTGTACTCCTTTGTAGTGAGAGTCCATTTCATCAGGTCTTGTTACCTTCTCTTTACTAGGTTGATTGTCAATGTTGGGTCGGATGTTCTGACCATTTTGCCTGGACCTTCTGTCAAACCTTTTGAAAATCTTCTTGAACTGTCTCCCAAGAAGTGCCAGAGACTCTGCCATGTCTTCATCATCTTCTTGATTTTCTTGTGACACATCAGGTTCTACACAAGAAGCAAAAGCAATCCCCTTGCCTTTCTTATCAGTTTTGTTTTTTATAGTTATTTTAAATATTTGAAGGGACCCTATCAATTCATCAACCTTCAAGCTTGAAATGTCCTGAGCTTCTTCAATAGCTGTAACTTTCATGTCAAACCTCTTAGGAAAAGACATGAGAATTTTTCTGACTAGTTTTTCATCAGAAATTTTCTCTCCAAGAGACTCAAAAGAGTTTGCAATATCAAGAATATTCAGATGATAATCTTGAATACTTTCATCCTCCAGCATTCTCAAATTCTCAAACTTTGTAGTCAGGAGTTGGAATTTAGCACTCTTTACCTTAGTAGTACCTTCATGTGTAGTTTTGAGAATCTCCCAAGCATCCTTAGCTACAGTACATTGCTTGATCAACTTGAACATGTTCATGTCTACACCATTGAACAGAGCATTCAATGCCTTTGAGTTTCCAAGAGCTAATTCATCTTCAGCAGCACTCCATTCTTCTTCTGGTTTCAACACATCAGTCCTGTTACCATCAGCATCAAGTGTCACAGGATGTTCCCAACCTTTAAGAACTGCCTTCCAGGTTTTGCTGTCAATGGATTTGAGAAAAGCACTCATGCGTGATTTCCGATAGTCATAGTTAGACCCATCCGATAGAGGAGGCCTGTTAACAAATCCACCTTCCTTGTCCATGATGCTAGAATAGAACTCCCAGGAGCTCACCCTAAAACAGGCAGGGTGCCCGCTCTGATGCCAATTGAAATTCCAGCGTACTTGTTTTAATATGTTATGTCAGATGTTTTAACGTTTGCAATGTTCCGTTTAATGTTTCAACATCACGTTAGAAACATAAATAAAAACAAGAAAATAAAGGACAGAAAAGTAAAGAACACAATAAATTTGTTCACCCAGTTCGACACAACACGCCAGGATGGAAATCCACTAGTGTAGTCCTTATTCAATAGCTCTCAGCAAACTCCTCGTTTACACCTTATGACCTAGGACCTACCCGTATAGACTTCAACCTAGGAACTCCTAGATCTAAGATCCCATCTCACTATCCTAATGGTCAGTCACTGCCCTAGTGACCTTATCAGACCTCAACCAAAACAAAAGCAGAAATTACCTTCCAACACAAACAACTAGCACCTTGTTTCACAACTTCGGTCTAGTGCACAAGAGTATCAAACTCACACACACAGTGTTAAACAAGTATCACAGGCGATACAAAAAAGGCACACAGTAAGAAATTCTAAACTTGCATCACAAACGATACAAGAGCAGAATACATGAAGACTCAAACCCTAAAAATCTAAATTTTAGAATGACAGCTTGAATGAGAAATTAGGTCTTGATGTCTTCCTTTTATACTGAAGCAGCTTCGGCTAAATAATTCATTGGGCTTGAGCACATTGCAGATCGGTTCAGCTAATCTGCAAAACAAGAATCAGAAACAAATCTAGAAACTCCTAAAATGTTGGAACATTTATAGGATCATTCCAAACAATAAAAAATATTTCCTAAAATATAATATCTACTTTAGAAATATTCAACAGGTGATTCTTAGATGATATGCGCGTTGCTTGATTAATAAGTTAAGGAAATATTGTTTCCTTAAACAATAAAGGGCGCGCGTTGCTTGATTATAGAAGAAGTAACATCTAAATCCTTTGTCTGTTTTGTATTATTTGCCTAATTTATTGTTTTAAGGGTTTATGGTGTTACATGTTGAAGCTTCCCACATCTTCAGCGATACATCTTCAATCTATACTAGAGCTTTATACATCCTCAGTGTCATTCCTTAACCTACATCATCAAACATCATAAACAAGAATTACTAGTTCCAAAGTACTAAAAACAATTGAAACCATAAAATCCTAAAATAAACACATATTAGATGCTAAAGCAATGCAATCACTAAATTACTTGTCCAATATATGAGTTAAGTGCAACGTGGTAACCAATTTATTTACTGGTTATCAATTTTCTTACAACAAGATGGAGTATGTTTGTGATTTCTAAAAAACTTCTTTATAATTCATTTGGCCATTCATAAGAGTATATGAAAAACTTTTTATAACATGTTTTTGTTCATGTGTTGAGGCAATGTTCCTTTAATAGGTTGCTTTTTTAATCTCTGTTTGGTTGTATTAGGTGAGGCGTAGTTAACTTCATTAGTAATAAACATAACATACATTCTACTTTTATTTTTTTGAAAGAATAACATACATTCTACTTGTTCATAACTATTTAATTGTGCTTTATATTCGTACATAACTTTACGATGGTATAATTGTTTTCTCCTTTATCCACAGGAAAGGTTAAAAAAAAAATACAATTATTTTCAATTATATCGATTATTATTTTTATTACATGAAGTCCTTTTATGTGTGCTAAATGAACAAAAATAACACATTGATATATTTAAGAGATATTTAGTAATAATTCCAAAATTACGAAGAGCTTTTAAAATTTTATAATGCTTAAACTATTTAATTATTTCTACAACAAGGTGAAGTATGTTTGTGATTGCTAAAAAACTTATGTATAGTTCATTTGGCCATTCATGAGAGTATAGGAAAAACTTTTTATAACATGTTTTTGTTCATGTGTTGAGGCAACGTTCCTTCAATAAGTTGCTTTTAAATCTATGCTTGGTAGTATTATGTCAGGCGTGGTTAACTTCATTTGTAATTAACATAACATATGTTCTACTTGTTCATAAATATTTAATTGTGCTTTATATTCGTACATAACTTTACGATGGTATAATTGTTTTCCCGTTTACCCTTACGAAAGGTTAAAAAAATAATACAATTATTTACAAGAAAAAGTAATCTAAAGTTTGTAAAATTACATTCAATTATATTGATTATTATTTTTATCACATGATGTCCTTCTATGTGCACTAAATGAAAAAAAAATAACACATTGATATATTTAAGAGACATTTAGTAATAATTCTAAAATTCTGAAGAGCTTTTAAAATTTTATAACGCTTAAACTGTTTAATTATTTCTATAAGACCGTGAACTTTACTATACACTATAAAGAGATCAAGTCATTTACTATTATTTGGATGCAAATAGGAAAAAATATGGTTGAAACTCCGAAGTTAGTTTATGTTATAATTTTTTTTCTTTCTATATTTCTTTGCACTAATTCTTCTTTTAGTCAGAAGATTAATTTTAGTCGTTGTACAACAGATAAAGATTGTCCAAAACTTCGAAGTGCTAATGTTAGGTGTCGTAAAGGCTATTGCGTACCGATCCGATGAGATAAATGAGTTCTTTCTTCTAGCAAGAGAATTGTACAATATACGTTATGCTAGAATATTCCACTTGTTGTCATTTAGTTTTTGTTCATGCACTCAATAATTATTATTTTCTTCTTATGTTTTCCCTAGTTTTAAGAACCCTGAAGCTATGACTTTGTATTCTAAGATGATGGAAATGAAATAAGGCAGTAAAGAGTTTTATTTATAGGATCTCCTTGTCTCGTAAATTTTGAGGTATCACCATGGCTTGCAATCCAGACACATCACACCTATAATAATAAGTTTAATAATTATGTTGAAATTGGAGAAGTATATTGAAAATAGCACAAATTTAACATCGCCAAAATTGAAATTGAAGACTTTGTTCACTTTTAGGTATAATGTAGGTAGCAAAAAGCTAAAAAAAAGTTAGTTTTTAAGTGTGTTTACTAGTTTTTAAGTCAAAACCATCTTGTCTAAAATCGAAAACAATAATCTGTTTAAATCGTCTCAGCAAGGATTATTCTGTGACGAGCGTGTTCTATTAGAGTCATGAAAAACCTTTCTCAATGTCGAAATTGCTTTGTTTGATTTCTATACTTCCAAATCATATCTTGAATAGTGATGGGAAACTCTTGGATCGTCCTAAGTATTTTACGATAGAATCTCCATGCATATGATAATGAAGTTTCATCTTTGATAATTCTCCAATCAATATCATTAATGAATAACTTTATGAATAATTCAACATTCATGAATTGGTTTCTCTTCAAAATTGATCCTAATCACTTTGATGAAATAACGAGAATAATTTCGAGTGTAATAAACATCATCATGAGAACATTCTTCCATCAGAGTTGATAATGTTCTCTTCTATATGATACGACAATATCTTATTGGTCAGTTAATCTTAATTCATGTGGATTTCGGAGTTGTCATGTGACTTTAGGAGTAATAGTGTGTATCTTTCAACTTGAAATTCTAGCGCACTTGTTTTAATATATTCTGTAAGATGTTTCAACGTTTATAATGTTCCGTTCAATGTTTCAACATTACGAATTAAACAGAAATAAAAACAAGAAAATAAATGACAAGAAAGTAAAGAACACAGTGAGTTTGTTAACCCAGTTCGGAGACAAACACACCTACTATGGGGGCTACCAAGCCAGGAAGGAAATCCACTAGTGTAGTCCTTATTCTATAGCTCTTAGCAAAATCCTCGTTTACACTAAAGACCTAGGACCTATCCGTATTTATTTCAACCTAGGACCTCCAAGATCTGAGATCCGATCTCACTATCCTATGGTCAGCCACAGCCCTTGTGACCTATCAGACCTCAAACAACAAACAAATGATAAAGATACCTTCAAACAAACAACTAACACCTTGATTACAAGCTTTGGTGTAGTACAAAAGAGTTTACAACTCAACACACAGTACTTAACATGTAAACCAAATGATACAAGAAAGGCTCACAATAAAGGTACTAAACTTGCATCAACATGATACAAGAATAGAACACATGTAACCCTAAAAATTTAAACTTTTTAGAATGACGGCTTGAATAGTTCATTAGGTCTTGAAGTCTCCATCTCAGGTCAAATATACTTGTTGGGCTTCAGATCAGAACAGATCGTCCAGCTGATCTGCAAAACAATAATCAGAGACAAATATGGAAAGTCCTAAAATGTCGGAACATCTTTATGATCGTCCAAAACAATAACAAATATTTCTCAAAATATAAACACTACTTTAGAAATATTCCACAACTAATTATGTAAAGATATGCGCGTTGATTGGTCAATAAGATAAGGAAATATTGTTTCGTTAAACAATAAAGGGCGCACGTACAAATAGGCATGAACCCAGGCACATTTAACCGTGCCAAGATGTTGGAACATTGGTTCCAACAACACAGACAAGGATATTTGTTTTAGCAAAAATGCAGCCAATACGCAAATACCCAACAATCTCCCCAATTGGTAAATATTTGGCTAAAACAAATTAAGGCCAAATGCAAAGAATAAAGAGGGATACAGAAGACATCCATTTCTCCAAGTAGCATGAACACATACCTATGAAGAAACAACTAGCAAACACAATCTAAAGAGACACCTTAGATACACTTCCTCAAGTCATCACGAACACATATTCAAGAAGAAGGAGTAACAGGACAGTATCACTAAAGAAATATCAGAAGTGTGCATACAAGAATACCTCACATAATCTTCAATCACAGCTTCAGCTGTAGAGGTATTACAATTATCAGAGACTTGCAGCAACAGAGAAAATAATAACGTAGTCTTACAAGAGCACACATCTGTCGTGCAAATCCAACAACCACTCTAATACACTATGTTCGACTAAATAGCAGCTTTCTGCCATCCACATAAATAACAGATGCTGCAGTTCAATGAAACTTCCATTCCCTTCAATTCTATCTCCACCAACTGCAAGTATATCACCGACTCATTCTTCATCAAAAACTGATCTCTCCAAACCTTGTATTTCTCTCTCCGTTCAATGAATTTTTTTTCACAATCCTCATCAAAAACTTCCCTCTCGAAACTTCATCTCACTTCAGTGGCATCGTCAAAGTCTTCAACTACGACGAGCTTCTCTATATCAGTGTCGTTGCACCATGACCCAACGTCGTCGGTGTTGCTGATGAATCTCCACTAAATCAGAAAATCCCTTGTGTCGGTGTCAATGATACGTGTTCAGAGGTGGTATTTTGAAGTGAGAACCGTGGCGGTGAAAACAATGACAGCGAGAGGCAACAACACCAAGGAGAAGCAACAATGTGACATTGAGAATTTTTTTGATAAGATAACATTCAGAAAAGGATGGTTTAATTGTTGATACTGTGTGTTCGTGTAATTGTCATGCTTTTGGCTCTCGTGATATATAACACTGCTCTTTGATAATTCTGCGTAGTAGCCTAGTAAGCTTAGAGATGAATGACAGAAAAAAATTATTCATGGACAAAATTCGGCTTAGATATAATTATTTGATAATTCTGCGTAGTAGCCTAGTAGGCTTAGAGATCAAATTCATATTGCAACTATTCCTACAAGATTGTGTTGAATTCGTGAAAAAATGTGACAAGTGCCAGCGATTCTCAGATAAAAAGCATGCCCCAACAAATTCTAGCTGACAGGCTTGGTCCCATTGCTTCAAACATTGTTTCTGAAAATCAGAGGGGCTTTATACCCAGTCACCATATTCATGATTGTATTATGACTGCCTCAGAAGGTGTTAATTTGCTTCACAAACAATTTGCCGGTTCAGGGATTGCTCTTAAAATAGACATAAGCAAGGCCTCGGACACAGTTAATTGGGACTTTTTACTTAAGGTGCTGAAGTGCTTTGGTTTCAGTCAATGTTTCTGCAATTGGATACACACTATCCTCCTATCTGTTAAACTTTCTGTAAGTGTGAATGGCAAGTCAGTGGGTTTTTTTGGTTGTACGAAGGGAGTCAGACAGGGTGACCCCTTGTCCCCCTTGCTATTCTGTTTGGCTGAAGAGGTGTTGAGTAGAGCGTTAACTGCTGGTTCAACATGGCAATATTACTCAGCTCAGGGCCTGTAGAAATATGCTGATACCCAGCCACTGTTTATATGCAGATGATGTTCTTATTTTCTGTCAGGGTACCTTATCCAACATAAGGGAAATCATGCAGTTGTTTGATAGTTATGAGAGCTTTGCTGGCCAGAAAATCAACTCCAGAAAACGCAAGTTCTACACTGTCCATGTGCCTATGAATAGAATCAGAGCCATCTCCTCTCTAATTGGATTTGGTCAGGGCAGTTTCCCTTTTAATTATCTGGGGCTGCCTCTGTTCAAAGGGAGACCTAAGGCTATGCACCTCAAAGCTATTTTTGACAGGCTTCTGGCCAAAATGAGCGCCTGGAAGGGGAGACTGCTGTCAATCATGGGGAGAGTCCAGCTGGTAAATGCTGTCATTAGCAGCATGCTAGTTTTCTCCTTTCAGATTTATAAGTGGCCCTCTAATCTCACTACTAAAAAAAGGTCATTTTCGGACAAAATTTCGGACGGTTTTGGGACGGAATTTACGGACAATTCCCACGGAATTCGGACGGAAATGTGTTTTCGGACGGAATTCGGACAGATAGGGCGTTGTCCGAAAAAGGCGCGTCGCAAATTGTATTTTCGTCCCAAATTCCGTCTGAAATATATTTCAGACGGATTTCGTACAGTTTTCGCACAAACACAGTTGTGGGATATTGGACTAAACTTCAAACGGATTTCGGACGAAATTGAATTTATTTTCCTACGGTTTTCAGACGGCATTTAATTGAATTTCCTACGAATTTCGGACGGAATTGTTTTAAAATTTCCTACGGATTTCAGACGGAATTGAATTTAATTTCCTACGAATTTCAGACGGAATTGAGTTAAAATTTCCTACGGTTTTCAGACGGATTTAAGATAAATTTTCCAACAATTTTCGGACGGATTTAAACTGCTTTAAAATATTTTCCACGCTTTTCAGTCGTGGTTATAATTTTTTTTATTTTAGAGAATTGCCACAATTCATATTTTTAATGAATTTGGGATAAATTCCAATATGTAAAATTTATATTCAATAATATATACTAAATCAAATAAAAATAAATAATAATTCAAAAGTAAACAAATGTTCATTGTCTGAAACAAAATTATATAAACTAGATTCATATAAGTGCTCAATGTTCTAACACAATATATCACAAACTAACATGACTAAATTGTTCATTAGTTGGTACTCAACAATAAAAGTAACACAATCAAGTGCACTAGCAGGGATAGGGGAGACAACAACTGCCCTCAAAAAGTAAATAGCCAAAAAAACAAGGTAAAGAGGTTTGGAAACATAACTCCAACCAAAAGGAACTCCCATGACAAAGCCAAATACAAGACAGCAGCAGTCAAACACATAATTCATCAAAAAAAAGAGAAATTGGCAGCAACAACCACAAAACAGTAGAACAACATAAAACTAGTTGGGCCAAACTTATCAATCAAATCTAAAATTATCATCATTGTTTGCATTAGAGGCTTCAGCAACATCATTTGGTTCATCTTGAATAGGTGTCGCACAAGCAAAGTTTGGAGGCAATGGCATATTCAACTTTTCAAATAAAGCTGCAAGCATGCTTTCATTTGACTCAATTCTTTTTTGTTGCTGCTCCAATTTTTGTTTTTGCTCTTGGTTTATACGTTCTTGCTCTTTTGCCTTTTCTTTCCATTTTAAGAGCTCTTGTTCCATGTTTTTTTCCTTAAAGATATTTGAGCATGAACCAATAGTATACTTCGAAGCATTTGTTCCTATAGAACCTAAACCATATAGTTTTCCTTTTTTACCTTTGGGAGCTACTTCCTTCCAAATAGTCAAGTCATCTGGCATATTATGATGGCTTTCAGAAGACAATCCTCCTTCCTCTTGATTTTGAGACATAGATATTTCCAAAAGCTCTGCTTTTCTCTTCTTAAAAGCTCCCTGCAATTTTGAATTATGTTAGTCATTTGACTAACAACCAATTAAAATCTGTAATTTTAGTAAAATCATAGATGAATTATGGTCGTGGCTGTTTTGGTTAGGCTAGTTGCCGTGCGCAGACAGCTGTCCAAACGCAGTTACCTGTGATGGCAGCCACTCAATAAAAAAAAAACCTTATCAAGGAAAACAAAGGGGTACAACAAAAAAAATCAATCCCAAAGAAAAACTCCCAAAGAAACCAAACGGCTAAGCCTTCCACACACCACCTGCTAACAACACAGACACTAACCACTGCCAAACCTGAAGCCTGAA
Organism: Medicago sativa; assembly: GCF_051527215.1. Taxonomy (NCBI): domain Eukaryota; kingdom Viridiplantae; phylum Streptophyta; class Magnoliopsida; order Fabales; family Fabaceae; genus Medicago; species Medicago sativa. The sequence goes on along the minus strand of NC_140752.1, from coordinate 25,425,482 downwards.
ATCCACTAACACCAACCAAAAAACCAAGGCTGCACAAACACCAGCGCACCCCACCCAAAAACCAGCAGCTGGCCAAATCAGTCCCTGCAGAAAAACAGTAAAAACCAGCTCCCTAACCAAGCTACAGAAGCAGGAAAACAACACCAATAAAAACGGCAGCGCCACACCAGCAGGGAAAACAAAAAAGCCAGTCATCTATTCAAGCATTCCCGGGGATTCCAACACCACTCGTAGTACATACAAGTCAGAATATTAAAACTTCCTAACAACCACCTCCACGACATAACCTTTACCTCCTCCACCAAGTCATCCCACCTAGCAATCTAATTATTAAAAATGCACCCATTTCTAATCTTCCAAATCACCCAAATTGCTACCTCCCATATCAATATTATCATAACTAAATTATATATAAATATGTAATGTTAAATAGATACTTACATAAGCATGCTCAGCTCTACTATCAACCCATTTCTTATCCTTTCGAATGTGGCAAAGAGCAAATACCTCCTCCACTGCAGGCGTGGCTCCTGTTTCATTCTCCTACATTTTTTCCATAACTTCAATGAGAAAATTTCCAATATGTTGTTCACAAATTAATGAGAAAATATCACGTGTCTTACCATCCTACGTCCCTTCTCACCCATAGATATAGAACCAGCAGTATGAATGGAGCTACCTTGAGTTGAAGCACGATTTGCAATGTTTGCCACTGATAAATTCTTAAAATTTTTATCGGATGCCCAATAATGTATTAATTGATTCCATATTGGCTCAGAGATGTACTTTGGCCTGTATTCGGAATTATTTGCATAGTTTTTCCTCTCTTGCCACATCATACCTCTGAATCTAGCTTCTCCCTTGATTTCAAAAATTTGGCGAATCTTAGCATCATATTTAGGATGCCATGTACAATACTTCTACAAAAGTGCACCCAATTAACATGTTAGCAATTCAAAAATTTCAAGAATCTTTAATTGTTCAGTAAATTACATTTAACTAATGAAAAAAAAGAACACTTAGATAAAGTACTTTGTGCACTGTTTGTACTGTTCTACACTAATATTCATCTTAACTACCAAAAACTTACATCAACAAAGGCATTTTGTATCATTAAAACAAAGTCGTTTAGCAAAATTTATGTTAAGAACAACTGAACTTTATATAAAGCATTGTAGCTAAGTATTCTTCTTAAAGAAATATATTACTAATTAACTATAAAATTACTAATTATATAACTATTACCTTAAATTCAGTAAACCATAACAACTTCTGGTCAAGAGATGCATGTCCCCATGTAGGAATAAACCAATCAAATTTGCTCTTAATGGATTTCGTCAAGAAACGAATAGCAGTTGATGGATTGAACCTGTTAATACAAATTGTTAATATACATGCATCAATTATTTTCTACAAAAAAAAAGTTAATTTCTCAAAAGTATAATATTTAACTTACTCATTTCCATACGGCTCTATTTCGTCAAGGCCTTCTTGATCAATTCCTTCATCATCATCAGGTTCAATGGCAGATGATTGAGTGTGTGGCAAAGTTTGTTCAGAATTTTGAGGTATGGTAGTTGATGCGTTCGGAGTTGGATTTTGAGGTATAGTAGCTGATGGGGTTGGAGTTGGTGTTGGGGTTTGAGTTGGTGACGGTGATGATGATGGCATAGTGTTTATGTGTGGTGATGGCGTAAGTTGTGCATGTGATAATGATTGATTTAGAGGTACCTGTGGAGATGGTATAGTAGGTGTAACTTGTACAACAATTCTCCCTCTGCCAGTTGAGTGTCGGCCTCGTGAGGATAAAGTCCTTCCACCTCTGTTAGTACCTCTTCCAGACATCTAAAACAACAATTTGATTAACTACCTAAATAACTACATCAAAATTAAACAAATGGCATACTGTACACATCAAGGCTGAGCATAGTAAGACATCAAGGCTGAACATAGTAAAAAAAAAATCATTAGAAATATTAAAATACACAAATTCATTCATTTTTATCACTTTGATCCCTAAACCCTTCATCCCTGTCTCGCTCACCAACCACCATCCATTATCTCTTCTTCTTCTTCTTCTTCTTCTTCATCTTCTTCTTCTTCTTCCTCCTCCTCCTCTTCCTCATCCTCATCATCATTGTCCATGGCATGATCAACTATCAACTCATGGTCATCAACCTCATCAAATCTTCCATCAACATCTAACAAAGTCACAGGCAAATCAGTGTCAACTGAGATGCCAGCAATATTTTGATCCAGAAAATCCTCTTGATATGCAGAGTCATCAACTTGTTGATCCTCAATCACACCTCTTGCCTTTGTTTTGACTACAAACCACCAATCTGCATTACTCCTAGAGCATATTGGATGTGGAGCAAAATAAATTTGAATTGCCTTATCTGCAAGAATAAATGGATCGTACTTCCCATAACGTCGATTATGTCGAATTTGAGTGATTCCATATTGTTTATTAACCTTTGTTCCTCTATCAATTGTAGGATCAAACCACTCACACTTAAACAACACGACCTTTTTCAGAGGTATTCCAGGATATTCAATTTGAACTATTTCTTCAAGTTGACCATAAAAGTCATTTTCATATTCACCATATCCCGTACCTTTAACACACACTCCACAATTCATAGTAGACTTTCCAATTGAATGTGCTTTCGTGTGAAATTTGAAGCCATTCACAAAGTAAATAGGCCATGTTTTTACAACTCTTAAAGGACCCCATGCTAAAGCATGTATATGTGGATCTAGCACATTATTTGAAGGATTGTCAACCTATTCAAAATCATTCAACAATAAGAGTGTTACTAAAAGAAGGCGTACAAAATAATATGTATGTAATCAGCATGCAGAAAAGTTTTCAAAATATACTTACATAATCTTTTAGCCATGCTGCAAAGTTTTCTTCAATGCATTTATCAGCATGTTCGTCGCTCATGTTAGGATGAGTTATGCGTAGTGTCTCAACAAAGATCCTATTGTTACATAATTTAATTCAATTATAATTATCACAATTAGGAAATGAAGAAGTTTTTATTTTAGAAAGTACTTACTCAATATAGGGTTGAATCTCATCACAGTTGATTAATACATGATTCATGGCAGCAGTAAATTCCTTATCCTCCAAAAAACGACTTTTGCATTGACCAGCAAATCTACCAGGCAAATTAAAAATGGGAAATAAAGATTGTGCCAAATCCTCATCACCCTCTGTTCTTCCAATGCTAGTATTATTGGGTTGCACACTTGTCTCAAAATAATATGTGCAAAATTGAGCAATCTCCTCTATAAGGTATGACTCAATTATTGATCCTTCAACATGGGCCTTATTTTTAACCTTCTTTTTAAGGTGATGGAGAAATCTGCGATAAATAAAGAATTTTTTAGTAACACAATTTACAAAAAAAAAAAAAAACTATTAATGTAGACAATAAGCTAAAAATTATGTCTATGGTGCATGTAAATAATACCTCTCAAAGGGATACATCCATCTATATTGCACTGGACCTCCAACTCTTGCTTCATATGGTAAGTGAATGGGTAAGTGTTCCATTGAGTCAAAAAAACCCGGAGGAAAAATGCGTTCCAATTTACATATCACCACTGGAATATTTTTCTCAAGGCTAATAAGATCATCTACTCGTAGTGACGTTGAGCATAAATCTCTAAAGAATTGACTAAGCTCGGTTATAGCTTTCCATGTTTGGTCTGGTAATGAGCTAAAAGCAAGTGGAAGTAAGCGTTCCATGAACACATGAGCATCATGACTTTTCATTCCATGTAACTTTCCTTCCTTCATGTCAATACATCTAGCCAAGTTTGAAGCATATCCATCTGGCATCTTTAAACATTTTACCCATTCACAAACTGCTCTTTTTTGCTCCAGAGTAAATGTGTAGTTTGCCTTGGGCTTTATGGTCCTCCCATTACTCTGTTGAAGTAATTCTAGGTCCTTGCGTTTGCAATATAATTTCAAATCCATTCTTGCCTTTATATTATCTTTAGTTTTTCCTTTGATGTCCATAACAGTATTAAACACATTATCAAATACATTTTTCTCAATATGCATGACATCAAGATTGTGTCGAATCAAGTTAGTGCTCCAATAAGGTAATTCCCAAAAAATGCTTCGTTTTTTCCAATTATGATCTTCTCCATAACCCAGAATTTGAATTTCATCAATATTGTCCATTATCGTTGGCATTGTCCGAACTTTATTCCATACTTGTTCCCCGGTCAACCTAGGAGGCGGTTCTGATCTCACAACCGTATTCTTATAAAAGCCATCCTTATTTCTTCTAAATGGGTGCTCATTTGGCAAGAATTTTCTACTACAATCAAACCATGATGACTTACCACCATTCTGCAATCGAAATGCTTTTGTGTGATTCATACAACAAGGACATGCCATTTTTCCGGCTGTCATCCATCCTGACAACATTCCATATGCGGGAAAATCATTAATTGTCCACATTAAAGCAGCTCTCATTACGAAATTTTGTTTTTTGGAGACATCATAGGTTAAAGCACCCTCGTCCCACAATGACTTTAACTCATCAACCAACGGCTGTAAATACACATCTATCTTACCTTTGGGATTACTACGGCCGGGAATGATCATTGTCAAAAACAAATAAGGAGTAGACATACACATCCATGGAGGGAGGTTGTATGGAGTCACAATTACAGGCCAACATGAATATGGAGAAGCAGATTGACCAAAAGGAGTAAATCCATCGGAACATAATCCAAGTCTCACGTTGCGTGATTCAGAAGCAAATTCTGGATACTTTTGATCAAAATGCTTCCATGCTTCTGCATCAGAAGGATGTTCAAGGACACCCTCAACTTGTTGGTGCTCATAATGCCATCTCATATGGCGTGCAGAATTTGCTGACGCGTATAGTCTCTTTAACCTTGGTGTGATCGGTAGATAATGCATACTCTTTAAAGCTAACTCTTTACCCCCTTTACCTACCCTATACCTTGGAGCATGGCAGAACCGACATTCTTTGGCCATTTCGTAGTCTTTGTAGTACAACATACAACCGTTGATGCAACAATCTATTACTTTACTTTCCATTCCAAGCTTTGATACCAACTTCTTTGCATAGTAGAAATTAGGGACGAGACAGTTATCCTTAGGCATACCCTTCTTCATAGATTTTAGTAGCTTATCAAAACTTTTTATAGACATATTCCCCTCAGATTTAATAGTCAACAGTTCAACCGCCATAGATAATTCAGAGTGGGTATCACAACCCTCCCACAATGGTCGTTGCGCAGATTGTAACAAATCATAAAAGAGTTTGGCTTCCCTGTTTGGAGGTTCCTCTGGTTGTGGCTCAAATTGGTCCAAATTTTCTGGCCTAATAGCATCAAAAATCATAGCCTCGTAAGTATTTCGTTGTGACTCGAAACTTGACGACTGGCTGCATGTGTTTTCTCTGCTCACGTTATTTGCATTTCTACTACTTGAGCTTAAAGAACTCTCCCCATGAGAATCCCAACACCAATACTTCGGCTTGAAACCATGCTTATACAAATCGAGCGTAACCTCACCAGGAGTTAAGAAATCTATGTTTCTATGTTTATTACAAGGACACCTAAGTTTACCCCCATTATCTGTAAACTCGGGTTGCCTAATTGCTTGTTCTATAAAATTCTTAACACCACTAACAAATTCTGTTCTCATTCCTGCCCGATTGGGAAGAAGTCTTTTATACATCCATTTTCGATGTTCAGGGATTCCCATATTCTGTTTCATGTGAATAAATTTAGCAATGCATGTATAAATCTAGCAATTTCATAACTTCTATAGTAAAATGTCCATGGTGTCTTAGATCTTACAAGACTGTTCACAATGTGTTAACTTGTTATGTCACTATAAGTTTTCATATAAATCAAATCAACATAAAACAACTAACTCAGAACAACAACTAATAATTTTCATATAAATCAAATCAACATAAAACAAAATATACAAACAAGAATACAACACAAATGTGTGACAGCATTACCTCACCACAATAAAACACCAAAAAAAAAACTAGGTAAACCTCAAGATTATCTTCTAACAGTGAAAAAGGTAAATCATCTTCCTAATTTTTGGTCAATCTCAATCCTTTAAAAAAGACTTTGTTCAAGACCAGAGATACAACATTTTAATATAGATAAATAAACAAGCATTGTGATATGCACAACCTTGTTAATATAAACGAGTACCGGTACAATAAGACAACTTGAATCAAATTTTGAATTTAGAGTTAATTTATCACACATGCAACTCAATAGTAACATATATTTGGCTTAAATTTGCCATATCCATGTACTGTAAATGAACCAACATTAATTTTACTTCTACTAGTAGGAGATATTGAATAAAGAACTGAAAAGTAAAAACCAGAAAAATAAATGATATTCCCAAGCAAATTATTATATTGCTTATTAAGTAGAAATCAAATTGCAAAAAAATAGGTGCACCATTTTTAAAGCACACCTTTAGTTGTAATGTAGAACTATATACTACTATTGTCTTGAGTAGATAACCAAAGAGTGTTAACCAACATTTTCTTATAGAAAAAAATATCATAATCTCTGTTCAAAATCTTCTGCATGTTCAACAATAATAATGATTTCATGTAACAAAAGTACGATAAAAAGCAAAATAAAACATCCACATACATATTTCATTTCCATAATAGTACATGAGGATTTAAACATTACACAACATAAAACAAAATATACAAGCAAGAACACAACACAAATGTGACAGCAGTACCTCACCACAATAAAACACCAAAAGTATGCCAACAGAAAAACAGAACCGAGATACACACACTAAAACACCAAGGTCATAATTTGTATAAGGAGCATTGTAGCATCTGGCTAGAGCTAAATTGTATAGTACCAGTAACTTCTTAAATCCCTTCACAACACCATTGGAAAAAATTGCTCTAGTTTTCCCTATTTTGTGCCACAACTGTCAAGACGAAAGTTGGTCCGAAAACACAATACAACACCCCATCGCAAAAGCTTACAGGGCAGACCAAAACAGAAAAAAAAAAACAGCAGCACAAAAACACTAATTGCACCTAGAAAGAACAACCACCTAGAAAAAAAACAGCAGCACAAACACACTAGATGCACCTAGAAACAGCAGCAGCAAAGCAGCGCCCCATACATAGCTGCTAAAGGCACCAAAACTAGCTAAAAAAAGAAAGAAAACTCAGCACTAAAACAACCACAACAGCAGCACTCTAACAACAATGCCAAAAATAACCACCGGATAGCTATCTAAGTAAGCATTCCCGAGGGTTCCATATCTAACCATATGAGTTCCTTTACAAATTCTTCTTCATTTCTAAAATAATCGTTGTTAATGTCATATTTAATGAATAAATAAAAGAATATTGCATTTTTACAAAAATGTCTTTATTAACTATGAGAAGGAATTGAAACAAGGTGGCACAAAACAAGGAAAACTAGAGCAATTTTTTCTAATGGTGTTGTGAAGAGATTTAAGAAGATACTGGTACTCTACACCAACTATTGCAAAGAAGGAAAACCAGAGAAAATTGAGTCTTTAACAAAATTGGGTATGCAATAAGCAGGTGGTTTATGATCCAATGTTGTTAAACAAAGAAACTTCACATGTAGACCAGGTGGTTTCAAGTTTTACTCTATTTAATGTATGGTTTCAAGTTGTTTAACTACACATAAACTACACATATAAGAAATTAAAAAACTCAGCCATAAAGCACTAAAACTTTTACTCTATTTAATGAAATTGAACAAAGAGATCGCGAAAGTGATTACAATGGCGATAAAAATTTAAAGGTTAGGTGTGCTTTAAAACTATTAAGGAAGTAAAGGTTTAGGATTACCCTGGTACTGTTAAGGATGTAGAAGCTAGTCAGATTCAACTAACTTCATCTAAAGTCAATTAGGACAGTTTTCCATCTGTTAGCAGTAGATGTAACTTAGTAGTTAGTTAGCTAGCTATTGTGATTTGTGAGCCGCATATATAGCTCAAACACTTGTCTTTTTTCAGCAGTCTATGCAATATGAGATTTCTCTCAATTCTCTATACTTAAAACACAACTAATAAAAATTGCATTGCAATGACATTTAACCGCGATATCAATAATTGCTTTGTGATCGCAACCACAAACAGTTTATTTCTTACTAGCATCTTAAAAAAGTGGCTGCATTTATCCGCATTATCAATGATCAAAACATAATTGAAACCGTAACTGTAACTCTATAACCACAATTCAGAACTTAAAAGTGAATCCAAGTCTTTCAACAGCAAAAAGTGAACAAAGAAATAAACCCACAATTATTTTCAACACAAAACCCACAATTAACATGATGCCTAAGAATATATGCAAACGACATTAATCTATCTTTAAAGAAAAATATATATGAAATTTATCATTATAAACAAAAAAATTCCTAGCACAATCCAGCATTTAAGTCTAAGAAACTCTCCCTCAAAAAACAAAAAAAAAAGTCTACGAGACTCAATTGCATTCATCTAGTTTTTTTAATGTTCAATTTAACCCTCCTAATGTCTAACTGGATGCAGTTTAGTCCTATCGAAGAAGAGAGTAAATTACGTTAAATTGTAACTCAGAAGAAAAAGATGGGAAAATAACAATACTCAAGAAACAAAAAATGAAATTTTTATAAACTACAGTAACTAAAAGAGATTCTAATCCTTTTCGATTCTGACAACGAAATTAATCTTCAAATTAGTAAAAGTAAGTACCACAAATTACTATTCAATCACAATTATTTTCAACACCAAACGTGAATCCAAGTGTAGGTAGTTAAGCACACTAAAAACCTTAATAAGTAAAACAAAATAAACCCTAAAATTGAACCAAGAATCAGGTACAAGTTTATGGGAACATGCTTGATTTGTTGAAGAAAACACTGAGAAATTAAAAAAAAATACAGACAATCCACATATCTGGAGAGAAGAGAAGAGAATCTTGGATACCTTGAAAGATTGATTGACCAGCTTGAGAAGTTTTTGGAAGAAATTGATTGAAGAGCAGCACAGGAGAAGTTGATTGAAGAGCACCACACTGAGAAATTGATTTTGAAGTTGGTTTTAGGGTTATGAAAGAGGGAGATGAAATTTTAGGGTTATGAGAGAAGCACACGAGGGAAATTTTGTGAGATAAGCGGGAGATGAAATTTTCCCAATTAAAACCCTTAAAAATATTAGCCGTCCAAAATCCGTCTCAATATTTCACACGGTTTTGGGACGGAATTGTTTTTTTAAATAAATCCGTGCGAAATCCGTGGGAAAAAACCCTGTTTGAACATGTGCTAAAATTTTCACACAATTTTGGGACGGATTTGAGACGAAAATTCCGCTCCGTTAAAACCGTCCCAAATCCGTCCAAAAAATTCAGACAAATTCGTATCCGTCCGAAAATTCCGTCCGAAACCACTGTTTTTTTAGTAGTGATCTTCTCACTCTTCTCTCCAAGCACATCCGCAATTTCATTTGGAGTGGTGATATCCATCAAAAGAAAATCTGCACGGTGGCTTGGATTGACATTTGCAGACCTCACAATGAGGGTGGTTTAGCCATCAAAGATCCCTGTCTGATGAACAAGGCAGCGCTCATGTTACTCTGCTGGACGTTTCTAACATCGAATGAACAATGGGCCCTCATCTGCAGAGCCAGATTTCTTTCCCATGGTCTCCCCAAACATTACCATTTCGCTTCTTCTATATGGTTGGGAATCAAGCAATTTCTGTCTGTCTTTCAGCATCATGCCACTTGGTGTGTGGGCAATGGCCAAAATATTTTTTTTTGGACAGCCAGATGGCTTGATAGAATTATAGTTGATCATTGGAATATTCCTTCTCATATGCGTAAGAGTCTCTCAATGACTGTTGCTGATTACATTGTCAATGGCTCTTGGAGCCTACCTGAATTCTTTATTCATAAGGACAAGGCATTAGCGGAACAAATCCTCAAGATAACTATCCCTGTTGAAAATGTCCCAGACTCTCTGAATTGGAATGCTTCTGTTGATGGTATTCTCACCAATAAACTTGCCTACCAGTTCCAATTAAGACATGGCCCTATGGTTTCTTGGGACAAGCTTCTTTGGAATTCTTATATTCCTCCCTCTAGAGCATTCATCTCCTGGAGATTTATTCTCAATAAACTGCCAACTGATGACAACCTTAGAAGAAGAGGTTGCACTATTGTTTCTGTGTGTTGCTTCTGTAGGAACCATGAGGAATCTTCATTGCATTTATTTCTCAGCTGCCCAGTCACTTATCAACTCTGGGATTGGCTTCAGAAGGGTACTGATATCATTTTGGATACGACCTCTATCACCTCTCTGCTCTGGAGCAGTCAGCAGATCCCTAGCAAACTAGTGCATCATATTATTAACTCTGCCATTGTTCATACGGTATGGGGCATCTGGTTAGAAAGAAATAACCATTATTTCACTTGCAAGCAGAGTAGCATGAGTACTATTTTTCACTCTATGTTGGCTGAGGTCAGACTTAGTTTTCATCTGGTTCTCAGCAAAGGTGCTTCAGCTATGCAAGATTTCTAAGTCTCTAGACTTTTTGGAATCCCTATGAAGTCTAAAAGGTTCACATCCACTCAAGATGTTGTTTGGTCCCCCCCTTCTGCTGGATGTGTTAAAATTAACTGTGATGGCTCATCCTTTGGGGCTCCTCCTTACGGTGCAATTGGGATTGTGTTTCGGAGTTCAGCTCCTGCGTTTCTGGGTGCATATGCTCAGAATATAGGACATGCCACACCTCTTGAAGCTGAGCTAAGTGCCTGTATGTTTGCTTTTGAAAAGGCTGTTGAGTTGCATTTGAGGGATATTTGGATAGAAACTGATTCTTTAGCTGTTGTCAAAGCCTTTAATCAGAATGTTGGTGTGCCTTGGAGAATGAAGACAAGATGGCATAATTGTTTAGCTTTTTGTAGGCAGATTAATTGTTCTATCACTCATGTCCTCAGGGAGGGCAATTTGGTAGCTGATGCGTTGGCCAAGAATGGCCAAAACCTGCCTGTTCTAACCTCTCATTGGTGGGATCATCCCCCCCTTTTGTGCAATCGTTACTCGCTAGGGATGCCTTAAGTTTACCTACTACTAGACTTGAGATGTACTGATTTCTTTTTGATTTTCTGTTATCGGATTGGTGGTTGTATTTGGTTCAGGCCTCACCTGATTCTTTTATTTCATTTCATAGCTTTATAAAAAAAAAAGAGTTAAGTTTTTATTCTATTCTTGTTAGTTTAGTACTTAATTTAGAATCATTTTAAGTTTTTGATTTATTGAGTCATATTATTATTATTATTGGTCAATTAATGACTAATAAAGAGAATGAAACAAAAACATGGTTTTATGATGAATGTGATTGGTCAAGAAAAATGATAACAAGTTGAAACAAAAGAAAAAAGACCACACAATGTTGCGTGAGGGTGCAGGAATTAAAACCAATATAATTGGGCTTTCTTTCATGACGTTGAACCAAGAAGAAAAAGAAACTTGCTGCACAATGTTAATTTGGGAGGAAAAATAGGTTTGAGGAGCTAATATAAGAAAGGAACAGCCGCAACACACAAGGACAATCACGTTTTGGCAGAAGCAACTTGTTCACGTTTTGGAAGGTTTTGGAGGCACGGTTTCCGAGAGCAGAGAAGAGGCAAGGCTTCAACACATGCACAAAGAAAAAAAGGCATATCAGTTCAAGAAATTCTCAATATCAAAACATTGTAATTTCTTTTATTTATATTGCTGAATTCTTTTTATCATGTCTAGCTAATTCTCTAGGTTAGGTCTGATATGATTCTGGTGTAACCCTAATTGAACCATGTTGCTGTGAAAGTCTATTAGTATGAATATCTATCTAGTTTTATTCAATTCAATTGTTCTTAATGCTTTTTATATCCTGATCAAATATAAACATGTTTTCATGAGAATGAATGACTACTGACCATAGCTTTCAACTTAGACTTAATTGAATTGTTCAAATAAATAGGGTTAGTCTAGGAATGGGTAATCGTTTATTTGTGATATTAGGTTAACACTCTTAAAACCTTCAAAGAATATTAGCTCACCTAAGGAATTAAGGACTGTAATCTGAGAAGAGGGTCCTAAGTCAAGGGATTGATTAGGGCTATTTTAGTTAACCATCGTGAAACTAGAGAAATATTCAAAGGAAATAGGTGCAGTGTACCAATTAGGGGAACTCAGAGGATTCGAATGACCTAGTCTCATCTCTCCATATATTTTCCAAACAAATATTTATTTTCTGTTATTTAATTTTATGCAATCAAACTTACTGCCTCGGGCATTTATAAAATTTACACATCCTAGATATTAACTTTATTGCTAAGTTGAGATTAACACAGTCCTCGTGGATATGAACTTATTTTTATTACTTCGATAGTTTTAGTACACTTGCTAATTCTCTATCAAGTTTTTGGCGCTGTTGCCGGGGACTGTTGAATCATTTCAACTTGGTAATTTCGTTATTATTTAGGATTTCTGTCATTTATATTTTTGTTTATGCTCTTCACTTTTATTTCTTTGTGCTTTGCTACTGAAAAGTTTATCCAAGTTTTGCAGCTATGATTGACAGGTTAGTAGACAGGTTGCACCTTTATGACACAGAAGAGATTGTTACGTTGCAGTATGAAAAATATCTGCAATCTTGGAAAATGAAACATTGCGACGATAAAATCTCAAGATTAAATATGAGATGTGATCTTTATGTGGCAAATCAACCAGGTAGTGATTATGAAAGGAAGACTCATTCTTCTGTATGGTGGGAGGTCACGATGTCAAGAAGCCTATTGGTGGGTGCATGGGAACATCTACTTCTTTGTGCTAAGTTCATGGAATTCCTACCAAACAAGAGAAAGAAGAAGGATGATATATTTTTTGTGCCATTTTTCCACCCTAACAGTGGTAAAAGCGTCAAGCTCAATGACGTAAAAGAAAGCGCTTGATGGGAGGCAACCCATCCTTTTTCTAATTTTGTTTATTTTGCAGGTATTTTTATTCAGTAAAAAAACAAAAAAAAAAACAAAAAAAAAATGAAGACGATTTGTTGTTGAATGTATGCATTGTTGAGTCATATGTTCATGTATTCATAAGTCGGATATTTATATCCAATGAAGACGACTAGGATATTATATATCCAATGAAGACGACCAGAATACTTTGTATTCAAATCACGACGACTATGATACATTTTTATCTTGAGGTGACGACCTTGATGACGACAAGTAGCACATGCATATAGAGTCGTGTTTAGGCGCATTACGTACACTTGATAATTGATTAAATAATGTGTCGTATTTGTTTATGTACTTGGTGAACCTTGGTGATTTATGTGCATTGGTGAACTTGCTGAATTACGTTCTTGGTGAATATGTAATGATGTTGAAAATGTACTTGTGTATTACTATACTTGTATGATTGATGATTATTATCGATGTTGAGCTGCTTAAGTGTTGTTTAATCATTTGAATTTAATTATGTCGTTCATTTTCATTTGATTATACTTTAATTGTGAAATGTGAACTAACCCCCAGTGGTCATTTGGTTAACAAGCTACCTTATTTGTATGGATGGGTAGACGGTGTGCAAGCATAGATTTGTTTTACTTGTTTTACTTGGTGAGTTGTCGGAAGCTAGCATTGGAGCTACCTCGTCGTTTTCTTTTAGAGTCTTAATGTGTCAGCTCTAGTTAGGGTGTCTATCTGTTATATACATTCTATGACTTGTCGAGAGTTTATTCACTCAATAGTTAGATTTATTATGGAGATGTTTTATGATTATGTGAAATTCTAGCGTACTTGTTTTAATATGTTATGTCAGATGTTTTAACGTTTGCAATGTTCCGTTTAATGTTTCAACATCACATGAGAAACAGAAATAAAAAAAAAATATAAAGGACAGAAAAGTAAAGAACACAATATGTTTGTTCACCGAGTTCGGCACAACACGCCTACATCTGGGGGCTACCAAGCCAGGAAGGAAATCCACTAGTGTAGTCCTTATTCAATAGCTCTCAGCAAACTCCTCGCTTACACTATATGACCTAGGACCTACCCATATAGACTTCAACCTAGGAACTCCTAGATCTGAGATCCCATCTCACTATCCTAATGGTCAGTCACTGCCCCAGTGACCTTATGAGACCTCAACCAAAACAAAAGTAGAAGTTACCTTCCAACACAAACAACTAGCACCTTGTTTCACAACTTCGGTTTAGTGCACAGGAGTATCAAACTCACACACAGTCCTAAACAAGTATCACAGGCGATACAAGAAAGACACATAGTAAGAAATTCTAAACTTGCATCACAAACGATGCAAGAGCAGAATACATGAAGACTCAAACCCTAAAAATCTAACTTTTAGAATGATGGCTTGAATGAGAAATTAGGTCTTGAAGTCTTCCTTTTATACTGAAGAAGCTTGGGCTAAATAATTCATTGGGCTTCAGCACACTGCTGATTGGTTCAGCTAATCTGTAAAACAAGAATCCGAAACAAATCTAGAAACTCCTAAAATGTAGGAACATTTATAGGATCATTCCAAACAATAATAAATATTTCCTAAAATATAATATCTACTTTAGAAATATTCAACAGCTGATTCTTAGATGATATGCGCGTTACTTGATCAATAAGTTAAGGAAATATTGTTTCCTTAAACAGTAAAGGGCGCGCGTAGATGTAGGCATGAACCCAGGCACACTGAACCGTGCCAGGATGTTGGAACATTGTATCCAACATCTTACAGATTTGCCTAACCACATGTTGAAACATTGGTTCCAAGTTACAGAACAAGGATATTTGTTTTAGCAATAATGCAGCCAACACAAATTCCTTTACCGACTTCTCATAATAATGCAGCCTAACCTCATGGGAGAAAAGTTGCCACATTCATCAGAGATGTTTACTAGAAATTCCTTTACCAACTTCTCATAACAATCACCGAGATCACATATTGTCTTCATTAGACCTGCTTCTTTAATGAGCTCCATTACAGACTCAATTTCTAGAGCCTCTTTACCTAGTTCTCTTTCCAAGGATAGTCTCGTATGATAGATAAATTTCCATCTTAGCGCATTTTCAGGCGAATGAAAAGAAACTTTGTCAATAGGCACACTTGCCACCGTCTGCAGAGTCTTCTTCCCAGCTGTCTTTTTATTTTTACAGGAGGCGATGTTTAGAAAATCCTCCTCAACATTGTACGTACTCAGACTCACTTGAGGAGATAACCTTCCTCTTCCCATGAATATCCAACAGCAGTTTTCACTATTACTTTACTCCAAGATTTCTTTGGGCCAACAGCAGATTTTGTTTTCTTAGGGTGCTCACTTATAGGGAAAACAACTTTTCTTTTGTTGCTCCTTAATCTCTTCGCCACACTACCCTCAAAGGTCTGTGCCTGGGGAACATTCGCCAAGTCATAACATCAATCACATCTTCATCATCTTCTTTGTTACCAGAGTCTACTCCCTCATCATTCATCTCAGATTCACTTTCTATTCCTCTGTTTTCCTTAGCATTAGAGTTGTTGTTGGAATTTCCAGAATTTACATCCTTCTCTGGAGGAGTTTTAAAACTAAGATCTATTTCATTAGTCCCAGTCTCAGCACCCTCTGTGGGGTTATCAGGTTGTCCTAGAGATGTTTCAACATCTAATTCAACATCCATTTGAACATTGATTTCTTCAGGATCACTTATAACTAAGTCATCAACTCTGATCCAATTACCAGAGTCATCAACACCCCTGTTTTCAGAATTTTTTATGACAGTACTCAAATTTCTGATCCTAACTTTCTATCAGATATAAGCACATCACTATTCATAGTTGAATTAGGATTACCTTTTACACAAACTAGTGTTGCAACATTTGAAGATATCTGGCAAGCCTCTTTATTATCAATCTTCTTCGAAACCTGAGTGGTGACGCCTTCATCAGTAGCATTAGGTTGGTTTTCCTCCTCAACAAGAGTTTCAGATTCTTTTAAGCTTCCCTTCTTTACAGGTTTCTTTATCTCTGTAGTAGACTTGGAAACAATTTCCCTCTTGGAATCGATGGAAGGAACAATAGTGAGAGGCTTGACCATTTTTGGAGTGCAGAAATCAAACCTTTGTTGCTCAGTAATGTTCTTGTCTTCAGGACCAGAAATGTTGGTGTTAAAATTCATGGTGGAGTGATGTTGCTGGTAAGGTTCTGAGAGGAGAAGAGTTGTGCGAAGTTTGATAATGGGAGGGAGAATGCGAACTGTTTTCAGAAACTTGGTGGGAGTAGGAGAGAGAGTGAAATGATTGTGTTTAGTGAATATAAATCCCGACTTGAGGTGCACCAATGAGCGGAGATAAATAAACAAATTACTTGCACGCCTACTACCATAGATTGATTGCAACTCCTTGTTCTGAGAAATAACCAATTTGCCCTTTAACTTCTTAAATTGTTTCGTATTTTTGTTAGAGACAAGATCCTTCACAAACACCGTTTTTTCTTTAACACAATCCTTCATAGGAAATGGTTGAAAATTAGTCTTATTGATTTCCAAGGAAGGGCATTTCCCATAATTATTTCTCTTACGACTGAAATGTGAAGGTTCAATCAAATTTGGGGATATACTGATGTTTCCACATTGTGTGTAACATTCCATATTGATTTTCACTATGTTCTTTTTGTCTTCAAATCCCTTTGAAGCACTCATTTGTTGATCTAACCCCTTTCACTAACATATCACCTCTCTTATTATTTATACTATCACGGAACAGACTACCAGGTTCCTTTGAAGTTACTAAGTGTTTCAACATTGTACTCAACATTCCAGTTTGATCAGCAGCCCGACTGTTCCATTGTGATGTCCATGAGCAGCAATTTTCCATATTTTAACATTTCTTATTAGTCATCTCCTCTCTCAGGATGTGCAGCATATGATCATTAATGATTTGACTATTTGTCCCAGTGGACATCAATTTTACTTGCTTCATAACTTAACTAAATTGAGAGTTCAGCAGAGTTACATGATTATTAAGTTCAGAAATTGTTGCTTGATGACTGAAGCTTTCATCCAACAATTTGTTGGTGATATTTTTCTCCTCCTCGAGTTGTTTCTAGGCATCAGTGTTTCTGTTACTCCAGCTTGTGTGAAACACAGCTAAATAATCATAAGTCACTTTTTCTTCACATGACTCAGTATCAGAAAGAATTCTACTGGATAATCCAGCAATATGTTTAGCTGATTCTCTTTCTCCATGTCCTTCAGAGCCATCATCATCAGACCACGAAGCAGCCAAACTTTTCTTCTGTTTCTTTAGAAAATTAGCACATTCTGTTTTGATGTGACCATACCCTTCACATTCATGACATTGTACTCCTTTGTAGTGAGAGTCCATTTCATCAGGTCTTGTTACCTTCTCTTTACTAGGTTGATTGTCAATGTTGGGTCGGATGTTCTGACCATTTTGCCTGGACCTTCTGTCAAACCTTTTGAAAATCTTCTTGAACTGTCTCCCAAGAAGTGCCAGAGACTCTGCCATGTCTTCATCATCTTCTTCATTTTCTTGTGACACATCAGGTTCTACGCAAGAAGCAAAAGCAATCCCCTTGCCTTTCTTATCAGTTTTGTTGTTGATAGTTGTTATACCCTAATTTTGGACCTAAAAATACTAGCTCAATTCTTCTTTTCTTGCATTTCAAGTCATCCAAAATATTTTTCTTGCATTTCAAGTCATTTGAATTTGCCCTTGATCAATTGCATCTTTCTCTGCATCTTATTTCAATGTTATTTGCAAAAGTCATGAAGAAGGGTATTTTAGTCATTTCCTGCATTCAAACTCATTTTAGTCCTTGACAATTGTTTGAGTCTTTTCAATTGGTTTGTATGAGTCCTCGTTTCAATTCCATGTTAAAATCCATTTCAAAAATTACATTTGAAGTCATTTTGAGTCAGTTTAGCCCCTAGGGGCATTTTAGTCATTTCCTATGTTAAAATTTCTTTCAAACTTTAAAAAAAATTGTCTCTGAGTCTTTTCAATTCGTTTGAATAAACTCTTGCCTTAATTCCCTGTTAAAAACCATTTTAAAAAAAAAATTGCATTTGAGTCATTTTGAGTCATTTTAGTCCCTAGGGGCATTTTGGTCATTTTACATGAAATTTTGACAGAGAGAGGTTACTTTAAAGTACCTCATTTGTGTAATTGGTTCATTTTAGTCGGTTTTGTTATTTTTATTTGTTTCACTTTACGTTTAGTCAAAATTACCAATTTTAATTCAATTTTAGTTATTTTATTTCAGTCCTTTTTTGCATTTTAGTCCCTCCAGGTTTCTAATTTTGCTTTTAGTCCTTTTTTGCAAATTGCATTTTTGTCCTTTGTTTTTTTTTTAAAAATTGCAGATTAGTCCCAAAGTTCCAAAATTTGCAGAAAGGTCCCTATGTCCAAAACAATCCAAGGCCGAGCCATTATTCAATCCAGTCCAGGTGTCAAATTGTTATTGGTCCAGAGATACACATGGCAGCCTATAAAAGGCCACATCACTGTACAAGTCAAGGATAACCATTCATTCAGTGCTAATTCAATAAACACCTTTCCATTCTCTCTCCAGAATCAAACAAATCAAACCCAGAAAATTCATCAAGAACATGATGAAGCTCATGAAGAACTTCATCATCTAACAAACCCTAACCGTTTCCAGATTCACCAAAACAAACGCAAATCAACAAATTCATCATCAAATACATAAAATCAATACAAATTTCCAGAAGATCGAAGCCAAAACGTTTTCAATTCAGCGAATCTTTTCGAATTTAGCGAAAGTTCTCAGTGATTCTCTGTGAGAATCTTCATCACTGAACTTTCTTCCTTGCAATTCAAGCGTGAATTCGTCAACGATCACGACGAATTCAACACGATCACAAGGAAAGTTTTGAGAGAAAGAAGAAGAGAAGTTGAATTCGAAGTGAACCAAAGAAGAAGAAGAACAACAACGAAGCACTTACCAGAAGCTCAGAGAAGGTTCGCGAAGGTTCTCTTCGTCTTCTCACTCGAATCTCCATTCAAATCTAGGTAAACTCGTAAAACCTTCTCGTTTTCGTTTCAAATCTTCATCGAAGGTTCATAAACGTAAATAAACGGTGAAACGAAGTAGGTTAACGAATTCCAGAACTTGTCCTTTCGAAAAAGATTGAAAAAGATTGAAAAAGATTCGAAACCGAAACATCAAACATAGATCTACAGAGTTCCACCGTTTATTTCTCAAATCTAAGCTCATATTTGAAATCAGCATGAAAAATTGAGTAGTTTAGGGTTTAGATCCATGTAGATCGGAGAAAGTTAGGGTTCCGTCACCGGAATCTTCGCCGGCGGTGGTCAAACCCGCCGGAGAAGATGATCGGAGTTCCAGAGAGAAGGTAGAGAAGTCTGAAGACTTAGAGAGAGAAACAAATGGGAGAAATGAAATGAACCGGTCTTCTTTCCTTTATATAAACGTTGTTGAACCGTCTGGTTCAGTTAAACCGAACCGGTTCATTCGTTTCACCCCCGAACCTTGAACCTCCACCGTTAGATCTAAGGTTAGCCTCTCTGGATCAATCCAACGTTCCACAAGCTCCCTTGTGATCCAGAATCCATATGTATGTGGGCTTGGGCCTAATCTTCCTGCATCTTTCGTTTTGCTCTTGTTTCTTGCTATTTTGACACTATAAGTTGTTGTTTACACCACTGCTAGCCTAAAAAAACTTTTATAAAATTCTAGAAAAATTCCTATGTGTTTTTAATGTGTTTCTTGATATTTTGTGATTGTTTTACATGTTAAAAAAAATTGATAAAAAAAATATAATATCACTTGTAATTTGTTTGTCTTTCTTGTTAAAATTCTTGTGAATTCTAGCTATGTTTTGATGTGATATTTTGTCAAATTGATATTGATACTTGATGTACAATTTTGTGATATGTTTGCCTCTGATTTGTGTCCCTTTTTACTGTTTGTGAATGCAAGTTGTTGATTTCTTGTGTTGCAAGCTATGTGGACATTGTTTGTGAAAATAAAAGTGCCAAATATGTCTAAAAATATATCCTAATTCTTGGCTTGAATGTGTTCTTTTAATTCTCATATTATTGATGGTAATGATACCTTTAGAAAATGGTCATGATATGAGAATTATGGGTCATGTGCTTGCCTTGTTATTATAGTAGACTTTTAGACATACTTTGCTACTTTGTTTGATAAGTTTTTTTGCTTTTTTTAGTACTATTTTACTTGCTTATAATTACTATTCTATTATGCCTTATGTTACTAACCCTTTCACTTCTTGTTTCATGCATCCCATAAGCTCATCTCATCTCACATTCTAGTTTTATTTTCTTGCAATTCACAAATTTTGCTATGACTTAGCAAGTAAAAAAAACTTAGGTGTTTCTTGTACTTTTATTCCATGCAATTTTAATTTCTTGCAAGACCATAGAATGTAAACTAGGGCAAATGATGTAAAGGACAATGGACTCTAATGATGTACACCGACACAAGCACCGACACATGCACACACATCACATGGATACTTTAGATGTATGCTTAGGGAATGTATGCTTTAGATGTATGCTTAGGAATCGCGATACTTAGAAAAAATTCTCTTTTCCAAGAAACATGAACAACTTCACTCAAACATTTTTCTAAATAAACCTTGGGATCAAAATCCCATTGATTTTGCCTTTATTTTCTTAAACAAAAAACTTAATGAACTCTAATCATACTTAGACCCTTTTTTGCAAAATAACTAATTCCACCTCACATTTTCACAATCTTATGCCCTTGAGGCCTCTCTCTCTCACATTCTTCAAAATTCCATTTTTCAAAATTAAAATCAACCAACAAAAACAAAAACATTTTTTGTGGAAGAGAACTACATGGAGTTTGATCCCTCAAAAAGGGTATGTAGGCAAGAAGTCAAAAACTTCTCCAAGTCCAATAAAATAAAAATTCAAACATCTTCTCCCTCCAATTCTTCACTTAGTAAACTCTTAGGTGTAAAAATCATTTTTCAAATAGCATTTAAAAATAAAGCTCGCTCGTAGAAAGTAAAGACGGTTCCTATAGGATACTATAGTCGTTATGGGTGCCTAACACCTTCCCGTAGCGAAAACAACTCCCGGACCTCGATTCTCAAGGGTTTTGCTTATTTTTCCCTTCCCAAGAAAAAATGAGATATCAAAGGTTAAAAAGGTTCAAACTTAATCAATGTTTGACACCCGAAAAACCAAGATAAAACAGCTGGCGACTTCACTGGGGAGATTCGAGAGTTACGCCTAGTCTTTATTTCCACGCTTGCGCTTTGTTTTTACTTGTTTCTTTTACTTGCTTCTTCATGTAAATAAATGTTTAAATTCCTGCAAACGTGTGGGGGTGAGAATATCAAAAGTCCTACACCCGGGCTGAGTGAACTTAGGATTTAGGAGGGATATAATCGACAATTCATTCCGAGGGTTGCCTCGTGTATTGGATTATGCGATCAATCCCACATAGCTGAGGCATTTTTGGGGGTAATGTTGTCGGCGCGTGTTGTCGCGTTTAGGCACTTTACTTCTAATTGTTCTATGACGCTATGAACCGTAGATAACTGAACCCATCCATGGCCATTTACTAGGATGTAGTGCGGAGGCTAAACCGAGTGTTGTCTCGAATTTTAGTCGTCGCGCGATACTACACTCAAGTTAGACCTTCTTACGGATAATCATGGAGCGAGTGTTTGTCTCGTGACACCATGATATACGTCGGAGAGGTTGCGACTTGGGAACTTTTAGAACCCGGTTACTATTATCCAAAGCCCTAGATTCACCGGACACCGTGTCCACCCATGACTCCTTGACTTTGAATTTCAACCCACCATGTTTTCTCCGTACTTGAATATGATCATGCATACATGCATACATGCATCCATGGATAAACTTTTTCCCATGCATTTATCGAAGGGCTTAGACAAGTTGAATTTGTAAACATTGTAGGAATGGGAAAGACTAAGTCTTACAAGTTCAAGGAGGTGGATTTGGCTAGTTTGAGAGATTTGGCACTCAAGATCAAGGATCCGATTGGTTTCCGACACCGTTATGGGGATTTACTTACTATTCTCCGGACTAATGTGGATGAGAAGCTTGTGCACACTTTAGTGCAATTCTATGATCGGGATTATCGGTGCTTCACTTTTCCTGACTTTCAGCTGGTGCCTACTCTTGAGGCTTATTCTTCTTTGACAGGCTTACCTATAGCCAAGGGGATACCTTTCGCGGGACTTGAGCATCCTCCTACTCCTTTGGTTATTGCTAAAGATTTCTATCTCAAGACCACCGATGTCTCCAAAAATCTTGTTACTAAGGCTCACATCCGAGGATTCACTTCAGAGTATCTACTTGAGAAAGCCAATCTCAAAACCACTTGTCAGGACACTCTTGAGGCTATTCTTGCACTACTCATCTATGGGCTTATTCTTTTTCCGAATCTTGATGGCTTCGTGGACATGAATGCTATTATGATCTTCCACTCCAAGAATCTGGTTCCTACTTTGCTAGCTGACACATACCATGCTATTCACGATCGATCCGGCAAGGGTCGTGGATACATTCTTTGCTGTGTACCTCTCCTCTATAGGTGGTAACCAATTTATTTACTGGTTATCAATTTTCTTACAACAAGATGGAGTATGTTTGTGATTGCTAAAAAACTTCTTTATAATTCATTTGGCCATTCATAAGAGTATATGAAAAACTTTTTATAACATGTTTTTGTTCATGTGTTGAGGCAATGTTCCTTTAATAGGTTGCTTTTTTAATCTCTGTTTGGTTGTATTAGGTGAGGCGTAGTTAACTTCATTAGTAATTAACATAACATACATTCTACTTTTTTTTTGAAAGAATAACATACATTCTACTTGTTCATAACTATTTAATTGTGCTTTATATTCGTACATAACTTTACGATGGTATAATTGTTTTCTCCTTTATCCACAAGAAAGGTTAAAAAAAATACAATTATTTACAGGAAAAGTAATCTAAAGTTTGTAACATTGTATTCAATTATATTGATTATTATTTTTATTACATGAAGTCCTTTTATGTGTGCTAAATGAACAAAAATAACACATTGATATATTTAAGAGATATTTAGTAATAATTCCAAAATTACGAAGAGCTTTTAAAATTTTATAATGCTTAAACTATTTAATTATTTCTACAACAAGGTGAAGTATGTTTGTGATTGCTAAAAAACTTATTTATAGTTCATTTGGCCATTCATGAGAGTATAGGAAAAACTTTTTATAACATGTTTCTGTTCATGTGTTGAGGCAACGTTCCTTCAATAAGTTACTTTTTAATCTATGCTTGGTAGTATTATGTGAGGCGTAGTTAACTTCATTTGTAATTAACATAACATATGTTCTACTTGTTCATAAATATTTAATTGTGCTTTATATTCGTACATAACTTTACGATGGTATAATTGTTTTCCCGTTTACCCTTACGAAAGGTTAAAAAAATAATACAATTATTTACAAGAAAAAGTAATCTAACGTTTGTAAAATTACATTGAATTATATTGATTATTATTTTTATCACATGATGTCCTTCTATGTGTACTAAATGAAAAAAAAAATAACACATTGATATATTTAAGAGACATTTAGTAATAATTCTAAAATTCTGAAGAGCTTTCAAAATTTTATAACGCTTAAACTATTTAATTATTTCTATAGGACCGTGAACTTTACTATACACTATAAAGAGATCAAGTCATTTACTATTATTTGGATGCAAATAGGAAAAAATATGGTTGAAACTCCGAAGTTAGTTTATGTTATAATTTTTTTTCTTTCTATATTTCTTTGCATTAATTCTTCTTTTAGTCAGAAGATTAATTTTAGTCGTTGTTACAACAGATAAAGATTGTCCAAAACTTCGAAGTGCTAATGTTAGGTGTCGTAAAGGCTATTGCGTACCGATCCGATGAGATAAATGAGTTCTTTCTTCTCGCAAGAGAATTGTACAATATACGTTATGCTAGAATATTCCACTTGTTGTCATTTAGTTTTTGTTCATGCACTCAATAATTATTATTTTCTTCTTATGTTTTCCCTAGTTTTAAGAACCTTGAAGCTATGACTTTGTATTCTAAGATGATTGAAATGAAATAAGGCAGTAAAGAGTTTTATTTATAGGATCTCCTTGTCTCGTAAATTTTGAGGTATCACCATGGCTTGCAATCCAGACACATTAATAAGTTATTATGTTGAAATTGGTGAAGTATATTGAAAATAGCACAAATTTAACATCGCCAAAATTGAAATTGAAGACTTTGTTCACTTTTAGGTATAATGTAGGTAGAAAAAAGCTAAAAAAAAGTTAGTTTTTAAGTGTGTTTACTAGTTTTAAGTCAAAACCATCTTGTCTAAAATCGAAAACAATAATCTGTTTAAATCGTCTCAGCAAGGATTATTCTGTGACGAGCGTGTTCTATTAGAGACATGAAAAACCTTTCTCAATGTCGAAATTGCTTTGTTTGATTTCTATTCTTCCAAATCATATCTTGAATAGTGATGGGAAACTCTTGGATCGTCCTAAGTATTTTACGATAGAATCTCCATGCATATGATAATGAAGTTTCATCTTTGATAATTCTCCAATCAATATCATTAATGAATAACTTTATGAATAATTCAACATTCATGAATTGGTTTCTCTTCAAAATTGATCCTAATCACTTTGATGAAATAACGAGAATAATTTCGAGTGTAATAAACATCTTCATCATGAGAACATTCTTCCATCAGAGTTGATAATGTTCTCTTATATATGAGACGACATTATCTTATTGGTCAGTTAATCTTAATTCATGTGGCTTTCGGAGTTGTCATGTGACTTTAGGAGTAATAGTGTGTATCTTTCAACTTGAAATTCTAGCACATTTGTTTTAATATATTCTGTAAGATGTTTCAACGTTTATAATGTTCCATTCATTGTTTCAACATCAAGAATTAAACAGAAATAAAAACAAGAAAATAAATGACAAGAAAGTAAAGAACACAGTAAGTTTGTTAACCCAGTTCGGAGACAAACACACCTACTATGGGGGCTACCAAGCCAGGAAGGAAATACACTAGTGTAGTCCTTATTCTATAGCTCTTAGCAAAATCCTCGTTTACACTAAAGACCTAGGACCTACCCGTATTTATTTCAACCTAGGACCTCCAAGATCTGAGATCCGATCTCACTATCCTATGGTCAGCCACAGCCCTTGTGACCTATCAGACCTCAAACAAAAAACAAATGATAAAGATACCTTCAAACAAACAACTAACACCTTGATTACAAGTGATAGACGTTTGGCAAGTGCACCAAATACTATCGAAGTAGTAAAAATATCGATCCCACGAGGACTGTTTTTAACTTCAATAATTCAATTTCGTTATAAAAATAGGATGTATAAAATTTATTTTGTTTTGCCACTAGGCAGTAGATTTGGTTTGATTTTAATTAAATCAAGAAACAGAAAATAAAGATTTGTTAAGAAAATATGGAGAAAGATGAGATCAGATCCGTCGAATCCTCTAAGTTCCCCTAATTGGTCTACTGCACCTATTTGTTATAAATCCTCTTCTAATTTACGATGATTAACAAAATAGCCCTAATCAATCCCTTGAGTTAGGACCCTCTTCTTAAACTACAGCCCCTAATTCCTTAGGTGGTCTAATAATTCTTGAAGGTTTTACCGAACGTTAACCTATTATCACTAACAAACGATTATCTATTCCTAGACTAACCCTGTTTATTGGAACAATTCAATTAGGTCTAAGTTGAAAGCCATGGTCAGTGGTCATTCATTCTCACGAAATCAAGTTATATGTGATCAAGATATAAAAAGCATTAAGAACAATTGAATTGAATAAACTAGAATTGAATTCATAAACAAAATAGAGTTTCACAGCAACATGTGTCAATTAGGATTACAAAGATTCATCTCGGATCTAATCTCTAAGAGATTTAGCTACTCATAATCGAGTTTACAAATAGCATAATCAATGAAATAATCAAAACATACATGAATTGGTAAAAGGATGAAGAAATCGCCCTTCTAGCCGTCTCCGATGTCTCAAAATCGCACTTTGCTCTCCAAAATCGTAACCCTTGTTCTTCAGATTGAGTGCAGTATTTATAGAAGTCATGGGCCTGACCCGTCAAAATCGCGCCGCGTCATGTATATAGGCGTGCCGCGATTTCCCTCAAACAGGGAGGATGTAATTTTGCTTCAAAAATCGCAGCACGGCTTGAAATTGGCGTGGCGCGATTTCCTTCGAACAGACTTCAATATTTAAGCTTTTTGCACTCCAGAACAGTATAAATTGCATGAGAACTCTATCAAAATGTCACAATAAGTCCTAAAAATTACGTAATGACAGCATGTCATCACAACCCCAAACTTAAACCATTCCTTGTACTCAAGGAATTTGCTTGCAACAGTGACAAATGACAGTAAAATAACAGTTACCTGACAAAACGATAGTACCCAAAAGTTCATTCTCCTTCTAGCTAAAGATGAGCTAGTTTGACTTGTTCGCATCCACCAATTCACAACTCCTCGCATCAAATTGAAATAGGGTACTACCAGTCGACATGCAGGTCTACATATTACCATACGCTTGAAAAGTTTCTAAACATTAATCAAAGTCGATATCATTACACACTTTTGAGGTCTTTAGGGTTATAACGGGGCTTAGGTGAAAGGTGGGATATATTTGGATAAGTAGGCAACACAAAGTTTGAGTTAGGCATTCCTACGGAAGTTAAAGCACAAAATTCAATCCTTCAATCATTCACCTTGTGGAAATACAATCAATGCAAAGGTACTAGAGAATACTTTTAGCATTTTAGGGACAATCGAGTTTGAAGTTACTCGGATTTTCAATGTTTTGTCCCTTTTTCATCATTCAATTTCTCTTTTTTTTTTTTTTGATACACAATTTTTGTGTATATTTTGCATGACAATTTCATAATTCTTTTCATTTTTGTTCTCTTATTCTCTAGTACCCCCACCCCAAACTTAGTTGGTTGCAAATTCCAAAAGCAACCCCAAACTTAATCTTTAGCAACATTCTACAATGCCTTAACTCAGAAAATACATTAAGGGACAAGTCCTGGAAGTCTCTAGGCTTGTAATGTAGTTTGTCACCGAACAAAAAGTTCTAATCCTACCGGCTCACAATTGGTTAAGAAAGGATAATTTCAACAAATTAAAAACAGGGTAGGCTTCAAAAAGGCTCACAGGACCAAGCACTTTTGCCTCAGTGTGTAATCGACAAAGACCAATCAATAATAGAGAAACAATGCAAGTTCTAGAAATGTAGTTGCATGGAAAACTATTCTAAATATAAGTAAATTGAAAAACAAATTTGGCAATGAACCTTATGGCTGAGATTTCTGGGAGTATGTGACTACCTAGCAACGCCGTACACTTCGCCTTTGAATCAAGTCACCCCTCCTTTAGAACTTTTGGAATACCGTTTCATCAAACAACTGTTACTAAACTGGAATAGGTCACATGAAACAAAACAAATTCATTAATTAAACAAGTGCAGGAGCAATTACAATAGGGAAATAAGTTCAATGGACTTCGACATTAAAAAGAAAATAAAGAAAATGAATTGAAAACAAAGTAAATCTAGTAGGTTGCCTCCCACTCAACGCTTCTTTATCGTCACTAGCTTGACTGCTAAGGATCCTCAGAGGTCCTTCAGAATGAGTGCCACCCTTCCTTTTGGTAGGTCGCCACCTAGGTATGGTTTAACTCTTTGTCCATTTACTTTGAAACTTCGATCTCCTTCAGGTGTCACTAGTTCAACAGCTCCATATGGTGACACACTTTTGACCAAGAATGGTCCAGACCATTTTGACTTGAGCTTCCCAGGAAACAGCTTCAACCTGGAATTATACAACAAAACTAGTTGTCTACAGTTAATATCCTTAGGCACTAAGTTTTTGTCATGATACCTTTTTGTCCTGGCTTTATAGATGAGCGCATTTTCATACGCTCTAAGCCTCATCTCCTCAAGTTCATTAAGTTTCAAAATTCTTTTCTTACCAGCGGCTACTTGATCAAAATTTAAGGCCTTAATGGCCCAATAAGCTTTATGTTCTAGCTCGACTGGAAGATGACATGCCTTCCCATAGACTAACTGATAGGGTGATGTTTTTGCGATGGCTTTTCTGCTTGCTTCTATGGCGTGGATCCAAGCTTGTGTCCTTCCCTTGATTTTTTCACAGATTGCTTCGAGTTTTGTGCTGGATGCCTCTTGCTGCTGTGATTCCGATCCAATTCCCCTAAACGTGAACCGAACTTGCGCAATTCCGAGTTGTGTCCATGATTTGGTTCGGATTGAAGCTTGATGACGAATTCGAAATTGAGATGATGATGAAGGTTGAGAGATTCACGTGATTGGATTTGGTGGAGTAATTGTGAAAATTGAATGGTGAAGATGGTGGATTGTGGTGGTTTTGGTGGTGGTGAGTGGCGGTGTTGTGGTGGTGTGAGGTTGTTGGTGAGGAGTGATGAAGAATGGAGGTGGTTAAAGGATGAGAGAGAAGGTTGTTAGGGTGGTTTTGGGAGGTTGTTATGGTGGTGGAAGTTGGTTATGGTGGAGGGAAGTGGTGGAGAATTAGTTAGTTAGGGAGGAGGAAAAAAAAAGCCACGTGAGGAAAAAAGAAAGAGAGAAAAGAGAGAAAAATTTTTATGACTTTTTTGTGAATTTTGGAAAATGATTCAATGTGTATGACTTTGACCACAAGTTTGACTTATATAGGTGATGAAAGAGATGCTTGGACCAATGAGGAAATGCCACATGGACTTGACTTGTAACAAACTTTTAAAGACCAATAACATTTGGACACATGGCACTTGGACTCTAACAAACTTAAAAAGGATTAAAACGTAAATAACAAAAGTGCGCGGACTAAAATGAAAATTAAAACTGAAATTGAATTGAAAAAAGTAAATTGAAAATTAACGTAAAGCGAGACGATTAAAAACAACAAAGCAGATTAAAACGAATCAGAAATATTATGTGAAATGACCAAAATGCCCCTGGAGGCTTAAAACGACTAAAAACGACTCAAATGCAATTTTAAAATGATTTTTTTTTAACAGGGATTAAAGCAAGAGTTTATACAAGCGAATTAAAAGACTCAGAGACAATTTTTAGAATTTAAACAGGGCTTTAACACATGAAAAGACTAAAATGCCCCTAGGGGCAAAACTGACTTAAAAATGACTTCAAATGCAATTTAAAAATAGATTTTGACATAAAATTGAGATGAAGACTTATTCAAACTATTTGACAAGACTCAAACAAATTTTTAAAAGACTGAAAGAAATTTTAACACAGGAAATGGCTAAAATGCCCCTAGGGCTAAATTGACTAAAAAATGACCTAACTGATATTTTTTGAAATGAATTTTGACATGAGATTGAAACAAGGAAAGACTCAAACAATTTTCAAAGATTAAAATGAGTTGAATGCAGGAAATGACTAAAATACCCTTTTATGTGAATTTTGCAAATAACATTGAAATAAAATGCAGAGAAAGATGCAATTGATCAGAGACATATCAAATGACTTATAATGCAAGAAAAGAAGAATTGAACAAGTATTTTTAGGTCCAAAATTAGGGTATAACAGCTGCCCCTATTTAAGTTTCTTTGTCCGGAGAGTCAAGAGACGAAGTCTTTGAGTTGACGGGACGAAGATACTTAAATATTAACATTTGCACTGCTTTTGGACATAAAAATACACTTTCAGATTTTCAAACAAACACGAATGCCATGCAACATTTCATTTATGAATGCAAGACAATCGAACCGGAATCTACGGGCTGTGTCACACCACCAAGGGATTTATAGACATCAAGGTAGAAAGAACGGGCAACAAAATACACTTTCAGATTTTCAAACAAACAAGAATGCCGTGCAACATTTCATTTATGAATGCAAGACAATCGAACCGGAATCTACGGGCTGTGTCACACCACCAAGGGATTTATAGACATCAAGGTAGAAAGAACGGGCAACAACTAGACAGGTACAAGCTGTTCTTTGGATCGAACTTGCCACTTGACCGAGAGATACAAACAAGAGACGGGTACAAGCTGTTCTTTGGATCGAACTTGCCACTTGACCGAGAGATACAAACAAGAAACAGGTACAAGCTGTTCTTTGGATCGAACTTGCCACTTGACCGAGGAAATACAAACAAGAAACGGGTACAAGCTGTTCTTTGGATCGAACTTGCCACTTGACCGAGGAAATACAAACAAGAAACGGGTACAAGCTGTTCTTTGGATCGAACTTGCCACTTGACCGGAAATACAAACAAAAGATAGGTACAAGCTGTTCTTTGGATCGAACTTGCCACTTGACCGAAAACATAGACATATAAGCAGGTACAAGCTGTTCTTTGGATCGAACTTGCCACTTGACCAGTAACAAGATACAAATTGAAAGTCTGGTTTAACAAGATACCAATTGAGGGTAAATTGTCATTGACTTGATTTGAAAATAGACATGACCATTTTTGTTGGCCCAAAAGTAAATTGACATTGATTTGAATTGAAAATTGACATTGAAAGTTGAATTTGACATTGACATTGACATTGGCATTGACATTGACATTGACATTGACATTGGCATTGACATTGACATTGGCATTGACGTTGACATTGGCATTTGACATTAACATTGACATTGACATTGACATTTGACATTAACATTGACATTGACATTGACATTGACATTGGCATTTGACATTAGCATTGACATTGACATTGACATTGGCATTTGACATTAACATTGACATTGACATTGACATTGACATTGGCATTAACATTGATATTGACATTGACATTGGTATTTGACATTAACATTGACATTGACATTAACATTGACATTGACATTTGACATTAGCATTGACATTGACATTTGACATTTGGATATGCAACATGTATGTATGGTATAGCAAGATTATTGGATGTATGAGCACATAAAATGCATGATTATGCATGTATGAATGCTTGAAATGCATGATTGGTCTGTAACTTGACAAGAAAATTTCACAAAGGCAGACAAGACATTGGAAGATTGGGCACGTAGTGGCTCGTGCTGCGACATGTTCATAGGGGAAAAACCTCTTTGGGGAGGCCGTCGTTGCGAGACGTATTAAAACCATGGCTGAGGGTAATAAAACTTGTAAAGGAGGACCCTTGGAAGGTTCTTGGATACAGGTCGCCGTTGCTAGGCGTGTCAGCGCTGGATAATCATTGGATGTTCGCATCTGTGGTCAATGCTTTTCAATATTCTTTTCATTCTTTCATTCTTTCATTTTCAACCCCATTTTTGCCTGAACCGCCCTTTCGGGTTTTCGATTCACCGGGGAATAGATTCTTTTCATTGCCCCATTTTTGCCTGAATTGTCTTCATAGGTTGTCAATCAGCGGGGTGCTCATTTTTGCCTAAGCCGCCCTTTCGGGTTTTCAACTTAGCGAGCTTTTCATTTTTCATTTTTCATTTTCATTCTATTTTTTCATTCTTGCCATTGACCACAGATCATCCTGGGGAGTAACCTGCTTGTAACATGTATTGAAATAGACATTGACATTCATTCATTCATGCATGTTTCATTGAAATGTACTTTATTGCCCAGGTTTGCTTTCAAAATAGACAGAAAAAGATTTTTCAATTTTCAAAAATGTTTGTTTCAGACATTAACATTATTCAAAATAGACAGAAAATGTTTTGCATATAGCATTGAAAGTAGAAAGAAAAACAGAGTTTCAAACAGTAGA
Source organism: Medicago sativa (assembly GCF_051527215.1). Classification (NCBI taxonomy): domain Eukaryota; kingdom Viridiplantae; phylum Streptophyta; class Magnoliopsida; order Fabales; family Fabaceae; genus Medicago; species Medicago sativa. The sequence continues at coordinate 25,393,552 of NC_140752.1, read as the reverse complement.
AAGGCTCAAATTGATGTAGAAGAGTGAAAGTCAGCCAAAGGCATGACTTCACGGATTTACAAAGCTTGGAAAATGGTAATTTTATTGGTTGGTGATACATTGAACACGATGACCGCTACATTTCATAGAAATTTTGAATTCACAAGTACAGAAGCCTCTGATGAAGACGACCATTGACAGTTGCAGATGCCCCAAGGGGTGATGGTGATTTGCCAGATATAGTTACTTGTCTTTTATCAACCTCATTTTTGCATGAACCGCCCTTTCGGGTTTTCGGCTCATCGAGGCGCTCATTCTTGCCTGAGTTGCGTACAATCTCAGCGAGCTCTTTCATATTCATTTTTTTTTGTCCCTAACTTTTGCCTGGATCGCCCTTTCGGGTTTTCGATCCACCGGGAAGCGCATTTTTGCCTAGGCCGCCCTTTCGGGTTTTCGACCTACCACGCTGTTCTTTTCTTTTTAGACAAAGTATTTCTTGACTATATCGGCATTAACAGGATTTGGAAGCTCAACACCATCCATGTGTGTAAGAATCAAAGCACCACCAGAGAAAGCCTTCTTGACGACATAAGGACCTTCATAGTTAGGTGTCCATTTGCCCCTTGGGTCGGGTTGCTGACTTATTCTTCTTTTCAATACAAGTTCGCCTTCTTTGAATTCTCGAGGTCGGACTTTCTTGTCAAAAGCATTCTTCATTCGAACTTGATACAACTGTCCATGAGCCATAGCATCCATACGTTTCTCTTCAATCAGATTCAATTGATCATACCGACTTTGACACCATTCAGCCTCAGTTAGCTTTGCTTCCATGATTACTCGAAGAGATGGGATCTCCACTTCCAGAGGGAGAACTGCTTCCATGCCATACACAAGAGAGAAGGGAGTTGCCCCGGTTGAACTGCGCACTGTAGTACGGTAACCGTGCAAGGCAAAAGGTAGCATCTCATGCCAGTCTTTGTAAGTAGTGACCATCTTCTGAACAATCTTCTTGATGTTCTTGTTAGCGGCCTCAACTGCACCATTCATCTGAGGTCTATAAGGAGACGAGTTGTGATGTTCAATCTTGAATTCTTCACATAAAGCTTGCATCATACTATTGTTCAGATTGGACCCATTGTCAGTGATGATCTTGTTGGGAACACCATATCGACAGATGATGTTATTCTTGATAAACTTGACAACCACTTGCTTGGTCACATTGGCATAGAAGGCAGCTTCAACCCACTTGGTGAAATAGTCAATTGCCACTAGAATGAAACGATGTCCATTGGAAGCCTTCGGTTCAATTCTTCCGATCATGTCAATGCCCCACATAGAGAAAGGCCATGGGGAAGATATAACATTGAGGGCATGTGGAGGCACATGAATCTTGTCAGCATAAACTTGACATTTGTGGCATCTCTTAGCATGTTTGTGGCAGTCACGCTCCATAGTTATCCAGTAGTAGCCGGCTCTTAACAGTTTCCTTGACATGGCATGGCCCGAAGCATAGGTCCCAAAGGTACCATCATGCACATCATGCATCAACTTCTCAGCTTCTTGTTTGTCAATACATCTTAACAAGACCATGTCATAGTTCCTCTTGTATAGGATTTCTCCGTCCAGAAGGAATCTACTAGCCCATCGTCTCAAAGTCTTCTTATCTCTGTTGGAAGCACCAGGTGGATATTCACGATTCTGCAAGAATTGTTTGATGTTGTGATACCAAGGCTTTTTGTCATTCACATCTTTGTCAGCTTGATCTGGCATATTTTCAATAGTAAACACATGAGCGGGTCTATCAAGACGCTGCACCTTGATCACAGGCACATCATTCCAGTGATTCACACGAAACATGGAAGACAGAGTAGCAAGAGCATCAGCCATCTGGTTTTCATCCCGAGGGATGTGATGCAGCTCGACCTTGGTAAAGTATGTCAACAGACGTCTTGCATAGTCACGGTATGGGATCAGCTTCTCATGATGAGTTTCCCATTCACCCTTTATCTGATTGATAACAAGTGCAGAATCTCCATAGATGTCAAGGTGCTTAATTCTCAGATCAAGGGCTTCTTCAATGCCCAAGATGCATGCTTCATATTCAGCTATGTTGTTTGTGCAGTCAAAGGTTATTCGAGCGGTGAAAGGAATGTGGTGCCCCTGTGGAGTTACAATGATGGCCCCAATTCCTTTACCATAAACATTAACAGCACCATCAAACACTAAGCCCCATTTACTATTGGGATCTGGCCCTTCATTGATCAGTGGCTCTTCACAGTCTTTTGCCTTCAGATACATAACTTCTTCATCAGGGAAATCAAACTTAATTGGCTGGTAGTCATCAAGAGGTTGACAAGCAAGATGCTCAGCAAGGATGCTTCCTTTGATTGCTTTCTGAGTTTTGTACACAATATCATATTCAGACAACAACATTTGCCAACGTGCAATCTTTCCAGTAACAGCAGGCTTTTCAAAGATGTACTTGATTGGATCCATTCGGGATATCAACCAAGTTGTATGATTCACCATATAATGACGCAGGCGTTTGGCAGCCCAAGCTAAAGCACAACATGTCTTTTCAAGCATTGTATACCGAGTCTCACAGTCGGTGAACTTCTTGCTCAGATAGTAGATAGCATGCTCTTTCTTACCAGTCTCATCTTGTTGACCGAGAACACAACCCACTGAATCATCTAGCACTGACAGATACATAATCAATGGCCTTCCTTCCACTGGCGGGACAAGGATAGGTGGTTCCAACAGGTATTCTTTAATGCTATCAAAAGCTTCCTGACATTCATCATTCCATACAACAGGCTGGTTCTTTCTGAGAAATTTGAAAATTGGTCCGCAAGTAGTAGTCATATGAGATATGAATCTTGAAATATAATTCAGTCGTCCGAGGAAACCTCTGACTTGCTTCTCAGTTTGAGGGGCCGGCATCTCTCTGATGGCTCGGACTTTATCAGGATCAACTTTAATGCCTCTCTGGCTGACAATGAAGCCTAGCAACTTTCCAGACCGTACACCGAATGTACACTTGTTAGGATTCAACCGCAGCTTGTACTTTCTCAGTCTTTCAAACATCTTTTTCAAATACACAACATGCTGCTCTTCATCACTTGACTTCACAATCATATCATCAACATATACTTCAATCTCCTTGTGAATCATATCATGAAACAGAGTTGTCATACCCCTTTGATAGGTAGCACCAGCATTTATCAAGCCAAACGGCATCACTTTATAACAGAACGTTCCCCACGGAGTGATGAAAGACGTCTTTTCTCTGTCTTCAGGTGACATTCGTATTTGATTATAACCAGAGAAACCATCCATAAAGGAGAACACCTTGGATTGAGCAGTACTGTCAACAAGCACATCAATATGAGGCAATGGGAAGTTATCTTTTGGACTGGCTTTGTTCAGATCTCTGTAATCAACACACATTCGAACTTTCCCATCTTTCTTTGGTACTGGTACGATGTTGGCAATCCACTCAGGATATTCAGCTGTCATGAGGAAGCCCGCGTCAATTTGCTTTTGTACCTCAGCCTTGATCTTAAGAGCCATGTCTGGACGAGACCTTCTCAATTTCTGTTTGACAGGAGGACATTCAGGCCTTGTCGGTATCCGATGTTCCACAATCTTGGGATCTAGACCCGGCATATCTTCATAGGACCATGCAAAGACATCTGGATAATCATGGAGAAGCTGAATGATCTTCTTTTTCACCTCTGGCTCAAGTGCAGCACCAATCTTGATCTCTCGCTTGTTCTCTTCAGTACCCAGGTTGACGAGTTCAATCTCTTCCTGGTGAGGCTGAATGGCTCTTCTTTCTTACTCAAGCAGTCGAGTGATCTCATATGGTATCTCTTCATCATCGTCATCCTCATCTTCAGCTTCATATACAGGGGATTCAAAATTTGGATGAACCATAGGGTCACTGTGTTCAACGGGTTTATTATGGTTCAATCTGCATAATATGATTGGGATGATTTTTAGAAAAAGTTTTTCATGCAGATTTTTGAAATTAATAAGAAAAATACAGATGTTTTGGTTTTTTCTGGTATTACCATTATTTCCAAGAAAAAGGCACTAAAAAGTAAAAAAAACAAAGAGTCGTGAGAAAAACGACCACTTTTATTGATAACGGCAATGCCGAAACAAACACGCCCTTACAATGATATCACTTTCGCCTTGGGCAGAGCGAAAGGATTGTTATTTTGAAAACAAAAGACATGAGCAACAAAACACATTACATGGAAGCATGCATGACTAAAGGAACATCAATGGCTTCCCAATTTCTCACAGTGCCTCCTGGTATAACAAAAGTGGGCATGTAACTACTCCCAGCAGCACCTTCAGTAATAGCATTGATGAACCCAGCACTGTAGGAAGTTCCCTTTGAAACACCAGAGGTTGGGGAGAATCCAAGGCCCTCTTTACGCTTGTTTTCCAAAATCTGAATCACTTTGCCCCAGCCAGCAGCTTGCCCTTCTTGACCCGGAGAATCCTGAAGCACCGGCACAATCACACATACATCACTGACGGTCAAGTGTTTGTCATCCATCAGACTCTGGATATCACCTTGCACAACACAACAGCCCATAGGATTTTGCAGACATTCTGAACAAGAATCATGATCATGTTTGAACAAAGAGGCTTGGCAGAGCTTGACATGTAATGGCACCAAGGGAGTAACGACATTGCGGACATCCAACACGGGATCCTCTTGAGGAACGGGAACCCTTTCAAAAGCCTCAACCATATTAACAACAGCATGGTTTGGAAGCGGGTTGTCAAGAACATGAGGAGCACTATTCTCAAAAGTCAACCGTCCCTTTTCTATTAGGTCTTTCACAATATACTTCAGAGCAAGGCAACCTTCAACATCATGGCCCTGAGCACCCTGATGGAATGCACATGTTAGATCCTGTCGGAACCTGGGAGGCAATGGATTAGGCGGAGGCTTGCCTGGTCTAGTGACACAGTGTCCCTTGGCCAGTAGAGTTGGGAGCAGCTCGCCATACCGCATTGGTATTGGTGGAAAAGAAGGTCTGGGTCGGGGACCCTGTTGTTGCTGCTGTTGCTGTTGAACAGGAGGCGGTTGTTGCACTTGCTGAGCGATGGCATTGACGGGCACTGGTGGTTGGCCCGGTGGCAGAGGATATTGCTGGTAGAATGGTGGGAAGAAAGGATGCTGAGAGTACTGCATGTAGTGATAGGGCATAGGTAATTGTGTAGCGGCTGCAGACGGGTTACCAGACACCATCCCCACATCAGATTCTTTCTTCTTATGATGACCATTACCATACTTCTTTGATGCACTGTTTGAAGATTCACCTTTCTCTAGGACAATAATACCATCTCGGACGGCCTCCTCTAGACGCGTTCCCATTGTAACCATATCAGAGAAGTTGTTTGGGGCAGAGACTATCATTCTCTCCTTATATTCCTTCTTCAGAGTCTTCAGGAACGTCTGTGTTAACTCTTCCTCATCAAGTCGAGGAGAAACACGGGCAGCTGCCCCTCTCCACCTCTGAGCATATTCTCGGAAGGTTTCATCTGATTTCTGAGACAAGGCTTTAAGAGAGTCTCTATTTGGCCTCAGACGGGTATTGAATTCATATTGACCTTCAAAAGCAGCAGCCAGATCCTCAAAAGTACGAATGTTATCTTTGCTCAAACTAGTGTACCAATCTGCTGCATCATCTGTCAAGCTACTCTGGAAGCAATGGATCATTAGTGCATCATTGTCTGCGTAGTTAGCCATCTTTCGGACATACCGGATAACATGGTTATGTGGGCAAGAAGTCCCGTTGTACTTATCAAATTCTGGCTCTTTGAATTTCTTTGGAACCTCAAATCGGGATACCAGGCATAGATCACGAGCTTTAGCAGGAACACCATTGCTTCCTCGGCTAGCCTTGACCTCACGGAGTTCTCCAGCCAACTCCATCAACTGTCTTCTCATAGCTTCCATTGCGGGATCTTGTCCACGCGGAGTATCGACATCAATTACCTGTTGCACAGTGTGTACAACAGGGTCGGTAACAATAGTAGTCACCTGAGGCATAGCAGTGGACACAGGAATCTGTCCTTGACCAGCGAAACCAGAGACACCCGCAGCGGTATTAGGAGAATAGTAAGCTGAGAGACCATAAGGACGCCCATTGGGCATAACAAAACGAGCATCAGTAGCCACAGTAGATAGTGGGATAGACGGAATTGCTTCAGTAGAAACTGGGACAGATGTGGCTGGTTGTTCTTGTGCAGCCAGCAAAGTAGACATAGTGTCATGAGCCTTAGCCAAGTCTTCTTTCATAGCAGCCAATTCGGCACGGAGCCGAGCATTCTCTTCTTCAAAGTTAGCCATGATCCTTCTCTTGTGAAATCTTGTTTGGTGAATTCTATCTGGTTGATACACTTTGCGAGCACGAGCCACTTTTCAGACTGCGGCGGACAAAACCAGGAGGCAGTAAGCACGAGAGAAGCTTTTTGTGACCAATGAATGCATATGATGCATGAAATGTGTAAATGCACATGCAAAAAGATTCTTTTTACGTGTTATCGAAGGGTTTTTAGACAAATTAGAAACTTGTAAACATTACTAAACAACGATTAACACAAACCGGAAACAAATAACCAACATATAGTTTTACAAGACGATTCCCTTTGAAATGCTAAGCCAAGGGATAGACTTTGAAATGTAAAACAACATAAACAACTGGAAATAACAACAGGAAAAGAAATCCTCAAGCATAGGAAGTGGAAGCATCATCCTCAGACTCAGACTCATAGCTGCAGTATCGTGCATAGAAGTCACGGGCGCCCCTAGCCCTCTTGGAGTCCCTCATAAGCATCCTATCTTTCTCTTCAATCTCTCTCTTAGCCTTAGCTAACTCTTTCTTCAGTGTCAAGACCTCATGAGTCTGCTGCTCACCCTTTCCATCCAAAGTCATGATCAAGTTCTCAGCCTCATAATATCTAGCTCTCCACTGATGCTTCTCCCGACTCTCCATAGCTAGATGCTCCTGATACATCTCCTGGGTAGGTGGGAGTAGAGGCAAAGGCATGGTAGGAACAGATGCAGACACATATCTCATAGAGGGGTAAGGCATACCGATCTCCTCAGCTTGGTTTATCACCCACTGTGTATAGGCCTCATGAGCAATACCGGACCTTACACCCATATGCTTCACCTCTTTCTTCCGAAGCTTAGTCCAAGCTTCCATGAAATCCTCTCTTATGCCTGTGGGAGCATTGGAGTAGTGAAAGAAGTAAGGAGCCGTAGCAAGATTGATGGGCTTATCTCTCATCGGGAAACCAAATTGTCGCAAAGCAAGCTCCGGGTTATAGTTGATTCCACCCCGGGTACCAAGAAGAGGTACGTTAAGAAACTTTCCACCGCCAAAGATAATTTCCTTAACCCTAGAAGCGGGAGTGAGCCAAACCACTTCATTAGGAGTGAGAGCCATAATCCTCTGTGAAATAGACCAATTCCTCGGATTGTCATGGAAAGACTGCGGAAGGTGCGAAATAAACCACCTATAGAGGAGAGGCACACAACAAAGAATGTATCCACGACCTTTGGCGGAGCGATCGTGGATAGCATGGTATGTGTCAGCTAGCAAAGTAGGAACCGGATTCTTGGAGTGGAAGCCATCAAGATTCGGAAAGAGAATAAGCCCATAGATGAGAAGTGCAAGAATAGCCTCAAGAGTGTCCTGACAAGTGGTATTGAGGTTGGCTTTCCCAAGAAGATACTCTAAAGTGAAACCTCGGATGTGTGCCTTAGTGACAAGATTCTTGGAGACATCGGTGGTCTTGAGATAGAGATCCTTAGCAATAACCAATGGGGGAAGAGGATTTTCAGGTCCTGAGAAAGGTGTCCCCTTAGCAATAGATAAACCCATCAAGGAAGAATAAGCCTCTAGAGTAGGCACCAACTGAAAGTCTGGAAAAGTGAAGCACCGATACTCCGGATCATAGAATTGCACTAGAGTGTGCACAAGCTTCTCATCCACACTAGTATGAAGAATAGGAAGTAAAGCCCCGTAACGACGTCGGAAACCAGTCGGATCCTCAATCTTGAGTGCCAAATCTCTCAAACTAGCCAAATCCACCTCCTTGAACTTGTAGGATTTAGTCATCTTCATCCTACAATGTTTACAAATTCAACTTGTCTAAGCCCTTCGATAACAATGCATGACAAAAAGGTTTATGCATGAATGCATGTATGCATGAATGCATGTTTATGTTCAAGTTCGGAGAAAACATGGTGGGTTTGAAGTTCAAAGTCGAGGAGTCATGGGTGGACACGGTGTCCGGTGAAACTAGGGCTTTAGGATAATAGTAACCGGGTTCTAAAAAGGTTCCCAAGTTGCAACCTCTCCGACGTATCTCACGGTGTCACGAGACAAACACTCGCTCCATGATTATACGTGGAAGGTCTAACTTGAGTGTAGTATCGCGTGACGACTAAAACTCGAGACGACACTCGGTTTAGCCTCCGCACTACGTCCTAGAAAATGGCCATGGATGGGTTTGGTTATCTACGGTTCATAGCGTCATAGAACAATTAGAAGCAAAGTGCCTAAACGCGACGTACACGCGCCGACAACATCACCCCCAAAATGCCTCAGCTATGTGGGATTGATCGCATAATCCAAAACACGAGGCAACCCCCGGAATGAATTGTCGATTATATCCCTCCTAAATCCTAAGTTCACTCAGCCCGGGTGCAGGACTTTTGATATTCTCACCCCACACGTTTGCAAGAATTTAAACATTTATTCACATAGGAAAGCAAGTAAAGGAAGCAAGTAAAAATACAAGCGCAAGCGTGGAAATAAAGACTAGGCGTAACTCTCGAATCTCCCCAGTGAAGTCGCCAGCTGTTTTTGCGATGGCTTTTCTGCTTGCTTCTATGGCGTGGATCCAAGCTTGTGTCCTTCCCTTGATTTTTTCACAGATTGCTTCGAGTTTTGTGCTGGATGCCTCTTGCTGCTGTGATTCCGATCCAATTCCCCTAAACGTGAACCGAACTTGCGCAATTCCGAGTTGTGTCCATGATTTGGTTCGGATTGAAGCTTGATGACGAATTCGAAATTGAGATGATGATGAAGGTTGAGAGATTCACGTGATTGGATTTGGTGGAGTAATTGTGAAAATTGAATGGTGAAGATGGTGGATTGTGGTGGTTTTGGTGGTGGTGAGTGGCGGTGTTGTGGTGGTGTGAGGTTGTTGGTGAGGAGTGATGAAGAATGGAGGTGGTTAAAGGATGAGAGAGAAGGTTGTTAGGGTGGTTTTGGGAGGTTGTTATGGTGGTGGAAGTTGGTTATGGTGGAGGGAAGTGGTGGAGAATTAGTTAGTTAGGGAGGAGGAAAAAAAAAGCCACGTGAGGAAAAAAGAAAGAGAGAAAAGAGAGAAAAATTTTTATGACTTTTTTGTGAATTTTGGAAAATGATTCAATGTGTATGACTTTGACCACAAGTTTGACTTATATAGGTGATGAAAGAGATGCTTGGACCAATGAGGAAATGCCACATGGACTTGACTTGTAACAAACTTTTAAAGACCAATAACATTTGGACACATGGCACTTGGACTCTAACAAACTTAAAAAGGATTAAAACGTAAATAACAAAAGTGCGCGGACTAAAATGAAAATTAAAACTGAAATTGAATTGAAAAAAGTAAATTGAAAATTAACGTAAAGCGAGACGATTAAAAACAACAAAGCAGATTAAAACGAATCAGAAATATTATGTGAAATGACCAAAATGCCCCTGGAGGCTTAAAACGACTAAAAACGACTCAAATGCAATTTTAAAATGATTTTTTTTAACAGGGATTAAAGCAAGAGTTTATACAAGCGAATTAAAAGACTCAGAGACAATTTTTAGAATTTAAACAGGGCTTTAACACATGAAAAGACTAAAATGCCCCTAGGGGCAAAACTGACTTAAAAATGACTTCAAATGCAATTTAAAAATAGATTTTGACATAAAATTGAGATGAAGACTTATTCAAACTATTTGACAAGACTCAAACAAATTTTTAAAAGACTGAAAGAAATTTTAACACAGGAAATGGCTAAAATGCCCCTAGGGCTAAATTGACTAAAAAATGACCTAACTGATATTTTTTGAAATGAATTTTGACATGAGATTGAAACAAGGAAAGACTCAAACAATTTTCAAAGATTAAAATGAGTTGAATGCAGGAAATGACTAAAATACCCTTTTATGTGAATTTTGCAAATAACATTGAAATAAAATGCAGAGAAAGATGCAATTGATCAGAGACATATCAAATGACTTATAATGCAAGAAAAGAAGAATTGAACAAGTATTTTTAGGTCCAAAATTAGGGTATAACAGGTGAGAACCCAAGATGGGTCTTAAAGGCTGTCCTATATGCCCACAGTGCATCATCTAATTTCCTAGACCAATCTTTCCTATTTGACGCAACTGTCTTCTCCAGAATCTGTTTCAGCTGTAGGTTTGAAACCTCTGCTTGACCACTAGTTTGTGGGTGATAGGGAGTTGCAACTTTGTGCTTAATGTTATAATTTTTGAGCACATTTTCAAGAAAATTATTGCAAAAATGCTTCCCCCCATCACTGATCAATACTCTAGGGGTTTCAAACCTAGTGAAAATATTCTTTTGAAGGAAGTTGACAACCGTTTTGGCATCATTAGCAACACATGGTATCGCTTCAACCCACTTTGTGACATAATCAACAAAGACTAGAATATGGAGATAAGAGTAAGAGGAAGGGAATGGTCCCATAAAATCAATACCCCAACAATCAAATGGTTCAACTTCAATGATTCCTTCTAGGGGCATTTCATTCCTCTTTGATATGTTACCTGTCCTTTGGCATCTGTCACATCTTGTGACAAAGTCGTGGCAATCTTTGAAAAGGGTGGGCCACCAGAATCCACTTTGCAAAATTTTTGCAGCTGTTCTTTCTCCACTGTGGTGGCCTCCATAAGCTGAGCTATGGTAGTGCCACATGATACTATGTATTTCCTCACCTGCAACACAACGTCTAATCAAACCGTCAGTACCTACCTTAAACAGATACGGGTCATCCCACAAGTAGTGGTTTGCATCTTTGAATAACTTTTTCCTCTGAGGGTAGGTCAGATCATCAGGAACTATGTTGCCGGTCTTAAAGTTTGCCATGTCAGCAAACCAAGGTCTTTCTCCAATAGCAAACAGCTGTTCATCGGGGAACTCGGCCTTGATGGCCTTCTCCTTCTTTGTCACCTCATCATTCTCCAGCCTTGAGAGGTGGTCAGCTACCACGTTCCCGACTCCCTTCTTGTCACGAATCTCAAGATCAAATTCTTGCAATAATAGGATCCACCTCAACAGTCGTGGCTTTGAATCCCCTTTTGTTAAGAGATATTTAAGAGCTGCATGATCTGTAAAAATAATGACTTTGGAGCCTATTAGATAAGAACGAAATTTTTCCAACGCAAAGATTACAGCAAGCAATTCCTTTTCAGTGGTGGAATAGTTAACTTGATTTTCATTTAAAACTTTGCTTGCATAGTAAATTGCATGGAAAAATTTGTTCTTGCGTTGGCCTAGGACTGCACCAACAGCATAATCACTTGCATCACACATAAGTTCAAAAGGTAAATCCCAATCGGGTGCAATGATTATTGGTGCAGTCACCAACTTGTTTTTAATCAAAGAAAAAGCATTTAGACATTCAGAATCAAAATTGAACTCGTTTTCTTTGACCAAGAGATTACAGAGGGGTTTGGAAATTTTAGAAAAGTCTTTTATGAACCGCCGATAGAAACCGGCATGCCCCAAGAAACTCCTCACTCCTTTACTATTGACGGGTGGAGGAAGTTTCTCTATAACCTCTATCTTAGCTTGGTCCACCTCAATGCCTTTAGCACTTATTTTATGCCCCAAAACTATGCCTTCAGTTACCATAAAATGACATTTTTCCCAATTCAAAACAAGGTTAGTTTCGGTGCATCTTTTGAGTACAACATTTAAATGGAACAAGCATTGATCAAAAGACTTACCAAAAACAGAAAAGTCGTCCATAAATACCTCAATGTTCTTCTCGATCATATCAGAGAAGATGGAAAGCATGCACCTTTGAAAGGTTGTCGGCGCATTACACAGCCCAAAGGGCATCCTTCGATAAGCAAACACTCCAAATGGACAAGTGAAGGCAGTCTTTTCATGATCCTCCAGAGCCACAGCAATTTGATTATACCCCGAATACCCATCCAAGAAGCAATAAAAGGCTTGGCCAGCCAATCTCTCAATCATTTGATCCATGAATGGTAATGGAAAGTGGTCCTTTCTTGTTGCGGTATTCAACCTCCGGTAGTCTATACACATTCTCCAACCAGTGACGGTGCGGGTATGTATCAATTCATTTTTTTCATTTGCTACCACCGTCATTCCTCCTTTCTTGGGTACCACATGAACTGGACTTACCCATGAGCTATCTGAGATAGGGTACATCATACCTGCATCTAGTAACTTCAACACCTCTTTCTTCACCACTTCTTTCATTGTTAGGTTAAGTCTCCTTTGAGGTTGAACCACAGATTTGTATTCAGCCTCCATATGTATTTTGTGCATGCAATAAGCTGGACTAATACCCTTCAAATCAGAAATGTTCCACCCCAAAGCTCCTTGATTGTCTCTTAACACCCTCATTAATTTTTCTTCTTCCAAAGGTGTCAAGGTATTTCTGATGATTACTGGTTTAGAGGCATCCTTAGTGAGAAAAACATATTTCAAGTGAGAAGGGAGTTCTTTTAATTCTGGATTTTTCTCTCCTTCTCCACTCAAAATATGAGCATCCATAGAGTACTTACCCATTAATTCTTCTATTTTTACCGGACCCAACTCTTGCATGCTTGCTTCTAGTTGCTTCACACAATCACTTACTTCAAGATCTTCATCATCTCCACATCTTGCTATAGAATTCTCAATTGCACGTTCAAGAGGTTGTGTTGGTTGATGTTCACAAGAGTCATCTTTAACTATTTCTTCAACAATGTCAATCCGGTAACATTTGGGATTTTCATCTTTATGCTTCGTGGCCTCAAATATATTAAACACGACTTGCTCCTTATGGAATCTCAACATCAGCTCTCCTTTCTCAATGTCAATCAAAGCACGGCCAGTTGCAAGGAAAGGTCTTCCTAGAATGAGTGGCATATCCTCATCTTCAGCCATATCTAAGATCACAAAATCTGCTGGAAACACCAAGTCATTAACCTTGACTAGCACATCTTCAAGCACACCGAAAGGATAAGAGATTGAACGATCAACTAAAGTAATGGTCATTCTTGTTGGTTTTGGTTCCCCACACTTAAGCTTCTTCATCATTGAAAGAGGCATCAGGTTGATACTTGCTCCCAAGTCACATAAAGCTCTTCCAATGTCTACCGGTCCAATTGAACAAGGGATAGTGAAAGCACCAGGATCCTTCAGCTTAGGTGGCAGCTTCTTTTGAAGAATAGCACTACAATTTTCAGAAAGTGCTATGTTCTCATCATCCTTAGGCTTCCTTCGTTTGGTTAACAAGTCTTTCATGAATTTAGCATACAACGACATTTGATCGAGAGCTTCACCGAAAGGAATATTCACCTGAAGTTGTGGGAAAAGTTGCATGAACTTCTTGAATTGACCTTCATCCTTTTCTTTCTTCCTGGAATGGTGAGGGTATGGAAGCTTCACATATGATGGAATAACTTGCGGTTTATCTCCATCTTTCAAGATTTGACTCTTCGACTTCCTCAAGATTGATTCTTCATCAATTAACTTCTCACTTTTTTCTCCCTCTATTTTTTTCTTCCTTTCGTTTTCAACTACTCCATGATCATCTTCTTTTTCAACTTCACCATTCTCCTCCACCTCAACTACTACATCATCAATCTTCTTTGGAGCTTTTGGAACTAAAGGTGTCAAAACCTTTTTGCTCCTCAATTCAATAGCATTACAAGACTCATTCTTAGGGTTGCTTTTAGTGTTACCTGAGAATCCGCCTTTACTTTGTTCAGCCAATTGCTTAGCTAATTGCCCCAGTTGAGTTTCAAGCATCTTCCTACAAGCTTCATTGTTCTTTCTTTCAGCTTCTTGACTCTTTTTCATCTCTTCAAAGTTGCCTTGAGTCATCTTCATGAAGTTCATCATAGTTTCCTCAAGAGCTGATGGCTTTCTTTGTTGTTGTTGAGGAGGAGTAAGCATCTGAAAATTCAAAGCGTTGTTATTCGAGTAGCTTAGATTGGGATGCTTGTTGATTCCTGGAGTGTAGTACTGATTTTGCCTTTGATATCCTCCCATGTAGTTAGCTTCTTCACTAGAACCTTCTGGTACACATTCACCATTGGGATGTTCTTCACCACATAGATCACATTTGATTGCAGCCACTTGTTGTTGCTTATGAGCCAAAGTAAAGCCTTGAAACTCCTTAGTTAGAGCTTCGATTTGTTTGTTCATAGCTGCTTGGTTAGCAAGGATAGCAGTTTGTTCACTCACCCCAAACACTCCTCTTTCTTTCTTCTTAGCTTCAGCACGATACTCATTTCCTGCCATGTTCTCAATTAAAGCTTGGACTTCATGATCAGTTTTGCTCTTGAGACTACCTCCCGCGGAAGCATCTAAGAACATTCTAGTGTTTGGTGTTACCCCCTCAGTGAAGATTTGGAGGTATTGTTTCTCGGTGAACTCATGATTAGGGCATCTCTTAAGAAGCAAATTGAATCGCTCCCAAGCATCATATAATGATTCACCTTCTCCTTGCTTGAAGTTAGAGATCTCCATCTTCTTTTCCCAATATTTAGACATATAGGGAAATATTTCTCCAAGAACTTCAGCTCTAACTCTTCCCATGTTTGGACAGTCCCGTTTGGTATTGTTAGCAACCAATCTTTTGCTCTTCCCGTCAAGGTGAAAGGAAATAGCCTTAGTTTCTTTTGTGCTTCAGTCACGGTGGCTGGTTGCACACAAAACTCGCAAGTTTCAGCAAAGCGGCTCAAGTGTTCATGAGGACTCATAGCTTCAGTCCCATCGAATTGCTTGTCCCTCAAACCGTTGAGGACAGTTTTCTTGATGTCGAAAGCTACGGGGTTAGCTGGTTGAAAAGTGTGGGTCAGTTGACCGCGATGAGTGGCTAACCCGTAGTCTCCTAGCTTAGGTCTCGGTGGTACAACTCCTTCTCCTTCCATAGTTGCAGATTTAGGAGAAGAGATCGTTTCAGATTCAGTTGAGAGTGGCTCCGGTATTTGTTCTCGAACACCCGATGGAACGGACTGAGCTAACCTTTACGACCAGACAGCTTTCCGAAGTGCTCTAGCAGTTCTCTCAATTTCTGGATCGTACTCTAAGTCGTCTTAACTCTGTTTACCTCGCATAAACAGCAAAATACCTTAGTAGCACTGCACAACGCAAAGTAATCAAGTGAATATGAAAACAGAAAAAATAAAAATTAAAAACAGAAAATTAAATTGCAAAAACCCTAAATTATAACGTAATTGCCTTATTGAAATAATTCAACAGTCCCCGGCAACGGCGCCAAAAACTTGATAGACGTTTGGCAAGTGCACCAAATACTATCGAAGTAGTAAAAATATCGATCCCACGAGGACTGTTTTTAACTTCAATAATTCAATTTCGTTATAAAAATAGGATGTATAAAATTTATTTTGTTTTACCACTAGGCAGTAGATTTGGTTTGATTTTAATTAAATCAAGAAACAGAAAATAAAGATTTGTTAAGAAAATATGGAGAAAGATGAGATTAGATCCGTCGAATCCTCTAAGTTCCCCTAATTGGTCTACTGCACCTATTTTTTATAAATCCTCTTCTAATTTACGATGATTAACAAAATAGCCCTAATCAATCCCTTGAGTTAGGACCCTCTTCTTAAACTACAGCCCCTAATTCCTTAGGTGGTCTAATAATTCTTGAAGGTTTTACCGAACGTTAACCTATTATCACTAACAAACGATTATCTATTCCTAGACTAACCATGTTTATTAGAACAATTCAATTAGGTCTAAGTTGAAAGCCATGGTCAGTGGTCATTCATTCTCACGAAATCAACTTATATGTGATCAAGATATAAAAAGCATTAAGAACAATTGAATTGAATAAACTAGAATTGAATTCATAAACAAAATAGAGTTTCACAGCAACATGTGTCAATTAGGGTTACAAAGATTCATCTCGGATCTAATCTCTAAGAGATTTAGCTACTCATAATCGAGTTTACAAATAGCATAATCAATGAAATAATCAAAACATACATGAATTGGTAAAAGGATGAAGAAATCGCCCTTCTAGCCGTCTCCGATGTCTCAAAATCGCACTTTGCTCTCCAAAATCGTAACCCTTGTTCTTCAGATTCAGTGCAGTATTTATAGAAGTCATGGGCCTGACCCGTCAAAATCGCGCCGCGCCATGTATATAGGCGTGCCGCGATTTCCCTCAAACAAGGAGGATGTAATTTTACTTCAAAAATCGCAGCACGGCTTGAAATTGGCCTGGCGCGATTTCCTTCGAACAGACTTCAATATTTAAGCTTTTTGCACTCCAGAACAGTATAAATTGCATGAGAACTCTATCAAAATGTCATAATAAGTCCTAAAAATTACGTAATGACAGCATGTCATCAACAAGCTTTGGTGTAGTACACAAGAGTTTACAACTCAACACACAGTCCTTAACATGTAAACCAAACGATACAAGAAAGGCTCACAATAAAGGTACTAAACTTGCATCAACATGATACAAGAATAGAACACATGTAACCCTAAAAATTTAAACTTTTTAGAATGACGGCTTAAATAGTTCATTAGGTCTTGAAGTCTCCATCTCAGGTAAAATATACTTGTTGGGCTTCAGATCAAAACAGATCGTCCAGCTGATCTGCAAAACAAGAATCAGAGACAAATATGGAAAGTCCTAAAATGTCGGACAATCTTTATGATCGTCCAAAACAATAACAAATATTTCTCAAAATATAAACACTACTTTAGAAATATTCCACAACTAATTATGTAAAGATATGCGCGTTGATTGATCAATAAGATAAGGAAATATTGTTTCGTTAAACAATAAAGGGCGCACGTACAAATAGGCATGAACCCAGGCACATTGAACCGTGCCAGGATGTTGGAACATTGGTTCCAACAACACAGACAAGGATATTTGTTTTAGCAACAATGCAGCCAATACGCAAATACCCAACAATCTCCCCAATTGGCAAATATTTGGCTAAAACAAATTAAGGCCAAATGCAAAGAATAAAGAGGGATACAGAAGACATCCATTTCTCCAAGTAGCATGAACACATACCTATGAAGAAACAACTAGCAAACACAATCTAAAGAGACACCTTAGATACACTTCCTCAAGTCATCACGAACACATATTCAAGAAGAAGGAGTAACAGGACAGTATCACTAAAGAAATATCAGAAGTGTGCATACAAGAATACCTCACATAATCTTCAATCACAGCTTCAACTGTAGAGGTATTACAATTATCAGAGACTTGCAGCAACGGAGAAAATAATAACGTAGTCTTACAAGAGCACACATCTGTCGTGCAAATCCCACGACCACTCTAATACATTATGTTCGACTAAATAGTAGCTTTCTGCCATCCACGTAAATAACAGATGTTGCGGTTCAATGAAACTTCCATTCCCTTCAATTCTATCTCCACCAACTGCAAGTATATCACCGACTGATTCTTCATCAAAAACTGATCTCTCCAAACCTTGTATTTCTCTCTCCGTTGAATGAAATTTTTTCCACAATCCTCATCAAAAACTTCCCTCTCGATACTTCATCTCACTTCAGTGGCATCGTCAAAGTTTTCAACTACGACGAGCTTCTCTATATCAGCGTCGTTGCACCATGACCCAACGTCGTCGGTGTTGCTGATGAATCTCCACTGAATCAGAAAATCCCTTGTGTCGGTGTCAATGATACGTTCAGAGGTGGTATTTTGTAGTGAGAACCGCGGCAGTGAAAACAATGACAGCGAGAGGCAACAACACCAAGGAGAAGCAACAATGTGACATTGAGAATTTTTTTGATAAGATAACATTCAGAAAAGGATGGTTTAATTGTTGATACTATGTGTTCGTGCAATTGTCATGCTTTTGGCTCTCGTGCTATATAACAATGCTCTTTGATAATTCTGCGTAGTAGCCTAGTAAGCTTAGAGATGAATGACAGAAAAAAATTATTCATGGACAAAATTCGGCTTAGAAATAATTATTTGATAATTCTGCATAGTAGCCTAGTAGGCTTATAGATCAAATTCATATTTCAACTATTCCTACAAGATTGTGTTGAATTCGTGAATAAATGCGACAAGTGCCAGCGATTCTCAGATAAAAAGCATGCCCCAACAAATTAATTAACTTCAGTCTTCTAACCTTGGCCTTTTTACAAATGGGCAGTAGACATAATAGGACCTTTCCCATTAGCGCCAGGGCAACTGAAATTCTTAATAATAGGCGTGGACTACTTCACCAAAGGGGTCGAAGCTGAAGCCGTCGCCAAAATCACACTAGAGAAGGTAAAAAGGTTTTACAGTAAGAAAATCATTTGTCGATTCAGGCTACCCAAGAATATAGTATCAGATAATGGGACTCAATTTGCTAGCACCTCAACAGTTGATTTCTGCAAACATTTAAGGATTCAAACCAAGTTCGTTTCCGTCATTCATCCTCAAGCCAATGGACCAGAAGAATATGCCAATAAAGTATTCCTAAATGGAATCAAAAAAAAAAAAAAACTCGAGGCAGCCAAAGGTCTTTGGGCTCAGCAGTTGCATGAGGTAAACGCCATGACTTTTCTACCTTTTAAAAAAATAACAACTATGAGTGAACATTCTTTTTAATTTAGAAATACCGTAATAAAGGCGTATTCATCCCCGCAAAAGCTATGTTAATAAGAACAAGTACTATGGTCCTATCATACCACACCACATTCTACAACAAAGGAAACGTCATTTACTACGTTCTACGGCGCTTACGCCATGCTTCCCGTCGAAATAGACATGCCCACATGGCGCCGTGAAAACTTCTCCGAAGAAGGTAAGCAGTTTTTTCAGTTTTACTAACCCTTTTGTCTTTACAGTTTCCAAAGGTCTATTTAAAATTCCTTCTATTAAAAAAGAAATTCTCTCTAAAAGCTAATGAGACAGGTCTAAAATGCACAATGGATATGATCTATTAGATACGAGAAAACGCACACATCCGAGAGTTCGCCACAAAACAAAGAGCAGCTCGCCGTTACAACTCAAAGGTTATCTCTAGAGAAATGAAAAAGGGCGGATTAGTCTTGAAGTAGGTAGTTGTAACACCCTATTTCTATTAAGCGGTAAAACGCGCGAATACATCAGAAATATTCTAGAAATAGATGCTACGTCTGTTATACCCTAATTTTGGACCTAAAAATACTAGCCCAATCCTTCTTTTCTTGCATTTCAAATTTGATGTGTCTCTGATCAATTGCATCTTTCTTTGCATCTCATTTCAATGTTATTTGCAAAATCCATGAAAAAGGGTATTTTAGTCATTTCCTGCATTCAAACTCATTTTAATCCTTGAAAATTGTTTGAGTCTTTTCAATTGGTTTGTATAAATCCTTGTTTCAATTCCATGTTAAAATCCATTCCAAAAACTGCATTTGAGTCATTTTGAGTCAGTTTAGCCCCTAGGGGCATTTTAGTCATTTTCAGTGTTAAAACTCTGTTTAATCTCCAAAAATTGTCTCAGAGTCTTTTAATTTGCTCGTATAAACTCTTGCTTTAATTCCCAATTAAAAAAACCATTTTAAATTGCGTTTGAATCATTTTGAGTCATTTTAGTCCCTAGGGGCATTTTGGTCATTTCACACAAAATTTTGGCAGAGAGAGGTTACTTTAAAGTACCTCATTTAGTAGTTGGTTCATTTTAGTCCATTTTGTTATTTTTAATCGTTTCACTTTACGTTATTTTCAAAATTACATTTTTTACCAAATTTTAGTTTTATTTTCATTTTAGTCCTTAAGGTTTTGTTATTTGCAATTTGGTCCTCTATTTGTTCATTTTGCAGATTCTTTTGTCCAAAAGTTAGTTATGCCACGTGTCAACAGGCTATTGGTCCAGAAATCTACACATCACCTATAAAGGTCCAGTCATCACAGTCAAAGGGTCAACACCATTCATTTTTTCCAATTTCCCACTCATTCTTTGACACATCATCTCTAACAACCTTCTCTCTCTTCCCTCTTCTCCAAACTTCCTCCACCGTAACCACCACCCTAACAAATTTTCTCCACCACTCTAACCACCATAACCAACTCTCTCCACCACTTCCACCACCTAAAACCACCGTAACAGAATCCCTAACTTCCCAACCGCCACCACAACGACCTTCAACTACACAAAATCACCGATCAATCTCTCCCATTCTCATTCAATTTTACAAATTTGTCATTACATTTCCTCGCAGATTCAAAACTAATAGGTTTCAATCCGTAACAACTTTCCAATTCTGAGGACGAATTCATCGTTGTTCTTCAACAACGGCCATAAATCCGAACTCCGAAACATAAAAACACAACGTTTCAAGTACGAATTCATATCTCACCTGAACGGAATCGCACTGGTATCATCGCAAGCTTTGGGATACTGACAAACTGAACATGGCAAAGGAAAGGAGAAGAAGGCTTGGATTCTAAAGGTTCTCCGTTCACTCCTTTTTCTTCGATCCGAAAACGGTAATTAATCCCTCTTCTTTCGACGTTTATTGATCATACTCTATGGTGTTTTTATTTCAAAAAAGATACGAACCTGAAACTTGTAGATCTAGAGTTTTTGGTGTATGTTTTCGAAAATCTGACAACGGATTAAGAAAGAGGAGGACGAACCGGAGCTTTTGGTATAAAAAGCTTGCGTAAAAAACTCTCCGGTGCGGCGGCGCTACGGCCGACCACCGTACCGAAGGCGCTCCGGTCATCTTCTTGCCTTGGTTCCGATGTGTCTGTGTGTTAGAGTGAGAAGAGAGAAGAAAATAGTTTAGAGAGAGAACGGGAGGGTTAGAATGAGTTCTGGACCAGTTTTTCTTGCTTATATGTGCTCTCTCAGCCGGTTCGACCCGTTTTGCAACCCTGACCCGTTTCTGGCCACTTGAGCCCAATTTCCAGGCCTCCAGCTAAATGAACCCCCCTTTTCTAGTGCGTTTTTGATAAATCTTGATGTTTACACCCCCTGTCTGATCCATTTTTGTACTAAAATGTTCTAAAAATTCGCAAGGCTTTTCTTGTTAATTCCAATTTTTTTTTTTTTGCATTAGTACATGATTAATTTGGATCTAAAAATGTGGAAAAGGCATTAGTTTCTTTGTTGATCCAATAATGTTCATTTTCGTTAAAATGTTGTAAAAGAACTCCAAATTAATCATGCACTTCTTGCATAGTTTTCTTGTGTGTTCCTTGAATTTGTGCATGATGGATTTTACCTCCAAAGCATGAAAAATGTATGTGAGTTTCGTTTTTGTTTGCTTGTAAGTTTGTATTTGTATCTTGATAAAAATGTGGAAATAAATGTGATAACTACGCTCATAGGAATCATTGTGAATTTTGTGAAATGTTAGTCCTTTTGATTCTTGTATCATGACTTGAAATTTGGCTACAATACTAGATCATTGGATTCGCATTTTACTAGATTCATAATGATTTATTTTAAGCATGTTGTTATGTTGATTTTTTGCATTTTAATCTTTCTTTTGCTCTTGGTAAATTCTTGGTTTCAAAATGTGTCAAAATATATGCCCACAATCCCTTGGTTACTTCTATGTCATTGCCTTATTTTTTCTATGATCTTATCCTTTCAAAATGTCTAAAAAGTGTCAAGTTTCAATGTGTTTTTTTGTTTGCTTTACTTGCTTCATCTTTTGCTATTATATCATTTGTGCTACTAACCATTTTACTTCATGTTTCATACATGCCATAAGCATATTTCATCCTTTAGCTTTAGTTTTATTTCTTGCACTTTAAAATTCATGCAAAAGTTAGAATGTAAAATCTAGGAATTTTTGTAATTTTTCTTTCAATGCTTTAAAATTCTTGCAAGACCATAGCATGTATCTAGGCCAATGATGTAAAGGACAATGGACTCTAATGATGTACACCGACACAAGCACCGACACATGCACAAACATCACATAGATACTTTAGATGTATGTTTAGGGTATGCATGCCTTAGATGTATGTTTAGGGAACGTATGCTTAGATGTATGTCTAGGAACTTTGAAACTTAGGCAAAAATCCTTTTTTCCAAAAAATATGAACAACATCACTCAAATAACTTTCTAAATAAACTTTGGGATCAAAATCCCATTGATTTTCCCTTTATTTTCTTAAACAAAAACTTTAATGAATTTTAATCATACTTAGACTTCATTTTGTAAAATGGCTAATTCAACCTCATATTTTCACAATCTTATGCCCTTGAGGCCTCTCTCTCTCATTCCTCAAAATTCAATTTTTAAACTTAAAATCAACCAACAAAAACAAAAACATTTTTTTGGAAGAGAACTATGGTGGATTTGATCCCTTAAAAGGGTACGTAGGCAAGGAAACAATATTCCTTCAATTCAAATAAAATAAAAATCCAAACACTTTCTTCTCCCTCCAATTCTTGACTTAGTAAACTCTTAGGTGTAAATATCATTTTCCAAATAGTATTTAAAAATAAAGCGCGCGCGTAGAAAGTAAAGATGGTTCCTATAGGATACTATAGTCGTTATGGGTGCCTAACACCTTCCCGTAGCGAAAACAACTCCCGGACCTCGATTCTCAAGGGTTTAGCTTATTTTTTCCCTTCCCAAAAAAAAAGAGATATCAAAGGTTAAAAAGGTTCAAACGTAATCAATGTTTGACACCCGAAAAGCAAGATAAAACAGCTAGCGACTTCACTGGGGAGATTCGAGAGTTACGCCTAGTCTTTATTTCCACGCGCTTTCGTTTTTACTTGCTTCTTTTTTGCTTTCTTATGTGAATAATTGTTTAAGTTCTTGCAAACGTGTGGGGTGAGAATATCAAAAGCCCTACACCCGGGCTGAGTGAACTTAGGATTTAGGGGGGATATAATCGACAATTCATTCCGAGGGTTGCCTCGTGTATTGGATTATGCGATCAATCCCACATAGCTGAGGCATTTTGGGGGGTGATGTTGTCGGCGCGTGTTGTCGCGTTTAGGCACTTTACTTCTAATTGTTCTATGACGCTATGAACCGTAGATAACCAAACCCATCCATGGCCATTTTCTAGAATGTAGTGCGGAGGTTAAACCGAGTGTTGTCTCGAATTTTAGTCGTCACGCGATACTACACTCAAGTTAGACCTTCTTACGGATAATCACGGAGCGAGTGTTTGTCTCGTGGCACCATGTTATACGTCGGAGAGGTTGCAACTTGGGAACCTTTTTAGAACCTGGTTACTATTATCCAAAGCCCTAGTTTTGCCGGACACCGTGTCCACCCATGACTCCTTGACTTTGAATTTCAACCCACCATGTTCTCTCCGTACTTGAACATAATCATGCATACATGCATAAACTCTTTTTCCATGCATTTATCGAAGATCTTAGACCAATTGAATTTGTAAACATTGTAGGAATGGGGAAGACTAAGTCCTACAAGTTCAAGGAAGTAGATTTGGCTAGTTTGAAAGATTTGGCACTCAAGATCGAGGATCCGACTGGTTTTCGACATCGTTACGGGGCCTTACTTACTCTTCTCCAGACTAATGTGGATAAGAAGCTTGTGCACACTCTAGTGCAATTCTATGATTGGGATTATCAGTGCTTCACTTTTCCCGACTTTCAGTTGGTGGCCACACTCGAGGCTTATTCTTGCTTGATGGATCTATTTATTGCTAAGGGGGTACCCTTCGCGGGACTTCAGAATCCTCCTACTCCATTGGTTATTGCTAAAGATCTCTATCTCAAGACCACCGATGTCTCCAAGAATCTTGTCACTAAGGCTCACATCCGAGGGTCCACTTCGAAGTATCTACTTGAGAAAGCCAACCTCAAGACCACTTGTCAGGACACTATTGAAGCTATTCTTGCACTCCTCATCTATGGGCTTATTCTCTTTCCAAATCTTGATGACTTCGTGGATATGAATGCTATTATGATCTTCCACTCCAAGAATTCGGTTCCTACCTTGCTAGCTGACACATACCATGCTATTCACGATCGATCCGGCAAGGGTCGTGGATACATTCTTTGTTGTGTGCCTCTCCTCTATAGGTGGTTTATTTCGCACCTTACGAAGTCTTTCCATGATAATCCAGAAAATTGGTCTATTTCACAAAGGATCATGGCTCTCACCCCTAATGAAGTGGTTTGGCTCACTCCCGCTGCTAGAGTCAAGGAAATCATCTTCGGTGGTGGGAAGTTTCTTAATGTACCTCTTCTTGGTACCCGGGGTCGAATCAACTATAACCCGGAGCTCGCCTTGCGACAATTTGGTTTCCCGATGAAAGAAAAGCCCATCAATCTTGCTACATCTCCTTAATTCTTCCACTACTCCAATGCACCCACAGGAATAAGAGAGGATTTCATAGAGGCTTGGTCTAAGCTTCGAAAGAAAGAGGTGAAGCATATGGGTGTAAGGTCCGGTGTTGCTCATGAGGCCTATACACAGTGGGTGATAATCCAAGCTGAGAAGATTGGTATGCCTTACCCCGCCATGAGATATGTGTCTGCATCTATTCCAACCATGCCTTTGCCTCTACTTCCGCCTACTCAGGAGATGTATCAGGAGCATCTAGCTATGGAGAGTCGAGAGAAGCATCAGTGGAGGACTAGATACTATGAGGCTGAGAACTTGATCATGACTTTGGATGGAAAAGATGAGTAGAAGACTCATGAGGTGTTGACACTGAAGAAAGAGTTGACTAAAGCTAGGAGAGAAATTGAAGAAAAGGATAAGTTGCTTATGAGGGAATCCAAGAGGGCTAGGGGTGCCCGTAACTTCTATGCCCGATACTGCAGCTATGAGTCTGAGTCTGAGGATGATGCTTCCACTTCCTATGCTTGAGGATTTCTTTTTCCTGTTGTTATTTCCAGTTGTTTATGTTGTTTTACATTTCAAAGTCTATCCCTTGGCTTAGTATTTCAAAGGGAATTATCTTGTAAAGACTCTGTGATGCTTGATTGTTTTGTCTGGTTTTGATGTTTCAATTGTTTAGTAATGTTTACAAATTTCTAATTTGTCTAAAACCCTTCGATAACACAAAAAGAGTCTTTTTGCATGTGCATTAACACATCTCATGCATCATATTCATTCATTGGTCACAAAAAGACTTCTCTCGTGCTCATTGCCTCTTGGTTTTTTCCGCCGCAGTCTGAAAAGTGGCTCGTGCTCCTAAGGTTTACCAACCGGATAGAGTTCATCAAACAAGATTGTACAAGAGAAGAAACATGGCTAACTTTGAAGAAGAAAATGCTCAGTTCCGTGCCGAATTGGCTGCTATCAAAGAAGACTTGGCTAAGGCTCATGACACTATGTCCGCTATGATAGCTGCACAAGAACAACCAGCCACATCTGTCCCAGCTTCTACTGAAGTGATTCCATCTATCCCACTATCTACTGTGATGTCTGATGCTCGATTTGTTATGCCTAATGGACGCCCTTATGGACTCTCAGCTTTCTATGCTCCTAATACTGCGGCTGGTATTTCTGGTATTGGCAATCAAGGACACATTCCTATGACAACTTTTACTCCTACGTCTACCTCTATGCCTCAAGTGACTACTGTTGTTACCGATCCTATTGTACACACTGTGCAACAGGTAATCGATGTTGACACTCCGCGTGGACAAGACCCTATAATGGAGGCTATGAGAAAACAGTTAAGAGAGTTAGCTGGAGAACTCCGTGAGGTCAAAGCTAGCCGTGGGAACGGTGTTTCTGCTAAGGCTCGTGATCTATGCCTAGTATCCCGATTTGAGATTCCTAAGAAGTTCAAAGTGCCAGATTTTGACAAATACAATGGATCTTCTTGTCCACACAGCCATGTCATCCGATACGTCCAAAAAATGGCCAACTACGCAGATAATGATGCGCTGATGATCCACTGCTTCCAAGATAGTTTGATGGAAGATGCGGCAGATTGGTACACTGGTTTAAGCAAAGACAATATCCATACTTTTGAGGAACTCGCTGCTGCTTTTGAAAATCACTATGAGTTTAACACCCGCTTAAAGCCGAATAGGGATTCTCTTAAGTCTTTGTCTCAGAAGTCAGATGAAACCTTCCGTGAATATGCCCAGAGATGGAGAGGGGCAGCTGCCCGTGTTTCTCCTCAACTTGATGAGGAAGAACTGACACAGACATTCCTGAAAACTTTGAAGAAGGAATATGTTGAAAGAATGATAATATCTGCTCCAAATAATTTCTCCGATATGGTTACTGTGGGAACTCGTCTAAAGGAGGCTGTCAGAGAAGGTATCATTGTTCTTGGAAAGGGTGAATCCTCAGCTAGTGCACCTAAGAAGTATGGTAATGGCCACCATAAGAAGAAAGAATCCGAAGTAGGGATGGTATCTGGTAACCAGTCTACAGCTGCTGCTCAGTTACCTTTGCCCTACCAATATATGCAGTATTCTTAACATCCTTTCTTCCCACCATTCTACCAGCAATATCCTCTGCCACCGGGTCAACCACCAGTGCCCGTTAATGCCATTGCTCAACAAATACAACAGCAGCCTCCTGCTCAACAGCAACAGCAGCAACAACAGGGTCCTCGGCCCAAGACTTATTTCCCACCAATACCAATGCGGTATGCTGATCTGCTCCCAACCCTACTTGCTAAAGGCCACTGCGTCACCAGACCCGGCAAGCCTCCGCCTACACCGTTGCCTCCCAGGTTCCGGCAGGATCTTACTTGTGATTTCCATCAAGGCGCTCAAATCTTACTTGGTAAAAGATCTGATAGACATAGGACGGTTGACTTTTGAAAATAATGTTCCTCATGTTCTTGACAATCCACTTCCAAATCATGATGTTGTTAACATGATTGAGGCTTTTGAAGGAGTTCGGGTTCCTAGTGAGGCTCCCGTTTTAGATGTCCGTAATGTTGCTACTCCTTTGGTGCCACTACATGTCAAACTTTGCCAAGCTTCTTTGTTTAATCACGATCATGCTTCTTGTTCAGAATGTCTTCAAAATCCTATGGGTTGTTGTGTGGTACAAGATGATATATAAAGCCTAATGGATGATAAACACTTGATTGCCAGTGATGTTTCTGTGATTGTGCCAGTGTTTCATGATTCTCCTGCTACGGGTGTACCACAGCCGAGGAATGTTAAACCCTTAGTAATCAGGTTGCCTGGTCCGGTGTCTTATGCCTCTACGAAGGCAATCCCTTATAAGTATGATGCAACTATGATTGAGAATGGGGTGGAAGTGCCTCTGGTATCCCCAGCTACGGTTGATAACGTTGCCGGAGAAGTTACAACACTAAGAAGCGGAAAAGTCCGTCCACCTGTGTTCCAAAAGAAGGTGGTTACACCTGTTGCTACAATAACTCCACCAGTTGCTCCTCCTGTTGACAAGAACGCCGGCCCATCATGCCAGTCTATTAAAGAGTCTAATCTGGACGAAATTCTGAGGCTTATCAAAAAGAGCGATTATAAGATTGTAGACCAGCTGCTGCAAACTCCGTCAAAGATATCCATCTTGTCTCTGCTCTTGAGCTCAGAAGCTCACAGGAAATTGTTAATGAAGGTATTGGAACAGGCTTATGTTGATCATGAAGTCTCTGTGGATCAGTTCAATGGAATAGTGGGTAACATTATTGCTTGCAATAACCTGGGGTTTGGTGACGATGAGCTCCCTGAAGCAGGGAAATACCACAACATGGCTTTGCATATCTCAGTGCACTGTAAGTCTGACATGATATCCAATGTATTAGTGGACACTGGATCATCCTTAAACTTAATGCCTGAGTCTACGCTGAGACAGTTGAGTCATCATGGACTCTCTCTAAGAGGAAGTAGCTATTTGGTTAAGGCTTTCGACGGGTCTCGCAAAGATGTTCTTGGGGCGGTAGATCTATCGATCACCATTGGTCCTGAGACATTCCAGATCACTTTCCAGGTCATGGACATCAATGCTTCTTACAGTTGTCTCCTCGGAAGACCATGGATTCACGATGCTGGGGCAGTAACTTCTACTCTACACCAGAAGCTTAAGTTTGTAAGGAATGGTAAGCTTGTCACTGTACATGGTGAAAAAGCGTATCTGGTTAGCCAAGTGTCATCTTTCTCTTGTGTTGAAGCAGGGTCCGCGGAAGGGACGTCATTTCAAGGCTTGACTGTTGAAGGTGCAGAACCCCGAAGAGCCAGTGCTAGTATGGCTTCATTGAAAGACGCCCAGAAAGCTGTTCAAGAAGGGCAAGCTGCTGGCTGGGGCAAGGTGATACAGATTTTGGAAAACAAGCGTAAGGAGGGCCTTGGATTCTCCCCGACCTTAGGCATTTCAACAGGAACTTTCTATAGTGTTGGGTTCATTAATGCTATTGCTGAAGATGCTGCTGAAAGTAGTTATGTGCCTACATTTGTTGTACCAGGAGGCACTGTGAGAAATTGGGAGGTCATTGATGTTCCTTTAGTCATGCATGCTTCCATGTAATGTGTCTTGTTGCTCATGCTTTTTTGTTTTCAAAATAACAATCCTTTCGCTCTGCCCAAGGCGAAAGTGATATCATTGTAAGGGCATGTTTGTTTCGGGATTGCCGTTATCAATAAAAGTTGTTGTCTTTTCCGGGACTCTTTGTTTTTTTTTACTTTTTAGTGCTTTTTTCTTGGAAATAATGGTAATGCCAGAAAAAACCAAAACATCTGTATTTTCTTATTAATTTCAAACATCTGCATGAAAAACATTTTTCTAAAATCATCCCAATCATATTATGCAGATTGAACCACAATAAACCCGTTGAACACAGTGACCTTATGGTTCCTCCAAATTTTGAATTCCCTGTGTATGAAGCTGAAGATAAGGAAGATGATGAAGAGATACCGTATGAGATCACTCGACTGCTTGAGCAAGAAAGGAGAGCCATTCAGCCTCACCTGGAAGAGATTGAGCTTATCAACCTGGCCACTGAAGAGAACAAGCGAGAGATCAAGATTGGTGCTGCACTTAAGCCAGAAGTGAAAAAGAAGATTACTCAGCTTCTCCATGATTATCCAGATGTCTTTGCATGGTCCTATGAAGATATGCCAGGTCTAGATCCCAAGATTGTGGAACATCGGATACCGACAAGACCTGAATGTCCTCCCGTCAAACAAAAATTGAGAAGGTCTCGTCCAGACATGGCTCTTAAGATCAAGGCTGAGGTGCAGAAACAAATTGATGCGGGCTTCCTCATGACAGCTGAATATCCTGAGTGGATTGCCAACATTGTATCAGTACCAAAGAAAGATGGGAAAGTTCGAATGTGTGTTGATTACAGAGATCTGAACAAAGCCAGTCCAAAATATAACTTCCCATTGCCTCATATTGATGTGCTTGTTGACAGTACTGCTCAATCTAAAGTGTTCTCCTTTATGGATGGTTTCTCTGGCTATAACCAGATACGGATGTCACCTGAAGATAGAGAAAAGACGTCCTTCATCACTCCATGGGGAACATTCTGTTATAAAGTGATGCCGTTCGTCTTGATAAATGCTGGTGCAACCTATCAAAGAGGTATGACTACTCTGTTTCATGATATGATTCACAAAGAGATTGAAGTATATGTTGATGACATGATTGTGAAATTGAGTGATGAAGAGCAGCATGTTGCGTATTTGAAAAAGATGTTTGAAAGATTGAGAAAGTACAAGCTGCGGTTGAATCCTAACAAGTGCACATTTGGTGTAAGATCTGGAAAGTTGCTAGGATTCATTGTCAGCCAAATAGGCATTGAAGTTGATCCTGACAAAGTCCGAGCCATCAGAGAGATGCCGGCCCCTCAAACTGAAAAGCAAGTCAGAGGTTTCCTCGGACGCCTGAATTATATTTCAAGATTCATATCTCACATGACTACTACCTGTGGACCAATTTTCAAATTGCTCAGAAAGAATCAGCCTGTTGTATGGAATGATGAATGTCAGGAAGCTTTTGATAGCATTAAAGAATACTTGTTGGAACCACCTATCCTTGTCCCACCAGTGGAAGGAAGGCCTTTGATTATGTACCTGTCAGTGTTAGATGATTCCGTAGGTTGTGTTCTCGGTCAACAAGACGAGACTGGAAAGAAAGAACATGATATCTACTATCTGAGCAAGAAGTTCACCGACTGTGAGACTTGGTATACAATGCTTGAAAAGACTTGTTGTGCTTTAGCTTGGGCTGCCAAACGCCTGCGTCATTATATGGTGAATCACACAACTTGGTTGATATCCCGAATGGATCCAATCAAGTACATCTATGAAAAGCCTGCTGTTACTGGAAAGATTGCACGTTGGCAAATGTTGTTGTCCGAATATGATATTATGTACAAAGCTCAGAAGGCAATCAAAGGAAGTATCCTTGCCGAGCATCTTGCTTGTCAACCTCTTGATGATTACCAGCCAGTTAAGTTTGATTTCCCTGATGAAGAGATTATGTATCTGAAAGCAAAGGACTGTGAAGAGCCACTGATCAATGAAGGGCCGGATCCCAATAGCAAATGGGGATTGGTATTTGATGGTGCTGTCAATGCTTATGGTAAAGGGATTGGAGCCATTATTGTAACTCCACAGGGGGACCATATTCCCTTCACTGCTCGAATAACTTTTGAATGCACGAACAACACAGCTGAATATGAAGCATGCATCTTGGGCATTGAAGAAGCCATTGATATGAGAATTAAGCACCTTGACATCTATGGAGATTCTGCACTTGTTATTAATCAGATAAAGGGTGAATGGGAGACTCATCATGAGAAGCTGATCCCTTACCGTGACTATGCAAGACGTCTGTTGACATACTTCACAAAGGTTGGGTTGCACCATATCCCTCGGGATGAGAATTAGATGGCTGATGCTCTTGCTACGTTGTCTTCCATGTTTCGTGTGAATCACTGGAATGATGTGCCCGTAATCAAAGTGCAGCGTCTTGATAGACCCGCTCATGTGTTTGTTTTTGAAAATATGCCAGATCAAGCTGATGAAGGTGTGAATGATAGAAAACCTTGGTATTATAACATCAAACAGTTCTTGCAGAATCATGAATATCCACCTGGTGCTTCCAACAGGGATAAAAAGACCTTGAGAAGATGGGCTAGCAGATTCCTTCTGGACGAGAAATCCTATACAAGAGGAATTACGACATGGTCTTGTTGAGATGTGTTGACAAACAAGAAGCTGAGAAATTGATGCATGATGTACATGACGGCACCTTTGGGACCCATGCTACGGGTCACACCATGTCAAGAAAACTGTTAAGAGCCGGCTATTACTGGATAACTATGGAGCGTGACTGCTACAGGCACGCCAAGAGATGCCACAAATGCCAAATCTATGCTGACAAAATCCATGTGCCTCCACACGCTCTCAATGTTATCTCTTCCCCATGGCCTTTCTCTATGTGGGGCATTGACTTGATCGGGAGAATTGAACCAAAGGCTTCCAACGGACATCGTTTCATTTTAGTGGCAATTGACTATTTCACCAAGTGGGTTGCAGCTGCTTCCTATGCAAACGTGACCAAGCAAGTAGTAGTAAAGTTTATCAAGAATAACATCATCTGTCGATATGGTGTTCCCAACAAGATCATCACTGACAATGGTTCCAATCTGAACAATAGCATGATTCAAGCTTTATGTGAAGAATTCAAGATTGAACATCATAACTCTTCTCCTTATAGACCTCAGATGAATGGTGCATTCGAGGCCGCTAACAAGAATATCAAGAAGATTGTTCAGAAGATGGTCACTACTTACAAAGACTGGCATGAGATGCTACCTTTTGCCTTGCATGGTTACCGTACTACAGTGCGCAGTTCAACTGGGGCAACGCCTTTTTCTCTGGTATATGGTATGGAAGCAGTTCTCCCTCTGGAGGTGGAGATTTCGTCTCTTCGAGTGATCATGGAAGCAAAATTAACTGAGGTTGAATGGTGTCAAAGTCGGTATGATCAGTTGAATTTGATTGAAGAGAAACGTATGGATGCTATGGCTCATGGACAGTTGTATCAAGTACGGATGAAGAATGCGTTTGACAAGAAAGTCCGACCTCGTGAATTCAAGGAAGGCGAACTTGTATTGAAAAGAAGGATAAGCCAGCAACCCGACCCAAGGGGCAAGTGGACGCCTAACTATGAAGGCCCTTATGTTGTTAAGAAGGCTTTCTCTGGTGGTGCTTTGATCCTTACACACATGGATGGTGTTGAACTCCCAAATCCTGTTAATGCCGATATAGTCAAGAAATACTTTGTCTAAAGAGAAAAGAACAGCGTGGTAGGTCGAAAACCCGAAAGGGCGGCCTAGGCAAAAATGCGCTTCCCGGTGGATCGAAAACCCGAAAGGGCGATCCAGGCAAAAGTTAGGGACAAAAAAAAATGAATATGAAAAAGCTCGCTGAGATTGTACGCAACTCAGGCAAGAATGAGCGTCTCGATGAGCCGAAAACCCGAAAGGGCGGTTCATGCAAAAATGAGATTGATAATAAAGGACAAGTAACTATATCTGGCAAACCACCATCACCCCTTGGGGCATCTGCAACTATCAATGGTCGTCTTCATCAGAAGCTTCCGTACTTGTGAATTCAAAATTTCTATGAAATGTAGCGGTCATCGTGTTCAATGTACCACCAACCAATAAAATTACCATTTTCCAAGCTTTGTAAATCTGTGGGGTTATGCCTTTGGCTGACTTTCACTCTTCAACAACAATTTGAGCCTGTGCTATTGTTTGAAACTCTATTTTCTTTCTACTTTCAAAGCTATATACAAAATATTTTCTTTCTATTTGATAATGTCAACGTCTGAAACAAACATTTTTGAAAATTGAAAAATCTTTTCCGTCTATTTTGAAAACAAACCTGAGCAATAAGGTACATTCCAGCGAAACATGCATGAATAAATGAGTGTCAATGTCTATTCCAATACGTGTTACAAGCAGGTTGTTTCCCAGGATGATCTGTGGTCGATGACAAGAATGAAAAAACAGAATGAAAATTTGAAAAAAATGCAAAATGAAAGGCTCGCTAAGTCGAAAACCCGAAAGGGCGGTTTAGGCAAAAAAGAGCACCCCGCTGATTGACAACCTATGAAGGCAATTCAGGCAAAAATGGGGCAATGAAAAGAATTTATTCCCGGTGAATCGGAAACCCGAAAGGGCGGTTCAGGCAAAAATGGGATTGAAAAATGAAAGAATGAAAGAACGAAAGAATGAAAAGCATTGACCACAGATGCGAACATCCAATGTTTACCTAGCACTGACACCTGTATCCAAGAATCTTCCAAGGGTCCCTCCTCTACAAGTTTTTATTGCCCTCAGCCATGGTTTTGATACGTCTTCCAACGACGGTCTCTCCAAAGAGGATTTCCATATGAATATGTTATAGCACGAGCCACTACGTGCCCAATCTTCCAATGTTTTGTCTGTCTCTTTGAAACTTCTCTGTCAAACTGCGAACCAATCATGCATTTCAAGCATTTATACATGCATAATCATGCATTTTATGTGCTCATACATTTACTGATCTTGTTATACCATACATACATGTTGCATTTCCAACCTCAATTTTCAATTCAACTCAATTTCCACTTCGAATTCAGTTCAATCTCAACTTACTGATCTTGTTATACCATACATACATGTTGCATTTCCAACCTCAATTTTCAATTCAACTCAATGTCCACTTCCAATTCAGTTCAATCTCAACTTTCAATTCGATTCAATTTCAATTTTCAGTTCAACTCAATTTCAATCTCCAATTCAACTCAATTTCAACTCTCCAATTCAATGTCTATGTCTCTGACTATTTTCAACCTCCAATGTCTATTTCAATATCAATTTTCAATTCAATTCAATGTCTCTGTCAATTTTAATTCACTCTCAATTCGCTCTTGGGCCAACAATAATGGTCATGTCTATCTTCAAATCAAGTCAATATCAACTTACTTCCAATTTGTATCTTGTTATATGTCTTGTTATCGGTCAAGTGGCTAGTTCGATCCAAAAGAACAGCTTGCACCTGCTTACATGCCTATGTTTTCGGTCAAACGGCAAGTTCGATCCCAAGAACAGTTTATACCCTGCTTATGTTTTGTTATCGGTCAAACGACAAGTTCGATCCAAAGAACAGTTTGCACCAACCTACATGTTGTGATATTGATAAAGTCGCAAGTTCGATCCAAAGAACAGCTTGTCTCAACTTTTTGTCTATGCCTCCAGGTCAAATGGCAAGTTCGATCCAAAGAACAGTTTGTACCTGCCTATCTGTTTGTGTTTTCAATCAAGCGACAAGTTCGATCCAAAGAACAGCTTGTATCTTTCTATATGTCTATGTTTCCGGTCAAGTGCCAAGTTCGATCCAAAGAACAGCTTGTACCCATCTTGTATTTCTATTCCCAGTCAAGCAGCCAGTTCGATCCAAAGAACAGCTTGTACTCATCTTTTGATTGTATTACTTGGTCAAGTGGCGGGTTCGATCCAAAGAACAGCTTGTACCCATCTCTTGTTTGTATTTCTTGGTCAAGTGGCTAGTTCGATCCAAAGAACAGCTTGTACCTATCTTTTGTCCCCTGGTCTGTCTACCCTGTCAATATCTACCTAAATCCCCAGTGATATGACATGCTTTGTAGATTCCAGTTGTTTGTGTTGCATTCATAATCAAAATGTTGCATGGCATTCATGATTTTGAAAATCTGAGAGCGTATTTTTATGTCCAAAAACAGTGCAAATGTTAATATTTAAGTATCTTCGTCCCGTCAAATCAAAGACCTCGTCTTTTGACCCTCCGGACAAAGAAACTTAAATAGGGGCAGCTGTTATACCCTAATTTTGGACCTAAAAATACTAGCTCAATCATTCTTTTCTTGCATTTCAAGTCATTTGATGTGCCTCTGATCAATTGCATCTTTCTCTGCATCTCATTTCAATGTTATTTGCAAAATCCATGAAAAAGGGTATTTTAGTCATTTCCTGCATTCAAACTCATTTTAATCCTTGAAAATTGTTTGAGTCTTTTCAATTGGTTTGTATAAATCCTTGTTTCAATTCCATGTTAAAATCCATTCGAAAAACTGCATTTGAGTCATTTTGAGTCAGTTTAGCCCCTAAGGGCATTTTAGCCATTTTCAGTGTTAAAACTCTGTTTAATCTCCAAAAATTGTCTCAGAGTCTTTTAATTTGCTCGTATAAACTCTTGCTTTAATTCCCTATTAAAAAACCATTTTAAAATTGCGTTTGAATCATTTTGAGTCATTTTAGTCCCTAGGGGCATTTTGGTCATTTCACATAAAATTTTGGCAGAGAGAGGTTACTTTAAAGTACCTCATTTAGTAGTTGGTTCATTTTAGTCCGTTTTGTTATTTTTAATCGTTTCACTTTACGTGATTTTCAAAATTACATTTTTTACCCAATTTTAGTTTTATTTTCATTTTAGTCCTTAAGGTTTTGTTATTTGCAATTTGGTCCTCTATTTGTTTATTTTGCAGATTCTTTTGTCCAAAAGTTAGTTATGCCACGTGTCAACAGGCTATTGGTCCAGAAATCTACACATCACCTATAAAGGTCCAGTCATCACAGTCAAAGGGTCAACACCATTCATTTTTTCCAATTTCCCACTCATTCTTTGACACATCATCTCTAACAACCTTCTCTCTCTTCCCTCTTCTCCAAACTTCCTCCACCGTAACCACCACCCTAACAAATTTTCTCCACCACTCTAACCACCATAACCAACTCTCTCCACCACTTCCACCACCTAAAACCACCGTAACAGAATCCCTAACTTCCCAACCGCCACCACAACGACCTTCAACTACACAAAATCACTGATCAATCTCTCCCATTCTCATTCAATTTTACAAATTCGTCATTACATTTCCTCGCAGATTCGAAACTAATAGGTTTCAATCCGTAACAACTTTCCAATTCTGAGGACGAATTCATCGTTGTTCTTCAACAACGGCCATAAATCCGAACTCCGAAACATAAAAACACAATGTTTCAAGTACGAATTCATATCTCACCTGAACGGAATCGCACTGGTATCATCGCAAGCTTTGGGATCCTGACGAACTGAACAAGGCAAAGGAAAGGAGAAGAAGGCTTGGATTCTAAAGGTTCTCCGTTCACTCCTTATTCTTCGATCCGAAAATGGTAATTAATCCCTCTTCTTTCGACGTTTATTGATGATACTCTGTGGTGTGTTTATTTCAAAAAAGATACGAACCTGAAACTTGTAGATCTAGAGTTTTTGGTGTACGTTTTCGAAAATCTGACACCGGATTAAGAAAGAGGAGGACGAACCGGAGCCTTTGGTATAAAAAGCTTGCGTAAAAAACTCTCCGGTGCGGCGGCGCTACGGCCGACCACCGCACCGGAGGCGCTCCGGTCATCTTCTTGCTTTGGTTCCGATGTGTCTGTGTGTTAGAGTGAGAAGAGAGAAGAAAATAGTTTAGAGAGAGAACGGGAGGGTTAGAAAGAGTTCTGGACCGGTTTTTCTTGCTTATATGTGCTCTCTCAGCCGGTTCGACCCGTTTTGCAGCCCTGACCCGTTTCTGGCCACTTGAGCCCAATTTCCAGGCCTCCTGCTACATGAACCCCCCTTTGCTAGTGCGTTTGTGATAAATCTTGATGTTTACACCCCCTATCTGATCCATTTTTGTACTAAAATGTCCTAAAAATTCGCAAGGCTTTTCTTGTTAATTCCAATTGTTTTTTTTTTTTTTTTGCATTAGTACATGATTAATTTGGTTCTAAAAATGTGGAAAAGGCATTAGTTTCTTTGTTGATCCAATAATGTTCATTTTCGTTAAAATGTTGTAAAAGAACTCCAAATTAATCATGCACTTCTTGCATAGTTTTCTTGTATGTTCCTTGAATTTGTGCATGATGGATTTTACCTCCAAAGCATGAAAAATGTATGTGAGTTTCGTTTTTGTTTGCTTGTAAGTTTGTATTTGAATCTTGATAAAAATGTGGAAATAAATGTGATAACTACGCTCATAGGAATCATTGTGAATTTTGTGAAATGTTAGTCCTTTTGATTCTTGTATCATGACTGAAAATTTGGCTACAATACTAGATCATTGGATTCGCATTTTACTAGATTCATAATGATTTATTTTAAGCATGTTGTTATGTTGATTTTTTGCATTTTAATCTTTCTTTTGCTCTTGGTAAATTCTTGGTTTCAAAATGTGTCAAAATATATGCCCACAATCCCTTGGTTACTTCTATGTCATTGCCTTATTTTTTCTATGATCTTACCCTTTCAAAATGTCTAAAAAGTGTCAAGTTTCAATGTGTTTTTTTGTTTACTTTACTTGCTTCATCTTTTGCTATTATATCATTTGTGCTACTAACCATTTTACTTCATGTTTCATACATGCCATAAGTATATTTCATCCTTTAGCTTTAGTTTTATTTCTTGCACTTTAAAATTCATGCAAAAGTTAGAATGTAAAATCTAGGAATTTTTGTAATTTTTCTTTCAATGCTTTAAAATTCTTGCAAGACCATAGCATGTATCTAGGCCAATGATGTAAAGGACAATGGACTCTAATGATGTACACCGACACAAGCACCGACACATGCACACACATCACATAGATACTTTAGATGTATGTTTAGGGTATGCATGCCTTAGATGTATGTTTAGGGAACGTATGCTTAGATGTATGTCTAGGAACTTTGAAACTTAGGCAAAAATCCTTTTTTCCAAAAAATATGAACAACATCACTCAAATAACTTTCTAAATAAACTTTGGGATCAAAATCCCATTGATTTTCCCTTTATTTTCTTAAACAAAAACTTTAATGAATTTTAATCATACTTAGACTTCATTTTGTAAAATGGCTAATTCAACCTCATATTTTCACAATCTTATGCCCTTGAGGCCTCTCTCTCTCTCATTCCTCAAAATTCAATTTTTAAACTTAAAATCAACCAACAAAAACAAAAACATTTTTTTGGAAGAGAACTACGGTGGATTTGATCCCTTAAAAGGGTACGTAGGCAAGGAAATAATATTCCTTCAATTCAAATAAAATAAAAATCCAAACACTTTCTTCTCCCTCCAATTCTTGACTTAGTAAACTCTTAGGTGTAAATATCATTTTCCAAATAGCATTTAAAAATAAAGCGCGCGCGTAGAAAGTAAAGACGGTTCCTATAGGATACTATAGTCGTTATGGGTGCCTAACACCTTCCCGTAGCGAAAACAACTCCCGGACCTCGATTCTCAAGGGTTTTGCTTATTTTTTCCCTTCCCAAAAAAAAATGAGATATCAAAGGTTAAAAAGGTTCAAACGTAATCAATGTTTGACACCCGAAAACCAAGATAAAACAACGTCTCAAAACAAACCAAAAGATATCATGCATATATATATATATATATATATATAATAAATCCTCATATGAAAATACTCCAAGTCCGATAAGTGGACAATAGCAACAACATAAGAACAGAATCCAAACCGACAAACAGAGGCTAATCGTAATCAGAGCCTAGATACTACGACACTGACACGACAACGGAGAAAGCTCCCGTCGTCCAAACATCCAACAAGCAAACTCACCAAGCGTCTAGTCCTGCACAACGTCTACCCATCCATACAGACAGGTAGGCGGTCGAAACCACTGGGGGTAAGCATTACATTAATCATAATCCACGAAAAACATTTATCATGAACATTGGAAATGAAAGAATATATTCAAGAATAAAAATCCATACATATATTCATAAGTAATCACAACATATGCATATTATCATTCCAAATTCATCTCCACAAGTGTATCATACACGTATCACATATACATAACCCTCCCTCCTAGAACACTAGCATCACATGATCATTATTATCCCTCATCACTTACATTTCAAGCTATCACATTATTATCATAGCATAGCATGCATATTCAGCCTCTAATTAAGTCATCAAGAAAAGCTCATCATTTATCAACATCAATCAATGATAACATCACTTACCTCATTACTCATTTAGCATGCTTAATTCAACAAGTACAATTCATCATTTCAAGTTACAAGCAATAATTATCATCA
This sequence comes from Medicago sativa, assembly GCF_051527215.1. Taxonomy (NCBI): domain Eukaryota; kingdom Viridiplantae; phylum Streptophyta; class Magnoliopsida; order Fabales; family Fabaceae; genus Medicago; species Medicago sativa. Next base: position 25,354,282 of record NC_140752.1, on the reverse strand, counting down.
TCAAAGAAATCACCACATCTTATGTATATACATATACAATTCTCACATCATCATTATCATCCAATCAATTATCATCAAATAGATTCACCAAGTGTATAAGTATAAGCAAGTGAGACATGCAATTAGAACATAATTCAATTATTCACAACCATCAACAAAATCCACCTATGTACCTATACACCAATCCACACAATCACAACATTCACCAAATTTCACCAATACACAAATTCGTCAAGTCACATATTCAATTATGTCACAACTCATCAACCATTAATTTCCAAATGTCACAAGTATGTATTCATCAAACACACTTATCATCAACAATCACCATTCACATGCAACAACGAGATAACATTTCAATATGCAATGCGCCTAGACTTGACACATATATGCATGTGGTACCAAATCAACAACAATAGATGCCACCAAAACATCTAAGTAAGAGTACACCTCCTCTTACATGTAAGAGTACACCTCCTCTTACAACAACTATGTAAAAGTACACCTCCTTTTACATTTCAACAACAACAACATGGTATGATGCATGGACATATAGCAATGACTCGATAATGCACAACTCCAACATAACAACTATCAAAACAATGTAAAAGTACACCTCCTTTTACATTTCAACAACTCAACAACATTGCATTATCAAGAATCATGCCCATACATTCGACAATCACATCTCACATAAAATTCATCAACATTCATCGACATCGGTTTACAATTCATTTCCATTTACATCACATAAATCAAGTAAAATGGAACAACACAACAATTTATGACAAACATCATTCTCAACCTTCCACAATCATTCAAACACAGTTATTTAATCATATGTGACCATTCACAAAAGATTCATAAAACTTTAGTTCAACAAGATTCATTTCTACTAAGTTCGTCTCCAAAAGTCTCCATTTAAAAATAATAGAAGTTATGAACCAAAACCAATTCCACAAGCTCAATTGCATATGCCATGTATTCTCACAAGTCACTTATAGATGCAGTAGAGGATACATAAGCATTTCATCGGCCAAAAATGACGAATTCAAGAAAATCACAAAGTTCGTCTCACCGAAACACTTTTCAAGAAATTTCCCATTTTCTAAGCAAAACAAGTTAGACCCAACACATCATAGTTTGAAAACCATAATTGAACTTATAGAATCCAAGTTTGAAAGTAGGAAGCAATCCATAAGGTTTGGGTCGACTTAAAAGTAGTTATGCGGAGTTTTCGTAAAATTTCTCTAAGACATCCTTAGAGTGTTTTCCTCATAAATTAAAATCCATGAATCATTTTCAAGTCAAACCAAAGCCATTGGAAAGCTAACAAAATTATCTAAAACTTTCATGTTTACACCAAAGGCCAATTCAAAGCAGAAATGGGTGAAAAAGCACAAAAAACGCAGAAACCGAAGTTCTGTCAGCACGCACGGCCCGTGCCACGCATGTGCACGGCCGTGCCAAAAGGTACAGAAAGTTAGCACGGCCCGTGCCATGCACGGCACGGCCGTGCTCGATTGACAGCACCGTTTTTCTTCGTTTTTCCGTTTTCACCATTTCGCGCATAAAATTCAAACCGTTAATCGGATTTCGATGCCGTTTTCGCCTACATACTCCTGACACTTAGCTCTATCATAATCTACAGAAAAATTCAAGTTTCAACCATCCAAAAATCATTTCTCCCAAACCTTACATAATCACTTATTTGCAAAAACACTTAAACACCGGCATCTCACACGAAAAACCCGTTTTCTCCCAAACGACTCCACTAACACAACCACAACATGAAAACAGAAATTATACCAAGTCAAATTCATCCAACAACATCAAAAACTCAGTCAACAACTTCATATTTCAAAAGTTCATTTTGGTCCTTCACATAAACAACTTGGCACAAACTTCACCAATTCAAACAACAACTTCCCAAAATGGAATACCCATGGTATAAATTAAAAACATCAACGTATCTAATTCAACAACAACTTCCTTCAAACATGAATTCATCACAACTCAACCACAACAACACTAATTTATACCAATTTGAACAAAATCAACAAAGTATACATGTAAACATATATTGAGCATGTAATTTCATCAACAACAACAAACTCATCAATAATTCCCCAATTCAATGATGCCCATTGCATCAATTCAACAACAATATATGTCAAGATAACAACAACAACATTTGAACATGAATTCATTCACAATTCTACAACTACAACTTCATTCATCATCAATTTCATGCAAAAACATATCATATTCATATCTACCCATTTTGACATACAAATTCAACAACAACATCACAATTATCATTCAATTCATGTACATAATCATGTCAACAACATTAAGCACGAAATTCTACAACCAAAATCAAATTAAGCACTTAACCACAATTATGTAAAGAATTAAGGTAGAAATTAAACTAAGGATTATGATTAAAGCCTAACCCCCTTACCTTAATTCTTCACAATTATCAACTAGGACTTCACTTTAGCTCCCAAAGCTTGAATCTCTAGCTCCCTCTAGCCTCATCTAGATCTTCTCTTTTCAAACCCTTTTTCTCCTCTTGTTCTTTCTCTTTCTACCTCTATCTTTTCTCAATGAATGAAATGTGAAATGTTTGTAAAACCTAATTTCACCAACAACTAGAGTTTATATATGTGCTCTATTCAATTGGGCTTATCTCACAACCTTAATGGGCCTAACCCATTTCTATTCTAACCCCAAATGTTACTACTCACTTAACGGTAAAATTACAACACTAACGGTCACTTACCGGTAAATAAAATAATTACTACATTCTCTCTAGTAACTCGGTAAAACAACATTCTTACTAACACTCAAAATAATAATCCTCAACCAAAATTACAAAATCACCCCTACTCTCAAAATGACCAAAATGCCCCTAAGTCCAAAATGACTAAAATACCCTTCTACACCGAATTCTACAATTCCCAACCAAAAATACACACAGATGCAAATAATCACATAACAGCACACACAACACACATAAATAAATAATAAAATAAATCTAGCGAAAATCGGGCTGTTACAGTAGTCGCCCCAACTAGAATTGGGAAGATGATGCCAAACTGGGAAGGACCATACAAGATTAAGGAAAAGTTGTCACATGGAGCCTACAAGCTAAAGGAACTGAATGGTGACCCAATACCACGGACATGGAATTCAGTCAACTTGCATCACTACTTTAGTTGAATATTTTATTTATGTTTAGATAATTATGTTTGCTTCGTAGTTTAAATTAAAGCGAGCATGAGAACATGAAGATGTCGCCTGTTAGTATTTCAATATTTCATTTTTGATAAAAAGAAGTAGGTGGTACTCTTTTCCCCTGCAAGGGCAGTGGTTTTTAACGAGGCACCCTATTTTCTAAATTCTTATCGCCTGATTCCTCTACTAGTTTAAAACTGCAACTTCTATGTCAACACTGAACAAAATTAAGGTGTCAACCCTACGAGGCCCTGAATGCCCTGTCAACCCAACAATTTATTCGTTAACCCCATGAGGCCCTGAAAGAAATGTCAATCCTATGAGGTTCTGAACAAAATTAAAGCGCAGCCCTATGAGGCCCTGAACAAAATTAAGGCGCCGCCTTAGCCATCTTCTAGAAGCGTCTAGAGCTCGGCATAAAGACTTAAGTACCCTCATTATTAGTTGAGTCTTATGTCACCACAGATCAGGCCCCTAGAGGGCTATAAATACCACCCCTGAGAGTCTTCTCAAGGCATGACCAATACAATACTAAACCCTAATATCGATTATTGTACTTTTGCAAGTACACACCACATCCGAATGAAAGTTCGTACTATATTATCTTGGCTTGAAACTCGAAGCAATGTGCAAAGTGTAGGTCCTCAGATTCGACAATGGAGCTGAATTTACCTTTGGAAAATTGAATAAGTTTTGTGAAGCATAATGACGTTTTTACAATAAAAAACCAGAGAATTATGGAGATGGCTTGGTGTTTTCTTTATGACTAACGATTGCCAAAGAAATTCCGAGCAGAATCTGTACATACAGGTTGCCAATAAAATCTGCGCAAAGAAAAACACGTTTTGAAGTATGGTACGGTTGCTTGTGTTTCTCTAACATTCCTCGGGTAAAGAAATACAAACTAGACAACAATTTAGCACATAAAAATTTATGTTGGCCATAGTTTTAAACTTAGTGCATTGAATTGCCGGTTAGTGATGTCTTATGTTAGATACGTTTTAAACTTAGTGTATTATTTGATAATGCCTAATATATCTTTGTATTGTTATCATCAATATGCTGTTTCAATTCTTCTTCAAAAAATATGCTGTTCCAAATAGTACAGATTACTTTAACTGTTTGCACAAACATTTTTAGTTGCCATTCTTGCTGGAATCGTAGCCTGTTCAATGCTAAGTTCCTAAGACTTTGTTTTTATTTTCTTTTGCATAGAAAATACCTTTTCTTTAGTCAATTGGGAAATAAGAAATGCCACTTTAGTAGTCAAAATCATTTAAAGAAACATTTGCCTTTTTAGTAGTAGAAATTTGCAAGATATTGTTGTAATGTGGAGCAGAGCAGTGTGAGGAGCTATCAGTAGAAATTTGCAACATATTGTTGTAATTTGCAAGATATTGCAAGATATATATATTCCTTTTTTTAAAATAATATATTATGAGTAGACAATATAAGGTGGAGTATTTGTCTTTCAGATTCACCTTATGCCTTACCTATCTCTTGACCTATCAAAAACAAAGAAAAAGAAGTATATACAATATAGATTAATTCTTTTGAGCTTTTGGTTTTCTTTTTAATGCAGTTCAAAAGTTTCTTTTTATTCTTTGCTTATCATTTCCCTGATGTTTTGTTTTTTTAAATAATTTTTGTTGTATGCTTCAACAAACATAAACCACTTGAACCAAGACTAAACTGCGGTCTAATAACCAAAATAACCAAACCGTTGTAAATGTCTATCGATGGTTTAATTGGTCGAAGTCTTTAATTTGATGCAGTTTTTTTTTTTTTTTTTTTTTTTTGCAACAGATTTGATGCAATATCTAAAAACACTCTTATATATACATATACCCAAACTACTTAATGTTGGTGAAGGTAGAAGTGGACGAAGAAGAAATTTTAGACTTCAAATTTCTAGAAACTAAAGTTGGATTTTCTCTTGTATACACTGACAATGTAAAATCATATTATGATGCCATCTTTTCCATTAGTTCCTTCAATATCTTTACAACTATATATTTAGAATGATTTGATTGAACAAATAATAACACAGATATGTGCCATAATGTTGAACAAATAAAAATATTATCCACTTTGTTTCCCTAAGAAATAGCACAATTTTTTTATTAGTTTGTTGGCAACTTCAAGAGTGATCCATCCAATTAACAAGTACAATCATCCTAATATATGTCATATTATGGAGTTGTGATCCTTTCCATTTATCGATGGAACATATACCTTTTGAAGAGTGATAAACACATTTTATGGAGTTGGGAGTGATAAACTTTATCTACAATATACAACAACAACAACAACCGTTTTGGGCCTGACGCGCCTGACGCTTCACAATCAAGGTATTCTGACAAGGAAAATTATTTAAATGATCAATAATTTTTCAAGAGACACCATTGTTTATAAAATGTACACTATGGTGCAAATTGAAGTAATGTACTTCTACACTAATAATTTAACAATTGTGACAAGGAAAATGATATAATTTAAATATTCAATAATCAATTTAGTTTCTAAAATTGTACGATTTTGCAATGATACATGCTTACTATGCTACTTATATTCAAAGAAAATGATAGGAGTTAACCATAAAATTTAATCCCTAAAATTATAGTAGCTATTTTGATCACTGGAATTATTAAAATTTTAAAATAATATCTGAAATTGAAAATTGACAATCACATTAGTGTTTTTAAGATAATTTTTGGGACTAAATTGACCAGCATTAAAGAACTAATGTGATCGATGAATTTTCAAATATCGGGATGATTATGGAATTTCAATAATTTTCATAGATTAAATTGGTCACTACTTTTGATTTTAGGAACTGAATCGATGATAAAGGCATAGTCTAAGATAAATTATATGTAAGAGGAAGAATAGTATGAATCAAGACCACAAGAGCAAGAATATTATGTTTTCTTACTAAGAAATAGAAGCAAATCAAATCACATTGCTTCTGTTAGATAATAGTCTATGGGTTTATGCTAACAATCAATATAACACGACTAAATATTAAAGATAAAAGATAACAAATTTGGGTCATATGATAACAATCAATATAACACGACTAAATATTCAAGATAAAATTTGCATAAGCATGCGTAAAAGAAAATTTATGAAATCAATAACATACCAGTTCTTGCTCAAGCTTTTTGTTTTTCTCAATAACATCATTTTTCTCCTTAGTTAACTTTGAAATTTGTACTTTTGCCTAAAATAATGAGAAAATCAAATAAGCAACAATATTTCAGAATTCACATCTTATCCATAGCAATTTCAAGAAGGCAATTCTTGTGATCTTAAAGCATAGTCACTTTAAAATTTGGAAACCAAATAGGTCTCAGTGTGAATTTTTTCTTTCTTGGAATCAGAAGAAAAAAAAATCTTTTTTGGTATTCTTACAGATGACTAAGATAATCTTATCTTTCCAAAATTTTGAAATAAAGAGAAAGGTATTTAATTGGTCCCTGTGAGTTTAGCTCTATTTGATAGGGACAATGCATAATATATGCAGAAGTTAGGGTTCGAATATCTAGCACCCCATCTTTTCACCTTAAATATATATGTGAATTTCTAGCCATTAGGATACTTGACAAAAAAAAAAAAAATCAAGTTTACGTAAATAGTTGAATAACTTAACCCATGACCAATATTCAAGATCGTAGGATAACAATCAAGATCATACGAAAAAATATTCAAGATCACCAAATTATGTTCATGTTATGAATGGCATACCAGTGCTTGCTGAAGCCTTTTAATGTCCTCCTTTAGATAATCTCTCTCTTCGGTTAACTCTGAAATTTGTTCCCTTGCCTAAAATAACAAGAAATAAAAAATGAGCAACAATATTTCAGAATTCAAATATTTTCGATAATAATCGATACATAAACATAAGGTCTATAGAGACATGGGGTTTATCAACAAGTTATTTTTCAATATCACAATTAAGAATGTAAATTAATGAGAAACATCATTATCATAATTACTTAGGTTAAGATCAAAAGTATATATTATTGAAGGCTTGTAGGTAGAGATTTGTAACGTGCAATTATGAGTGACGTTTGAACGTGTGTATCAGCAATTGTTACTTATAGTTGCAATAGTTGGCGAAGTGCTTAGGAGTTTTTTTTTTCTTTTTTTTTGTTCAAACAAAATCAGTTACTTATGAGCTAATAAATTAGTGTATGAAGAAGAGGCTTAAGTTATGATGTCACGAGAGAATCTACAATAAGCTACGACGTCACGAGAGAATCTACATAAGCAATTTCCAACAAAATAACGAGGCTTAAGTTGAAGACCAACAATTGGAAGAAGAGGAAGGCTGTTGTTAATTTGTAGCAACATGTTTTGCAAGAAGTAGCTCAAGTGAATATAGTGGATAATGGTTGTATCAGTCACATGACCCATGACAAGAACTATTGAGACAGTTGAATATAAACCATGTATCAATAGTCAGAATCACTAATGGTAAGCTTATTGTTGTAGAAGGTTGTAGCCATTGAAAGTAGCACATGGACAAAGTTATTATATATATTTTTTGATGTACCTGTGATTGATCAAAACCTTCTAGTTGTGGGTCAATTATATGATAAAGAATTTAAAGTCATCTTTGAAAGTAATCATAGTTTTATCAAAGATGTCAATGATAAGGTAATTTTGAGCATTAAAATAGAAGCAAAAGTTTCTCATTTAATCCAAAAGGAAAAGCAAGCAACTTATCAAGTTACTATAAATAATAAGGAGATATGGCTCAAAAGATTAGGCCATTTTCATGATGCAATTGTACTGAATTTGCAACGAAATGAGTTGTTTCATGACTACCTGACTTAGATGATGAATCACCAATCTACAAGGTATATCAGTATAGTAAGCAAAGTATAGTAAGCAAGCAAGATTACCTTTCAAACAAGCAATCTTGAGAGAAACAAAGAACTTGAAACTAATTCTCAAAGAAAAAACCTTGGTAAGCAAGCAAGATGGACCTCAAACGACTGCTTCATTTAAAGAGAGCAAATATTACACAGTCTTTATAGATTGTTGAACCCAAATGTATTGGATTTATTTCTCAAATCACAGTTAGAGGTTGTGGGAGTATTTTGGAGATTTAAGCTTTGGATTGAAAATAAAAAAGGCTTCGTGATTCAAATTTTAAGGTCCAAAGTCAACACCACCAGTCCAACAGCACAAAGTACACTTAGTAGTTGTTACCAATAGCTTCACCAGTTGACTAAGTTTTAATATTCCAGTTACTTAACATTAAATACAGCTTTAAAGTTTAGGAGTTTGTTACTCTACGTTTATTTTTATTTCAGTTACATTTAAAAGAATACAGTTTAATAAAGTAATTGGACTCAAATTATTAATGAGTTCAACTAAACGATGAATCGTTTGGGAAAACCTGAGTTTGATTGCTAGGTGGAACAATTATTGGTCAGACTATACTTAGCTCAAGAACGAACTCCAAATTACTAGTGTCCTTTTCCCTTGAAAACCGTAGTGTTAACATAAAAAAATGCTGCTATTCAATAAAATACTGTTTTCCTCTCCCTATACTCTGAGTCACGCTTATTCACGAACACAAATCAACGAGGTCAAAAACCAATTAAATTGTATACTATGTTGCAAAGAAATTATATGTAAACTACTTTTAAAAAAGAAACCTGATCTAAAGAGACAGATGCTTGAACTGGTGATGGTGCGTTAGGAGGAGGAGCAACACAAACAGCTCTAAATTTGGTCTCTTTAACTTCATATCCGGAATCTTTATAAAACTTCATGCAATGAGAAAAGGAAACAATTAAAATATGTTATGTTGGTGGAAAACACTATCAAGAAACAATTTGTTGTTTGTTACCATATCTGAAGTGATATCTTTAGTGGTTGCTCCAGACCTTACAACTATGCTTTGAAGGAGAAACTTATCTATGCATTGCATGTCAGGAGGTGCCTCCTCTAGGGCTTGCATTGTAACTATAAACAGTCATTAAGTAAAAACGGATGCTACTTAGAAAAGTTAGTATAAAAGAATAGAACTCATGATATTGGGCAACTAATCCCATGTAAACATTATGCCAACATATTCATGACACTGTAATTAAGGATGCTACTTTGTTAGAAAAGGGGATGTCTGCTATGGGCACGACCCAAAAATGAACCCTACTATTTATACTAAGTAGGATAAATATTCCTACAAATATAGACCAAACAATACTAGAAACTCAAGTTGTTCCTGCGGATTTTCATGCAAGAAATTATCCATAAGAATTCCTGAGGATTTTGCTTCAGTTCGCATTAGTCAGACGCAGTTTCCTGAGACCTGCAGATGCTCTACGGTTTTTCATATGGCCTTTCCTGCGGGTTTTTTCATTATCATGAAATTTGTAAGGTTTTTTTTTTTTTTAGGTGAAATTTGTAAGATTTTTTTTTATGGAAATTTGTAAGATTTTGAATTTCTTAATTTAAAATATTGAATATGACCCTATAGTTTTCACTTTTCCTGTAGATTATTCTTTTCTGCGGATCCTAAAATTCTAAGGAAACAATTACCAAGAAGGTATTACCTGTGAACCAAAATCCTAGTCAAAATCTGCAGGAATCCGATGTTCTGCGGAATATCTATAAGTAGGATACATAGTCCTACAAGACATTTAAAAAATACCAGATTCGAGACTAAAATTAAACCTATGACATGCTATAAGCCAGACCTAGACCTTAAACTATTATATTAAGGCATACTTGAGTCTTGTAAAGTCTAATTCGACCCAATTTATTTTCATCATTTCTCACAGTTTTCTATAAGGGTGTACATGTAAAATTTTAAAAACTTAAATTAATAAAGGATTTTTTTTTTAGATACCCTGAAGTTTGATGGTAGCGATTCCGTTTGCAAAATTTATTCAAAATATTATTTTATTTTTAAATTAATAAATAAAAAAATAATGTATTGAATAATTAGATGATGAGCACATATTCAACCAAACTTAAGGATAACAATGTGTTCATCCTCTTATAATTGAGATCGGAGGAAAATATTACCTTTAAAATAAGTATTCAATAATAAAAATGTCATTATAATTATTCTTTGCATGTCATTGTACTTTTGATAGCAAAAGGGAGAGTGAAGAAGGTAGAGAAAGATGGAGAGAAGAAAACCTATAATATCACAAGTAGACGTAGGCAACAGAACTCCAATATTAGGCCTAACACAATATTTCTCAGGAATTGTAGTCTTAACCTGCAAGTTGCAACACCATCAATTTCAATCCAAATCAAAATTACAACTTTTCTTAAATAACACTCAATTTATTAAGCAAACATGGATCCTCTAATGCAGCATAAAAAAGAATTAAAGGACAAGATTACTAATGGAAAAAATTATTTTTTAATTTTTAAGATACACAATTTTTAAAAAAATACTTCTATATTTAATTTTTTAACGTATTTTTTAAGGGCACAAGTTATAAAAAATGCACAACTCATCATTTTCTAACAAACGAAAAAGAAAATCATTACCTTGAAAGCCAAATAATTATCTGACTTGTTGGTCAACTGCAAACAGCATGAGATATTTTTCTTCAATTCAACTGGTTCACAGAAATCAAGTAAGTGTTAAAAAAAATTATACTATTAGAATTTAGAACTAGAAACAAGACACATAATAAAATAGGATTCCCTCAAAAAAAAAAACATAATACAATAGGATTAGAAATAAGAAACTTCTTATTTAATTTTGTTGGTTTTTGGGAATTAAAGAGGCTTAATTACGTGGAAAGTGTAGCTCTTGAGGATGTATTTGAAGGTAGAAACTATCTTCTTGATTCATCAATTTAGATGCTGAGGATGAAGCTGCAGCAGAAATGGTTTCTCCCATTTTTTTCATAAAGTGTTAGACATTTTTCTACTTCGATTAGTTTTATCTCAAGAAAACAGATAAGCTTGCGGAACTCTCAATTTTGAATCGTTGACCATAAATATTTTAATGAAGCAATGTGAACGGGGACTTGTTTCAGAAAAGAATACAAGAGTGAATGGAATTTTTCTAATCATTTTTCATAAATAAAATATGATTTGTGAGGTAAGTGATATAAGATTACTAGGTGGCCACGTTTCATATATCATGAATAACTAAAGGAGAACGTTATTATGTGCTCTAATGGCATAGGTTAAATAATCATGTCTTAAATGTTTATATCAATGAAAATGTTGGCAAAGACCCATAATTCGATTCCTAAAGTTACCACATTGAATCCTAGATCTATATGTCAAGACACAACATTGATTGTTGATATACTTGATTTTTGGTCTTGGTGCAATGTTTATTTGATTCAAGTGTTTTTTTATGCTATTGTCATGGATATAGTGAGTTTGTTTGAGAATTCAACATTTTTGTTTTTAACAACTTTAAATTTGTATTGTACCTAAAAATTCTATTGAATTTAATAAATGATTATCGCTTAGTTGTCATAAATTCTTTTATAATAAATAACGTTAATTATTGAAATAGCCCATGTAATATACGCGGAAAATAACCCATGCAAAAATTAAATTAAAACACAGATTCTACCGTTGTAATTTAATATTCTTTCTATTTTGGTCATTCTACATTCCAATCACACATGAGACGTTGGCGTTGCAGGGAATCTTGCCACGTTTTTTTTATGACCTCGAAATTTTATTATTTTTCCAAATTTTTTTTGGCTGAAACCTAAACATTTTATCAGCAATGACAAATAGTACGGGTGGAAAAGCAACGAAAATCGACATAGAGAAACTTGTGGTTACAGGCTTTTAGTGGAAATCATGGGGTGGTTGTAATTCGTTTGTTTTCTTTGGTTCTCTCACGTACTAAGCAGTGTTTCCCATATTTTATTTCTGGCTCAAGGAATTTCTTTCTTTTAGTAGCATGAATCGAGAATCTGAAATAAAGAAAAAACATAGAATTTTTTTTTTTTAGACATAACGTCCAAAAAAGTCATTTAGATGTAGGAATTTTTTTAATTGTTATTTGCAGTCATGTTTATGACATTAAAATAAGGTCTCCCAGATATAATTAGACTTTTCCGACACAGAACGATTTAATTATGAATTTTTAAAGCATCAAAATCTCGAAAACCAAAACAACTAAAACATCAACTTAGAAGTTGAATTTTGAGTTTATATTTTTCTTGCAGGGTTTTCTATATATAAAAATACACAGGAAGGATCTGTAAAGTATCATAGCATTCTTAAGAGATCTCGGCTTATTTTGATTTTTCAATTAAGACGTGCGAAATCACAATTTTGTTTCAAGGAAGCATATACTGATGGGTCGATTTTCACTCCCCGCTTTTATATGGATGTTTAAATCTGAAGGTGAGAAAAACACAAGAAGGGGGGTTTATTGTGTTTTGAAAAATTCTTCATTTCTCCTAAACTGAACACACTGGTCAGAAGCTAAGTGAGACAACTTCTGAAGTGATAATCAGAATTTGAACGCAGCGGATAAAAACAGAGAGAGAGAGAGAGAGAGAGAGAGAGAGAGAGAGAGAGAGAGAGAGAGAGAGAGAGAGAGAGAGAAGAAGAAAGACACAAAGCAAATTATACTAGTTCCTTCCACAATCCGGAAGTAGTCCAGTCCCCCTTGCACTTCCAAGGAGATTTCACTAGAATGTAATATCTGATTATAATTGCTCAAGCACACAGCAAGAGACTTCCTTTGCTCAAGCACACTTTGCAAGAGTCTTCCTATGCTCAAGAACACAATCAACAGACTTCTATGTTCAAGCACAACTGCAAGAGACTTCTAGACAAACAAAATTACACAGAAAATTGTTTGAGATTGAACACTTGATATACAATCAGAGGTGCTCACAAAACAAATCAGATACAGACTCTAAGACTTAAGAATTTCTAAGATAAGAACTTGAGAAACAGAAATTCTAAGTGACTTTGAAAGCAGAACAATTTTAGCAGAGGTTTGGCGCTTGTAAATTGTAGTAGAGTCGTATACCAATCTCTAAGTCTTCACTCCTTTATATAGAGGTGTGAAAGAGACGTTGTGAAATTGCCAGCACATCAAAAGAGTCGTTGTTGAAGCTTGATCTTTCACCAATGATCTTTTGCCTGATTTGGTTGTTGTCCTATGAAGAACCAATTTGAAATCCATTCCCATTGTGAAGGAACATCTTTGCAGGCGTAGCTGTATTCTGGAGTTGTTTTCTTGTCTTGTAGCGTGGACACAAAACAGAGTAGTGGAGAAGGTGGTTGTACAGTTCGTACATATTACAATGTCAACGTTTTTGAAGATAAGCTTCCAAAGCCTTCAAATCTTCACCAAAATGACCGTTGCAAAGTTCCACTAGTCTTCTGCAGTGTTTTCGAATCCAATAGACAGCTTTTGAAGTGTTGATCCTTGAATGTTCAGCTTGTGGTGATGATCAGCTTCTGATGAGCTTCAGCTTCTGATGAAGTCGCTTCAGAACTACCCGCTCCTGATGAACTTCTGCTTCTGATGACTTTCAGCATCTGATGACGTCATCATTCTTCAGGAGCACTTTGTCTTCAGGAGCACTTTTAGTCTTCAGGAGCACTTGTCTTCAGACGCTTTAAAGCTTCCTTTTCTTGATTCCTTAGCTCTCTTTTTGTTCTTCAGAACCTTTATATGATGTAAATTTTTAACTATGGTCATGTACACTCGAACAAATATTAGCTAGTCCAATTTACAATTTTTAGTACCTTGTTATCATCAAAACTCTTTAAGGTTCATTGTTAAACGCATTTTGTTCCAACAAAATAATCGCAATTAATAACTTTCACTATCAAAGTCTTGCATTTTTAAATGAGGGATGAGTTAATTCTAAATTTTTAAAGATATTCAAAATGAATTCATCACTCGTTTAAAAACTCCAAAATTTATTGTGGAGGTTCTTATGTTATTACAAATTTTCCTGCAAAATTGCGGAACAAAATTTAACTAATAAGTACATGCTTACTCATGACAAAATTAACATCTGGTCCTCCGTTTAACCCATTCCACGACCACCACATTACAAGTAGTATGATTCACTGTCATTTTCCTTTGTATATATCTTTATATTTTTTTATCGAAGTTGAACCCATGTCGTTATGATCTAGGTTGTCAAAATCGGAATTTTGCTTCAGGTCGAAAGAGAAGAGAGAAATCGACAATCGTAAAATCGCAACCACGATCGAAGGATTTTACTAAGCTACTTTTGTAGTATCGATATAAGAAATCGTAAAATCGTAATCAAAATCAATGAATTTTACCAAAAAAAAAAAAAAGAAAAATGCTAACAAGTACCCTAAGGGCATTGTTTAAGCATTAAAAGTAACAACTTTTGCATTGGATATTGTACGATTATAACTTTAACAAGTGTTTGACTTGTATTTTCAAGACATAATTTCCTTTTGGGGGTTCCTTAAACAATGCCCTTAGGGCACTTGTTAGCAAGACCAAAAAAAAAAATAATACTAAATATATATCATAAATATATAGTAAAAATGACTTAGTTTATATGAAATCGTAACCAAAATCGATGAATTTTACCTATTTTAAAATTCTACTATGGATTTGAGTCGTTGAAAGTGAAGAAAATCATAAAATCCTAAATTTTTAGATTTAATTCGGAATTTTAACAACAATAGTTATGATCTTACATAAAATTTGAAGATGACTACCGGAATAAACAAAAGCAACCAACCCATCAAACCAACTTTTTACTATATGAACCCATCTTAACCGCATGAACTAGTGGTCAGAGATGGGTTCCTTTTTACCAACTGCGGGTGTCCTTAGGATAAAGGTTTTCAGATCGAATCCGACTGTTGTCTACCTCTAAATGGAAGAAAGAATATTTTATCTTACACAACGAACCTGTTATCGTTGGATTTAACAAATCAATTTATAAAGCTTTCATCTATCCAAAGAAAGTGACGTTGGAATAAACAATCATTCTACTTACGTGCCCAAAAATATAAGATTTAAATAAGAAAAATATTAATCCAATTAGTCAACATGACTTCTTAATTCCCTCAAAAAAAAAAAAAAATGACTTCTTAATTTGTAGATTGATTGAATAACATTAGCCATTAAAAATTCAACCTAATACTTTAACATTAGCCATTAAGACGGATACTAGTCAATTTACTTTAATTTTCATAAAAACACGTAATCTTGCGGTGATGCCAACTTTTGTTAGGTTGCTATCAGCAGCAGTACAAATTTCTTTTTTTGTTTGACTTTTGTATTATAGTATAAAAAATTAATTAAAACATCAATTTATAATATTAATGTTACGTAGCAAGAAATTAAAATAGTTAGAAATTTGGACCAAGACACATTTTTTTTGACAAATTGGACCAAGACACATTATATTGCAATCCCTATTTTGATTGTATTAATTTCACATAATCAATTTTGAAAACATTTTTAACTTATTGACTAGTGACACAATTTTCTAGTGTTTAGATCAACAACACATTTTCTTATGTCTGCATTTGTGACACACATTATCTACACTATATATAAATAAAGTAGAACATTTTTGGCTGATTTTTTCTCTTTTCAATTACATCCTTATGCAAATTTGACCATAAGAATACAAATTTAATAATGCTTTTTTCAGGAGATTTGGTACTCTTTAAAACATTAAATTTGGATAATGTTTGATCAATTTCATGGCAAGGAAAGACTTCCACAAATATTTTTGTCCTACTTTGTGACTTTGATTCTGAAGGACAAGTTACATACGTCTTTAAAGAATTATCGCCCAATATCACTATTTGGTAGTGTGTATAAGCTATTCTCCAAGGTTTTGGCGGCAAGACTGTCAAAGGTGATGAATTCTATTATTTCAACCTCTCAATCAGCTTTTTTGAAAGGTAGGCATTTGATGAATGGGGTGTGGTTATGAACAAAGTGGTAGATTTGGCGAAAATGTCAAAGCGTGAATGCTCGATTTTAAAAGTGGATTTTAAGAAGGCTTATTATTCGTTGATTGGGGTTTTTTGGAATATATGATGAGAAGGGTTAGGTTGTGTGATAAGTGGGTGGCTTGGATGAAGGCATGAATTTTCGGTGGTAATATGCCTATCCTTGTTAATGGGAGTCGAACGGAGGAAATTATTGTTCAAAGGGGACTAAAACAAAGGGATCCTTTGACACCTTTTTTTGTTCCTTTTAGTGTCTGAAGGCTTTAGTTGTTTGATGAATAACACCGTCAACAAAAACGTGTTTAAAGGATTTGAGGTGAAAATGAGGAGGAACTTTAGCATCTCATCTACAATAAGCGGATGATATTTTGTGTATAGGTAAGCTACGGCGGAGAATCTTTAGACTTTAAAGACCTTATTGAGATGGTATTGGGGTTGAAAGTTAAATTTAATAAAAGTTATTTGATAGGTATAAATGTTTCATCGACATTTATGGAGATGACTTGTAATTCTTTTGAATTGTAGTGAAGGAAAAATACCGTTTACTTATTTGGGGTTACCGGTGGGTGTTAATCAATGAAAGCTCTTAACTTGGGAACCGTTTTTGGAAAAGTTGAGAAATAGACTAAACTCTTAGGGAAATAAATATGTGAGTTTAAGTGGGCGTGTTGTGCTTCTAAACTCAGTCTTGAATTTGGTTCCTGTTTTCTATCTTACTTTCTTAAAAATACCAGAAAGGGTGGTAAAGAAGATGGTTCGTATTCAACGCAAGTTCCTTTGGGGAGGTGTGAGAGGTGGCCCAATAAGTTTGTTGAGTGAAATGGAGGAATGTTTCCCAACCAAAATGTAGGGGTTTAGGAGTTAAAGATGTGAGGTAGATGAATTTGAGTCTTCTAGCAAAACAACGATGGTGGTTGATCCAAGTTGGTAATCCACTTTGGAAGAAGGTTTTGGAAGACAAATAAGAGTCTAGGATAGGAGGTTTGGCGGATAGCTGGTCACGATATACATTTAGGTTACAGAAGGAGTCGATGTCTTTAGAGGATGTGGGGGGCTCAAATTGGTTCAAACAAAGCGTAGTGAGAAAATTGAGTAATGGAAGGAAAACTAGTTTTTGGAAGGATATTTGGGTGGGAAATAAACCTCTTCATGTGATGTTTCCACGCCTTTACTCCATCTCATACCAAAAAGAAGCAATGGTAGGAGATATTGGTTTGACAAGCGATGGTATTGTGTCTTCGAACCTAACGTGGCATAGTTCCCCTTTTAATTGGGAGCGAGATTTAATTACAACCTTAACGGTGTGATTACAAGTGCTAGGGGTGGGGATGAGGACGATGTTTGGTGATTGAAACCCGACAATGGAGGAGTTTTCACGATGTGCTCGTGCTATAGAATAGTGGAAGGTTTATTGGTCCAAGAAGGGGAATTGAATAGGCTGGGGGAGGTTGTGTATGATATCTTTAGAAGAGTTCGTCCTCCTCCAAAGTAGTGGTGTTTTGTTGGACTTTACTATACTAGACCGAATTCCAACTCGAGTAAATCTTGAAATTCGGCATGCGTTAAATCTGAAAGCTTCAAAAGATTGTATGATTTGTGATAGGCGAGAGGAATCTAGAAATCACCTTTTTTTTTTACATTGTGAGGAGGTATCAAAGGTTTGGCTTGGTGTTATGAGGTGACTTGAATTTCACCACATTACACCACCAAATTTATTTGTGCACTTGGAGTGTTGGAGTAAGGAGGCGAGGACATAAAAGCTTAGAAAAGACTTTTGGATTATTTGGCATATGTTTTCATTTGCACAGATGCAGGTGTAAGGGATTGGGCCCGCTGTTCCCACTTGCCTAATTATTTGTTTAACAAAAATTAAATATTTTATTTTTTCTCCCATTAAAGATTAAATGTTGCCCCCATTAAATTAGTGATATTTCAAACAAATTAGTTGAAATAAAAAATTACTTGTGTATCTATTAATGTATTAACTTTCTAAATTAGCTATAATTTTAGCCAAACTCATATTGTTTTACCAAAAAAGAGGATTTTTAGTGTAAATAATATAATTATTTTATCGTGTATGTATTGATGAATTTTTATGAAAGAAAAAAGTTATAGCATATGATATATGCCCCGCAAGAGTACTCGTGAGTTTAACTCAGTTGATTTGGACGATGCATAAAATATGCAAGGTCCGGAGTTCAAATCCCGGCCACCACCAAAAAAAAATATGCCCCCTCAAGAAGAAATTTCTAGATCCGTCCCTGATTGGAAGGAGCAAAATGATATAATTTTTAATAATCCTTCCAAGAAAGTGGATGAATTGGTAGAAGATATCATGCCATTGGAGTCTTAGTAGATTAAAGATTGCAACTTATCTTTTTTATGAGTGGAGTTGATACCCAAAAGATTGTATAAATAGGAGATGAGATGTAAGGAGATGGTGGGGTGGCACGGTTGGGAATGAGGATTCTTTGCTAAAATACAATCCTCATTATGTTTTTTGGCAATGAAGCTAGGTATCTTTGCTTTCTGTGTCCTATGTACAACTTGTGCAAGGCACCTATGATTTTTTTTATTATAGATAATATGCTGATTTAAATATATATATATATATATATATATATATACACACACACACACCGCCAACCCAACACTTTCATCCGATTGTTTTTTCATTTTTTTGTTCATGTATGTATAGTGTACTGCTATTGTATCATGCATCTAAATAAATTTGTATATAAAAATGTTATATTGTTTGATATCATTTAAAATTATTATAGGCACATATCACTAGAATACAGAGACAATGTTTCATTCCAACAATATTTTATTTTGTACATTTGTTTAAATTGCTTTGGTTCTTAGTAATTAGAGAACATGACTTTTCTTTCCCTAAAAGATAGCATAAAATGTGATATGTAGTTTGTTTGCAGCTTCAAGAGTATTCAAATCAACAAATACTTCATCCATGTCATATTATGTGTCTCACTCCTCACGACCATGATCGACGAGTCTACAGTATGCAACATTCGTCTTTGTCCATACGCTTCCTAATATTCTATGCATGACAAGATTCAATCGATCAATAATTTTTCAAGAGAAATCATTGATTAAATTATTAACTTCTAATAATTTAACAATTATGACAAGGAAAATGATATAAACAATTAATCAGTTTAATCTCTAAAATTGTCAGATTTTGCATGGATGCATTTTTACTATGCTACTTCTATTCAACGAAAATGATAAGAGTGAATCCCAAAAAATTTCAAATTATTAAAATAATACCTAAAATTGAAAGTCAACAATCACATTAGTATTTTTAGGATAATTTTTGGTACTAAAGTGAACAACATTAAAGAACTAATGCGATCAAAGAATTTTCAATGTTAGGGAACATCATATGGTGCATTTATTTGAAATGTTTTATTTGAATAGGAATTAATAGACCAAAAGTTCTGGTTGTAACCAAGGAATTATAGCCATATATGGGATTTAATATTTGAAGCCCAAATAGAAAAATGGTGTTACCATTGATAATGCCATTTATCAGTTACAAAAGAATTTCTAAATAACTCAACAAAGAAAGAAGAAGCGTGCAAATAAGTTGAATAAGGAAACTCTTGTGATCTAAAAGTAAAATTAATTAATTTAAAATTTGGAAACCAAATAGGTCTCAATGTGTTTTTTTTTTTTTTACAAAATTGTGAATTAAAGAGAGATATTTAACCAAGTTCATGTAAATAGTAAAACATACAGAATGAATGACATACCAGTTCTTGCTGAAGCTTTTTATTTCTCTCAATAGCATCGTCTTTCTCCATAGTTAACTTTGAAATTTGGTCTTTTGCCTAAAAAATAAAAAATTCAAGATAGCAGATGTTTAAGATTTGTTACTCGATATTTATTTTCTTTTTAGCTACAACCCTGCCTTTAGAAGCATATTGTTATTCAATAAAACGTATTTTTCCACTTCTTATTCACCAACACAAATCAATAGGGGCAGTAACCAATTAATATTGTATATTGTGCTGCACAGAAATTATATATGAACTACTTTTAAAAGAAACCTGATTATCTAATAAATCAAATTCTGATGCTTGAGCTGGTGATGATGGTGGGTTAGGAGGAGGAGCATCATAAACAACTCTCAATTTGCACATTTCAACCTTATATCCGGAATCTTGAAAAAACTACATGCAATTAAAAAGAAAACGATTAAAATATGCAGCATGAGTGAAAAACAATTTGTTGTTTGTGCTTAGTTACCATTTTTGAAGTGATATCTTCTGGGGTTGCACCAGGCTTTGCGACTATGCTTTGAATGAGAAACTTATCGATGCAATGCATGTTAGGTGGTGCCTTCTTTTGAGCTTGCATTGTAACTACAAAGTGAAAATGTAAATATGACGCAAACAGTCAATGAAAGTGAGAATAAAAGAACGGAAGACTTGACATTATACAAGATTTACCATGAAAACATTGGAGGATAAAATAAGCAATCACAATAGTTGACGAAAAAATAGTGAAATAAATATTCCAACACATCAACTATTTGTTTTTTTAGAGGAAACATATCAATTATTTGTTATGTAAATTATTTGTTATGTAAGTAAAGTACCTTTTACAATTGATAACTCATAATAAAATAAAAAAATATAACTAATATTTCTAGTAGTACAACAACCACTTTCAGCAAACATAAACTAACAAGAACTCGTCCAGTAAATGTAGCTCAATTGATAGCTACCAGGGATAATTTGTGCAGGGGCCAGGGTCGAACCCCGGATTCCACACTTCTCCACACATAATGTGTGTGTATCTAGCCACTAGGCTACTTGACAAAAAAAAAAAAAAAACTAACAAGAACTCATGAACAACTTTTGAATGCTCAAGGTATCAGGCTTAGTTCAACCCATGTTTTGTTTTTATAAAGATAAGCTAAGGCTAAGACTATTTTAGAAGTATATTTAGCTAAAAATGATTAACTTCAATCATTTATAAAAATGTTATGATTTGTAAACAAATATAACATCTTGATTATTCTTCGTGCTCTTGTATGCAAGAGGGAGAGTGGAGAAGATAGAGAACAAAACCTGTAATATCACAAGTAGACCTAGGCAACACAGCTCCATTATTAGGCCTAACACAATATTTCTCAGGAATTGTAGTCTTAACCTGCAAGTTGCAACCTTTTCTAAATCAAAATTATAACCTTTCCTAAATAACACAATATATAAAAACAAACAAAATAGAAACATCAATACCTTGAAAGCCAGATAATTATCAGACTTGTTAGACATCTGGAAAGAGATTGAGATCTGTTTTTTCAATTCAACTGTGTTCACAAAAACCAAAAAAGTGTTAAAGAAAATAATTAGAAATTAGAACAAGACACTAAATGAAAAAGGAAATAGAAATTAGAAACTTCTCATTTATATATTTTTTTGGTTTTTGGGAATTGAAGAGGCTTAGTTACATGGAAAGTGTAGCTCTTGAGGGTGTATCTGAAGGTATAAACTATCTTCTTGATTCTTCAATTTAACAACAGAAATTGGTTCTCCCATTTTTTTCACAAAGTATTAGACTTTTTATTTGGAATTGTTTTATCTCAAGAAAAGAGTTAAGTTATAGTGGAACTTTCAATTTTGAATCGTTGACAATAAATATTTTAATGAAGAAATGAGAATGGGGACGGGCTTCAGAAAAGAATATAAGAAGAGAGAATGCAATTTCTAATCATATTCCATGAATAAAATATGATTGTGAGGTAAATGATATTAGATTACTTGGTGGCCACGTTCCTATGCAATTTCTAATCATTTTGTTATAATATATGACTTGTTTTAGGTTTGAGCAGTCTTTAAAACAGACTAGACTTTTCACCCGTGCTGCCGCACGGGTCATATACAATGTAAATATAGTAAAGAAAAGCAAAAATACATCGTATATTTTCAACTTAATGTTCAAATGTCATAACTTTAAATTCAATAGTAATTGAGGTTTTCGTGTCTACACATTTTGGAAAATTTCTTTAAACACTACATTCGAAGTACTATCAATGCAAACACCATGTTCATCTATTAGCAAATTTTTCAGACCGTTTCATGAGGTAACCCCTGATATTGATACATAAAGTTGACCATTTGAGAACACGATGTGGAAGGTATATACCAACCTGATTTAGTGATTGCCCTTAAATTTTGTTAATGGTCATTGTATAACACACAACTATAGGAAACTGTCTACATTGAACAAAAAATAGTAGGTGAAGA
Organism: Medicago sativa; assembly: GCF_051527215.1. Taxonomy (NCBI): domain Eukaryota; kingdom Viridiplantae; phylum Streptophyta; class Magnoliopsida; order Fabales; family Fabaceae; genus Medicago; species Medicago sativa. Next base: position 25,331,825 of record NC_140752.1, on the reverse strand, counting down.
AGTTAAACTAAGTCCACCCTATTTCCTTTCAAACTCAGCAAATTCAAAGTATCCCACAGTGAGACTTTTTATCATACATAAATTGGCAAGTTAAAAACGACATTCATAATACAATAGAACATGAGATGTTGCATTTTTAATCTATATTCTTGATAACAACTATCACTTTTACAGAAAATATGGATTAGGACATGAAAAGATTACAACATGTAGCTTTTACATAACATATGGATTAGAACAACTGCAGCAGAACACAAACTCTAGCTGCCTCATACCAAAACGGGCTTCGAAATTATCTTCCGAGACCAGAAAATGTGAGTTGAATAGGCATTAGAACAACACCGCGGAAAAAATGGCCCAAAAACTCTACAGCAGCAAGTTAGCAAAACATGACATAGCATTAGTAGCAGACCTCTCAAATGAAAAAAGTACAGATATACTACCAGGAAAATTCTCGAATTCCAAAAAAAGAGTAGAACTCTCTTAATGTGCACTTTTGAGTAGAACTCTCTTAATGTGCACTTTTGAGTATTCATACAAAATTGAACCTTATTATGGCCACAAACATTGTACCAGCGTATAAGTTATTAAAATATAAAAAGATAGTTAGAAATTCAAATCATAAACAATGTGGTAAATTACACACAAAATAGCACTGATAAGAAAATAAAAATCACATAAATTTGTAATTCTTGCAACAAAAAAATAAGTGTTGGAAATAGCTTTGCAAGATCATAATGAAATCTAGTCGTTCATTGAGAAATTTAAAGACAATAATCATTGGCTACAACTCATTTGTTCATTAAACTATCAAGAAATATCTAAAATAAATCTGAGAAACTGAGAATTTTCAGCAGGTAGTAGTCCGGTCTATCTAATTAGATACACCATTGATTATCTCAAATAGCTACAATAGACTCGTGTATATACATTCGCGACATTAGAGAGATCTAAAGACAATCAAATACTACAGAGTAAAAAATCAGCCACCTCTCTAAAAAAAAATTGCTACAAAGAGTATGACTTTAATCAATGCAATATAAAAAAAATAAAATCAATGCAATATGTTATCATCTCTAGAAAATATGATGTTCCACCTGAGTATGATGGTGATGCACAATTTGATATCAAATACTTTAATTAAAAAAACGCTTATTAGCAAATAAGAAACAGATATAGAAGATACATATACACCAATATAGTGACCTGCACCACCACAGAAAGGCCAACTATCACAACTTAATTGTCCATAATTAAGATGAAAATATATGTCTGTTAATTAATTAGGCATCCGTTTGAACACATCTTGCTCTATCCTAGAATTTGAACAAATTTATTTAATGGACACAAAGAACTTATTCCAATCATTGATACGTTGAGTTACTAAATTGTAGTTCCATATGAAGTCATCTGACATAGTCACACATTGCCCTAAATGTTCAAATAATTGATTTTGCAATTTTTCATAGGCATCATTCATACAGAATATGCAAATAAGAAACAAATATGTCAACAATGTATCAAGTTCGCGGCCATAAGTATGAGCCTTAATCAAGACATTAATAAAAATATAAAGATAACAGACTAAACAATCATTCATTTTGAAAAGTCAAAAGCAATTATTCAAAAGTTATAAATTCTATAGACATATGTATAGTTAGCTCCATTTCTTGCCAAAGGAAAGCTCAAATTTTGAATCCAATTTGATAGAACCAATGAGTAAGACAAATTATTACCTGACATAAAAGAAGTTCAAGATTTAATAGAGAACCACATGCTTTAGAAGCATAATAAACCCACAGCTAATATGCATAATCCTAGTGACTAATCTAATGGCAACCAAGAATGACAACAATCCTGCAAAGGAGGAAAAAAAGGGTTATTAAGTTAAAGAAGTTCTTAGCAAAATAATGTCAAGGCAAAAAACAGAGACTTTCAAGGCTTAACTGAAACACACATTTGTAACCCAAAAGAAAGTATGAGTGGTGAAAATGAAATCCAATGAGGCATTCCTTCAAACATTTTAAAGGGAAAGTAATTAAAGCTGAACAACATAATTTCCAGAGTGCTTTTGTTATCATCTGGTTTGATAAATGAAGTTCTAAATAATTTATTCCACACTGACTTCATTCTTCCTTCCAATAGTAATATAGTCATAACCTCATTTATATCATTCTCTTAAACCTAGCCAAAGTTACCTTGTTATAAAATGTCAAAAAAATTACACAACCTTTACAAAGTTACCATGTTAGCATACATATCAAAATAAAATTAAAATTCTGCAAGAGAAACAGGAAAAAAAACACTATATTCATACCTATAACTCAATTTTTAAGCTCGAGAGGTGGCAATTGATTTGGCGGTTGAAAGAAATTGGGGATAGAGGCTTGAAATTGGGTGCCTGATGAAATGAAAGAGAGGGACATAAAAATTGGTAAAACGGCCTAAAGATCTCTAGATTTTAATAACAAAGAGGTTGTATCAATGGTTGTTTTGAGTTTGTGTTAACCAAAATTGATTCATTAAATCTTGCACCTAACTATTGAGAGAGTTACTTATCCATCTAGTCTTCTTGCTTCCGTCAAATTTAAAGCTTTCTCAAATACCAATAGTTGATGGATCCTCTTGTTCTACATCATTATTACAGTCAAGCTATGCATTCCTCAATAAACACAATCCTACCAAAAAGGAAAACCTGCAAAAGTGAAGAAAAAATAGGGAGAAAAAAAAATCAGAAACATAATTAGATGAGATAGAGAGACTGATACATCCAATCCAACCAATGAATATTATGAAAAATACCTATCTAGATCATAAGTGGTCATGACAATCACCTTCCGGTGAAATTTTAAAAATCACTAATTGCTTTTATCGATTGAATAATCACCCTCTGCCACTGTCTTCGATTCCTCCACTTCACCGTTCAAGAAATCTGACCAACATTTTCAATTAACACAGTTTAACTTAACTCCTTGCAAATCAAATCAAAATCAAAATTTAAACCGTTATGTTAAATCAAAAAATTGTATTTGTCATGCTTTTAATTTCCTTTGACTCTCAAAGTACAGCAGCAAATCATCAAAATATTCAAGTTACATCAATCACTTTAATTTTTGTCAATCCACAATATCAAAAGTAAGCATGAAATAATTTTAATTTGCTCGAGAAATTAGAGTTTTGATATTTCCTACCTAATTCAATAGTCATGAAGATTTCTAATCTGGATACACAATTTCTCCATATAAGCAACTATCAAAGACCTTTACATTTACTTCATACTACTGAGACCCTGCATCGATCAAACCAAAACATTAAATCTCAAAACAAAAGCACTCAATGCTTCAATGTAAATACCAAATGAACAAATTTAAACAACAAAAAACCTATTAACAAAATGAGTTTGGCATATTTTTACCGTAGCTTAACCAATAGACGGATTATACTCATTACACACTACAATATCTCCATCTGCATACTAAGCAATCTCCTAGCCATGTGAATTTCCCTTGGACTGTCAAACACATAATACACGACACCTCAATCAAATAAACATAAACTACCATAACAAAGCACAAATCACTTACTTCAAAGACAAAAATTGAACCGTCACAATTACATTCTCGTTAGTTTTATGAGAATATAGCACAGTTTTTGAAGATGACGGCCGAATCATTTCAATCTCACCGAACCTACAACAATCAACAAATTTCAAAAAAAAAAAAATCAAAACAATTAAGTGTCACCAGCTGAAGTTTGACCCATGATATTAGAGTGCTAGGTGTGGGGTAGAAGAATTACTATTTTTTTAAATGATGAACAGAACATATAAATTCATTCCAAGCTTAGTCGACGTTTGATCTTTAAACCATGAACAAAACATATAAAATTATAAAATTTAGATGAAACCGATGAGATTTGGATGAGAAGAAATCAAACCTTTTTTGAATCAACAATCGAAAATGATCAGCGTTTTTGTGTTTCTGTATAGGAAGGATTCAAAATCGAACCTTTTGGACTCAGTGATTGAGGAGAATCAAAAGGTTGGGGGGAGAATGTGAAATCGCTAATGGTGAAGGATGGTTGAGAATGGTTAATCCATCTGAAGGACTGCGAAAGTTGCTCAGAGCGAAAATGAGAGAGAAACGGAGATTCTGATATGAGCAAGAAGATGGGTCAGAATCAGATACGGCGGCGGCGAAGATGAAATGACCAGAGTTAGTGATGGTGGTGATACGGCTGCTGCGGAGATGAAATGGCCACAGGTGATGGTGCGGATACGACGGAGGTCCGCTAGATTCCGGTGGCAGAGGGAGATGATGGTATTCAGAGAATGGGTGTGAGAGAAAATAGAGAGAGGGGTTAGGTCAGAGTGATTGTTTCCAGGGAAGAGAAAGACGCTTGTTGAGCGCGCGTATAGTTGTTTGGCTTTTTTTTCTCTTCATTTGTTACTATAGCTGTTTCGTAATTAAGGTTTAGGTCAGGGTTAAAACAGGAATTTTATTCGCTAGGGTTTAGGTTTAATTAGGGCGAAAATTCTAGCTTGGGGCAACTTTTATATATAGTACTAGATCATCGACCCGTGCTAACGCACGGGTCATACAAAAGAAAAAATATAGCACAAATATGAAAGTAAACATTTTACTTGAATCGAAAAAATAGTATAATTCAATTCATAAAATAAATTGTCAGAAACCTTTGTAATGTACCATATTAAACAATTTCCACGACATCGACCCTGTTACGGTAACATAACATTTAAATTTAATGACATAGTTTATTGAAGAAAAGAAAATCCAACGTCCGTCGACATAAAAATAGTACCAAAATGCAATAACAACAATACTACAAAACCAAGTGCTACACATTACGGAAAACTTCTCTATAGACCACATTTGATGTCACATCAGTATCTTGGTCGTCCTCGTCATTGATCAATATCTTTAAACCATCCCTCGAAGTAACCCTCGATACTGCGACGTACAATTGTCCATGTGAAAAAACAGGAGACAGTAGATAGACACCAACATTTTTCAAAGACTGACCCTGACTCTGGTAGGTTTTGTGACCGACGTCTGGCCAGCTTCACCACCATCATCAGCCACAGAGTCAATGCTATTAGAGGACCTCTTAGCACCTGTTTTGGTGGTTGGTGTGTCAACCACACATGTATTGCTGCATGAGTCCTCAGCCTTTGGTACATCCTGCAGACATTTGCGACAAACAATTTGATCAATTGTGTTACGGATTAAACCTTTACGGACTCATGAAAAATTAATGTAATAATTACCATCTGAACATTTGAATTGTTTGCGGCAGCACCATCCACACTAAGCTCGACAACAGAAGAGTAGCGAGACTCAAGTAGCAAGGTAAGGGACGACAACATGACACTCATGTAACCTATTAATAATAATTGAACAATAATATTTGACAGTGTTACTATTAATATTGTGCTGCCCTTTTCTGTGTGCACATCTTCTCAAACTTTCTTACTTATTACAAATTCTAACATGCTATCAGAAAACTATTGTTAGTGGATATCTTTAGGGTCGTATGCCAAATAAGCTACCCATAAACGATGGGAGGACCTCCAGACAACTTAATTACGACAAAAAAAATTTCTCTTTATTCTAAAACATATAAAAATGTAAATGGTTACCTTGTCATGTACGCAGCGACATCAGACAAATCACCATTAAGTGTCAACTTAGTGCCATTAAAGGCATTAGCAACTCCCATATATTTAGCGCACCCGTGCTACCGCACGGGTCAATGATGAGCATAATATATTAGCAACACTTGTCACCAGGCAAACCCCACCTCTCAATCTCCATGATATCGTGCAACACATGGCAGTCCTGTGAGTTCTGAAATTGCTATCATTAGAGCTTGAACACTTGAGTTCAATGGTTGAAAAAGTGAGTAGTGCGCAGAACATGCATTACAAAAAGGACCAGTTATAAGAAATGGCTTCTGCTATTGTCATAAGAGGTGAGAAATATTACCTTGAGTATGGTTGCATAAGATATGGGTTATAATTTGCACAATATATATATATGAAAATGCATGGTTAATTGACATAAAAAACAACAAAAATATGATAGTCAAAAAGAGATCGCACTTGAAGCGTCATTAGAATAGATAATATGTAGCAACAACATCGATGAAATTGTAAAAAAATTCCCTTTAAAACTTAATTTAAAACATATCATATCACAAATTTTAGTCAAAATATTTAATAGGGGAACCAAAATTGTGGAATTTTAAAATAAGAGACCAATTTCGCAAAATGGTGAAGATAGGGGGACCAAAACTGCAATTACACCTATTTTTTTTTAATGAATCAGTATCAATAACATTATAGTTATGAGATCAAATCAAAAACAAAATAAAAAGTGATATATATTGCTATCGCACGGGTCTCTTATAGTGTTTGATAAAAAAATTATTTGAACACCAACACTGAATTAGATATTAGCTAAACCTGATATCAATCCTATTCTACACATTACCAAATTATTAAAGATATAACTTTTTTTACTGGTTTACATCCATAGGTGATGGTTAAATTTAAACAATTTAAAACCTTGGTCCTGTCAATACTATATATAACCTGGCAGAAATTAAGCTTCATATAACACTGATTGTAACACATGCAAACTGATAAAGTGAATTGAAATAGAATGGATGGGAGTTAACATGATAATTTTAAAAGAAAATATAAAATTAACACAACATTTGTTCGATACACATTGTGAGAATGGAACTGGACTTAAAGTAACAACTTAGCAACTTAACAACATCTAACATTACATTACATTATACATAGAAGCACAAATTGTCATAAAAAACATAAAAAAGAGAGCAATACATCCTGATTAAAACAACACTAACAACAAAATAAACACATATTACAACCCAAAAGGCAGCAAACATGATCCATCCTGATTAAAACAAAATAACTAAACCTAGACTACACCAACTGACACAACGATGGAAACATTGCTAATTGACAAAACAACCCATAGCAAAAGAAGCCACACTCCTAATTCTTTCAGAAATACTGCTCATATCGATATGTTGGGCCATTAACACCGGTGCGTGTAGTTGCTTGGCATAGTTGATCTCAGCACCAACAATGGTGGGGGGCAGAGATAGAGCACCTTATTGTTAGCTTCCTCTCTTACACCAAGCTTCACAGTGCTTCCTGCAACCAACTTACGGGCATTGCATAGTTGGTGCCATTCACCAGAGAAAACCAAACGCACAAAAGGTCACCAGCATGGCAAAAATCCATTTGCAGCTTCCATGGACAACCCAGATAATCAATCAAAGTTAACTCACCTCTCTCAGCAGCAAATGTAACTCATCTCTCAAGCATACTCCGTAACCAAACTAGTTTTCTTCTGGAAAAAAAAAGTCTCATAATGCATTTTATCATGCTCCCCGGTATTTTTCATCCATTCAACATTGCCTCTTGTGTTGCAGTCCATCAGAGGCTGCATTTTGAGTCTGGTGCACTACTCTTCAGTCTTGGATTGTATCTATACCTCTCTTGCCACCACAAAACCGTTCCTGCTGCAGCTTTCCCACACACAACCATTCCTTTTCTACCAAATGCTATACATTGTCATGCCTATAAGGTTGTAACAGATGCTCGCTTGATAAACAGGACACATAAAATATTGCCTCTTCAAAACTTGGTGATACATTCACTATAAGTTGAATTAACTAACTTACCCAGCCCGACCATAAAAGGACAAATAAAACCTTCCGATGCAGCCATGCTCAATGCATCAATGTAACCAAGAACACAAAAAAAAAAGGAAAATGAACTAACTTACCCAGCTTGACCATAAAAGGACAAATAAAACCTTATGATAAGGAACTTAGTATGCCAAGGAACCCTGCAAAGTAACTTCACCATTGCCTTGCTGTGTGTAGATTTGAAGCATGAAAATCAAGCTCAAACAATATAAACAAAATCATCTTTTGACATTTCTCATTCTACTGAAAGAAAATCAGTATCACAAAACATACTCAAAACAAAATGAGAAGAAACTCACAAAAGTTTATTACTAACAAATTGCAGGGAGGTTCAGGTATTCATTGAAAAATAAATTTGTAACGACTCATACCAAGATTCTAAATTTAGTGAAAATTTATCCATGATGTTAAAAATTAGATCTAGAAGAGAAAGGTAGCAAGAAAGAAGATAATTTAACCATGAAATCATGATTTTCTTGGAATAGTACATTTGATACACCTCACTTAACGTATTAAAAAATCACACGGATTTAAAATTGATTTTTCTATTCTCATTTACTCATAATAACAAAATCATCTAATTTTTCGTTTATAAATTTGCAATATTTATTTCCTCTGTATTCCTTGCAAATAAGGTCCTGCAGTTTGATAATAATACTCTTCAATCTGTTTCAAGTGAGTGGCAGTGTTAGGGTCTCAACTCTAGCACTATCAATTAAGAAACGAAAATGAAGAAAGCATACTTAGTTTTGAGGAATCAAAGTAATTACCATGTTAGCTTAAATTGGAGGAATATTTTTCAAGGCATGAGCATCGTTTTCAATTTAAATTAGCTTTTTCCATGAAAATGATAGTGCAATCGTAGATTGAAAAGAACAATGTTAAAACAGAATCTACAATCATGCATTTCTCATAATAGAGGAAGTGAAGTATTCAAAAAACCTGTTTGGGTAAGCAAAACATCAGCCCCCTCCTTATTGTTCTTGTTATGCTGAAATTTTATAGGTGAAACATTTGCAAAGTTGGTTTCCCTGCAAAGGAAAATAAAAACCATTTGAAAATATGACATACAAATGAAAGGTGTATGAAAAAAAAAAAAAACAGAACCAAGATTCAATTCATTAACACAAACAACATTCAATTTTAGGAACCTATATGCAGCCATGCTCAATGCATCAATGCAACCAAGAACATACAAAAAAAAAAGGAAAATGAACTAACTTACCCAACTTGACCATAAAAGGACAATTAAAATCTTCTGATAAGTAACCTAGTATGCCAAGGAACCCTGCAAATTCACTTCACCATTGTCTTGATGTGTGTAGATTTGAAGAGTGAAGATGCATCCCTCCATGAAAATCAAGTTCAAACCGTATAAACAAAATCATCTTTTGACATTTCTCTTTCTACTAAAAGAAACTCAAACACGAAACATACTCATAACAAAATGAGAAGAAGCTCACAAAAGTTTAGTGATTTATAGCAAGAAACACAAAATCATAAAGAATAAGGCCCCTTCGTAAAATAAGTTTGTAATGACTTATAGCAAGAACTCTAAATTCTACGGAAATTTATCCTTTATGTTAAAAATAAGATCTAGAAGAGAAAATAGCAAGAACGAAGATTATTTAAATATGAAATCATGATTTTCTTAGAATAGTACATCAGACACACCTCACTTAACGTATTAAAAAATCACACGGATTTAAAACTCTTACTCTCCACTTTAAAATTGATTTTTTTTCATTCTCATTTACTGATAATAAAAAAATCATCTAATTTTGCTTTTATAAATTTGAAATATTTTTATTTTCTGTGTTCCTTGCAAATAAGGTTATACAGTTTGATAATAATACTCTTCAATCTGTTTCATGCGAGTGCCAGTGTTAGGATCTCAACTCTAGCACTATCAATTAAGAAACAAAAGTGAAGGAAACATACTTAATTTTGAGGAATCAAAGTAATTACCAAGCTAACTTAAATTGGAGGAATAATAAGCATCTTTGTTTCAATTTAAATTAGCATTTTCCATGAAAATGATAGTGCAATCATAGATTGAAAAGAACAATGTTAAAACAGAATCTACAGTTATGCATTTCTCACAATAGAGGAAGGGAAGGCAATATTCAAAAAACCTGTTAGCGTAAGCAAATTATCAGCCGCCTCCTTATTGTTCTTGTTATGTTGAAATTGTCTAGGTGAGACATTTACAAAGATGGTTTCCCTGCAAAGGAAAAAAAACCATTTGAGTATATGACTTAGACAAATGAAAGGTGTATGAAAACAAAAACAGAACCAAGATAACTAAATATGTACCGAGTATATTGTGCAACTTAACAAAATCAGGCAGTTTAACAAAAAAACAAAACTGCACTTTATGTGGACATGAAATTACACCATACCTGGGACAATTCATCTGCAATGAGAGGATGGCTGCAGCAGGTCCTGGTAAAGGATTCAAAGACAGTTGTTATGTTACGATCGCACAAATCATTAAACCAGCCACGAACATAAGCAGCCACGAACATAAGCAGGAATAACATGAAGCATCAAGCCATATATTGCTCCAGCAAGTGATGTAATTTTATCTGACTCAATAGGCCAAAGAGATTCCACAGAGAACAACAGTGAACCAGTGTTGGTGGCTTAAACGCAGCACTTGCAAATTTTGATAAGCTACCAGAAAGCTCTGCATCTTTCTTCTTCAGACTCTGATTCAAGGGAATCTCTACAGGAATATGTTGAAAAAGGCAATCTAAAATAACTAAAGTAGCAGAATCTTGAATGTACTGGATCAGTCTCTCCCTATCAGATGATGATGAACACAGATAAGTTTGCAAAAGTTTCTTTCTTCAGATGACAGTGGATTTTCTTCAATATCCTTAATAGAAAGCACCCCTCTATAAAATATTGCAATTATTTCTCTCTTTGTTCATTCAAAAAATTTCACAAACACACGGTCAAAAAATTTCACAAACACACGGTACTCACAACCATTTCAGATCCACCAAGCTCAAATATTAAAAAAAGAAGATTCGACAACCACAACCATGAAAACCGTTACTTTTGCAATACTCACCCACAACCATCATCCTCAAAATATCAGCAACAAAATAAATTAAAAAACCCAAAATAAAATACACTAATAAACTAAAGCATGCATTGATTGGATAGTAAAACCTCATCAATCAACTGTGTCGCTGAGAATTTTCTGTTCCCTCTCCGTCAGCATATCGACGCCGCTAACACATCAAGCTCTCTAATTGGGGAGTAATGTTTCATACATTTGAAGGCACAAAAAAATTAACGAAAAGGAACTCAGTATAGAGCCCATTACACATATTATGTTTATGCAATTATAAACAAAAAATAATAATGTACAAACCTCAATCTTTCAAACTGGGGAGTGTTAGCTTGATTGTTAGTTGTCAAAACTTGTGCTGTCCCTGATGATGTTCTATCTAGCAAATCGCCTGCAGAAAAATTTCATGTTGGGAAGTAAAATAAACATAAACAATAAACAATTTACCTAAGATCCCGTTTGTTACAATTTTTTCGTGAAAAAGTCACTTTTTTAAAACAAAACAATGGCCTTTGGAAGTTTCCATATATTTGTCACATATTAAAATGAGTACATTTGTAGTAATGAAATCGAACAAATACATAAAAGCAATTGCAACTTCTGAAAATTGAACTTATCATTGGTTACATGATGTTGGTCCCCAAACATAACTCTACCACTACCATCCATCTCTCCCTCCTGCAACAAAAACCAACTAACACCATTACCTTTCAGTGTATAATCTAACTAAACCTATGTTTGGTTCCACATTTGGAGCAACCATAACTGATTCAAGAGGTGTAAAATTGATTTTGACATGTATGGTTGCTCTCAAGTACAATTGATAGTGCCTCCAAAATTTGATTCTAACTTGAAGCTATAATTTTTAGCTTTTGAGTCAAAACGTGATTTTTACATTGAAATTTATCGCTCAACTCTCCAAACATATACCATTTCATACTAACTTACTTTTAAGTAAAATCAATTAATTCAAAATCAATTTTTATCACAACAGAAAGAATGCTCCAAGAGAAAGGGAAAAAAAACTAAAAAAAAAACTACCTCCGGTTCAGGTGACATTGCTACTTCATCATGACCATAATCAACTATCGTAAGTGTGGCACTCTTACTAATATTCAATTCCACCCGTTGTTGCTCTTGCACCGGCGAAAACAATCTATTCAGAGTAAAACCCTCGCCGGTAACTTCCTTTCCGAAATCAGCAACCGTCATTCCATCTGTATCGGCAACCAATTCTTCCTCTGCCACTTGTTCAGCGGCGTCATCTTGCTCCTCCTGCCGATTCACGCCTTCTTCTTCTTCAGCGTCTTCCATATCGTCGTCGCTGTTGTTGTTGTACATGGATAACAAAGCGATTCCTTCCGATTGTTTCTTCTTTGATGCCATTGAAGGGGCTAGGGTTTTGAAATTGTTGAATAGGGTTTTCTGGAAGAGATGAAATTCGATGAAGGATAAGTGTTGATGTTTAACGATCCACAACTAACTGAAATCGTCGCGGCGAGTGCGAGGGAAAGAGCTATCAGCGTGACGGCGGTCGACAACATTGGACTCACAGTGTTCGTCGTCGACGATGGTGAGGGATGACAGGAGTAATACGATTGATAAAGCAGAAATAAGAGAGATAGGTCAAAATAGGTCAGGGAATTAAGGTTTAGGTTTTTGGGAATTAAAGTTTAGGTTAGGGATAAAACAGTAAATTTATTCATTAGGGTTTAGGAAAAATTAGGGCTTCAAAATTGGCTTGGGACAACTTTTATATATAGAATAGATGAAGGATAAGTGTTGATGTTTAACGATCCACAACTAACTGAAATCGTCGCGGCGAGTGCGAGGGAAAGAGCTATCAGCGTGACGGCGGTCGACAACATTGGACTCACAGTGTTCGTCGTCGACGATGGTGAGGGATGACAGGAGTAATACGACTGATAAAGCAGAAATAAGAGATAGGTCAAAATAGGTCAGGGAATTAAGGTTTAGGTTTTTGGGAATTAAAGTTTAGGTTAGGGATAAAACAGTAAATTTATTCATTAGGGTTTAGGAAAAATTAGGGCTTCAAAATTGGCTTGGGACAACTTTTATATATAGAATAGATGATTTGGTGATTCTTCATAGTAGGTTTAGAGATGACCAAAAGACCCATATATGTGGGGTATTCGTGGATAAAATTTGCAACAGACCCGAGTTGTTTACGAATATCCGTGCAGGTCAAATAAACAAATATTTTAATTATTTATCAATTAATGGATATAGATGCGAATGTAATAGTGTTTGTGTCTGCATATATTCATTCTCGCTAATAAATTAATAAAAAATATTTAAATATCCATTATTTAAATATCTCTTATTATTATTATTATTATTATTATTATTATTATTATTATTATTATTATTATTATTATTATTATTATTATTATTATTATTATTTTGATAAGTTACAAGCATAATGATATGCAAGACATCTCAACTATGTTGCCACCCTTATAGAGCATAATCCTTTGTCAACGAGGTTGGTTCCCTTACACATATATAATGGGGAAAAATACAAAATAGGGGGAACAGACACTTACCTAAAAAACAAAGAAAAAAGAGAAGAAAAAACAAATAAAAGAAGAAAAAAAAAACCAAAAAGCAAATATAAAGTTGCAAGAAAGGAGCTTCCTTAAGAACCACGAGGGATGGGACCCGTAGAACGGTTATTTGTGTCCCTACTCCCTTGCATGATTCTTAATGCCATGTTCAACATGATAAACATTACCAACGTTATCCTCATGATGATCGTTTCTTCATGTTGAGCATTTTCTTCCTTGTGATCATCGATCATTATCATCATGTTCTTCAATATCAAAAAATAATCACTTGAGGCTCCTCCCTCATTGTGCTTGTCACTTGCATTCTCCTGATGCTGCTCTTGTTGCGCAAACTTTTTTAGTTGTTCGTCCACTATCACAAACTTGTTGCACAAACTATCACAATAGGTTGGTCATCCACATATTCTCAATGTTTTTTGTGTGTCTTCGAATGTTCATAAAATGATCCAATATCAATTGATTGCGGTTTGTGCAATTTGAACTAGTTATTATTCGTTTAAACTATCTTAGCGTTGCCTTGTCCTCATGATTCCACTCAATTCAAACTAAATTGTTATAATGCTTGACATGCATCTACTGGTGTCCATGACATAATCCAATCACTCTGACCACTAACCTCGGTTGTAGGGATTCACAATAGTTTAAGTGATTGTTAAAGTGTAATCATCATGTATCCCTTATTATTATATAATTGTGACAAGAATTTGGTATGTATTCACTCCTTTTTGTACTATTAAGAGCATCCATAAGAACTTAGAGCGTTGTGATTATGAGAATCTAATTGGTTTGTGGTCGTAGTACTTGAGCAGTGTGCACTGTCCATATCAAAAGTGAGACGTTTGGGCGACTTATAAGAGGCTCAAACGAGGATGCCTCCTCAAATATTAATAATTCATGGGAGGCAACCTGTGTTATAGTTTTTTTTTTTATTTGAATTATTAATATTTGAAGAAAACCCTAATTCTCTCAAAATGCTTCCTAAACCACCTTCATCTTCCCATCGACCAAATTATGAACAAATATTCATCCTAACCTTCCTTTTCACCATTAAAAAACACACCCAAAATATTTTTTCTCATAATCCACGCTTACCACTCATTCTGCCATATTCATCAAATCACAACTTCACCTAAACGAAAAGATTACGTTAGACTCATCAAAAATCAAGGCAACCCTACCTATTCTCCAAACTCCTTAACAATTTATCACAATTCAACTCATTCACCACCATATCTACTTACCATCACCATTCAAGCAAAGCTCCTACTTATGATGTCAACAAGTTCATGGGAAACCTACCACCACCTTCACACCATGGACAGAATAGGTCCGGTAGACTCCTTTAACCCTTTTGGTTTATTTTAATTTTTGTTTGAAGTATTGTTCCTTTTACCAAGTCAAGCTTGTTATGTTAGTCATGATGTTCTAGTGTGACCAGTGATATCTATGAGACCAAATATATAAAATTCCACAGTCTACTTTTCTATTGTCTACTTTTTCTTTCTGGCAGAGTGGATTCCATCCATATGTTCATTTCCTGAGCTTATGTTCATTCTATACTTGCTTATTTGTTGTACATACACACAATGGGGCAATTTTATTTGTAATTGTAGCCTATTTAATTTCAAGCCACCCTTTATGTTTATAACATGTTTTGCTAAACTAACTTTGAGAAGACATAATGGCTTGGTAACTGTTGGAATGTTAATCATGGATCAAAACGTAGTGGATACGTAGCTCCTAATATATAAAACTACTTTCTAAAATTTATCCCCCGCTTACCTAAGACAAGTTATAACTTGTAAAGTCCACCAAAAGTTTGTGTATTGTATGTACTCTCATTAGTGTTTAGAATGTCCTCAATGTATATGCCGATTGAGTGATCACCTTGATTCAATTTTAAGTAGATTAAGAAGGTATAAAAAGGTTATTGATGACAAATTTGAAAAGTTCACCAAACCAAGAGTAAAGTTAAGAACTTAGGGTGTTCTGATTATGAGAAGAGTGGTAGTTTCCTTCCCAAATTAAGCAAATCTTCTCAAGACAAGAGTACTACTGTACTAGTGTCGGACTAAGGAGCTGGCTACTATGTTCAAATGTAATGAAAACCACTTAGAGGATTGAAAATGACATAATCAATGTCCTTACCATAGTAGTCAATTACGGATAGCGGTGCATAGCGGCCGATCCCAAAAATGCGATAGCGGGATAATGCATAGCGCTATGACCGCCATTTGATAACTTTTTTGACAAATTACTTAAATAATACTATAAATTATAAACAAACATATATGTAATATAAAATTAAATATAACATTCAAATCTCATTAAACATTCATAAATCTTACAAAACACCCAAATCTTATGATAGCTTTTACTCATGAATCATACAAAAAAACCAAATCTTATGAAAGTTTGCAAGTCTCCAACATAATATCAAAAGTCTTAATCAAAATTCAACATATTAGTCAATCTTGGGTAACCGTGCGTAGTGGTCGACCTCGAAAGTAGGATAGTGGGTTAGTATATAGGAGTATGACAAATAACGGTCAGATATTTGATTATTTTTTTAACAAATTACATGAATAATGGTATAAAGTATAAACAAACTTACATAATTCTAAAAAAAACTTGTATTTAATATAAAATTAAATATAACACTCAAATCTCATGAGACATTCATCAATCAAAACAACAAAAAAACAAAAGATAGAAGAACAATTAAAAAAATCATAAATCAAGAGAAACCATAAAACAAAAGAAAACAAAGGAAGAAAAAAAGAACAGAGAAACCATACAACAGAGTCAATTTGGTTTTAAAAATCTCCAAAATGCTCTAAAATCAATTTAGAAATTTGAAAACTCATACAAAATGTTTTAAAAATAGTATCAATTTGAAAATTTTCAACTAAAATCAAATAGCGGCTGAAGCGGCCGCTATCCGCTCCGCTCCGTTATGCCGCTGTTGCAACTGAAGTGGCCTTTATCTCATTTTGTACCTCAACGATTAGCATAGCAGTTTTTGCTGCTACGCTACGCGCGGCCGCTATCGGCAGCTATTAACTACTATGGTCCTTACATTGATTTTATTAACTTTTTTTTTTCTTTGCTCCAATCTAAACTCTAACACGATGTGCATCCCTCCAATTTACACATCCTAGAGACAATTGATATTGTTGAGTAGAAAATTTACAATCTCTACGCAAAGGAACTTTTATAAATGTTACTACTAGGTGAAAACAGTTTATTACACTTTTTAAATCCTTCGTCAAGTTTTTGACCTTGTTGCTGAAGATTGTTGATTAATTTCGACGAGACAATTGAAATTGTTACTTTGGATTTATCCTATTTTCATTCTATATCTTTCATTTTAATTTGGATTTATCCTATTTTCATTCTATATCTTTCATTTTAAATATACGATTAGAAAAACAAAAACATATAAAATAAAAATCACAAAAAGGTTTCGTTTAATTTTGTCTGTTTCTTATTATGTTTATTTCTATTTGATATATTCTAAAACTCTAAAAAGATTTTATTGTTATTTAGATTAGTTATATTTTGCAGTGACATCTTGTTTTTCATTTGTTTTGTTTCTACTCTAAAAATATTTGTTTCTGTTTTATTTTTGTTATCAAATATTCAAAAATATTTATTTAATTTATTTTGTTTTGTTATTCCAAAAAGGGTACGAGCAAGAAATATATAAATTCTCCTATATATATATATTCTCTTAACCTCTTTCTCTCAAACCCTATCAACTCTTTGTCACACAAACAATGGGACAAAGGGTTTCTTCTTCAATTCACCCACGTTTTACTTGTTCCAATTATGGGGATTATGAAAAATTGAAATCAGAACCTGATGATAGTTACCATCTTCAGAAGCATCCTCAAGATTATGAAAAATTACTATCACAAGAAACAGATAGTTCCGATATTCAGAAACATTCTCAGGATTCTGAGAAATTAAAATCAAAAGAAAAAGATATTTTCTGTATTCAGATAAATCCTCAAGAGTTGCACTTTCCATGTAATCATTACTGTTAGCTTTCAAACAAAATCAAAACTTCACTTTTCGATGCAAAATTCAATTTTTTTTGGCTTTTTTATTTGCTTCTGGGTCTTCATATTTTATTTTTCTACAGTTGAATTGAGGAAGCAGTTATCATGCACTTTGCGATTCTCTAACAAGTCAGATAATTATGTGGCTTTCAAGGTATTTTATTAGTTTACTCTTTAATCATGTTTCTACTCTTTGTGTGTTTTCTCAGTTTGTAAGTGTGTTTGAATTTATTTTTTTATTTTTTTTTTCTTTCTAAAGTTATGTATTAAGGAGAGTCGTAATTTTGATGGTTTTGTTGTTGCAGGTTAAGACTACAAATCCAAAGAAGTATTGTGTTAGGCCTAATAATGGAGTTGTGTTGCCTAGGTCTATTTGTGATATTACAGGTTTTCATCTCTTTTTCTAACTTTTTACTCGCTCTCTAGCACACAAAAGGACAAGAACATCTAAAGAGGAATAATCATGTTTTTTTTTTTTAATGTGAATGGTGCAATAATTTAATTTTTGTATTTAGGGTAAAATTGTAATAAAGAATGTAATTAACTATGTTTTATTACGGTTGTAAAAAAGAAAGTAATTTGTTGAAAAATCACAAATATTGTAATTGATTGATTGTACATGTGTGCATTGCAAATCATATGTTTAATGAAATATCTGTTAGGGATATCAGCGCAATGCGGAAGCACGGGATCGATGCAGTTGGGAATTAAAGAGAAGTAAGTAAAATAACAAGAGAAATAACACACAAGATTTACGTGGAAAACTCCTCAATATGAGAAGTAAAAAACCACGGGCGATTACGAGCAAAGTTCCACTATGTAAAAGAAAAGAGTACAACAAGTCCTCTTATAGTGATGAGGACAAAGGACAATATTTTCTCTCAATATCTCCTAAAATACTCTCTAAAATGGAACAAGAATTCTCACCAAAAATACACTCAAGTGTATGTTACAAAGTATGTTAATTGTTATGTGATAACTCACTATGTCTCAAGCCTTTTGTGTTGCTTACATATATATAGGCCTTAATCTCATACTTAAGAGTGAATGAATCAAAGTTGGACCATCCACCTAGAGTAGGAATCAAAGTTGGAACATCCAACCTAGAGTAGGAATCAAAGTTGGAACATCCAACCTAGAGAAAGAGCTTGGAAGAAAATTATGATTTCTCTTGGTCAAGATTGTAGGCACATGTTGGATTGTAAAATTAGGATTTCTCTTGGTCAAGATTGTAGGCACATTAAATCCAAGAGTTACTTACCTCACAAGTAAGTCAAACATAATGGCTTGTAAAAGTCAAACATAATGGCTTGAAAAAATGGAGAATTAGAGCCACATAATCTAACAATATCAACTCAATTTTTTTTCAACAACAGTTGAGATTACTTAATACTGTATATCCTATTCCTTTCTGTTTAACCTAGGTACTAACTAAGATTTGACCCATCATAAGTAAGCAATTCACATTAATCTAGTTGATTAATAAATCATTGGTTGATGTAATTGTTGTTAAAATTCTGACTTAAATCCTAAAATCCAGGATTTTGCGACTTTATTCACCTTCAACGACTCAAATCCATTGTAGAATCCCAAAATAGGCAAAATCCTGAAGAAAAAAAATCGCATCAAAATCGCAACATATTTTCAGGATTTGTTCTCTTATACTCATTTTCATTTACTGTACGTTTGCAACGTATTTACACTTTCACTTTGTAGTTACAATGCAAGCTCAAAAGAAGGCACCTCCTAACATTAAGCATTGCATCGATAAGTTTCTCATTCAAAGCATAGTTGCATGGCCGGGAGCAACTACAAAAGATATCTCGGAAATGGTAACCACAAATAACAAATTGTTTCTTTATATATATAGAGATTAATGAATCATAATATTGTATGTGTGACATTACATATAATGCATTTTTCGCCCAACTTGCATAATTTGATCGTTTTCTTTTCTCATCGTGTGTAGTTTGAAAAGAAGTCCGGCAATGAGGTTAAAGAGTGCAAATTTAGAGTTTTTTATGATACTCCTCAACCACCAGATCTCCAGATACATCCCCAGGAGCTGCAATTTTCCTGTACGACTCTTTGCGTCCAAAATTCAGTTTTTCGGCTTTTGTGATTGGTTTTTAATTTCCTATTAATTGTTTTACCTTCTTTGTTTTTATGAAACAGTTGAATTGAATAAGCAGATATCATGTTGTTTGCAGTTGTCAAACAAGTCAGATAATTACGTGGCTTTTAAGGTTTTTTAATAGTTTACTCTTTAATCTTTATGTTTCTTTTCTCAATTTTTTCTTTTTCGTTTTCTTTGAGATTGTAAATTTTGTTTTGGAGTGAATTTTGATGGTGTTGTTGCAGGTTAAGACTACAAATCCTTGGAATTATGATGTTAGGCCTATCTATGGAGTTGTGTTGCCTAGGTCTATTTGTGATATTACAGGTTTTCTTCTCTCTCTACCTTCCATCTTCACTCTCCCACTTGCACACAAAATCACAAAGACATGTAAACAGGAATAATAATGTGTTTTTTTGTTTGCTTTCAAAAAATTACTTGGAAAACAAGTATATCTGATAAAAAATTGCTTATTCATCTAGAAATTGAACTCATACTCTCTTAAACAGTTCGTCGTTTGATAAAGGTCATTAAACCCCAATTGCTTGGTTAAATTCCCTTGCAATTTAACACACTGATTTTTTCTCCTAGTGCCCCCTATTTTTTATGTTTGCGACATTTTAAAATAACTGTCCATTATAAGCTATATGACTTTTTTTTTTTTTATAAAGATTCCATGAAAGAATGGAATGGATTGAATAAAGGAAAATATTTTATTTCATCGAGTGAAAATGATCATATTCATCCAAGCCGAATAATTCACTTTCCCGTGATGAACAAATCGACGTATGATTTCACATTTATGTAAAGGTCATTCAAATATCAACCCTTAAAAGATTGTAATTTTAGCTGAGCCAAATCTTCAAAGATTGTAATTTTCTCACATTACCTACTTTATATCCCTATTCATTGTTTGTGTCATGTTTACATTTTCACTTTGTAGTTACAATGCAAGCCCAAAAAGAGGCACCTCCTGGCATGCAATGCAAAGATGAGTTTCTCATTCAAAGTGTAGCTGCGCCTGCTGGAGCAACCGCAAAAGACATCACTTCAAAAATGGTAACTAACCACAATTAACAGAATTTTTCTTCATAGTGATTTAAGAATCACAATATTGTAAGTGTGACATGACATATATAACATTTTTATCCCATCTTGCAAAACTACTTCATTTTTTTTCTTCCTCATTGCATGAAGTTTGATAAAGATTCCGGCTATGAGGTTGAAGAGTACAAATTGGGAGTTGTTTATGTTGGTCGTCCTCAACCACAATTTCCTCAAGCATCTATGTTTCCAGATGAGGTTTATTTTTATTTCATTGGCTTAAAGTGGTTCACATATAATCTCTATGCAGCACATAATACTGTTTAAATACACAATTTTTCAAGTTTTATGACATTATGTACTGATTTATATTACTGAACTGGTCTGTGATTTTCTTTTCCATTCCGCGGCAGACCCTATTCATGTCTGGATTGCTCTTAGTAAGATTTGAGTTCGAAAAAATTGGTGCTCATTTTGAGTTTCTTATTATGTCAGGCCAGAGCACTTATTTCAAAGTTAACTGAGGAGAGGAATTCACTTATTGAGCAAAATAAACGGCTTCACCGAGAATTGGTATTGCATTTATTCCATGAACTTTCTTATGCATATTTTCATTTTTTTTTTTTAATTAGTGAACTCCAAGGTGGATTTCATAATGAAGTTTGCTTTAATCACTTCTAATTTGTTCATTTGTTATGTTTTTTTTAATGAAAAATATATGTTCAAATTTGTTATGTGATTCAACTATTTACATGAACTGAATTTCATAACTGTCTGGAATTTGCGATTTGGGAAACATAAGATCATCTTAGTCATCTGTTTATGAATATTTTAATAGCTTTTTCAGATTCAAAGAAGTAAAAAATATCACATGATAAAGTGTGTGTGAACATGTCCTAGTGAAGTTTGTGTGGCTGTAAGGTCACTTGTTTTATAAGTCAAATTACCCATTAAGCCATTTTCACATGGCTCTTAAAAACCATAAGCTTATTTACTATAAGCTTGTTTTGTTGCAGCATTTTAAAAACAATCCTCAACTGATTCACATGGCTTTTCTCATCCCTACTATAGATTAGTATGTCACCGAAGAATACTAGTACAGACTTTCTCACGTATGGTTTGAATACCACATTCATTAAGGCTTGGACGGGAATCAATTCCGCTCCTATTGTTACTGGTTGATGCAACGTACCAACGTTCTTTGATTACATTAGTTCTTTGGTGTTGGTCAATTTAGTCCTCAAACGTTATCCTAGAAACAATAATGTGATTGTCCATTTTCAATTTAAGAGATTATTTTGAAATTTTGTTAAATTCAGTGACAAAGTTAACTGCCAACATTTTCATGGATTAAATTGTTGGATTCACTCGTATCATTTTCCTTGTCAAAATTGTTAAATGTTTGGTGTAGAAGTTAATAATTGCGCCATATATAGTTTACATTTTATAACAAATAATTCTCTTGAAAAAATATTGATTGATTGAATCTTGTCATCTGCAGAATGTTTTGAGGCGTGAGGCCAACGACGACGATTGTCATATAATGTAGACATGATGAAATTTGTATCATGATCGTGAGGCTTGAGACACTGAAGCTGCCAACTAACTACAGATCAGATTCTTATGTTATCTTTATTGGAAAAAAGAAAACTACTAATGTTTACTAATAGGAGAAAGTTTTTTTTATCTGTTCTACTTTTAGTCACATATCATCAGTAGAATGTTGCTTATTCCAACAGTACTAATGTTTAAATTGCTTTGTTTTCTAGATAATTTAGACAATAGTATGCCTCTACCAGCAGTGTATATCTATTACATTGAAATGAAATGTGGACATGTGATAATCATAGACAGGTTTATGAAATCTATATCATGAGATCTGTGTTATTATTTGATGTGGCAAATGTGATTATTTTTAAAAAGCTCCTATCTCTTACCTTGCTCAAAATGGTTGTTGCTTGTCTAGGATGTTAGCAAAGGTCTATATATGCTTAGTCTTTATAAAATTATTATGAATTTTAGTTTCTAAGATGATATTAATTTTTCCTTCAAAAAAAAAAAGTGATATTAATTTGGGTTAATTATGTTTCTAGTCCCTATAAAATAGCGACCTTGTAAGTTTAGTCCTTACTTAATTTTAATAACATTTTTAGTCCCTAATTTTGTTTTTTTGCCCTGAGTATTAGTCCCTACTCAATTCAAATTTGTTTAATTTATGCTTAAACTCTTAATTTTTTGAACAATTTTTTGCAGACATGTTTAGAACATTACTAAAAGTTCCTCCGCAAAAAATTATCGCAAAATTTGATTTCTACATTCAGATTTTATTACTTTTTATCTTTAACTTTTGTCGTTTTAAAAAATTCATATTTAATTCATTTCATGTCTGAAAATTCTAAATTTTAGTAAACGAACCTTTCATAGTGTTCTAATCTTGTCTCAAAAAAATCGTTCAAAAATTTAAGAGTTTAAGGATAATTAATCAAACTTTGTTTTAGCAGGGACTAAAATTGTAAGTAAATTTTTTTTATAGGGACTAAAAATGCTATTAAAATTAAGTAGGGACTAAACTTACAAGGTCGCTATTTTATAGGGACTAGAAACATAATTAACCCTATTAATTTTCATCCATTGACTATATAACTTTTTTCACATAAGCATCCAATCAAATCACATCAAAATAACATGAATCTCAGTGTTATATCCACCTCCATCATCTTATAAACTCATAAATCAAAATTTCCAAATTTGCAATAAATCCCAGAAAAAGTTTTGGTTCATAAAATTACTCAATAAACCCAAAACAATTATGTTCGCATTGCCATTGGCATGTGCTTTTTCTTTACTCACTAACCCATCACTTGTCAGTTTTGAATTCAGAGACTTGAAGTTATATTTGAACGTACATATCTTGTCGATTGGACAATTAACTTCTTGTTGTGTGTTCTACTTTTATCTATATCTCTTTCATTGAACATTGTTGTGGCATTTGAATTTTTTGTTATCCAAACAAATTCAAAACATTTCCTTTGGTATTCGGTGAGGTCGAGCAATGAAATCGGCAAGCAAGGAATGTAACAGCCCGATTTCTCGCTAGATTTGTTTTATTATTTATTTATATGTGTTTATATGTGCTCTTATGTGATTAATTGCCTCTGTGTGTATTTTTGGTTAGGAATTGTAGAATTTGGTGTTAGAAGGGTATTTCAGTCATTTTGGACTCAGGGGTATTTTGGTCATTTTGTAAGTAGGGGTAATCTAATAATTTGATGAAGATTATTTTTAGTGCTTAGTGAGAGCCGTTATTATTTTACTAAGCATTAGAGAGTTGTAGTGAATTATTTTATAACCGATAAGTGGCCGTTATTATTATATTTTACCGTTAAGTGGGTAGAAACATTTTGAATTAGATTAGTAAATGGGTTAGGCTCATTAAGGCATTGTGAGTTGATCCCAATTATGTAGAGCCTATATAAACTCTAGTCTTTAGAGAAAATAGGGTTCTATAATCATTATTTTACACATTTTTGAGAAGAGAGAGAGAGAGAGAGAGAGAGAGAGAGAGAAGATAAGGGTTCCAACGTTCTTTGATTACATTAGTTCTTTGGTGTTGGTCATTTTAGTCCCCAAACGTTATCCTAGAAACAATAATGTGATTGTCCATTTTCAATTTCAGAGATTATTTTGAAATTTTGTTAAATTCAGTGACAAAGTTAACTGCCAACATTTTCAAGGATTAAATTGTTGGATTCACTCGTATCATTTTCCTTGTCAAAATTGTTAAATGTTTGGTGTAGAAGTTAATAATTGTGCCATATATAGTTTACATTTTATAACCAATGGTTCTCTTGGAAAACTATTGATTGATTGAATCTTGTCATCTGCAGAATGTTTTGAGGCGTGAGGCCAACGACGACGATTGTCATATGATGTAGACATGTTGATGAAATTTGTATCATGATCGTGAGGCGTGAGACACTGAAGCTGCCAACTAACTACCGATCAGATTTTTATGTTATCTTTATTGGAGAAAAGAAAACTACTAACTAATGTTTACTAATAGGAGAAATTTTTTTTATCTGTTATACTTTTAGTCACATATCATCATTTGTAGAATGTTGCTTATTCCAACAGCACTAATGTTTAAATTGCTTTGTTTTCTAGATAATCTAGACAATAGTATACCTCTATCAGCAGTGTATATGTATGTTTATCTATATCTTATCTATATCTCTTTCATTGAACATTGTTGTAGCATTTGAATTCTTTGTTACCAAAACAAATTCAAAACATTTCCTTTGGTATTCGGCAAGTTCGAGCATAGAAATCTGCAAGCAAACAAGTAACATTCAAGCTAGAAACATTTGATGAAGGATACTGAGATGGAACCAAGCAACCACCAGAATACATGAGCATTGAAAATGAGATCTGGAGATGATGAAGATCCCATGGACAACAACCAACAAAAAATTTAGGTTTATAATAAATTTCTCAATAAACCGAAAAAAAATTCTAGAGTTTATTGAGAGAACTTAAAGATTTTGGTTTTAGAAGATTAGGTTAAACTCTTGGGGAAATAAATATGTGAGTTTAGGTGGGCGTGTGGTGCATCTAAACTCGGTCTTGAATTTGGTTCCTATTTTCTATCTTACTTTCTTGGAAACACCGGAAAGGATGGTAAAGAAGATAGTTTGTATTCAACGTGAGTTCCTTTGGGGAGGTTTGATAGGCGGCCCAAAAAGTTTGTTGGGTTAAATTGAGGAATGTTTGCCAACCAAAATGTAAGGGGGTTTAGGAGCTGAAGATGTGAGGTTGATGAATTTGAGTCTTCTAGCAAATAGCGATGGTAGTTGATCGAAGATTGTAATACACTTTTGGAAGAAGGTTTTGGAAGACAAATACGGGTCTAGGATAAGAGTTTTGGCAGATAGGTGGTCACGATATACCATTTAGGTAGCGGAAGGAGTTGATGTCTTTAGAGGAGGGTGTGGGGCTCAAATTCATTCAAACAAAGGGTAGTGAGAAAATTGAGAAATGGAAGGAAAACTAGTTTTTGGAAGGGTATTTGGGTGGGAAATTCACCTCTTCATGTGATGTTTCCATGCCTTTACTCCATCTCAAACCAAAAAGAAGCAATGGTGGGAGATATTGGTTTGCCAAGTGATGGTATTGTGTCTTCGAACCTTGGTGGGTGTGATTCAAGTGCTTGGGGTGGAGACGAGAAAGATGTTTGGTGGTTGAAACCCGAAAATGGGGGAGTTTTCGCAGTGCGCTCGTGCGATAGGATAGTGGAGGGTTTATTGGTCCAAGGAGGGGAGTTGAAAAGGCTGGGGGAGGTGGTGTATGGATATATTTGGAAGAATCCAGCCCCCTCCAAAGTAGTGGTGTTCTCTTAAACTTTACTACTAGACCTAATTCCAACTCGAGTAATCTTGAAATGCGGCATGTGTTGAATCTGAAAGCTTCAAAAAATTGTGTGATCTGTGATAGGGAAGAGGAATCGAAATCACCTTTTTTTACATTGTGAGGAGGTGTCAAAGGTTTGGCTTGGTGTTATGAGGTGACTTGAATTTCACCACATTACACCACCAAATTTATTTGTGCACTTGGAGTAAGGAGGCGAGGACATAAAAGCTTAGAAAAAACTTTTGGATGATGCATGCTTCCATTTGGGCAATTGGAAGGAGCGAAATGATATAATTTTTAATAATCGCTGACAGTGGATGAGTTGGTGGAAGATATAAAAGTTTTGTTGTGGCACTGGAGTCTTAGTAGATTGAAAATTGCAACTTATCTTTTTTATGAGTGGAGTTGATACCGAAAAGATTGTATAAATAGGAGATGATGGAAGGAGATGGTGGGGTGGCATGGTTGGGAATGAGGTTTCTTTGCTAAAAAATATAATCCTCTGTTTTTTGGCACCTGTTTGTGTTTTCAAGTCCCTGTTAGTTGGGTTGGTAATGAAGCTATGTATCTTTGCTTTTTGTGTCCTATGTACAACTTGTGTTTTAAAAAATATATATATGCCACCAACCCAACACTTTCATCCGATTGCTGTTTCATTTTTTTGTTCATGTATGTATAGTGTACTGCTATTGTAACATGCATCTAAATAAATTTGTATATAAAAATGTTATATTGTTGATATCATTTAAAATTATTATAGGCACATATCACTAGAATACGTTTCATTCCAACAATATTTAATTTTGTACATTTGTTTAAATTGCTTTGGTTTTTAGGATTAGAGAACATGAGTTTTCTTTCCCTAAAAGATAGCATAAAATCTGATATGTGCTTTGTTGGCAGCTTCAAGAGTAATCCAATCAACAAATACTTCATCCGTGTCATATTATGTGTTTCACACCTCACGACCTTGATATACAGTTCATCGACGTGTCTACAATATATGACATTTGTCTTTGGCCTCCCACCTCTTATAACTCTACGCATGACAAGATTCAACCGATCAATAATTTTTCAAGAGAAATCATTGATTAAATTATTAACTTCTAATGATTTAGCAATTATTACAAGGAAACCTCTAGAGCTTGGCAGAAAGACTCAAGTACCTTCATTACTTGGAACTTAAGTCACGAAGGATTAGGCCTATAGAGGGCTATAAATACCACCCTTGAGAGTCTTCTCAAGGCATGACCAATAAAATAATAAACCTTAATATCGTTTATTGTACTTTTGCAAGTACAAAAATAATACCTTTAATTGAAAGTCAACAATCACATTAGCTTTTTTAGGATAATTTTGGGACTAAAGTGAACAACATTAAAGAACTTATGTCATCAAAGAATTTTCAACGTTAGGGAACATCATTTGGTGCATTTATTTGAAATGCTTTATTTGAATAGGAATTATGGCCATCTATGGCATTTAATATTTGAAGTCCGAATTGAAAAATGGTGTTACCATTGTTTCTGTTAAGTTATTAAAACATCTATGACAATCGAGTTATTTTTTTTATCTGCATTGTGAGAAGTAACTTTTCTCTCCTGTGTGAGAAACAACAAACAACATTCACTCAAAAATGTGAAAGGTGCAGTGCTTGTGCTAGATATCCATTCTAATTGCAGTGCAAAAATGGAGATATTAACTCCTCGCCCTCGTCAGCCTTGAGTGTTACAGATATCCATTTTAATTGCAGCACAAAAATGGAGATATTAACTTCTAAGCCCATATTTTATTATAAGGTCATTCCAAAAGAGCCTTAATTTTTTGACTGATCACTAAATTTCTAAGCTTCAACTTCCTAATTTTTTTTTTTGTTTTTGAGTAACCTAAACTAGTCTGCCAAAATTGACACTGGAGATTCGAACCAGAGACTTGTTTTTGAGTAACCTAAACTAGTCTGCCAAAATTGACACTGGAGATTCGAACCAGAGACTTTAAGAGAGAACATTCTAAAATCCTAAATCAACACCATCGGACCAACTCAAGTGGGTTGACTTCAAAAGCAAGTTGAATAATGAAATTCTTGTGATCTAAAAGCAAAATTAATCATCTTACAATTTGGAAACCAAATAGGTCTCAATGTGTTTTTTTTCATTTATTGGAATCGGAGAAATCTTTTAAGTTATTCATGCTGATGACTAAAATAATCATATCTTTCCAAAATTGTGAATTAGAGAGAAATATTTAACCAAGTTCATGTAAATAGTTCAATAACATACCAAATTAGAAATGCTGAAAGAACACTTCATCATAAAACCCACTTTAGATGTTACTGGTAAAAAATTAACAAATTTGGATCATAGGAAACAATCATGATCACCTGATTTTCTTTTATTTTTAATAGAAAAGAGATAAATAATAATAAAAAAGAGAGAATTAAATGTTCAAGATAAAATGTGCATAAGCATCCTTAAAAGAAAACATACTGAATGAATGACATACCAGTTCTAGCTGAAGCTTTATATTTTTCTCAATAGCATCCTTTTTCTCCTTAGTTAACTTTGAAATTTGTTCTTTTGCCTAAAAGAATAAAAAATTCAAGATAAGCAACAATATTAATTTCAGAAGTCACAACTTACGCAAGAAGTTGACCATAAGACTGTTTGTTTTAATATTTTAGTTACTTATGAGCTAAAAAGTAGAGATTTAAGCTTTGTTACTCGATATTTGTTTTAATTTTCGTTATAAGTCTGTCTTTAGAAGCATATTGTTATTGAATGAAAAATATTGTTTAGAAGCATATTGTTACAAGTCCCCGTGAGCATCGCTTAGTTGGCAAGGACATGCATTATTATATGCAGGGGCTGAGATTCGAACTCCGGACACCCCACTTATTCACCTTGAAATAGGTGAATTCTAGCCACTAGGCTACTTGACAAAAAAAAATAGTTTTTCTCTTCCTTATATTTTGCGAGTCATGCTTAAAGAAACTTGTGAGTTAAGTGAGTGAAACCGACCATAAAAGCAAAGACGACTGTTATGCACCGTAGACATGTCGATGAAAGTTATGTCATGGTCATGAGGAATGAGACATAGTATTAGATGGAAGGAGTTCCTGGATTTTACTCTTGCAGCTATCAACTAAATAGAGATCAAATTTTATGCTATTTTTTAGAGGGAAAAAAAGTCATGTTTACTAATAGGATAAAGTTGTTTCGTATGAGTAGAATATTTCAAAGCCTGAATATCCTAAGTCTTTATAAAATTATGAATTATGAATTTTGGTTTCTAAGTTAACAATAACTATAAAGCTCATTTTACTGCTCCAAGCAGCTTTTATCTTGCTTATTTGTTATCAAAATCTTAGAACCAAACAGCAAAGAATTGGATCAACAATTCCTCTCACAAACCATAAAAACAAATGGTTGATGTAGAAACAACTACATTAAGCTAACTATTTTAAACATTATAAAAAGTACATATAAGAAATTTGTAAAGCAAAAAAAAAAATAATAATAACTTTGAACTACATTAAAATTAAAACTTAAAAGCTTGAATTATATATTAAAAAAAGCACATCAGAAATTTAACTATCCACATTAATATAAACAAAATTATAGCTTGAACCGAAGCACATTGAGCCAAATAACATTGACACCAAAGTAGAATAAATCATAAGTCTATTTATGGGCCGGTTTGTTTTGGATTTTTTTGAAAAAAAATCTATTTTTTTGGCTAAAAAATCACTTTTTTAATTTTTGGTGTGTTTGTTTTAGATTTTTAAAAAATCCATTTTGCTAAAAAAATCATTTTTAGCCTCAAAATGAAAATTCATTTCAAGTAGCTTTTCCAAAAATCTATTTTTTTCTAAATGCAAGGAACTCTAATGTAAGGGTTTCAAATCTTAAAAAAATGATTTTTTATGATAGTAAACAAACAGAAATAGCTTTAGATTTTTTTAAAAATCTCTAAAAAAAAATCTCTAGATTCTTTTAACTAAAAAGCTATTTTTTTTAAAGCTGAAACAAACGCACCCTATATTTGAAAATTAAACTACAATTGACGTGCCTTTGTAATCAAAAGTTGGTATTTATATAGAGACTAACTGACTACTTAGCCATCTGTTTTTACTTTAAAATTTTTGTTTCGATTCATTGTAAACAAAAGATCATATCTTATCTTTCAAAAAAAGAAAAAAAGATCATATCTTATGTTCTCCCTAAAAAAAAGATCATATTTTATGTTTAAAATACGTTATTATAATTTGTAGGCTAAGGCTTAATTGTGATTTTGACCCTCTAATTTTTTTCTTTTTGGCAAATTCTATGTAACCCGTATCCATCTCCAAATTGTGAAATTCAAAAACAAAAATTTGACGTGTATAAACAACCCCATATGTTGAGTTATCTACTATTCTTTGTTTCTATTTTTGGAGGGGGTGATCCACTAGTGTTATCCATTATAATCCATACTTTTTTACAAAAAGACAATCACCCACAAAAGACGAGTCACTTTTACTTTAATCAAGGTTCTCGTTCGAATCCAGCTTTGGACATGCAGTAGCGTTAAAACTCTAGGTAGAGTTTGCCGCCTATTTGAGTCCCATAAGACTAGAGCGATTATTCTACGTACTTGTGCGGGCGGAGGACCAGGGTGTTCATCGTGCGGTTTGGATTGGTTGTGAGGCAAAAACTCATCCGATCCAAAGATAAAACGATATGTGCCTATTTGTTGGGTACCAAAACAATCAGCAATTCGACCCATTTGATTGGCTAACACTTGGTAACTATGGGTTATGTTATGAATCAATAGATTGAACCCCGTGCCTATCTGTTGGGTAAGCATATTAACCATGGCATGGTTACTTTCATCCATATGTTGTCTTAATGACATGATAGATGTTGTATTCATTGATTGTTGAACATTTTGACCAAGATGCTTAGTTCAGAACCTAAGGCCAAATGAGTATTATAAGGCGAAAACACCGTAGACGCATTTTTCTGTAGGCCTACCATCATCGTTGTTGGCATACCATAAGGGTATTTCCTAGTGACCTGTACTTGCAAAAAGTACGGTAAGGATTCTAGGGTTAGGAATCGTATATTAGGGTTTAGACTGAGGATTAGATGCCTTGGGAATGCTCCCAAGAATGGTATTTATAGCCTACCATGGGCTTGGGCTTCGGTTACTTGGTTTCCAAGCAACAGGGGCATTTATGTATTTATGGTAGTTCTAGGCGGTTTCTAGATGGCCAATAAGTCGGTGCCTCTAGTAGGGCGCGCCAGGGGCTGGGGAGCCCTTCTGGAGGGCGCCCAGGCCCTTCTGGAGGCCTTAGACCTCTTAAGGAGATCTTGGAGCCCTTCTGGAGGTCCCCTAAGACTTTAGGAATATTATGACGGTCCACAGCCCCCCAAGCACAAGTCTTGGGACAAGGCAAAGTGATCATGACAAGGGAATGGACCTTCTGGAGGCCATTAAGTCCCTTAGGAATGTTATGACGGTCCACAGCCCCCCAAGCACAAGTCTTGGGACAAGGCGAAGTGGTTTGTAAGCTTGTTGTTAGTTCATATATGTCATCGGGCGTTCGCTGATCACGCCTGATGCTTTTACTGGCGACGTGCATTATGGGCATTTTGGTGAAGGTGTTAACTCGCCTTCTGGACGTTTCGTATTCTTTTTGTCTTCGATGGTCGCCATGTGTCAAGATCTGACGACGCTATTTCACTTAATCGTCTCAGACACGCTTCCCGAGGCGATCTCGTCTTTTTAAGGAGTGTGTTTGGCTTTCTATCTATTTTCATTTCTTTTCTTTCGTTTCGTTGTGCCAAGCTGCTCTTTTCGGTTTTCCTTATGGCCTCAGCGGATTCAACAGACATTTCTTCCTTCTTTCACAGGTATTCCCAATCTCCTATCCTCTCTCATTTACTTTGTTTTTGTGTTTCGTGAGAGTTCAAATTTAGGTATGGTGTTGATTAGGGAGTGCGACGAAAAGGGGAAATTGGTTCAACCTATTGATCCAGTTGAGAAAAATCGTTTGAGGAAGGAATGCCTAAAACATGCCACTAGTCCTGATAGGATGATCAATTGGGATATTTATTATGACGGTTTATTCGGGGAGGAGCTGTTTAGCGATTTATCTAGTGAATCTAGCGCTAATTCGGGTAGTGATAGTGACTGTGTGTTCTTGTCTGCCACTTCAGGGGCGAATCGTAAGGAGGACGAGTGCCAGGAGATTCGTCCATTTCAGATTCCTTTAGGGTTGGTTGGAGACGAACACTCTTCTAGGTTAGCAGAAATGGCCCTATTCGCCGAGGAAGTGCGGTTGGAAGAGTCACTGTATGTTGATGTCTCTGCCCTGGACTCCTTTCGGAGTAAGTTCGATATCTCGGCGACTGGGCGGGAGGAGGACGTAGTATTGTTGTTCTGCGACCCTCACGAACGTGCTTGTGACCAAGAGATGGCGGGCGAGGGCGACGAATCCTACTTTGTCTATACCGCGGTTTTGGAAGAGTTTGGCATGAAAATTCCTTTCACGCCCTTTGAGATGGATGTCTTGAGGCTCTTTAATGTGGCGCCCACTCAAATACGCCCTAACAGTTGGGCGTTTATTCGCGGTTTCGAGATTCTATGCAAGTCCCTGGGTCTCGAGCCTGCTGTTGGCGTGTTCTTCCATTTCTATGGGACCAAGGATGTTAACAATGGTACATGGATTTCTATTTCGGCCCATTCTGGGAAAAGGCTTTTTCCCACTTATGCATGCAACTTTAAGAAGGAATGGCGAGACACCTTTGTTAGGGTACAGGGGGCACCGGAATGTTCTACATCCTCTGTGTTGGTGAAAGGCGTACCAAAGTTTCCACTCAGATGGACAAGCACCCCTTTGGCGGTTAAATGTTATGATCGTGACGCAATGTCGCCTTATGAGCGTACGCTTGTGAACTTCTTGGAGGAGGCTCCATTAACCAATATTCATGAGCTGTTAAATAGGGAAGGCGATGTCGTTCGTCTGAATGCTTATTTACGTGAGTGTTCTCTTATTTGTTTGTGTTGAATTTCGTTTGAGAATTATCATACATTTTTACTAACTGGTTGCACTTGGCTTTTTTCAGAGGAGATGTTGCCCCTTACTGGAGCAGAGATGAGGAAGTATATCGCCGAGCTTGAGAAGAGCAAGAATCCTGACGGTTATGTGTCCAGCAGCTCGGCGGGTGTTTCCCTAAGGAAGCTAAAACGCAAAGAGCCTTCTGGAAAGGGCGAGGCTGGGGTTATTAAGCTGGAGGATCTAGAGGGGCGGGAGGGGGACACACCCTTGTTTCCGTCGATTCTCCGTCATCCAAAAAGTCGAGATCAGCCCGGGGGGCTAAGGGTGTTGGAGGTCGCCCCCCGTCAGGAAAAGAGGTTAGTGGACCGTCGCTGAATGATGAGGCTATGGAGTC
The DNA here is from genome assembly GCF_051527215.1 of Medicago sativa. NCBI lineage: Eukaryota > Viridiplantae > Streptophyta > Magnoliopsida > Fabales > Fabaceae > Medicago > Medicago sativa. Next base: position 25,298,322 of record NC_140752.1, on the reverse strand, counting down.
TTTCTGGCACTCGGAGTTCGACTTTCTTCGGTAAGTGTTTTTGGTTGCCTTCCAGTTGATTTACTTTATTTGTTTTGAACGAGAGCTGATTCATTGTGACATTATGGTCTGGCATCTTGTAGGTACATGAAAGAACAGGTGCCATTTGCGAAGGTTGATGTCGAGGCTGGGGTGAAAGCCAAGTGTAGTGACTTGGTGGCTGACGCTGGTACTGCTGCTTTGAGGATCTTGTTGATGAGTCACTGTCTGGAGGTAAAACATGATCTAGTGGAGAAGAAGTATAATGACGCTGCGGAGGATGTTGAGAAGTGGAAACATAAGTCTACCGGGCTAGATGGTCGCCTGAAGGAGGCGTTGAAGGACAAAAAGGCTGCAGAAGATGCCCTAGAAGAGATGAAAAAAGCCAAAGAGGTGGCAGAGGCGGAGAGGGATGAGACTAAGTCTGCGTTGGAGAAGTCAGAGGCGGCGGTGGATGAGGGAAGGCGAGCTTTGGTGTTATATTTTGAGAACGGATTTAGGCGTGCTAAGGAGCAGGTGCTTTTGTTCAACCCTGACGCCAAGGTGGAGGAGCTTGATCCCTTTAAGGTGATCATTGATGGAGAGCTTGTTAACGATGAATGATTTATGTTTGTTCGATAATTTTATGGTCTGTAACTTAACTATGGCGACTTAATGAAGCGCCTTCGTGAACAATTTTATGTTTTTTGCTTTTCTCCTAATCTTTTTTGAACATGTATGGGAACTTTTCAGTTTTTAACTTATGATGCATTTTGATCGTATGATCGCTACTCGTATGAGCCTGTTGTTTGTTTTATTTTGTTGACTTTACGTTGCGTGGACGCCCTTTTGATGACGATTTATTCTAGGTCTTTCGAGGCTCGAGACTGTCAAGATTTATCAGAACCTTTCTAAGGTTAACGTAATTTCAGTCGAACCCCGCCAGAGCCCTTCCAGGGTTGGCGTTGCGGGCGAGCATCAGAGCCCTTCCAGGATTGATGTAATTTCAGTCGAACCCCGCCAGAGCCCTTACAGGGTTGGCGTTTTGGGCGAGCATCAGAGCCCTTCCAGGGTTGATGTAATTTCCAGTCGAACCCCGCCAGAGCCCTCACAGGGTTGGCGTTTTGGGCGAGCATCAGAGCCCTTCCAGGGTTGATGTAATTGTGACGCCTGCATTTACAAATTTGATAAAGATATTTGATGCAATGATAAAGACGAAAGTTTTTGACAAAAGGAGAGGGTGCCTCGTTAAAAACCCCTGCCCTTGCAGGGGAAAAGAGTGCTGCCCTTTCCTCGATATTATTTAATAATTCAAAGAAGTAACAATAGTCATAGTGGTCGTCCTATGCCATCCTTATTTGAAAATAATAAACTATGAAAGTAAATAACAAGCAGGGAATCAACTGTAGTAATGGCGCAAATTAGCTATGTTCCAGGTGCGGGGAACAGTTTCTCCGCTTAGTTCTTCCAACTTGTAAGCTCCATGCGAACACCTTTCTCGAATTGTATACGGGCTTTCCCAGTTAGGGAACAACTTTTCTATCCTTGTGGGGGAGACTACCTGCTTTAGTACTAGGTCGCCTTCCTTCATTTCCCTTGGAGTCACCTTAGAGTTGTAGCGGCGGACGGCTCTTTGTTTGGCGGAAAATTCTCTGATGTGAGCTTGTTCTCTCACCTCGTCAATCACATCCATGCTAACCGCAAATCCTACTTCATTTGCTTTGGAAAGAAATGACTTATGAATTTCGTGTTTCATAAATGAGTAAAAAATAAAGGAGTTTCCCTGCATGCATAAAGCGTTAGTTACAAATAACGAAAGGTGATACCTTCTTTAGAAAATGTATCTCGTCGCCAAGTGGGGGTATCTATTTCGACTGGGAGCATAGCGTCTGCGCCGTAGACCATAGTGAATGGTGTTTCCTTGGTGGTAGAGTGAAGAGTAGTGTGGTAGGACCATAGCACCTGTACTTACATTGACCGATACGGCGTTCATATAGAGTATAACAGTTTGATATTAATTTGGCGACTATTTAGTTTTGAAGCAATGGGGTTAATCTGAAACATATTTAATTTGGAGGAAAGGAATAAATTCGACAATCAAAACTTACCTCGTGGAGTTGTTCTGCCCATAAGCTTTTGGCGGCTTCTAGTTTCTTCTTGATTCCATTAAGAATAACCTTGTTGGCTGATTCGGCTTGCCCATTGGCTTGTGGATGTATTACGGAAACGAACGTTGTTTGTATCCCCAGGTGTTTGCAGAAATCTACCACTGCTGAGCTTGCAAATTGAGTTCCATTATCTGAGACTATACATTTCGGGAGACCAAAACGGCAGATGATTTTCTTCCAGTAAAACTTTTTAACCCTTTCAGCCATTATCTTGGCGACTGCCTCTGCTTCGATCCACTTGGTGAAGTAATCAACTCCTACTATGAGAAACTTCAATTGTCCTGGGGCGAGAGGGAAAGGTCCAACAATATCGACTGTCCATTTGTGGAAAGGCCAGGGAGAATACACAGAGGTCAATTCCTGGGCTGGGGCGTGCTTCTTATCGGAGAACCTTTGACACTTATCACACTTTTTGACGAAGTTTGAACTATCTTGGAGCATGGTGGGCCAGTAATACCCTGCACGAAGGAGCTTTGCAACCAGAGCCCGCTCTCCGATGTGGCTTCCGCACACGCCTTCGTGAACTTCAAGCAGTACCAGGTGAGTTTCATTCTCAGCTAAACAGCGCAACAGGGGACTTGTTCGACCTCGTTTATAGAGTTTACCCGAGATGATGACGAATTTTGAAGCTCTCTTTCTAACTATCTGTTCTTCGTCTTTGTTATTGGGGGTAAAGGAACCACTTAAGTATCTAAGTAAAGGCTCCATCCCTCCGGATTTTTCTTCGGCGATGTGGTGAACCGTTTCAATGGTGATACTGGGCGTCGAGATTACCTCTTCGATGACGGTTCTGTTGTTGCCCGGTCGTTTGGTGCTGGCGAGTTTTGCAAGTAAATCGGCTCTGGAATTCTGTTCTCGTGGTACGTATATTGCTTCAAAGAAAGAAAAAAAACCTCTTGGTGAGGGCGTCCACCTTTCCCAGGTATTTGACGAGTTGGGCGTCCTTTGTCTGGTACTCACCAGAGATCTGGCTTGTTACCAGCTGAGAGTCACTTTTTGCTCTTAAATTTTCAGCTCCCATTTCCTGTGCCAATGTCATACCGGCTATGAATGCCTCGTACTCTGCTTGATTGTTGCTTGCTTTGAATTCAAATCTGAGGGATTGTTCTATGAGGATATCATATGGCCCTTCCAAGATAATGCCTGCGCCACTTCCTTTTAGGTTGGAGGAGCCGTTGACGGACAAAAGCCACACGAAAGGAGTTGCTTCCTGGGCTGGAGAAGTGAGTTCCACGACGAAATCCGCTAGGACCTGGGATTTGATGCATCCCCTTGGTACAAATTGGACGTCGTATTCTGAAAGTTCTATGGACCAGGCGACCATCCTACCCGCCAAGTCAGGCTTTCCAAGGACTTGCCTGATGGGATAGTCACTTTTCACCACAATTTTGTGACTTTGAAAATACGGACGAAGCTTCCTTGTTGTTATGACTACGGCCAGCGCCAGGCGTTCTATCTTTTGGTATCGAAGTTCGGCGCCTTTGAATACTCTGCTGACAAAATAGATCGGTTTCTCTCCTCCCTCCGAATCTTCCACCAGTACAGTGCTCATGGCGTTCTCAGAAACCGCCAGGTACAAGAAGAGGATGGAAAGCGGGCTTGGTCGCTGGAGAACGGGCGGGCTAGATAAATTTTTTTCACCTGCTGGAAGGCGTCTTCACACTCCGGCGTCCATTCAAATTTTTCTTTTTTCCTGATGGAAGCAAAAAAGGAGAAGGCTTTGTCGCCAGCACAGGATAAGAAACGAGATAAGGCGGTCAATCTTCCCATCAGTTGCTGGACTTCCTTGATGCTGGAGGGGCTTCTCATGTTGATAATCGCCTGACATTTATCTGGATTTCCTTCAATACCCCGCCTTGTTAAGAGGAAACCTAAAAATTTTCTGGCCTGCACTCCGAAGGAACACTTTGTTCGGTTCAAACGAATTCTATACTTTCTTACTTGACCTAAGATTTCTTCTAGATCATCTGTATGGTGATGCCCTCCTTTGTTTTTGCTACCAGATCATCAATATATACCTCCAAGTTTCGTCCTATCTGACGGGCGAAGGCTGTGTCCATAGATCGTTGAAAACTGGCCCCGACGTTTTTGAGGCCAAAAGACATGACCTCATAGTGATAATTTTTGGTATTAGTCACAAAGGCCGTTTTGGGAGCATCTAAAGGGTCCATCCGTATTTGGTTGTAACTAGAATAGGCGTCCATGAAACTGAAAGTGTTGTATCCTGAGGCGCTATCAATTAGATGATCAATATTCGGGAGTGGATAAGGATCCTTTGGGCATGCCAAGTTCAGGTCCGTGTAATCCACCCACATCCTCCATTTTCCGTTTGCTTTCTTCACCAGAACAGTGTTGGCCAGCCATGTAAGGTATTTTATTTCACTAATGAAGTGGGCGTCGACCAATCTTTTCACTTCTTCATCCACGGCTTTCCTTCTTTCCTCGCCCATCTTCCTCTTTCGTTGTACTACCGGTTTTACTCCAGGTTTGATTGATAAGTGGTGGAAGGCAATGTCAGGATCCATTCCTGGCATTTCTGATGGATGCCAGGCGAAGAGATCCAAATTTCTTTGTAGTAGGTTCACTAGGGCGACCTCTTCTTCAGGAGATAGGGATGTACCGATCTTAGTCGTTTGATGGGCTTCTGGACCAATGGACACTTCTTTCAAGTCTTCAATAGGCTCGAGGCGTTCTTGCCGGAAGTCCTCCCTAGGATCAAGGTCTATCAGGTTGACTTCATGTGTTTTCTCGTCAATGGTTTTCTTCTTAGTTTTTTGCAATCTTAGGCTGTTGTGGTAGCATTCTCTGGCGAGTTTCTGGTCGCCTCGAATAGTTCCTATCCTTTCTTTGTCTAAGGGATACTTCATGATTACAAATTTAGTGGACAGGAAACCCCCCAAGAGGTTGGAGGCGGGGCGACCGATGATAATGTTGTATGAGCTTGGCAAGTTTACGACGAGATACCTCACCCTAATAGTTTTTGCGTGAGAGCCGCTCCCAAAAGTTGTTCTGAGCGTGATGTAGCCCCTCACATGTACCTGCTCGCCTGTGAATCCGGCCAGGGTTCCTTTGAAAGGTTGCAACTGTTCTGGATCCAGACCCATCCGATCGAACGTGTCGTAGTATAAGATGTCCGCCGAGCTTCCTGGATCGATCAGTACCCTCTTCACATCCCACTTGAATATTTGCAGAGTGATAACCATGGGGTCATCGTCGTGTGGTATGACGTCCCGGAAATCCTTAGCAGTGAAAGAAATATCGAGTTCATGCTCAGAAGCTGGTGTCTCATATTCTTGGCATAGCATTACCTGGCGGACGTATTTCTTTCGCGATGAATTGGACTCGCCTCCTCCTGAGAATCCACCTGAGATAGTGTTGAGTGTGTGTCTCTTTTCTTCGTTGCCCTCATCCTTCCTGATTTCTACCTTTTGTCCGCTCTCGCCTCTCCTGTCCTGAGCGTATCCTCTCAGTTTCCCACTCTGTATCAGCTTCTCAATTTATTGTCGTAAATGTATGCATGAGTCAGTGTCATGTCCCCGAATTCTGTGATACTTGTACCACTTGTTTTTGTCTTTTCCCATGATCTCGTATCGCGGCGCAGGTGGATCTGGGATTAATTTGGCTTCGTAGACTTCTTTCAAAATGCGCTCTGGTTTCGTGTTAAGAGGGGTGAACTCCTCTGGGCGCGAATAAGGCCTGTAATTTGTTTTCCTGTAGGGAGCTCGGTCTCTGTTCGCCGATGGTTGATAAGGTCGCCGATCCGTGTTATTAGACGTTCGCTCCTTAGCATCTATGGCCCTCTACCCGGCGTTGCTTTCTTCTCCTTTTATATAACAGTCCGCCCTGGCGATTATCTCCTCCATGGAATCGGCGGGTTTCTGAGCTAATGATTCGTTGAACTGTCCCGCCTTCAAACCGTTCTGGAAGGCGCCTACGAATACCTCCTGGTTGGGGTTGATTACCTTTATAGTTGTGTCGTTAAACCTTGCCAGATAGTCTCGCAGGGACTCATTGTGTCCCTGGCGAACGTTGAAAAGGCTGGTTGCAGGAACTTTGCGATGACGACTGGCGGAGAACTGTTGGATGAGTTTCCTTGTCATGTCTGGGTAGCTGACAATAGAGAAACGTGGAAGATTCATGTACCAACGCATGGCAGCTTCTGAAAGAGTGCCCGCCAATAGCTTGCACTTGAGGGAGTCTGGGGCTCCGACTACGGACATGCGAGTGTTGAAAGCTGTAACATGTTCCATGGGGTCGCTCTTTCCATCGAAGACGGAAAGATGAGGCGGTTTGAAGTTTTCTGGTACTGGCGCTCCCCAGATTTCGGCGGACAATGGTTGTGGTTCTGGGTCGTCCATCTCACTGTGGTTTGACCCCACTCTCTCTTCCTGTTGTTTCTGTTGCATAGTTTCCATCGAAGCGTGCAGGGCATCGTTGTGCTCCTTCAGCTGAGCGAGTTGGGTTCGCATAGACTCCAGCTCTTCTTGTGTTGCCATGATGGGAGGCTTTTCTCTAGATCGTACGTAAGGTGCGATCTAGGTTGGTGAAAAAGGGGTAGGGTTTCCAAATCGCAAAAGGCTTTTACGGTTTGGATGCTTTGCGGTTCAAGGTCTCAGAATCGCGATTTGCGATCCAGAGAGATCATGGTCAAGGTTAGTTTTACCTCTTCCCACAGACGGCGCCAACTGTACTTGCAAAAAGTATGGTAAGGATTCTAGGGTTAGGAATCGTATATTAGGGTTTAGACTAAGGATTAGATGCCTTGGGAATGCTCCCAAGAATGGTATTTATAGCCTACCATGGGCTTCGGTTACTTGGTTTCCAAGCAACAGGGGCATTTACGTATTTATGGTAGTTCTAGGCTGTTTCTAGATGCCCAATAAGTCGGTGCCTTTAGTAGGGCGCGCCAGGGGCTGGGGAACCCTTCTGGAGGCCTTAGACCTCTTAAGGAGATCTTGGAGCCCTTCTGGAGGTCGCCTAAGACTTTAGGAATATTATGACGGTCCATGACCATTGGTAACGAAAATTGTGTCATAAAAGGGAATCTAGATTCAATAGAGTTTATGTAACACCCTTGAACCCCACCATTAATATTTAATATAAATACAACAATTAATTCATATTAAGGTCAAGGTGCCACGTCATTAAAACTCAAAACATGCATATTACATTTTTCGTCAAAGTTTCACAACTGAATAAATAACAATCTCCAAAAATCATCTCAAGGTCTCAGCATCATAATTCAATCTCAGAATACATTAAACAAAAACAAGGTCTCCATATAAATCCAACATAGAATATAAATAAAATAACTCCCAAAAGATCCTAATTAGAGCATAGACTAGACTCCAAAAGCAAAGAAAATGAGGAAGCCTCAAGCTAATCCTCGGTACTCACACCGTCTCAAGCGTCCTCAACCTGCACGTCTACACTATTTTACAATGGCAAGGCGACAAAAGTCACTGGAGGATAATTTTACATGCAAAATTAAGAAACTACGAATTCAAGTATAGTATAATAGGATTTCAAATTTTACATATACATTTATCCATAAATCAACAACATTAATCAATAAAGAGTGATCATACTCAAATAAACATCAAGAGTTTCTTTCATCATTCTCCATCTATCATAAATCGTCAAATTGCACTAGCATCATCATTTGAAAGTATAATCATATACTCATCTCCACTTATATTCACATAAAGCACATAATCCACGTAATGCATATAATTCACATAGTAAACATAACCCACATACATCGCATTATTCACCAAAATCAAGTATGAGACATTATACATAGATTCATATGCATGAAATGCTCTAGACACAACTCTACATGCATGCAGTACCATTCTTTGGATGTCGTCGTTATTAAATATTAATGTATTGTTTTTATAGCATAGGAGGCTATAGTCAAATTTTATCGTTCCCTCTTTAGGTTTTAATTTTGTCTTTTAGTGCATGAAATTATATTTTTTTTCTAAGCGAAGTGAGAGCCTAGTCCCACACACTAGGACTGACAATAAGATCCACCAAATCCATATTCATCCAATCCATCCACCATAAAATTCATCTAATCATTCCACCAAACAAAGAGTTTGCTAATGTATTAGTTTGGATCCATCCATTTGAAAATATGGATGGATTAGATTCATCCATCTTATTTTAAAACTCCAATGGATCATATTTTTTAAATAAACAAATCCAATGGATCATTTCAAATAATAAAACACATTAAATTGATAAAAAAAATAATTATAAAAATAATTTATTAAAAAATTGAATGAAAAAAAAAAGCAAAAAAAATAATAATAAATTTTTATTTTTTAATTATTTAAGATTAATTTTTTTAGGGGATAATAATATTAAAATATTTTTAATATAATTTATTATTAAATTTAATAGTATTTTATTATTTACGGTGGTTAACGCCAGAGCTCCACAACCGACTACCGTGCGTCGCAACAAAAGTCACAAGAGATCCGCCTTCGACTATCGTGACTCGTCGGATCGTCGTTGTGGTCAACGCCTGTCAACAGTTTTCAACGGTGGTGGCCATAGTTCAGCACATATGCACCACCACCTATTAGTATGTATTTAATTTTGTAGTGTGTGTGTGTGTGTGTGTGTGTATATATATATATTTAATTTTAAAATATGTTTTGAGCTTGATAAAATTATCTATTTTGGGCTTATATTTGGTTGAATATTATAAATTTTTGCACTGATCTATTAACAAAATAATATGCAAAACAAATTATAAAAAAAAACACACATTTTATCAGATGGATCGGATGAATATCCATCTATTAAAATCTAATAATTGATGGATATTATACTTAATGGTTGGATTGGATAGTTTTTTTTTCTCAATAAAAAAATAATGGATTGTAATGGACTAATGAATTATTTTGATCCAAATTCATATTCATCTCATCCATCCATTTACCACCCCTACCACGCTACGTGGGACCATCTCTAAATTTGACACCATATGAAAATACATTGTTTATAAATATTGCTTGATTTTTGTTTTTTGTTACTGTTTATAAATATTGTTTGGCCAATGTATTTATAACATTTCTATTTTATTATAATAGATTTTTAATTATGATATTAACGTTATATTGAAATTGATAATCTATTGAAATTATTGAATAACTGGAGCAAATCCAGGCTCCAAATAAAGTGTTATCACCCACAAATAAAGAGGCGCAGGACCATATGCAAATATGTGCAGTTCTATTAGTAGAGTAAATCTCTTTATTTGTTAACGATACATAAAGTTCTTACATAACAATATCATACATATACCCACACACATTCATATATAATATATTGTTTTTCAAATCCAAACCTAAATGGAAAGGAAGACAGATGGAGCAAATTTATTTAAGTAGTAGATGCATGATCATGCATGGATGGTTTTTGTTGGACATATTAAGTGGAAACTTCTGAGGGCATCTTCAAAGATAGGTTTTGGAATTCAGAGTTAAGGGCATTCCTGAATGCAGCTTGTGCATGAGAGCCAGAGACAAAACACCAGCCATATTTAATATCTGCGTTTGGATTACGAGCGCAAAAGCTTCCACTTCCTTTCTTCTTGCAGTCGGCATGAGACTGGCATAAGTTAGGATCTTCCTCCATCTTCTTCATCATATCATGTTTAGATCCGTAATCTCTGCAAAATCCATTCAGAAATGTTGAGGGGTGGCAGTAACAATTCGGTTCAGGATCTGACCCACTGTAACATACATCATCCGATTGCCATGCCCAACAAATATGACTATCACAAGCTTCTACCTTCTTCATCGGAAACACCGCAACTATATGTGATGGAAAAATGTTAATTCAAACATATATACTTAATTCGAACATAAATAGATAAATTGTGAGGCATAGTTAGTCTTTAAAGAATTGTGGATAATTTATTCAATACCTTATGAAAATCAACCACATGAGTAAATTTGTAAGTGTTCCCATTAATTAATTTTTAATCCACTTGATATTTACCAACATGTACCCTAAAGATATAATTTCTCTTGAAATTGATTTCTATTTTTAGATAACTTAACATGTTTGCCAAAAACACATATTATAAGAATTATTAATATACATGTTTGCAATATTATACATACAGAATGTGGCAAGCAAGAAAAGGGCCAAAAGAGGGAGTTTAGCATAAGCCATATTGCTTGAATGAATAGAAAGAAGCAGCTACGAACAGTTATAAAGCTAGCTTGGTGTTTTGTTCTGATTGCATTAGTTCATTCTTGCATGAAGTTATTTATAGACAACCAAATGCTTTTGTATCTCCTATTCACATTCAGTTTGTCATGCCATATTTTCCACCACACATTCAATCGCCAATAATTAAGTTATCTTCTTTGTAATTATATGTTGGAGGTTTGTTGTTGGGACGAGGAATCTAGAATTGTATAATAGGGCTGGACGGCTGTTGTTTGGGTTGCTGCTACTTCTGGGCCTGCTGTTTTTGTTGTATCTTATGGTCTTATGTGCATTTCAATATAGTTTCATTTATATTTAGATAAAGAAAATAAAATAATTGTGGCTTGTTACATTTATAACACTACTAAAGCAAGGGACGCGAGCTTAATAAAATAATGAGAAATGCTAACAATTGATAGTTTTTAATAACCTTTAATAGTAAGTTTGTATGAAAATTTGCACTGTGTGATTTCTAATACTTGACATTATGAAGAAAAATTTCTAAATTTAAGTTCCTTAAAGAGTATTACAGGGCACTCATTAGCAACACCCTAAAACAAAATAGGCTTAAATGTGTCATTGGTCCCTGCACTTTCACCATTTTTTGGTTTTGGTCCCTGCACTTTTTTTTGTTTGGCTTCAGTCCTTGCAGTTTGTAAAAAATTTGTCATTGGTCCTTCCGTTAACTTTCAGTTAAAAAAATGTTAAAACTAACGGTGTGCCACGTGGACCAGTTATTTCTCGCCACGTGGCACACTAAAAGACAAATTTTTTATAATTAGAATAAATAAAATAATATAATTGATTTTTAACCGTTTTTATATTACTATTATTAATTAATTAGAAATAAAAAGTTAAAATGAAAAAAAGATATAAAGAAACAAAGAAGAAAAGAAACGCAGAAACGCAGAAGCTCTGATCAAATGGGGAAAACGGCTTTGTACGGTTTCAACCGGAACCAATTTGATCCGTTGCCTTGCCTTACCTTTCAATTTCGACCTCCATCATCATTTATCAGATAGATTTTGCATTCTCGTTTTAGTTTCTGTTCGCATTTTCATTGAATTTCTATTCACTATGAGCTGCGTTTTTTCGATGGAAGCCTTTGTTTTCGTTTTGAGGTGGTTCAAGTTGAAATTGTAAAAGCCATTTTTCCCTTTTCACGAAGCTTCAGCGTTTCATTTCTTTCCTTCTTTCTACGTCTCCCCCCCTTTAATTTCTTTCTTTCTCAAAGCCTTTCGCTTCATTTCTTTCTTTTCTTTCTATATAATAAAAACTATTTAAAAATCAATTATTTTATTTTATTTATTCTAATTATAAAATTTTTGTCTTTTAGTGTGCCACGTGGCGAGAAATAACTGGTCCACGTGGCACACCGTTAGTTTTAACATTTTTTTTAACTGAAAGTTAATGGAAGGACCAATGACAAATTGTTTACAAACTGCAAGGACTAAAGCCAAACAAAAAAAAGTGCAGGGACCAAAGCCAAAAATTGGTGAAAGTGCAGGGACCAATATCATATTTAAACCAACAAAATATAATAATACATGCATCAACTAGTGACTTCATAGCATGGTTGGTACTTAGATTAGGTGCATGCCATGGTAAAAAAAATGGTATCCTCTCTTGTCAAAAAAATAAGTAAATCATCTCTAGTAAAAAAAAAAAAGGAATAGTTTTCTTTTTTAGATTTTAGCATTACTATAGTTGTTATTCAATAATATTTTGTATTAAATAAAATATATGTGAACAATAACAATTTGTTCAAATTATGCTATGCTACAGTGCCTCTATAGTTGTTTCACCCCTCCGAATTGTTTTTCCTTCTATCTTAATTGAATAAGTGATTTCACATATTTTTTATTTTCTTTCGTTTGTTTTTGTGATTTCGTCGTCTCTGAACGACTCTGTTTGTTTTGATTTCCCGTCTTTGTGTGGTGACTTTTTGATTTCCCTTCTTAGTGTGGTGTTTATTTGATTCAGGTTGAAAGATTACCTTTGAGCAAGTACAGATCCGATCAATGACAATGACTTCGGCGTCGTCAACGTTGCAGATCCGGAGACATGAGTATTCCGGAGACTTGGATATAGTCATATTAGTCATATTTGTAGACATAGATACTTTGCCGTTTTATGCTATTAACATGGATGTTGTGAGTTTGTTCACAGATTTATCCTTTTTGTTTTTAGCGAATATGAATTTGTATTGTATCGATGTACTCTATCAATTTGAATGAATGAATACTGGTTACTTTTCTCAAAAAAAAAAGTTGTATCCCCCTCCCATGGGAAGATTTGTGTAAGGAACGGTGTGGCTATTGCCACTCCAAAATTTCCCCATTTTTTTTCTTCATGTTATACCTTATGGTTCATAGTTTAGAATTTACAGATATTTTAAGTGTAGCTCTACAAAAGAGTAAACAAGAAGGAGAAGAGAATGTTGTTGCTGATTTTGTGGAAACATCCTGATCTCATTGTTTGTGGATATGTCTCTAAAAGAGGAAAGAAGAAGAAGATGAATAGTGTTTGTTGGTGAAAGAGGCAAAGCAGCCAAGTATAAAATGAAGAATTCTGCTCTTTACCCAACACATTTTGCTTGCGCTCAGCTGAATTTCCAAATATACCCCAGTGTGAGTTAAGTCTCGCAGCGTGACTTAACTCACGCACCTTATAGCTCTACGTGCCTTAAGTCACGCACCACTGGCTTGTGCATGAGTTAACTCACCAGGTTGGCCGGTTGGTCAGAGCTCAAGAACACAAGTTTTTTGGACTTTGGTCAGCTTTTCAACCTTCAATCTACACGTTTTTTACAACTCTTGTAACACCCATACTAAACGTATCTAGAAAGTTTAGCATGTGTGTTATCATTAGTACTGGATATATTAAAATTTACATCATTAAAACTTCGAATGAATAACTTATACAACAATATGTGTTCGTACAAAGATAATGCAACTAAACTTTTCTAAAGTATAATAAGTACATCCTTGATTATCCATAACATCCGGCTACAGGTACGAACGATCACTTGTTGGAACATCCATTCAGCTACTAGCTTGCCATCCGTCCTGTTTATTTGAAACAAATAAGGATTGGGATGAGACATAATGTCTCGGTGTGTTCCCCTAAATCCTAGGCTATAGGGAACCTCAGGGGAAACCTATGGTCACCACGTGTCTACAATACAACCTGACGGTTGATTATATGTGTGTGGTCATGCTTCCTAGACGGTAGTGCATGCAGGACCCGTCATAGGTTCATCTTAACATGTTATAGGCTTTACTTCTTATACGTGTCATGGCGGTCAAGGGGAAACTAAAACCGCATTGCCAAGAATACGCTCTACGTATCGAGGCATAAGCATAACGTAATCATGACACGATTCTAGCCGGACGATTAGGAGAAACCTAAGATCGTCATCGGCATAACATTCTTTACTTGTTCTATTCATATCTTGCACTCGTCTAATAGCATCTCGTGCTCTTGTTCTTAAACATAATCGTACATGAGTTCATTCATGATCATAATCATAGTCATATCATACATAATCGCACATATGTTCATTCATTATGTTAGCGTTGAACAAACATTCATTATCTTGATTTATTTTACGAAAAGCCCCGGGTGGAGTAACCCCGAGTACAATCTAAACATGACCGATGAAAACCTAGCTAAGGCACATCGGACTCCCTCGGTGTCGTGCGGGTCCTTTACGGCTTGAATCGTTCTCCTTGGAGAACCTCTCGTATCCCTCTGATGTGGATAACAAGAGACACGAACACCTACATCTTGATTACTCAGTGATATGTGGGTCCCTTGCGGCTTGAATCGTTCTCATCATGAGAACCCCTTGTATCCCCCTGGCGTGGATAGCAAGAGACATGCCACCTACATTATATTAGTCATGGTCTTGTCGTTCATGAAGGTTAAACTTATTCATGCTTGCGTGTTTACCTCGGAACCTTGATCGATCCGATTAGCGGTAAATTTCATACTTTTTCATTCAGGTACATTCTTAAACATGGTGGAGAGAAATAACTTATCAATCCACGGCTTAACATACTTGCTTAGCCATTCTATCTCATGTGCGCAGAGATTGCACTTCGCGTCTTAATATACTTAACACCCTAGTACATTTACTAGTCATACTTAGGGATTCTTATTATCATTCTATTTCTCGACTAGCTATGTCAAGGCTCTATATTCTTTCCCTTGCTTAATAATCAACTTGCTACCTCAATTTATATGATAACATTTCTCATTTTTCATGCTTTACTAGCTTTGTCAAATACTTGCTTCATTCATAAGAAAGCAGTGCAAAAGATTATCATTTAGGACCTTGGTTTGAGGGGTTTATTTTATAAAAAGACTGCTCGAAGAAAACTTGAGCCGAACATGCCAACAACACGCGAAACGAGCCAACAGTGCACTGTGCACTGTCCACTCGCCTCGCGAGTAAGCTTGCTCGCCGTGGCGAGTAGCTGCTCGCTGTGGCGAGTTCAGGGGCGAGCAACACCCCAGTTTTGTGTTCCTGCTCGCCTCGCGAGCTACCTGCTCGCTGTGGCTAGTAATGACAGACCAGCACCTGCAAAATTGGTATTTTTGACCCAAAACCTCAAACCCAAGTGTCCTTAACCATTTTTAAACATATTTGATCATAGAATACTTGTAAAACACTCATATGGAAAGTATTAACAAGTTTAGCAAGCATGACAAAAGAAGGGGCAACTAGTTCAAGCATAAACCCTAGCATTCATTACTTTTCTTACATGTTAATTCACATGTGGGTAATCTATCAATGGAACTCACCTAAACAAGTTCTTGTGACAGCTCCAAGTTCCAAGCTCAAACAAGCCAAAACCCTAGCTCTTGGTCAAATTACTTCCTTTGCTCAAAACATTCAATCTTGATGTTTTCTTGCAATTTAAGACATCATGATCCCTTGTTGTTCAACAATCTTTAAGTTTATATCCCAACTCAAAGCTTCTTCACCAAAACCCTAATCTCAAGAGAATCTCTTTGTGAGGAAGAATAGTGATATCATTCCATTCCAAGCTTCATATTAGTTCTTTGATCAAGGTAAAACCATAACATATACAAGCTCTAGCTTCAAACATAACCTCCACTTTACACCCATCAAACCCTAACTTCTTGAATCCATTCTTGAGAGGAGGAATAGAGAAATCAAACAAAACCCAAGCTTCCTTAAGCTTAAAAGATCAAGAGGGAACAAGGTCTAAAAGCTAATCATGAAAAGATGAAGATTTAGGAAAGGATTAGTGGAGAAGAAGAGAGGGATTGGCCTGAATGAAGAAGAGAGAAGGAGGAGAAAAATCTTTGCCAAGTACTAGAGAGAGAAAGAATGAGTGAAATGAGATATTTTGGGACAAACATCAAATAAATATCATGTTTGCATGGAATTACCAATTTGCCCTTGCCTTAAACGTGTTTAATTCGACACTGATACTTTATCTGTGTTAGGCTGACATCACATAGTAAATATTTTCCATTACACTTACCTTCCATGAACTTTAATCCTCCGGCACGATCGACTGGTAATATTCCGATACTGACAGGCTGGATATTTCAACTCTACACGTTTTTTTGACTACATTTATGGTAGTTATAACCTATGTTACCATTCACACCTATAAATACCCCACCAAACTTCCTCATTTCCTCACACCATCTCACATTCTCACTATCCTCCTCACTATCTCCCCTTATGAATTTCTTTCTTTCCTTTCCTTTTTTTAGTCTTTATTTTGGTGTAAATTTCTTCTTTTTTTAGTCTTTATTTAGGTTATCTTGGGGTAAAGAATGATTGGTGAGCAGTCTTCTTGGGGTAAAATGAAGCAGATTTAGTTTTACCCCAAAGGTGAAACTAAATGTGCAGATTTAGTTTTATCCCAGGAAGACAGGTTTTCTTGTGGATTTCTTTTAGTTTTACCACAGGAAGCTAGGTTTTCTGGTGTTTTTTTTTTTTTTAGTTTTATCCTAGGTAGGTAGGTTTTCTGGTGTTTTTTTTCCGCAGATTTTGTTTTACCCCAATGTAAATGTAATAAGAATTATATTAATAAAATGATATTTTATATTATTATTTTTGTTAATTTTTTCATTTATTTTATGATTGCGTATTTAATAAATAAATTCGAATAAAGTGAATAAATAAATTAGAATAAAGTGAATAAATAAATTCGAATAAAGTAAATAAATTAATTTGAATAATGTGAATAAATAAATTAGAATAAAGTAAATAAATTAATTAGAATAACATAAATAAATAAATTAGAATAACATAAATAAATAAATAGGTTAAGTATGTGTTTGGTCCCTATAAAATTGGGAACTTATAAGTTTAGTCCTTACTTAATTTTAATAGGTTTTTTAGTCCTTACAAAAAAAATTACTTCTAATTTTATTCCCTGTTAAAACAAAGTTTGTTTAATTATCCATAAACTCTTAAATTTTTGAACAATTTTTTTAAGACAAGTTTAGAACACTATGAAAGGTTCATTTACAAAAAAATTAGATTTTTTTTAACATGAAAAAAATTAAATATGAATTTTTTAAAACAGCCAAAGTTAAAGATAAAATTTATAAAATCTGGACGTAGAAATCAAATTTTGCGACAATTTTTTGCAGAGGAACTTTTAGTAATGTTCTTAACACGTCTGCAAAAAACTGTTTAAAAACTCAAGAGTTTAAACATAAATTAAACAAATTTGAATTGAGGATGGATGAATACTGAGTGCAGAAATTTTATTTAAGGACTAAAAAAACTATTAAAATTAAGTAAGGACTAAACTTAAAAGGTCGCAATTTTATAGGGACCAAAAACATATTTAACCCTAAATAAATAAGAATAGAGTAAATAAATAAAGGGTTAAATATGTTTTTGGTCCCTATAAAATTGCGACCTTCTAAGTTTAGTCCTTACTTAATTTTAATAGCTTTTTTAATCCCTACAAAAAAAATTTACTTATAATTTTAGCCCTGCTAAAATAAATTTTGGTTAATTATCCTTAAACTCTTAAATTTTTTAACGATTCTTTTTATACAAGTTTAGAACACCATGAAAGGTTCATTTACTAAAATCTATAATTTTTTAACATGAAATAAATTAAATATGAATTTTTTAAAACGACAAAAGTTTAAGATATAAGTAACAAAAATATTGACGTAGAAATCAAATTTTTGCGATATTTTTTTCGGAGGACCTTTTAATAACGTTCTTAACACGCCTGTAAAAAATTGTTGAAAAACTTAAGAGTTTAAGCATAAATTAAACAAATTTGGATTGAGTAAGGACTAATATTGAGTGCAGAAATTTTTTGTAGGGATTGAAAAAGCTATTAAAATTAAGTAAGGACTAAACTTACAAGGTCGCAATTTTGTAGGGACCAAAAACATAATTAACCCATAAATAAATTGGAATAACGTAAATAAATAAATTTGAATAACGTAAATAAATTAATTTGAATAACGTGAATAAATAGATTAGAAAAACTCTGCGCAACTTAACTCACGCTACGTAAGTTAAAGTGCGCAGATTTTAACACTTGCGTTAGTTAAGTAATGCAGGGGTATTTTTGGCATTTCAGTTGGGCGTGAGCAAAATATATTGGGAGAAGAGCAGAATTCTAAAATGAATGTTAGGGCTTTGTGTATATTGAGCATGAAAATGGGCTATTTTATGCCCAATTTATTAGTTTGAGGGAAGTTTTACCCGATAACCCTACATTTATACCTTCACCCTAACGTTTCATATGAACTGCCTATTTTACCCTCATATATAAACCTATAAACCTAGAAACTATTTTTTTTCATTTGTCTAAAAAAATTCAAGTGTAAATGTGTTTTCCTGTGCTTTCTTTGCCATAAATCATCAAGAGTAAACGGATCTATTGTTGATTCAGATTTATTAACATGGTGCATTTTCTAGAAACAGTTTTTGAAATTTATGAGTGTTCTGCCGTGGTTCTCAATTCATATCTGTTGTTGGAAAATAGTAATTTTTGGAATGGTATGATTTTCGGTTTGTATTGTGCATTGGAAGTTTATGATTTTTCTGGAAATCAAACAAACCAAAATCGTTTTCAACCTCATGGATTATGGTTAACATGAATAATATGCGATTCAATAAAAAAAAAGACCATAATTGTATGAGATTCAATTCAACCGTTACAATATCATTTTGAATTTCTTATTATTGCAGGCAAGAGAACTTATTTGAAAGTTAACTGAGCTAAGGGATTCTCTTATTGAGCAAAATAAAAGGCGTCAAACCAAGTTGTTTGGGCTCCAGTGGCAAGGAGCTTCTTCCAAGTACGTACCCGGGAAATACCGGCTTCGATTCCTAGGGGTAACAACGTTTGACCAGTGTGCATGCTTCTACGCATGAGTCGGATTAGTCGCCCACCTTTGGTGGGTCAGAAACCGGTGCGAAAGCCAAAAAAAATAAAAATAAAATAAAAGGCTTCAACAAGAGCTGGTATGTCATTTATTCTGTAGATATCTTTTAAGCATACACCATCGTGTACATTTATAACCAATGGTTCTCTTATAAAATTATTGATCGATTGGATCTTGTTATTCATAGAATCTTTTGAGGCGTGAGGCCAAAGGCGACTGTGATGTACATTCGACATGTTGATGAAGGCTATATCATGGTCATGAGGAATGAGACATAGTATCACATGGAAGGAGTACCTGGATTTTACTCTTGAAGCTACCAACTATAACTAACTAGAGATCAAATTTCTGTGCTATTTTTTAGAAGGAAAAAAGTCATGTTTACTAATAGGATAAAGTTGTTTCATCTGAGTAGAATATTTCAAAGCCTAAATATGCCAAGTCTCTATAAAATTATGAATTATGAATTTTGGTTTCTAATTAAAGCTCATTTTACTGCTCCTAGCTGCTTTTTCTTGCTTATTTGCTATCAAAATCTTAGAACCAAACAGCAAAGAATTGGATCAACTATTAATCTCACAAAAACAAATAATTGATGTAGAAACAATAACATTAAGCTAACTATATTTTAAACATTATAAAAAGTACATATCAGAAAATTGTAAGGCAAAAAAAAAAAAAGAAACTTTGAACTACATTAAAATTAAAACTTAAAAGCTTGAATTATATATTAAAAAAAGCACATCAGAAATTTAACTTATCCACATTAATATAAACAGAATTATAGCTTGAACTGGAGGCACATTGAGCCAAATAATATTTGAAAGTTGCACTAGCATTGACGTGCCTTTACAATCAAAAGTTGGTATTATAATATAGAGACTAACTGATTACTTTGTAAACAAAAGATCATATCTTATGTTCTCCCTAAAAAAAAAGATCATATTTTATGTTTAGAACACGTTATTATAATTTGTAGGCTAATTAAGGCTTAATTGTGATTTTGACCCTCTAACTTTTTCTTTCTGGCAAATTCTATGTAACCCGTATACATCTCCAAATTGTGAAATTCAAACACAAAAATTTGACGTGTATAAACAACCCCATATGTTGAGTTATCTACTATTCTTTTTTTCTATTTTTTAAGGGCGTAATCCACTAGTGTTATCCATTATAATCCATACTTTTTTACAAAAAGACAATCACCCACTAAAGGCGAGTCACTTTTACTTTAATCAAGGTTCTCGTTCGAATCCAACCTTAGACATGCAGTAGCGTTAAAACTCTAGGTAGAGTTTGCCGCCTATTTGGATCCCATAAGGCTAGAGCGATTATTCTACGTACTTGCGCGGGCGGAGGACCAGGGGTGTTCCCCGTGCGGTTTGGATCGGTTGTATACCATAAAGAAATATGTGATATTTGAAATCCTATTATACCATACTTGAATTCGTAGTTTCTTTATGGATAAATGAATATGACCGCACTTTTACATTCAACATTAAGAAACTACGAATTCAAGTATGGTATAATAGGATTTCAAATCACATATACATTTATCCATAAATCAACAACATTAATCAATAAAGAGCGATCATACTCAAATAAACATCAAGAGTTTCTTTCATCATTTGTCCATCTATCATAAATCATCAAATTGCACTAGCATCATCATTTGGAAGTATAATCATATACTCATTTCCACTTATATTCACATAAAGCACATAATCCACATAATGCATATAATTCACATAGTAAACATAACTCACATACATCACATTATTACACATAGATTTTGCATGCAATGCTCTAGACACAACTCTACATGCATGTGGTACCATTTTTTAGATGTCGGAGTTATTTTACCGATTGATCTTATCACCACTTGGACTTTGAAATATCCTAAATCACCACATGGATAAAATTATCCTATCACCACTTGGATATAGAAATATCCTAACACCAACACTCATGAATGCAAACATATTACTCACCATTTTATATACATGTATTCATCACCATTATATACATATAAATATACACACACCATCACGAATTATCATCATCAATAAATCATCTTCACCAAAATCATCAACACCATAATCATCATCAAGATAATGCATTTTGCATTTAAAGAGGATTAAGCATAATTTGCATTTAAAGATGATTAAGCATTTTCACCTAGTTAATCAGTTCATCTTGTGCATATCAATCGCTAATTCAATCATAATTCATCATATTATCATGAGAAAAAAATCATTTGCAAGCTATCATGCCATAATTCATCATTTCACCAAAGTTCATCTATATTTACAAAGTTCTTCTATTTTTACATATTTCAACAAAAACCAAATTTCACAATCATATACATTCTTGTCCTCCCTACATACTTCTTCTATGTTTATTATCACAGTAGTTTAAGCCTAACATTATCATTTCATTCGATAAAACATTACTTCATTTTAACTCATGCTTATGTTCAAGTTCTTAATCAAAGTTCGTCTCAAAACCCAAAAATTCAGTCCATTTCAAGAAATCATGGTTACATAACTTTAATTCATCAAAACATCACATAAGGAGTACTCAAGGATGTCCAGAAACACCCCCGAAGGATCGAAACGCACAAAACAGCTAGTCTTGTTCTGCACAGCTCGCCATGGCGAGCCACAGGGTCGCCCATCGAGCCCTCTATTCCTGGGAACCTATAAAATGTGTTTCCCTCTCGGCATCCCTCCCAAAAATAACCAAAATCCCTTTTTTTTTATCCCATGCATCCCAAAATCGTTGTATAAACATTACCCATGGTTAATACAATTCAAATGAGCGCTTATAAAACATTAAAACACAGATTCCACTTATAAATTTATGATTCTTCACCCAATTTTCCAAAACTAAAAAACTTCACATAATCACTTTTAAACCATGAAATTATCACTTAATTTCCACACAAACAACACCCACACTTACCCAATCATTTGTCAAGAACATACATCATGAATTCAACAACATCTTACAATAACATCATGATTTTCACACATTTAATCTAAAATATCAATAACAACTTATTCTATATCATCAAAGATGAGTTTAAGCACATAAACAACTTAATTTCACAAAGTTCATCACACCCATAATTAGCATAATCAATTAGCACGAAAATCAACTTAACACAACACCAATTTCATGAAAGTCATCAAAACAAACATGACCAATAACCATTCTATCACTTATAATCTCTAAATGGTAAATATTAACTTTCTTTTTACCTTAACCTTTCAAAACTAAGTTTTAATCTTGAATCTACTCTCCCTCTTGAGTCCTCCAAGCTAGATCTTCTTTTCTCTTGAAATTCTTCTTTCTTTCTGTTTTTCTCTCTTCTCCCAACTTTGCCTCTTTTCTCTAAAATGTCACAAATGAGCTCTTGACCTAAGATTACAAAGACTACTTCTCTTATATACTATTGGGCTTAGTCACACTGACTAATTGACTTAGTAACTTTCTACCACTCACAAGATGTTACTACACAATTACTTCATTAAAATCTTCACTATTACTCATACACCGCTATTCTATTCATTACCCCAAGTTACTACTAATTTCCTTAAATGCTCTTCATACCCAAAATTGCTAAAATACCCTTCACACTAAAATGACTAAATTACCCTTATTCCTCAGATTACCAGAATACCCTTAATTACTCAAAAACTCAATTATCAACAAATATAACACACCAAACAATTAAATACTACCTCCGTCCCTAATTATAGGACCCTTTTGAAAAAATAACGGGAATTAAGATAGTGGATATTTGTATTAAATATGTTTGTAATTACTATTGTTTTTACAATTTTATCCTTTAAGAGAGAGGGTTGGTTTATGTTTTCAACATGTTATTTATTGTTGATTGAAGAAAAAGATGTATAATAAATAGGGGCATGTATGTAAAGAAATAATTAATGTAGTTGGAAATAGCAAAGGGGTCTTATAAAAAGGGACAAAAAAAATTCTCAAAAGGGTCTTATAATTAGGGACGGAGGTAGTAATTAATAAAGCAGTTAAATAAATAAAATCCTAAAATTGGGTTGTTACAGTTTCCATTAATGGGATTTGTAACCATAGGTGTTATTGGAAAACTCATTGGTGGTGGCATAGATGCCATATGGTTAGAATGTGCTGAGGCTGCCATTGTCGAAACGAATGTAGGAGCAGTTACCCCAATAATCGTCGAAACTGTCATAGGAGAAGTTACTCTCATAGCATTTGACACATTAGCGCCACTAACTGGCACTTGGGTTGATTGTTCTTGTGTTCTTTGAACGTTACTCTGTGTGTTGGATGTAAAAGCGTTATTGGTGTTTGAACGAGCCATTTCAGGAGGGTTTTACAACTTCTTAAGCGCATACACACGTGAATCTTTAAGAAAAACTTATGCAATGAACAAACACCAACAAATTGGAAAACTTTCTAAGAAATGAATTTACTTAAAATTTTGAACAAAAAGGGTCCCACTGGGCGTGCAAATTTGTTTACAGGTGTTTATGGTGAACAATTACTAGTTTTAAATTAATTACTTGCAGGTTCAAACTAGTAAATCCTAAGATATATTTGTGCAATATTTCTTAGAAAACGCTTGAATGTTCATCATGTTCATAGTTTTTAAATGTAAAAAGATGAACTTTACTAACTATTTCGACTAGGTCGAAATTTGTTCAGGATCAAAAGTAAAATTTAAAATTAAATGCAAACAACTTATTTCTTAAAAAGCATTTGATTAAATAAATGAAGAAAAACGAATCATACATACATTTGCCTAAGACTCATTTCTCGTTGTAACAACCCTTCGTTAACCGTTAATTTTCACTCATTCGACCCAACCCCTCGTTAACCGTGAATTTATCTTATTTAAATCTTTAATTAAAAATATGTATGGCAAATCATTATAATAGGAACAATGCCAATAAAATAGGATTCCTTAAAAAAAAGTCAATAAAATAGGTACAATATTTTATTTTTTAAATGGATTATAATATATGTTTAAATCTGTATCTAATTGTACTATATTTAAATATAAGAACCCAAAAGGAGGGAATCAAAAAACAAAAAATTACGTGTATACAAAATCCCATGTTTGAGTTGAGTTATCCACTTCTATTTTTGGAGGGGGTAATCCAATAGTCTTATCCACCGTAATCCATACTCTTTTGACAAAACCATAATCACCAAGGCTTACAATCATTGAATATAAATAACAACAAAGTGTTTTCTTTTCTTTTGTGAAAAAAATGGGACAAACGGTTTCAGCTGCTTCATCTGATTACTATGACCTTGAAAAATGTGAAATTACAGAACAGAGTGATCCAAGTCTTACCCCATTTTATGGAAATTATGAAAAAATGAAATCACAAGAAGAAGATAGTTTCTGTCTCCAGATAGATCCTCAAGAGATACACTTTCCATGTAATTAATTTATTAAGCCTCTTCATTTCCTAAAAAAAAAAAAAAAAGTTTCCTTTTCTAATTATTTGTTTTCTCTCTTTTGCTTTTGTGAAACAGTTGAATTGAAGAAGAACATATCTTGCTCTTTGCAGTTGTTTAACCGGTTAGATAATGATGTGTATTTCCAGGTAATGATGTTTCTTCTCTCACTCAGTTTTCTTTGAGTTTGTAAATTTATGTGTGTGTTCTGAATCTTATTTGGAGTGAAATTGATGGTGTTGGTTCAGGTTAAACCAAAAAGTACAGATCCAAAGAAGTATTATGTTTCGCCTGCTTTTGGAGTTGTGTTGCCTAGGTCTACTCGTCGTATCATAGGTTTTCTTCTCTCTCTCACACACACTTTCTACATACTTTACTCTCCCTCTTGCACACAAAAGCACAAACACAAAAACATGCAAAGAGGAATCAATACTAGAGAGAAACACTTTTTTTTTTTTACAAACCAGAGAGAAACACTTAGTTGGGCACAATCCCGAATCAAAAATCAATACTATTGTGCGAGTGAAATATTTTTAATATTTTGCAGTTATAGTCTCCCTATTTTGTCATTTTCTAGGTTTTAGTCACTTTATTTCTAAGATCACAATTTTACTCCTTTGACACAATGTAATTTTAGAAAATATAATTTTTAGAAAAAATAATTTACAACGAGATATTTATGAGAAATTCTACTATACACTCGTAAATTTAGGTGCACATGTGCTTTTATTTATAAAATCTATAAATTAGCAATAATTTTAATGAAATAAATAGCTATTTATCGGCTTTTATATTTGTAAAAATATCGTTTCATTGTTTATAAGAATCATACTAATTTTTTTTCAGTTTATTGTAAAAAATAATTAATATTCTCTCTTATGAATAATAAAATCTAAAAAAATATAATATTTCGCTGTTTATGAGTCTACTAAGATTTGGTGTTCTGATGCACTCGAATTTTTGAGTCTACCATATAATTTGCCGATATTCAATTATCACCCAACAAATAATTTAGCGCCTCATAACAATCAAAGAGACTTGGTGAGGACCACCTCATAACCAACATTGTCCGCCAACTAACCGCTTTTTGAGTGTCATTATTTTCACCAACACCATTCTGATGTGCAACATTGGCACGACAATTAGAATCATAATTGTAAAAATCGCGATCAAAATTGCAAAATCCTACGATGAACTGCCACATGCAAATAAGTGAAACCTCAACCGGAAACCCTAGCAAAAACAAAATGCACACATGCATGTTTCCTTATTCAACGTAAAGCAAACATTATACATTTTAGATAAGCAAAGTCTTTAAATATTGTACTTTCTTCAGCCTATGTACTAACTAGGATTTGGCTATCCATAAGTAAGCAATTCTCAACAATCTCTTTGTGATTCCTTATTTGACCCTCTAAAGTGGTTTGTTCGCTTTAGTAGAGCTAAATCCGTGCATAAGTGAGGATATGCAGTTTCTTTTCAAATATCATTACATGGTATTCGTTGTATAATTTCATTATGTTCTCTTATCCTCACTTTCTTCGGTTGTTTGTGTCATATTTACATTTTCACATTGTAGTTACAATGCGATCCCAAAATGAGGCACCTCATGACATGGAATGCAAAGATATCATTCTCCTTCAATGCATAAAAATGGTAACCACAAATAAATTGTTTCTTGCCAGAAATTAAAGAATCGCAATATCTTATACATAGATACCTTGCTTATTTTAATTGTTTCCTTTTCTCATTGTATGTAGGTTAATAAAGAGTACAGCAATGAGATTGAAGAGCATAAATTGAGAATTGTCTATGTTGCTCCTCCTCAACCACCATTGCTAATTCGAGAAGGTACTGATAAAGATTTGAAAGCTTCCAATGAACAGGTTGGAAAGCAGGATACTTCATTTCAGGTAACATATTTTATATACATATGTCACATATTTTCTGCCATAAAGAAAATATCTTCTGAGATATAAAAGATTGTGATCGTTCTATTTTAGTTTAAGGAGGTCGGAATCACCTTCCGATGGTATTTGAAAATTTAAATACACAATTTTTCAAGTTTTATGATTTCATGTACTGATTTATATTACTGAACTGGTCTGTGATTTTCTTTTCCATTCCGCAGCAGACCATATTCATGTCTAGATTGCTCTTAGTAAGATTTGAGTTCGAAAAAATTGGTGCTCATTTTGAGTTTCTTATTATGTCAGGCCAAAGCGCTTATTTCAAAGTTAACTGAGGAGAGGAATTCACTTATTGAGCAAAACAAACGGCTTCGACAAGAATTGGTATTGCATTTATTCCATCAACTTTCTTTTGAATTGGTATTGCTATCATATCATCCTATTTTCATTTTTTAAATAGTGACCTCCAAAGTGGATTTCATAATGAAGTTTTCTTTAATCACTTCTAATTTTTTCATTTGTTATGTTATTTTTTAATAACAAATATATGTTCATTCAACTATTTAAATGAACTGAATTTCATAACTGTCTTAATTTACGATTTAGGAAAGATAAGATCATCTTAGTCATCTGTTATCTTAAAAGTTTTTTCTGATTCCATCTTAGTCCTTGCTAGTGAAGTTTGTGTTGCTGTAAGGTCACTTGTTGTATAAGTCGTTGCATTTGCATCCTTTTCTCTTTAGTTATTTCATTCTCCCAAATTACCCATTAAGCCAATTTAAAACAATACAATGTAGCATACATCATTATTTCCTTCTCCCGTATTTCCTTTTTTGTATGGCGACTTCCATACTCGGCCATATTATTTACAGCTTTAACAGAAAAAGGAAATATTCTTCCATGTTTCTTTATTACGATGGACACTAAATCTCTTTCCTACAAAAACTTCAGTTGAAGCCTTGGTGATAGTTGTTGGCTTAGGAATATTGAGCCCTTGGTGACCCAAAATCACACTTCTTTTTATCCAAAGTGTTTTATTGCAGCATTTTAAAAACCCTCCTCAACTGATTTACATGGCTATTCTCGTCAAAGAATACTAGTACAGACTTTCTCATGTATGGTTTGAGTACCTCATTCATTAAGGCTTGGACGGGAATCGTATCCTCTCCTGTTGTGTCTGGTTGATGTAACGTACCAACGTTTTATGATTACATTAGTTCTTTGTGATTCATCTTTATCATTTTCCTTGTCAAAATTGTTAAACACTTAGATTAGAAGTTAATAATTGCGCCAATATGTACATTTTATAACCAATGATTCTCTTGGAAAATTATTGATTGGTTGAATCTTGTCATCCACAGAATCGTTTGACACGTTGAAGAAATTTATATCATGGTCGTGAGGCGTGAGACACTGAAGCCGCCAATTAACTACGGATCAGACTTTTATGTTATCTTTATTGGAGAAAACTAATGCTTACTAATAGAAGAAAGTACTTTTATCAGTTCTACTTTTAGTCACGTATCATCGGTAGAATGTTGCTTATTCCAACCGTACTAATGTTTAAATTGCTTTGTTTTCTAGATAATCTAGACAATAGTATATACCTCTATCATCAGTGTATATAAATTTTTATCTATATCTTATCTATATCTCTTTCATTGAACATTGTTGTGGCATTTGAATTCTTTGTTACCAAAACAAATTCAAAACATTTCCTTTGGTATTCGGCAAGTCCAGTATAGAAATATGCAAGCAAACAAGTAACATTCAAGCAAGAAACATTTGATGAAGGATACTGAGATGGAACCAAGCAACCACCAGAAGACATGAGCATTGAAAATGAGATTTGGAGATGACGAAGATCCCATGCAATTAGGTTATTAAAAGAAATTCACATCTGATTTCTATGCAACACAGACTATTGCTTAATTAGGTTATTGACCAGTTGATCTGTCACAACCACATCGATACGATTCATGATCAATCTAATTTAATTTTTAAAAGAAATTCACATCTGATTTTTATGCAACGCAGACTATTGCATAATTATGTTATTGACCCGTTGATCTGTCAAAACCACATCGTTATGATTCATGATGATTCTAATTTAGTTTTATGATTTCCGACTTAAGAAATATATTTGAAAATTGAAGTGCTTCATTTTCCAGGTTTTATGAGTTTATGTAATGATTTATATCACTGTACTAGACTTCGTTTTATGATTTTCTTTTCAATTTAGGCATGTTCTTTGGGAATGTGAATGTCCGCCAAATAAGTTGTTTGAAGTTTAGTAAGAAAAACTACTAATAGACTTGATTGCGAAGTATGGGTTGCTCTTGTTAAGATGTGAATTCTGAAAAATTGGTGCTCAATTTAGAATTTCTTATTATTTCAGGCAAGAGCGCTTATTTCAAAGTTAACCGAGGAGAGAAATTCTGTTATTGAGCAAAATATATGGCTTCAGCAAGAACTGGTATGTCATTCATTCCGTAAAATTCTTTTAAGGATACACCATAGTGTACATTTTATAAGCAATGCTTCTGCTAAAACATTATTGATCGATTGAATCTTGTCACGAGTAGAATCTTTTGAAGCGTGAGGCCAACGACGACTGTCATACACAGTAGACATGTTGATGAAAGCTATATCATGGTCATGAGCAATGAGACATAGTATCAGATGGAAGGAGTTCCTGGACAAAAAGTCATGTTTACTAATAGGATAAAGTTGTTTCATCTGTTTTATACTTTTAGGCACGTATGAGCTGAATATTTGTTTATTCCAACAGTACTTTCTTTAGTTTTGCAGCCTAAGTGCTGGTATCTCTCACCTTGCTCCTCATTGTTATTGGTTATCTTAATGTCTATTTGTGACATTATAAAAGTGTCTAGTAATACTATCCAGGAGCTATACAATTTATTTGTGGTGACAATATTATTTTTGCAATTAAAGCCTAAGTATGTTACTTCATTATAAAATTATGAATTATAAATTTTGATTTCGAAGTTAACATTAACTTTCATGCACTAAATGTGTAAATTTTTTTCGCACATGCATTCAGTCAAATCTCACTAAGTTTTAGTTTGTTATTAATTCATAATCATGTTTAGTAGAGTTAGTTGTGATTAGTTTTACATTTAGATAATTTTGTTAGTTAGTTACATGAAGACTTGTTCTCTAAGTCATGCATATAAATACCATGTAAACTCTCTATTCATCAATCAATGAAATCATAACAACTTTCCAATACTCTCTTCTCTCTCCATAACAAACTCTAATTACTCTCTTCTTCTTCCTCCATAATTCCTTCATAACCTAGCTTTGCTTACAATGCAAGAAACACAAGTTGCACTAATAATTAGCATCTAGAGACTTTGGTTCTGATTCTGGGAAACACGAGTGAAATTGTGAGGGGTGAATCTCTAGGAAACACGAGTGAAGTGTGTGAAAATGCAGACTTTCTCACGTATGGTTTGAGTACCTCGTTCATTAAGGCTTGGACGGGAATCGTATCCTCTCCTGTTGTGTCTGGTTGAAGCAACGTACCAATGTTTTATGATTACATTAGTTCTTTCGTGATTCATCTTTATCATTTTCCTTGTCAAAATTGTTAAACACTTGGATTAGAAGTTAATAATTGCGCCGTAATGTACATTTTATAACCAGTGGTTCTGTTGGAAAATTATTGATTGATTGAATCTTGTATTCCACAGAATCTTTTGACACGTTGATGAAATTTATATCTTGGTCGTGAGGCGTGAGACACTGAAGCCGCCAATTAACTACAAATCAGACTTTTATGTTATCTTTATTGGAGAAAACTAATGCTTACTAATAGAAGAAAGTACTTTTATCAGTTCTACTTTTAGTCACGTATCATCAGTAGAATGTTGCTTATTCCAACCGTACTAATGTTTAAATTGCTTTGTTTTCTAGATAATCTAGACAATAGTATACCTCTATCAGAAGTGTATATGTATTTTTATCTATATCTTATCTATATCTCTTTCATTGAACATTGTTGTGGCATTTGAATTCTTTGTTACCAAAACAAATTCAAAACATTTCCTTTGGTATTCGGCAAGGTCGAGTATAGAAATATGCAAGCAAACAAGTAACATTCAAGCAAGAAACATTTGATGAAGGATACTGAGATGGAACCAAGCAACCACCAGAAGACATGAGCATTGAAAATGGGATATGGAGATGACGAAGATCCCATGGACGACAACCAACAAAAAATTTAGGTTTATAATTAATAAATTTCTCAATAAAGCAAAAAAAATTCTAGAGTTTATTGCGAATTTAAAGATTTTGGTTTTTAAGTTTAGAAGAGTGAACATAGCACTAAGATTTGTACTATTTAAAGGTGTATTTTTATTTTTATTTTGTTACAAGAGCAAACAATAGAAAAACGGAGAAAAAAAGAAAGACGGAAAAACAAAGAAACTACTCTCTATGATAGAAAGTTCTAGCTTCGTCCATTCTAAGGAGATTCAAGAGATCAGCTGGAGGGGAGGCATGGTAGAGAAACTCATTATCCAACGAGGCTCCAAGATTGGCCAAAAAAATTCGCGCAATGATTACTCTCTCTAAGAGTGTGACTAACAATTACATTACTGTACTCAATCAAATCCTTCACATCTTGGATCAAAATTGCATAAACATGAAACCTCATTGCTTGACCTTTGAGGAGGTTGATACAATGCAAGGAGTCAGTGTAGCAAACAAGCTCAATGATATATAAGGTTTTTGCCAAGATAAGACCCTGGTAGATAGTGCAAAGCTCAGCATACAAGATGTCAGATGTATCATTTATAAAACCTGAAAAACTGGATAAATAAAGTCCTGCATTGTTTCGAATGATTCCACAAAAACCAGCTCTCGCGGGGTGCCCAAAAAACTACCATCACCATTGAGGATAGCACAAGAGTGGCTATCATTATTCCACTTAATGAATCTATCAAAATGCTCACATGTATATTATTTCCAAAGCAAGTGTTGAAAGAATCCGTCATTGTTAAAGGAGAGGCGACTAAGGGGCCAGATCTCGTTGCCTAAATACATAAGATTACGGTGACGCCAAGCCCACCAAACACTAGCTGCAAAAATGTATTTGAGTAGACATAGTTGATTTTGTTTAAGGAAAATATTAAAAAAATTATTGGTTTCTTTATTTTTAATAAAAAATTAAAAAAAAATTATCATGTGTCTTGCAAGCGTGGTTTTGAAATTATTTTAAAATAAACAAGAATTAGTGTACCCATTTTAAAAGATCAAAGACTTAAACGAAAGGAAAAAAAAAGTAATGAACTTTTCTTTACGGAAAAATAATATACTTTTTTTAATAAAGAAAAAATAATATACTTAAAATCTTACTTATAAATAAAACAAAAATTCATAAATTCCTTCAAAAAAAAACAAAAATTTATACAAACAATAAATGAATTTTTCCGGTCAAAAAATAAAAGAAAAAACAGCTACCCTTTGATTTACCCAGCTTTCATCAAAACTTTCAAAATAGCAGTTTTGACCTACAACTATAGTTCATTTTGTAAAAATGATGCCCACTTGATTTTGTCCGGTGTTAGGGGCCAAAATCGATGGTTTCTAGAAATTGAGAGGTCAAAAGTCCAATTTAGCTAAGTATTAAAATACACATGTGTTATCTAACTCATTAAATTTGATGTCCAAGTATGTGTTGCCTCAATTACAATCAATGGAAACAATACTTTTGCAAAAAAGGTTAAAGTTGAGGGCCAATAGTGTTATTTAGTTTTAGGCCAAACTCAGTTTTTGTAAAGTTTGTGATCAAAAGTGCAATTTAGTTTTAAACAAAAAAAAAAAAAAAACAGTGTTTGACACGTAGTTATGCCCTAACCCTATAAAGTAAGATTAACAGAGTTGTTGTACGGTGTACCGAGTAGTGAATACACAGCGTGAGCGTGATCATCATGTTTCCGGGCAACAAAGTGGAAGTGAGCATCAACCACGGCAGCGGCATATATGGCTCATGGTTCCCCGCCACCATCATCAGGTGGTTCTCCTCCGACTTATTACTGGTCCAATATGATGACATGGATGTGAAGCCAACAGTTGTCGGTCTTCATCAGCTCCGACCAGTTCCCACGCCAGAGAGCGATGATTGGGAAGTGAAGATCGGCGACAAGGTGGAGGCTTTCCAAAAACACCGGTGGTGGGAAGGCCGTATTAGTGCAGATTTAGGGAATGGAAGGTTTCGTGTGTGTCTTAACTCGGAAGAAATGGTGTTTCCAAAAGAGCTTCTTAGGGTTCATCGCCGGTGGATTAATCACAATTGGGTTCCCCCAATCACACACCATCAAATCAAAAACCATAAGGTAAGGTTGTTTATTTTTAAGATTATAATAACAGTAACAATAATTTGTTGGAAAAGGTTATTTAATTAATGGAACAAATATAATTCTCACTTAAATTTAGTCTCTAATTCTCATACATAAATACTTATATTATCAATGTTAAGGCTTTAAATATTTATACAAGTTGTTTATCCAACCAGGAACTTCATACGGAACTGAAGAGACAGTCACAGAAAAATAGAAGAAATAGGATTTGTGAGTTGCCGGACTGCATATTGCTCCACATATTGAGTTTTCTTGAAGCACGAGATGCTGTTCGGACATGCATCTTTTCTAAACGGTGGAAGGATCTTTGCAAATGCCTCACTACTCTCACATATACTCCGTCTCCTACATCTTTGACTGATAGTTTTAAGAAATTTATGTCTTGGGTTCTGTCCAGTAGAGATCACTCATGTTCACTACTTAATCTTACTATTGATGCTTGGATCGAGGGAGGGGAAGAAGACCTATATAAACTCATTAAAATAAACCCACTTCTCTCTTTGAAAATTTTTGGGTATGCAAAGTGTTCAAAATCTGAGTTACTCCCTTTAATCTTTGGCTCTCGCTCGTTGACATTTCTTGACCTTTCATATCGTAGCGATAACGGGTATGCAAAGTGTCCGAAATCTCTTCACTTACCTGCGTTAAGAACCTTGAATCTTCGATTTTTCAACTTTGTTGCAACTCACAATCACTGTGCTGACCCCTTTCCAAACTGTCACTTGTTGAATACTTTGGTTCTCCGTGGTTGTTCTGTGATTGAGGATGCACAAGTCCTCCGCATATCTAATCAGACACTATCCAATTTGACTATAAGAACCGTATCAGCTGACCAATATTCACTTTCTACTCCAAATCTGAGTTCTTTTACTGTCGATAATTGTCCTATTTTTCAGAAATCCTTATCCTCCACATGCAATCTTTCTTTTCTTCGACAAGTAGATATATATGGCTTTTCCAATAACGGGGAAGCTTCAATCTTCTTAAGATGGCTGCAAGTGCTTGCCAATGTCAAGATTTTGGAATTTGGTTATGCTATAATTGAGAAAATACTAAATGTAAGTGACTTTAGTGTATTTCACATCTATATTTCGATAACACAATCATTTGGGTCCTTGAATATGTTAGTCAGTGTCAGTTGTCGTTGAATGTATTAAAACATATCTGAACTTGTCATTTTCTTATCAACTTGGTCCTCTAATAATGTCCATTTAATAATGACTGCTATTCATTTGAATTGTGCAGGAATTCCGCTTAAATCCCATTTCGAAGAAAGTGCAACCTCCACGCTTTGTTAGATTGGAGTTGCTTATAGTGCACGCATATGAAGATACGGAACAAGAAATAATGGAAGTAGTGGAACACTTGCTTCAAAACACTGCTTCAATGCCTAGAGTTGTTCGAGTCGGACATAGGTTTTGTTTTTCATTATTTTGAGGTTGATGCCTCAACCTTTTTTCTGTTGTTGGTTTTGATCCCAAACAATTTGTTGATTTTGACGATCTCGTACAATTTGTGATCTCAGAACCATTCTCAGCTTTGCTTTGTTAATTTACTTCTATTTGTTAGTGTTTTTGATGCTATTTACTCTTTACTTACTGAAGTCATATCTCTCTCATCTCTATAACTAATTATGACTAATAGAAAATTGCAACATATATCTGTGAGAAAATTTACACCTACTTCGTTGTTTTAATTCTTTTCTTCTGTAGATTAATAATTTACAATCTCAATTTACATTGTGAGTGCATGGCATCGTGATGGCTCAATCCTAAACTATATAGTATGTGTGTGAGTATATTTTGGTTGAAACTCGAAAGAAATAGGAATATAGATTCTCTCATTTGGCTTGTTAAAGAAGTTCCTTCTCGATCAACAACCAAAGGATATTATTGTAAAATTTTCCCGAAGTTTTGATCAGAAAGCCGTAGGCAATGGCCTCGCAGGTCATTGGATGAACACCGCCATCAGCCCACAATATCTAACTCCGCATCTGGTGTAAGAAAGATCAGATTCCCAAATTGCATAGAAGATCAGATGCACTCAATCTATATTCTTGATTTTCATTGCTTCAGTTCTCCAAAGAATTAAGAAACAATGATTCAAATTCATGTGTCAGATCACACAGTGTCTTGAACAAGTCAAGGATTTTAAACATACGCCAGGATTAAGGGTTTCGATTTTCAAATGAATCAGAAAAATTCAGCAGTTGAATTATCGCACGGTCCACAAAAAACCTCTAAGAAGTAGAGATCAGATGATACAGAGGTGGATACTGAGAAGACACCAGTATTCTAAGAGCAACCTTGGAAGTTTTTATCAATCTTCCAATCAAATAATCCTGAAATCAAATCCTTCTCAATGCTAATAATTTATTTATTAACAAGTCTTCAAACCATTCCTTACGGTAACTGTTGTAAATCTAATAACACTCTTTCAAATCCAGAATCCACCATCAACTTCGCCGTTCGTTGTAGGTTATTGATTGTTGCAGGAAAAAACGCACCAATTATGAAATTGTGGTCAGCAACAACCAATTTATAGTTACCTTTTATCTTTTGCAATAGCATCTTACCAATATTCGGATTGTTTTTCTTAAGTTCATTCATACAAGGAATGAACTATTGCTTAATGTTGCAACCAAAATTTTACTGTGAGAAACCAATTTTGGCTTTGGATGAAAACCTATCTTCTTATTTCAGATGGAATTTCGTGCAAAGGACCAAAAAGTCTTTAGGCTATTTATTGGACCAGCTTCTGCAAAAATTTAGAGTACCTATTTCGAGAGATGATCGGATTGATAGGTCTCAAGGTCAACTGTCCCAATCTTATTTATGATCGATAAAACACTCACACAGACACGACACTGAATCGACGTCGACTTTGATATTAATTTAAGAAAAACAATTCATTAAATGTTTACATGGAATTAGTTGTATAATCAATAATGCCATTTTTTATGTTCTTTTGTACTCACTTTTATAACAATTCAAACTAAATAGCATCCTTGTGACATCAGTTGTTTATATTGCTCCACCTAAACGACCATCCCTAAATAGCATCCTTGTGACATCAGTTGTTTATATTGCTCAAGCATCTGTCTTTCCTGATGAGGTTTCTGTTTACTTAATTTATTAAAAGAAATTCACATCTGATTTCTATGCAACACAGACTATTGCTTAATTAGGTTATTGACCAGTTGATCTGTCACAACCACATCGATACGATTCATGATCATTCTAATTTAATTTTTAAAAGAAATTCACATCTGATTTTTATGCAACGCAGACTATTGCATAATTATGTTATTGACCCGTTGATCTGTCACAACCACATCGATACGATTCATGATGATTCTAATTTAGTTTTATGATTTCCGACTTAAGAAATAAATTTGAAAATTGAAGTGCTTCATTTTCCAGGTTTTATGAGTTTATGTAATGATTTATATCACTGTACTAGACTTCGTTTTATGATTTTCTTTTCAATTTAGGCATGTTCTTTGGGAATGTGAATGTCCGCCAAATAAGTTGTTTGAAGTTTAGTAAGAAAAACTACTAATACACTCAATTGCGAAGTATGGATTGCTCTTGTTAAGATGTGAATTCTGAAAAATTGGTGCTCAATTTAGAATTTCTTATTATTTCAGGCAAGAGCGCTTATTTCAAAGTTAACTGAGGAGAGAAATTCTGTTATTGAGCAAAATATATGGCTTCAGCAAGAACTGGTATGTCATTCATTCCGTAAAATTCTTTTAAGGATACACCATAGTGTACATTTTATAAGCAATGCTTCTGCTAAAACATTATTGATCGAATGAATCTTGTCACGAGTAGAATCTTTTGAAGCGTGAGGCCAACGACGACTGTCATACACAGTAGACATGTTGATGAAAGCTATATCATGTTCATGAGGAATGAGACATAGTATCAGATGGAAGGAGTTCCTGGACAAAAAGTCATGTTTACTAATAGGATAAAGTTGTTTCATCTGTTTTATACTTTTAGGCACGTATGAGCTGAATATTTGTTTATTCCAAGAGTACTTTCTTTAGTTTTGCAGTTGTTTCCTAAGTGCTCGTATCTCTCACCTTCCTCCTCATTGTTGTTGGTTATCTTAATGTCTATTTGTGACATTATAAAAGTGTCTAGTATATTATCCAGGAGCT
The DNA here is from genome assembly GCF_051527215.1 of Medicago sativa. Taxonomy (NCBI): domain Eukaryota; kingdom Viridiplantae; phylum Streptophyta; class Magnoliopsida; order Fabales; family Fabaceae; genus Medicago; species Medicago sativa. The sequence continues at coordinate 25,261,574 of NC_140752.1, read as the reverse complement.
ATACAATTTATTTGTGGTGACAATATTAGTTCATTATAAAATTAAAGCCTAAGTATGTTAGTTCATTATAAAATTATGAATTATAAATTTTGATTTCTAAGTTAACATTAACTTTCATGCACTAAATGTGTAAACTTTTTTTTGCACATGCATTCGGTCAAATCTCACTAAGTATTAGTTTGTTATTAATTCATAATCATGTTTAGTAGAGTTAGTTGTGATTAGATTTACATTTAGATAAGTTTGTTAGTTAGTTACATGAAGACTTGTTCTCTAAGTCATGTATATAAATACCATGTAAACTCTCTATTCATCAATCAATGAAATCATAACAACTTTCCAATACTCTCTTCTCTCTCCATAACAAACTCTAATTACTCTCTAATTCTTCCTCCATAATTCCTTCATAACCTAGCTTTGCTTACAATGCAAGAAACACAAGTTGCGCTAATAATTAGCATCTACAGACTTTGGTTCTGATTCTGGGAAACATGAGTGAAATTGTGAGGGGTGAATCTCTAGGAAACACGAGTGAAGTGTGTGAAAATGCAGACTTTCTCACGTATGGTTTGAGTACCTCGTTCATTAAGGCTTGGACGGGAATCGTATCCTCTCCTGTTGTGTCTGGTTGAAGCAACGTACCAATGTTTTATGATTACATTAGTTCTTTCGTGATTCATCTTTATCATTTTCCTTGTCAAAATTGTTAAACACTTGGATTAGAAGTTAATAATTGCGCCGTAATGTACATTTTATAACCAGTGGTTCTGTTGGAAAATTATTGATTGATTGAATCTTGTATTCCACAGAATCTTTTGACACGTTGATGAAATCTATATCTTGGTCGTGAGGCGTGAGACACTGAAGCCGCCAATTAACTACAAATCAGACTTTTATGTTATCTTTATTGGAGAAAACTAATGCTTACTAATAGAAGAAAGTACTTTTATCAGTTCTACTTTTAGTCACGTATCATCAGTAGAATGTTGCTTATTCCAACCGTACTAATGTTTAAATTGCTTTGTTTTCTAGATAATCTAGACAATAGTATACCTCTATCAGAAGTGTATATGTATTTTTATCTATATCTTATCTATATCTCTTTCATTGAACATTGTTGTGGCATTTGAATTCTTTGTTACCAAAACAAATTCAAAACATTTCCTTTGGTATTCGGCAAGGTCGAGTATAGAAATATGCAAGCAAACAAGTAACATTCAAGCAAGAAACATTTGATGAAGGATACTGAGATGGAACCAAGCAACCACCAGAAGACATGAGCATTGAAAATGGGATATGGAGATGACGAAGATCCCATGGACGACAACCAACAAAAAATTTAGGTTTATAATTAATAAATTTCTCAATAAAGCAAAAAAAATTCTAGAGTTTATTGCGAATTTAAAGATTTTGGTTTTTAAGTTTAGAAGAGTGAACATAGCACTAAGATTTGTACTATTTAAAGGTGTATTTTTATTTTTATTTTGTTACAAGAGCAAACAATAGAAAAACGGAGAAAAAAAGAAAGACGGAAAAACAAAGAAACTACTCTCTATGATAGAAAGTTCTAGCTTCGTCCATTCTAAGGAGATTCAAGAGATCAGCTGGAGGGGAGGCATGGTAGAGAAACTCATTATCCAACGAGGCTCCAAGATTGGCCAAAAAAATTCGCGCAATGATTACTCTCTCTAAGAGTGTGACTAACAATTACATTACTGTACTCAATCAAATCCTTCACATCTTGGATCAAAATTGCATAAACATGAAACCTCATTGCTTGACCTTTGAGGAGGTTGATACAATGCAAGGAGTCAGTGTAGCAAACAAGCTCAATGATATATAAGGTTTTTGCCAAGATAAGACCCTGGTAGATAGTGCAAAGCTCAGCATACAAGATGTCAGATGTATCATTTATAAAACCTGAAAAACTGGATAAATAAAGTCCTGCATTGTTTCGAATGATTCCACAAAAACCAGCTCTCGCGGGGTGCCCAAAAAACTACCATCACCATTGAGGATAGCACAAGAGTGGCTATCATTATTCCACTTAATGAATCTATCAAAATGCTCACATGTATATTATTTCCAAAGCAAGTGTTGAAAGAATCCGTCATTGTTAAAGGAGAGGCGACTAAGGGGCCAGATCTCGTTGCCTAAATACATAAGATTACGGTGACGCCAAGCCCACCAAACACTAGCTGCAAAAATGTATTTGAGTAGACATAGTTGATTTTGTTTAAGGAAAATATTAAAAAAATTATTGGTTTCTTTATTTTTAATAAAAAATTAAAAAAAATTATCATGTGTCTTGCAAGCGTGGTTTTGAAATTATTTTAAAATAAACAAGAATTAGTGTATCCATTTTAAAAGATCAAAGACTTAAACGAAAGGAAAAAAAAAAGTAATGAACTTTTCTTTACGGAAAAATAATATACTTTTTTTAATAAAGAAAAAATAATATACTTAAAATCTTACTTATAAATAAAACAAAAATTCATGAATTCCTTCAAAAAAAAACAAAAATTTATACAAACAATAAATGAATTTTTCCGGTCAAAAAATAAAAGAAAAAAACAGTTACCCTTTGATTTACCCAGCTTTCATCAAAACTTTCAAAATAGCAGTTTTGACCTACAACTATAGTTCATTTTGTAAAAATGATGCCCACTTGATTTTGTCCGGTGTTAGGGGCCAAAATCGATGGTTTCTAGAAATTGAGAGGTCAAAAGTCCAATTTAGCTAAGTATTAAAATACACACGTGTTATCTAACTCATTAAATTTGATGTCCAAGTATGTGTTGCCTCAATTACAATCAATGGAAACAATACTTTTGCAAAAAAGGTTAAAGTTGAGGGCCAATAGTGTTATTTAGTTTTAGGCCAAACTCAGTTTTTGTAAAGTTTGTGATCAAAAGTGCAATTTAGTTTTAAACAAAAAAAAAAAAAAAAACAGTGTTTGACACGTAGTTATGCCCTAACCCTAAAAAAAAAACAGTGTTTGACACGTAGTTATGCCCTAACCCTATAAAGTAAGATTAACAGAGTTGTTGTACGGTGTACCGAGTAGTGAATACACAGCGTGAGCGTGATCATCATGTTTCCGGGCAACAAAGTGGAAGTGAGCATCAACCACGGCAGCGGCATATATGGCTCATGGTTCCCCGCCACCATCATCAGGTGGTTCTCCTCCGACTTATTACTGGTCCAATATGATGACATGGATGTGAAGCCAACAGTTGTCGGTCTTCATCAGCTCCGACCAGTTCCCACGCCAGAGAGCGATGATTGGGAAGTGAAGATCGGCGACAAGGTGGAGGCTTTCCAAAAACACCGGTGGTGGGAAGGCCGTATTAGTGCAGATTTAGGGAATGGAAGGTTTCGTGTGTGTTTTAACTCGGAAGAAATGGTGTTTCCAAAAGAGCTTCTTAGGGTTCATCGCCGGTGGATTAATCACAATTGGGTTCCCCCAATCACACACCATCAAATCAAAAACCATAAGGTAAGGTTGTTTATTTTTAAGATTATAATCAAGGTTTTAAATAACGGTAACGGTTGCGGTCACGGTCGCGTAAAGGTTTTCACGGTTTCGGACTGTCACGGACGTTGCGTACATATTGCGGTCGTCGCGGTGTGAATTAATCACAATGTTGCACAAAACCACAGATCTTGTTAAAAGTCAATAAGTTAGTGACATTCATTAGTTTGGGATTCCCTCACCTAACCCAACTACGCCCAATTCCTCTCACCTCACCTTCTTCTTTCTAGGTTCTTCTTCTTTCTCACTTCTTTCTCACAAAACAGAAGAAAGCAGCCACATATTGACACAGAATGAATATTTTATCTGTAAGGTCCAAACTCTCATACACAGATTCCACACAAAGACACAATCAACTCAACTTAAAGTCCCATTTTTTCCCCTCTAAAATCTCATCTCATCTCTGATACAAATTTACAGAACAACACCCAAATTAAGAGTGAGAGTGAAATTAGTTAGAGGAGGCCATGAAGATTGAAGAGGCGGCAATGAAAATTGAATAATGAAGCTAAAGAAAAGAAACAGATGAAGTTTTTGCATCCGTAACTATGTTTCGCTGTTGTAACGGTGGGTTTCGCGGCTGTAACGGCGAGTTTTGCGGTCGTAACGGTGTTTCGAGGCTGTAACGGCGTTACGTAACGGCGTTTCAGTGTGATTTTTCTTCTCAGCGTTAAAACGGCAAATAACGGTAACGGTGATGGCCTATACCGTTTTGTAACGGCCGATATCGCGGTAACGTTCCCGTATTTAAAACCTTGATTATAATAACAGTAACAATAATTTGTTGGAAAAGGTTATTTAATTAATGGAACAAATATAATTCTCACTTAAATTTAGTCTCTAATTCTCATACATAAATACTTATATTATCAATGTTAAGGCTTTAAATATTTATACAAGTTGTTTATCCAACCAGGAACTTCATACGGAACTGAAGAGACAGTCACAGAAAAATAGAAGAAATAGGATTTGTGAGTTGCCGGACTGCATATTGCTCCACATATTGAGTTTTCTTGAAGCACGAGATGCTGTTCGGACATGCATCTTTTCTAAACGGTGGAAGGATCTTTGCAAATGCCTCACTACTCTCACATATACTCCGTCTCCTACATCTTTGACTGATAGTTTTAAGAAATTTATGTCTTGGGTTCTGTCCAGTAGAGATCACTCATGTTCACTACTTAATCTTACTATTGATGCTTGGATCGAGGGAGGGGAAGAAGACCTATATAAACTCATTAAAATAAACCCACTTCTCTCTTTGAAAATTTTTGGGTATGCAAAGTGTTCAAAATCTGAGTTACTCCCTTTAATCTTTGGCTCTCGCTCGTTGACATTTCTTGACCTTTCATATCGTAGCGATAACGGGTATGCAAAGTGTCCGAAATCTCTTCACTTACCTGCGTTAAGAACCTTGAATCTTCGATTTTTCAACTTTGTTGCAACTCACAATCACTGTGCTGACCCCTTTCCAAACTGTCACTTGTTGAATACTTTGGTTCTCCGTGGTTGTTCTGTGATTGAGGATGCACAAGTCCTCCGCATATCTAATCAGACACTATCCAATTTGACTATAAGAACCGTATCAGCTGACCAATATTCACTTTCTACTCCAAATCTGAGTTCTTTTACTGTCGATAATTGTCCTATTTTTCAGAAATCCTTATCCTCCACATGCAATCTTTCTTTTCTTCGACAAGTAGATATATATGGCTTTTCCAATAACGGGGAAGCTTCAATCTTCTTAAGATGGCTGCAAGTGCTTGCCAATGTCAAGATTTTGGAATTTGGTTATGCTATAATTGAGAAAATACTAAATGTAAGTGACTTTAGTGTATTTCACATCTATATTTCGATAACACAATCATTTGGGTCCTTGAATATGTTAGTCAGTGTCAGTTGTCGTTGAATGTATTAAAACATATTTGAACTTGTCATTTTCTTATCAACTTGGTCCTCTAATAATGTCCATTTAATAATGACTGCTATTCATTTGAATTGTGCAGGAATTCCGCTTAAATCCCATTTCGAAGAAAGTGCAACCTCCACGCTTTGTTAGATTGGAGTTGCTTATAGTGCACGCATATGAAGATACGGAACAAGAAATAATGGAAGTAGTGGAACACTTGCTTCAAAACACTGCTTCAATGCCTAGAGTTGTTCGAGTCGGACATAGGTTTTGTTTTTCATTATTTTGAGGTTGATGCCTCAACCTTTTTTCTGTTGTTGGTTTTGATCCCAAACAATTTGTTGATTTTGACGATCTCGTACAATTTGTGATCTCAGAACCATTCTCAGCTTTGCTTTGTTAATTTACTTCTATTTGTTAGTGTTTTTGATGCTATTTACTCTTTACTTACTTAAGTCATATCTCTCTCATCTCTATAACTAATTATGACTAATAGAAAATTGCAACATATATCTGTGAGAAAATTTACACCTACTTCGTTGTTTTAATTCTTTTCTTCTGTAGATTAATAATTTACAATCTCAATTTACATTGTGAGTGCATGGCATCGTGATGGCTCAATCCTAAACTATATAGTATGTGTGTGAGTATATTTTGGTTGAAACTCGAAAGAAATAGGAATATAGATTCTCTCATTTGGCTTGTTAAAGAAGTTCCTTCTCGATCAACAACCAAAGGATATTATTGTAAAATTTTCCCGAAGTTTTGATCAGAAAGCCGTAGGCAATGGCCTCGCAGGTCATTGGATGAACACCACCATATCTAACTCCGCATCTGGTGTAAGAAAGATCAGATTCCCTAATTGCATGGAAGATCAGATGCACACTCAACCTATTCTTGATTTTTATTGATTCAGTTCTCCAAAGAATTAAGAAACTATGATTCAAATTCATGTGTCAGATCACACAGTGTCTTGAACAAGTCAAGGATTTTAAACATACGCCAGGATTAAGGGTTTCGATTTTCAAATGAATCAGAAAAATTCAGCAGTTGAATTATCGCACGCTCCACAAAAAACCTCTAAGAAGTAGAGATCAGATGATACAGAGGTGGATACTGAGAAGACACCAGTATTCTAAGAGCAACCTTGGAAGTTTTTATCAATCTTCCAATCAAATAATCCTGAAATCAAATCCTTCTCAATGCTAATAATTTATTTATTAACAAGTCTTCAAACCATTCCTTACGGTAACTGTTGTAAATCTAATAACACTCTTTCAAATCCAGAATCCACCATCAACTTCGCCGTTCGTTGTAGGTTATTGATTGTTGCAGGAAAAAACGCACCAATTATGAAATTGTGGTCAGCAACAACCAATTTATAGTTACCTTTTATCTTTTGCAATAGCATCTTACCAATATTCGGATTGTTTTTCTTAAGTTCATTCATACAAGGAATGAACTATTGCTTAATGTTGCAACCAAAATTTTAACTATTGCTTAATGTTGCAACCAAAATTTTACTGTGAGAAACCAATTTTGGCTTTGGATGAAAACCTATCTTCTTATTTCAGATGGAATTTCGTGCAAAGGACCAAAAAGTCTTTAGGCTATTTATTGTATCAGCTTCTGCAATAATTTAGAGTACCTATTTCGGAAGATGATTGGATTGATAGGTCTCAAGGTCAACTGTCCCAATCTTATTTATGATCCATAAAACACTTACATAGACATGACACTGAATCGTCAATTTTGATATTAATTTAAGAAAAACAATTCATTATAACCACATCGTTATTGCTTAATTTGATTATTCTCCCGTTGATCTGTCAAAACCACATCGTTATGATTCATGATGATTCTAATTTAGTTTTATGATTTCCGACCCAAGAAATATATTTGAAAATTGAAGTGCTTCATTTTCCAGGTTTTATGAGTTTATGTAATGATTTATATCACTGTACTAGACTTCGTTTTATGATTTTCTTTTCAATTTAGGCATGTTCTTTGGGAATGTGAATGTCCGCCAAATAAGTTGTTTGAAGTTTAGTAAGAAAAACTACTAATAGACTCGATTGCTTGCGAAGTAAGCCTTATTCATGTATGGATTGCTCTTGTTAAGATGTGAATTCTGAAAAATTGAGCAAAATGAAAGGCTTCAGGAAGAACTGGTATGTCATTCATTCTGTAAATATTCTTTTAAAGATACGCCATAGTGTACATTTTATAACCAATGGTTCTCTTCAAAAAGTGTCATGCACAATAGACATGTTTGTGAAAGCTATATCATGATTTTACTCTTGAAGCTAGGGGTGGGGAAGTCATGTAGTTGTTTGTATCCCAATTTGAATAGTTTGATGTAGTTGAATCATAACTCCAAGACCCCAGTTTGATATTTTAAAAGTAACTTTTATTTTTTGAATGTGTCAGGATGTGTGAAAAATATGAAGAAATTGAGGTAAACTATTTAATTATCCATCTCTAAATTGTAAAATTCAAAAACAGAAATTTGACGTGTATAAAAAGTCATCCCATAATATTGAGTTATCGACTATTCTTTGTTTCTATTTTTGGAGGGGGTAATCCACTCATGTTATCCAATGTAATCCATACTATTTTGATAAAATAACAAGCACCCCCCAAAAGGCTTGTGAACCCACTTATAATCTCTCAATATAAATAACTTTTCTTTTTTTTTCCTTTTTGAGGGGCGTTTTCTTTTCTTTTCTTCACTAGCTAATCTTTTACTAAAAATTATTTTTAACATAAATGGACAATAGATTAATGAAGCTAGTTTAAACTCTCTATTAGTGAGATCCTCTTATTGAAATGAGTCATGGGTTGAGATCATCTTTATATAATAGATAGATAGACATTTTAGTTTGTAAAGAGATAAATTTATGAAATAAATTAATATTTTTTTAAAACAATATTATAGGTTAAATATATTTTGGTCTCTATAAATATTTTCATTTTTCATTTCACTCTTTTTAAAAAAATTCTTCAACTCTTAGTCTCCCAAAAGTTTTGTGTCTCTTCTTTAAGTTAGATCTTTTTTTTTTTTTTGAAGGGTTCTTTAAGTTAGATCTTGTGTATCCTTCAAATTTTTCAATGGATTTTTACAGGAATATTTAGAATAATCTTGTGTACCCTTCAAATTTTTTAATGGATTTTTACAGGAATATTTAGAATAATTTTGAGAATATCTCTTTTGAAAAGATCTTGTGTACCCTTCAAATTTTTCAATTTTTCAATGGATTTTTACAGGAATAATAATTTTGAGAATATCTCTTTTGAAAAGATCTTGTGTACCCTTCAAATTTTTCAATTTTTCAATGGATTTTTACAGGAATATTTAGAATAATTATGATTATGAGTTCAATGGATTTTTACAGATATTTAGAATAATTATGATTATGAGTTCAATGGATTTTTACAGGATTATGATTATGAGTTCAATGGATTTTTACAGGAATATTTAGATGGATTTTTACAGGAATATTTAGAAGTTCAATGGATTTTTACAGGAATATTTAGAATAATTATGATTATGAGAATATCTCTTTTGTTGAAATGCTGAATAATACACAACAGTTGACTTTGTTAAATAAGCTTGGATCTCTTGTTGAAGAAATGCTGAATTGTTGAAATGCTGAATAATACACATCAGTTGACTTTGTTAAATAAGCTTGGATCTCATCCCAAAAGCTAGCTCAAATGAGCAGGGAACTCAAGCATATTTATACAATCGACAGCCCGGGAACCTGAGCGATGTGGGACTAACAACATACTACAAACAACTTCATAACCAACTTCAACACCCACCCTCACGCCTAGCGTGGGCCTGTGTCCAATTCCCACATCGCAATCCTTAACCCGGCTCTGATACCATGTTAAATAAGCTTGGATCTCATCCCAAAAGCTAGCTCAAAGGAGGAGGGAACTCAAGCATATTTATACAATCGACAGCCCGGGAACCTGAGCAATGTGGGACTAACAACATACTACAAACAACTTCATAACCAACTTCAACAGACTTAAAATCAATGATCAGAAGTGGTGATGAAAAACTTTTCGAAGACAAGTCAAATAAAAATTTTAAGATGACTAAATCAGAAAATTAAAATATTATAATCTATTCCATGTGTTTATGATATCTTTCACAAATAGACAATAAATGATTAGTAGATAAATGGGACAAACTCAGACTCATTAAAGGATCTCATTAATCTTCAATTTTCATTTGTGTTTACATGGAAATGAATAACTTAAGAGCGCTTATATGAAACGTCACATGTCTCTTCTAGTTTAACTAGGGTCTTAGGTTCGAATCCTCTTAGACGTGCAGTAACGTTAAAACTTTTAGAGCGTTCGTCACCTATTTAAATTTTACAAGGCTCGAGGAATTAGTCTGCACAATTGCACGTGCGGAGGACACTCCCTTTACACCTTAAAAAAAATTATGTAAATGAAATTTGGTAATAGGATATATCCTTGTTGAGCAAGTAACGTTCATTTATATCCTTGTCTCACTCTCACTCTTCTTTCTCTGTTCAGTCACAACTCTTTCAACGCTTCTTCTTCTTCTTCTTCTTCTTCTTCTTCTTCTTCTTCTTCTTCTTCTTCTTCTTCTTCTTCTTCTTCTTCTTCTTCTTCTTCTTCTTCTTCTTCTTCTTCTTCTTCTTCTTCTTCTCTCTTCTTCTTCTTCTTCTTCTTCTTCTTCTTCTTCTTCTTCTTCTTCTTCTTCTTCTTCTTCTTCTTCTTCTTCTTCTTCTTCTTCTTCTTCTTCTTCTTCTTCTTCTTCTTCTTCTTCTTCTTCTCTTCTTCTTCTTCTTCTTCTTCTCTTCTTCTTCTTCTTCTTCTTCTTCTTCTTCTTCTTCTTCTTCTTCTTCTTCTTCTTCTTCTTCTTCTTCTTCTTCTTCTTCTTCTTCTTCTTCTTCTTCTTCTTCTTCTTCTTCTCTTCTTCTTCTTCTTCTTCTTCTTCTTCTTCTTCTTCTCTTCTTCTTCTTCTTCTTCTTCTTCTTCTTCTTCTTCTTCTTCTTCTTCTTCTTCTTCTTCTTCTTCTTCTTCTTCTTCTTCTCTTCTTCTTCTTCTTCTTCTTCTTCTTCTTCTTCTTCTTCTTCTTCTTCTTCTTCTTCTTCTTCTTCTTCTTCTTCTTCTTCTTCTTCTTCTTCTTCTTCTTCTTCTTCTTCTTCTTCTTCTTCTTCTTCTTCTTCTTCTTCTCTCTTCTTCTTCTTCTTCTTCTTCTTCTTCTTCTTCTTCTTCTTCTTCTTCTTCTTCTTCTTCTTCTTCTTCTTCTTCTTCTTCTTCTTCTTCTTCTTCTTCTTCTTCTTCTTCTTCTTCTTCTTCTTCTCTTCTTCTTCTTCTTCTTCTTCTTCTTCTTCTTCTTCTTCTTCTTCTTCTTCTTCTTCTTCTTCTTCTTCTTCTTCTTCTTCTTCTTCTTCTTCTTCTTCTTCTTCTTCTTCTTCTTCTCTTCTTCTTCTTCTTCTTCTTCTTCTTCTTCTTCTTCTTCTTCTTCTTCTTCTTCTACTCATTCAAACCCTAAAAAACAAACCCTTTTCCAAAACATGGGCCAAAGGATTTCTTCTTGCGTTCACCCACAAGCTGTTGTTTCTCCATTTTATGGTGATTGTCAAAAATTGAAACTACTGCGAAGGTGTCTATTAGAATATAGTGAGAAGGTAACTTGGAGTACAAGCAATCTAGATAACTTGGAGAGCAAGTAATCTAGTAGAAAGTTAGTTAGGGAGTTAGTTACTCCAAATCACTATAAATAAGCTACACCTATGTACTATTTCACTATCTTTTATACAATTGTTTCTTGGTAATGACTCCTAGAGAGAACTATACAATCTATCTCTCCATTGCATTTGATCTAGAACCATGGAATCCTCTAATTCATAACAGTGTCCTTTCCCAATTATTTAGGTTGTTCACCAAAAATTTGGGCTGTGTTAGTTGTTTAGGTAGTAGTGATAGTTAAGAGTGTAGTTGGATAGTGAAGAAGACTTTAGTTGATAGTTGAAATATAGTAGTAAGTAGTGTGAGGACTTGGAGCAAGAATATATTGTATTGCTCTCCAAATTAGATTGATTGGATTGATTACAAATGAGTACATGCTTGCCTATTTATGGGTGTGAATGTCATGTTCTAGATAGTTCTTTCTAGACTCTTCATGACATTTCATACTACATGTGTAGTATTAATTAATTCTAAAACATACTAAACTATTCTAGAGAAATCTAGGCATGTACATCATTCTATAACATTCTATAGGTTACTAATGCATTCTAGAGAATTCTAGAAATATGCATCACATTTTAACACTCCTCCTTGATGCATATTTCGGTAACTCCAAGTATAGTTCGTAGTAGCTCAAATCTTGATCTTGGTAAAGCCTTTGTGAATATGTCTGCAATTTGGTCTTCTGTAGTGCAATACTCGAGCTGGATCTGTTTAGTCGCTTCTGCTTCTCTGATAAAGTGATATTTGATTGCTATGTGTTTTGTTCTACTGTGATGCACTGGATTCTTTGTGATTGCAATTGTAGATTTGTTATCACACAGTAGATTATGGAAGACTCATCTTGTATTTCACCCATTTCTTCAAGTATTCTTCGAAGCCATATAGCTTGACTTGTAGCTTCAGCTGCTGCAATGTACTCAGCCTCTGCTGTGGATTGTGCAACTGTAGCTTGCTTCTTTGACGCCCATGAGAAAAAACCTGATCCTAGTTACAATATGCTCATCACTAATGTGTGTCCCTACCACTAGCTCCCTCACGCTCTATATTTTCCAACAGGCTGGAATAAGGGCCGCCACTCAAACTGATTGTCCCTGTCATCAACATGTCTGCTACCAACTTTGCAATTTCAATTTTTTTGGGATATTTGGGTACCTGAATGACCGCAGTTTAGGGATGGAGTCCTGTCCTTTTTAACACGGTCATGACTCCTCTCATGATGCTGGAATCTCATTCCCTCTTATTGTTTCTAGTTGATGCAGAGATTATTTTGAAATTTTATTAACTTCAGTGACCAAATTAATCTATTACAATCTGAGGGATTAAATTTTTGGATTCGCACGTATCATTTTCCTTGCATATAAGTAGCATAGTAAAAATGTATTATTGCTAAATAGGTTAGTTTTAGAGACTAAATTCATGATTCATCTATATCATTTTCCTGGTGTATAAGTTAAAAATTGCGCCATAATGTACATTTTATAACCAATGGTTCTCTTTGAAATTTATTGATTGATTGAATCTTGTCATCTGCAGAATCTTTTGAGGCGTGAGGCATGAGACACTGAAGCTGTCAACTAACTACAGATCAAATTTCTATGCTCTTTCTTGTGAGGAAAAGTAATGTTTACTACTAGGATAAAGTTGTTTTTATCTGTTCTACTTTTATCAGTAGAATGTTGGTTATTCCAACAGTACTTTCTTTAGTTTTCTAGTTGTTTAAATTGCTTTGTTTTCTAGATAATCATAGACAATAGTACCTCTATCAGCAGTGTGTGTATCTATTTATATTGTTTGAAATGAAATAGGGATATAAGATAATCTTAGACAAGTTGATGAAATCTCTATCATGGGATCTGTGTTGTTATTTGATGTGGCACAATGCCTAGTTATTGATACCATGAAAGTGACTATATATTAATCAATAATCTATAGATTATCCAGGAGCCGGTGAGAGTCTTGGCAATTTAAAATTCATAATTACTTTACTCTAAAGCCTAAATATGCTTAGTCCTTATAAATTTATGAATTTTTGTTTCTAAGGTGAGATTAATTTTCATGCAATGATGGCTGGTATATTTAACACTTTTTACATGCATATCCTTTCAAATCACATTAAGTATTTGTCGAAGCATTTTAGAAACGAACCTAAAATAGTGACATCGCGGTGTGATTTGATTGAATATATGTGTACAAAGATTTTACGTTATGGATGTATATAAATTAAATCCTTCTAGATATTTGTCCAAGTTTTGTAAATCCTAAAATAGTGACATTTTGTATTTTGGAGTATATATCAATGTTTTAAAAATCACATTAAATTAAATGGTTCAACCAGTTAAACCATGGATTGACAATGAGATTTTTACTAAAGTTTGATTATTTGGGTAGTTAAACTGTGTTTTGTCTCAATTGGAGTGATTTAAGGCGGTTGAATTTCAGAAGTAAGTGTATAAGCCTTGGGCCATTAGATTGTCCAAGGGACTCCTCTCTTAATCATTGTAACAAAAATCCTTGGGTTTTGAGTTTGATGCCTTGGGATTGAACTTAGGGATTTCTTTCCAACAGCGGTGGCGATATTATTTTTTATGTGCAGACCTTCCTGTGGATTTCCATTGACGGAATCGATTGGAGTGTGGTCAATGTCAATTTTACCGGCCCCACGGTAGGTGCCAAATGTACTTGCAATGAGTACAATCTATAAAACTAGGGTTTAATCAGTTTAGGTCATGTCTTGAGAACAATCTTAAGGTGGGTATTTACATTCCTTCTTGGGCTTGTATTTCCGTGATTTGGCCCCTAAGTAGCTTAGGCCCCAAGTCACACCTTATAAGTTACCGCACGTTCTAGATGTTTCTAGAAGCCATTTAAGGTGGAGATGAGGGAAGGGCACTCCCTAGGGTCAATTGGCTCCTATGGGAGGATGTTGAGCCCTTAATATAATGCGGAGGTCCACAACCCCCCCCCCCCCCAAGAGTCTTGGGACAAGGCGAAGTGATTTGATATAAAGCTTGCGGTCCACCTTTAAATTTAACACTTATATGCAAATATCCACTCAAATTTAAAACTTATATGCAAATACATCTCTCAAATTTAAAGTTTATGTGCAAATAACCCCTTCCAATATTACACCACCAAAAAAAATAACCCCTTCCATTTTTCATTATTAACTATTGAATTTTGCTCTTCACCCAGCACTTTTCACTCGCGCCCTGCAGCCATCACGAAAATGCCCCTGCGTTACATAAGTAATGCTGCGTGAGTTAACTCACGCTGCGTGAGTTAACTCACGCTAGTTTTCAAATTGCAAAAGTGGATATATAATTGTGGATCACATTTTAGTGTGCTGTGTGGGATCTTCCAAAAGTTTAAGGGTGGTTTGTTCATTAATGGCTTCACTGTTCATGGGAATCATGATTGAAGACTTGGTGGTTGTGAATCATACCAACAAAATCATGACTGTGTGCAGCTCAAGACAATACTTTGACTTAGAATGTTGTCCGTCCAAACTTGGGTTCCATATTCACTGTGGGTCCCACATTAATAACACACCAAATAGTCCGTGCAGAATACATGCCCACAAAATACAAGAAAAAAAAATAGCACTACAGTCAAGCAAAACAAATCTAGGGTGAGTTAACTCACGTAGGGTGCGTGAGTTAACTCACGCAAGTGTAAAAAAGAGGTTTTTACATGTGCGTGACTTAAGTCACGCTGCGTTAGTTAAGTAACGCATAATTTTACACTTGCGTTAGTTAACTAGCGCAGGGATATTTTTGGAATGGCTGCAGGGCGCGAGCGAAAAGTGTAGGGCAGAGAGCAAAATTCTTAACTATTTACATATAGAAGTGGTGGTGATGAAGAGAAAGGAAACTTGAGACAGGTAGCGAAATAGACGATTTGATGGAAAATTTATTATTTTATTTTATTTATTTAATATTTTTTATAAATTTAAAACAAAATAGTCATGTATTTTTTGTCATTTCAAAATATTTTCATTTTTATAAATTTTGTTTTTATTTTCAGCTACAAATTATTAGTTATCAACTTTCTATTATAAGTTAGTTTTTCAACTATCACCTAACTTTTAAATTATCAATTTGCTTATAGCTTAACTTTACCGATCAATGTCTTACTTGGTATACTACCAACCTAAACGTGTCTGAATGTGTGAAAAATATGAAGAATTTGAAGTAAACAATTTAAATCTCCAAATTGTGAAATTCAAAAACAATAATTTGACGTGTATAAAAAAGCATCCCATGTGTCGGCACAGCCGTGTGGCTGGTGACATGGGCTGTGCCAAGCTTCTGACTTGGGGGCTTTATATTTTTGCACCAAATCTTCGTATTTTTAGTCTGAATCAGCTCCGAATCCCCTTTCTTTTGCTCCAAGACTCAATCTTTAGAATATTTGTTCCTGAAATTAAATAATTTGCAATTGAAGTAAAATAGCTTTAAAAAAGAAAATAAAAGCAAATAAAATCTAAATAAAATAGACTCAAATAATATATTAAAAACACTAATTACTCATCACTTGCGGGGAGGACATTGGGTTTACTCCTTAATTTATTTTTAATTTTTTTTATGTAAATGGATATTTGGTAATAGGATCCTTGTTAAGCAAGTAACGTCCATTTATAACCTTCTTCTTCTTCTCATTCAAACCCTAAAATACAAACCCTTTTCGAAAACATGGGACAAAGAATTTCTTCATGCATTCACCCAAGTTCTGTTTCTCCAATTTATGCTGATTGTCAAAAATTGAAACCACAAGAACAAGATCCATTCTTTATTCGGACACATCATGAGGAGATTAGGGTTCCATGTAATCCTTTTTCTTAGCTTTCTTAAAAACTATAAAAAGTTTACTTTTTAATACAAATTTCACTTTTTTGGTTCTTTGATTTTTGTGAAAACAGTTGAGTTGGGGAAGCAGCAGATCTTATTCTCTTACAAGTTGCTTAACAAGTCAGATTGTTATGCGGCTATCAAGGTTTACTCATTCACTTATTGCAGGTTAATACTCAAAATCCAAAGAAGTTTTGTGTAACCCCTAACCCTCTACTTGTGTTGCCTCCTGGGTCTACTTGTGATATTAAAGGTTTTATTCTCTTATTTTTTCCTATCATATTAACTTTTTTAAATCAATAGTTGATTGTGCGATGAGGAGAGTTGATTTTGATAGAATTGATTTTGGTTAGAAGTGATTTTGACTAAAAGTGAATTGTGTTTGGATACATTATGTAAAAGTAAATTAGGCTATAAACTTGTGTCTGAAAATCAATTCTAGAATCAAAAGCTAAAAATTCTAGGTTCAAGTAGAATCAATTGTACTCGACAACAACTAAACATGTCAAAATCAATTTTACCCCTCCAGAATTAAATTTGGTCTCTCTAGAAGTGGAACCAAACATACACTTAATAGTTTATTTGAATAGGGGTAATTTAGGTATACTATATTAGCAAGTTACTTGGTATTATCATTTAATTATGAGTAATGATATTTTGACATCCATTTGATGACAACTTTGTTTTTCTCACTTCTTATCGGTCAAAAACAATGGAGAGAGGAAAAGGAAGAGAGATGATAACAACATCACGTGAGTATGAGAGAGAAAGTTGTCCAAAAGTTGTCAAAAAGTGTGGTTGTCAAAATATCATTTCTCTTTAATTATTGATTACCTTATTATGTGTATGTGCTAGTATATATAAGTATTGTATTGTCTCGCGAAAAAATATAAACAATGTCTTCTTCTTTTGTCTCTAGTTTCTTCCTCTTAGTTTTGGAGTCTGACCTTACTCGAATAATTGAATCGTATTACATTAATTACTTAGTTACTTTTCATTTTATACGAGCCAAACATTCAACTGTTGATGAATAAATCAATGGTTGGTGTTACATGTATATACATATCAAAGCATGGATACTCAGTTTTCTAAAAATTCAAACTAAATAGCTTCCTTGTTTACTTATTGAATGTTTGTGACATATTTACATTTTCACATTGTAGTTACAATGCAAGCCCAAGACAAGGCACCTTCTGACATGCAACGCAAAGATACTTTTGTCATTCAAAGCGTGTTTGCAAGGCCTGGAAAAGTCATGAAAGATATCACTCCAGAAATGGTAACCTCAAATAACAAATTGTTTCTTGATATAGTTTAGAGAATCACAATACTGTATGTGTCAAATGACATCTTTAAGTGTTTTCTGCCGATCTCGCATAATTTAATCCTTTTCTTTTCTCGTGTCATTTAGTTTGAAAAAGACTCCGGCTATGAGGTTAAAGAGTGCAAATTGACAGTTGTTTACGTTGCTCCTCCTAAACCACCATCCCCAGTTCAAGAAGGATCTGCTGAAGATTTGTCTCCTCAAGCATCTGTCTTTCCTGATAAGGTTTTTTATTTAATATTTTTAAAGCAGTTCACATATAATTTCTATGCATCATATGTCACAACCACATCGTTAAAAACCTCGACCAAAACACGCTTACAATAACATATAATTTTGACCTTAACCTAAAAGGACAAGTTTTCATGTCAATGTAAAGACCTAGTGATGATTCTAATTTAGTTTAAGGAAGTCGTAATCACCTTCCAAAGGTATATTAAAATTGAAATGCACAATTTTTCAAGTTTTATGAGTTTATGTACTGATTTATATTACTAAACTGGTCTTTGATAATGATCTTGATGCATTGATTTTCTTTTGGTTCATGTTATTTCATAACCCTGATACTGAAAATAAATATGCTAATAGTCTCAATTGCCAAGTAGACCCTATTCATATCTGGATTGCTTTTAGTAAAAGCTTTGAATTCAGAAAGACTGGTTCTCATTTTGAATTTCTTATTATGTCAGGCAAGAGAGCTTATTTCAAAGTTAACTGAGGAAAATCAAAGACTTCAGGAAGAATTGGTATTGCATTTATTCCTTAAATTTTCCTCCAAAGTGGATTTCGTAATGAAGTTTTCTTTCATCACTTCTAATATGTTCATTTGTTATGTTTATTCAACTATTTAATTGATAGTTTGGGAAAGCTAAGAACATCTTAGTCATCTATTCATCAATACCTTAAAAGATTTTTATGATTCCAAGAATAAAAAGATCACATGGTAAAATAAGTGTGTGAATATATCCTACCATGTGAACTCTTGAAAGCTATTGGTTCAGCTGAGTGTTATCCATAGTCTTAGTTCTATTATAGACTGAACTGTGAAAAACTCTGGATTGTGGCCACAGTTTAATTGAGTCGGATTTTGGTTGCAATTAACCAAGTCTACAATGAGGCATTTGAGACTGAGAGACCTTTACTCTCCTATTGCCAGATTCTTTTGTAACCAATCTAAGACATTATCCTTGTAATGAAGGTTTCTGCCACCACCTTGTTAGTAAAAGGGTGACTTAACTTAACACCAAAGTGTACATACTTAGTGAACCGGTCTACTACTACTATGATGGTGTCCTTTCCCAGTTATTTAGGCTGTCCGCCAAAAATTGAGCTGGAAGAAAGGCTGCCACTCAAACTGATTGTCCCTGTCATTGACGTGTCTGCTACCAACTTCGCAATTTCAATTTTTTTTGGAAATTTGGATACCTGAATGACCCCAGGTCATGACTCCTCTCTCGTGATGCTGGAATCTCATTCCCTCTTATTGATTCTGGTTGATGTAGAAATTATTTTAAAATTTTATTAACTTCAATGACCAAATTAACTACTACAATCTGAGGGATTAAATTTTTGGATTCACTCGTATCATTTTCCTTGAACATAAGTAGCATAGTAAAAATGTATTATTGCTAAATAGTATATTTTTAGATACTAAATTGGTGATTCATCTATATCAGTTTCCTTGTCAAAATTGTTAAAAGTTTGGTGTAGAAGTTAATAATTGTGCCATAGTATACATTTTATAACCAATGATTTTCTTGGAAAATTATTGATTGATTGAATCTTGTCATCCACAGAATCTTTTGAGGCGTGAGGCATGAGACACTGAAGCTGCCAACTAACTACAGATGAAATTTCTATGCTCTTTCTTGTGAGGAAAAGTAATGTTTACTACTAGGATAAAGTTGTTTTATCTGTTCTACTTTTACTCATTTATCACTAGAATGTTGGTTATTCCAACAGTACTTTCTTTAGTTTTCTAGTTGTTTGAACTGCTTTGTTTTCCAGAAAATTATAGACAATAGTACCTCTATCAGCAGTGTGTGTATCTATTTATATGCTTTGAAATGAAATCTATATCATGAGATCTGTGTTGTTATCTGATGTGGCACATGTGATTATTTTTTTAAGTGCTCCTCATGGTTGTTGCTTGTCTCAATGCCTAGTTATTGGTACCATGAAAGTGACTTTGGGTCTGTTTGGTTAGGCCAACAAGCTACCATATAGCTTATAGTTTATAAGTTCGTAAGTTCGAAAAAACTCCGTTTGGTAATAGTCATCTTGTCAGTTATTAATCAATAATCTACGTATCATAGGAGCCATACAATTTATTTGTGGTGAGAGTAATGGCAATTAAAATTCATAATTACTTTACATTTTTTTAGAGAACATAATTACTTTACTTAAAAGCCTAGACATGCTTAGTCTTTATAAAATTATTAATTTTGGTTTTTAAGGTGAGATTAATTTTCATGCAATAACGATATAAGACTTTTTACATATGTATCTAATCAAATCACATCAAGTATTTGTAGAAATATTTTAGAAACCAACTTAAAGTAGTGACATTGAGGTGTGATTTGACTCAATATATGTGTAAAAAGATTTTATATTATGGATGTATACAAATTAAATCCTAAATATTTGTCCATGTTTTGTAAACATTAAGCCGAAAATCTCTTTAAAACTCACTGTCCAACATTTTGTATGTTGGAGTATATATCAATGTTTTAAAAACCACATTAAATCAAATGGTTCAACCGGTTAAACCATGGATTGACATTGAGATTTACTAAAGTTTGATTATTTTGGTGGTTAAACTGTGTTTTGTCCCATTAGATTGTCCTATATAAAGGACTCCTCTCTTAATCATTGTAACAAAAATCAAAATCAATGAAAATACAGTTAGATCTCTTTCTCTCTCGATGATTGTAAACTTGGAATTATAGAAACTTAACATGCTATTATAGTCTATCCATTCAGGGACATCCATAATTTATACCTACATATCAAATTCAATAGTGTTGACGTGACGAGACATAGTGGATATCAAATTCAATAGTGTTGACATGACGAGGCGTAGTGGAAAAAACTCAAACCTACATAAAATAGTGATAAGGTTTAAAATGAGTTTATAAAAAGTGGCTATCTCCACCTTACAAGTCGTTTTTTTGAGAATAAATTATGTTGAATGTAAAAACATAATATGATATCAGTTTGATTTTTTAGAAGTGACATTGTTTACTCTAACAAATCTTGTATAGTCTCACCCAACAGTAGAATGTTGGTTATTCCAACAGTTCTTCGGTATTGTAGTTGTTTAAATTGCTTTGTTTTCAAGATGATCATACACCATAGTACATCTATCAGCAGTGTGTGTGTGTGTGTATATATATATATATATATATGGGATTTGCTAGAACACACCCACTAGTTTTTATGTGGGAGTGTTTTAGCAAGCTACACCTTAAGGTGTATTTAACTACTTTTTAGTTATAACTTGCTAAAACACACCTTCTAAAAAATAAGTGGGTGTATCCTAGCAAATGCCTATAGGAGTTGCTAACATACACCCACTTATTTTTTAGAAGGTGTGTTTTAGCAACATTCACCTTAAGGTGTATTTAACAACTTTTTAGTTATATCTTTGCTAAAACACACCTTAATAAAAACTAGTGGGTGTATCCTAGCAAACCCCTATATATATATATATATATATATATATATATATATATATATATATATATATATATATATATATATATATATATGGGTTTGCTAGAACACACCCACTGGTTTTTATGTGGGAGTGTTTTAGCAAAGCTACACCTTAGGGTGTAATTAACCACTTTTTAGTTATTTACTTGCTAAAACACTCCCACATAAAAACTAGTGGGTGTGTTCTAGCAAATGCCTATAGGATTTGCTAGAACACACCCACTTGTTTTTGTTAGAAGGTGTGTTATAGCAACATACACCTTAGGGTGTATTTAACCACTTTTTAGTTATTTACTTGCTAAAACACTCCCACATAAAAACTAGTGGGTGTGTTCTAGCAAACCCCATATATGTGTATATATATATATATATATATATATATATATATATATATATATATATATATATATATATATATATATATGCATTGAAATGAAATACTATAGAAAGGTTGATGAAATTGAAATTTATATCATGGGATCTATGAGACTGTGAGAACTTATTAAAACAGTTTATGATATGTCCATAAGTTGTTTTCAACTTATTTTCATAAACTCTTTAAGATAGGTTATAAAAACAATTTATAGCTTATATGAAAATAATTGGACTTTATATTGTCTCTTGTTATAGAAATATCTTATAAAATAAGCGCTTAATTAATATGTTTCTCCAAACAGATGATTGAGCTATCATGCACATGGATTCAATTCTTGCTAAACATTTCTCTAATCTATAGAACTGTTAAACCCAAGATTATATGCAGCTTAATTATTTCTTTATCGAATTGTTGTAAGGTTTGATGGTAAAATAAGAAGTATATTATTTTAATTTAGACTCACTGCTAGACCAATTGCAAAGCCAAATGAGAACCAGATTATGAAATAAAAGCTTTAACTAACTCAATCAATTTCTTAGCTTTCAACATATCAGAATACTCTATTGAATGAAAACCATCATCATCAAAATCCTTCACGACATGAATACCGTTTTCCTTCATCAATTGAGCTAACTATTTTAAGACCAACCATTGGATTGCTATACTCATGATCACGGTCAACTTCTCAGGAGATTGACCGTGATCACGGGTACTCAAACCTAAGGGTTACTTAGTGGTTCTGATCAAGTGGAGTCACAAGCTTGATATCATTGAATTGATCAAGAAGAAACCCATTGTCCCATTTTATTTTTGTTTAGTGTGTTGATTTTTTAGAAAAGAAAACGCGTTAGTTCTTATTTATATTCAATGATTATTAGCCTATGTGAATGTCATTTTGTCAAAATAGTATGGATTACAATGGATAACATCAGTGGATTACCTCCTAACAAAATAGAATAAAGAATAGTGGATAACTCAACATATGGGATGATTTTTTATACACGTCAAATCTTTTGTTTTTTAATTTCACAAGTTGGAGATGTACAGTTAATCACACATCCAGACACATTTAGGTTGACGAGATTAAGACGTTGATTGATAAAGATAAGCTTAATTAGTTGATAATACATACTTCATCCGTTTCTTTTTTAAGTGTCGTTTTAGTGTGGATTTAGCGTTCCTATAATTTACAAATGTTTAAAATAAGAAGATGGTAATTGTTATAAGGTTCCATGAATAATTAAAATTCTATAAATAAGATGAGTAGTAATTGTTAAAAATTGGTTGAGAAAAAGATAGTAACTAACAAATGTTTGTTACGAGAGAACGATAACATCAGTGGATTATGATAGGGCCAAACCGCAAGTGCACGGCCTATCGAAGTAATAGTAGTAAGTAGAGTATCGTTCCGCTAGGGAGTTGTTCAACTTAATTAACTTTTAATGAATGATTAGAGGAGAGAAAGTTGATAAGAAAGAGTTTGATTGCTGAAGGTAAAAACAATGATAATAAAGGGCCTTAGGATCATTGGTTCATCTTAATAACTAATCCTTCACTAGACAAAACCTAAACATCTAATTTCATGATTTACACACTAATTTCTAAAGACCGGTTTCCCTTAGCCCCTCACCTTTCCGATGAAAGTCCGGTGAGAGTTTACTTCTAGCAACCAAGCCTATTTCGCTGACATGATTACTAGAAGATGCATAGAGGATTGAAACTACTCTTTGTCTCAATAATTGCAAAGACTATTTCACTGTTTTGCAATTATTTTCTAGATTCACTTGTTCCAACATCAAGACTCCGCTCTCGCTTTATGAATTGATGTTTGGGATGATGGATTAACGATTATCAAACCCTCCGCTTTCGCTTCCACAGTTTGATAATTGTTAATCCACGTTAAGATGGTGAATCTAGATTAGAAATTAGGGTTACATAGAAATTAGGGTTTAGACATGTTTTGTTTAGGATTGAGTCATTAGACTTCCCAATAATCCTAAGACTAAGAAGTCTACTCACTCATGTTCATCGTAGACATGGAGGAAGAAGAGAGAAATACGGTAAAGTAAATTGCAAAGAAAGTAAAAGGGAAAATAAAGACTTTTATTAAAATAGCAATTGAAATAAACAAAGTAAAGCATAAGTAAAGCATGATTGTTTATGGTGGAGAGCTACTCTATTTATAGCTTTACATCTGACTTAGAAACTAAGCAACTAGAAGGATAAAACAGTAAAGCTGCAACAGGGTAACTTGGGCTTGAAGAAAAGCAGCAAAACAGGTCCTGGAGACGGGCACGGCCGTGCCACATGTTGGCACGGGCCGTGCCAAGCTTCTGAGTTTGGGGGAACTTATTTTTGTCCCGTATCTTCGTATTCTTGCGCTGTATTTGCTCCAGTCCTCTTTCTTTTGCTCCAAGGCACCTTCCACCATATATTTATTCCTAAAAAAAAATAAAAGACAATTTGAAGTAAAATATTCTAAACTAAAATAAAATGCAATAAAATAAAATCAAATCTAAAATAAAACTAAACTAAATAAGGCAATAAATAATACTATCTATGACTCATCAGATTACCATCTCCAAAAATAGAAACAAAGAATAGTGGATAACTCAACATATGGGATGACTTTTTATACACGTCAAATATTTTATTTATGAATTTCACAATTTGGAGATGTAAATTGTTTACTTCAAATTCTTCATATTTTTAACACATCCAGACCCATTTGGTTCATGTTCTTGCTAAGACATGTGAGCAGGGCCGTCTGAATTAAAGTGGAGGTCCGACTTTTATAGTAAAATTAGACTTCTAATAAAATAAAAACGTACAATTTTTTAAAAGAGTAATCATCTTTAAATTGTGAAATACATTCATACATAAAAAATAGTCATCATTGTAACTAACACAATAAAAAAAATATTCATATTCTATTAAAAAAAGTTGATTGTTGTCCTTGTGAGCTTAGCTTAGTTGGTAAGTGTAACGCCCTATTTCTATTAAAGCGATAAAACACGTGAATATAACAAATATTCAAGAAATAGACACTACGTCTCATCAAAACATTCACAGTCATGCATATAATATTTCATCAGACACAGCGGATATAATCATACCAAAAATCTCCAACATATATCTCCATCAATACATATACCATGGTCAAATATATCAACATAAAATTCTCCAATCTCAACAACAAGTACATCTCGATAAACAGAACAAGTCCAACATAACTAAAAGACACTGACTCGACCTAATCAGAGCCCTAGACTAAAACTCCAAACGATAGTGGGGACTAAATCCAGCTATCCAAGTACTCACCGCAAGCGGATTACTCCTGCACAGCGTCTACCCATCCATACATACAGGTAGGCGATTAAAAACCACTGGAGGTTAGTATTACATCAATCATAATCAAAAATAATAATTTGAAATGAATAAGACAATTAACCTCCAAATAATCATTCATTCGACCAATCCAAATATCACAAGCTAGCATCAACATATCACTAACAAACAACATTCACATATCACATCAAGATTTCATTTCAATATGCAATGCGCCTATACTCGACACATACATGCATGTGGTTCCATACAACAACAATAGTCCGGAATGCGCCTATCCTCAATTGCAATGCGCCTATCCTCAATTGCAAACTTCGGTAATGTCGTCCGGAAAAACTTCTGGAAACTCTTGCACTACCGGCAAATCACCAACTCCTTTCTCACCACCTTCCTTCAAGGAAGCAAACATCATGAACACACTAGCTTCACCGTCCAAAGACTTCTTCACTTGTTCCGCGGTTAAGAACTTCCCACCTTCCTCAGCTACCGGCTTAGAAAACGTCACACTCTTGGTCAAAGAATTAATGTTAACACCAAAAGTCAACATCCAATCCATACCAAAAATCACATCCATATGCTTCAACGGGAGACACACAAGATCCAACTCAAAATCCACGTTACCAAAACTAACATGACACTTAGCACACACTAAAGAAGTAGTCACCGAACCACTAGCCGGGGTATCGATAAACATCCCTCGAGACAACGGAGTCACAACTAAACCCAAACGTTCAACACAACTAACCGCGATAAAAGAATGAGTAGCACCAGTATCAATAATTGCAATCAAATGAGTACTATTGATAAAACACATACCTCGGATGAGATTATCCGGATGCTCCACCTCTTCCGCATTCAATGCAAACACCTTGCCTGCCGCCTTCTTCGGTTTGGTACACTTAGTGCTAATATGCCCCTTCTCACCACAATTGTAGCAAGTGATCTCCTTCTCCATATAAGTACACTCATAAGCCTTGTGACCCGCCTTCCCACACTTGTAGCAACTATCACCCTTCTTGCAATCATTAGCAAAGTGAGCTAATGTGCCACACTTGAAGCATCTCACCTCAGCAACATTCACTTTAGAGCCTCCACCAGATTCTTTCTTCTTTTGCTTGTCCTTGTTGTACGGTTTCCCAAATCCGTGACTCTTCCCTTTCTTATCATGTTGAGCCTTGTAATGATTAGCTTTAGCCCTTCCGGCATCATCAAACATACGACACTTATGCACCAAAGTATCGAAGTCTCGGATCTCATGAATGCACATGTACTGATAGATGTCTGGCCTCAAACCGCTTTCAAACTTCACACACTTGGAAACCATAGCATCCTCCGCATTGATATACGGACAAAACCTCGAAAGCTCTTCAAACTTTGCAGCATACTCAGCCACTGAACGGTTCTCTTGCTTCAAGTTCAAGAATTCCACTTCCTTCTTAGTCCTCAAATCCTCAGGAAAGTACTTCCCCAAAAACTCAGTCTTGAACCTAGCCCAAGTCACAACTCCACCACCGGCCTCAATCCTTCCCTTAGCATTGGTCCACCAATACTCAGCCTCCTCAGCAAGCATATGAGTAGCCAATCTGACCTTCTGATCCTCACTAGTCACCATAGCACGAAAGATCCTCTCCATGGCATGCATCCATGTCTGAGCTCCATCCGGGTCATACCTACCCTTGAACGTCGGCGGAATGTAGCATCCTCCGCTCCTCAGCCATAGCATCCTCCGCTCCTTAGCCTCTCCAGGATCACGATGACCAACCGCCGCCTGCTCGTTAGCCTGAGCCGACACCTGAGCCATCGAAGCCAAAGCATGCGCAATCGCTGCATCATCTCTACCACCAGCCATCTCACTTCTACACAAAACCAACCAACAGATAAGGACAACAGCACATCAAACAAGTATCGAAGGTAACTCATTACCGTTCGTATACCAACAGGAAAAAAATCAACAGATACTAGTCTACTAGTCCATTAGTTCGGACAAGGCTAACCAGGCTCTGATACCAACTTGTAACGCCCTATTTCTATTAAAGCGATAAAAAACACGAATATAACAAATATTCAAGAAATAGACACTACGTCTCATCAAAACATTCACAGTCATGCATATAATATTTCATCAGACACAGCAGATATAATCATACCAAAAATCTCCAACATATATCTCCATCAATACATATACCATGGTCAAATATATCAACATAAAATTCTCCAATCTCAACAACAAGTACATCTTGATAAAGAGAACAAGTCCAACATAACTAAAAGACACTGACTCGACCTAATCAGAGCCCTAGACTAAAACTCCAAACGATAGCAGGGACTAAATCCAGCTATCCAAGTACTCACCGCAAGCGGACTACTCCTGCACAGCGTCTACCCATCCATACAGACAGGTAGGCGGTTAAAAACCACTGGAGGTTAGTATTACATCAATCATAATCAAAAATAATAATTTGAAATGAATAAGACAATTAACCTCCAAATAATCATTCATTCGAACAATCCAAATATCACAAGCAAGCATCAACATATCACCAACAAACAACATTCACATATCACATCAAGATTTCATTTCAATATGCAATGCGCCTATACTCGACACATACATGCATGTGGTACCATACAACAACAATAGATGCCAACCGCACATCTAAGTAAGAGTACACCTCCTCTTACTATGTAAAAGTACACCTCCTTTTACATTTCACAACTAACTTCATATGATATGATGCATGGACATACAACAAGACCCGATAATGCACAACCTCAACATACAACTACCAACGACAATGTAAATGTACACCTCCAATTACATCGACTAGCTCAACAACATTGCATTATCAAGTATTCATGTCCACACATTCAACCAATCACAATTCACATATGAGTCATCATCAATTACACAATATCTCACAACAATCCACATACTTCTCATAACTCAAGCGAAGTGGAATAACACAACATTTATGACAAGCATCATATTCAACCTTCAACAACCATTCATATATCCTCAATTAACCACATAAAGTCATTCACAAAAGATTTACAAGGTAATTGGTTCAAAGGAACCATTTTCAACAAAGTTCGTCTATCGGTATCTCATTTTCAAAATAAATGGAGTTATTGAACCAAACCAAGTAAACAAGATTCAATGCCTCAACTAAGTATACCTCTAGGCCACATGTGAGTGCAATAAAGGATACCTTGGCGTTTCACCGGCCAAATGAGACGAAATCATGAAAAACTCAAAGTTCGTCTCTCTTTGTTCTTTTTACATAAGCAACCCATTTTCAAAAACAAAACATGTTAAACTTGATGGAACCAATCACAATTACTTTTTAAAAATCATATGAACATGAGCCTAGGCCACTTACAAACAATTAAGCTTTAGTTCAAAGATTAGCCTAAGTTCGTTTGAGAAAATCCCAAGTTCACATATTCCACAATTCCACCCAAAAATCAAGTAAAACATGATTAAGACATTGCACCAACTTTACAAGCCTTGCCTAGGTCTATATGATTTGTAGACTAAGCTTGCAATCCTTTATGTTCACAACAGGTCACTTTTCAACATTTCCTAAAAACCAAAACGACACAAATCCAAGTTTCAAACCATTTGAAAACTCAAACATTCAACAAAGCCAAGTATGTTCCAGTTGAAAAGTAAGTGAAAACAGTACAAGAACACCTTCAAACGGTCGCTACGGTCCCCTACACGAATGCCCCCGACCCCCCGAACACGGAACAACGGGCACGTTGCCCTGTGCAGGGCGCCTGGCGCCAGGAGTGTAGCGCCTAGCGCTAGCTCTCTGAGTGTGGGCGCCTAGCGCCCTAGCTCAGGCGCAGCGCTCTGTAACGTGCATTTTCGCGCATTTCGGCCGCGGGTTTATGCCATTTTCACCCCAAAATCGGGTGTTTAAAACCCTTCAATGTCAAAAGTGATCCGAGGCATAACCCGAGGCTCCAACACATCAAACTCACACGTTTTCGTGGCATTTGAATAAGTGATACGAATCTTTTAAAAATTCATTTTCTCAACAATAACAAGTTTTCAACCTATAATCAAAACCAATATTCACAACAACTATTTTCACCACAACACAACAAATCTCATCACCAATTCATAATTAATGATACCCAATGTATCAATTCAACAACAACATGATTCAAATCATCAACAATAACAATTGAACATGAATCCGTTCATAATTCAACAACCACAACTTCACAATTCATCAATTTCATACAAAAACATACTATGTTCATACATACCCATTTTGACATACAAATTCAACAACAACAACACAATTATCAATCAACTCATGTACATAATCATACCATTATAATTAAGCACGAATTTCTACAACAAAATCTCAATTAACAACTTAAGCAAGAATTAGGGATGAACTACAACTATTGATTATGCTTGAATTCTAACCTCCTTACCTTAATTCTCCACAATCTCTAGCTAGTGCTTCACTTTAGCTCCAACTCTTGATTCTCTAGCCTCTTCTAGCTCTCTCTAGATCCTTCTCTTCAAAACCCTTTTTCTCCTCTTGCTTTCTCTCCTTATCTCTCTCTATTTGTGAAAATGAAATGAAATGTTGGTAAAACCCCAATTTCACTACCAACTAGTGTTTATACAAACTCTACTTAATTGGGCTCAACTCACAATGTTTTAATGGGCCTTACCCATTTCTATTCTAACCCAAAATGTTACTACTCACTTAACGGTTAAATACAACACTAACGGTCACTTAACGGTAAACTAAATAATTACCCAACTCTCCAACACTTAGTAAAATAATAACCCTCACTAAGCACTAAAAATAACCTTCAGCAAAAATTACAAAATTACCCCTGCTCTCAAAATGACTAAAATGCCCCTAAGTCCCAAAATGACTAAAATACCCTTCTAACACCGAATTCTGCGAATCCCAGCCAAAAATACACACAGAGGCAAATAATCACGCAAGAGCACATATAACACAATTAAGAATAATAAAAATAAATCTAATCGAAAAATCGGGTTGTTACAGTAAGACAATGCATAATATATGCAAGGTCGGGGTTTGAACCCCGGCCACCACCAAAAAAAAATTGACTGTTGTTTTTGCTCAATTTCGTAACGTTGAAGTTGAACCACAATGTTGAAGCTGAATCGGTGATTTCAGGTGTCTATGAACAATTAATAGGTGGTAAAAGAGCAATTCTCAAAAAATGATTCGGTGAGGGTCATTAAACCTACAAAAAAAAAAAATTGCTCTTTAAACTTCAAGAATTGGTCTCTGACACCCCAAAATTCGAATGAAAAAATTTTAAAATAAACATCCAGTAGTTATCTACATGACGTGTTATTAAGAGAAATTTCGTAATTTTAAAAAGTTCAAAGAGATATGAGGGGGCCTAAAAAGAAATCTTAAAACTTCCTTAAGTCGCGATAGATATTGGGCCTCACAAAAAGCCCACAACCGTGTAACTTGCTCATATCTGCTCTTTAGCCAAATGGATTTGCTCATTCTCAAAGTATATTACGGATATACCCCTACGCATGTTAACTCACGCTAGTACAAATGGCAATGTATGTTTTTTTTTTTTTTGAAGAAATCAAAATGAAATATATTACTACCAGGTGGCAATTAATCTAGCACAAGGCGTGCCAGAAAAACGCCACAAAAAGTACAAGATACATCAAAGAGTCATTAGTTCAGAAACAAAACATTAGCCAATGCCCACACAAACAAAGGGATTTTGGCAATGTATGTTAACTCATGTTGCGTGACTTAACATGCGCTAGTGTTAGTTGCAGCATGTTGTAGCATGAGTTAACTCACATTGTCCTTTGTACTAGCGTGAGGTAATCACGTTCATAGCAGACAGCAGAATCTGCATTAAATGCAACCAGTTACTGAACAGACTTAGAAAAAGTCTAGAATGACCCGTAATCACGCCACATTCATAACTTAACCAAATTACGCCCGTTTAACAAGATTATCGGATAATACGATATAATCGATCAAAATTACTCAAAAACATCGTTTTTCTCACAATCATGTAATCACACATAACGATCCAAACGATCCAAATTTCACAAATTTGCTGGTAATGACCCGTAATCACTTAATGACACGTAAACGACCCAAATTACACAAATTTGTCCATAAATTTCTAAAATGACATAATCTCACATAAACGGTCAAAATTACCCAAATTCATCGTTAAATTACGTAATGCGAGCAATAATTGATGTGACATAACAGGCCACCAAAAAAATAATTCATTTCATATATTTATATAATATATAATATTAGTTACATATCGGCCATAAATATCCAAATTACACAATCGGCCACCAAAAAATATGTCGGGGTGTAATGCCACCAAAAAATAGGACTAACACCGACCGACCCAAAAGTGTCATAACCTATCTAACTAGACTAGTGATAATGCATAATCTTCGTCTTCATCCATGACTTCGAACTCTTGCTTTGGCTTTTCCGGAGTGTCCAAAGTAATAGGATTATGCTCATTTGTTGGTTTCTTTGGCGGCTTCGGCTCCTTAGACATGAGCTCATCGAAAGCGGCTTGTCTATCCAAAAACTCAAAAAGTCATTGCTCCGCCTCACCAATCTTGTGAGTCATCCACTCCGTAGAAGGAGGTGGTATCGGAAAATTTTATTTCAACTTCACATGAAGAAAGTGGTCGGGAATCAAGCAAAGACACATTATGTTGGAATGTGGCTTAAGTGGTGGAGCACTCCGGATTGGAAAATATGACTCACATGAACCACCCAAATTGGGCAAAGTCAATAGAACAACCGCTCTATTGTAGCAACTAGCAATAATGTGACCCATTTCCGGAGTGGTCAACCACTTCTCTGGAGGCGCAGTACCACTTTTCCTTGTTGGAGGGTGTAAACCATCGAAGATAAGTTTGTAACGGCTCTCGGTAGCATATATCGACAAGTAGTCACTCTTGTGAGTTTTCAACTCATTAATAAGTGCATGACGAACCAAAACATGATCTTCCTCATTCAATCCCATGTGCCTAGCTACGACTCGGAAACTACAATTACCATCCCCTCTAACATTCGCAATATCTCCAACGTAAGGTCTCATGAGATTTGAAATTTGTGAAATGTATGGTATTTTCAAATAAGGTTTTGGTTTTGAAGTAGGAGTCGAAGCTTGTGAGCGGGACCACTTGCCAAGACGTGAACCTTTACTCTTTGGAACATTACTCTTGTCATGTGAGCATTGACTATTGGGATTTTGAGCATCAATAGTCTCCCACTTAGAGGGGATTCGACCTGTGGACCTCGTTTTCAGTGTAGACTTCACCCTTTTAGGTGCCCCCTTGGTGGCCACTTTTCTCGGAGGTGGCTTCAACATTGTTTCCTCCGAAAATCCTAGTTCACGCAACTTGTATTTGATGAAGAGTTTCATCTTGTAATGGGACCTCTTGATACGTTCTTGAATGGCGTCCCATTCCTCCGTAACGTAAAAATGTGTGTCAGCCTCTTGTCCAATTACACTTAATCTTCGCCAATGAGGGTGTATTTCATCCAAAAGAATAGGCAATTTTTTCTTTCTCTTCTCGGCAAGAATACAAGCACAAGGTAACCCGAACGTTGCCATTTGCACACAACCACAATCTTCTTTAGCAAAGCCGAATCTCCTAGAGCGTTCAAATTCGTCATCGATGAAACCCAAAGCGGCCTTAGAGACATACCCCTCCAACTCAGAGAATAACTTGTTTTTTTTTTGTATTTGTGTACCATGACGGTTATGCTCTTCCCAAAACTCCCTTGTATCTCACCAAATTGGTTTTTCAACATTTTGTCAATTTCATCCCAACATGATGCCAAATCTCCCACACTACTCCTCAAGTATCTTCAATTGTGCATGAGCCAATTCAACAATGTTGGTGCTTCTACACCCTAGACGCAAGTATTTATTCGTCCATGCCCTCACAAAATGCTTCTTAATGGGCAAAACGGTTTCCTCAACATATTTAACAAACAATGAAAACGGTCCGCATACCTCATCTTTGAATGTCAACCATGCAATTGCAAATGAATCCTTCGTAGGAGAGTTAACCACATCTCTCCAAGCCCTCACTATTTTCTTAACAAGCTCACATTGCTTGTCATCATCCGCTTCCTTTGCATCTTTGCCAACAACTTTTACTTTCGAAGGCTTGGCATTGACTTTACAATCCGTGATGCACCTAGATTTGACATTCTTCTCAATACAAAAATAGCAAAGTACATGGTCCGTTTTAGGGAGAACTTCGGCAACGGCTTTCATCAAAGTGGGGTCCCTATCGGTGACAATCAGCTTAGGCATGTTGTGTTTTGAGGTCAAAAGACCAACCAACATCGCAAGTGTCCAAATGAAGTTATTAACTCACGCTCAGCACTATCACATACTGGAAAAAAAATGACGCAAGTTGCAGAAAAACTAGGAAAAAAGGATGAGATTTGACGGTACATTACATGTTCTTTGATGATTGATGAGCGTAGAAACTTGTTTCCTGACGATTTGCAATGATTTGGAATGAAGATTTTGACCCAAAAATTCCCACTTTTTGGGTTTTTGGAAGTGGAGGGAAAGAAAAAATGGAGCTTTATGGTTGTCTGCTTGGTTTTAAACGAAAATAGTACCCAGTGTGAGTTAACTCACGTAGCGCATGTTAACTTACGCATTGGCAATTCGGACATTTACTTTGGGAATGAGCATAACCATTTGGGTAAAGAGCAGCACTCAACCGCGCAGTCGTACGAAGCAAGAAATTTATAAACTGGCCATTTCATTTCACTCTCCTCACTCACTCACAACTCACACATTCTTCTTTCGTTCCAACAAACTCTTTCTTCTAAACCCTAATAACAACGCTTTCTCTGTGATACAATCACAATGGGACAAACAATTTCTTCTTGTTCGGATTCTGTTTCTTCAAACTATGGTGATTATGCAGAATTGAAATCACAACCATATACTACTAGTTTCTATCTTCACATTCATCCTCGGAAGCTTAAGTTTCCATGTAATTAAGCCTCTTCGATTATTTTGTTTCTTCGATCACGTTTTTTTTTCTAATTTCTTTCATATTTTTGTGAAAACAGTTGAATTGGGGAAGAAGATTTCATGTTCTTTGAAGTTGTCTAACAAGTCAGATTATTACGTGGCTTTCAAGG
Source organism: Medicago sativa (assembly GCF_051527215.1). Lineage (NCBI taxonomy): Eukaryota > Viridiplantae > Streptophyta > Magnoliopsida > Fabales > Fabaceae > Medicago > Medicago sativa. The sequence continues at coordinate 25,227,567 of NC_140752.1, read as the reverse complement.
TTCTCATGCTCTTCAATCATGTTTTCTTTGAGTTTGATTAACTATGAAGCATGGACACTGACACGACACTGATAAGATTTTGAGAATATTACATAATTCAATATAATCACAAGTGTTGGCGTCGTGTCAGTGTCGGACACTGGGACACTCCTTCAATTAGAAGTGTCCGTGCAACATGATGATAAATTTGTGTTTGTGTCTGCTTTTTTGGGTAAACAACCATTTATGTCGTGTGAGACACCGTCAATATAAACCCTAAATGTATCGAAATTGCAAACACATCCTTGATGCCTATTTTGTTAATAATTATATGGACTAAATTGACCAGCGAAAAACGTATTCGAATACTAAAATGGGAACCAAAACGAGACAGTTGAGGATGTGTTTGTAATTTCGATACATTCAGGGACCAGCAAGTTATACTTCTAGGGACCAAAATGGTGGTTTGCCTTTTTTTTTTTTTTAATTATGTGTTATGGGGAGTTGTAATTGATTTGGAGTGAAATTTATGGTATTGTTGCAGATTACATGTCCAAAGAAGTATTCTGTTGAGCCTAAGATTGGAGTTGTGTTGCCTAGGTCTACTTGTGATGTTACAGGTTTTTTCTCTCTCCCAAATGCAAACAGGAATACTCAAATTTGTTTGAAGTAGTAATTTTTCAGGTGTTTATCAGTAGCGGCAAAAATCAAATTCTGTTACAGTGATATAGCATACATATCAATTTTTACCTATTTATCAATGATTGATGATGTTAGATGTACATACATATCAAATCATGGATGTTTTGGCATATCAATTGCCTATTTATTTTCATCAATGACTGTGATAGCTTATTTTACCCTTTAAAGTGAATCATTCGCATTTGAAATACTGTTTACATTGGATTGGTTATATAAATCGGATGTGTTATGAACTGTTACAGTTTTCAAACAATTCAAACTAAATAGCATCCTTGTTTACTTATTGACTGTTTGTGGCATATTTACATTTTCACTATGCAGCTACAATGCAACCCCAAGAGGAGGCACCTTCTGACATGAAATGCAAAGATAAGTTTCTCATTCAAAGCATAATTGCAACGCCTGGAGCTACCACAAAAGATATCACTTCGGAAATGGTAACCACAAATAACAAATTGTCTCTTTATAAAGATTAGATAATCACAGTATTGTATCTGTGACGTGAGATATACGGAGTTTTTCGTCCACCATATATAATTTAATCATTTCTTTTCTCATTGAATTTAGTTTGAAAAAGAGTCCGGCTATGAGGTTGAAGAGCGCAAATTGAGGGTTGTTTATGTTGCTCCTACCGCTATGGATAAGGTTTTTTTTTTCCTGATATTTTTAAAAGCAGTTCACATATAATTTTATGCCGCACAAAATATTGTTTAATTTGGTTATTGACCCTGTTCATCTTTCACAACCACATCGTTACAAGCTTCAACCAGGACACACCTGCAATAATATATACTTTTGAACTTAACCCAAAACGACAAGTTTTCATGTCATTGTAAAGACATAGAGATATAACAGATCTTGATGATTATAATTTAGTTTAAGGAGGCCGCAATCACTTTCCAAATGTATTTGAATATTTAAATGAACAATTTTTCAAGTTTTATAATTTATGTATCGATTTATATTACTATACTGGTCTTTGACAATGATCTTGCTGTAATAAATTGAATTTCTTTTCAATTTAAGCACCTTTTTGGGAATGTCCCTCCATATAGTCGTATTGAAGTTGATCAGTTCATAACCCTGATAATGAAAACAATATGCAAATAGATTCCATTGCCTATAGACCCTATTCATTTCATTGCTCTTAGTAAGATTTGAATTTGGAAAAATCGGTGCTCATTTTGAATTTCTTTATTATGTCAGGCAATGGCGCTTATTTCAAAGTTACTCGAGGAGAGGAAATCCCTTATTGAGCAAAATAAAAGGCTTCAGCAAGAATTGGTATTGCATTAAATCCGTAAATTTTCTTTTAAGAATGCTTATGCACATTTTATCTTGAATGTTTAGCTTGGTCATATTGATTGTTATCATATGATTCTGTTTTGATTTTTTTTTCTAATTAGCGACCTCCAAAGTAGATTTTATATTGAAGTTTTCTTTCATCACTTCTAATTTGTTCATTTGTTATGTTAATCAATTATTTACATGAACTGAATTACATATCTGTCTCTTTATGTCTGAATTTATAGTTTGGAAAAGATAAGATCATCGTAATCATCTGTTCACGAATACCTTAAAAGATTTCTCTGATTCCAAGAAGTAAAAATATCACATGATAAAGAAAGTGTGTGAGCATATCCTACCATTTGAACTCTTGAAGATTTTGGTTCAGCTCGATGTTATCCATAGGCTTAGTTCTGTTGTCGATTTTGCAAAATGTATAGTAATTGGGTTGGTGGGTTGCTTGATGATAGGCTGAGCTGTGAAAGAATTCTAGATCGTGGCCACTGTTTAATTGAGCAGAGTTTGGTTATAATTAACTAACTAAAAACTTTTGAGTACTTCATAACCAACTAACTAACTAACACTGTCTACTTCATTCGTTGTTGAACAATTGCCATACTCCGCCTGATTCTTAACGGCTTCTATAAATGAAGGAAATGTAGCACCCTTTACTATAAGCTTGTTTTATTGCAGAATTTTAATAACAATCCTCAACTGATTCACATGGCTTTTCTCATCCCTACTACAGATTAGTATATTGTCAAAGAAAAATAGTACAAACTTTCTCAAGCACTAATAGTCAAAATGATCATTCCTGTGCTCGAAAAGTCGTCTTATGTATGTATTCCTTCATCCATATTTGATAGTACCCCAATTTGAGGACTAGCTTTGAAAAAATTGTTATTTCCGCTAACTCATCCAACAGTCCACACAGAGATGCGAACTGCTATATATGTTTTCACTAAGATAATTGGATTGTAATCTCATTCCCTCCTGTCAAAATAGTCCCAAAAATTATCCTAGAAACACCAATGTGATTGTCGATTTTCAATTTCAGAGATTATTATGAAATTTTACTAACTTCAGTGGTATCATTTTCCTGGAATATGAGTAGCATAGTAAAAATGTATCATTATTGCTAAATAGTATGTTTTAGAAACTAAATTGGTGATTCGTCCATATCATTTTCCTTGTCAAAATTTGTTAGGTATCCGGTGGTATTGATAGGGTAACTGCTGATGCAGTCAGTTATTTTAATATATAGTTATTTAGGAGCAGTTAGCATTTTGTATAATATGCAGTATTTGTGTTGATTAGAAGCAGTTAGGCAGTTTATGCAGTAATTTGTATTGATTAGGAGCGGTTACAGGCAGTTTATGCCCTTAGTTTGTATAAATAAGGCCATTTGGCCACAACAGTAGAAAAAAATTCAAAATAATTCAATTAGGAACCTTATTGGTTTTGGGCAGAGAGAGAGATGTCTCTTCTCTGAGGAGCTTTTGCTTTGGGATTACAGAGGGATAATCTTCTGTAATATTTTCTTTTCAATCAATAATACCATTTCTTTTGTTTCTCTTAATTTGGGTTCCTATCAATTTGGCGCCGTCTGTGGGAATCGAACCCACGACCACGTGGTTAAGTATTGAATAATTGCGCCATAGTTTAAATTTTATAACCAATGGTTCTCTTGGAAAACTATTGATTGATTGAATCTTGTCATATGCAGAATGTTTTGAGGCGCGAGGCCAACGACGACAGTCATATGATGTAGTCGTGAGGCGTGAGACACTGAAGCTGCCAAGTAATGTTCACTAATGGATGAAGTTGTTTAGTCACGTATCAGTAGAATGTTGGTTATTCCAACAGTACTTTTCTTTAGTTTTGTAGTTGTTTAAATTGCATCGTTTTCTAGATAATCATATACCATAGTACCTCTTTATATATATACATTGAATGGAATATGGATGTTAGATAATATAGAAAGGTTGATGAAATTGAAACAGAATATGGACACTAGTATCTAGTTCCTCTTTTTGTGATTTTCTCAATTTTTCACAATCATCATCACCATAAAATGGAGAAACAGAATTGGAACAAAGGAATGCAAGAAGAAACCGTTTGTCCCATTTTTTTCACAAAGAAAAGAAATAGTGTGTTATTTACATTGAAATATTATAACCCTTGGTGATTACATTAATTAGTGGATAACTCATCTCAAACGAGAGGTGTTTTATCAATCTTCCAACAAATAAGATTTTGAACGGTGATTTACCTCATTGACTTCACCGAGTTGATTTCTTCATTTATGCTTGCCAAACAAGTCAGTTTGTCTTAACGAATTATGTCCACTTTTTGTCCACTTTACATCTATCTTTTATATACCGATACAAATTTTGATGTAACACTTTAACATAAAGTAGAAGTCAGAGAAACGATATTCTCGCTGTTTCACGAAGGACTATTTCTCTGACATCTACTTTATGCTAAAAATGTCACTGTTCGGATGATCCTTAAGGCTCGACTCTCTGTTAACAAAGTTTGCTGGAGCACTTGAGCAGTGGTTGTTTTGACTTTGATATTCTCGCCGCATCAACAACGACGTCATGGACGTGGTTTAGTTGTTCCATACCATCTTGTTGTCATTGCTATCGGTGCTCTTGGAGCTTCTGATGATGGATAGGAAATGATTTAAATTCATTTGTTTAAAGTATAAGTAAATTCTGGCATCTGAGGTTTAGGTTGCTGGAGATTATCCAATAGAGAGAGGAGAACTTTACATAAATTCCGACATCTTGATGGCAAAATTTGATTTTAACATTAACCACAAGTCCTACATTTTGACTGGCAAAAATACAGAAATTGTTATGTTGGACACCATAACAGGTTCAAACCCAGTTTTTCTACTTGTGTGTGTGAGAGATTTCGATGGTTGTTGTCATTTCATCTCTCCAATGATCTTTATACTATTGTGGTCATGCTCTCCAGCCCTCAAAGTGATGCCAAAATAGCCACAAAGAATTACAGATAAATATTACCATCATATCCTATCCTATATTATATGCCTAAAACTTTAACCTTGACCTTGTCAAGAGTTTTCAGGGCCTTTTATCATGTTGCAACGAACAACAATCTTCCGAAAATCGTCAAGGCTTAGCTGCAACAAAAACCATTATACTTAATTAGTTAATAATAAATTTAAATATAGAACACAATACACAAAAGTCAAAGATTAAAAATTATTGATTTTCATAGTTGTAAAATGCGAAAAAGATCTATTTGAGTGAATCACTAATTTAGTCTTTCAATTAGTGAGGTCAGACAATATGGTCCCTCAAAATAAACAAATCTAAAATTAAAAATCATCAATCACCTTAATCAACCTGAATAGATTAATATCATTGAAGATTTTCTACTTTAAAACTATGAATTTCATAGACCTTAAAAAGTGAACAAGGTTTTCTAAGTAAAAATGGGAAAAAAAGACTTGTCATAAACTAAAGTGACATAGTGGTCATTTTACAACCATTCTCGAAGAGATTTGAACTATCCCTTGAGGTTACACGGTCAAACTATTACCACTATGGACAAGCTTAACTACATAGTACACTAAATAACCATAGTATAATTTGACAGTATACAGATTCTGAAGGAGAAATAGTATACAGTCCATGTATATGCAATATTTCAGAAAGTTTTAGCAATTACCCATCTAAGTTAAAACTGAAGGTTATGCAACCTACAAGTTATTCTATGTTCTCAAACAAAATTATTGAGAAAGTAGTTAATAATACTTACCCTTCCATCTCCATCACTATCAAAGCAACGGATCATATCAACTAACTCTTTGTCTGACCATGAAAAATCATGAGTTATAGCTGCTTTCTCTAAATCCCTTATTGTTACAGTTCCTTCTCCTGCTTCTGCATGTCAGAACTAGCCTTGTCAATAATCAACAGTCTCTCCATGAATTTAAATATCAACAGGAAAACAGGGGAAACAAAACCTCCTATCTTCATTTACATATTCAATGTTGACAACAATATCGAATCTCTATAACTTCTCCTTTTTTTATCAGTAGGAATCGAACTCGGTACCCTGAAGTTTACAACATTCACACACTGCGCACCAACCACTTGCACTAGACCCCGGTTCTATAACATTCCTCTTATTCATAATTTTATTTTGGATTGGAGATACTAGGAGAAAGACAAGCTTTATTTTGTGTTCTTTTGCATCATTCAACGTCTTAGATAAGCTCTAGTTAGTGCCATAACGGATTTGAAAACCCTAAAGTAAGTAAAGGCAAAAAAATATTCCATACAAATTGTTTTCAGTTTAATTTTAAAAATAATTTGACATTATGAAAACAATATGTTTGGTCCATTTAAACCATTTTTTATAAACAAAAAAAAAAAGTAGAGATTTTTTCCTCAAAAAATAAAAATAAAAAACAAAAGTAGAGATTTATAAGATCATGTAAAGAAATGACTAATCTCTCATACTTTTCACCAATTCACGTGTAAGTTGAAATAAGACTGCATCAATATACGCCAATTAATAAATAGATGCTCACGAGAGTAATACCAATTGATTATATTATAACAAAACAGTCAATTATATATCACTGTATGGGCTAAAAATGTGGATTTTCAAAAACTGCTAATAGATCTTTCTTTACCATTTTAAATGAATAGATCAACAAGATGGTTGGCTTCTAGTTTCTCACATCATGCCAACAAGTTTTAATTTTATGTGGGCATGATATACTGACAAACACTTTCCCTCAGCAATCAAAAAGTAGCATCAACAGAAATTATCAAATTACCATCAAGCTGGAAGAAGTGTACAATGAGTTCATCCTCAGTCATTTGCAGCCGACTAGCAAACTGTTGGCAAAATTAGATATTAAAAAGCAACTTTGGATACAAATTGAAAGAACTACAAAGACGGAAAGATCATTATGTGAATAGGAAAATCAATACAAACCGATTTTTTGTTCTTCTTTCTTCCCTTATCTTCTTGAATCTGAATGCTTCCCTTTTTCTCAGCCTTGCTGATGTTCCCTACAGTCTTGTTAGAGCAAACTGAAGCCTCTGCTGAATCTTGCAGGGAAAGAGCAATAGCCTGTCCATAGATTTCATACAGTACAGTTAAGATGCTTTCTATATTCACAACAATATTCTTATCAGTAGCATGGCAAAATGTTTAGGATTTATTCTCAAACAACTATAACCAACAAGATCTAAAAAACAAGACTACCTGCATCAAAGCTTCATCTTCATCATCAACATTCTCTAAATTACCACCATGCTTCTTTCCAGTTACTCTACTTTTCACCTTCAAACTTTTGTTCTTCGCCTGCAATTAGTATCGAGGTAAAGAACAGTAAAGGTCAACATAATTTTCAAAGCGTAACTGTTAGGATTATGCAGAATAGTTTTTCAAAAAGTGCACAATTCAAGCATCCTAGCATTCATTTCAAATCAAACAAAAATCAAATAAGACCATTCTACCATGAAAATAAGTTGGCTTTAAAATTATGTAAAAACAGATAAAATGCTTGCATGAAAGCACTCAATTAAAATAACTTCAAATGCAAACTTTGTAGTACTTTCTTTTTAACATTCTTTTAATATATCTTAAATTTTTTTAACCAACTTCACCTATATTTATATTTTAAGTATCCTAAAGTTCAAGCTCGATTCCTGTTTTTGTATCCACATACTTCACATTGGGACCTCTGTGAAAATACATTTCCTTATTTACAAGACTCAAAATCATGTCTATATACATGAAAACCATGGCACATTTGGGTAACTTGCTCAATTGAGTGTTTATCGATCAAATACTTATCAGATAAGATCTATGGCATAAACAATATCTGGCTAATCAAATAAGTAATATGTTAAACTGTTCTAAAATAATGCCATAAACTAATTTCATAGACTTTCCTAAACACTTAAAAAATGGTAAGAAATAAGATAAGCAAACATATCAGTAAATGCTGGAGTCATAACAAGATACGCATAAGCTTTTTCAAATGTCTGCCTACATTATCAGATAATTGCATTCATACAGTTTATACAGACTATTCACCTAATCAACCATATTCCTGACTACTATCTGCATTTATATTTTTTTTTTTCTTTCTACTATCCTATAGATCAAGTTGGGAGTCTAATTTCATCTGCATACTTGAAATATATTTCTTCATTTACATGACTTAAATCCAACTCTTTAGTTGAGCAAACTAGGATGTGTTTGGATAAACAGCAATTGAACAAGTACTTGTCAAAAAAGACTACGAACAACTTATTGACATATCATAAGCTATTTCGTAAACTTTTCTCGCACTTACAAAGAGCTTATGTCATACAGTAAACCTGCATAAATTGTAAAATAGATTTTCCAAACCAATACCAATCCCTAACTGGTTAGTGACCTTTTCTATTGGAAACTCGCTATTTGGCCGAAGGACCAACTAATGAGAGACCAATCTCACTGTCCACTATCAGGGGACCCAATTGAAGTTAGAGCAAAGCTCTCTATGGACTGGCCCAACAAAGCACTTGTTGGCACCAAAGGGATTTGAACTTGATTATACTTAATTGTACTAGACTACTGGTTAATGACTTAATTGTACTTACACGCATTATTTACACAATTATTCATCTCAAAAAACAAATTTCATCAAAACTAAAACATTTAACAAAATAAATCAATATTTATAGTAATTATGTAAGTTCCAAGGGTTCACCAATCAATAATATTTCTACTAACAAATTGATTGAACTAAAAAAAAACAAAACTTCATGAAAAATGTGGCATTTTGATTGAAAAAATGTAAACTACATTACATTACAAACAAACCTTTCTTTTGCGTGACCCAGAAGCATTTTCAAAGTCAGAATCATGCTCATGCTGTTCACTAGAAGAATCAGATTCATCATTTTCTTGTTCTTCCTCATTTTGGGGTATATACTCTTCATCTTCTTCAACCTTCTCTTTCCCTTTCTTCTTCTTAATTGGAGTTGAAGTTTTCAATGAAGAAACCATTTGGGGTAAACCCATAGCCTTTAACCTCGCTTTGTTTTCAGCAATTCTATCTAGTCTTTGTTTCTCGTAATCCGACATCATGGTACTCCTACTAACATTCCGTACGGTTTCTTCTCCTTCTGATTCCGATGATGATGATGATGATGTTCTTTCTTCCGATTGTGAATTGGATTCGGATGTTTTGCGTTTTGCCATTTTGGATTAGATTGATTCAGGTAGGTTTGTGTTCTTTCAATTCTCGTTCTGGGTTCTCTAATTTTTTTTTTATTTTTACTATTCAATTAGGATTCTAAAGGTTTTAAAAAATCTTTTTTATTATGAAAAATATTTTATCCTATTCAATCAAAAAAATTGTAACTTACAAAAAGTTTTTGTGGTTTTTTTTTTTGACAATAAGAAATTTATCGCATTTCATCTATACTATATATAAAGAAAACTACCCCTTTCAGCACACTTTTGGGTTGGAATTTTCTTTCCAAAAATAACCTTAATTTTAAATACAAATAGCCAATTATAAAATAACACGTGGATTAATAATCAGTGTCACTAATCGTCACCGTTAACTTTCTTTTACCACCGTTAACAACAGATCAAACTCACAAAAAGTTTAAAAATTATATTTGTATTTTTTATGTCGCTTCTCATGAATTCAAATCGATCTAGAATTCATCATAGTACCCTCTGATCACATCTCATCACCTCTAAAAAATTAGAAAGTTCCAAGGCTCACGAACTTGATTAATACTTCTGAAGCACCATTGAATGGAATATCTTTAAGGTCCACTTCATGAATTGAATATCTTTCTGTTTTATCCTTCGAACAATTTACTTTCCGCCAACATTACAATTCAAGCTTTATTTTTACTTTTTTTATTAGAAGAATGAATGAATCAGAATTTGAGAAAATCAAAGTTGAGCAATAATCACTTATGAAAAAAAATCCAAAGTGTATGTTTTTTCCTGCTTTATTTCTCACGAGTCTATGAGTTTTTTTAATTTTTTTTTAAACAAAAATAATAGCTGATGAGGATTGGACTATAAATCCTCTAAAAAAAATTAGTAACAAACGCGAGCAAAAAATATTGTTAAAGATTGGACTTTAAATCCTCTATAAAAAAGATTAGTAACAAACATGAGCAATAAATAATGTTAAAGATTAGACTTTATATCCTCTAATAAAAGATTAGTAACAAACATGAGCAAAAAAATAAGATTAGTAACAAACTAAGCAAAAAATAATGTTAAAGATTGGACTTTAAATCCTCTAATAAAAGTTAGTAACAAACGTGAGCAAAAAAAAAAAGATTAGTAACAAACATGAGAAAAAAATAATGTTAAAAATTGGACTTTAAATCCTCTAAAAAAATATTAGTAATAAACGTGAGCAAAAAATAATGTTAAATATTAGACTTTAAATCCTCTAATAAAAGATTAGTAAGAAACGTGAGAAAAAAAAAGATTAGTAACAAACATGAGAAAAAAATAATGTTAAAAATAAGACTTTAAACCCTCTGATAAAAATATTAGTAATAAACGTGAGCAAAATATTATGATTCAAAATCTTTTAGAAAAAGATTTGTTAGAACTATATTAAAAATATTAATAAGTAGGGTTTCGTTCCCGCATTGTTTAGTTTCTCTCAACCTCTCTCCACCCTCTGCATCAGAATTCAGAATTAACCTGTAAGTTTTTTTTTCTTCATGTTACAACTAATCAAAGTTGATTAATTTTATGGATTATTTGACTTTGCTGGTTTATAAGTGATTATGATTCAAATTATTTACGATTAATTTTAAGAATTATTTGACTTTGCTGGTTTATAATTGCTTATACAAACTATGATAGTGTGCTTTTTTTTTTTTTATATCTATAAGCACACCTTTGGGTTGGACTTTTCTTTCCAAAAATACCCTTAATTTTAAATACAAATAGCCAATTATAAAATAATACGTGGATTAGTAATCCATGTCACTAATCGTCACCGTTAACCCTCTTTTACCTCTGTTAACGAAAGATCAAACTCACAAAAAAACTAGCACAAAACAACAACTCATGTTACTTTTTTATCAGCCGCTTTTATGTTGTACATCTGTGTTGTTCCCCTCAATACAACCGACAAAGATTGTCAAGTATTTTCATATCCCTTCCACAAAAAACAATATTCCATATTATTTTATTGATATAAATTACTCATCCTTAGTCTTTGATCGATTGTAACAAACGTGAGTAAAAAATAATGGAAAAGATTGGACTTCAAATCCTCTAAAAAAAAGATTAGTAACAAACCTGAGCAATAATGTTAAATATTGGAATTTAAATCCTCTAAAAAAAATTAATAACAAATGTGCGCAAAAAATATTGTTAAAGATTGGACTTTAAATCCTTTAAAAAAAAGATTATTAATAGACGTGAGCAAAAAATATTGTTGAAGATTGGACTATAAATTCTCTAAAAAAAGATTAGTAACAAATGTGAGCAAAAAATAATGTTAAAGATTGGAATTTAAATCCTCTAAAAAAAAAGATTAGTAACAAACGTGAGAAAAAAATAATGTTAAAGATTGAACTTTAAATACTCTAAAAAAAAATATTAGTAACAAACGTGAGCAAAAAATAATGTTAAAGATTGAACTTTAAATCCTTTAGAAAAAAATATTAGTAACAAACGTGAGCAAAATATTATGTTAAAGATTGAACTTTAAATCCTCTAAAAAAATATTAGTAACAAATGTGAGCAAAAATTAATGTTAAAGGGCAGACCATTCCCAATGTCGGAATCTATCTTCCACGACATGTTTTCAGTCATGGTCAATTATATGTATCTTTATCGAGAGGAGTTTCTCAAAATTCAACAAAGGTTCTCATTAATGAAGGGAAAATAGAAGGAGAAGATGGAGACTTTACGAAAAATGTAGTTTTTAAAGATATTCTTTTATCGCAATCATAACAATGTTTCTTTTACATAAAATGTCATTTATACATTTATGTTATGATGTTACTAATTACTATTAGAATAAACAATAAAAGATCATTATTTTATCTTTATTTTATATGCAGGCAAACTAAAATACGTTGAGTTCATAAATAATTGTTATATAACTTGACAATATTTTGTTTATAAATCAATACATCAATAATTTCCATTAATATTTAAAAATTTAAAAAATTTAATCAAAATTATACAAACAAACATAATAAAATAATCACATGCGTTAGCGCAGTAGAAAGAGCGGACAGACGGGCACGATAGTGCCCGTCTTTCCGCTAGTTCATAATAATAATAGTAGAGATACAAGATGGAATCCTAATATAAATATGGAAACTAGAATGCCGCGAAGCCACTCTAACAAAGCTATGAGCGACTTCGTTGACTTGTCTCCAAATAAACCTAATATCAGATGTTACTAAATCAAAAGCTAACAGACGTCTACAGTTATTGATCACTGCGCTAAAATTAGAGACGCCACATTTACTATCATAAAGACTATGTCAAGACTTTGTCATTTAAAAAATCTTATGATATTTAATCAAGTCCAAGTTCGATTTTTTGTCGGAAGGCGTGAAAATATGAACCACCTCACTTCTCCTGGTTTTTCATGGATGGACCTCGTAACACTAAGTACTCTTCAATTCCATAATTTCCTCTAAATTTATTCATGCCATATTTAATTAAAATTGTTATTGTTCAAGTATCATTGAGAGGAGAACAAGTGTGAAGGAGATCATGCGAGACAAGAATGTCATGGATTTCAACGTTGATCAAGTTTTACTTATCTTCCAACAAACTTCAGATTATCAATGCTTGTTTTTAGGGTTGACAATGAACCGAGTCAACTCAAACATAGTTCGGAACACGACTCGAGAATTAAATCGTTGAACTTGGTTTATGAATCAAATAAGTTAAACTTGAGCTAAAAATTAAGTTTGTAACTAAATGACCTAAACTTGAATTATATATAATTCGGCTCGTTTAATTCATAAGTTGACTCGATTATACAATGAGTTTGGAAATAAAAGTTTTTTTTTTAGGATATTCTCAATTTCAAACAAACAAATAGGATCATCCATCCTCCATAGTCCATCCTTATCACCACTCTACCTCTCCATCACCTTTTAGTAGTTAAATCAAGATATTCAACATTCAACTTCAATAAAAACTCTTCTCACACTTACAAAAAAACACACAACTAACGGAGTGCCACGTGGCCCAATCATTTCATGTCACGTGGCACCAATACCAATATTTTTACAAAGTGCATGGACCAATACCAATAGTTTTGTGTTTTTTTAACAGAAAGTTAACAGAGGGACCAATACCAATATTTTTACAAAGTGTAGGGACCAATTCCAAACAAAAAAAAAGTGCAAGGACCAATGTCAAAATCTGATGAAAGTGCAGGGACTAAATAGTTACTTACTTGTGTAATAAATAGTTATTATAATATTGATATATTAAAAAAAAAGTAAATTACACTCGCTTTTTCTTTTTCTGAGATATGTTTAGATTACATTGTAAGAACTTTTTATGTTAAAATATACATTTTCATAACCTCTTATATAATACATATTAGAGAAAATTATACTCAATTTCTCTAAGAGATTATTAAATTATATCTCCCTTCCTCGTTTGTTTAAAATATTTAGTCCATTTTAATTGTTATGCAATGACATGGTGTAAAACTTTTTTATACATGTATCCATTCTAATCATACTATATAGATATTTGTGGAGATATTTTAGCGACTATCCTATGAAAGTGGCGATATAAAGTGAATTGATTGGATGCATGTGTAAAAACGTTTTATAAATTTTATACCATCAGTGCATATAAATTAAATTTAAATAAAATATTCAAAATATTTTTTATGGTGATTGGAAGTTAAAAACATGAATTTTTATTATCTTAAATTGTATACTCCTATTGGTCACTATTATAAGAAGGAAAATAAATCACATTTTAGGTTTATTGAATAAGTGATGTATCTTGTCTATAATGATGTATATGATTTATATTATAATATAGATCATATATATCAATTATTTGATAAACTTAAAAAATTCTTTTTTTGTTTATAATAGTGATCGGATGGAGCAGTTGACATTTGTTTATTTAGCATGGACTCAAATTCGTTTTATTTCCCTTTTGTTCTACTTTTTTTCTGTGCGCTCCTATAAAAATATAGTGTTTTTTTTAATCCTCCTATAAAACTATAAAAATAGGGTTTTTTTAATCCTCCTATTTTTGTTTTGTGCGCTCCTATAAGAATATTGTTTTTTTTAATCCTCCTCCTATAAAAATAGTGTTAACATGTTAATTGAACAAGAGATGTATAATTTCATTTTAAAATGATATTTTATTGGATTGACAAACAAAGATTGACTTAAGTTTTGTATGTAGAGGAAATGGTAATAGTGGGAGGCACCATCGTTATTTTCGGGCAAGGCTACAATAACATGCTTAACTAGCCTATGTTGATGAAAAATCTATTTGAAAATGAACTTTAACTAATAACCAATTAAGATAACATTATCATTATCATGCTAAAGACGTAATAATTTAGATGAAATGACTCAGATATCTTTCTTATACCTTTATCAAGGATCTTATACTCGGATTTTACCGGCTATTGTAGTGTTATCTAACTTAAGAGATTAGTATAAGGAGGTAGTTGCGCGCAAAGAATACACCTTTACATACTAAACCAAAAGGATAATAACCAAAATCCCATATAAACTTGAATGGCATGCGTGATAATGTCATTTGTCTTTTTTTTTTTAATAGAATCATTCATCACAATTGATAAATAAATTGAACATTGTCCTTTAAAAAAATAAAAAATAAACTGAGCATTGTAATAATTCCATTGATGTCTTAAAAATATATAATGTAGTATAAGTATAATGTTCACGTCACTAGTACTTCAATCATTCACCAACCAAGTTTTCTTCTTCATTGTACCTACCTCATATGTTATCATATATAAAAGGGAAGGAAAAAAGACTTTTTTTTTTTTTTTCTTTTTCACATGTGCAAAATATAAGGTCAGTTCAATCTTTTTTGTCAATTTATTGGAAGAATTTGGATGAAATATCCCTTTCTTACAAACATATTGTAAGATAAAAAAAAACAGTGTATTTACAAGACAAATTAGGAAGCTGGTCATATTTAAAATTGACATAATTGCTCATCTGACATTACTTCAAATTTTCTTGCGTACACGATAATAAATCTAATGTTTTTTTATTCTTAAATTCATGCCTTCATATATACTCTATTCGTCTCAATTTATATGATGTTTTGGACGTTTTATACGTGTTAAGAAATGTAATTAATTATATGTACAAAAGAGATATTATGAGTTGTTTTACAAAATTGTCCTTAATAAAATATGAAAAAGATAAATGGAAGAATTGAAAGAAGAGAGGGTAATAAATAATTAAAGATACAATATAAAAAGTAACATTAATGTTTTATTAATATTGTAAAACGACATTCTTTCAAAAAGAAAATTGTAAAGCGACATATAATTTGAGACAATTTTTTTTCAAAGTGACGTATAATTTGAGAAAGAGGGGGTAACAAATTTAAAAAGGTCAAAGTAATGATTAAGATAAAATGATTCTTTAATTGTATTTTGGGGACAACTTAACATAACGTTTCTTTCTGGAGCACAATACATTTGAAAAAGTACATGAATACATTGCATTTGGAATTGTATGTAGACAAGACCCCAATAAAAAATAGTACATTGGTTTTCATATATGTCAACATTTAGAACATTAGAAAAAACTTGACCAATCATTACCTAGTTTTATATTTAGGTCAAACCCTACTTCTAAAAAATGTACTATGCATTAAATTTCTTTAGATGTAATAATGTAATGTTGACTAAAAAATGATCACATATTTGCATTTCCTATTTATTTCATTTGCCTTCTATAAACATTACATTAAGACAGACACCAAAATTCAATAAAAATATCATGTATCAGGAAATGATTCAGTAAAAAATCATGTGTGATGAAATGATTCAGATTTGCTAAGGTCGTATCAGTAGACGTTGGATCGAAATTAGACGGTCCAATTTCATATTCAGTAGTTAGATTTTTAAACAAAAATCTGCATTAAAATTTAAACCGTCCAATCTCGACACAACTGCTACAATATGTGGATGCGGATTTAATAATGTATTCAAATCATCCAACTATATTACCTGCTAATTATTGCTCCAACAGAACACAGTCACATCAAATCAATTGAATGCAACAAATCTATTAAATTTCAACAAGATTTAATACAATGCCTTCTAACATCATAATTGCATTGGATTCCAACAAAAATTAATACATCATAATTGCATATACACAAATTTAATTGGCACAATATTTTCATGCTACGTACTAAAATCATACCAAATCCAGCTCAATAAATGGTTATCATACAAGAGCATATGTATTTTAACTATTTCAACAATCAAAGAGCAAGTGCAGGTAAATTCTGCATAAGCTCGAAACAACTTGCGACAATAAGCTTGACTGGATTCTCAACAGCCGGCTTTTGGTGCAGCAGATTGCGAAAAAGAGAGGTTTCTCTCTTAATCTAACACCCTGCAGCCGACATCAGAGGATCCATTTTGCTGATGGACAACACACCACAAGCTACATCATAAGCTATTCCAAACACAAATTACAGCTAATTAACTCACAACGATGTTCAATAAGCTCTTCCAAACACTCGATCGAGTGTTTACTTGACATAAGATAAGCTCAGATGAACTCTTCCAAACACAACCTTAGATCAAGAAAGACAGGACTAAACCATAAAGAGAGGATTCTTAATTTTTTGCCTAAACTGTTCATTTCTTACTAAGCAATTAACATTGTGTTCAAGATAACAGAGAAACAGTGAAAGGCTTACATAATTACTACTACCAATGTTCAAAGAGACATCATACTAATAATAGAGTTTTGAAATCATAGATTCCAACCCATTTAGTTAACAAACATTAGGGTATGGATCTCATAAATAAGCCTAAAAAAATTACACAAACAATTACATAAACTTCAACATAAAAGTTACCACCTTAAGAAATTTCAACCTTTAATAATTAGCCACTTATCAACATCTCCAAGTTGAAATTGAGATGAGTTCTTTCCTCTGCCAACATAGCACAAGAGATGAAGGCTTTCTTTCCACTTGAAATCCTCTCACAGGTGGCCTTTGAACCAAACACTCGGCTTGAGCTTCCGTGAATTTGCTGAATGTGAAGGGAGAGAAACCGGACTGAAGAAACATGTTCCTCCATGGAGGTAATTTGTCACGCTGGTTGTGGTGACCGAGGATGATTTTGTTGATGGTTGGTTGGATGTAATGCCTTTCAATCTTTTGGAGTACATCGAGGTTCACGTTCACAGCATCAAGTGATTCAAGTAAAGCTGAGTAACATTGAAGAACATGAACGACATTGGTGGGAAGAGGAACATCCATTCGGTCGCAGTTTTTGTCCAAAGTTACGACCACTTTCGGCCTTAGCTGCTTTAAAAAATGAAGAGCCACAGGGAAGCATGATGGATTACTTATGAAACTGGAAACAGGAAAGTTCACACCAATGGCTTCATTACTATCAAAGAAATGACCCGGTAGAGGACATGATGGCAAGTTCAACGATTCAATGTTCAAAACGTTGAACTCAAACGACATGTTGAGGTCTTTTGCATACTGACTCAAATTGTCTTGGGTGAAATTGAGCTCAATCTCGTTGCAAGACGAGGGAGATACAACAACAGTAATCTTAAGTGAAGGCTTACCGTTACTTCTTAGTACAATCTCTTGCATAAAAGACGACCATTGTACTCCAAACCCAATATCGAAATCAATAACATGAATTCGATCGAACCTCTCCAAGGCTTCAATGAGGGCTTGATTACAAGTAAAGTTGGCAAACTGAAGAACAGGTGATATCTCGGAAAAAGACTTATAAGCTCCAATTTTAAAAATGAAACTAATCGGCGAAAAAGCCGTGAGATTGTTACCGTTTGAATGAAGCATTAACTGTAAGGCTTCTTTCATGTAGAAAGAAGCCCTTTGAAAAGGCTTACCAATTGGTGAGAGCTGGTGATTGAGCCGCGCCAATATCCCTTGCGCTTGAACCGGATTACCAGCTTCTATCAGCTCAGCAGTTTTGAATAGCTGATCAAATATACTCTGCTGAAGCTGGATGCTTGCATCATCTCCGGTAGTACTAGAACTCACCTTTTGCTGCTTCGCAATTGGAACAACCGACGACTGCTGTTGTTGGTAATGCTGCTGCAGATCATGATGATGAGGAAACAATGGAAGCTGTGTTTCCTGCTGCTGATGTCTCCTAGCAAACACTTCTTGACCAGAATCCAAAAGCGGTAACGCATTGTAATTCTCAGGAATGAATGGAAAAACATTGTAATTCCCTTGTTGAACCGAAGAGTCCATGTTCAACCCTTGTTGTTGTTGATGATCCAAAACACCAAAACCACCATGAAAATCAACATTTTGAGAACCACAACCACCACTTTGCAAGATTTTGTTCAATCCAGCATAAGGGTCTTCAACATCTCCCATAATTAACCTCAAAAGTGACTGATCTTGACCTTCCCAATCCTCCATTCTCATACCACCACCACCACCACATTTTTCTTCACTATTCTCATCATTTGAAAGATGAGCAAGGTTCTCAAAAACTACCATTGAAGTATTGCTATTTGAACCATTACCATTACTACCACTACCATGAGAAGATGACAATGTTGAAGATGAAAATGGAGAACTAGGGCTTCTTCTTGAATCAAGAACTGAAGTGGGCTCCACATAGCAATAATCTTCTTTATCTAATGACCAATTTTGTTGTTGAGGTTGATTCAAAAGCAATGAAAATGAATCTGAAACTGAATTTGAAGTTGAAGAGAAATTATCCAACATTCCCTTCACTTGAAATTCCTCAAAAGTTAAGGGAAAAGCCTTCATCTAAAAACAAAAACAAAGAAAAAGTTACCAATTTGAACAAGAACAAAGAACAAAAAATTGTGACCACAAAACCAATAACCCAAATGACCCAAAAGTCTCAAAAGACCATAAAGTTTACACCTTTGTTCTTTTCTTACCCTCTTCCCCACAAAATCCACTACCCCAGAAAACAGATTTAATTTCAAACAAAACAAAAAAAAAATGATTTTTTTTTCTTTTAGCCAAATGGGTCTTGAATCTTGATTTTTTCTAACAAAGCTTAGAAATTAAGCAAATTTAGATGCTTAATGAAAACCCTTATGAAAAAAAAGATGATTTTTTTTTATTGGGGTATTAGGGTAATGATTTTGATATTTATTGAAAAACAAAACTAAAAACATATATTAACAAAAAAACATAAAATAAAATAAAATAAAAAAACAGGTACAAGTTGAGCAAGCACCTTAAAGTGTATTGTTGTGTAACATGTTGAAGTTGAAGAAGTGAATGAAGAAGAAAGACATGAACATGAATGTGAAACTCACTTTGCTTGTATTTGAACAACAAACACAACACTCTTTGTTTGTACTTTGTAGCTTCTTGTGTTGTGTTTTTGTTAAGATGGATGCGTGCATACGTAGGTCATATAATTGCGTGCTGAGATATTTTGGTTTGTTTTTTAAATTTTTTAATGGGTGAACAATAATAGAAACTAATTATGGTTATGATAAGGGACTTAAAAATAAAGATTGAGTATTTTGGTTATGTTATTGACAAAACTGAAAATGCTCAGATATCAATGTGGCAGGAAAGAACAAGGACAAAGCTTAGGTTTGATGTGAATTGTTTACAGAAACTGATTTGGACATGTCAGAGACAAGGCATAGTAATTTACTATATCTTAGTTCCCCCATGTGAAGCCTAACAATAATAACAACTCCAATATGAATTATGAAGTGTAAAGTTACTTATATATAAATGAAAACTTTGAAATCGTTTACTTGCATCCCTTTCTTTGCTTGAATTTTAAATTGTTTACCTTGACATTGAAATTTCCTTCTCTTTCAATCTATGGTTTTATTTTTTTTCTTTCTTTGTTTGTTGCCTAAAGTGTAGGATAACACTTGTATACCATTGGACTACCAATGTTATATAACATTGACCAATTAGGGTGTGTCACGTAGTCAATGTAAGGAAAGACTAAAGAGGAAAGAGAAAAGATATGCATATGTGGCACACTCTAATTGGTCAATGTTATATAACATTGGTAGCTCAATGGTACACAAGTATTATCCCTAAAGTGTGGGTGTATGTTCTTTTCTCTCTTCTTAAGACACCTCATACCTCAAGGAAGCAATACTCATGAAAGAGCCTATTCTAGGTCCTAATACAATAGTAAATGGGTAAAGTTATAAATGTCGTTGATTTTGTAAGAAACATGATATTTGTATAATCAACTTTTAAACAGATCTATCTCTACTTACATTTTGTTCTTACTCTCTCGTTCTCTTCGTTTTCTCTTTCTATATTTTATGGCCAATAAAAATAAAGAACATAAAATTATCACAAAAGTTGTCACTAAATGATTATCTAAATATCATTACTCTTACTCATTTTGTAAATGATTTTTCAAACTTGATTGTTCTTTAATAAAAATTATTTAGCATTAAAAGTATTCACATATTTAGTTTAGAATTTTAGGCAAAAAAGTGAAGATATAAGAATGGGTTAATTAGTATATAGTCTCTATAAATATCTTTAATTTCATTTTTAATTCTTACAAAAAGAAATCTCACGTTTTAGTTCTTGTCAACTATTCCGTCCATATTTTTAGTCTTTATAAAAACTTCATGAGCGATTTTAGTCCCTATAAAATTTTCCGTCAACACCTTTGGTTGCTAAAAATGCAAAGGAAAATGTTACAGACACTAACAAGTGCGGATTTTATTTGGAAAGACTAAAAAAAAAAATTATGAATATTTATAAAATGAGTCAAATGCAACAGTGCAAATATGTGTGTGTGGGTCAGTTTTGTTTAAGGATGTGTATGTATGTCATTATTAATCTTAAATGATGACAAGTATATATGACATGTCCTTAAAAAAAAAGTATTCCCTCCGTTTCAAAATAAGTGTCGTTTTAGGTGTTTACACACATATTAAGAAATATAATGATTAAAAGAAAGAGAATGATTATTTTACCAAATTATCCTTATTAACTATTGGTTAGTTTTAAAAGTAATACTTTGGAAGTAATGTGCAGAGTATTAATTGGAGGGTACAACTGAAAAGAAAAAGTTATTATTGCATTGGAAACTGAAAGTGACATTCATTTTAAAACAATTTTTTTTGGCTAAAGCGACATTCATTTTGAAACGGAGGGAGTATATATGACATATATTATTTATTGTTTTGGAACGAAGAATGACATGTATTGTATCAGTCGCATCAAAATCACACACACACACACACACACACACACACACACACACACACACACACACACATATATATATATATATATATATATATATATATATATTATATTGATTGATTGACACTTGAAAGTAGCAGCAATTATTTGTACAATGTCTCCGATAACTAGCAATTTTTTTTTATAAAAACTATATGTTAAAATTTGATCAAATCTTAATTACTCAATTCGATCACTATTATAAATAAAATTATACTTTTTTAAATATATTAAATAATTAATGTATATATTATTTATTATAAATTGGATACAATAATTATTCAATGCATCTAATAAATGAAATTTTATTTATAATAATGATTGGAAAGAGCATCCTTTGAGATAATCAATGCCTTTCTCTACAAATACAATATAGATACATTGGAGCCACATGGGAAGGTAAAACTGAAAGTGGGATTGGATTAGAAAATGGACTAATATTACAATGGCTCCGTGACACAAAGACAACCACTTTTAAATCACGAGATAGAACTGAAAGTGTATTCTAATGCAATGCAATAAAACGTCCTCTATGACAATACACCAAAAGGAATGAAGCAAAATTAACGACCAAAATTAACGACCAAATTGCCACTATAGGAACTGAACTGAAAGTGTATTCTAACGGATTCCTTTAATCAGTTCAGCTTTGTTGGTGGTAATTGTTCTAAGGTGTGGCAATCTATTTTGCATTTGATTTACTGTGTGGGAAATATGGAAAGAAAGAAATAGCAGGTTATTCAATGCTAAAGAATGCTCGACATATCAGATAGTTGATAAGATTAAGTCATTACCTTTTTGTGGTTGAAGGCGAAATATGCTACTCTCACTTTCAATTATCATGGCTGGTGGCTTAGTCATTTCACTATGTTGAGCATCGGCTAATGTTATTTCCTTTTCTGTGTTTTGTTTCGGTTTTATGTTCCCATTTTTTGTACATACTCTTGTGACTATTGTTCCTTCTTGGTACACCTTGTGCTAGGAATGACGTTTTAATTGGGTAATATATTTCTTTTTAGCCTCATAAAAAAAATTAATTGATAATTTAAATGATTTAATAAAAATGATAAAATAGTTTAAATGAAGGGTAAAAATGGAAGAAAAGGTCCAACCGAAAAAAAAAGAAGTAATGCCTTTATATATTAGTATAAATGTAGTGGCTCAATGAAAATATTCTGTAAACAAATTTGAGCTTCATATTGTATATAGACCGTTTGTCTCAATGCAGTATTTGAGCTTGAATTGTTATTGAGCATAAGCAATTGGGCCCAGGTCTTTGACCGATCCAGAACAAATACTATATTTTTTTTAGAGGAACATCAACACTTTTTTTTTTTTTTTGACAGTAGAGGAACATCAACACTATATATACTTTTGTCAACAAAAAAAAAAATCAACACTATATGTGACCTCCACATACAAAAACAGTCGGCCCTAATATTTTTAGTGAGAGAAACTCTGCCTTCTCTCTAAGTTTTCTTCCTCTTTCACACATCGAGGAGGGGTGATTTTAGGTCAATTTTTGACCTAGAATCACCCCTCTGCATCTCTTTTCCCATTTCTTTCAATCTAAATAAGTGATCTCCACATACATCAAGTTTTTCTTTTGTGTTTTTTCGTGATTTCGTCGTCTTAGTGCGACGTTGTGTTGTTCGTCGTCTTATGCGGCGTTGTTTGATTTCACATCTTCTGTTGTGTGGTGTTCGTTTGCTTCGTATTGAAAGATCAGCTTCAGACAATCACAAAGTCAATCAATGATTTGGGCGTCAACGTTGCAGATCCAGAAGCATGAGTATTCTGGTGATTTAGATTTTATCATATTATTTGTAGACATTTTGCCGTTGAATGCTATTAACTTGGGTGTTGTGAGTTTGTTCGCAGATTCACCCCTTACGTTTTTAGCGATATTGATCATGTTATTGGCTCTGATGTATTCTATCAGTATGAATGAATGAATATCTTTTGTTTTTGTCAAAAAAAAAATTAACACTATATATTTACCGGTCTAACCGTATTTTTTTTTTTTTAGGGAAAATAACACAAAAAAATCAACACTATATACTTACCGGTCTAACCGCTTTTTTTTTTTTTTTTTAGGGAAAATAACACATTTTGTCAATCAATTAATTATATAGGCATTTAAAATACGGTCTAATTTTTTCAGTAAAATTTCATTTAAAATGATTCTATTATGTTATTGGAAATAAAATGTCAATCAATTATTATGTCATTGGCGTCAACATAAGACTACTTTTCAAATTTAAAAACATCAAGATTTTAATAATTTAAGTTAATTTATCATTTGTCTAATGATTGTGTCTTTGACATTATTGCTTGTCTTGTACTCCCTCCGTCCCATATTACTTGACATAGTTGACTCTGTCACGTATGTCAATGCACAATTTTAAACTTAAATTTCTTTAATAATCTAGTAGAAAAAATTACGAAAATTTGATATTTTGAAAATATTAATCGAGACGAATCTAACAATATCTTATATGCTATATTTTGTTTTTAGGGTTAATAGACTTTTACCCCCCTGTAATATAGGTGACTTTTGGTTTTGCCCCCTAGGAAATTTTTTTTTTAGATTCCGTCCTCGTAAAATGAAGATTCTTTGGTTTTGCCCCCTGACCCCAATGAGTCAGCAGAATCTCCTATGTGGCACGCTGCGTCAGCAGATTCTGCTGACGTGGCGCGCTGACTGTATAATTATTTTTATTTTTTATTTTTTTATTGGGGTACACGTGGCATTTTTTATTTTTTTTTAAAAAAAATATTTAAAAAATTGAAAAACTAATAAAAAAATTGAAAAATTAATAAAAAAATTTAAAAATTCTGGAAAAATGAAAAATTAATAAAAAATTGAAAAAAAAATTAAAAAATTCTGGAAAAATGAAAAATTAATAAAAAAATTGAAAAAAATATTAAAAAATTCTGGAAAATTGAAAAATTAATAAAAAAATTGAAAAAAATATTAAAAAATTCTGGAAAAATGAAAAATTAATAAAAAAATTGAAAAAAATATTAAAAAATTCTGGAAAATTGAAAAATTAATAAAAAAATTTAAAAATTCTTGAAAATCGAAAAATTAATAAAAAATCTGGAAAAATGAAAAATTAATAAAAAAACTGTAAAAAATATTAAAAAATTCTGGATTTTTTTTTTAAAGAAATTAAAGAAATCTGGAAAAATTAATCAAAATAAAAAAGTATCTGAAAAAATTTAAAAATTCTGGAAAAATTAATAATAATAAAAAATGATTAAAAAAATAAAATAATCTAATAAAATGAAAAATAATGAAAAAATTTTGGAAAATAAAAAATTTCTGGAAAATATTTAAAAAAATTCGAAATTTTCAAAAAAAATTAAAAAGATTAATCATTTTTAAAAAAATGAAATTTTTGAAATTTTCATTCGTATTTTTCGAAATTTTGATTAGTATATATGCATTCATGACTTTAAAATTTAGTTTTGTATGGTTGTATTAGGTCCAGTTTAAATTTGAAGACATGCAATTGAAATAAAATGAACCAACATGTCATAACATTAGTGAATGAGAAAGCTAGATTAATAGAGTTCGATATTGCACCCGATAGAAGAACAACCGGCAAAATTCCAGGAAATACTAATTAGTTGTAATTTTTAAATGGTCGAGAAAAGGGGAAATAATGGGCGATAATAGAACACATGAATCAACGAATGTAGTAGACATTGTTGAAAACAAAATTTCGAAAAATACGAATGAAAAATTCAAAAATTTCATTTTTTTAAAAATGATTAATCTTTTTAATTTTTTTTGAAAATTTCGAATTTTTTTAAATATTTTCAAGAATTTTTTCCAGAAATTTTTTATTTTCCAGAATTTTTTCATTATTTTTCATTTTTTAATATTTTTTACAGTTTTTTTATTAATTTTTCATTTTTTCCAGATTTTTTATTAATTTTTCGATTTTCAAGAATTTTTAATTTTTTAAATTTTTTATTAATTTTTCAATTTTCCAGATTTTTTTAATATTTTTTTCAATTTTTTTATTAATTTTTCAATTTTCCAGAATTTTTTAATATTTTTTTCAATTTTTTTATTAATTTTTCATTTTTCCAGAATTTTTTAATTTTTTTTCTATTTTTTATTAATTTTTCATTTTTCCAGAATTTTTTAATTTTTTTATTAATTTTTCAATTTTTTTATATTTTTTTTAAATTTTTTTATTAATTTTTCAATTTTTTAAATATTTTTTTTTAAAAAAAATAAAAAATGCCACGTGTACCCCAATAAAAAAATAAAAAATAAAAATAATTATACAGTCAGCGCGCCACGTCAGCAGAATCTGCTGACGCAGCGTGCCACATAGGAGATTCTGCTGACTCATTGGGGTCAGGGGGCAAAACCAAAGAATCTTCATTTTACGAGGACGGAATCTAAAAAAAAAATTTCCTAGGGGGCAAAACCAAAAGTCACCTATATTACAGGGGGGTAAAAGCCTATTAACCCTTGTTTTTATATACTAGTAGAAAAATAGAGTCAAAGCATGGTACATGAATAGTGTAAATATTCTAAATAGGTCAAGTAATATGGGACGGAGGGAGTAATTTTTTATGGGGTTTCCTTATTTTGTTAGCATGTTTTATATTACAATATATATTCATATAGATAAGTGCCACACTTGTCTTTGACATACAAGGGGTGATTTTTTTGTTTGTTTTGAGAGGACATACAAGGGATGTTACTCACACATAATATATAATAGACGACACATCGGTTGATAAAATAAAATTTAAGTGATTTTTTTATTGAAAAACAGTAGAGATTATAGAATGCATATGCATACCTAAAAGTGGGTGTTTATTGCTTTATTAATCAATAATGTACTAATAATGTATATGTTTATATCTTTAGGCTCAAGTTGTGCTGATCAAAGATTTCAATAATGACTTGGGAGGTGGTTTAAAATATTGTATACGCAAAGTCATAACATGTGCCATAAGTTATTATTTTTCTTTTACTATAGTCGGCCATAAGTTAACGCATTTCCGATTAAGTTAAATTGTCATAATCTATTTCGTCGTGAGATAATTCATGTCTTAGAACGATTACTTGTGACACAAGTAAATTGTGAGTTGATTGGTTATTCAATCTGTTGTGTGATAACTGTTTTAGTTAGTGACTAGTTGAACAAGTTAGAGGAGATAGTATGCATAGTTGAGTTAGTTAAGTTGGTTACTTGGTTGATAATCAACTAATGAGTAGTTAGTTAGAATATTGCATTGTATATAAGATATCATATCATGAACTTTGAGTTGTAATCCATTATACTCCCTCCGGTCCTTATTATAAGAAAAAGTTGACTTTTTAGGTTCATAGAATAATTAATGTATCTTATTGTAAATATAGACTAGATACATCACTTGCACAATGAACCAAAAAAATTAATTGTTTCTTATAATAAGGACCGGAGGGAGTATTCCCTTCGTTGTTAATAAATTTGTCTAGTTTTCCTCATTATTTAGTACTTCATTACAATCAATCTCTCAATCTTTCTTTCCCTTTCTTTGATCTTTTCTTCAACTAGAACTGCAATTGTTCCAACAATTTGGGATAACATAGCCCGGTTCGATGCATTCATTAATCTGATCAAGGTCAATGCCAAATTCAAAATAAATATGGAATCAATTCCTTGCTAATCTGGTTGTGTTCAAAGACGACAATTATAATTGATGGTGTGCGCAAATGAATACGATTGATATTCGTATTTTAAGATGTTATTGAAATTGTAAATGATGGTGTTCGTCCATTAGTAGATAATGCAACATAAGTGCAAAAGATTGTGCGTCGTGACCCGAAGAAGAAAAATGTTGAGAGATTGTTTTTGATCGATAAGTGTGTAGACTAAAGTATATTTGAGAAGATAATTGAAGAAGAAACATCAAATGGAGCATGGGATACACTTAAGAAAGTGTATGGTGGTGATGAAAAGCTCAATAAAGTGAAGCTTCAAGCCTTGTGTCGTCAATATGAGATGCTCTAGATGATTGAGCAAGAGTCTATTGCATAGTTCATCAAAAGATTGGGAAAATTGCTTTTCTGACATAGAGAACTTCACAATGACACAAGAAAATTATGTAAATGCCTCCAGCGGTAGTTAACTACCATTTTGGGCTAAGCGGCGGCTGTTAATATTCGCTGGCACCAGCGGCTGTTAACAACCGCTGGCACCAACGGCAGATAACTGTCATTCACACCAGTAAACAGAACCAGTGCATTTTGCACTGGTTTTTCCAGGAACTTTGGCATGTTTTTGCCTCTAATTGGAAATTAATGAATATAAAACGTACGAAATAATAATATTTAACAGGATAAAATTAGAACACAAGAAATAATATAAAAGGTATGTCGGAAAATGTCATAGAAATACAAAAATGTACGGAACATGTCATAATTATACATCACCATGATCATCGTCAAAAAGTACATAAAAAAAGCCTAATCATAATCAACCCTGCTGCCTACTCTGCCTCTGCCCCCTGCGCCGCCTGACAATCTGATACGTAAGGGCAGGGCGACCAGTACCGGCTATCCGCATCACCTCCTGGACAATCTCCTCTTTAGTCATCTCGGCTTGCCTGGCCACAATATCATCAGCTATATGCACCACATCCCGGATGATCGTTAGTGTGTCAGACATCTCCCTGGCATGCTCCTCCTCTATCATCTGCTCCACGTTCGCCGGCCTGGGAGGAGATCCTTCATCAGGTAGGAGAATACGAGGGTGAGATACTTTGGCATACCAAGCCATGTAGCCAGGCTCATGATGCCATGGTTTCTCACACCCATTTCCCCAATCAGTGCAGAACCACGCCTGAGCGTCTAGCAACACAGTGGTCAGCAACTGCGTAGGCACATAAGCGACATCTGACGGATGTCTGGGAACATCCTGTACAAAGAAAAACTGCCTCTTCACCCGCTCAGGTAAATGACGGTACACCTTCTCCCTCCCGCACATCAGTCATCCCGAGTAAGTGCACAGAAGCTGAAATGGGCGCACTTCTCTGTGATCACCATAAGTACAAAATCGGACATCATCCACCTCTAAGCGATCAAGCATTAAGCGGTAATGGTTCACATCTTTATGCCCTTTGCTAGTAAGTCATCTCCCAGCACATGGTCTATCCGCGCGTCCCGCTCTTGTTTTTCCTCCTTGGGTGCGGACCTGGCAAATGCTCCAAAAGCATAAATAAAATACATTATAAAAGCTTCACAGAAATATTTAAATTAAATCTTAAATAAATGTAGTCTAACTTAGGAAAAAATAATCTAACATAATAATAAAAATTATAAAATAAATTCATAAAGAAATGAAGGTAAATATTTAATTATCCAGAAGTCCTAGCTCAACTGGCAAAAATGCCGAAATTGTTAGGCCGGATGCCATGACCGGGGTTCGAACCCCGGTACCTCCACTTGTGTGTGTGAGTTTATAATGGCTTTGCCATTTCGTCTATCTTACCAAAAAAAAAATATTTAATTATTACCATAAGAAGAGTCGTACTTCCAGCCATCGTTCTGTTATTCAGAATAACAAAATCATCCAGATAATCGTACAGGTAAGCTAAGGTCATCCCTCCCCATGACCACTTCCCAATCGCCTGCAAGTCAGCCATACAATCAAGATA
Source organism: Medicago sativa (assembly GCF_051527215.1). Taxonomy (NCBI): domain Eukaryota; kingdom Viridiplantae; phylum Streptophyta; class Magnoliopsida; order Fabales; family Fabaceae; genus Medicago; species Medicago sativa. The sequence goes on along the minus strand of NC_140752.1, from coordinate 25,198,419 downwards.
TATCAGGTCGATGTGTCTGTTCGTTTTGTTAGTGAACAACGCACAACCGACGAAATATAGAAGGAAACTCCTCACACACCACACCCTCCTCCTGCAGCTCCTCCCTGGTCTGAGGTTCCTCCAGCCGTCTAGCCTCTGTCAGGTGGTCTTCATAAACCTACTTCAGTGAGGGATAACTAATATGACCAGCAGATTCATTCCTAACCTCATCCCTAGCATCAGCATCTGACATGCCCAATAACCTAGTCATCAAATCAATCGCACGGTCCCGACGCATTGTCTCGTCGTGGTCCAGCATGCGGCCGTGAATAGGAATGTGTAGGAGATTATGCACATCGTCCAAAGTGATCGTCATCTCCCCCACAGGTAGATGAAAATTACTGGTCTCCGTGTGCCACCTCTCACAGAGAGCACGTATCATGGCATGGGTCACAGTCGAATACCCGTATATATCAAATGATGTAGGCCAGACCCCTCCACAGGCTCCCAAAACCACCTCATACCCTCCTCCGGCTTACCAAGCTCTTTCAACTTTTTCCCTGCATTTATACACTTGTACTCCGCTTCATCATACCACATCTGAAATTCAAATTAATTAAGACATTGTCACTATAAATAATTAAAACACTTACGCTAAATTCTGTTAAATAGAAGTAAAACACTTACGCTACATTATTTTAAATATAATTAAAACACTTACGCTACATAATAATAAATATAATTAAAACACTTACGCTACATAATATTAAACAATTAAAACATTTACGCTACATTCTTTTAAATAAGTAAAACATTTACGCTACGTTCTTTTAAATAATCAATTTAAAGCATAATCCGCCACCCTCAGGATATGGCGATATCAATGGAACACGACGACGTCGTCGCTGAGTCTGAGGCTCAGGCTCACCCTCAGGAACAACATTCCCTGCCTCAAGATAATCCGCCATAACATCCTCTGGCACCCCCTCATCATCTGCCACCTCCTCATCCTCAGCCTCGTCCTACGGCTGAAAAAACATCCTCTCCTCCTCCATCCAATCATATCCAGCAAAACCCTCATCCGCATACCTGGCATAATCATGCGCTGGTGTCGGATCAACCACCTGGGAGGAGTAATTCATATGTGCCTGTGAGCCCTCTCCAACTATCCTCGGGTCCTTGCGCTTCCGAGTCTTATGGACATACGGGTTTTGATCCACCTTCTCCTTCCGAGCGCTAGCTATACTCGCCGGTTTACCTTTGCGCATCCTATCCTCTCTAATAAGCCGTTGCTGTTCATCCTCATCCCTAGCCATATCTGTACAAAACAAATTAAACTTAGGCATTCATACAAATCCACGCTTAGAATCATTCAACAACTTAGGCATTTATGTAACATACCACATTATGTCATTCTTCAAACTTGGCAAAGAATGTAAAAATCCAAGCTTATAATCATTATAACATATATACATTATAAAATTGAACATATTTGCAAAAAAATTACACAAAAAAGCAAGATTTTCTCACTTAGGCATTTCATCAAACACCTTAAGTGCATTTCAAAATACTAGCACAATTAGTGTTAATTCAACATCAAATTCAACTACATTGTACCTAAACCTACTCTAAACAACAATGCCAGCAAAAACCCTACATTATAACATCAAATTCTAACATAATTTGCAATTTCAAAAACCTAACCTAAACACTAAAGTTTTGCTAAAATTATGAAAACTAACACCCTAAACAACCTACATTGCATGTAAATAGGAAGAAAATAACTTACTTGTTAATTACTTGAAGAAATTTGGCTCAAATCCGTGCAATTGAAGTTGGGGTGAAGTTAGGGTGAAGTTGAGTTTGTGTTGTTTTGAACTTGTAACCAGAAACTGGAAGTTTTCTGCGTTCTTAAGATACAGAATGCAGCAGTAGTTAACTACCACTGGGACCAGCGACTGTTAACTGCCGGCGGTTTTCTCAACGGTAATTAACTACCGCCAGGGGCCCTAACATAATTTACTTGTGACAATGTGAAGTTTCTTATGTCAAAAAAGCAATTTTCAAAAGATTGATGATGCTAACTAATCAATTGACTGCCCAAGGCATAGTCCCAGGGTGCGCCGGTTTAGGGCCAATGCCTATAGGGGCCCCAATTTTTTTTGTTGTTTGTTGAGAGGGATGTATCTAGCAAGTATTGTTTTATAGGGGTGCGTATATCAAAAACCACTATGAAGTCCCAAACATTTATCAGCCCAGCAACCCTTCGCTCTTTCTTTTTACAACTTAGCATAATTTCCTTTTCACGGCCCCAACACTTTCATTTTCATACCCCTAGCATTTCATTTGCCAAAACACAAAATTACGCAGGAAAAAATAAGATTGATAAAATCAAATTAATAGTGTTAAAACCATTATATTTAAATGTCCCCAACGAATATTGACTTTATTGAAATTATATGAATGTAGTGATAATGATGCAAACTGTGGCGGATCTTGCCTAAAATATCACGGGGAACGAAAAATACTAGCATAAAAGTCATAGACAATTTTACACAATTGGGGGGAGATAAGTGAGTAAGAGTCTAATAATTTTCTCCAAATGTGAGATGTATTTTGGTATCTTTCTATGATTATTATTTTTTATATGGGGTATGGTGAACATTTTAATTTGATGTAGGAAATGGTTTACAATGCTTTCGAGATATGTCATACGAGGAGCCTCAACGTGCTAACAAATATCAAATTCAAAATGAGAACGGACAAAGATTTTATGTTTAGGAGACAAGTAAATTGTTGTTTGAACTTTTTCAAAATTGAAATGTGTGTGAGGTTTTAGGTGTCACTTAAAATTGAAATGTTTATAATCGATAATTGGATTTATTTTCAAAACGATGTTGGATGAACTCATTTTGGTTGGTATGGTAGTGTTATCTTGAACTTTAGAGTATGCTTCTCTCAAAGTATGTGGTTCAATTTTTTAGTGTCAATTTAGGTGGGCTAGTTTGTCTTCTTAAAAAAAAGATATTAATTAACATCCAAGCTAAGATTGGAATCTACAATGATCAAATCTTGCGTGAACGGGTTGATGTTGTATTAATGACACCAATTAGTTTGATACAAACGACAACACAATAGTTGAATGTAGATTTTGTCAAGAGCTAAGGTATTGTGTACGCAACTAGAAAAAGTAAGCGTAAATCAATCCCATTGAATCGCAATCTTCTACTTCCACGAGAAGAAGTTCAAGCATGTTGATCAAGTACTTTCTAACTTTTATACTTAACAAAGTAGAACCTGCACACAAAAGATTCTATTTTCTAGACGCAACCCCCAACTCATCACATATTCATAAACTCGTTCTTTTTGAACTTATTACCAATATTATTATTTTAGAATTATTGCTTATTTTGTTATATATGATTATGTTATATGCATACTAAAGGTACAACCCAAAATTTTAATCGCATTGGTTTATCCTTAATTTCAAAAGGGTTACCATGGAAATTGTCTTTGGAAAAATGAGATATTTAAACAAACCGAAAATAGGAGTATTGTTTCAAATACAACTCGATATAACTTGAATCAAAAGTTTTGAGATCGAATCCAGTTCTAAAAACACGCAAAGTAAAATCTCTTGCGATCTTATCCAATTTGAATGATAATCTATAAAGTTACATAAATGATATCCGATTCACACGAAGATGAAAAATAACAAAACAAAAGTTACAAAACCATCCCCAAACCGAACTAGAAGTCTAGAAGTAGTTGTGCACTTGTCACAAGATATTTCATTCAACACTTTCAGTTTCAGACATGAACCTAAGTCCTTTTGATTTTCCTTTGTGTCACAAAAACTCTGAATAAACAAGGTTGTCTAAATTTTTTTTTATTTCATTAATTTTTTTTTTCTATTGAAAATTTCCAATTATCTCAATTTTATGATTTTTTTTCTTCTTTGAAGGAACCAACTATTCATGCTACAATGGTAACTATGTTACCTTCTTCCACCATAACTCAACAACCCATTTCTCCATGGATTCATGGCTCAATTCCCATTTCAAATCTCACCTCATCACTCTCTTTCAAATCAAGAAAATTAACCTTATTGAATTCACAGTTTCGTGCTGCTTTGGTTGAAGCAAAACCATCACCACAGAGTTCAGTTTCTTTATCAACATCACCTAAAGATGGTTCCCTTAAGGCTCTTGCTCTTCCAATGGACCGTGCTGATGATATTCATGCTGAGGCAAAAGCTTTGGCTCGTGCTGTTAATGCTTCTGTTTATAGTCCTCAACTTGTTGCTTCAAGATATGGTTCTAAACCCTTCAAGGTTTTGTGATATTTCTTCTAAAGTTTTAATCTTTTTGTGATTATTTTTTGTGGGTTTGGTTTGTTTTTGTGAATTGATTTGACCCTTTTTTGTGAATATATTTTGTGGGTTTGCTTTGTTTTTTGTGAATTGTTTTGAACTATGAAGCACTGACATAGACACTAGATACGATGTTCACACACTGACACAGTAATTGAATATAATCACATGTGTTGGACACTGACACGGATAGGTCTTGCTACACGTTGTTGATCATAAGTGTCTGTGCTACAGAGGCTTTGACTGTTTTTGCTAATATCTTTTGCGGATTTGCTTTGTTTTTTGTGAATTGTTTTGAACTATGAAGCACTGACATAGACATGACATAGACACCAGATACGATGTTCACACACCAACACTGTAATTGAATATAATCACATGTGTTGGACACTAGCATGGATGGACGTGCTACACGTCTTCAATCACGTCTTTGATCATAAGTGTCTGTGCTACAAAGGTTTTGACTGTTTTTGTGAATATCTTTTGTGGGTTTGTTTTTCTTTTTTTGTGAATTAATTTGACCCTTTTTTGTGATTATCTTTTGTGGGTTTGATTTGTTTTTGAGAATTGTGTTGATCCGTTTTTGGTTTTGTTGTGTAGGTTGCGGGAAGGGCATTTCAGATTGTGTTTAATTTGGGTTCATTTGGGTTGAAGCTTTTGTGGGAGCAGAGAAATGGAGTTGCTGATCAGAATAAAAGGATTCGTGCTATTGAGCTTAGGAATATATTCACTAAGCTTGGACCAACTTTTGTCAAATTGGGTCAAGGGCTGTCTACTAGGCCTGATATTTGTCCATCTGAGTATCTTGAGGAGCTTTCTGAACTTCAAGTATTGAATTCTTACCTTTTGGTTTTCTTTTCATTTGATTGTGTAGTGTTCTTTTTAGATTCTGATGTAACGTATAGCATGATCTAGAGATTGATTGATGTTTGGTTCCACTTTTGGAGGAAGCAAATTTGATTTCAGATGCATATAATTGATTCTGACATGTTTGGATGTTCTTAAGTAGAACTGATTTTGTCCCTGAATTGGTTCTAACTTGAACTTAGAATTTGGAGTTTTTTCCTCGAATTTACTATTCAACCTACTTTTACTTGAACATATCCAAACATAAATCACTTTACATTCAACTCACTCTAGTCAGAATTATTTCATTCAAAATCAATTTTTGTTACTATAGAACCAAACACACACTTAGCTTTGAGTAGAACTTTTGTTCGTTCAGTTACTGTGTTTAGATATGCAGCTTAAGATTAATGAACTCTTGACTATTTGACTATTTCATTTTGGGTGTTTGGTTTCATGTTGAACTTGAACAGAGTTCATACTTGATGCTATGCTTTGAAAATTTATATCGATTTAATGCGGTCAATTCTGATTACTTTTATAGGATTAAGATTACAGACCTGTTGACTATTTCGTGCATGTGATTTTCTTGCCTCAAGGAGAGTTTGACCAAATTACAGTGGCACTATGATTTTCTTGAAGCACCAAAGTGTAACTTTTGCAAAAATTATGGTGTCACACCGTGGTTCAGCCAAGCTCACCTTGAATCCAAACATTCACAAATTTGAAGCATGGTTTTAAATTGCGGTTACGGTTATGCTGTGACCTTTATATTGCGGCAAAATGCAGAAAAATGCAGCTGATATGGTCTAAATTGCGGCTGTGATGCCGTTGCGGAGACCTCATCTCCTGTATTGCGGTCATAGTTGTAGTTGCACAGAGTAATTTAAAAACATGGATTGAAGTGTTTCTTTTCTTTGATGTAGTGTTGTCAATTATGGCCTTTATTATGTTTGTTTTCATCATTTGTGTGCTTCAACTTTACCATTGAAATTTTTGTCACTGATGTAGTGTTCTTGATAATTAAGCTGCCATGATCATTTGTGTGCTTTACCTTTACCAGGATGGTTTGCCAACATTTCCTGACGAGGACGCCTTTGAATGCATTGAGAGGGAATTAGGTTTATCTCTCGACTCTATTTTCTCCACAATATCTCCATCGCCGATAGCTGCTGCTAGTTTAGGTCAGGTTTATAAAGCTCGGTTGAAGCGGTCGGGCAAAGTTGTTGCGGTCAAGGTCCAACGCCCTGGCATTGAAGAAGCTATAGGATTGGACTTCTACCTCATTAGAGGTTTAGGGTTTCTAATAAATAAATATGTGGATCGAATCACAACTGATGTTGTTGCACTTATTGATGAGTTCGCATGTAGAGTCTTTCAAGAGCTTAATTATGTGCAGGTTAGTTCTGGCAAACACCGAAATCTGTATTTGATAATGACTTGATAGTAGTTTGATACAAAAGGCTCAATACTGATCACTATTTATAGGGATACATAGACTCAATCCTTAATAAATAGGGAAATCAGGAAACAAATTATAAGTAACAAATATGAAAATTATTCCGAAGAGATCATCTAAGATATGCTAAGAGTGAAAACTGATATTAGGATATACACCAAGATATTCTAGCATAATATCAAGATATTTTGATATATTATTTTATATTCTAACAAAAATGTAAAATAAATATTGAACCCTGTTCTGGTACAACACCTACGCTCCTCAACCCAACGAGGCGTCTTTATAATGGACAAAACCGTGAACGACTACACCTAAAGCGGACAATACCTCGGAATGCGGTGTGGCGTACTTGAGGATGGAACGACACAAACCCTTTGCAGCTTTGCTCAAGTTTAGACAATAGCCAAGCATATAATGAGTGTATTTTTATTCATGAGTAATTCAAATCTTTTGTACCGTGATGTGTGCCTTGTATTTTAATGAATAAAACTACATATTTTAAAATTATATTAGATTTTTCTTTTGGGGATTGAATGTTAATTTTGACAGGTTCTTGCAGGAGGGACAAAATGCAAGGAAATTCAAAAAATTGTATGCTGACAAGGAAGATATCTTAGTTCCTGATGTTTTTTGGGACTATACAAGTGCGAAGGTACTAACGATCGATTGGGTCGAAGGAGTAAAACTAAATGATCAAGAAGCAATTGAGAGGCAAGGGCTTAATGTCTTGGATCTAGTAAACAGCGGAATACAGTGCAGTCTCAGACAACTGCTCGAGTACGGATATTTCCATGCAGATCCTCATCCTGGTAATCTTTTGGCAACACCAGAGGGAAAACTTGCTTTTCTTGATTTCGGGATGATGAGTGAGACTCCAGAAGAAGCGAGATTTGCAATAATTGGTCACGTAGTTCACTTAGTTAACCGAGACTACGAAGCTATGGCTCAAGACTATTATGCTCTTGATTTCTTATCTAGGGATATTGATGTATCTCCAATTGTTCCTGCACTTCGAAACTTTTTTGACGGTGCACTTAATTATACTGTTAGCGAGCTTAACTTCAAGACGATTGTGGATGGTCTCGGAAATGTTTTGTATGAATATCCATTTAATGGTGAGATAAGTTACACTTTTTGATGACTTCTCTTTTACCAATTTTCTTTTTGTTAGAGGAGCGATGTAGCCTATGAAGCACTAACACAGATATAGACACGGACATGATGCTGACATTGACACACAGGTTATATATAATCACAAATGTTAGTGTTGTGTCTGTGTGGAACACACCTTCAATCAAAGTGTCGGTGCGACATAGGATGTAGATGTGTCTATATTTACTGCTTAATCATAAGTCCTAACTTTCTTGCAGATTCTTATTTTTTTGTTGTTTTGTTTTATTATTTCCGTCTGTTTGCAGTTCCAGCATACTATGCGTTAATATTAAGGTCTCTCACTGTTCTAGAAGGTTTAGCACTATATGCTGATCCAAATTTTAAAGTGCTTGCTGCATCATATCCCTATTTTGCTAAAAGGCTTCTAACGGATCCAAATCCATATCTAAGAGATGCTCTGATTGAGTTGCTTTTCAAGGATGGAAAGTTCAGGTCTGTCATCTGCTACCTTTTTAAATCCATCATTGTTTGAACTTGTTGACGTAGAATAATTTATACTCCCTCCTTTCCATTTTATCCGTTGTTTTTGTAGAAAATCTGTGTTCCTACTTATTTGTCATTTTTAAAGTTCATTGCAACATTAACTATTTGTTTCATCAATAATACTCTTAACTACTTATTGCAGAGTGAGAAATAAGTCGAATGAAATAATAAATTGTTAAGGATATTATAGGAAAAAGACCAATAACTCCGGTGTAAATAACCTTAAAACAACAAATAAAAAGGAATGGAGGGAATAATAAGTGCACTTGAATATTCATTGATTTTTTTTCGATGCAGATGGAATAGGCTTGAAAACCTTCTAGTTCAGGGGAGAAAAGATAGAGATTTCTCTGCTAAAGAGGCCTTACAACCTGTCCTGAAGGTATTGTTGAGTCCTGATGGTGAAGTTCTGAGGAATCTAGTTATCAAAGAAGCTATTCGTGTATCTGAAGCTTTTACTCTCGGCACAATTTCCGAAACATACTGGTATGTTCCTTACTTTTTGAGGAACCTTGTCTTCAATGGCAATGCAAAGGATCCACTTATGATGTCAGAAACTGAAAGGCAAAGCATCATAGAGCTCAGAGATCAAGTGATTAGGATATGGAGACTTCTGCAATCATCTAATGATTTTGATCCATCTCTTTTGCTACCGATACTACAGGTAAGAAAAAGTATTTGCATTTCGCAACATCGTTGTATTTCAGAAAACCGTTCTGTCTTGTGTCTTTACCTTCAATCTGAAGTTTTGGTGCTACATAGATTTTTTTTTACCACTTAAATGTTTAACTCAAAAATTATTTTACATGTTGGACATAATGAAGCAATAAACATAAACAGTAACTCTAAAACACATCATTATTGTTAATTCTATGTTCTTTTGATGGAGATTTGTGAATATCAAGCCACCAAAATATAGCAATTTATTACTATATCCCTCAATTAACATTTAAACCTTCGCCAATGTTGTGTTTTGACCTCAAGTTTGCTGCACTGCTTTTTTGAGGATTGTCTGCTTCAGGTCTTGTTTAAGTCCTCACAATTGTGTCCTTAGTTAAAAGGCGCTTCGGTGGGTTGAAAATAGTGAGTTTTATAAACTATCCTTAGACTCGTTTCCCAGACAATGTGTAATTTTTTGATGTATTGGAACAGTATCCCTGCGGTCGAGGCTAAGGAGTTAGAGGATGGCCTGTTAGCCCACGTGTGTGGCTTAGGCCCCCCTTGTCCGGATCAGTAAGGATGACCTTGAAACAGTAAAATGTATAGTTTTAGTATAATACTAGAAAGAGTTATAACTTTATGTTAATGAAGTAATTTGTTTAGAACATATAGTTGACTTGGATTGAAACTCTTTCAGCATTGATTTTATTGAAATATATTTTTTTTGAATGGCAAGTGTTAGTATGTTAATTGAAATATGTTTATACTTACAAAGAATCGTATTATACACAGGTGCTTCAGCAACCTGAGGCCCGTAAACTTGGGGGGCGTGTTGTCGGTGGAATCACTCAACGACTTGCAGCACGCTTTCTTATGCAATTACTTGGAGCACCAAAAACAACATCTACATAGATTGTGTCACAGCAAAGGCTAAAGGCATGCATATAGCATATATTATTTCCTAGAAGTTTGAATTACTTTTGCGATACTCAAGGTTTATCGAGACTTCTTATTACTAGTTTCTTTGTCATATTTTGCAATGGCGTCGTTATAGGTCATTCTTATTCGAGTAAATATCTTAGTTTATACTTGAAATTCTAGGGTTGTATCAACCTAGTCCTCCACATTATCAATATTCGAAAATGATCTCTAAAATTAAAAAATGTCAATCAAGTTCGTCCCTCTGTCTGAATCTGTTATCAAATGCATCCACATTATTCATTTAGTTTCAAATTCATCCTCGATATTACCAACTTAATGACATTTTAGTCCCTACAAATACCTACAGAGGGACAAACTTGATTAAAATTTTGCAATTTCAAGGATCATTTTGGAATATCACCAATACGAGGGACTGGATTGATACATTCCTTCAATTTCAAGGACTAATTTAGATATTTAGTCGTTCTAATTCATGTGTCTCACAATGCTGTTCTATATTGCGTCTGCTTATGTTTTGTTTTTTCTGTCAGGTTATTGTGGACAGAGAAGATAGGAGAGTTATTTCTTAACATAAGATGAAAAAAGAAGTAAGATATAAATTCTTGAAAAATTGTTGTATTTTAATTTTTGTTTTGGATGCTCCATAAAAAAGAAGTAAGATATAAATTCTTGAAAAATTGTTGTATTTTAATTTTTGTTTTGGATGCTCCATTTTAGTCCAAAAAACTGTAAATATCTGATATCGTCGTCATTATTGATGCGGTATCATCACAATAAGCATCATGAGATTACATTGCAATGTATCAATAACAATTGGTCAATCATTCATTTCCCTTACATACACATGTTTCTGTTTCTTGTCTATAAAAATTATAGAGCTATTGTTATAGTTCCTTCTTTTGTTTCCATTATAATAACTAGAATTAGAAGGAGAAAATATGCAGGTGGTGGCTTGTTCAATTTTTGTCAACTTGCATTTGGCCATTTGGGCTTATAAGCATTTCATGATTGATTATGATCACAATCCAAACTCTATTTTGTCAATTAAAAATAGAATATCCGTAAATTAAGCAAATTCTTACCTTTCATTTATTATTTTGAAGTATTTAAATGAAGTGAAGGATCAAATACCATCCTACTAGGTCAAGTCTATTGTACGACCATAATTAAGCAAATTCAAATCCCCAGATCAAACAAAGATTTGAAGCATACATTTTGTTAATTAGTACTGGTCAGCTAATATTAAGAGTCACACATTGAACGACATAAGACCTAACCATAAGTTTATAAGTGGATACAATCATCAACTTACAAATCGGTTTTGTAGAGTTAAGTTAGTTCAACCAAAATTCTTACACTATAGATTATGGTTATTATGGTTAAGTGATACTAATACATAAGAGTTTAAGCAGCGGGAGCATAGTCATAACCACCATCATCGTCATCATCACCTTCCCTGTATGAATCTACATCTCCATTGTGACAATCTTCAATGCAATCTACAGATGCATAACCAAACCATTCACCTTCACCGCATGGATTCTTAATGCTACTTGTGGCAATGACAATGGAAATGGATGCCATTTTGGTTGAGAATGAAGAAAAGTTGGTGTCTTGAAGATAATGGAATTAGCTAGGAGATGCTAAGGTAGTTGTGTGAGTTTGTTGGGTTTGAGTTAGGGTTGTTAGAGACCATGTTGGTGTTTATATAACAAGAAGAGAAATTGATGGAGTGATTATGCCACATGAATGTCACAAAAGGAGTGTGGATTTATGCTTAAAAGTGTGAGCATTGCTTGGTGCCTCATGTGTGATACGATTTTAAGAAGCTACATTGCAAAGTCTCTTTACAATTCAGCTTACACGTCAGAAAAAAGCAGCCAAGAAAATGATAGAATCTTTGAGTGGATACATGGGGTTATATGAAGTGTTAGGGAATAGAATGTGGAGTGACTAGTGAATTGGTTATTTAAAGAGCCCTGGAATCTATTTGTCTATTGTGTTAGGAAGAAAAATTGCTAGAAGTGGATTTGATTTTATATATAGACCAATTTAACTATAATGATTGGATGTTTTATACCAAATTTAAGTTCGCTTACTTTTTGAAAACGTTTTCTATTTTCATTTTAAAAAATATATGTTTATTTTATAGCATGATAGTCATAATCTTTCTCTTATTCACCATACAATCTTTGATAAAAAAAAAAAAAATGTATATTTTAACTTGCTAACAAGAAAACATGAGATTTTTAGATTGAACCAATGTGATGGATCTAAGATGGAATATTAGATAAAGATGATGTATTCTAAAAAAATCGAAGTTGATCTTTAAAATTGTAAGATTGTATTAATTTAGTCTATCACTTATCATTGTTCTAAAATATCATTGGATTGCAAAATATCAATTAAGTTTGTCCCTTTGTCTGAATAAGTTATCAAATTGCATATATGACATTGTTCTCTTAGTGTTTAATTCATCTTTGATATTACCAACTTAATGTCGATCTAGTCGCTACAAATTCTAATGGAGGTAGAAAATTTGATTAATTTATTTGAAATTTCATTGATCTATTTAGAATATCCGCAATGTGAGGTATTAGATTGATTCGGTCCTACAATTCCAAGGACTAATTTAGATATTTACTCGTTCGTATTCATTGGCTTGACCATGTCTCACCATGGGCTGATGCATTATCTGGCATGGCGTGGTTAAGCCAAACCAAATTTTTCCTATTTTTTTAAAAAAATTAGGAAGGATGTCCGTAAGAATAAAATATTAGACAAAGTTGGTAATTCATTTTGTTTCAATTAGTAATTGTTAAAGTTACAATGGACTTGAATTAAATTAGTCCAAATAAAACTATTAAAACTATTATTTTGGGTGAAATAATACATAATATTTAATTTAATTTAATTAGGCAATTTTTCTAACATTTCTATTTTAGTCAGACATAAAGTTTAGTCCTGGATCCGTCCAGTGTCTCACTCAATGTTCTATCATTGCATTATGCTAATGTTTTGTTTTTTCTCTCATGCACGGAAGATAGGAGTTCTGATGGGATTCAGTGCATTAGTGCTGATATGATCGCACCTGCACGGAAGATAGGAGTTACTTTCATAACAAGGATGAAAAAAAGTAAGATGTTAAAATTATTGTATTAATTGTATATTTTGTTTTGATTTGGATGCTCCATTAATCCAAAAACCGGTATATATTTGATATCATTGTCATTATCGACGTGTGTCTTCAAAATAAGCATCAAGAGATCACAATTTAACAATAGGTTACACATGTTTCTTATCTATACTTGCAAATACATTTTTTATTTAAGCAAAAAGAGGTGCAGATGGTGAACCCACTGCAACACTCTAAAAATATATAAAGAGAATCCAAGTCCTATTTTGACAACAAATCGAGATGTTTGCGGCTGTTCTTTTTTTAGTTACATGGGAGAGAAGGAAAAAAAACAAAAGGAAAAAAATAAAGAAAAACTACGTTCTAATAAAGGATACATCTATAGCATTAGTTAGTAAGGCTGAAGATAGACATGGTAATTGTTGATGCACTATTACAAGAGACTCTAAATGATTAACACCTAGTTTTACAAGTATATCCGCGCAAGAGTTTCCTTATTGAAAAATATGATGAATGAAAATATCTCACTCCTTATCCAAATACATCCGAATGAGCTCTAAGAGGTTCACATAGTAATGAAGCCTCGACACTTCATTTGACACTAAATGCACTACATGAAGAGTCAAAAAAACAAACTAGTTTCTTATAACCAGTCTCCCAGCAAAGCTTAATCGCAATCATAAGGGCATGAACTTTTGCATGCAAAGTATTGGACAACCTCACACCATATCCTTTAACTTGGGTTAGTTAAAGCCCTACCATCCACATTAAGAACCATTGCATCATTATCACGATGCTGCCAGCATACTTCATGAGTGAGCCTAATTAATGCAGTTGAAATAGTATTATCGAATGTCCATTGTGATTATTGAATATATTTAAACGTTTAAGATAAATTTATTATCATACATTCCATCCAGAAAACTATTTTATCTCTTGAAGTAAAATTTATGACAGATTGTGACAATCATTTCACAAGAGAATAAACAAGCGTAGAATATTTTGCTATAAATTTCCTTCAAATTATTATTATTATTATTATTATTATTATTATTATTATTATTATTATTATTATTATTATTATTATTATTATTATTATTATTATTATTATTTTTTGCAATAAACTTCCCATTTTTTTATGACTTTTATGAGGAGAGAGATTAAATGGATGAAATGGGACAAAGGCAAAGATGAGGGTAAATAGAAACAATTTTATCAAACAAGCGCATTTTTTTATATCATGTATTAAGTAACTTTTATGTTAGAGATATCATCTTAACAAACATAGAATTACTCTCTACAATTGTCTAGAAGTCCTATCTCAACTGACAAATGCCGAAATTGCAAGGCCGGACGTCATGACCCGGGTTCGAACCCGGGACCTCACAGTTATGTGAGTTTAATTTCAATGGTTTACCACTTCATTTAAGACAAAAAAAAAAAAAAACGAATTACTCTCTACTACTCTCTACAATTGAACACTAAAGAGGGAATTAACCAAAGACTAGTGAACTAATATTAAAAGTCACACATTGAATGAGATAATGAGTCAACATAAGTTATAAGTGAAGACAGTCTTCACTTTTAAATTAAGCTCAACTCAAATTTTAACACTATAGTTAGATAATACATTAGAGTTTAAGCCGCGGGAGCATAGTCATAGCCACCATCGTCGTCATCATCACCTTCCTTGTATGAATCTACATCTCCAGTGTGATAATCTTCATCGGTGCTAGCTACAAATGCATAACCAAAACATTCACTTACACCGCATGCATTCTTAATGCTCCTTGTGGCAATGGAAATGGAAATGGATGCCATGTTGCTTGATAATGGACTTAGCTAGGAGATGCTAAGGTGGTTGTGTGAGTTTGTTGGGTTTGACTTAGGGTTATAGAGACCAGATGGTGTTTATATAACAAGAAGAGAAATTGTTGGAGTGATTCTTCCACATGAATGTCACAAAATGAGTGTGGATTTATGCTTAAAAGTGTGAGCATTGCTTGGTGGCTGCATGTGTGACAAAACCTCTTTACAAATCAGCTTACAGGTCAGAAGAAGCATCAAAGAAAATGATAGAATCTTTGAGTGGATACATTGTTTTATAAAGTGTTAGGGAGTAGAAAGTGGAATGACTAGTGAATTGGCCAAGCATAATATTAATTACCAATCAAAGAGCCCTGGAATCTATCGTTCCATTGTGTTAGGAAGAAAAAATGTTAGAGGTGGAATTGATTTTATAACTATTTTAACTAAAATTGAATTTGAAGTGCTATAATTTATGATTGGATGTTTTATACCAAATCTAAAATCTGTTTACTTTGTGAAAACGTTTTATTTTCGTTTTAAAAAATATATGTTAATTTTATAGAATGATAGTCACATTTTTTTCTCCTTTTCACCTAGTGCGTTAATATAGTGCCTTTGATAAAAAATTGTATATGTTCATTTAAATTTGCTAACAAGAAAATGCGAGATAGAAGGAAAATTGTATGAGAAATGATATATTGACAACCTTTTGGTTGTCCTACATCGTATATTTATAATGTATAGATACTATATCATTTTTTAATTAGTTGTTTCTCTCTCTTATAGTCACATCAATATTTATAATTGATGTATTTTTATACTGGTTGTCCAAAAGTTGTTGAATTTTGGATGTTCATATAACATTACTCAAATGAGAAATGATATATTTATAATGTATAGATACTATATCATTTTTTAATTAGTTGTTTCTCTCTCTTATAGTCACATCAATAGTTATAATTGATGTATATGTTAATATAATGCATTTTAAAAATATCGAAGTTCATCCTTGAAATTGTAAGGTTGTGTCAACCAAATCTCTCACACTATCAATTTTCTAAAATGATCATTGGATTGCAAAATGTTAATTAAGTTCGTCCCTCTCCCTAAATCAATTTATCAAAAATGCATATTTGACATTATTCTCTTAGTTTTAAATTCATCATTAATATTACCATCTTAATGTCGTTCTAGTTGCTACAAATACTAGAGGGGCATATTTGATTGATTTATTTTGAATTTCATTGATCACTTTTGAATATCAGCAATGTAATGTAAGGGATTAGATTGATTTGGTCCTACATCAAGGACTAATTTAGATGTTTACTTGTTCTTATCATTCACCGGATGTTCTATAATTGCATTCTGCTAATGTTTGTTTTTCCTCTCAGGTATGGAAGATAGGAGTTACTTTCTTATTATAGATAAAAAAAAAAAACGTAAGATCACAATAAGTTTCATGAGATCACAATGTAACAATAGTAATTGGTCAATTCCCTTACATATACATGTTGTTTATCTATAATTGCAAATAGATATATTTTGTCCACAAATAGAAATTATAGAGCTATGCCTGCAAGTCTTGGTTCAACCAGTAAAATGTCAAAATTGCTAGACCAAACGTTGTGATCGGAGTTCGAATTCCGCTCCCTCAACTTGTATGTGTCAGTTTCAATAGTTATTTGTCATTTTATCTATAATTTTTTTTTTCCAGAGCTATTATTATAGGTCCTCCTTTTGCTTCCATATATGAAACTAGAAATTGAAGTTGCAAACATATATGCTTTCAATCAAGACCTAATGCAGGTGGTGGCCGGTGCAATTTTTGTCAACTTGCACACATGGAAATAGATAAAATCATTGCCAATTACATTTGCTATTTGGGCATATGAGCATTTTTTTTTTTGGTGGGTGAACACATATAAGCATTTCAAAACTGATTATGATCGATCAGAATCAAAATTCCATTTTGATTAATGATTATAATATACTTTTAGAGAAATTTATGTATAGTTTAGGAACTGTTTGGTAAAATTCTATCTGTTTATTTTTAAATGTTGTTTTAGAATAATCCACTTAAAATAATGAAGTGGATTTTTAGAGTTTTTTTTTTCTTCCTATTATACTTTCATTTTAATCCATCAATAACACACACATTCTCATTTATGAATAAATTTGATTTCTTATATTTCTCCTATAACAAACAATTGCTATACTCTTTTCAACAAGAGGAATGTTAGCAACACTCACTTTTTAACACTCTATCTAATCTCTTTTTTTTTTTTTTTTGCACACACTCTATCTCTTCCGTAACAAACTATTGTCAATAGTCTAAATGTTGTAGACAAATTTTGCTTTTTAATAATTGTAAAGCAAAATAAAATTTTCAACTACATAAGTCAAAGTATAACTATGTTCTTCAACTTCCTTCCAATTCATTTAATCAAAATTTAGGCTTCAACTATGGCTTCAACAAATACTAGATTCACATTGTGTGATATATATTTGAATATTGGGATTATTCTTTGCCAGATTTAAATATTGGTGTACACTTAATTTTTTTTAACAATGTTACAAACTTATTCATAAAATTTATACTCTTCATGAATCCATTATTATAGGTAACAAAAGTTTATTTAAAAAAAAAAGCAAACTTGAAATTTCCAAATACATGACACTAATTAGCTTTATATTGAAAAAGAATAATCATGATTAATTGAGAAATGGTATAATTAAAAAAATGGTATCCTTAAAAGATCAAAATGACTATTAAATAGAAACAAGAATCCAGCATCAAACAACATTAAAGAAAACCGGAGGGAGTAAAATATTAAATTGAAGTGTTTGATAATATTAGGTTTTCAACTTAGTCTGTCAAAAAACTAACTTATATAATATAATAAATTATTTTTTAATTACTATATATTTTTTAGAGAAGACAATGAGTGTAAAAATAAAAGGAAAAAAAGATTCAAGAAATAAGTTTTTTTTTTGTTGAACAAATTCACATCATAAATTTATATGCTACTCCTTTCGTTCCTTGATGCATGTAATTTTAAGAAATTTATTATTCTTTATTAGTCATTTTGATATTTTAAGATAACCTTTTGTGCATTCTATCCTTCTATATTCATCAATTGTTTTGCACATTGTTTATAAAGTGATTATTAAATATTATATAAAGTTTATAACCATTCCTTTTTATGAGAACATTTGTGAGGGGAGAGATTAAATATTTTCATCAATTATTTAGCATTGAAAAGAAAATTGACCTAATACCAGTCAAGCTTATAATATTAAGAGTCACATATTGATTAAATAAGAAAGGCCACAACACAAGTTTAAAAAAAAGTAGAGACAACCTTCACCTTACAAGTCAGTTTTATAAGATTTTGTCTCCTAAGTCTAACACAAATTCTAACTCTATAGTTAGATAATACATTAGAGTTTAAGCGGCGGGAGCATAATCATATCCACCATCATCATAATCATCACCTTCCCTGTATGAATCTACATCTCCAGTGTGATAATCTTCATCAATGCTAGCTACAAATGCATAACCAAAACATTCACCTTCACCGCATGCATTCTTAATGCTCCTTGTGGCAATGGAAATGGAAATGGATGCCATTTTGCTTGATAATGAAGAAAAGTTTGTTTCTTGAAGATAATGTAATTAGCTAGGAGATGCTAAGGTAGTTGTGTGAGTTTGTTGTGTTTGAGTTAGGGTTAGATACCAATTGGTGTTTATATAACAAGAAAAGAAGTTGTTGGAGTCTTACTGCCACATGAATGCCACGCAAGGAGCGTGGCTTTATGCTTCAAAGTGTGAGCATGGCTTGGTGTCTTATGTGTGATTCGATTTTGTCAAGCCAAATTGCAAAACCTCTTTACAATTCAGCTTACACATCAAGAAAATTATAGAATCTTTGAGTGGATGCTTGCAGGACATATAAAGTTTAGAAAGTGGATGATTAGCGAATTGACCAAGCATAATTACCAATCAAAGAGACCTGGAATCTTTATTGCTCCACTGTGTAGGAGGAAATATTGTTAGACAACCCTGACCGACCCCACCGGTCGAACCAAGAACCGTTATGATCCACCCGCGAACCAGACCGGATTCTAAATGATTATTTTATAAAAAATTACCAAACTATGACAAGTGGAAGATGAACCGAGTACATGCAACACATTATTGTTAACACTTACCACTCGGCTATGTGAACTTGCTTGTTAAATTTCCGTCTGAATTATATATTAACTGAAACGTATATTTATCACGAGTATATATATACATAGATAGAGAGAGAGAGAGAGAGAGAGAGAGAGAGAGAGAGAGAGAGAGAGAGAGAGAGAGAGAGAGAGAGAGAGAGAGAGAGAGAGAGAGAGAGAGAGAGAGAGAGAGAGAGAGAGAGAGAGAGAGAGAGAGAGAGAGAGAGAGAGAGAGAGAGAGAGAGAGAGAGAGAGAGAGAGAGAGAGAGAGAGGAACTATATATATTTAACTGAAACGTTTATTTATCACATATATATTCGGTAATTATTTAAATGTGTGATTTTTATTAATTTTTTCATAGAAGAAGTTTTATTAACTTTTATATTATGAAATTTATGTCATGACTTTTTTTATAAAGACTGGGTCAATAGTCATGCGGTCCGACCAGTGACCCATTGGTCCGACCACTGACCCAGTGATCCAGTGCCTTGATCGGGTCGACTACTGGTCTGGGTTTTAAAACATTGGTTAGACATGACTTTGAATAGAATTAATTTGATTTAAAACTGAATTGGAAGTGCTATAGTTTATGGTTGAAGAACTATCATTATAGGAAAATGTACTATAACTAGATACCTCATCGGGTCTCAAAACTAGATACCTCATCGGGTCTCAATTGTAAACAAATTTTGGTAAAAGAAAATTATTGTGTTTGGTTTAAAATTAGAACAGAATAAAATTTTTTCTGGATCCGTAAACGAAATGATTAACATCACTTAAAACTCACACACACAACTATGAGATCTCAGCTTCGTATCTGAGTCAAGGTGTCGAACATAACAATATCGACTTTATTGATATAAACATTACATGCACCAATAAGTGTTTGATCAATTTTTATTTATATCTAAACTCGAAGAGAGTATGTTTTGGAAGCACTAAAAATAACTATGGATTCCTTTTATTAAAAAGTTGTAGTTTTGGACATTGGCAACTTATATAGACCCAATCGTAAACCTATAATGAACAAACAGTTTTTTTAGGTCTCCTCAATGTCTCCTAAGTCCTCAAAGAAACTGGGAGATAATTTTTAAAAGATAATTATTTTTAATTTAACATATTGGAAAGATAATTTTTATGTGCTTTAATTTGATTTTTTTAAGGAATGTGCTTTAAATTGATGTTACTTGCACTTTTGTAGATATGTTTATCTTAGATATATCTTGAATCATAGAAATTCAATGTGAATTTTTAAAGAATGATAAAATCTTAATCTTTAGCATTTCTTGCCGAAGTGGGTTACTTTTTGGTCCATGTTTTTAATTTAGTTTATGTTGAAACTTTGTTGAAAACGACCGGAAATAAGTTATTTTTAACTTTTTAACCTGGTTTTAATGTTAGAAACAAAAAATTGTATTGTCTCGCAAAAAACCACAACAACCGAACCAACCTACACTGCATAGTTTGGTTTGGTTTTTATTTAAAACATCAACTGAACCAAATCAAATCACATACTTTTCTATCTTGCTGTTTGGATAACTTTTAAACTTGAAACCAAACCACACCAGAAACACCATTTGTACAAGCTTACATATTATGTTTTTATAACCACTCTTGGACTTATAAAATATCAATATTTTGGGTCCTTCACTGTTCAAATTTAATGTCTTACCATATCTGAAATATATGATTGACGCCATATTGACTCAAGTGTAGGATTTATCATTCATGTTAGAAATTAGAAAAAGTAATTAAAAACATAGAATTCATGATTTGGATGGAAGAAATGGGCTTTGCTAATTTCACCATTAACTTGTCAGATGCAGTAACACTATCCAACAAAGATATAATACATGTACCTTACAAAATTGTGAACACAAAAGTGTTGAATGCATGATAAGAAGATAAGATATGAGAAAAAGCACACTTATAAATATCACTTCAAAAACCAGAGATTTGGCGGCTACACGTGCTTCCATGAGGTTGTGCCACGTGTCCTATTTGGCCGGTATTGACGGTTAAGACACTTGGGTGTGCCCCTTTATAAAGGAACAATTAGGACATCATCCCATGTATCTTTGTCTCTTGCAATTAACAATTAACCTGTTTTCTTCCCTTTGTTCTTGCTGTTTCCAAGTACCATGTGCCTAGTGGCTCACATTTAAGGGATTTTCGGTATAATAGTAATTTTGGTATCTGAATGTGTGACGAGTAGTTATAATAGTCCTTGATGTATCGAAATTTTAAAATTGTTTCTCATTGTGTACTTCACTAGTCAAAATAGTCTTTAACATTATAATAGTCACTCAATGTTGACATTAACTCTTTTTATATAGGGACTGATATGACACTAAGTAAGTATTTATAAGGACTTATATGTCAATAAGTAAGTATTTATAAGGACTTATTACGTGTATAATTTTTTATTTATTTAATTTTTTTATTTTTTAATTAAAAAAATAAAAAATAAAATAAAAATATTTTTACACACGTGGCATTTTTAGTTTATTTTAAAAATATATATTACACACATGACATCCACGTCAGCGTTAAATTTGTCAAAATTGGCATGAAGGCCAAAACTGCAAAATGGGCAGTACTTACGGGGCAAGATTGTATTTTATTTTGTTAGGGGACCAAAATCGCAACTTCCTGATACTTAATGGTCCAAAACTGCTATTAAGCCCTTTTAATTTTATTTCTTTGCATTACATATATAAGTTTTCCATTTATGCTTAATTTGTTTTTGTCTTAGAGAGTTATTTCAGAACATTTACGGTGGATGCTAGTTTACCCTTACATTAAAGAGCACAATAACTTTTGGGGCTTACTACTGAAGGTACTCATATAAATCGCCATCTCTTTTATGAATGGCATAACCGGTGAGATTTTGAGACAAATATTTCCATCTATTCCACTACTATAATTCTTTCTATCTGGAGTGTTACATATGAATGATATTTTAGCTCGAACTTGCGGGTGCTCTTTACGGACGATCAACCATGTTATATTACACACGAGCATTTCAAGCCACATTTTATATTCTTGTTATCCTTTGTGAAACCCCTTTGAGCCTCCAACAATAATTTCTTTTGTTCTTACTAAGTGACGAATCATGTCACAGTTATGAACCTTAAATACAGTCTGTTTGATTTCTCTTAAAGTTAGATAGATTATTATTATTATCATAACTTGGTATGGGTTGAAGCTAAGTTTGGATTGCTCTTTGTAATTAACAACATTTTACGTTTTGGGTGGGATACCAGTAGAACTTATTTGTAAAAAAAAAATGAAAAAAATGTAGATTACCATGGGTCTACACGAAGAAAAAAATAGAAAAAAAAAGAAAAAAATTAAGAGACAAAAAACATCAAAAAATTTGGTATCTTAAAAAAAAGTATATTTATGTTGAAAAAGAAAAAGAGAAATAGTTCTACTTAGTACCCAGCTTGTTTGATTTAAGGGAGGAAGGTTGGCAATACATCAATGCTTAGTAGGAATCTCTTGGTTGATAGTCTACTTTCAAGTTTATTTGTTAGCCTACTTTTCCAAACATATTCACCTTTAACCTAAGTCACGTTACAACCCTGAAAGTCCTCAAAGTATGTATATAATTTGATTTGATTTTGAATGTTTGTATAGAATTGTCTCAAATTTAGAGCATGGTACATTCATGTGACGACTGGAGTGGTCAAATGTCGTGGCCAGACCTGCTGAGTTTAGGAGATACATATGTGTATCCTGAAGAAGAATGTGGTTGGGTATATGAGCTATCTTCTACAAGTCTGTCCCACTTGAGTGTAATGAGGTAAGTAAGTCAATTATGTAAATGGGACGAGATGACAATCTGAGCAACCTATTCATAAAGGTATGCTTTTCCTGAAAAAAATGCAAAGAATAAAATTTGATTTTCTTTCGTTACTAAAGGGCAAGCAACAATTTAAGTTTGGGGTTGTGATAACAGGTCTTCTTACGTTAATCTTAACATGTTTTTTAGTCATTTTCATTGGGTTTTACAAGCAGAATAGAGGAGTATTATAACAATTGCTATAATTTTGAGACATTTGTAATGTTTTCTATATTTAAGTCTGTAATTCTATTCTTCTCGAAACATGGCAATTCTAGGGTGTTTTGATGTAATTCACGAATAAATCATACAAATCTGTAAAGCAAGACATTTGAAGATTAGTGAAGACTTTGGGATGATCAAGAATGTAGATTCAAGAGACCTCAGATGACGTTACAGAGGGAGAAATTATGTCCACAGGTCCCAAAACATCTTATATGGAAGCAAACACCCAAAAGGACAAAGAAACATAGATTTATGCATCGAAACACACTCATAGGCACCCCGAGCATGAGCCATGCGCCCCAAGGAGAGCATAGGCGCCCTGAGCATGACCTAGGTGCCCCGAGCATGGCCTAGGCATTAGGCACCCCAAGAGTGCATTTTCTGCACTCTCATGCACCTCCAAGCATAAACTATGCGCCCCGAGCATTGCCGAATGTGGGCCAAAAATTGGGAACTTTCCCTATAAATATCAAGTCTTTCTTCATGTGTATTTTTAAGTGGGAAAAGCCCGGTTTTTAAGTCCAACTTCATGTGGAAACTCTCCCTATAAATATCAAGTCTTTCTTTCATAATTATTCATTTAGAACAAAGTGGTTCAAGAGGAAGGGGTGCACTAGGAGCTTCCGGGGAGGCGTTTCTCACTCCTCACTCTAAGTTTCTCTATGGTATGTTTTATGTCTTTTGTAATTTGTCTTTAGTTACCATGAGTAACTAAATCTTTTTAGGCTAGGGTTCTAAGATGAATCTTCATTCTGTTTGTTGGATAATTATTTAATTTAAAGTCTTTTATTCGGTTATTTTCTGTTCGCTATTTAGTTTTACTGTAGTGCGTAAGATTTGTCTCCTTTGTAGCACAACCCTGACATTGGCACTTAGGGAGGTGATATTACCTAATATTGATGTATATTTTCAAGAATCAGGAAGTTACCAGTTATTAATTAAGGAAACTTTGACTTTACGACTTAAATCAGCCATGTAACTCCATTTTCCTTTCACCTTGGGAAAGTACACACTGATTGGGCTGCCCACTTGTAGAACCACCAAGATGGAGAGTGTGATATTTACTTCTAAGACTCATAGATAAAGGAACCTTTATGAACATTGGGAAGTCATACCTTTGAATATTTAGGAACGCTAATTTAAGTCTATGTTTCAATTACTTTTGAATGAGTAAGACCCCCACAAACTGTCACGTGGATCAGTAGGTACAACTAGACAGCTGGCGGGATCGATCGACATCTCTAATAGGGTAAGACTCCCATGAACCTTCACGTGGATCAGCAGATGCAACTTGACAGCTGATTAGGTTTACTGTCCCAACGAACTCATTACTGAAATAGTCAACTTAAAATACTGAACTTGATTTGACTGTTATTAAATTCCAACAAATAAATAGAGGGGATTCAAAGAATCCTAACTGCCACTAACATTCTGCAAACAGAACAGGTAAATTTTGCTTTATTGCAAACAGATTAAATTGGAAAACTCTAAACCCATATCTCTTTAATTTATTTTATTGTTTCAAAATAAGTAACGTGAATTGTTTGGTTCAAACTACAGTCTACAATACTCTACTTACACTTTATTACTTGGTAAACGATTTGGTACACTTGCTTAATCTAACCATCGGTAACAAATTTTTTACTAGTCTTCAGGGGCGGTGCACCCCCCAGCTAGCCTGGGTACTAGCCCGGGCTCAGCTACTACTTTCTTTGTACCAAGTGCAGCCCAATAGCCCTTTTCTTACTTAAAAAATAATAATTTTGGGCAAAATCTAAAAATTCTCACACGTAAAGAGATCTCGGAAAGGACATTTATTTATCTCCTAATTTTATTTAGCACACTATTGACAGGATCATCTCTCTTATTTTGAATGGTTAATTGTTCAAATTGACCATGTAAAATAAAAAACATATATTCTAGCATTGTATAATTCGAGTTTTTTCTTATTTTTTATCCTTTAATATACGCGTAGTATAAAAATGTGACATAGATGACATTCAAAATGTGACATTCATTTTTCGAAAATGTGACAAATTTGGAAATTTATCCTTTAATATACTCCCTCCCTCCGTTTCAAAATGAGTGTCACTTTAGCCAAAAAAATTTGTTTCAAAATGAATGTCACTTTACATTTCCAATACAACTTTATTTTTTTCTTCCAAGTTTACCCTCTCCAACTTTTCTCTCACACAATTTTCAATGCAACTTTAAGTTTGTCTTTTTCTTATAAAGTAAGGATAGTTTAGTAAAAGTGTTATGTCTAATGATTATTTCATTTCATTCCTTAATCTGTGTGCAATTGGCTAAAGCGACACTCATTTTGAAACGGATGGAGTAATATTTTGTGTAAAGTCATATTTTAACGTTCTTAACACGCCATATTTTGCGATAGAAATTTTGCCCAGACTCTATAATTTTCCTGGCTCCGCCACGGCTAGCTTTTAACATATTTTGAAAAAATTACCCTTAGTATAACTTATTCTTCTTCTTCTCAATTTTACGCTTAGTATCTTAATTGAAATATTTAAGTATTAATTCAATATATATTTTTATTGCATTTCATATTCATACGACAATTCAATTGTTAATTTGATCAAACACCATAAGTCTAATTTGCTAGCTTATCCGCTACCACCTATTATATGCTATTTTTGACCAAGTAGAACCTTAATATGAGAGAAAAGGAGTATTGTTGAACTAGGACTAAAGAGGCAACACAACATATAACGATAGAGAAAAAGTAAAACACCATGGATGAACTTTATGGTGCAATATTCAATGACCAAAAGTTAACGATAAGTTTTTATAATTTAATCAATTTTTCAAAAATATACTCCCTCAGTTCAAAATAATTGAGTCATTTATACACAAAAAAAAAAAAATTGTTTCAAAATAATTGACTCATTTCACTTTTTAATGCAATATTAATTACTTTTTTTTAATTATAACTCTAACTAATACTACTACTTTCATTACTCCGAATTCAATATATTCTACTTTGTATTTATGATAATGAAAAATGCACTAATACTTGACAAAACATTCAAAATCATTTTTCTCTTTTCTACGCTTATACATTTTTCTTAATATATGTGAAATGAAAAAAAAAAAACTCGGTTATTAGAGGATGGAGGGAGTATGATATCACAATTTTATTTCAATTATTCTGTACAATATTGACTTCGATTGTCGTTCTCCCATGGTGGGCTACAATTGTTTTATGAAGTTAATGTGAAATCATGTTCATGTTCATATTAAAGTGTGACTAAAGATCTAAAAAGTGTTCCAACTTTCCATGATTAATTGTATAATATTTATCCTACAGTTTCCCAAGGTGAGCAAAATTGGAAGGCAAAAAAGCAAGAAACAAGGGAACACTAGCCATTCAAATATTGATTGAGTTCCTTGGATGTAAAGACAAGGAATGAAAAGTTCCTCGGTTGAACCAATGTGGGGAGGCAATGGCATTCTTGATTTTGGTTAATGTTTCACTTTACATACACCTTCTAATGAATCTAATGCTACTTTTAAGTAAGTTAAATTTCTTTGGACTCTTTGGTTTAGATTGTATGCCTTTCAAAATACTCATTCCGTTTCAAAATATAAGCAAAATTGACATTTTAGGTTCATTCAATTAATGATGTATGTGGTCTATAATATGGACTACATGTGGTTAATGTATGTGGATAAAAGAGTTTATGTTTGAGGAGAAACATTCAATGAAATAGCTGATCTTGAACAATATATATATTTGAAGAGACTCTTATTCAATATCTTAATTCGTGAAAATGTGATGTCCAATTCCATTTATATGGTTACGTTCAATCTAATTTGACGATCTTGATATTCCCCGAAATACAACAAATTAGACATTTCATATTTTACCAAATCTAAATAAGGAATGCAAATTACACGTGTTTATAATTTTTTAATAGAAATGTTTTTTTTTTGACAAATTTTTAATAGAAATGTTATGAGTAGTAGTTTGTTTTTGAATACCGTCTCTTCAAGAAAAGTGTTATGAACATTGTCTTTTTAACACTCACTCTAACATCTACTTTTATTTAATGAAATTTATATGGGTACCACATTTTAGAAATAGATTCCACATAAAATAGTAAGACACACATAAAATTCACGTAATGAAAGAGTGAGTGTTAAAGAAAGCGTTGGAAA
Source organism: Medicago sativa (assembly GCF_051527215.1). NCBI lineage: Eukaryota > Viridiplantae > Streptophyta > Magnoliopsida > Fabales > Fabaceae > Medicago > Medicago sativa. The sequence goes on along the minus strand of NC_140752.1, from coordinate 25,171,090 downwards.
AAAGTGTTTCTAACATTTTTTTTTCAATGTTTCTAACATTTCTGATCTAATTTTTTTTTTCTTGATCTAATCTTATGTTTCTCTTTGTTAGTCAATTTATTTTAGCTAGAAAGCAGCGTTAAACGAGAATTAAATACCGCAACTTTTTTTTTTTTTTTGAAGAAATTATATTTGAGTGATGTACTCAAATAACGTAACTGATGTACTCATATGCCTATAAAAAAATATTTGAGTGCATATAATCCAAAATCTCGTTTCTCTCCTTCCATATATCTCTCTCAATAAAAAGATGTTGTGTTACTTCTCTTTGCTTCTCTTGGGACCCAATAAACTGACATGTCTGAAGAAAAGGACAAAAGATAGGCCACACCATATCTTCATTTTCTTCCATAATTACTTCTTCCACCCCCTACAACTCCATGTTCTTCAATTTAACCTCTTATTCTTCTTTAAGCCATTGCATTTAATGCACATTCATTTCCCTTGTTAGTACAAATACTTCTTCTGCTGCTACCATACCATCACTTCATATTTTCCACATCCCACAACAAAAGTTTGATTAGCTCAAAATTTTAGACGAATCTTTGTCTTAACATGTCATCAAGCTCATACATTCTTCTTTTGTTTCTTTGCATCATTTCCTTGCATGCATGCAATGCTCGGAGACATCCTAGTTCTGATTTAGATAAGAAGATGGAGAAGAAACCTCACTTCTTTCTCAAGGTTTGTCATCCTAACTAGTTTAAATATGATAATGTCTTGGATTTAATTACACATCAACAAAGTTTTATTTCAACGTTTACAATCGCGATTGTAGCTAGGTACGACATCAGGGTTTTTGATGTCTTTTCAATTGTGTCATGCATCATTCGTATTTGACCATGATTTTTTACGATAGTAAAGATCATGAAAGAGATTAACTACTACAAAATTGAAATAGCGATGTTAAAAGTTAAAATCCATCACTAAGTTTTAAAGACGTTAAATTTGATGACCAATTTTATGTTTTTAATTTCAAATTTTTGTTTTTTCCAAATTAATTTTCTAGTAGATTATAAAACCTCATTCTTACGTTCATAACTAAATTCATTGATTTTAAAAAATAAAATAAAATGTAGTAAACTCATTTTTAGGGAGTTATGTTTATTTTTTCACTTTATTTTGAAACGGTTAATGTTATATTGTTAGTAAATGTTAGTATTATATGTCGGGAATGAGGTTCAAACTCCCGACCACTTTATCACCCAACTCCTGAATTTCTTCTCACCTCATACACCAAGCCATCCTTATATCCCCATGTTTGTCTTTTTCACTAATTAAGGTTTGGTTTATTTGTAGTTTAATGTTGAAAAGAATGCATTTGATTCCTCAAGGAAGAAACTTAATGAAGGTGATAATAAGATGAAGACTGAGTTGGTTCGTGACTCGGAGAAGTTGAAACACCGAAGAAGCACTAACCAAAGAGTGCTAGAAGGTGTGAGAAAAGTTTCAGCTGGTTTACAAACTAAATCTCATGTTTCAGTTTCATCATTGCCGGTGCCTCACAATAAGAAGAAGCATAGTGAGAAACATCCTGGGTTTAATTTAGATTATTCACCACCTAAGACACATCCTCCTTCTCACAACTAAGTAACAATGTTATGAACCCTAGCTAGGTTTAAAATTGAATATTGATAAGAAATTGCACACACAATGACAAGCTTGGCCTTTCATCTAGGGTGTGAAATGTTTAGTTTTGTTAGCCTATATATGACTACAGAAAATGACTGTGTTCTTATAATATATAATCAAACATATATATATTTTCTTATATATGTCTAGTTAGGTATATTTCTTTTTATTATGTTAACTAAGAACTAATCATGTCTTCTATTCCATCTTCCTCTTGATTGACATGAATGTTTGTCATTGATGGCTTAATTAAGATTAATGCATATGGTTTCCTCTCTCTATCTTCATTTGTCGGTTAATATATGTAGTAATATAGTAGAAGATCTCTTGTTTATTTTTACTTTTTTTTGGTCAAGTATCTCTTGTTTATACTCAAAATCATGAAGGATTTTTGTTTATACTTTTTTTTAATGACAAAATATATATCATCATATGACTGAAAGGTCACGCCTCTTGTATAAAAAAACAGAGTGACGCTACGTACAATACACCAAAAAAGGTGGGACCCTTTTCCAAACCCTACGCATGCGGGAGATAATGCACTAGGTTGCCCTAATATATATCATGTTTTAATCTTATATATTAATATAAATCTTTCATTGATGCTAAAAAAAAAAAGAATATTAACAAAGGAGTGTGACTTGAATCCTTCCAAGGAAGACAAAAGAAATTGAAACTGCTACAACAAACATAAACAACACCAACAAAAAAATCAAAACAAAAGCATCAAACGAACCCTAGTATCATGCAGCACACCAGAAAAAATAATCCAAAAGGAGATTTTTGTTAATACATAATAGGAATCAAATTAAGTGATCCCCAAGTGAACAAGATATGTATGTATAAGTTGAAGAGAGAGAAAATTTTGTTGTAGAGAGTCATTTCTACAATTCAAATTTATTAGAGTCGTTTATCACTCTACTAGTCGTACTTTGTGTTGAATTTGAGGTGGTTTTGAGATTTAATGACGCAGTACGGAAACAAGAGTTAGCAAGCACTAAACCTAGATAGAATAAAAGTTATGAGTTGCCTCTTAGGTTACAACTGTTAAGCTTAAATAGGGAAATAACAAACCCTAAAAATAACAAAATGAAAAACAAAATAGAAAGTTCTAGAAAATTTGGCTGAAATAAAAATAATAATAAAATTACTAAAGAAACCATACTACATTAGTCTCCTCCACTTCTAAAGAACTCGACCTCGAGTTCTCATTTTGATAAAGTGCTTCCCATGCATGTTGACTCCTCCAATGAACAAAAGACCACCCTCCAGGATCCCATTGAGTTAAAAGCAAAGGTAGTTTGGTTTGAAAAATATGGTAGTTGCCTTTATCCCGTTGAAAGAATATAGTAGATGCTCTTCCACCCCAAGTATCTCCGTATTGCTCATCAAAGAGTGTTTCGCTCAAAGACTTCTATGCTGCTATTAATGTTTCTAACAAAAAGTGTTCTAGAATGTTGTTCATCAAAAGGAAGTTTTCCTTTAGAACCTCCAAAGAAACCATGATCTCCATCCAAACCACTTGTTCTTCTTAGTGAACAAAAGTGTCCATCTACTTCTAGCTCCATGCCTCTACCGCTGCTAAAAATATCAATATATTCCAAGTCATCATTAGTCCTGGCATGAGAATTGTATTCTAACCCGTCAGCAACACCAGCAAATAGATCATATTGATCAGGAAGGAAATTATGTATATAGTCAGCCTCCACCTTTTCAAGAGATTTATATGGTTCTCCCTCCTTGATTTCTTCAGCTTGTTCCTCAATTACTTCAGGCTCTTCAGTTTCTTTTTCTTCTGGTTCTACTTTCGGTGGTTCATCATTCCTATTTGCTCCATCACAAAGTGAAACCATGTGCTCATTAGTCTTCTCAATACTAACAACAGGTTCGGTGACTGAATGTTCTTCGACCGGTTTCACAGACGTCGGAAACGCTTCGTTCGTCCGAGCAACGCCGATCTCCTCTTTCAACGGAATAAGAATTCTTAGAATATATGTTATCAAAGCAGAGTGTTTAGCAATATCTTGAATCGTCTTACGTGAGTTACCTGCTATTCTGGAAGCATGTCTCACAAGGTCTGTCAAGGAGTAATCTTTGTTGTAACAAAACGGACAACGATATTTCGAATCGGAGATTTTAAACTTGTAGTAATCATCTATCAACTTGTTGTAATATCTACGCTCATAGTATTCCAAATCAGATTCTCGGATATGTTTTGATTTTCGGCACGTAACAATAGTATGGTTGTTATTACGAACCCTAATTACCGGAATTGGTCCTCCTCCTCTATTTGGATTATTTGTTGTTGTTGTTGTTGTTGTTGTTGTTGTTGTTGTTGTTGTTGTTGTTGTCAACCTTAGCTGTCCACGCCACCATCTGATCTAACAGAGCTTTGATGGTCGAGTTAAAAGTCGCGGTTATGGCGGCAAACTCTGCCCTTGTCATTAGTTGATCTCCCATGGCTGATCCGTTTGGAAAAAAACAGGAGAAACTTGCTCTGATACCAACTGACGCAGTACGGAAGCAAGAGTTAGAAAGCGCTAAACCTAAAAGAAAACAAACAGGTTGCAAGCGACAAAACTGTCAAGATAGGGATTTCCGGAATCCACCAGAATTGAGAGAAAAGTCTCGAATATTATTAATGAATAAAAAGTGTAAGTTGCCTCTTAGGTTACAATTGTTAAGCTTAAATAGGGAAATAACAAACCCTAATGGGCCAAAAATAACAAACTGAAAATATAGATAGAAAGTTCTGAAAAATTTGGCTAAAATAAAAATACTAATAAAATTATTAAGGAAACCCTACTACATCATTTAAGTAAGGGTCATGTTAACCAGTGCCCCGGGGGCACTGGTTAAGGAAGCCAAAAGTGGAAATTTTTAGTCAAAAAGAACACTTTATAAGCTTTTAATGCAATGACAACACAACTTTCAATGCAAGATACCACTATATTTAACTCCTTAACCAGTGCCCCGGGGGCACTGGTTAACATTTCCCTTTAAGTAAAAATCCAATTCAAATTTCTATTTATCTGAACACATATTGTTTTGAAATTCAACTCTTGAAATAAAAACTTGCAACCACCATGAACGGAAGAGAGTACTAAAGGAAGAGAGGAGGAGAGACTTTCATTATTTTTCTTCATAACCCTTGGTGATCATCATTTCCTTATTTATACACAATCACTAGCCACATGTCCATTTACCACAACAAATTACATTTTGCCAAGTGTATTTTCTCATTTGCTATTTGAATCATAACATGTTTTCAGAACACCAGTTCATCTAGGAATTGGCCATATATATGTTGGTCGGTTCAACAATGTTTTTATTTTTTGGAGTGATGGTTAAACAGTAATTGATTCTCAATGTATTTGAATCCGATCAAATAGCAATTTCTACCATATGGTTGGGTCAAATAATTTTTATTTTTTAGTAGATTAAGTTAATTGAACCATAACTTGAAAGTGTTACAAATTCGATATTTTGTTCGGTTCTAAAAACATTGGTAGCAAATAAATAGATAGAAAAAATTGAGTATATTACGAAGAGATGGAGAGGATGAAGATAATCCAAATCGGATCAAATAGCAATTTCTATCACGGTTGGGTCAAACCATTTTTATTCTTTAGTCGATTGAGTTAATTGAATTATAATCTGAAAGTCTTACAAGTTCGACATTTTGTCCGGTTCTAAAAACATTGGTAGCAAGTAAGTAGATAGAAAAAATTGAGAATATTATAAAGAGATGGAGAGGATGAAGATAATCCAAATCGGATCAAATAGCAATTTCTACCACGGTTGGGTCAAACCATAAGACAACGAGTTTATGGATCCTCTCACTTATAAAGTATTAAACCTTCATTTTTTTATCCGATGTAGAACATATAACTCACAATTACAAGCCATAATATATTAATATGTATTAGTGTCATTGTTTTGCCCGATAATTATAAATTTATTTGAAAGAACAGCACAATCCCAATTGACATACTTGGTTTTATAATCATGTGCATGGCCATTAATGCTTTTGGATATTTCTTCCAACAAGTTTTTGAATTGGGATACGTTCTCCTAAAACCGATTCGCCTTGGATCTCAGTCCTCGACATCAAGGCATGGCTAACAATAAATCGGACTAGAAAAGGAATTTCGCAACAAAAAAAAAATAAAAATCACAATTACTATACTGATATCTATTTATCAAAAATAATTTTTTTAAAAAAATAATATATATTTATATACTATCTATCAATTCCTCTCAAAAAAAAATATACTATCTATCAAAATTTAATGTTTTGGTGAAACATAATAGAAGAAGTTGAAGCTTAGTCAAAAAAGAAGTTAATGTTCCCTTATTTTACACTTGCTCTATTTTTATGGTTTCGTTGGCGAGTTTAGAGGGGGAAAGAAGTGAAAACTTTGAAGAAAAAAAAAAGAACAAGTGGAAGAAATATAGGACATTGAGATGAGAAGACTATGAGGAGTTCATTTTTCTTCATAATACAAAATCCTCAAAATTTAGGGTAACTAAAATATTGTATTGAATGAGAGTTTTGGAGGGTTTTATAGAGTTTATATGAATTCTTCAAAATTCAATATATGTTGTTAAAATATTCTTACAATAAAAAACATATTAATCATAATCATTGATTTTTCATTCTTTAGAAAAATACTCTTTAAAAAATATGAAAAAAAAAATCTCCATTTATCCCTATATTTTTCACACTCAAAGCTTTCTCATCCCGAACGAGCCTAAGACTTTGTTTGCGAGTTTGGAGGGGAAGGGAGGGGAAGGTTTGGGAAAAATGGAATGGGCAAGTGGAAGAAATAGAGGAAAATGGGAGGGGAGGGCTTTGGGGGGTTAACTTTTCTTCATAATACTAAACCCCCTCATTTGGGGGAACTAAAAAATTGTATTGGAGGAGGGTTTTGGGGGGGGGTGGGGGGTTTGGAGGGTTTATATGAATTTTTCAAATTTAATCTATGTTGTTATATTATTTTCAAAATTAAAAATATAGTAATCATATGCATTAATTTATCATTCTCTAAAAAACTACACTTTTAAAAAATTTGAAATATTTCTTCATTTTCCCTTATATTTTCCACCCCTCAAAGTCTTTCCTTCCCTTCCCCTCCAAACTCGCAAACAAAGCCTAATGGAATGTGAATGCCATGATGGCATTATGATAGATATTACTTCTGGAACCATGGATTCTACTGAAAAGAGCATATAGGGGATAGCATTTAAGCCGAAGATGTGTCTGATGGTGATCCTGACTGTTATCTATGGTGTCATTTGGGATAGTTGTAAGTTTATATAAATGAAGGAACAATCATTTTGGTCTCTGACATTGCACCTCGTTCTCACTATGGTCTCTGACTCATGATAAAATACAAAATAGTTCCTGAATGTATAGCTTTGTTGGCTAATTTTAGTCCCTGATGTTAAAATTGACAATTAAATGCCGACAAGGATGTCACAAGGATCTAGACCTAGTGACCAAAATGAAGATAAAAGTACGAAATTAACACACATAAATCCTGAAATTCCCCATTTTCTTTTCTTTTTTTGAAAGAGAAATTCCCCATTTTCTGTTACTGTATGTTGTCCATTATTTTATTCAAACTTGAAGCTAATTAAGGGACATGTTCTAGTCATGATTTTGATTTTATGAGATTATGAAATTGTGCAGAGAATGGGAAATGTTTAATATATCCTCGAGACGTAGTGGTTGGTCGTATGTCATGCACAATCTTTAGCAAATTCCTATAGAAATTGTCCTCTTTATTATAGTGTATTAGTGGTTTGACTGTGAAAATATTTTATGTGACAATACGGGTTCAAACTCGGATCACCATATTTATCTTTGCCATGTGTGTTAATTTGAGTATACATTTGCAATTAGACCAATGGACCGTCAATATCTTCCTAAGGCCCAGGGCACGCCCTTCCTAGGGCGCCATCTCAGCCAGCCTCTAGAGCTCGACAGAAAGAATTAAGTACCCTCATTACTTGAGGCTTAAGTCACGATAGATCAGGCCCATAGAAGGATATAAATACCACCCTTGAGAGCCTTCTGATCAAGACATGACCAATACAATACTAAACCCTAATATCGATTATTGTACTTTTGCAAGTACAACCAGTAACAAAATACAAAAAAAAATCCTATAACACTCCTAGCAAAAATTGATCATGGAAAAATAAAAAATAAAAAACAGAAAATAGTTCATTAACAATAGTTAATTGGGCAAAAGACCACCAAATTTAGGAAATATAGTCTTACTAAGATGAAAGAGTTTGGTAGGTTGTTTGACTTCTTAATATTAGTCCTATATAAAAGATGTTAATATCATTGAATTACATGTTCAGGTATAATGGCAAGAGCATGGCTGGGTGTTCCGTACCTAACAAGGGACATAAGATGCAACAATTTCAAGCATATGTCTCCTATGAATGCAAATATAATAAGATCTCAACTCAAGTGAAACATAAAATCTCAATAAAGGTGAATTGGGATTGTAAAAAGGAAAACTAAACTAGTTTCTTGGAACAAACATTCAAATCTTAACGAATATGACAAGAACCAGAAAGTAACATTCCCAATATTTTATGGTGTTACCGCCAGACAACCTTTTTGCGAGTGTGTTTGTCTCACACTGATATTTGTTGTTCAAGATGTATAATTTTGAATCCCCAAGAGAAATTCTTTATGTTAGAGTTGATCAGTTGAATCATCACTCCTCAAATATGGTCGATTATTATTTTTTTAACTAGTATAGTGACCCGTGCCAAGCACGGGGAATTAAAAAGCTTTTTTTATCAAATGTATAGATTTTATATTATGTTATCTTAAAGCTTTGGAATATCTAAACATTTCTAATTTAAATGTATAGATTTTATGTTAAGTGGGGTTATAATTTAAATTAGAAATGGAAAAAATATATATCTTAATTTTGTTAATTTTGTATATATTTTGAAATATCTAAACATTGCATATAACGATTAAAGCATTTGGTTTTATACTTATACTAATTATTTGTAGTATAAGATGTACTCATTGTTAAACTTAGCATATGTAATATTTTTGCAAAAATACGCCGACGTATTGTATATTATTATTTGTTGACATAATGTATTTTATTAATCATAAAAACTAAAAAAAAATATTTTTTTTATATAATAGTCAGTGTCAGATGTATACACCTAGTCTGTGAATGCAAATGTTAAACTTTTTATGAGTGTGTATAAATATAGTTTGGGCTACAGAAACGCCGATTGTTATTTGTTTTTATTTTTTACAAAACCAATGGTCTAATGTAAATATTGTATTTTAGGGTAACAACGATGTAAAAAAAAAAAGTTCCGCGAATTGTTATACCTGAAAAATGCATCAATTAAAAGTCAATGGCAGGAGGATCTGCTTATATAGAAATTGCATGTCATGTAATGACCAGTACGCCTTATAAAGAAATTAAAATCAGTACGCCTTATAAAGAAATTAAAAAAAAACGACTTCCAAACAATACACAACTTTAATTTTCTAAATTATAGCAACAACAATTCTAAAACATAACCAATGATCATACTTTTTGAAAAACTTCACGATACACAACATTTGTGGTCTCTTTGCAAACATTATTATCTTCATTCAAGATGAGCAGCTTCAAACCTTTTCTAGAAGTAACTCGAGAGACAGTGACATAGAGTTGTCCATGCGTGAACACGGGCTTAGGAAGATAAACTCCCACTCGAGATAAAGATTGACCCTGACTTTTATTCATTGTCATTGAAAAACAAAGCGTCAATGGAAATTGCCTACGCCTGAATTTGAAGGGTAGTCCTCGATCACTCGGAATAAGATCCATCCTGGGAATGAATACCCTGGTACCTGCCCTTTTTCCTGTAATTACGATAGCAGCTATCGTGCTCTTCCCTAGATGTGTAACTGTCAGCCTCGTACCATTACACAGTCCATTGACCTGATCGATGTTTCTCATCAGCATAACAGGACATCCCACCGTTAGTTTCAACTGGTGATTTGGAATTCCAAAGCTCTTAATACCATTAATAAATTCCATTGTGAACCACTCACTCTAGACATCAGAATTTTCACCCGATCGACAAACATAATCAAAGCTTAAATACTCCTTCTCTTTATCTGGAATCAGTGACATCATATATTCGTTAACATGCTCAACTGAATCAAGCGTTGGTGCAAGTATTCCCTTTTATTGGAAATATAGCGGGTCACTAAGGTTATCATTCAAATCGGGATACACAAAGTCTATAAGTGACATCAACGGCTTTGTTGTGTCTAAAATGAGCAAATCTTCAGGAATTTTTACCTTCATTTCACCATTCTTATATGAAGCGTAGTTGCTGTCTCCAATTGAGAGTATCCACTTGCCAAAATTAGCAATTTCTTCCTGCTCTGCATGAACCGAAGATGCACCCAATCTCATATTAACAGTAAGCCTCAACACATTACAATAAGCCCATATCTTTGATTAATTGACTGAGGCATCAACAATATCCTGCCTCGTTCCTTTTCGGACAACATGCAATATCTACCTGAAATCACCACCTAAAATTATTGTCATTCCACCAAAAGGTCTAAACTCGTTTAGGGGATCATTCTTGGACATGATATCACGCAATGATCGATCAACTGCCTCAAAACACCATCTGTGCATCATTGGAGTCTCATCCCAAATTATCAACTTTGCAGAACGCACCAGGTCTGCCCTAGGATTGTCCTTTTCCATCGTAAGCGATGATGCCTCATTAATCTCAATAGGGACTTTCAGCGTTCAATACAATTAACCCCTTCGATCTAACAGCAGCCGAGAATGTTTTCCATATAAAGGTTTTCCAGTACCACCGTAACCATATAAGAAAAAGAAACCACCGTCGTCAGAACCAACAGACTCCAAGATCTTGTCATGTACACATCTTTGTTCATCAGTCAGCGTCAGTAACATATCTGCGTGTGTCTTTTCCAGTTCATCTTTATTGTAATGTTGCTCATCAACGATAAGCTTGTTTGTGAAAGTTGGCATGTCTGCTGCGTTTGGCCTGGGCAAAGATTTGAAATCAGTAAGCGACCACCCGTTTTCCTGAAGCAACATTTCAATTTCAATCAAACACATGTTCTTCAAGTCATCATCACCGATACGCGTATCTGCATATTAAATGTAAGTCAGAAAATTAATATGAACACCTAAAGAAAAATGATAGTAAGAGAATATATGCAATGCAACGGAAAAAATGACATTAAAGTTATGACTCAATTCTTAATCGAAAATAGCTTCTTTCAGCTTAACTCAAACTAAAAAAATAAGCTTATTAGTAAAGGATTTCCCAAGCCATTATTTATTTAACGCGAAAATAAATAGATATAGGAACTGCTACAAAATGATGTCATGAATGCTCACTAATCTAGATAACGTGAAAAATTAATCAATTAAAGAACAAAAAATGTGAACAAATTAATCAAGATATACATAGTGGAAAGCTATATATGACAGTTTTGTGGCATTGACAGTAGGTCCTGCATTAAACGTATGATGTTTGTATTATCTGTGGGTGTGTTGGTGTCAGTTTTGCGCTGCTATTACGTGATGTAGCCGCTGGCTGGGACGCTTATGTGTGTGCATAATTGTTGTTGCGTCCGATTGGCTTTTTTGTTTTGTAGTATCAGGTATTTCGGCCTGTTGTAGTGCAGCTTTGCTGCTGCGCAGCTGCGATTTTTTAGAGGATCTTTATGGGCATTAGGTTGTGAGACAGGGGTACTCTCGTGTAGGCAGCACCACGGTTTGTCATGGTACTTTGCTGGGTTTGGTCTTTGATTAAGGCAACCTAGTGTACACCTCGGCCTCATGATTTTTGGGTGCAGGCGTGTTGCCTTTGTTGGTTCTTGTATTCATCCACTATTCATTTCCGCGAGTGCTTGGCGTTTCCTACGCCCTCTCGACAAAGAATAATATTGTCCGTCTAAAAAAAATAGTGAAAGCTCTCTGGTGTGTCTACTTTGTTAGGTAGCCTTGAATTTATCTCTATTTTACTTAAGCTATTGTTTTCTTACGTGCATACACTCGTATTCAGACATATATGCCCTTTGTATAATTTTTATGGAAAATACTTATTGTCATTTAATGTTTAACTTTAATTTTTCACATATCAAGATAAAAATATAAAAGTGTAGTATTGGTAAGGAGTATACTTGATAAAATCATACATAGGCATGGCAATGGGGCGGGGTGGGGAAGGGTTTTACATTCCCCATCCCCATACCCAATTCTCATATACTTACCTGTTACCCTACCCATACCCAACGTGGATGAGAAATTGAACCCCATCCCCGTCCCCAACGGGTTTGGGTATCCCCGCTCCATCCCTGTCCCCGCATTGAATAATATTTTTTAATAAAAAATAGAAGTTTTTTGCAAACCCTAGAGAAATGTTGTAATGCATTATCACGAAACACGCTCATTTTTACCTTTGTTAGATCGATTGATTTAGTTGCTCATTTAAATATCAATGATAGTTTTTATAACACGGTAATTATCAAACAAAATAACATGGCATATCGACATAAAGTAATTTTCTTCATTTGGGACGGGTTTGGGTATGGGTTCGGGGTGGGTACATATTTACCTGTTACCCGTCCCATACCCGTATTTTGAAATCCGAGAAAACCCAAACCCATACCCAAACCCAGTGAAAACGGGGAAAACCCGTCAAATTGGGTTTGGTTCGGGCGGATAACCACGGGTATGGGTTTGGTTGCCATGCCTAATCATACACCTAGTAAATTGCAAATTTAGCTTATATTTTTGGACACACAAATCATTCAAATAGGACTTATAATTAAGGAGAGATAAATCGGCCAAACATTGAACTGTATAATTCTCTTCAATAAAATCCGCCAAATATGTTATAAATTAAAATAAGTTGCTTAACATTTAAATCATATCGACATATGTTATACATGTCAATAAAATTATTAAAATGAGCAAACGACAAAGAGGAGATTGCAAAATACATAATTTGTAAATCACAATATAATTATAATTGATTCAGATTGAAATTAAAATGAAAATAAAAAAAGTCTTGGAAAACTTATACAATTGAGTTTGTATCGTTCTTTTTTGTTCGATACAATCTAAGATTTACATCACCACCAAAGTTACTTGTATAATACACCTTTCTCTTTTTTATTTATTGATCAAAAAATTTATATCAACTTATTCGTATAGTTGCATGAATTATATTACCTTGAAAATACAAACAAATAAAAATACAAAATTAGATTAATTTAAAATGTCGGGAAAAAAATTACATTCATTATATACAAATAGATGGTTCCATGAGAAGCATATATAGATAGAGTGGGTGTGTGACACGGTTGACATTATAAACGAACCAAACATGAATGATTCGAACAACTCGCTCCATGATTCTTTGACCAAGTTGATCTCAGCGATTTTATTAGATCTTGGTGTCATGACAATTTTTTGGAGTTTGACAATACTGTTTGGAAGAAATGTGCAGGTGAGAATGATGAAAGAAACATACACTATATATAGAAAAATAAATAAAAGCAAATTACATCATGAACAAATAAAAAAATATGATGCAAAATTCGTTAATCCTTAAACGTTTGATTGACTTACAACCTAAACGGTGACACATGTTACACTCTAATTGATTTACATATTAAAAGGTGACAATTATATTATAATTTGATTGGTTCACTTGTGTAATGTATAATTCTACCAATAAACAGGGTCGGTCGGTCCTAAGATTTTTATTGCCTTGGCGAATTAATAAAATTGTGCCTTTTTAATTATTTGAATGTCTTTCTTCTTGTATTTTTTTTATTGCAAAAGATTCATTAATAATCAAAAATTTTTAAAAATATATTTTCAATCGAATTAATCATCTATTTAAAAAGAAATATATTTATATAGTACTAACTACTACGTAAAATTAATAATTTTGATGCCCCCTACAAAATTGTTGCCATGGATTTATGCCCCTTCCGCCACCCTCAGGGTCACCCCTGCCAATAAAGACCTATGACGATTTGTTTAATTCTAATCAGTTAAAAATTAAAACAAATTAAAGGATAGATATACAATTTAATTTGATTGGTTGAGTAAATAATCAAGGATCAAGATATTTTGGTCCGTCTACTTAATCAACAATACCGTAAAAAGAAACAACAATAATTGATTATAAATGTCATTTTTATTTTTAACAAAAGTTCCTTATATACATTTGCTAAAAAGAAAAGTTCCATATATATAACGTGAAATTAAAGTGAGATTCTAGGCATTATTTCAATTATTTGGTGCTTGATTTTGTCGAAATAAAATTATTTGGGATTAATGTTATCAACTTTTCTATAAAAGATAATTAAAATTGTATACCATTTTGATTTTTTTGAATTGAGATTGAAATTTGAATATGTGTGTATTAAAAAATTAAGATGTATACCATTTCCATAATAAAAAAAAAACCTCTAGTATAAAAGAGCATTAACAGTGACACTTATATACTTCCTCAGTCCATTTTTATAAGCAACTTAATTTTTTGTTCACATATATAAAAAAAAATGGATTGTAAATTTATTGTGTCCTTTTTATATAAACTTTTCTAAAATAAAAAAAATGGGTTGTAAATTTATTGTGTCCTTTTTATATAAACTTTTCTAAAATACCCTTTATATTATTTTTCAGGAAAATAGCTATTGTATTTTAATGTTTAACTTTAATTTTCCACATTTCAAGATAAAAATATAGTTCTCTAAAAAAAGATAAAAGTAAATTTGATAAAAAAAATGCACCAAGTATATTGCAAATGAGCTTATAGTTAGGGACACACAAATTATTCAAATAGGACATATAATTAAGGAGAGATAAATTATCAACCAAACATTGAACCGTATAGTTCTCTTAGTAAAATCCGTTCAATATGTTTAAATTCATATTAATGGAATATAAATTACATTATAAATTAAAATAAGTTACTTTTCCTAAATAAAAAAATTGATCCTTATCATATAAATTTGTTCGACATACGTTATACATATCATTAATTAAAATTATTAAAATAAACAAACGCCAAAGAAAAGATTGCAAAATACAGAATTTGCCAATCACAATATAATTACAATTGATCCAGATTGAAATAGAAATGAAAATAAAAAAGTCTTGGAAAACTTATACAATTGAGTTTGTATTCATTGTTTTTTGTTCGATACAATCTAATTAAGATTTACATAACCACCAAAGTTACTCACAGAATACACCTTTCTCTTTTTTAATTGTTGCTCAAATTTGTATATCAACTTCTTTGCATATTGGCATGAATTATATTACATTGAAAATTGAAAATACAAACAAATAAAAATACAAACATAGATTCATCCATGAGAATCATATCTAGAAAGAATGGGCATGATTCGAACAACTCGCTCCATGATTCTTTGACCGAGTTGATCTCTGAGATGTTATTAGATATTGGTGTCATGACAATTTTTTGGAGTTTGACAACACTATTTGGAAGAAATGTGCAAGTGAAAATGATGAAAGAAACATATCTTTATATAGAAACATAATAAAAGCAAATGACATCATGAACAAATAAAAAGTATGATGCAAAACTGGCTACTCCTAAAACATTTGATTGGCTAACAACCTAAAAGGTGACACATGTTACACTCTAATTGCTTTACATATTAAAAGGTGACATTATACTATAATTTGATTGGCTCATTTAGGTAATGTATGATTCTACCTATAAAGGACTTTTTTTTGGTTACTACCTATAAAGGACTTTGATTATTTGTTTAACTCTGAATAGTTTAAAATTAAAACAAAGGATATACGATTTGATTTGATTGATTGAGTAAATAATCAAGGATCAATATATTTTGCTTCATCTACTTAATCGACAATACCGTAAAAAGAAGCAATAATAATTGATTATAAATGCTATTTTCATCTTTAACAAAAGTTCCATATATACACATTTGGTAAAAAAAAAAATCATATATATAACGTGAAATTAAAGTGAGATTTTAGATATTATTTCAATTATTTGGTGCTTAATTTGGTTAAAATAAAATTATTTGGACATTATTGCCATCGATTTTTCCATAAAAGATAATTAAAGGTGTATAACATTTTCATTTATTTTGAATGAAGATTGAAATTTGAATATCTGTGTATTAAAAAATTATAGAATATTCCCTTTGAAATAAGTTAAAAAAAGTAAAAAAAAAAAACATTAAATGATAAGAGGAATGTGAAGATGCCACATGTACTCTTGATTTGAAGTAAGGTAAATGTTTACAATAGAGATAGAGATATAAAAAAAAAGGTATATCAACAACCATAAATCACATCAAATTCATTATTAGATGATACTAAAATAATTTAAAATGGCAAGAAATTAACCATAATTTTTTTTGAGAGAAGAAATTAACCATAATAATTATGATTAGTTACCACTACTCGCCAAGAAAGATAATTGATTTATGTATCCTGCCGAAAACATTGGTCTATTAAAAACTTTTTGAAGGTGAGAAAAACACAAGAAGGGGGGGTTGAATTGTGTTTTGAAAAATTCTTCGTTTCTCCTAAACAACTGAATACACTGATCAGAAGCTAAGTGAGACAGCTTCTAAAGTGATGATCAGAATCTAAATGCAGCGGAAAAAACAGAGAGAGAGAAGAAGAACGACACAAAGCAATTATACTGGTTCCTTCCACAATCCGGAAGTAGTCCAGTCCCCCTTGCACTTCCAAGGAGATTTCACTAAGAGTAATATCTGATTACAATTGCTCAAGCACACAAGCAAGAGACTTCCTTTGCTCAAGCACACAAGCAAGAGACTTCCTTTGCTCAAGCACACAAGCAAGAGACTTCCTAACTAAACAAAATTACACAGAAAATTGTTTAAGGTTGAACACTTGATATACAATCAGAGGTGCTCACAATACAAATCAGATACAGACTCAATGGACTTAAGAATTTCTAAGATATGACTATAAGACAAAGAAATTCTAAGTGAATGCAGAACAATTTCAGCAGAGGTTTGGTACTTGTAAAAATGTTATGAGTCTTTCGTTCAGCGTTCATGCATTACCAAATCTCTAGGTCTTCACTCCTTTATATAGAGGTGTGAAAGAGACGTTGTGAAATTGCCAGCACACCAAAGAGTCGTTGTTGAAGCTTGATCTTTCACCAATGATCTTTTGCCTGATTTGGTTGTTGTCCTATGAAGAACAAATTTGAAATCCATTCCTTATCCAAAGGAACATCTATGTAGGCGTAACCGTATTCTGGAGCTGTTTTCTTGTCTTGTAGCGTGGACACAAAACAGAGTAGTGGAGAACGTGGTTGTACAATTCGTACAAAGTACAATGTCAACGCTTTCGTCCAAATTGCAAGCACAAGCCTTCAAACACCTTTGAAATGACCGTTGCAAAATTCCACTAATCCTTTGTTTGTGTTTTCGAATCCAATAGACAGCTTTTGCATTGATAATTCTTCAATTCTTGAATTTTTTGCAAATCCAGTTGAGATTCAGCTTCTGGTGAAATAGCTTCTGATGAGGCAGCTTCTGATGATGCAGCTTCTGATGATATGACTTCTGCAGCTTCTGATGATATGACTTCTGGACTTCTTGTCTTCAGGAGCACTATCCTTACTTCAGAAGCGACTTAACTTCAGGAGCGCTTTTTCTCTTCAGTAACAAGTTGCCTTCAGGAGCATCCAAGCTTCAAATTTTTGTTGTTTCCTTTGCTCTTTATTTGCTCATTCAGAACCAATGATGATGTAACTTTATAATTATGGTCTTGTACACTTGAACAAATATTAGCTAGTCCAATTTACAATTTTTAATACCTTGTTATCATCAAAACTCTTTAAGGTTCATTGTTAAACACATTTTGTTCCAACAATCTCCCCCTTTTTGATGATGACAAACAAAAGTATTTAAAATTGATCAATTGTTGTTAATCTAATTAACAAGTTGACTTTGGGGTTCTGAGGTTTGTAAGCTCAGAGTCTGAGGTTTGTAAGCTCAAACTCCCCCTGAGTCTGATAGTCTTTAAGGTGAGGTTTGTAAGCTCCCCCTAAGTTCTATCCAGGTTAATTAAATTCATTTTTCGCACAAAAAAAATTATCAGAGCTTTTTAAAAAAAATGAATCATTGAAAGAATTAACTTATAGATAAGAAGAATGGTTCAATTAATTTTACTTGAATTTTGATACTTCTTCGTTCGTTCATAGCTTATACCAATAAGGTAAAAAAAAATGATAGAAGTTTTTCAAAAATTTCAAATGCCATTAATGGGGCTCAGAGCCTTTAAATACTTGTCACATATACTCCCCCTTTTGTCATTATCAAAAAAAACATAAAAGACAAAAAGATTTGAGAAAAACTCAAACAAAAGAGAGTATACAAGAAATTAATTAAATAAAACATACCAAAATATATGAACATGAATATCCAATTATCAGAAGCAGCTAAGCAGTCAGAAGCAGTAAGCATTCAGAAGCATAAAAATAAAACAAGATGGTTTCAGAAGCAAGGACTAAGAATTTGAAAACAAACAACAAACAAAAATAACACAAAGGTGTGCAACTAAGGGTTGGTTTGTTGTTGTTTCTTCATCTCCTCCATTTCTTCAATTTTCTTTTGCAACAGTTCTTCAAGCTGTTGTTGCCTCTGGAGAAGAGCTTGTTCCCTTTCTCTAGCTTCTTGCTGCTGCTGTGCCATCTGTTTCTTCAGAAGCTTACACAACCTTGCTTCTCTGGTTAAGTAATCCGTTTCTAAGAAGAAAGGCTGGTTTGCCAGGAGCAGTGTAGAACTTCTTACTCTGAGACTCTGATTCAAATGCTCCATTAGCCTTCTGACTGAAGCCTGCTTGACTCTGATGCATTTAGCCTTGATATCTTCAATAAGCTCAGCTGCCCGGTTCTGAAGAGATGCCCAGGAGTCTTCATATGCACTTGTGAGATCAATTGTCCTTCTTTGATCCACCAGATTATGCAATTGACTAAGGATTGTCAGAAGCTCAGAATTAATATATCCAGATTCCAGGATGTTTGTGGGTGGTTGTTCAAGGGTTTCAAGATCAGAATCACTGATTTCCAAATCTTGAACAGGGTTAGGAACTGGAATGGTAAAGTGTGTTTGTATGTTTGAAGATGAAGGCTGGTCAGAAGCAATGTGTGTAGTAGAGGTTGAGGCTTGAACATTGACTTGAGAGATGTCAACATCCATAGGAGTTGGTTCTGGGGAGTGTTCAATTTCAGTTGGTGGTTGTTGTGGTGAAGTTGATATTTGAGTGTTGAGTTGGGGGTCAATGGTAGCTATTGGTGATTGTGGGGGTGTTGTGGGTTTATGTGGTTCAGGTGTGTGTTGATGGGGGTTTTCTGAAACAACATTTTCAGAAGCAGCTGCTTCTGGAGTTGTTTCAGAGGCTTTTTCTGAGGTAGATTTGTCTATAGGTAACTCACCTGAGTAGTGGAGAGCAAGATTGTCTAAGACAGAAGTGTCTTCTTCTTGCTCATTTGCTTGTGGTGAAAGGGGTGAAATGGGGGTAGAGGTGACTGGAATCTGGATTACCTCAACTGCAGGGCCAGCTTCAGAAGTGATCTTCTGTGGACCAGCAGCTTGAGGAACTACTTCTGAAGTTCCATCTTCTGGAGCATCCTCCATCATAATCATCATTTCTTCTTCCTCGTTGTCTTCAGTAGACTTACCAGCAATGGCTCTTACTTCAGCCAATTTCTCTTTGAAGTACCTATCACAATCTTCCATACCCAGAGCCTTGAGCTTTTCATCTCTTTGATGAATGTATTGTGCTTTTAGTTCCTTTTTATCTGATATAAGATCAGAAGCACGTTCATCTGCCATCATTTTCCTTATTGGAGTCATCTCAACCATAGGACTCACAAGTTGAAGGGGAGCCTTCTTCTTTTTTTAGCTTGGGATCAGCCTCTTCTTTCTCTATTTCTTCAAGAGCTTCCTGCAGCTGCTCTTCAGTGATTACTAAATCTGCCTTACCTTTTCTTCTTTTCTGAGGAATAGAAGCAGCACCAACCTTCTGCATCTTTCCTTTATCCTTGATAGAAACAGGTTTAGCTTCAGACTTAGCAACTTTTTGCTTTTCAGATTTAGCAATAGCAGCTTCTGACTCAGTACTAGTTCTGGCCCTCTTTCCTTTAGTAGGAGCAGCATCAGATTCTGAACTAGTTCTGGCCCTCTTCCCTTTAGGTGCATCAGAAACAGCAGCTTCTGACACAGCAACTGCCTTGGCCTTCTTGCCTTTCCCTTTAGCAAGAGCAGCTTCCTCCTGAGAACTTGCATCATCCTCCAAGACGTACTCAGCTACTAATCTAGCTAAGTGTTCAGGATTACTTTCCTTAACTAAGGAAGGAAAGTCCCTGATAATCTCAGATTCTTCTGTGGTCATCTCCAACCACTTCTCATCTTTAGGAGCTGTCTTGAAAAAGTGCATTGAATGCAAAGTCTTGCTACTGATAGTCTTTTCTGCAGTAGAAACTTCGAAGCATTTATCAGAAGCATCCCTTGTTCTTCTCAATAAATCCAGCACTCTCCCTTGATAAAAGATCTCAGAGAGCAATCTTCCATAGGGCACTTGTTTCCTTCCTTTGACTGTGCCTTCATTAATAGCCCAGCAGAGATGATCCAATTCATATCTTGGGAAGTTTATCTTTTCCAGATTGGTCATGAAATAGATTGCTAGCTTCTGTTGGTTGTTGGGTTGATCAGACCCACCTGCTCTTTGAAAGAAGCAATCGTTACTGAATTTCACCAACATTCTGTTGTGAATCTCCATTTCAGAAGGCTTAGCATCTTTGTTACCACCCAGAAGAGTGTTGTAGTAGTTTTGCAGCAGGACATCATCCTTTTTAACTATTTCTTGAAATCTTCCTTCTGCATCCATTCTACAAGCTTTAGCAATTATCTCCTCTGTGATGATTACGGGAATACCCATCACTTCAGACCTTATCTCAAGGCTACTGAAGGAAGTGGGATTCAACTCAATCTCCTTCTTTCCTTTCTTCGACCCAGCTGGTTTATCTGCTGCCTTCACAGGCTTTCTATTGACGATTTCAGCCCTTAACCAGAAATCTTTGACCAAGTTCACATACGTTGGCCCATTTAGCATGTTGAAGTATCCAGACAGTTTCTGAGTTTCTACATAGCCTTCCATGTCCACTTCGTACTTCTTGAGTGAAGTGAAGTCCACTGGCGATTCTACTTGGACGATTAAGGATTTCCATGGAATATCCATAGTCTTTTCTTTGTAGATGGACCCAGATTCTGATACGCTTTGCTTGTTTGATGTAGATTCTGAAACTTTTGAGCTTGATGATGCCATTTGATGATTGACGAAGATTTGAAGAAGATGAAGATTTTAGGGTTCTAAGGTTGAGAGAATGCGCTTACTTCGCAAGAGGTTTGAGAGCAAATGTGTTTGTTGTGAGTGAGTAGTGTGTGAATTGTCAAAGTGTTAAAAGTAAAACGATTGCAATTCAAAAGAGACAAACAAACATAACATTAATGACAAAATTGGGGGCGCGTGAAAAGTACTTTCAAAGCTATTAAATCATCATTGCCCTTTTAGTTATACACCAACACATACAGGCCACGTAAGAAGTTCACAGAGTAACTACCAAGTTAGTGGGCCAGAAGTTACTTTTTAAAAGGTAACTTCCAACGTTTCCACTAATTCAACTATTCAGAAGCAACAAATCCAGCTTCTGGACTTCAGATGCTGACGTCATCATCAGAAGCGAGTTTTCCTCAGAACCTCAATAAAGAGCTTCTGATGGACTACCGCTTCTGAACTAACTTCAGAACCTAAAACCCTATTCAGGAGCAAGCAAGCATTTAATCAGATACAAAGTGCATGTTCAAATTTTTCTTTATAAAATCAAATCTTTCAACAGTTAAAGGCTTAGTAAATATATCAGCCCATTGATTTTCAGTATCAATGAATTGTATATCTAAAATTCCTTTTTGAACATAATCTTTGATAAAATGGTGTTTGATTTCAATGTGCTTAGCTCTTGAATGCAAAATTGGATTTTTAGACAAACAAATAGCAGCAGTATTATCACAATAAATGGGAATACTGTTAGCAGTTATCTGATAATCTTCCAACTGATGTTTCATCCAAAGTAGTTGTGTACAACAACTTGCAGCTGAAATGTATTCTGCTTCTGCTGTAGACATAGCAATAGTTGTTTGTCTTTTGCTAGCCCAGGATATAAGATTATCACCCAGAAATTGACAGTTGCCACTGGTTGACTTTCTTTCAATCCTATCACCAGCATAATCAGCATCACAGAATCCAATTAGCTTATAATCTAAGGATTTCCTATAAAGGAGTCCAAGATTAGTTGTTCCCTTCAAATACCTGAAGATTCTCTTGACAGCAGTCATATAAGATTCTCTAGGATCTGATTGGAATCTTGCACACAAGCATACACTGAATAAAATATCTGGCCTAGATGCAGTGAGGTATAACAAAGAACCAATCATACCTCTATACAGCTTCTGATCTACTTTAGCTCCTTCATCTTCTTTGCTTAAGTTGCACGTAGGGTGCATTGGAGTGTTCATCACTTTACAATCTTCAAGTTTGAACTTCTTCAGAAGCTCCTTTGTGTACTTTGATTGATGAACATAGACTCCATCTTTGCATTGATTGATTTGAATGCCCAGGAAGAACTTCAGCTCTCCCATCATGCTCATTTCAAATTCATCCTGCATTAACTCAGAAAATTCCTTGCAAAGAGATGCATTAGTAGAACCAAATATTATATCATCAACATATATTTGCACAACAAGAATATCTTTCTCAAGGGTCCTTCTGAAGAGTGTAGTATCAACCTGTCCTCTTTTAAAATCATTTTTGATTAAGAAATTACTTAGTCTATCATACCAAGCTCTGGGAGCTTGTTTCAAGCCATATAGTGATTTCTTCAGTTTAAAAACATGGTCAGGATATTTAATATCCTCAAATCCAGGAGGTTGTTTGACATACACTTCTTCTTCTATGACACCATTTAGAAATGCACTCTTGACATCCATTTGATATAATATTATGCCATGATTAACTGCATAGGAAAGAAGTAACCTGATTGCTTCCAATCTTGCAACTGGAGCAAACGTTTCAGTGTAATCAATGCCTTCTTGTTGACTATACCCTTGTGCAACAAGCCTGGCTTTGTTTCTTGTTACTTCACCTTGCTCATTCAGCTTGTTTCTGAATACCCATTTTGTTCCAATAATGTTCTTGTGCTGAGGTTTGGGTACCAGATCCCACACATCATTTCTTTGAAATTGATTCAACTCTTCTTGCATAGCTAGGATCCATCCATCATCTGAAAGTGCTTCATCAATTGTTGTAGGTTCAATCATTGAGATTAGTCCAATCATTGACTCTTCTTGTCTGAAATGTGATCTTGTTCTTCTTGGACTATCTTTGTTTCCAATGATTAGCTCCTCAGGATGTGAAGACTTGTGTTTGAAATTGTTTCTGGGAGGATCTTCTTGATGTGAGCCATCTTGTGCTTCATCAGAAGCTGTTTCATCTTGCGCTTCTGATGTGGGTTCAGCTTCTGGACTATCTTCAGATTCAGCTATCTGATCAGGTTCTGGAGTAGCTTCAGGAACCTGTATCTCTGCAGAACTTTCACCTTGCTTTGAAGTTTTAACTTCAAGCTCCTTGTCATCAAATTTAACGTGCATAGATTCTTCAACACAAAGTGTTTCTGAATTATACACTCTGTATGCCTTTGACCTTTCAGAGTAACCTAAAAAGATTCCTCTTTGGGCCTTGGCATCAAATTTCTTTAGGTAGAGCTTGTTGTTCAGAATGTAACATGTACATCCAAATTGATGAAAGTAAGAGATATTGGGTTTTCTTCCTTTAAAGAGTTCATATGCTGTTTTCTCCAAAATAGGTCTAATATAGATCCTGTTTTGAACATAGCATGCTGTATTCACTGCTTCTGCCCAAAAATGTTTTGGTAAATTGTTTTCATGAATCATGGTTCTGGCCATTTCTTGTAAAGTTCTATTCTTTCTCTCTACAACCCCATTTTGTTGTGGTGTTCTAGGAGAAGAGAATTTATGGAAAATTCCATGTTTTTCACAAAAAGCTTCAAATGGCTCATTTTCAAATTCTCCACCATGATCACTTCTGATTTTCAAAATTTTTGATTCTTTTTCAGATTGAATTTGAGTGCAGAAGCTACTGAATACATCACACACAACATCTTTACTCTTTATGAATTTCACCCAAGTCCATCTGCTGTAATCATCAACAATGACTAATCCATATCTACTTCCATATAAGGATGCAGTACTCACTGGTCCAAATAAATCAATATGGATTAATTCTAAAGGTCTTGAGGTTGAAACAATGTCTTTGGTTTTAAAAGATGATTTCACAATTTTCCCTCTCTGACATGCACCACAGAGTGCATCTGAATGATAGTCAATGTCTGGTAGCCCTTTCACAAGTTGTAACTTACTAAGCTTAGAGATTAACCTCCAGTTAGCATGTCCCAACCTTCTGTGCCACATCCATTTCTTATCATTCACTGATAGTAGGCAAATCACCTTCTGATCAGCCAGTTCAGAAAAATTGATTTTATAGACATTGTCAACTCTCTTTCCCTTGAACACAATGGATTTGTCTTCCTTGTTGATTACTGTACAGTTGGGTTTTTCAAAAAGCACATCATAACCATTATCACAAAATTGACTAATGCTCAAAAGGTTATGTTCAAGACCATCTACCAACCATACATTATTAATTGAGGTAGAGGAATTACCAATAGTTCCTGTACCTATGATCTTGCCTGACTGGTTGCCTCCAAATTTCACATTTCCTCCCTCTTTCATTGTTAGGCTGAGGAACATGGACTTGTCTCCTGTCATGTGTCTTGAGCAACCATTGTCTAGGTACCATGATCTTTGCTTTGGCACTGCTCTTAGACATACCTGCATCATTGACATTTTTAGTTTTAGGTACCCATTGTTCTATGGGTCCTGGAAGGTTAGTACTTAAGGCTTTACTCTTCACTTCTTGTACCTTGTGCTGTGAGTTGGGTTGCTTCTGATTAACCATCACCTTAGGTTTTGGTACTTCAGAAGCAGTAACTGTGTTCTTCTGAAACTTAGACTTCAGAACCCCAGATTTTGGTTTCACCAGACTCTGAGGAATAGGTTCTGATCTTTTGAGGATCCTATCCTTTGAAGTCTTGGAATCAGATTTGACCATAGCCTTTGACTTAGAGTTCTTTGGCTTTGAAATAACCTTAGCCTTAGAACTAGAAGCTTCAGGTTCTGATTGAACAACAGTTTCCAACTCAGCCCCTTCTGGTACAAAGAATGTTTTCAGACCTTCCTTGATGCATTCACAACAAGACTTTAGATTGGTTTTCTCAAGTTTCACCTCTGGAAAACCAATTCCTCTGTCATTGTTCTTGTAAATGCTATAAATCATAGAAGCTACTCTGCTTCTGTCAATGCCAGATATAATGAAATCTTCAAGAGCAATTTCATGATTACTTAAAGGTTTTTCATTACACTTTTCTTGTAGCTTCTGACATAAGAACTTGAGCTGATCTTCATATGTTTTACACATGAAGTCAAAACCCCTAAGTCCTTGTT
Organism: Medicago sativa; assembly: GCF_051527215.1. NCBI lineage: Eukaryota > Viridiplantae > Streptophyta > Magnoliopsida > Fabales > Fabaceae > Medicago > Medicago sativa. The sequence continues at coordinate 25,145,673 of NC_140752.1, read as the reverse complement.
CAGAAGCTTTCAGATCCAATAGAGTTGATTTTTGCTGTTGTACCAAATCAGCATATTTTTCTTTTAAATCCTTCAACTCATTGGTTCTTACTTCAAAATGTGTAAGAAGTTCTTTAAGTGACTCAACAAGTTCATCTCTGGGAATTTTGGAATATACCTCGTTTTCATCTTCTGAGTCTGAATCTGATCCAGCTTCTGAAGTTGCTGTTGCTACCAACCCAACAGCTACCTTTGCATCTTCATCAGCTTCCTCTTTATCAGATCCAGATTCACTACCCAAATCATCCCAGGTTGCCATTAAACTCTGCTTAATCTGCTTCTTGAATTTGCTTGGTTTGAATGTAGACCTCTTTGATTTGTCCTTTGACTTTTCTCTTTGAAGATCAGGGCATTCAGCAATGAAGTGTCCAGGCTTCTTAGAGTTGAAGCATCCCTTCTGATCTTCTTTCCTTGAGCTTCTGGAGTTACCCCTTTTGGCGAGAAACTTTCTGTTCTTCTTGGCCAGATATTGAAGTCTGTTTGAGAGCATGGCCATTTCAGCAGCATCTGGTTCAGAATCTGAACTTGACTGTTCTTCCTCTTCAGATTCAACCACTCTGAGAGCTTTTGATGACTTGCCTTTGGATGGAAGAGCTATTGATTTACTCTTCTTAGTAGACTCATGTTCATTAAGACTTAACTCATGAACTTTGAGAGAACTAACAAGATCTTCGACACTTAAAGTGTTTAAATCTTTAGCTTCCTCAATGGCAGTCACCTTCGGTCTCCATCTGGCAGGTAAGCTTCTGAGAATCTTGCTTACATGATCAGAAGCAACATAGCTCTTCTTTAGAATCTGTAGCCCAGAAACTAAGGTTTGAAACCTTGAGTACATCTCCTCAATAGTTTCATCATCCTTCATCTTGAATAACTCATACTGATGTACAAGCAGAAGAGCCTTTGCTTCTTTGACCTTCTTGCTCCCTTCATAATTTGAACAGAGAGAAGCAAACATAGCTTTAGCAGTGGATTTGTCACTCATTTTCATGTACTCCGCTTTGGGTATGGCAGTGACAAGAGCTCCTCTGATAATATGATGCTTCTTGTAGAGTTTCCTCAGTTCTGGAGTATGTTTCTTTCTATCCACAGCAGCTCCTTCTTCATCAAGGACTAAATCACCAACACCATCTTCCAGAATATCCCATAATTCTTCATCTAGGCTCATGATGTAACTGTAAAAATTGGTCTTCCACCAAGAGAACTCTTCAGCATCTCCATTGAACTTTGGAACTTTTCCAACACTGGTTTTCTTACTATCACTATAATCATGTGAGACATTTTTATAGCTAGTATCACTAGAACCAGAACCATTAGGAGGAGGAGTAGTCATGTTTTTCTCAGATCTTCGACTGTTGCACGGTTAAGTGTTACACAACAGACCAAGGCTCTAGATACCAATTGAAGGTGAGAAAAACACAAGAAGGGGGGGTTGAATTGTGTTTTGAAAAATTCTTCGTTTCTCCTAAACAACTGAATACACTGATCAGAAGCTAAGTGAGACGGCTTCTGAAGTGATGATCAGAATCTAAATGCAGCGGAAAAAACAGAGAGAGAGAAGAAGAACGACACAAAGCAATTATACTGGTTCCTTCCACAATCCGGAAGTAGTCCAGTCCCCCTTGCACTTCCAAGGAGATTTCACTAAGAGTAATATCTGATTACAATTGCTCAAGCACACAAGCAAGAGACTTCCTTTGCTCAAGCACACAAGCAAGAGACTTCCTTTGCTCAAGCACACAAGCAAGAGACTTCCTAACTAAACAAAATTACACAGAAAATTGTTTAAGGTTGAACACTTGATATACAATCAGAGGTGCTCACAATACAAATCAGATACAGACTCAATGGACTTAAGAATTTCTAAGATATGACTATAAGACAAAGAAATTCTAAGTGAATGCAGAACAATTTCAGCAGAGGTTTGGTACTTGTAAAAATGTTATGAGTCTTTCGTTCAGCGTTCATGCATTACCAAATCTCTAGGTCTTCACTCCTTTATATAGAGGTGTGAAAGAGACGTTGTGAAATTGCCAGCACACCAAAGAGTCGTTGTTGAAGCTTGATCTTTCACCAATGATCTTTTGCCTGATTTGGTTGTTGTCCTATGAAGAACAAATTTGAAATCCATTCCTTATCCAAAGGAACATCTATGCAGGCGTAACCGTATTCTGGAGCTGTTTTCTTGTCTTGTAGCGTGGACACAAAACAGAGTAGTGGAGAACGTGGTTGTACAATTCGTACAAAGTACAATGTCAACGCTTTCGTCCAAATTGCAAGCACAAGCCTTCAAACACCTTTGAAATGACCGTTGCAAAATTCCACTAATCCTTTGTTTGTGTTTTCGAATCCAATAGACAGCTTTTGCATTGATAATTCTTCAATTCTTGAATTTTTTGCAAATCCAGTTGAGATTCAGCTTCTGGTGAAATAGCTTCTGATGAGGCAGCTTCTGATGATGCAGCTTCTGATGATATGACTTCTGCAGCTTCTGATGATATGACTTCTGGACTTCTTGTCTTCAGGAGCACTATCCTTACTTCAGAAGCGACTTAACTTCAGGAGCGCTTTTTCTCTTCAGTAACAAGCTGCCTTCAGGAGCGTCCAAGCTTCAAATTTTTGTTGTTTCCTTTGCTCTTTATTTGCTCATTCAGAACCAATGATGATGTAACTTTATAATTATGGTCCTGTACACTTGAACAAATATTAGCTAGTCCAATTTACAATTTTTAATACCTTGTTATCATCAAAACTCTTTAAGGTTCATTGTTAAACACATTTTGTTCCAACACTGTTAACTCTCCCTTAAAAAAACTTTTAACTCTAAAAATAGCAATTGAAGATTGACCAATTTAAATGGATGTTTAATGAGTTTAATAATATAAATGAGTGTTAAACACGTGTAGTAAATAATTTACCAATCATCTCAATTTAAATAACAGTATAATATGTGTACTATTCTTAAAAAAAAGTATAATATGTGTACTGAATAGATAAACAAAAATAATTTGTCAAAAAAAAAGATAAACAAATTAGAATGCTTGGTTTAGTCTATCTGTCGTGTGACTAAAAAAGTTATGGCGGGGTTTGCATTATCATATATACATTTGAAGAAAAAGCCTCAACACTTCTTTGATTCTGTAACATCCCAAACTGCTTTTAGGATTGCCGACTAACCCCACAAACCAACACGAGTCTTTTCAGCATGCTTTGTCCTCACTCACATGCTTACCGGGAAACTTCCCGGTAGGTCACCCATCCTAGTACTACTCCAAGCCAAGCACGCTTAACTGTGGAGTTCTTATGGAATGGGCTACCGAAAAGAAGATGCATCTTGTTGATATGGGTAGTACCTAACAATTCTTATAAGCCTTCCTTCAACCATGTAGTCCCATACCTACACGGCCTCCGGATCCCTCTCATTTCGACGTGATTCGGTTCCTCTTATTAACGTGGGGTCATCCTTATGGATAGTGCCCGTTCCAACTGGCGGGAACCTTTCGTATCCAACTGGCGGGATATCGAAAGCCATGTTGTGGGTGTTACATGCCCACCAGCTTCCGCCTGGTTCGTCCCCGAACCACACCGTACTGGGAGAGGTCTGCTCTGATACCATTTGTAACATCCCAAACTGCTTTCAGGATTGCCGACTAACCCCACAAACCAACACGAGTCTTTTCAGCATGCTTTGTCCTCACTCACATGCTTACCGGGAAACTTCCCGGTAGGTCACCCATCCTAGTACTACTCCAAGCCAAGCACGCTTAACTGTGGCGTTCTTATGGAATGGGCTATCGAAAAGAAGATGCATCTTGTTGATATGGGTAGTACCTAACAATTCTTATAAGCCTTCCTTCAACCATGTAGTCCCATACCTACACGGCCTCCAGATCCCTCTCATTTCGATGTGATTCTGTTCCTCTTATTAACGTGGGGTCATCCTTACGGATAGTGCCCGTTCCAACTGGCGGGAACCTTTCGTATCCAACTGGCGGGATATCGAAAGCCACGTTGTGGGTGTTACAGATTACAAAAATTGTCATGTCTCACGTTAATTTTGAAAATAATTTACCACACATTTCTTTTTTTCCCTTGTCATTAAATGCAAAATATCTCTCCAAAATTAGTGTTGACTCAATTCATCGTCTAATTTCCATCTTGAATGCTATGATTTGCAATTGTATCAATAAAAAAAAATTAATACTTCTTTATACGCTCACTTAGAACTCCTTTTTCTTTTACAATCAAACACTTCTTCTCTCCTTTCACAGCTTCACCTTGCTACACTATTAAATAAAATTAGCTAAAATAAAATAATTTTTTCTGTTTAGACCAATTATACCCGATTTTCACTTAGTTCCTTCTCGTACTTGCATATAAGTAAAATGTGATATATTTGAATAATGTATTTCCGGTGTAATTAAAAGAGGAAAAAAATTATATAGAATAAAAAATTATATAGAAGATCTTTTTCGTTAATTCCAAATATCTCTCATTAACTTATATAATAGACTAAAGAATACACCATTTAACGAAATTAACAGAAACTAAATGTCCATTAAATCTGACATTAGCAAAAAAAATGAAGAATGAGGTTTAAATTTTTTTGTTTGTAGTGGCTGATATAGAAAACGTGTAGATAGATTTATACACTAATTTACTACTATATCATATGCCTCAAATTCCATTGTTTTTCTGTGCCTTTCCAAATTTTCTTCATTATTGATTAATTAAGTATATGACATTTTTTCAATTCCATTATTTTTTGAAACCGGCACTCATGTGTACTTGTTATGTTGGTTAGCTATCAATCAATATTTATGTGGATCTATTTTTCTTGATTAAAAAAAAAAAAGACAAACTGTGTATTAAATAACTGAGAGCGGCTTTTTTCATTTTTTATAGAAGAATTAGAGCGGCTTTATCCATGAGCCTTAGGCATATTTTTTTACACTGTTAATTGATACACAATAATAAAAAATAAAAAAAACTGACAAACAAAAAAACAACAAACTATTTGCTATATATAAAAAAATTTAACAAATCTAACAAAACAAATAGTGTCAAACAACCTTAATATCCATAAGAACCATTTCTTTTGAGTAGGACAATTTGTCATTGTTCATATCTCTCACAAACCACAATGGAACATATATCAAAAACGAAATCAATTCTCGGTGTCATTTGGATTGTAAAGAGGTAGGAAGAAGAAACAATAGAAAAAAAAAATAATCAAATAGAAAGAGAGGCGGAGTTGTGATGTGAAAAATTTGCTAATTCATATGTCTAATTTATAGTATTTTTCACATGGTAGTTTGGTATTTTTCACATGGTAGTTTGGTAAAATTACCACATCTATTGTTGACCAACAAAATGAAACGTTTTTGCCTTTTTTAATGAACACAATAATATAATTTTTTTGTTTGTCTGTTTTTGATACGTTATTAAAGTACACAAAAAGAACCATAAAATAATTTGCTTTTTTTTTTGTCCGTTTGATGAATTTTCCTTAACGAAACGTTTTTTTTTTCTTTCTATTTTTAAGAAAATTAAATCATATTGTATTTAATTATTTTAATGGCACTTTAAATAAAAAATCATTGGCATGATTTTAACATAATAAAGTCTCATAATATTATTATTATATTAATATTATATGAAAATAAAAATAAAAAGTAGTTCATTTCATTAATTCATTAACTCCATTAATTGCCAAACACATGAAATTGCTTGGTTTGCTTCCAAGTGCCACATGTCAATTGAAAAAAATACTTAATTGAAATCCAAATGTTTGAGATAGAGCGCCACATGTCAACACCAAGAGAAGAGAAAATTACTTCTATATTGGGACATGAAATAGGTCCTAAATTTATATAATATAGATTAAACTTTAATTAAGGGAAATGTTAACGAGTACTCCGAAGCATTTTAAGGGTCTCAAGTTGTAACTTTTTTTAAAAATTTATGTATTCAATACTTTGAAAATTGAACTATTTGACTTTTTTAATAAATAATTTTCTAATTTAGAATGCTTAAAAAATGTCCAGAGACACTCGTTAACAAGATCCATTAATAAATTCATCATAGTTTTTTTTTTAAACATAGACAAAATGACAACAACAATTGAAAACTGACGCACGCAATTGGATGGGTCGGATTTAAACCCTAATCGCGACGTTCAATTTAACAATGTTGATATTTTTACCAATTAAGATAAGACTTATGAACTTTTGTAGGTTTGGTTTAATAATTAAAAATCAATTATGAACCCGGACACAAGATCTTATAAGGGTAGCTAATGACTATCATGCTCTGGTTGCCATGTTGCCAAAATGAATTTGGTTGTTTCTAATATGATATAGATTGTTGTTGTTTATCTAAGGTGTCTAAAACACCCACATGAATATTACATTAAACCAAGAACAATCACACAAGTGATTAGTTTGGATATCTTCACTCAAAATTAAACACATTATATACACACGTCATATCACTTATACGGTACTACTACGGTGGTGCTCCGTATCTACTTCTATATATTCAATGTCAGATTTCAAATTCACATTTGAGATATTAACAGATATTCTAGTCTTTTAAGTTGGGTTTTTCCTTTTGGTCTTTTAATTTTGTTGCTTATATTAAAAAAGTAGGTAAGGGTGTTGATTCATTAAAGCTAGTAAACATTTGATTATTTTTTTTTAAGAAAAAAATTTATATCGGAGATAATTAAATCTGAGGACCTTGAGAGAAGCATACTTCAAGTCTTAAACCAACATCACCATACCATCATCCCAAATGAATTGCTGGTAAATGTTTGTATTAACTCAATAAAAACTAATTAATCACACACGAGATATTTTATTGGGTGGATCCCTTCTTAAGTAGAAACCACACATAAAATTAAAGAAAAAAAATGAGAAAAGAATGAGAAAAAAAAAGTGTTATATGTGAGTGAATAGAATTTGAGCCCATATTTGTGTGAGTACTATAAAAAGGGAATAAAACCCTAGGAATGTTGCTCTCTAGGCATCCATCATTTTCCATTAGGAACAATGAATCGATGAAAATACCCCAGCGACAGTTAACTACCGCTTGGAAGACTTTTTAACTTAGTTAAACTGATTTAAAAAGTGATTTGACCAATCTAATAAGTGTCGAACGATACTTAACCACCATTTTGTGGCAAACGGTAGTTACATTTTTGTAGCAATTAGAGGGTGCCTAAAGAGCAACTCTCAAACCCTAGTTGATAATTGGCAGTAAATTAGTTTGTCGGAAGAAACAACAAATGTAGTGATGCACACGTTAAGAGAAAGGAATGAGTGAACCATGAGAGTATAATAAACATTGGTGCCTATCGTAAAAAAATGTGTCATCCTAACAAGTGTCCTAAGAGAATAAACCAAAATTAGCAGTTTTCTATTGAAAACCACAATTTTCATACTTTTAACAAATCGAATTGACCACTTTTCAACATAATATTTCTATTTTTGTTTCCTTAACGAATGCTCTAAGAACACTTTTTAGCATTTCCTTAAAAATATTTTTTGAGTAGTTGTGTTTTCTCAATGCTAGTTTGGAATACTCACTTGGTTGTGAGATTTGGAATACTCAGTTGGTATAGTTGGTGATTATTTGATGCTTTGTCAATTCTTAAAGATAGTAGGAATACATTGGTTGATAGTGGAAGTTTTGACCGAACTAAATCCCGTAGTTTTTATTCTCTTCACATTGAGAGTAGTTTTCCGCTGGATTAGGCCACATAATTTATTTCATTGAAAAGTTCATCTGTTGTTTAAATTTTAAAAACTTTGTTGGTCACTAATTTAATTATAATAAGGATTTAACAAATGAGGGGGTATGTAGTGCATATATTTGAGTTCAGTAGAAAATGAAAATAAAAATAAATTATTTGGAAAATATCAGAGATTAAGATGATCAGGTCTTTCGAGTCAAATAATTCACGTTGTTTAGTTAATTGCACCTCGTCTCTGCAATTATTCTCTTAATTTCACGACAAATTAGTAAAATAGTCCTGATCAACACCTGGACTCAGAACTCTCTTCACAAGTTACAACACCCTAATTCCTTAGGTGAGTCCGTAACCGTTGAAGGTTTTATATATATGAACGTTAATTTCAATGACATAATCTAACAATCATCTATCCCTAGATTGACCCGTTAGATTAACCAGAATTATTATATCCAATTCAATTGCTACTGTCAGTAGTCAATCAATATTTTAAATCATTTTATATACGATCAGTATACAAAAAGCATTAAGAACAAATATTTCTGAATAAATTTAAGATTATAATTGCATTGAAAAGAGTTTATACAATCACACGAATCAAACATCTTAAATTAAAATCATCTAAAGACCCAATCAATTGGAATTTAGGTAATCATGATAATAAAAAATAATAAACAACAATGAAAAAAATAGGCTTAATTGGTTCAATGGTCCCCAAATTAACTTTCAGTTTTCATTTTGGTCTCATAACTCGAAAAATCAACATTTTGGTCCCTCTTATTTCTCTCCGTTATTCAAAAAAAATCCCTAACTGTTAACTTTAACCCCAAATGTCTATGGTAGACCAACCTTAACGATGGTCCGCCATAGATCATATTAATTATTTTAATTTAAATCGTTTGATCTTTTTTTTAAAACAGTACCATTGGATTATGCAGGTCTATTTTATCAAATGGTGCACCATCAACACCTAATTTTTTGTACCTTTTCTTCATCTTCTTCCCTACTCCTCTTCTTCATCTTCATCAACAACTTCAAACATTCATAAAAAAAAACTCATATTAACCCAGGAAAAACCAGATTAAAAACATAGTAAAATACCCATTAACAAATTTCCAACAACCTCATCTCATTCTTCTTTAACATCTCATTCAATTTTGGTTTAATTGATATTTTCGTCCCTTAACTAATTTTTTGGTATCGATTTGGTCCCATAACTAAAATTTTGTCAGTTTTTATATTTGAACTTTATCTCCGTTACACATTTTGGTCATTTCCATTAGCTTAATTAAAAAAACGTTAGGGTTTGTACAAGTGTCATTTTTTCATTGGCTGGAATTTTTATTCATCAATTTCTGGAAAATAGGAATCAACAACAGCAAGAACAAAACCAGAAGTAAGAACAAACAATAACAACAAAGCCCATCAAGATAACAACAATCCAGCAACAACAACCCAACAATAACACCATCAACACAAAATCATCATCATCATCTTCGTTTCATTCATTTTTCAATCATCAAGACCCATTGTTCTTCAACAACAACAACAGTGGAACAATTCTTGAATAGAAAAAAAAAACGATTAGCATTCTGCATTTAGGAAAATGAAATCGATTAGGGTTCTTCAATTGGGGACAATAAAAAACGATTAGGGTTCCAGAATTGTGGAAAACGAAGGTTCGATTAGGGTTCTGCAATTGAGGAAAATGAATTCGACAACGTGAAATAGGATTGGGAGACATGAAATCGCGAGGCTTCTGCAATTGTCTGCAATGGATAAAGGTGCAATGGATCAAGGTTTGTTACATATATTTCGTTTTTGCTTTACAAGGCTTCTGGTTGTCTGAGTTTGATTTAGGAATGAAGAAGAAAAGGGTAAAACTTAGATTTTTCTAGTGTTGTTTTTTATAAAAAAAAATTATTAGTTAAAAAAAAATTGAATATGATTTTATAGGGTATTTTAATAAACAGTGATGATATGTAACGATTATAATGATGTGATAAAGATGATGTTGAAGAAGGGGAAGAAGATGCAGAAAAGATTAGGTGTTAATCGGGTAGTGATTTCAAGTTGTATGAATCAAGGTTTAAGAATCAAGGTTTGAATATGATGAAGGTTTCAATTTCAAGGTTTGATTTTAGCTTTTCTGTATCAATGTTTAAGAATCAATTTGTTTTCTTACAATTTCAATTTCAAGGTTTGATTTTTTTTTTCTTCAGTTTTTGTTTTGCTTAGTTTTTTGTATGAAGGTTGATGAAGGTGGATGGGGAAGATGATGAAGAAGTTGAATGAAGATGATGACTTGTACAAACCCTAACAGTTTTTTAATAAAACTAACGGAAAGGACCAAAATGTGTAACGAAGATAAAGTTAAAATACCAAAACGGACCAAATTTTAGTTATGGGACCAAAGCGATACTAAAAAATTAGTTAAGGGACGAAAATAGCAATTAAGCCTTCAATTTTTCATTTCAAATATTCAACATAACATCCTCACAAACAAAACAATTCTGCTCCCAAAATCCATAAATCTGGAATCAGAGAACCATATTTAAGAAAAAACGCAACAAATTTTTCAAATCCATTGTTCTCCATCTTCTTCTTCGTTCACCCATTTTCAGATCAATTTTACTCTTCCCACCTCAAAATCAATTTCAGATTAAAAAATTATGTAATTAGGGTGAACGAATCTAGGCATGTGATGGTGAATTTGGATTTAAAAATTTGGGTATGTGAATCTCGATGAACGAATTTGGGCATGAGTTCGTGTGTTGAAGATAATTGATTTTCTGGATTTTATTTGTGTGTGTTAAATACTGAGCATTTCATGATTTAGGGATAAATTTGAGAATAAATATTTGGTTTGTGGATGAATTTCTGGTTAAGGGAAGATGAAGCTATTTCAATTTCTGGGTATGTGGATGAATTGTCTAACGTTTGATTGAGAGAGATTCTGGTGAGGAGGATGTAAGTAGGTCGAAGGAGAGATGTGTGATGCTTGTGTTGCAAATGCTTGCTTAATGATGAAACAATTTTGCCTTTAATAAAAGCATATTACAACGTCAATAACTCATCGTTGCTAAAAACAATAAGTTTTTTCTAGGGGTGTAACGGTTCGGTTTGGATTGGTTTTCAGTCAAAAAAATGTCCGAACCGATGAAACCTTCATCGGTTTGGATTGGTTTGGTTTTCACTATTTTTCAAAAAAGAAACCGAACCAAACTAATCGGTTTGGTTCGGTTTGGATTGGTTCGGTTGATCGGTTTATTTAAAAATACAATTAAAAAAAATTCATATTTTCACAAAATATTTCATAGAACTTTGTATAACTGTATTTCATATTTTGTTTTTCATGTTCTCTATTTTTCAAACAACTTTTTATAACTAACCTTATTCAATATTTCATATATATGATCCAAAATTCATTCATCCATCATTCTTCAAAAACAACTTCATCAAACTCAAATATTTCACATGATCCATACGTGCATCATTCATCAACAAACACAAAAATTAGTTTAGAATTGACTAGTGTTAATCTCTAATATTTTTAAATCTCTAAAGCTTATAAAATTATTTATGAACCAACAAATAAAAAGTTATGCATACATGTGTGAAAATTTTCTAGGGATACACTTTTTATTGAGTAGTATATATATTTTATAGTTTTATTTCAATTTTTATCAATACACATCAGTGACATCTCACACGATCAAAATTTTACGCAAATCATAAATTGCTTTCTTTTTTGAATGGCTTTTTATAGTCTTTACTAAACAATGACATACAATGTAACGTGTATAAATCAATGGCATAGAAAATGAACATGGAAAACAATGACATATAATGATTATAAATCAATGGTATAAACATGATAAAATTAACCAAGAGATGAACGATCTCAGCGGTGACCGGTGGTGATGAACAATGGGTTTGATGTGGTTGATGACTAGGGTTTCTTTTTTAGTAGAAATGAAAGAGTCTCACTGATGAGATGAGATGAAGATGAGAGAAAGTCAATGGATTAAAAAGTATTTTATGTTTAATTCTGGGCATAACCATAAGTTTGTGTGAGGTCGATAATATTAGTAAAATAAGGAGTGTGGTTATCAACGGATTGGTTCATCGGTTTCACGGATCTCAAAATGAAAAACCATGAACCAAACCAAACTAGATTGGTTTTGATTGGTTCGGATCGGTTTCAAACCGAACCAAACAAGATCAGATATTTTTTGGTTTGGTTCGGTTCGGACTTTCGATTTCGTTGATTTTGTCCGAACCACTTACACCCTTTTTTCAGCAAACCCTTCATCTTTTAATTTCTTCTATATACTTAAGTAAAGTTTAATTTGGTCTCTCGTCATTTTCTCGCGACCCAATTTAGTCTTTACAGAAAAATAATATCCAACTTAATCGTTGAGGCTTCTATACATAGACCAATTAGTCTATATGTTGATTTTGACTCATCATAACATAAATACTTATTTGTTCCCGTATAAGATGTTAGAACTAATTTTAAAGTTGTGTTTTTCTAAGGTGCTAAATTGGGTTGAAAAAAAATTGTGATCATCAAATGAGTCTTTATTCTATAATGAATTTGTGACCATTGAAACATTATACAAGTGGGGTTTATATGTAGAATTTTTTTAATTATTATAAATAAAAAATGTTTTGTCACTAAATATACTCTTAAAATCTTGTAGAAATTTCTAGATGCATTTATTATTCTTTTTCCAAATATATTATTTATTAATACTATCAATTTGTCTTGAAATACGAAAAGTTAATTAAATATATCTGTCACTAAAATATAATTTAGTAATAGTAACAAATATTTAGACAAATTACTTAAACAAATCTTCTTAATACCTTGTGATTTTTGTTAAAAGTTCATATAAAAAAGACAGAAAAACAATAAATGTTTAATTATTGGTTGAAAAAATAACAATGATGTGGGGTCAAATCATTATTGCTGTTTGTAACCAGCTGCTAGAAGATAGATTCCAGAACTCTCATGTTGAGTTCAACAGGAGACCAACAAATAGGGTAGCCCATGAGCTAACTCGGATAGCCTTGTTTAATTCTAGCCCCAATATTATTGATGATGTACCTATATGTATTTGATATATTTTAACTAATAAAATGAAATGAATTTCTTCCTTAAAAAAGAAAAATTGGAGTCAATGGCAGGGAGGCAAAACCCGCCCCACCCACCTGTTACAATTCTTTTATTATATGGCTTAGAGCATGTGATCATTGTCTCATTTAAGATTGGACAATGAAATATTTGTTATTTTCTGGTGGGGTAATTTCTTTTCTCACTTTGCTTCCTCATATCAATGGTGTCCAAATTTAAACCTCAACAATGTGCAAGAAAACATTATTTAATTTTTTATTAAAACTTATGTCAAGAAAACTTATGTGCAAAAATTGCCAAGTACTTGTAAATTGGAAAAAAAATTTTTGTCAAGTAAATTGGAATTTTTATTATTAAGCTAAAGCAATTTTTGAAAGGCACTTTATTGCCCTACAATATTTTGGTAATTTTTCGGTTCGTCCTCTAAAATGCAGTTATTTATCGGAAGCACATTTATAATAGTGTATTTTAGTTGAAAATACACTATTGAAAACACAAAACACACTTCTCGTAGTGAACTTCGGGAATTTTGAGCATAGAGGGATGTTATGGTCGTACAAATTTTCGTCTATTGTGATCTTCAAAAGAGGTGTGGATGCTCTAGTGAATATGCAATTCTATCTTTGAAATTGTAGTTTTTGATCAACTTTGTCTTGACTTTTTAAATAAAATTTTGTCATTTTTTTAAGGTGTCAATGTAGGGGCAATAAATTAAATTTTGTCTTTACACAATATCACGTGGCACATGAAATCAATTGTTGTGATTCAAATATACTCGATTGTTATGATAAAATGATTACATACTAGTCCTATTTATAGAGCTGAATGAACTAACCAATTGGTAAAATCATACACATAGTTTTGCATAGCGGTATCCAAAAATACAGATTGGTTGAAGCAACAAAAGCAACTAGTTTTAAGAAAAGAAAAAAACATGGAGTAACCAGGGGAGAATTTAGCTCATCGTCATGTGTGGCTATAGCAACACATGAATTTTTAAAAAAAAGTAGAATTTTTTTTTTTCTGACGATCGAATTTTCAGTTGCTAATAGTGACTGAAAATTCAGTCACTAAAGTAAAAATAGGTCTCTAATACGTTTAACGACGGAAATAATAACCGAAAAGTCAGTCGCTAAAGTATAAAATATTAAAATTCAATTATTATTTTGGTTGCTACTTATTTCGCCACACATAAAATGTATTCCTAGATCCATCCCTGAGAATAACTGTGCATATATAAAAAGCTTGATAAACGTATAATAAACAAGAAACCAACATAGTTACTATAAAGGGATGCATCTACATAGGGATCTTAGCAACAAGGCAAAGAGGATTCTTCTTGTGTTGAGTGATCCCAGGCAACGTTTCAGTATCAATATCTTCCTTTACCAACCCATGTGGTAATTTCCAATCAAATGAATAAAGAAGATTGGCAAGGATAAGTTTCAATGAGGCAACTGCCATGGGTAAGCCGGGGCAAATTCTACGACCAGCTCCAAAGGGTATTAGTTCAAAATCTTGTCCAGTAAAATTTATAGAACTTTCTAAGAATCTTTCAGGATAAAATTCTTCTGCGTTTTCCCAAACATTATGGTCTCTCTGAATAGCCCATGCATTCACATACAATATTGTCTTGGCTGGAATATTGTATCCACTTATAGTGCAATTTTCACGTGATTCTCTAGACAGAAGCAATGGGGCTGGTAGATGCAATCTTAACGTCTCTTTAATCACTGCATTCAAATAAGGTAAGTTTTGAAGATCACATTCATCTAAAAAATCTTTTGCACCTCCCAAGTTCCTGATTTCTTCTTGTACTTTATCCAATACCCTTGGGTTTTTCATTAGGGCGGTCATAGCCCAAACTAATGTGGCTGATGTGGTATCTGTTGCAGCTACAATTGTATCCTACAAAGAGGTGCTTTACGAGTTAACACATTATCAAATTTTATTTTTCATCTATGATATCAAAACTTGAACAATCAAACCATATAAATTACGTTTTCAATTCGTTGAGATAACATGTAAGTTATATCATAACGATTGTGGTAATATTTGGGTAGCATAAGATTTTTTTGTCATTTTGTACACCTGTGACATTGTGTTTGACAAATGTCATCAATGTCACCAACCACAATGTCCCCTAAGTATTATCCGTAAAATTTACTCCACTAATGGTCTAATCATGGTGCTTATAGCGATACAAATATTCTTTAATTACAACTATCTCATTCAATAATCATGTTCTCAAATTTGTAATAAAAGTTGACTGAGAAAGAATAAAGTTGATTTAACATACTAAACATTTTTAAAGATGAAAGATTTATTAATTTGACATGAAAAAAAATAAAATAAAGTATCTGTTTAGAAATTTATATATTTAGTTATTCCTAGCTACTTTTGTCAAAAAAAAAAAAAAAGTTATCCCTATCTACTTTCATGGCGAAAGAAACGGGTCAAATGAGATGATGATGATAAAAGACAAAACTTAGAAACAGTACCCTATGTACTGTTCATCATGTTCTCCAATAGCAACATAACACCTGGATTATATTAAACCACGTCAAACCCTGCCCTACCTAGTCCTTTAGGGTCTGTTTGGATATAACAATTTAATTTTTTTACAATTTAATTTAAATATAACAATTTACCTACATATTAAAATATATTTTAATTTAGATATAACAATTTAATTTTTTTTTACGCTGGGAAATTTTTTGTGAAGTATGTGTGTGGACAATTTAATTTAAGTGCATTTTTTTACAAGAGCAACATTGCAACGTTTGAATGCCTTAAAAAATGCACAATGATAATAATATAATCAAGCCTATTTTAGACTTTTCACATGAAATTGATGCCCCTTTTGCAGGTTTCCGTCCTTGTATTTGTGGAAAGTTTTTGAGTGTGGGTCCCACCTCAAAACTTTCTTTCCCTACCCTTTCTTTGTCCTGCCAAACAATGGAAAGGTACTGTATCCACTCACTTTCTTTCCCTATCCTTTCTTTCCCTTATCTTTCCATGAATCCAAACATACCCTTAATCCTCGCTTTAACTCCGTTTACTCTCGTTGGATATTCAGTAGCTTCTTACACAATAATGGCAGGACATCTTTTGTTTAACCATATATTGTGAAGAATTAACAATTTATCATGAAAAAACCTTGGATTATTGTTCAAAGAACTATTATCTTCCCACTAAAGATTTATTGCCTCCCCGTTAATTATTACTCCCTCCGTCCCATAATACTTGATACAGTTGACCTTATTACGCATTCCAATGCATAATTTTGAGCTTAAATATCTCGGATAACATATTAGAAAAAAGTATGAAAATTATGATATTATTTATCTTTGTATATTAGTAAAAAAATATGGTCAAAGTAAGTTAAGTCAAAATTACACATTTTCAAATATGTCATCTATTGCGGGACGGGGGAGTATTGAAATGGGTAGAGGTTAATTCTTGAATAATGGGTAGAGATTAATTCCTCTGTTCCAGTAACTGCGCCTCCTTGAGGGGAAAAAAAAATATTGTACTTTCCCTCACAAACAGTTAGAGCTTTCACCAACAGAAACCAATTGGAGATTGCACCTACCAAAACCAATTTTAGAGATCAGGCTGGAAGGTGTTGCCGTGGTGGAAAACAATATGAGTAGTTGTCTTGTCTATTGCAAAACATGTGCAGATTTTCGGTTGTGAAATAAAGAACTGTTGGGTTTGACCTGGATTAATATAAACAATACACCTTTCGGTCACTATTATAAGCAAAAATAACATTTTAGGTTCATTCATTAAATGATATATGTGGTATATAATAAAGACTATATACATTATTAATTGAATGAATCTCAAATAAGAATTTTTGCTTATAATAGTGACCGGAGGATTTACGAGTGGTTGTCTTGTCTATTGCAACAGCGTTTGTGAAATAAAGAACCGTTGGGTTTGACGTGGATCAATATAACCCAGGTGTTATATTACTATGAGAAATGATATTTTGACAACCACTTTTTGACAACTTTTGGACAACTTTCTCTCTCATACTCACATGATGTTGTTATCCTCTCTCTTCCTTTTTCTCTCTCCATTGTTTTTGACCAATAAGAAGTGAGAAAAACAAGATTGTCAACAAAGTTGTCATCAAATGGATGTCAAAATATCATTACTCTATTACTATTGAAGAACAGGATGAACAGTACCTAGGGTACCTGTTTCTAAGTTTTGTCCGATGATAATTAGCTAAGTGTAATAAGAATTTTTTTTATTTTTTTTCCAAAAATAACAAAGTTTGCTAGTTTTTTTTTCGTTCAAAAAAAAAAAGTTCTAGTTTTTTTAGTATATATATACTACATTGGTCTCTAATTATAGGATTCTTTTAAAAAAATAACGGGAATTAAAAAAATTGATAGTGATAATTGTTATTGCTTTCACAATTTCACAATTTAAAAGAGAGAGTTAGTTTATGTTTTTGACATAGTATTTAACGTTGATTATAGAAATAGATATAAAAAAATAGTGGTGTGTTGGTAAAAATTAATTAATATGTTTAGAAATATCAAAAGACCTTATAAATAAAAACATTTTTTTCTTCAAGATAATCTTATATTTCAGAATAAAGGTGATAAATAACTTAAAAATAACATCCATTCCTTTCAATCATTATTATAAACAAAAATATATTGATTAAGTTTATTAAATAATCAATGTATATGATTTATGTTATAGACTACACACATAAGTTAATCAATAAATTTTAAAAAATGTTTTTTTATTTACAATAATAATTGAAGGAAGTAAAAAGGAACTGATGTAGTAGGGATACTTGGTCTTCTAATTTTTTTATATCCACATGATGGTGATACTTGGCTAGCCTATGGTCATGTACCACTCAAATAGTCTGGTCTTCTAATTTTTTATTTTAAGAAGACAACTATTATTTGAGATTTTTTATAAATAAGTTTAAAATTAGATTTTGTTAATTTTCTATTTGGGTTTATAAAATTCTCTATTTCGTCTGAAAAATATAGAGCATTTCAATGTATTCTACCGTGCTAGAGCTTGATAAATTATTTATTTTTATCAAAATGATTTAGAATTCAAGTCTATTTTTACTTTTTCTTTTGAAATAATTAAAGAGACAAAAAAATGGCCATTGATAAAAAAAATTGGTGTTTTAGTTTATATTTTGAACTAAATACATTAATTTTTTTTGACTTCTTTTGAGATTTACATGGTTATTAAGAAAATGATTAGTAGTTTGATTTTTATTGTAAAATGTGTTTTATTTACCAAAAAATCCTTATTAATTATCATTAATAAAATGGTTGGATGATTAAAATGCAATTAATAAAGTATGTGAGTGGAATAATAAATGTTATATCGGTATTATAAAACGTACAAATAATTTGAAACAACACTTAAAAAAAATCCAGGCAAAGAAAAATGTTACTAACAACACCTAATATGAGATGAAGAAAGTATTTTATGATTATAATTAAGATTTGAGATGAAGAAAGTATTTTGTGATTATAATTAAGAGTAGAAAAACACAAGATGTGCCAAGCAAACAAAATTCAATCACAAATCACAATGCAAATACCTAATACCAAAGCCAAACTAAAATCAAACTAACACCAAGCTTTATTTACTTGTTCCATATTTTTAGTATTTTTCACTCTGAAATGGTCTGTTTAGATAGCTTATTTAATCTTATGTACTAACACCAAGCACTTGTGAACTATTTTGGAGAATTTAGAAAAGAAGCTTAAGATATATTCATAAGCCGTTTTCAACTTATTATCATAAGCTATCCACTAAAACTAATGCAAACAACGGATGTTTGTGCGGGCGTGCATCTTATAAACAACGTGTGTGTTCATGCGTGCATCTTATACTTAAACAATTTATGATATTTTATATAAATAACATACCACGAGGACAGCTTTGATGTGATTGAAAGTGAGATCAATTGAAGACAAATGATGTTTCTTGAGTTGGAGCAAGACATCAACAATGTCTTCTTCATCTTTAATTTGTTCTCTATTTGGATCCAAATGTTCATCAATAACCTCTTGGTAAAACTCATCAAACTCTTTGAAATTTCTATCAAGACGACCATGCAATCCCCTAAGTTTATCAATCCAACTCATGAATGGAATATAATCAGAAACAAATATTTCTGCTAGTAAAGCTTGAAACTCATGTAACATTCCATGAAACCTACTCTTCTCAATTCCATCATCTTCATAGCTTTTCCCAAAAGCAATCCTACATATTATAGTACTTGAGAGTGAAATCAATAACTCACTCAAATTTGTAACACTTGAAGAATCAACATGCCCTGAAATTTTTTTGATCATTTTCTTCACCTCAAACTTTCTTATAGATGAATAATGTGATACACGTTTGGAACTAAGAATATGAACAACACAAATTTTTCTTATTTCTCTCCAAAAATCAGTGTATTGTGAAAATATAATTTCCGACCCGTTATAAGTCAATTTTTGTTGAGCATATAATCTAGGTCTATCACAAAACAAATGGTCATTGGTTTTCAATACTTCTTTTGCAATTTCAGCTGAAGATACAACAATAGCTTTTCTTAATCCAAGTTGAATTGAAAATAGAGGACCATATATCTTTGAGAATTGAGAAAATTGAATTGGAAGATTAGAAATGTCTAGTTGATGAAGGTTTCCTATTATGGGAAGGCCTTTAGGACCAAGTGGATAATGTTTAATGGTTCTATGGTTGTGGAAGAATATTAGCAAAGGGAGAATTAGGCATAGAGCAAGTAGAATTAGTACTGTCAACATTGTTACAATCAATGTTTGAAATGATAGACTATTGAGAAAGAAGTAGAGGATGCTTTAGATGTACTTTCAACTTTAGAATAATAACTTGGTTCTTGTAAAAAGTGATTATTTATATATAACACAAGGAGAACAACCATTTTAATTTTTAACAAAATCTACAAGATTCAGTTTAGCTCTTCTTTTTAAAATAATTTTTGACAAAAATTTAAAATAAAAGCAATTTTTTAGTTTGAAGAAAAAATAAGTTCAAATACCACGTTTAGTCCTTTTAGTTTGACAGAATTCCCAAGTTAGTCCTTTAAGTTTCGAAAGTTTCAATTAAGTCCTTTTAGTTTGACAGAATTCCCAAGTTAGTCCTTTAAGTTTTAAATAGGTCCTTACTTCAAAAAAAAAAGTTTTAAATAGGTCATTTTAGTTGATAAACTATTTCACCGTTCTCTCCCAGCTAGGTTAGCACCCACAAGAAACCTCCATCCTATGCCCCTCACTCATAAATATATTATTAAAAAAGGAGAGAAAATGTACAAGAGGAGGGACCAAACCAAAACCCTCAAACCAACAACAAAAATAACCCAGAAACAGAAGAAAAAAAACCCAACTACAGATACCGATAGTTAGGATGGCCAAAGCGGTCCCTAAAAAAATCAATCCGGATAAAAGTAAATAAAGAATCCCACCAAAACAAACTCTGAACAAAATGGCCCTGATTAGCAAGCTTGTCAGCACAGCAGTTTCCTTCATGAAAAATATGAGAAGAGACTACCCGAAGACTAAACATAATAATATTATTTCATCAATTGCGCATTTTCCAAGGAATGAGGGACTTGTCTTTGAAAATAGCAAGATCGCCGGTAGAATTTCCCTCAACCCAAAGGTTCAACTATCCATGTGTGGATGCTATCCAAAGCATGTAGAAAATCCAGAATCTCAGTCTAAAAAACAGACAACGAACGTTACAAAAGAAATAACCAAGAAGAGTTTCATGGTGGTCCCAGAAAATCCCACCACAAGCAGCATTACCTCCAAGGACTCATCCATCGGTATTGACCTTAACACAGGAAAGTCGGCGGCTGCCACACAACTGCAACAATATCCTTCAGCCAAGGATGGTGGGCATTAACCTAAAAAGCGTCTAAAAGAGGCACATTTTAAGGTAGACAATAACCAGTCGATATATTCCCAATCATGGCAACCTCTGTAACAATCTTTGATCAGGCAACATGAAGGCTAGCACGACTATTATTAACACTGTCTTTTCAACATGACACGACAATGGATGACAAGATGGACTCTCAACACAACAATGGAAAGAGGAAGGTGGAAGATGTTAAAGTGAAAAAATAAAAATTTTGGTAAAATAAAATATTGTTTAATAAGGTAAACGAAAGTTAACGGAAAAATATAAATTTGAAACAAAATATGTAATTCAACATCTTTGAAGGGAGGAATATGTGTGTTTTGAAACATGAGGGGAGGGGGCTGTAATATCAATACCTTTGAAGGGAGGGAAGAGTAATTTAGTCTAGTTAAAAAGAAAAAATTAGATCCATGGCAATAATTAAAAAGAAGGGTTAAATATGTTTTTGGTCCCTTTAAATATACCAACTTTTCGTTTTAGTTCCTCTAAAATTTTCCTTCGACTTTTAGTCCCTATAAAATTTTCAATCACCACTTTTGATCCCTACTTTTAAGTCAAATCATGTGTAGCCTTTGTATTTTTCAATGAAATTGTGTAGATATGATTAAAAATCTCTTCCAAAAAAATTAGAATTTTTTAACAAAACTCTAATTTTTTTGAGAGATTCTTATAATATTATAAACTTTTATGCAAAATTTTATTAAAAATATGAATTCTACATATGAGTTTACTTAAAAGGAGGACCAAAAGTAAAGATGAAAAAATTTTGGGGGACTAAAAATCAAAAAAATAAAATTAGAGAAACTAAAGTGAAAAGTTGATATATTTAAAGGGACCAAAAACCTATTTAACCTCAGAAAAACAATTTGAACTCTGTCAATAATTAGAAAGAGACAATTTCTCCCCTTCATTACAAAACAAAGGGTATAATATGGACTTTTAAAAAATGCTCATATCGATTTTCTTTACCATTTAGAGTAATTTTTTATAACAATAAAAAATAGTGAAAAAATAATATTCTATTATTTACTTAATTTAATAAGGACCACCTTTAGTACATGTTAGACAATCCCAAAAGAAATATCCATAAATAAAATTTTCTTCAATACAAGGGTTGCTATTCGGCACGACAACTTTGCACACAAATTTGCATAACACATCAGTGGTTTTCTCTCTTTTCTTTTTTTGGTTAAGTAGTTTAATGGATATAAATTCACTATTTTAAGGTGAATGAATATAGTATTCGGGGTTCGAACCCTGACCTCTGCATATATTATGCAATGTCCCTACTAACGGAGCTAAGCTCATGGGGACTGAGTAGATTTATCTTTTAATAGTTGCTAACTTATACCCCCTTTATTTTTGTTTAAGTGTTGTTTTATAATAGTAACATCAAATTAAGGAAGTGAATTTTTGGAGTTTTTTCTTTCTATTATATCCTTATTTTAATCTTCTCGACCGGTGGCATAATTGCTTTCACTTAGGTATTCATATTATTTCTCCCCACATCTACCGTGAAGGCAACTATTGTGCACATAAACTCATTGATATGAGGCATTTAGTTCAAGGATTTGTCTGGATCGTTTAGTCGCCTGATGACATTCATGTTGATTTCTTTATTTGGTTTTCCTAATTTTAGCTTTCCTTAGATTATTTTCCACTTTAGTCTTTTTATCTTGTAAGGTTTTGGTTTGGTCCCCATATATATATATATATATATATATATATATATATATACATATACATATATATACATATATACATATACATATATATACATATATACATATATATATATATATATATATATATATATATATATATATATATATATATATATATATATATATATATGAGCCTCTCTCTGGGGTGTCAATCTAGTTAGGATGTCGTTTTTCCTTGATACATGTCCTATCTCATAGCTTATTAAAAAAATCCATCAATAAATTCCTTTTTTTTTTGCACACACTTACTCTTTTCAATACATTTAATGTGTTATTTCTCTCATAACAAACAATTATTAGTTACCACTAGAACACCGACCCGTGCGCCGCACGGGTCTTTTAGAGTTGATGGTTATAATATTTTTTAACTATTGATATTTTATTTTTGTCGAAAAAAACCATTGATATTTTATTTTTATAATTGTCTTGTATTTACATTATGTAAATGTCAGCAAAAAATCTGTTTTATTCTCATAATTAATTTGAAATTCAAATTGAGAAGTAATTGGGAGGGAAATATTTTAAGGTTGAGATGCTTAGAAGTTAATGCATTACAATTAGAGGGAAATAATTAGGTTTAAGATAAAAGAGGAAGAGGTGTACATATTTCATTCTTTCAAATAAAAAAGTTGAGAAGTAGAATTAATAAATCACTTATTATTATCTTAAGAAATCGGCCAAAATAATGACTACATTCATGAAGCTATGAATGCATTCATCAAAATAAAAAGATCATAAAATTAGTTTAACGCAATGTATATCATTGTTTAACAAATGAAAAATCCTACTCTTCTTAATTTTCACTTGAATGTCAATGAACCATTGGATTAACCATACATTGTTATGAATTAAGTTTAAATTACTAAGAGATTTAAAAAAGAAAATAGAGAATGGGGAGTCATTCCTCCATTGAATTTGCAGGGAACCCACACATGCTACCCAACCAAGCTGCGACCACATTATCTAATGAAAAAAGTACTGTGAAAAAAATATAGCAAGATGGATGAATAAAGAAACAAATAAGGACGTATTTGATTCCAGTCTGTTTTGCATGTATATATAGTACAGAGGGAGTGTGGAGAGCTATGAATATATGCGTTGGAACCACAACTTGACCATTTTTTTCATTTCCAAAATTTAGTAGTATGATACCTTATGGAAAATAGCATAAATAAATGCAATACAAAGTATCTCAAGTATTACATTTTCGATGCAACTCATAAAATGAGGACGGTGCACCATTTTATTTTATTGAAATTCAAATTGGCAAAGACTTTGGTTGGAAATATTTTAGGGTTAACAATTTTAGTAATTAATGCAGTACAATTAGAGGGAAATTTTTAGGTTTAGGTGTTGCTAAACCTAATAAGCTTTAAGAGTAAAGGATCATTCTCTCCAACAAACCCTTATCTTTTTGCACACACTTTATCTCTCTCCCATAAGAAACAATCGTTAATAGTCTAAATGTTGTACACATTTTTTTTAATATTTGGCCTCTAAAAAAAACTTTTTAAATAATTGTAAAACAAAATAAAAGTTATTTCAATATTAATCAAAACTTAACTATGTTACTCAGTTAAGAAAACTTTACATTCATATAGTCTTTTATTTTTTTTAATACGAATTATTCTTCTATTTTACACTTGAAATTTTCAACAATGTTAATGATCTTATTATACAAGGGCATCCCATGGTCCGCAGTAAAACATTCATATAGTCTTTTATTTTTTTTCAATACGAATTATTCTTCTATTTTACACTTGAAATTTTTAACAATGTTAATGATCTTATTATACAAGGGCATCCCATGGTTCGCAGTGAAATAATGACCCTCATAACAATATGGACTTTTTAGTTTTTTTTGTGGTGGTCGGGGTTCGAACCCTAGACCTTGCATATTTTATACATCGTCCATACCAATTGAGCTATGCTCCAATGATTACTTCTCATAATCTACCTGATCCATGTATGTGCCTAGATACCTAATCCCTTGAATGAAGAAAGTTTATGTGATTTGCTTATATATTACTCCCTCCATCTCATAATTATTGTCTCTTTACCAATTTTTATTTTTCTCAAAATAATTGTCACTTTACAATACCAATGCAACATTTTTTTTCACTATTATACCCTTATTTATTGAATTTCATCCAACTTAACTCTACTTCACTAACTACAATTAATGAGAGTATTTTAGTAAATGCTACTAAAA
The DNA here is from genome assembly GCF_051527215.1 of Medicago sativa. NCBI lineage: Eukaryota > Viridiplantae > Streptophyta > Magnoliopsida > Fabales > Fabaceae > Medicago > Medicago sativa. The sequence continues at coordinate 25,120,855 of NC_140752.1, read as the reverse complement.
TCAACATAATTAACATAATTAATCATTTCATTAATAATCGTGCACAAACCTTAAACGACTAATATTGTAAGACAGAGGGAGTAGTATGATTTTTTTTTTTGTGGTGGCCGGGATTTAAACATCGGACCTCGCATATTTTATGTATTGTTCTTACCAACTGAGTTATGTTCACGAGGACAGGGAGTAGTATGATTTACATTATATAATTCAAATAATATTTTTTTTAGTTTAGATTATATTATCAAAACAGAAGTAAAAATAAGAATTTAGAAAATACATGATAAGTTAGTAGAGTGAAAAAAGAAATTCACTTTATAAAATTATATCTTATAAAATATAAAATTATATCTTATAAAATATCTTTCTAAATTAGACAAATCTTTCTATAGATCGAAACTGTAACAACCCAAAAATAATATCTATGAAGACAATGAATCGATTGTGCACATGTGGAAAACGTGTCAGCACATTAGTGTCCCACTACTGCTATCATTCAATCGAAACACCCAAAAAGACTACAAGAAGATAAGATAAAGAGAAATGATATTTTGACAACCACTTTTTGACAACTTTTGGACAACTTTCTCTCTCATACTCACATGATGTTGTTATTATCTCTCTTCCTTTTTCTCTCTCCATTGTTTTTGACCAATAAGAAATGAGAAAAACAAGGTTGTCAACAAAGTTGTCATCAAATGGATGTCAAAATATCATTACTCTAAGATAAAACATGTCAGTCCTATTTCTAAAAATGTAATCAGAATCCATACTTGTGGTTGGTTGGCTATATTTTTCACAAGAGTAGGTTGGTTGGCTTATCTCTGTCTAATTTTTAACTTTGAAAAACATCTCAAACTAAGTCTTTATTGTAAAAGAAAATTAAAGAAAAATGCTTAACTAATACTTGTTATTTTGAATGACAAATTACAAATATATCTATCTATCTATATACACACATTATGTATATAAAAAAAAAAAGACTTTATGATGACTTTTTGTCTTTCAATTATACCTTTCATTTAAACTATTCCAATTACAATTATATAGTTTCTCTAATAGTTTTTAAATTATAAATTTAAAAAATTAGTTTTATTTCATTATATTAGGAACAATCCACAACAAAAGGAATAACATTGGACATTATAAAAAAAAAAAATCAAATTTACTATATATAAAAAATATTGTATTCTGGTGTATTATTTTTCTTCCAAATTTTACCTCTATTTATCTATTTTTACCATTTTAACGTTCTTTGCTAATAAAAGCGGAAAGACAATCACGTTAGTGTTCGTTTTGACATGAGTATAATAAAGGGGATAGACAAGCATGTTAGTGCCCGTCAGACATTCAAGAACAATGATTTCTTCACCAATGGTCATCTACTTCATCTATATATAAAAGACAAAGTTTGATTGAAGAATGTTGCAACAAAAGAAAAACCACTTAAGCATATGATAAATGCCAAGAAGTGTTAATTTCAACGTATATTTTAAGCACTTTTTGTTACTTGTTTCACAAGTAATTGAAGGAAAAGCCGAGAAATAAGCGTCAAATGCCTTATTACGCTTTACTTATCATTACTCTACTCTTTTGTGTAGGAATTAGCCTCAAGACACTGAGCAAAAAAACCAAAAACCATGAAAAAGTGCAAAATGGCAGAAGCTGAACCTGGAAACTTTCAAAGTTCAAAGACATACGCTATTAGCGTGTTCTACGCTATTAGCGTGCTCAAGAGATGTCAAAGTCCAGGGAGATACGCTATTGGCGTAACTGGAGCGAAGCTGGTCATGAAGAAACACGCTATTAGCGTGGGTTACGCTAATAGCGTAAAAGCTCCAGAGGGACACGCCATTAGCGTAGCTGGAGCTTAGAAGCAGGGCAAGGCCAACGTGGCATAAGCCCATTGGCCAGATTATAGGCCGACATACCACGCTATTAGCGTGAATTGCGCTATTGGCGTAGGTACAAAAACACAGGCCCTTTAAATAGCATTTTTACCTCTCTTTGGAAAAACAATTTAGATATACACTGTTATATAGATATTTTATGCATTCTAGAGAGAAATAGGGCAAGAGCAAATAGAGTGAGAATGATCTTGGAAGTTGGATCCTCATTCCTTTGTTGAGACATCACTAGGTGTAGTGAATCCTTCCTTTTCAATTCATCCTTGCATGGCTTCCATGATGATGTGTAGCTAAATACTCTTTGTTGGGATGAGAGGTACTTGATCTTGCTAAACATGTAATCCTTTTGATTTTGCAAAATATGGTTCTAGCAATTTATATTCAATATTGTTGTTATTCTTGTGTTAATGCTTTCAATGAGATTCAAGATGCTTTGGACACAAACTCTTGAATCTAGAGCTAGAATAGCAATATATCTTAGGTTAACTTACTTGACATCTTTGTTAATCTTGTGATAATCACCATAATCAAGAGTTAAATGCTTTCGGATATTTAATCAGGCTGGACACGGTCGATTAGGTTATTCGATCGACTTTGTTATCGTTTAAGGGATTTGGACACGAATGTTTAAACGATACCTTAGAGTTAATTATATCACTTTGGACACGAAGGATAGTTTAGAATTGATTGTGATAATATTGGTTATAAAGCTAGAATTCGTATGGATCATTAGGCTACGTGTGATGCTTGGTTAAGGAACGCTACTCCTAACAAGTCTCAATCCTTATTAATCTCATCTTTTACTTTTTGCATTTAGTTAACATAGTTGTAAATTCAAACAAACAATCACCCTTTTTACTTAGAATGATATTTGATGTTGAAATATCTGTGATGTCGCACTAATCCCTGTGGAGACGATACAAATACTTATCTTGTTTTTGATGCAAAACTACTTCATCAAAATGGCGTCGTTGCCGGGGATTGGTGTTTAGATATCATAGATAGTACGATTGATTTATCATTTTAAGTATTTGTACATATTCCGTAAATAGTTTTCTTTACTTAATAGTTGTTACTACTAACCCCTCTTTGATAAACAAAGAAAAGTTTCTTGTTAGTTGTTTCCGTTTCAGGATCATCACCTAGACATAATCATGGCTGATCATGGTTATAACAACTTCTACACTCCACCCGAGTATGAACCATATCAACAGCATCAGCAATATCCTTTTGAAGATGAACGAATGAACAATGTGGAAAACATTTTGAATATCTTCATGCAACAATCCATGATAAACATGCAAAATACCAACCAAAGATTGAGGAATTTATCAATCCAGTTGGAGATGATTCAAGCTCAAATCATGGATAACCAAGCAAACATTCAATCCACTCACGGAGAGATTGTTGAAGAAGGAGTTGTTCAAACTGAGGAAGGTACAACATTAGAAGAATGTGGTGCACCACACAAAGAAGAACTTCCTCACCAAAGGTCATTTTCTGAAGAGGACAAAACTGTTGATAATGGAGAAGTGATGAAGGTGACAGAGAAACAAGAACGGTTACTTAGCAAGGAAGAATCATATGAACAAAAGGGGAAGAAAGTGAGCAAGGTAGAAATCGATCAGGTCATTGATGAAATTTGTGCCTTGTTCAAATCAAAGATAGGGAGGATATGGACTCCACATCATCTGTACTTAAAGTTCATGGAATTCCTCCCAAAGCGAAGGAATACAAAGGATGATGTGTTATCCGTCTCATTTTGGCCACCTTAATGAAAAAGGCGTCGAGCTAACGACGTTAAACAAGCGCTTGTTGGGAGGCAACCCAACTTTGCAAGTCCATTTATTGTTTTAATGCATAATAATTTTGTTAGCACTTTTGGTTGATTAGGTACTTCATTTTGTTTTAGTTGTGGAAGTTTCTTTTGTATCACTCTTGCTTAAATTTCAAATCTCAGATGATTGATAATGATTCATAGTTGTGATCAAAAGCGCAAAGGCAAGGTACAAGTTTCCAGTTTTTCTAGGTTTTTACTCAAATATGGAACGAGTACTTTGTGCAAATTTCATTTCATTTAGTTTTTCGCAATAATTTGTTTATTTGTGAACCACTTAGTACTTAACCAAAATGTGAGGTATCTTCAAATTGTAATATATGCTGGAGACCAATAATCACCGTCTAACTTGTTTTTGTTATGTTAAATCCAATAATTGTTCTGAATTGTTTGAAAGCATGGAAAGGATCAAGGCACATTTTTGTTATTGAGTGAAACATACTTGACCACAAATAAGCCTACCTTGTGAGAAGAGTGAGTATTTGCTAACCCACTTGAGCCAAATGAATCGGAGTCCTCAATTATGAACTATCAATTCACAAGCACAATGCTTGATGAATTTTCCCTTGAAGTTTTCAAAATCCAGTTCATTCTTGACGCACTTTAGGACTCTGAGATGTTTTAATTGTTGAACCCTAAACCTTCATTGTTTAATTGTCCCTTTTGCCTTAGAGTAAAGGAACATTCAAATAGGGTGTATTTTGATTCAAGTTGGGGAGAGAAGGTAGATGTGATTCATATGTCAAGTATCTTGGTGAATTGTTGAATAACCTGACAACATTGAAGTGTATATACTTAGTTTGTACATTTGAGAAAAGAAAAAAAAAAGAAGAAAAAGAAAAGAAAAATCAAAAATAGAATAAGTTGTCAAGGTTATTGGTTTTATTGTTAATCACCAAGGGTTTGAAATAATTGGTAGGGAAGAATTTGAATTTCAATTGTTGTTACAAGGAATGTTCCTCTTTGATAGGCTTTTTGATCAATTTCCCCACATATGACATTTATCTTGTAGCCCGGCCAAGTTATAACCCTAGAAAGACCTTTTGATCCGTGCTTTTGTGCTTTTTGAAATGATATTTGGATGGACACATAACTTGATCAGGATGTTAGCATGATTGTTGGATGTGTGTTCATAACCCTCATTCATTGATTTCATTTGTTTATTTTCTTAGGTGTGGTTCGTAAGTAAATATATTATTGTCTTGAACTTTATGGCATGAACTTTGTACATAGGACTCATCTCATATTAGTAGTAGAATTCTAAATTAGTTGGAAACTTAGCCTTGCACGCGCATTCATTTTGAATCATTCATCTGAGAAAGTTTTCAAAGCCTTTTGTACTTGTGTCTTGTCATTTACTTGTTTGATTTTCAATCCTTTGTTTGAGGACAAACAAAGAGTTAAGTTGGGGAGTGTGATAAATGCCAAGAAGTGTTAATTTCAACGTATATTTTAAGCACTTTTTGTTACTTGTTTCACAAGTAATTGAAGGAAAAGCCGAGAAATAAGCGTCAAATGCCTTATTACGCTTTACTTATCATTACTCTACTCTTTTGTGCAGGAATTAGCCTCAAGACACTGAGCAAAAAAACCAAAAACCATGAAAAAGTGCAAAATGGCAGAAGCTGAACCTGGAAACTTTCAAAGTTCAAAGACATACGCTATTAGCGTGTTCTACGCTATTAGCGTGCTCAAGAGATGTCAAAGTCCAGGGGGATACGCTATTGGCGTAACTGGAGCGAAGCTGGTCATGAAGAAACACGCTATTAGCGTTGTTATACCCTAATTTTGGACCTAAAAATACTAATCAATCTTTCCTTTCTTGCATTTCAAGTCATTTGATATGTCTCTGATTAATTGCATCTCTCTCTGCATTTTATTTCAATATTGTTTGCAAAATTCACATGCAAGGGTATTTTAGTCATTTCCCACGTCAAATTTCTCTCAGTCTTTCAAAATTTTGTTTGAGTCCTTTCAAGTAGTGTGAATAAGTCTCTGTTTCATTCTATGTCAAAATCCATTTTAAAAATTGCATTTGAAGTCATTTTTGAGTCAGTTTTGCCCCTAGGGGCATTTTAGTCTTTTCATGTGTTAACGCCCTGTTTAAATCCTAAAAATTGCCTCTGAGTCTTTTAATTTTGCTTGTATGAGTCTTTGATTCAATTTCTGTTAAAAATCCATTTTTCAATTGTATCTGAGTCATTTTTAGCCCCAGGGGCATTTTGGTCATTTCACACGAAATTTCGGCAGAGAGAGGTTACTTTAAAGTACCTCATTTAAGCCATTGGTTCGTTTTAGTCCGTTTTGTCAATTTTAATCGTTTCACTTTACGTTATTTTCCGGTTACCAATTTTAATTCAATTTTATTTTAATTTTCATTTTAGTCCTAAAATTTCTAACAATTGCAGTTTGGTCCTTTAAGTTTAGTTAATTGCGTATTGGTCCTTTTTGTCCAAGTCTTAAGTCCAGGCACAGGTGGCGCTCTCCCATTGGTCAGGGTCCACATGGCAATTGCAGATTGGTCCAGCAAACACATGTGTCAGCTATAAATAGCCAACTCATCAGTCAAAGTCTGGGTCACCAATCACTTTCTGCACAGTCATCACAAACAGATTCCTTTCTCTCTCTCTCCACATTTTCAGATCAAAGTACCAAATTCTTGATGAACTTGATGAATGTTCATCAAGAACACCAAGAACAAACCCTAACAAACTTTTCCAGAATCCAAATCATCAACACATAATCATCATCACTGAATCATCAACACGTGATCATCATCACAAAGACCGAACCAAAATTCCAATATCCAGTCCACAAAAACACCGAAATTGAATCAAGATTCTAGTGTCGAATTCACCAGAACACACATTCGAATCAACTCAGCACGAAATCAAGCAAGAATTCACAACCGCATTCAACAGTAACAGAAAGAAAGGGAACGAAGAAAGGATAGGATTATTGCAAGCTAAAAAGCCAAGTCCAAGTGCGTGAATCAACAACATCAACAACAGAGGTAATTGTTCGTTATCCTTTCGTCTTCTCCTTCCCTTTAATGTTCAGATGCAAAAAGGTCCGAATCTAAACTCTTAGATCTACTCCGATCCAAAGGTTTTCTTTAAAAACTAAGCTCAAATTCGAATTAAGAAGAAGAAAATACGTTTAAATCCGTTTTCATTCATTGGATCGGAGCAAGATCGAGCTCCGACGCGGTGGTGCCACCACCGGCCACCGCGTCGGAAGAAGGTTGAAGATGATCGGAATCTTCGTGTTCAGGTCGGAGAAGAAGGTCTAGTGCAGAGCTTCTCTCTCTAAACTCAGTTTAGAGAGAGAAAGTGGTGTGTGTTGTGATTTTTCCCTTTGTTTTTCGCTTATATATGCCATGCCTGATTGCACGCGCGCGCGTGCACTGCTTTACCATGCTCCCCTGCGCCCTTAACACTTGGATCTAGGGTTTGAGAGGGACTGGATCAATCTGACGGCCGTAAAGCAGTTGGATCGTCCAGATCCAACTCAGACTTTGGATTTGGGCCTAAGTTTGTTGTGATGTTCGTTTTTTCTCCTTTTTTGTTATATGCACACTGAATCTTGCTGTTTACACCACTGTCTTTCTAAAAATCCTTCAAAAAATTCCAAAAAAATTCTTGATGCTTCTCTTGATATTTTTGTTGATTCTTGGTGATTTTTACCTGTTAATATTGGCCGGAAAATATTGGTGAAAATGTTGTTTTCTTGATTAGTTTAGCACTTTTAATTTTGTTAAAAATCTTGATAAAACTTCCAAAAGTGGTGTGAAAGTTCTTGTGATTGTTGTTGATGCTTGAGGCTTGTTCCTTGTGTTATTTTTGCATGTTAGGGGGCTGTTAAAAATATATATGGTGCTTCCCATTAGTATTTTCACTTGTTTGGTTAGATTTTTTGTGAGTTTTTACTATGTTCTTGATTCCAATACTTTGACATATGATAATGCTACTTGATGTGTGATTCCATGATACATATACTCTTGAAATTGTGGCTATTCTACTGTTTGATGTGCTGATTTGTGACTTACTTGTGCTACAAGTTATGTAAATGGCTCTATGTGGAATTAAAGTGCAAAATAGGCCTAAAAATGCTTCATAATTGCTTAGTTTAATGCTTCTCTCTAATCCTCATGGTTAAAGTTGAAATGGAACCTCTAAAATTGATTGAAATATGAGGGTTAGGAGTTATGTGTTGGCTTTGCTTTTGTGGTCAAATTTTAGGTATATTTTACCTTTGTTTTTGATGTATTTTGAAGTTTTTGTGATGTTTACTTGCTTACATTTTTTCACCATATTACACCATGTGTTACTAACCATTTCATTTCATGTCTCACATATCTCATAAGCATTCCTACTTCATCCCATATTCATCTTACTTCTTATACTTTAAGATTCATGCAAAAATTAGGATGTAATACTTAGGAATTTTGTAATATTTTACTTCATGCCATTTTAATTTTTTGGCAAAGAGGCCATAGAATGTAACTAGGTCAATGATGTAAAGGACAATGGACTCTAATGATGTACACCGACACAAGCACCGACATACGCACACACATCACTTTAGATATAGCTAGAATATGCATGTTTAGATGTATGTTTAGGATTGTATGCTTAGATGTATGTTTAGGCTTTATACTTAGAAAAATCATTTTTCCCAAAAAAAACTTGAACAAACTTCACTCAAACATTTTTCATAATAAACCTTGGGGTCAAAACCCCATTGAATTTTTCTTTTATTTTCTTAATCAAATCTTAATGAACCTTAATCATACTTTGACTATATTTTGCAATTCACTAATCCAACCTCACAATTTCATAATCTCATGCCTTTAAGGCCTCTTTCTATTCTTCAAAATCCTATTTTCAAACTTAAAATCAACCAACAAAAACAAAAACATTTTTGAGAGAGAACTACGGTGGATTTGATCCCTTAATCGGGTACGTAGGCAAGGAATCAAAATTCCTTCAATTCAACTAAAATAAAAATCCAAAAACATTCTTCTCCCTCCAATTCTTCATTTAGAATAACTTTAGGTGTAAATATCCTTTCAAATAGCATTTAAAAATAAAGCGCGTGCGTAGAAATTAAAGACGGTTCCTATAGGATACTATAGTCGTTATGGGTGCCTAACACCTTCCCGTAGCGAAAACAACTCCCTGACCTCGATTCTCAAGGGTTTTGCTTACTTTTTTCCCTTCCCAAGAAAAAATAAGATATCACCGGTTTAAAAGTTTCAAACGTAATCAATGTTTGACACCCGAAAACCAAGATAAAACAGCTGGCGACTTCACTGGGGACATTCGAGAGTTACGCCTAGTCTTTATTTCCACGCTTGCGCTTGTATTTTTATTTGTTTCTTTTACTTGCTTTCCTATGTGAATAAATGTTTAATTTCTTGCAAACGTGTGGGGTGAGAATATCAAAAGTCCTGCACCCGGGCTGAGTGAACTTAGGATTTAGGAGGGATATAATCGACAATTCATTCCGGGGGTTGCCTCGTGTTTTGAATTATGCGATCAATCCCACATAGCTGAGGCATTTTGGGGGTGATGTTGTCGGCGCGTGTTGTCGCGTTTAGGCACTTTACTTCTAATTGTTCTATGACGCTATGAACCGTAGATAACCAAACCCATCCATGGCCATTTTCTAGGACGTAGTGCGGAGGCTAAACCGAGTGTTGTCTCGAATTTTAGTCGTCACGCGATACTACACTCAAGTTAGACCTTCCACGGATAATCACGGAGCGAGTGTTGTCTCGTGACACCATGATATACGTCGGAGAGGTTGCAACTTGGGAACTTTTTAGAACCCGGTTACTATATCCTAAAGCCCTAGATTCACCGGACACCGTGTCCACCCATGACTCCTCGACTTTGAACTTCAACCCACCATGTTTCTCCGAACTTGAACATAATCATGCATTCATGCATACATGCATACATGCATAAACTTTTTCCATGCATTGTTATCGAAGGGCTTAGACAAGTTGAATTTGTAAACATTGTAGGGATGAAGATGACTAAGTCCTACAAGTTCAAAGAAGTGGATTTGGCTAGTTTGAGAGATTTGGGCACTCAAGATTGAGGATCCGACTGGTTTCCGACGTCGTTACGGGGCTTTACTTCCTATTCTCCATACTAATGTGGATGAGAAGCTTGTGCACACTCTAGTGCAATTCTATGATCGGGGGTATCGGTGCTTCACTTTTCCAGACTTTCAGTTGGTGCCTACTCTAGAGGCTTATTCTTCCTTGATGGGTTTATCTATTGCTAAGGGGATACCTTTCTCAGGACCTGAAAATCCTCCTACTCCATTGGTTATTGCTAAAGATCTCTATCTCAAGACCACCGATGTCTCCAAGAATCTTATCACTAAGGCACGCATCCGAGGGTTCACTTCAGAGTATCTTCTTGGGAAAGCCAACCTCAATACCACTTGTCAGGACACTCTCGAGGCTATTCTTGCACTTCTCATCTATGGGCTTATTCTCTTTCCGAATCTCGATGACTTCGTGGACATGGATGCTATTATGATCTTCCACTCCAAGAATCCGGTTCCTACTTTGCTAGCTGACACATACCATGCTATTCATGATCGTTCTGGCAAGGGTCGTGGCTACATTCTTTGTTGTGTGCCTCTCCTCTATAGGTGGTTTATTTCGCACCTTCCGAAGTCTTTCCACGACAATCCGGAGAATTGGTCTATTTCACAGAGGATTATGGCTCTCACTCCTAATGAAGTGGTTTGGCTCACTCCCGCTTCTAGGGTCAAGGAAATCATCTTTGGTGGCGGAAAGTTTCTTAATGTACCTCTTCTTGGTACCCGGGGTGGAATCAACTATAACCCGGAGCTTGCTTTGCGACAATTTGGTTTCCCGATGAAAGATAAGCCCATCAATCTTGCTACAGCTCCTTACTTCTTTCACTACTCTAGTGCTCCCACCGGAATTAGAGAAGATTTCATGGAAGCTTGGACTAAGCTTCGGAAGAAAGAGGTGAAGCATATGGGTGTAAGGTCCGGAATTGCTCATGAGGCCTATACACAGTGGGTGATAAACCAAGCTGAGGAGATTGGTATGCCTTACCCCTCTATGAGATATGCGTCTGCATCTGTTCCTACCATGCCTTTACCTCTACTCCCACCTACCCAGGAGATGTATCAGGAGCATCTAGCTATGGAAAGTCGGGAGAAGCATCAGTGGAGGGCTAGATACTATGAGGCTGAGAACTTGATCATGACTTTGGATGGAAAGGATGAGCAGAAGACTCATGAGGTCTTGACACTGAAGAAAGAGTTAGCTAAGGCTAAGAGAGAGATTGAAGAGAAAGATAGATTGCTCATGAGAGACTCCAAGAGGGCTAGGGGTGCCCGTGACTTCTACGCACGATACTGCAGCTATGAGTCCGACTCTGAGGACGACGCTTCCACTTCCTATGCTTGAGGACCTCCATTCCCTGTTTTTATTTCCATTTGTTTATGTTGAAATTGTCTTGTAAAACTATATGTTGGTTGTTTGTTTCCCATTTATGTTAATTGTTGTTTAGTAATGTTTACGAGTTTATAATTTGTCTAAAACCCTTCGATAACACAAAAAGAGTCTTTTTGCATATGCATTAACACATTTCATGCATCATATGCATTCATTGGTCACAAAAAACTTCTCTCATTGCCTCCTGGTTTTGTCCGCCGCAGTCTGAAAAGTGGCTCGTGTTCGCAAAGTCTACCAACCAGATAGAATTCATCAGACAAGATTTCACAAGAGAAGGATGATGGCTAATTTTGAAGAGGAAAATGCTCAGCTCCGTGCCGAATTGGCTGCTATGAAAGAAGACTTGGCTAAGGCTCATGACGCTATGTCCGCTATGATGGCTGCACAGGAACAACCAGCCACTTCTATTCTGGTTACTACTGAGGTGATTCCCTCTATCCCACTATCTACTGTGGCTACTGATGCTCGGTTTGTTATGCCCAACGGCCGTCCCTATGGACTCCCACCTTTCTATTCTCCTAATACTGCTGCTGGTGTCTCTGGTGTCGCTGGTCAAGGACAGATTCCTGTATCCACTGCTATGCCTCAGGTGACTACTGTTGTTACCGACCCTATTGTACACACTGTGCAGCAGGTGATTGATGTTGACACTCCGCGTGGACAAGATCCCGCAATGGAAGCTATGAAGAGACAGTTGAAGGAGTTGGCTGGAGAACTCCGTGAGGTCAAGGCTAGCCGAGGAAACAATGGTGCTCCTGCTAAAGCTCGTGATCTATGCTTGGTATCCCGATTTGAGGTTCCTAAGAAATTCAAAGAGCCAGAATTTGACAAGTACAATGGGACTTCTTGCCCACATAACCATGTTATCCGGTATGTCCGAAAGATGGCTAACTACGCCGACAATGATGCACTGATGATCCACTGCTTTCAGAGTAGCTTGACAGATGATGCAGCAGATTGGTACACTAGTCTGAGCAAAGATAACATCCATACCTTTGAGGAACTCGCTGCTGCTTTCGAAGGTCAATATGAGTTCAACACCCGTCTGAGGCCAAACAGGGACTCTCTCAAAGCCCTATCTCATAAATCAGATGAGATCTTCCGTGAATACGCTCAGAGGTGGAGAGGGGCAGCTGCCCGTGTTTCTCCTCGACTTGATGAGGAAGAATTAACGCAGACATTCCTGAAGACTCTGAAGAAAGAATATAAGGAGAGAATGATAGTCTCTGCTCCAAACAACTTCTCTGATATGGTTACAATGGGGACTCGTCTAGAGGAGGCTGTCCGAGATGGTATTATTGTTCTTGAGAAAGGTGAATCTTCAAACAGTGCACCGAAGAAGTACGGTAACGGTCATCATAAGAGGAAGGAATCTGAAGTAGGGATGGTATCTGGCAACCCATCTGCAGCTGCTACACAATTACCTCTGCCTTATCACTACATGCAATACTCTCAACACCCTTTCTTCCCACCATTTTATCAGCAATATCCTCTACCACCGGGTCAACCACCAATGCCCGTCAATGCTATCCCTCAGCAAACACAACAACAGCCTCCTGCTCAACAGCAACGGCAGCAACAACAGGGTCCCCGACCCAAGCCTTCTTTTCCAACAATACCGATGCGGTATGGTGAGCTGCTCCCAACTCTACTAGCTAAGGGACACTGCGTCACCAGACCAGGCAAGCCTCCGCCTAATCCATTGCCTCCCAGGTTCCGTCAGGACCTAACATGTGAATTCCATCAGGGTGCTCAAGGCCATGATGTCGAAGGTTTCTTTGCTCTGAAATATATTGTGAAAGATCTGATAGAAAAAGGACGTTTGACTTTTGAGAACAGTGTTCCTCATGTCCTTGACAATCCGCTTCCAAACCATGCTGCTGTTAACATGATTGAGGCCTTTGAAGGGGTTCCCGTTCCTCAAGAAGATCCCAGGTTGGATGTCCGCAATGTCGTTACTCCCTTGGTGCCATTACATGTCAAACTTTGCTAGGCTTCTCTGTTCAAACATGATCATGTTTCTTGTTCAGAATGTCTTCGGAATCCTATGGGCTGTTGTGTTGTGCAAAATGATATCCAGAGCCTGATGGATGACAAGTACTTGATTGCCAGTGATGTATGTGTGATTGTGCCAGTGTTCCATGACTCTCCTGTTGAAAGTGTATCTCAGACGAAGAATGTTGAGCCTTTGGTGATCAGGCTACCTGGTCCGGTATCTTATACCTCTACCAAAGCAATTCCCTACAAATACAATGCAACCATGGTTGAGAACGGAGTGGAGGTGCCTCTGGTATCCCCAGCTACAGTTGATAATGTTGCTAGTGAAGTTACAGCTCTCAGAAGCGGAAAAGTCCGTCCACCCTTGTTTCAAAAGAAAGTGGTGACACCAATTGCCATGGTAACTCCACCAGTCGCTCCTCCTGTTGACAAGAATCCCGGCCCAGCAGGCCAATCTATTGAAGAATCCAATCTGGACGAAATCCTGAGGCTTATCAAGAAAAGTGACTATAAGATTGTTGACCAGATGCTACAAACCCCATCAAAGATATCCATTTTGTCTCTACTTATGAGCTCAGAAGCTCACAGGAAGGTGTTAATGAAGATACTGGAGCAAGCTTATGTTGACCACGAAGTCTCTGTGGATCAATTTGATGGGATAGTGAGTAATATTACTGCCTGCAACAACTTGGGGTTCGGTGACGATGAGCTCCCCGAAGCAGGGAAACGCCACAACTTGGCTCTACATATCTCGGTTCACTGTGGGTCTGATATGATATCCAACGTATTGGTGGACACTGGATCGTCTCTGAATGTAATGCCTGAATCCACACTAAGGCAATTGAGCCATCATGGAATTTCTCTGAGGGGTAGCAGCTATCTGGTTAAAGCTTTTGATGGATCCCGCAAGGATGTTCTCGGGGAAGTGGACTTGCCAATCACCGTTGGTCCCGAGACATTTCAAATAACTTTCCAAGTCATGGACATCAATGCTTCCTACAGCTGTCTCCTCGGAAGACCATGGATCCATGACGCTGGAGCAGTCACATCCACTTTGCATCAGAAGCTCAAGTTCATGAGGAACGGTAAGGTTGTCACCGTATATGGTGAGGAGGCATTTCTGGTTAGCCAAGTATCATCTTTCTCTTGTGTTGAAGCAGGGTCCGCAGAAGGAACGTCGTTTCAAGGCTTGACTGTCGAGGGTGCAGAACCCCGAAGGGCTGGTGCTAACATGGCCTCACTAAAAGATGCCCAGAGGGCTGTCCAAGCAGGGCAAGCTGCTGGCTGGGGCAAAGTGATTCAGATTCTGGAAAACAAGCGTAAAGAAGGCCTTGGATTCTCCCCGACATCTGCTGTTTCAAAGGGAACTTTCTACAGTGCTGGGTCCATCAATGTTATTACTGAAGATGCTGCTGAAGGTGGTTAAGTGCCTACCTTTGTTATACCAGGAGGCACTGCGAGAAATTGGGAAGCCATTGATGTTCCTTTAGTCATGCATGCTTCCATGTAATGTGTTTTGTTGCTCATGTCTTTTGTTTTCAAAATAACAATCCTTTCGCTCTGCCCAAGGCGAAAGTGATATCATTGTAAGGGCATGTTTGTTTCGGCATTGCCGTTATCAATAAAAGTTGTCGTCTTTCTCACGACTCTTTGTTTTTACTTTTTAGTGCCTTTTTCTTGGAAATAATGGTAATGCCAGAAAAAACCAAAACATCTATATTTTTCTTATTAATTTCAAAAATCTGCATAAAAAACATTTTTCTCAAATCATCCCAATCATATTATGCAGATTGAACCATAATAAACCCGTTGAACACAGTGACCCTATGGTTCCCCCAAATTTTGAATTCCCTGTATATGAAGCTGAAGATGAGGATGATGATGAAGAGATACCGTATGAGATCACTCGACTGCTTGAGCAAGAAAGAAGAGCCATTCAGCCTCACCAGGAAGAGATTGAGCTTATCAACCTGGGTACCGAAGAGAACAAGCGAGAGATTAAGATCGGTGCTGCACTTGAGCCAGAAGTGAAAAAGAAGATCATTCAACTTCTCCATGATTATCCAGACGTCTTTGCATGGTCCTATGAAGATATGCCGGGTCTAGATCCCAAGATTGTGGAACATCGAATACCGACAAGACCTGAATGTCCTCCTGTCAAACAGAAATTGAGAAGGTCTCGTCCAGACATGGCTCTTAAGATCAAGGCTGAAGTACAGAAGCAAATTGATGCGGGTTTCCTCATGACAGCTGAATATCCCGAGTGGATTGCCAACATCGTACCAGTACCCAAGAAAGATGGGAAAGTTCGAATGTGTGTTGATTACAGAGATCTGAATAAAGCCAGTCCAAAAGATAACTTCCCATTGCCTCATATTGATGTGCTTGTTGACAGTACTGCTCAATCCAAAGTGTTCTCCTTTATGGATGGTTTCTCTGGCTATAACCAGATACGAATGTCTCCTGAAGATAGAGAAAAGACGTCCTTCATCACTCCGTGGGGAACGTTCTGTTATAAAGTGATGCCGTTTGGCTTGATAAATGCTGGTGCTACCTATCAAAGGGGTATGACCACTCTGTTTCATGATATGATTCACAAAGAGATTGAAGTATATGTTGATGATATGATTGTGAAGTCAAGTGATGAAGAGCAGCATGTTGTGTATTTGAAAAAGATGTTTGAAAGATTGAGAAAGTACAAGCTGCGTTTGAATCCTAACAAGTGCACATTCGGTGTACGATCTGGAAAGTTGCTCGGCTTCATTGTCAGTCAAAGAGGCATTGAAGTTGACCCTGACAAAGTCCGAGCCATCAGAGAGATGCCGGCCCCTCAAACTGAGAAGCAAGTCAGAGGTTTCCTCGGACGCCTGAATTATATTTCAAGATTCATATCTCACATGACTACTACTTGTGGTCCAATTTTCAAATTGCTCAGAAAGAATCAGCCTGTTGTATGGAATGATGAATGCCAGGAAGCTTTCGATAGCATCAAAGAATACCTGTTGGAACCGCATATCCTTGTCCCGCCAGTAGAAGGAAGGCCTTTGATTATGTATCTGTCAGTGTTAGATGATTCAGTGGGCTGTGTTCTCGGTCAGCAAGATGAGACTGGTAAGAAAGAGCATGCTATCTACTATCTGAGCAAGAAGTTCACCGACTGTGAGACTCGGTACACGATGCTTGAAAAGACATGTTGTGCTTTAGCTTGGGCTGCCAAACGCCTGCGTCATTATATGGTGAATCATACAACTTGGTTGATATCCCGAATGGATCCAATCAAGTACATCTTTGAAAAGCCTGCTGTTACTGGAAAGATCGCACGTTGGCAAATGTTGTTGTCTGAATATGATATTGTGTACAAAGCTCAAAAAGCAATCAAAGGAAGTGTCCTTGCTGAACATCTTGCTTGTCAGCCTCTGGATGATTACCAGCCAATTAAGTTTGATTTCCCTGATGAAGAGATCATGTATTTGAAAGCGAAAGACTGTGAAGAACCACTGATCAATGAAGGGCCGGATCCCAATAGCAAGTGGGGATTGGTGTTTGATGGTGCTGTTAATGCTTACGGTAAAGGAATCGGAGCCATCATTGTAACTCCGCAGGGGCACCACATTCCTTTCACCGCTCGAATAACCTTTGACTGCACAAACAACATAGCTGAATATGAAGCATGCATCTTGGGCATTGAAGAAGCCCTTGACCTGAGAATCAAACACCTTGACATTTATGGAGATTCTGCACTTGTTATTAATCAGATAAAGGGTGAATGGGAGACTCATCATGAGAAGCTGATCCCGTACCGTGACTATGCAAGACGTCTGTTGACATATTTTACCAAGGTTGAGCTGCACCATATCCCTCGGGATGAAAATCAGATGGCTGACGCTCTTGCTACTTTGTCTTCCATGTTTCGTGTCAATCACTGGAACGACGTGCCCGTAATCAAAGTACAACGTCTTGATAGACCCGCACATGTGTTTACCATTGAAAATATGCCAGGTCAAGCTGATCAAGGTGTGAATGATAAGAAGCCTTGGTATTACAACATCAAACAATTCTTGCAGAATCGCGAATATCCACCTGGTGCTTCCAACAGGGATAAAAAGACTTTGAGACGATGGGCTAGCAGATTCCTTCTGGACGGAGAAATCCTATACAAGAGGAACTATGACATGGTCTTGTTGAGATGTGTTGACAAGCAAGAAGCTGAGAAGTTGATGCATGATGTACATGACGGTACCTTCGGGACCCATGCTTCGGGTCACGCTATGTCAAGGAAACTGTTAAGAGCCGGCTATTACTGGATAACTATGGAACGTGATTGCCACAAACATGCCAAGAGATGCCACAAATGTCAAATTTATGCTGACAAGATTCATGTGCCTCCACATGCCCTCAATGTTATCTCTTCCCCATGGCCTTTCTCTATGTGGGGCATTGACATGATCGGAAGGATTGAACCGAAAGCTTCCAATGGACATCGTTTCATCTTAGTGGCAATTGACTATTTCGCCAAGTGGGTTGAAGCTGCCTCCTATGCTAATGTGACCAAGCAAGTGGTTGTCAAGTTTATCAAGAATAACATCATCTGTCGATATGGTGTTCCCAACAAAATCATCACTGACAATGGTTCCAATCTGAACAATAGTATGATGCAAGCTTTATGTAAAGAATTCAAAATTGAACATCACAACTCTTCTCCTTATAGACCTCAGATGAATGGTGCAGTTGAGGCCGCTAACAAGAACATCAAGAAAATTGTTCAGAAGATGGTCACTACTTACAAAGACTGGCACGAAATGCTACCGTTTGCCTTGCATGGTTACCGTACTACAGTGCGTAGTTCAACCGGGGCAACTCCTTTCTCTTTGGTATATGGCATGGAAGCAGTTCTCCCTCTGGAAGTGGAGATTCCATCTCTTCGAGTGATCATGGAAGCAAAATTAACTGAGGCTGAATGGTGTCAAAGTCGGTATGATCAATTGAATCTGATTGAAGAGAAACGCATGGATGCTATGACTCATGGACAGTTGTATCAAGTGCGAATGAAGAATGCTTTTGACAAGAAAGTCCGACCTCGAGAATTCAAGGAAGGCGAACTTGTGTTGAAAAGAAGAATAAATCAGCAACCCGACCCAAGGGGCAAGTGGACACCTAACTATGAAGGTCCTTATGTCGTCAAGAAGGCTTTCTCTGGTGGTGCTTTGATTCTTACACACATGGATGGTGTTGAGCTTCCAAATCCTGTTAATGCCGATATAGTCAAGAAATACTTTGTCTAGAAAGAAAAGAACAGCGTGGTAGGTCGAAAACCCGAAAGGGCGGCCTAGGCAAAAATGCGCTTCCCGGTGGATCGAAAACCCGAAAGGGCGATCCAGGCAAAAGTTAGGGACAAAAAAAAATGAATATGAAAAAGCTCGCTGAGATTGTACGCAACTCAGGCAAGAATGAGCGCCTCGATGAGCCGAAAACCCGAAAGGGCGGTTCATGCAAAAATGAGGTTGACAATAAAGGCAAGTAACTATATCTGGCAAATCACTATCACCCCTTGGGGCATCTGCAACTGTCAATGATCATCTTCATCAGAAGCTGCTGTACTTGAGAATTCAAAATTTCTATGAAATGTAGCGGTCATCGTGTTCAATGTATCACCAACCAATAAAATTACCATTTTCCAAGCTTTGTAAATTCGTGAAGTCATGCCTTTGGCTAACTCTCATTCTTATACATCAATTTGAGCCTTTCTACTGTTTGAAACTCTATTTTTTCTTTCTACTTTCAATGCTATATACAAATATTTTCTTTCTATTGTTGATGATGTCAATGTCTGAAACAAACATTTTTGAAAATTAAAAATCTTTTTCTGTCTATTTTTGAAAGCAAACCTGAGCAATAGGGTACATTTCAATGAAACTTGCATGAATGAATGAGTGTCAATGTCTATTTCAATACATGTTACAAGCAGGTTACTCCCCGGGATGATCTGTGGTCAATGGCAAGAATGAAAAAACAGAATGAAAATGAAAAATGAAAAAATGCAAATGAAAAGCTCGCTAAGTTGAAAACCCGAAAGGGCGGCTTAGGCAAAAATGAGCACCCCGCTGATTGACAACCTATGAAGGCAATTCAGGCAAAAATGGGGCAATGAAAAGAATCTTATTCCCCGGTGAATCGAAAACCCGAAAGGGCGGTTCAGGCAAGAATGGGGTTTGAAAATGAAAAATAAAAAAATTGAAAAGCATTGACCACGAATGTGAACATCCAATGTTTACCCAGCACTGACACGCCTAGCAACGGCGACCTGTACCCAAGAATCTTCCAAGGGTCCCTCCTTTACAAAGTTTTATTGCCCTCAGCCATGGTTTTGATACGTCTTTCAACGACGATCTCTCCAAAGAGGTTTTCCCCCTGTGAATATGTAGCAGCACGAGCCACTACGTGCCCAATATTCCAATGTCTTGTCTGCCTTTGTGAAACTTTCTCTGTCAAATTACAAGCCAATCATGCATTCCAAGCATTCATACATGCATAATCATGCATTTTATGTGCTCATACATCCAATAATCTTGTTATACCATACATACATGTTGCATATCCAACTCTCAACTGTCAAATTCAGTTCAAATTCCAACTGTCAAACTCAATTTCAACTTCAATTCCAATTGTCAATTTCAATTTCAATATCAACTGCCAAATCCAATCATGTCAACTGTCAAATTCGATGCAATCTCCAATCTCAATTTCAATTCAATGTCAAATTCGAAGCAATTTCCAATCTCCAATTTCAATTCCAATTTCAATGTCAATCTCCAACTCCAATTCCAATTTCAATGTCAATGTCAATGTCAATATCCAATGTCAAATGTCAAATGTCAATATCAAATGTCAATGTCAATGTCAATGTTAATGTCAAATGCAAATGTCAATGTCAAATGCCAATGTCAACGTCAATGTCAATGCCAATGTCAATGTCAATATCAATATCCAATGTCAATGTCAATATCAATATCCAATGTCAATGTCAATGTCAATGTCAATGTCAATGTCAATATCCAATGTCAATGTCAATTTTCAATCCAATTTCAATCCAATTTCAAATGTCAATTACAACTCTCCAATCTCAATGTCAATTGGAACTCTCAATCCAATGTCTATGTCTATGTCTCTGCTCAGTCTCAATTTTCTATCTCTCTTTCAATGTCAATTTTCAACTCAAATCAATGTCAATTCTATCTCAATTTGCTTTTGGGCCAACAAAAATGGTCATGTCTATTTTCAAATCAAGTCAATGACAATTTACCCTCAATTGGTATCTTGTTAAACCAGACTTTCAATTTGTATCTTGTTACTGGTCAAGTGCAAGGTTCGATCCAAAAAAGAACCACTTGTACCTGCTTATATACCTATGCTTCCGGACAAACGACAAGTTCGATCTAAAAAGAACAGTTTGTACCCAGCTCATGCTTTGTTATCAGTCAGACGGCAAGTTCAATCTGAAGAACAGTTTGTACCCAGCTTATGCTTTGTTATCGGTCAAACGACAAGTTCGATCTAAGAGAACAGTCTGCACCCTCCCACATGACGTGGTGATAATCCAACAAGCAAGTTCGATCCAAAGAACAGCTTGTATCAACCCTTTTGTCTATGTCTCCAGCCAAACGGCCAGTTCAATCCAAAGAACAGTTTGTGTCTGTCTATCTGTTTGTATCTTCAAGTGTCAAGTTCGATCCAAAGAACCGCTTGTATCTGCCTATATGTCTATGTCTCCGGTCAAGTGTCAAGTTCGATCCCAAAGAACAGCTTGTGGTTGCCTATATGTCTATGTTTCCGGTCAAGTGCCAAGTCCAATCCCAAGAACAGCTTGCACCTATCTTTTGTTTAGTGGCTAGTTCGACCCAAAGAACAACTTGTGCCTTATTCTCTACTCCCTGGCTTGTCTACCTTGTCAATGTCCACCTAAATCCCCAGTGACATGACAAGTTCCATAGACTCCAGTCGTTTGTCTTGCATTCATAATCAAATATTGCATGGCATTCATAATTTTGAAAATCTGAAAGCGTATTTTTACGTCCAAAAACAGTGCAAATGTTAATATTTAAGTATCTTCGTCCCGTCAACTCTAAGACTTCGTCTCTTGACTCTCCGGACAAAGAAACTTAAATAGGGGCAGCTGTTATACCCTAATTTTGGACCTAAAAATACTAATCAATCTTTCCTTTCTTGCATTTCAAGTCATTTGATATGTCTCTGATTAATTGCATCTCTCTCTGCATTTTATTTCAATATTGTTTGCAAAATTCACATGCAAGGGTATTTTAGTCATTTCCCACGTCAAATTTCTCTCAGTCTTTCAAAATTTTGTTTGAGTCCTTTCAAGTAGTGTGAATAAGTCTCTGTTTCATTCTATGTCAAAATCCATTTTAAAAATTGCATTTGAAGTCATTTTTGAGTCAGTTTTGCCCCTAGGGGCATTTTAGTCTTTTCATGTGTTAACGCCCTGTTTAAATCCTAAAAATTGCCTCTGAGTCTTTTAATTTTGCTTGTATGAGTCTTTGATTCAATTTCTGTTAAAAATCCATTTTTCAATTGTATCTGAGTCATTTTCAGCCCCAGGGGCATTTTGGTCATTTCACACGAAATTTCGGCAGAGAGAGGTTACTTTAAAGTACCTCATTTAAGCCATTGGTTCGTTTTAGTCCGTTTTGTCAATTTTAATCGTTTCACTTTACGTTATTTTCCGGTTACCAATTTTAATTCAATTTTATTTTAATTTTCATTTTAGTCCTAAAATTTCTAACAATTGCAGTTTGGTCCTTTAAGTTTAGTTAATTGCGTATTGGTCCTTTTTGTCCAAGTCTTAAGTCCAGGCACAGGTGGCGCTCTCCCATTGGTCAGGGTCCACATGGCAATTGCAGATTGGTCCAGCAAACACATGTGTCAGCTATAAATAGCCAACTCATCAGTCAAAGTCAGGGTCACCAATCACTTTCTGCACAGTCATCACAAACAGATTCCTTTCTCTCTCTCTCCACATTTTCAGATCAAAGTACCAAATTCTTGATGAACTTGATGAATGTTCATCAAGAACACCAAGAACAAACCCTAACAAACTTTTCCAGAATCCAAATCATCAACACATAATCATCATCACTGAATCATCAACACGTGATCATCATCACAAAGACCGAACCAAAATTCCAATATCCAGTCCACAAAAACACCGAAATTGAATCAAGATTCTAGTGTCGAATTCACCAGAACACACATTCGAATCAACTCAGCACGAAATCAAGCAAGAATTCACAACCGCATTCAACAGTAACAGAAAGAAAGGGAACGAAGAAAGGATAGGATTATTGCAAGCTAAAAAGCCAAGTCCAAGTGCGTGAATCAACAACATCAACAACAGAGGTAATTGTTCGTTATCCTTTCGTCTTCTCCTTCCCTTTAATGTTCAGATGCAAAAAGGTCCGAATCTAAACTCTTAGATCTACTCCGATCCAAAGGTTTTCTTTAAAAACTAAGCTCAAATTCGAATTAAGAAGAAGAAAATACGTTTAAATCCGTTTTCATTCATTGGATCGGAGCAAGATCGAGCTCCGACGCGGTGGTGCCAACACCGGCCACCGCGTCGGAAGAAGGTTGAAGATGATCGGAATCTTCGTGTTCAGGTCGGAGAAGAAGGTCTAGTGCAGAGCTTCTCTCTCTAAACTCAGTTTAGAGAGAGAAAGTGGTGTGTGTTGTGATTTTTCCCTTTGTTTTTCGCTTATATATGCCATGCCTGATTGCACGCGCGCGCGTGCACTGCTTTACCATGCTCCCCTGCGCCCTTAACACTTGGATCTAGGGTTTGAGAGGGACTGGATCAATCTGACGGCCGTAAAGCAGTTGGATCGTCCAGATCCAACTCAGACTTTGGATTTGGGCCTAAGTTTGTTGTGATGTTCGTTTTTTCTCCTTTTTTGTTATATGCACACTGAATCTTGCTGTTTACACCACTGTCTTTCTAAAAATCCTTCAAAAAATTCCAAAAAAATTCTTGATGCTTCTCTTGATATTTTTGTTGATTCTTGGTGATTTTTACCTGTTAATATTGGCCGGAAAATATTGGTGAAAATGTTGTTTTCTAAATTAGTTTAGCACTTTTAATTTTGTTAAAAATCTTGATAAAACTTCCAAAAGTGGTGTGAAAGTTCTTGTGATTGTTGTTGATGCTTGAGGCTTGTTCCTTGTGTTATTTTTGCATGTTAGGGGGCTGTTAAAAATATATATGGTGCTTCCCATTAGTATTTTCACTTGTTTGGTTAGATTTTTTGTGAGTTTTTACTATGTTCTTGATTCCAATACTTTGACATATGATAATGCTACTTGATGTGTGATTCCATGATACATATACTCTTGAAATTGTGGCTATTCTACTGTTTGATGTGCTGATTTGTGACTTACTTGTGCTACAAGTTATGTAAATGGCTCTATGTGGAATTAAAGTGCAAAATAGGCCTAAAAATGCTTCATAATTGCTTAGTTTAATGCTTCTCTCTAATCCTCATGGTTAAAGTTGAAATGGAACCTCTAAAATTGATTGAAATATGAGGGTTAGGAGTTATGTGTTGGCTTTGCTTTTGTGGTCAAATTTTAGGTATATTTTACCTTTGTTTTTGATGTATTTTGAAGTTTTTGTGATGTTTACTTGCTTACATTTTTTCACCATATTACACCATGTGTTACTAACCATTTCATTTCATGTCTCACATATCTCATAAGCATTCCTACTTCATCCCATATTCATCTTACTTCTTATACTTTAAGATTCATGCAAAAATTAGGATGTAATACTTAGGAATTTTGTAATATTTTACTTCATGCCATTTTAATTTTTTGGCAAAGAGGCCATAGAATGTAACTAGGTCAATGATGTAAAGGACAATGGACTCTAATGATGTACACCGACACAA
Organism: Medicago sativa; assembly: GCF_051527215.1. Taxonomy (NCBI): domain Eukaryota; kingdom Viridiplantae; phylum Streptophyta; class Magnoliopsida; order Fabales; family Fabaceae; genus Medicago; species Medicago sativa. Next base: position 25,096,648 of record NC_140752.1, on the reverse strand, counting down.
GCACCGACATACGCACACACATCACTTTAAATATAGCTAGAATATGCATGTTTAGATGTATGTTTAGGATTGTATGCTTAGATGTATGTTTAGGCTTTATACTTAGAAAAATCATTTTTCCCAAAAAAAACTTGAACAAACTTCACTCAAACATTTTTCATAATAAACCTTGGGGTCAAAACCCCATTGAATTTTTCTTTTATTTTCTTAATCAAATCTTAATGAACCTTAATCATACTTTGACTATATTTTGCAATTCACTAATCCAACCTCACAATTTCATAATCTCATGCCTTTAAGGCCTCTTTCTATTCTTCAAAATCCTATTTTCAAACTTAAAATCAACCAACAAAAACAAAAACATTTTTGAGAGAGAACTACGGTGGATTTGATCCCTTAATCGGGTACGTAGGCAAGGAATCAAAATTCCTTCAATTCAACTAAAATAAAAATCCAAAAACATTCTTCTCCCTCCAATTCTTCATTTAGAATAACTTTAGGTGTAAATATCCTTTCAAATAGCATTTAAAAATAAAGCGCGTGCGTAGAAATTAAAGACGGTTCCTATAGGATACTATAGTCGTTATGGGTGCCTAACACCTTCCCGTAGCGAAAACAACTCCCGGACCTCGATTCTCAAGGGTTTTGCTTACTTTTTTCCCTTCCCAAGAAAAAATAAGATATCACCGGTTTAAAAGGTTCAAACGTAATCAATGTTTGACACCCGAAAACCAAGATAAAACAAGCGTGGGTTACGCTAATAGCGTAAAAGCTCCAGAGGGACACGCCATTAGCGTAGCTGGAGCTTAGAAGCAGGGCAAGGCCAACGTGGCATAAGCTCATTGGCCAGATTATAGGCCGACATACCACGCTATTAGCGTGAATTGCGCTATTGGCGTAGGTACAAAAACACAGGCCCTTTAAATAGCATTTTTACCTCTCTTTGGAAAAACAATTTAGATATACACTGTTATATAGATATTTTATGCATTCTGGAGAGAAATAGGGCAAGAGCAAATAGAGTGAGAATGATCTTGGAAGTTGGATCCTCATTCCTTTGTTGAGACATCACTAGGTGTAGTGAATCCTTCCTTTTCAATTCATCCTTGCATGGCTTCCATGATGATGTGTAGCTAAATACTCTTTGTTGGGATGAGAGGTACTTGATCTTGCTAAACATGTAATCCTTTTGATTTTGCAAAATATGGTTCTAGCAATTTATATTCAATATTGTTGTTATTCTTGTGTTAATGCTTTCAATGAGATTCAAGATGCTTTGGACACAAACTCTTGAATCTAGAGCTAGAATAGCAATATATCTTAGGTTAACTTACTTGACATCTTTGTTAATCTTGTGATAATCACCATAATCAAGAGTTAAATGCTTTCGGATATTTAATCAGGCTGGACACGGTCGATTAGGTTATTCGATCGACTTTGTTATCGTTTAAGGGATTTGGACACGAATGTTTAAACGATACCTTAGAGTTAATTATATCACTTTGGACACGAAGGATAGTTTAGAATTGATTGTGATAATATTGGTTATAAAGCTAGAATTCGTATGGATCATCAGGCTACGTGTGATGCTTGGTTAAGGAACGCTACTCCTAACAAGTTTCAATCCTTATTAATCTCATCTTTTACTTTTTGCATTTAGTTAACATAGTTGTAAATTCAAACAAACAATCACCCTTTTTACTTAGAATGATATTTGATGTTGAATTATCCGTGATGTCGCACTAATCCCTGTGGAGACGATACAAATACTTATCTTGTTTTTGATGCAAAACTACTTCATCAAAATGACCTGTGGCGTCGTTAGCTCGACGCCTTTTTCGTTAGGGTGGCCAAAATGAGACGGATAACACATCATCCTTTGTATTCCTTCGCTTTGGGAGGAATTCCATGAACTTTAAGTACAGATGATGTGGAGTCCATATCCTCCCTATCTTTGATTTGAACAAGGCACAAATTTCATCAATGACCTGATCGATTTCTACCTTGCTCACTTTCTTCCCCTTTTGTTCATATGATTCTTCCTTGCTAAGTAACCGTTCTTGTTTCTCTGTCACCTTCATCACTTCTCCATTATCAACAGTTTTGTCCTCTTCAGAAAATGACCTTTGGTGAGGAAGTTCTTCTTTGTGTGGTGCACCACATTCTTCTAATGTTGTACCTTCTTCAGTTTGAACAACTCCTTCTTCAACAATCTCTCCGTGAGTGGATTGAATGTTTGCTTGGTTATCCATGATTTGAGCTTGAATCATCTCCAACTGGATTGATAAATTCCTCAATCTTTGGTTGGTATTTTGCATGTTTATCATGGATTGTTGCATGAAGATATTCAAAGTGTTTTCCACATTGTTCATTCGTTCATCTTCAAATGGATATTGCTGATGTTGTTGATATGGTTCATACTCGGGTGGAGTGTAGAAGTTGTTATAACCATGATCAGCCATGATTATGTCTAGGTGATGATCCTGAAACGGAAACAACTAACAAGAAACTTTTCTTTGTTTATCAAAGAGGGGTTAGTAGTAACAACTATTAAGTAAAGAAAACTATTTACGGAATATGTACAAATACTTAAAATGATAAATCAATCGTGTTATACCCTAATTTTGGACCTAAAAATATTTGATCAATTCTTCTTTTCTTGCATTACAAGCCATTTGAACTGGCTCTGATCAATTACATCTTTCTCTGCAATGTTATTTGCAAAATTCACATGCAGGGGTGTTTTGGTCATTTCCTATGTCAAAATTTCTTTCAATATTTGGAAATTTGTTTAAGTCCTTTCAAGGAGTTTGAATAAGTCTCTGTTTTATTCTATGTCAAAATCCATCTCAAAAAAGTTGCATTTGAAGTCATTTTGGGTCAGATTTGCCCCTAGGGGCATTTTAGTCTTTTCAAGTGTCAAAACTCTGTTCAAATCTTAAAAATTGCCTCTGAGTCTTTCAAGTTGGTTTAAATAAACTTTTGTTTCGATTCTCTGTTAAAAATCCATTTTTTGAAATCGCATCTGAGTCATTTTCAGTCGTTTTAGCCCCAGGGGCATTTTGGTCATTTCACACGAAATTTCGGCAGAGAGAGGTTACTTTAAAGTACCTCATTTAGGCCATTGGTTCATTTTAGTCCGTTTTGTCAAATTTTAATCGTTTCACTTTACGTTTAGTCAAATTACCATTTTTAGTTCAATATTATTTCTTTATTTTTCTTTTGAGTCCCCAAATTTCTAATAATTGCATCTAAGTCCTTTTTTGTTTCAAAATTATTTTAAGTCCTTTTATTAGAATTGCAAAACAGTCCATGTCTTGTCCAAGTTTATTTTTGTAGCTTTTTTTAAATTTGCAGATTGGTCCTTTTTTAAGTTTCCAGAATTGCAGATTAGTCCCTTAAAGCCACAAGTCCAGAATTCAGTCCAGTTTTAGTCCAAGGTCACGTGGCAGCTGCGTATTGGCTCAGAGGTCCACATGTCAGCCTATATAAGGCTGTGTCATCAATACAACAGTACAGAGGATCAATCACAAAGTGCCAACTCAATAAACACGTTTCCCTCATTCTCTCTCTTCTCTCAAGGATCAAAATCCTAACTAACTCCAGAAATTACCAAGAACATGAAGAACACGTAAACCCTAACCGATTCCAGAACTTCAAAATTCATCAAGATTCATAGCAATTTCATCAATACAAGGTGTAATTCAGCAATCATTGTGCAAAATCAGTTCAAATTGATATGAATCCTCAGAGATTCATCACGAATCTTCATCATTGAATTCGTACCTTCGCAATTCAAGCACAACGTGCGATCACGAAGGATTTTGCGAGGCAAGAAGAAGAGGAATCGAAGTAAGCTTCGAATCAGTGAAGAAGAAGAAGAGAATACCGATTTATTTTCGGTTTCCAACTCACCAGAAAGCTTTCACAAGGATCTTTGTTCGAATCTCCATTTTAATTCAGGTATTCACCAAAAATCTCTTCGTTTATCATTGCAAGAAGCTCAACGAACACAAATAAACGGTGAATTGAAGAGAAATTTCGAAAAAGGTTCAAAGGATTTCGAACGAAACCCTAAAGATGTGAATCTTCAAAGATTCACCGTTTATTTCTTGAAACGAGGCTTATAATCATCATAAGTAAATAAAATACTTCAGTTTAGGGTTTCGTTTCAACATATCCAAAAAACTTTCAAAAAGCTTCGAAATCAAACCCTAAAATTTAGATCTGCAAAAATTCATCGTTCATTTCACAAAATCGAGTTCAAATTCATCATCAGCAGAGAAAATAACATAGATTAAAGCCTCGTTTCAAAAAGTGTGAAGAGATTTGAAAAATTTGAGAACCGTAAAGTGTGAGTTTCGATCTACATAGATCTAGGTTTCATTTGCAATTTCTGATGCTTGATTCGTGTTTAGATTGAAAAATAAACGGTGAAAAGCTTTAGATCGAAGGGTTTTGGTGTGTTCGAGTGTTAGTTAGGTTTCCGGTGCCGGAATCTTCACCGGCGGCGGTGAAACCCGCAGGAGAAGATGACCAGAAGTCTAGAGAGAAGGGAGAGAACTTGGGACGTAGAGAGAGAAAGGGAAGTGGCAAATGAACTGGACCGGTCACCAGGCCTTTATATAAGCCTTTGGACCGGTCTGGTTCAACTGGTTCGCTCCCCAGACCGTTGGATCTAGGGTTGATCCATCTGGATCAATCCAATGGTCCCTGAACCCCCTGAAGATCCAGGATCCATGTAGGGATGGGTTGGGCTTATGGTTTTCGTTGGTTGTGGGTTTCTTGCTAGTTACACCCCTGAACTTTGCTTCCTGCACCTCCTGTGTATCAAAATCTTTTGCAAAAAATTCCAAAATATTTTTCCATGATTTCTTGATGTTTTGGTGTTTTGCTAATACTTTTACACTGGAAAATTTGATAAAAAATATATAGACAATTTTAGTGTTATTTCTTGAATTTTGTGTCAAAAAATTGGTGAAAATTGGTTTAATTTTGTTTCTAATTTTTGATGTACACTTGTAATACATGATATGTGTTTCTATAAACTTTTAGCCACTGTTTGAACATGATTTTTTTTTTTCTACTTGTGTGTGGAATTTAGTTAGTTGCTTGGCTTGCAAGTCACATTTGTGAATAATTTGTGTAAGTATGTCTAAATCCACTTAAGAATGTGAGGCTCATCATGTGGTTTCAATTCTCACTCTTTGAAATAGAATGTATACTTTTAAAATGTATAAGACTATGAGGATTGTGAGCTATATGATACTTGCACTCTATGAGTGAATTCTTAGTCATATTTTGCACTTGGTTTGGGTTTATTTTGTGTTGGATTCCATGCTTTTATTAGAGTACCTTTCTTGCCTTATTTTTCTCTATATTATCATGTGCTACTAACCATTTTCTTGTGTTTCATGCCTCATACATCATAAGCATACTCCCTATCACACTTTCTCATCCCATTTCTTTACATTTTTTTGTCTTTAATTCATTTGTGTGGGATTAAATTCTCACAAGGAAGTAGTGTGTATCTAGGCCAAATGATGTAAAGGACAATGGACTCTAATGATGTACACCGACACAAGCACCGACACATGCACACACTTCACTTTACATATATAGTTAGAATATGCATGTTTAGATGTATGTTTAGGATTGTATGTTTAGATGAATGCCTAGGATTCATACTTAGAAAAAATCATTTTCCAAAAAACTTGGACAAACTTCACTCAAATTTCTTTCTTAATAAACCTTGGGATCAAGATCCCATTGTAATTTTCCCTTTTATTTTCTTAATCAAATTTCAATGAAAAATAATCATACTTAGACCCTTTTTGTAAATGACTAATTCAACCTCACAATTTCATAATCTCATGCCCTTGAGGCCTCTCAATCTCCATTCTTCAAAATTCCATTTTCAAACTTAAAATCAACCAACAAAAACAAAAACATTTTTGGAAGAGAACTACGGTGGATTTGATCCCTTAATCGGGTACGTAGGCAAGGAATCAAAATTCCTTCAATTCAACTAAAATAAAAAATCCAAAAACATTCTTCTCCCTCCAATTCTTCACTTAGAAACTCTTAGGTTTAAATAAATACTTTCAAATAGCATTTAAAAATAAAGCGCGCGCGTAGAAATTAAAGACGGTTCCTATAGGTTACTATAGTCGTTATGGGTGCCTAACACCTTCCCGTAGCGAAAACAACTCCCGGACCTCGATTCTCAAGGGTTTTGCTTACTTTTTCCCTTCCCAAGAAAAAATAAGATATCACCGGTTTAAAAGGTTCAAACGTAATCAATGTTTGACACCCGAAAAACCAAGATAAAACAGCTGGCGACTTCACTGGGGAGATTCGAGAGTTACGCCTAGTCTTTATTTCCACGCTTGCGCTTGTATTTTTACTTGCTTCTTTTACTTGCTTTCCTATGTGAATAAATGTTTAAATTCTTGCAAACGTGTGGGGTGAGAATATCAAAAGTCCTGCACCCGGGCTGAGTGAACTTAGGATTTAGGAGGGATATAATCGACAATTCATTCCGGGGGTTGCCTCGTGTTTTGGATTATGCGATCAATCCCACATAGCTGAGGCATTTTGGGGGTGATGTTGTCGGCGCGTGTTGTCGCGCTTAGGCACTTTACTTCTAATTGTTCTATGACGCTATGAACCGTAGATAACCAAACCCATCCATGGCCATTTTCTAGGATGTAGTGCGGAGGCTAAACCGAGTGTTGTCTCGAGTTTTAGTCGTCACGCGATACTACACTCAAGTTAGACCTTCCGCGGATAATCATGGAGCGGGTGTTGTCTCGTGACACCGTGATATACGTCGGAGAGGTTGCAACTTGGGAACCTTTTTAGAACCCGGTTACTATTATCCTAAAGCCCTAGATTCACCGGACACCGTGTCCACCCATGACTCCTCGACTTTGAACTTCAACCCACCATGTTTTCTCCGAACTTGAACATAATCATGCATTCATACATACATGCATACATGCATAAACTTTTTCCATGCATTTATCAGAGGACTTAGACAAGTCATCTTTTGGACATCACAAATGTGAACACCAAGTGATACCATCTCAACTAAACTTCTAGTTTTGCTCAAAGATCTTCAAATAAAACCGTGTTTCTCCGTGATGTTCACATCCACTTTGACAAGTCCTCTGACAAAAAAAAAAGAGTCTTTTCGCATTAACACATTTCATGCATCATATGCATTCATTGGTCACAAAAAACTTCTCTCGTGCTCATCGCCTCCTGGTTTTGTCCGCCGCAGTCTGAAAAGTGGCTCGTGTTCGCAAAGTCTATCAACCAGATAGAATTCATCAAACAAGATTTCACAAGAGAAGAATGATGGCTAACTTTGAAGAAGAAAATGCTCAGCTCCGTGCCGAATTGGCTGCTATGAAAGAAGACTTGGCTAAGGCTCATGACGCTATGTCCGCTATGATGGCTGCACAGGAACAACCAGCCACTTCTGTTCCAGTTACTGCTGAGGTGATTCCCTCTATCCCACTGTCTACTGTGGCTACTGACGCTCGTTTTGTTATGCCCAACGGCTGTCCTTATGGCCTCTCAGCTTACTACTCTCCTAATACTGCTGCTGGTGTCTCTGGTTTTGCTGGTCAAGGACAGATTCCTGTATCCACTGCTATGCCTCAAGTAACCACTGTTGCCACCGACCCTATTGTACACATTGTGCAACAGGTGATTGATGTCGATACTCCGCGTGGACAGGATCCCGCGATGGAAACTATGAAGAGACAGTTAAAGGAGTTGGCTGGAGAACTCCGTGAGGTCAAGGCTAGCCGTGGAAACAATGTCTCTGCTAAGGCTCGTGATCTATGCTTGGTATCCCGGTTTGAGATTCCTAAGAAATTCAAAGAGCCAGAATTTGACAAATACAATGGGACTTCTTGCCCACACAACCATGTCATCCGGTATGTCCGAAAGATGGCTAACTACGCAGATAATGACGCACTGATGATCCACTGCTTTCAGAGTAGCTTGACAGATGATGCAGCAGATTGGTACACCAGTTTGAGCAAAGACAACATCCATACTTTTGAGGAACTCGCTGCTGCTTTTGAAAGCCATTATGAATTTAATACCCGTCTGAAGCCGAATAGGGACTCTCTTAAGGCTCTGTCTCAGAAATCAGATGAAACCTTCCGTGAATATGCTCAGAGGTGGAGAGGGGCAGCTGCCCGTGTTTCTCCTCGACTAGATGAGGAAGAATTAACACAGACATTCCTAAAGACTCTGAAGAAGGAATATAAAGAAAGGATGATAGTCTCTGCTCCAAACAACTTCTCCGACATGGTCACTATGGGAACTCGTCTAGAGGAGGCTGTCAGAGAAGGCATCATTGTCCTTGAGAAGGGTGAATCTTCAACCGGTGCACCAAAGAAATACGGTAATGGCCATCACAAGAGGAAAGAATCCGAAGTAGGGATGGTATCTGGTAACCCATCTGCAGCTGCTACGCAATTACCTCTGCCCTATCACTACATGCAGTACTCTCAACATCCTTTCTTCCCACCATTCTACCAGCAATATCCTCTGCCACCGGGTCAACCACCAGTGCCCGTCAATGCCATTGCTCAGCAAGTACAGCAACAGCCTCCTGCTCAACAGCAACAACAGCAACAACAGGGTCCCCGACCCAAACCTTCTTTTCCACCAATACCAATGCGGTATGGTGAGCTGCTCCCAACTCTATTGGCTAAGGGACACTGTGTCACCAGACCAGGCAAGCCTCCGCCTAATCCATTACCTCCCAGGTTCCGTCAAGACCTAACATGTGAATTCCACCAGGGTGCTCAAGGTCATGATGTGGAAGGTTGCTTTGCTCTGAAATATATTGTGAAAGACCTGATAGAAAAAGGACGGTTGACTTTTGAGAATAGTGTTCCTCATGTTCTTAATAATTCGCTTCCAAACCATGCTGCTGTTAACATGATCGAGGCCTTCGAAGGAATCCCCGTTACTCAAGATGAGCCCATGTTGGATGTCCGCAATGTTGTTACTCCCTTGGTGCCGCTACATGTCAAGCTATGTCAGGCTTCTTTGTTCAATCATGATCATGCTTCTTGTTCAGAGTGTCTCCAAAATCCTATGGGCTGTTGTGTGGTGCAAGTTGATATTCAGAGCCTGATGGATGACAAACACTTGATTGCCAGTGATGTATGTGTGATTGTGCCAGGCTTGACTGTTAAGGGTGCAGAACCCCGGAGGGCTGGTGCTAGCACGGCTTCATTAAAGGATGCCCAGAAGGCTGTTCAAGCAGGACAAGCTGCTGGCTGGGGCAAAGTGATTCAGATTTTGGAAAACAAGCGTAAAAAGGGCCTTGGATTCTCTCCAACCTCTGGTGTTTCAACATGAACTTTCTACAGTGCTGGGTTCATCAATGCTATTGCTGAAGATGCTGCTGGGAGTAGTTATGTGCCTACATTTGTTATACCAGGAGGCACCGTGAGAAATTGGGAGGTCATTGATGTTCCTTTAGTCATGCATGCTTCCATGTAATGTGTCTTGTTGCTCATGTTTTTTTTGTTTTCAAAATAACAATCCTTTCGCTCTGCCCAAGGTGAAAGTGATATCATTGTAAGGGCATGTTTGTTTCGGCATTGCCGTTATCAATAAAAGTTGTCGTCTTTCTCACGACTCTTTGTTTTTTCACTTTTTAGTGCTTTTTTTCTTGGAAATAATGGTAATGCCAGAAAAAACCAAAACATCTGTATTTTCTTATTAATTTCAAAAATCTGCATAGAAAACATTTTTCTAAAATCATCCCAATCATATTATGCAGATTGAATCATAATAAACCCGTTGAACACAGTGACCCTATGGTTCCTCCAAATTTTGAATTCCCTGTATATGAAGCTGAAGATGAGGATGATGATGAAGAGATACCGTATGAGATCACTCGACTGCTTGAGCAAGAAAGAAGAGCCATTCAGCCTCACCAGGAAGAGATTGAGCTTATCAACCTGGGTACTGAAGAGAACAAGCGAGAGATCAAGATTGGTGCTGCACTTGAGCCAGAAGTGAAAAAGAAGATCATTCAGCTTCTCCATGATTATACAGATGTCTTTGCATGGTCTTATGAAGATATGCCGGGTCTAGATCCCAAGATTGTGGAACATCGGATACCGACAAGACCTGAATGTCCTCCTGTCAAACAGAAATTGAGAAGGTCTCGTCCAGACATGGCTCTCAAGATTAAGGCTGAGGTGCAGAAGCAAATTGATGCGGGTTTCCTCATGACAGCTGAATACCCTGAGTGGATTGCCAACATTGTACCAGTACCGAAGAAAGATGGGAAAGTTCGAATGTGTGTTGATTACAGAGATTTGAATAAAGTCAGTCCAAAAGATAATTTCCCATTGCCTCATATTGATGTGCTTGTTGACAGTACTGCTCAATCCAAAGTGTTCTCCTTCATGGATGGTTTCTCTGGTTATAATCAGATACGAATGTCACCTGAAGATAGAGAAAAGACGTCCTTCATCACTCCGTGGGGAACGTTCTGTTATAAAGTGATGCCGTTTGGCTTGATAAATGCTGGTGCTACCTATCAAAGGGGTATGACCACTCTGTTTCACGATATGATTCACAAAGAGATTGAAGTATATGTTGATGATATGATTGTGAAGTCAAGTGATGAAGAGCAGCATGTTGTGTATTTGAAAAAGATGTTCGAAAGATTGAGAAAGTACAAGCTGCGGTTGAATCCTAACAAGTGCATATTCGGTGTACGATCTGGAAAATTGCTGGGTTTCATCGTCAGTCAGAGAGGCATTGAAGTTGACCCTGACAAAGTCCGAGCCATCAGAGAGATGCCGGCCCCTCAAACTGAAAAGCAAGTCAGAGGTTTCCTCGGACGTCTGAATTATATTTCAAGATTCATATCTCACATGACTACTACTTGTGGCCCAATTTTCAAGTTGCTCAGAAAGAATCAGCCTGTCGTGTGGAATGATGAATGCCAGGAAGCTTTTGATAGCATTAAAGAATACCTGTTGGAACCACCTATCCTTGTCCCACCAGTGGAAGGAAGGCCTTTGATTATGTATCTGTCAGTGTTAGATGATTCTGTAGGGTGTGTCCTCGGTCAACAAGATGAGACTGGTAAGAAAGAGCATGCTATCTACTATCTGAGCAAGAAGTTCACCGACTGTGAGACTCGGTATACAATGCTTGAAAAGACATGTTGTGCCTTGGCTTGGGCTGCCAAACGCCTGCGTCATTATATGGTAAATCATACAACTTGGTTGATATCCCGAATGGATCCAATCAAGTATATCTTTGAAAAACCTGCTGTTACTGGAAAGATTGCACGTTGGCAAATGTTGTTGTCTGAATATGATATTGTGTACAAAGCTCAGAAGGCAATCAAAGGAAGTGTCCTTGCTGAACATCTTGCTTGTCAACCTCTTGATGATTACCAGCCAATTAAGTTTGATTTCCCTGATGAAGAGATTATGTATCTGAAAGCAAAAGACTGTGAAGAACCCCTGATTAATGAAGGACCGGATCCCAATACCAAGTGGGGATTGGTGTTTGATGGTGCTGTTAATGCTTATGGTAAAGGAATTGGGGCCATCATTGTAACTCCGCAGGGGCACCACATTCCTTTCACCGCTCGAATAACTTTTGAATGCACAAACAACATAGCTGAATATGAAGCATGCATCTTGGGCATTGAAGAAGCCCTTGACCTGAGAATCAAACACCTTGACATCTATGGAGATTCTGCACTTGTTATTAACCAGATAAAGGGGGAATGGGAGACTCATCATGAGAAGCTGATCCCATACCGTGACTATGCAAGACGTCTGTTGACATACTTTACCAAGGTTGAGCTGCACCACATCCCTCGGGATGAAAATCAGATGGCTGACGCTCTTGCTACTCTGTCTTCCATGTTTCGTGTGAATCACTGGAATGATGTGCCTATGATCAAGGTGCAGCGTCTTGACAGACCCGCTCATGTGTTTACTATTGAAAATATGCCAGAACAAGCTGATAGAGATGTGAATGATAAAAAGCCTTGGTATCACAACATCAAACAATTCTTGCAAAATCATGAATATCCACCTGGTGCTTCCAACAGGGATAAAAAGACTTTGAGAAGATGGGCTAGTAGATTCCTTCTGGACGGAGAAATCCTATACAAAAGGAACTATGACATGGTCTTATTGAGATGTGTTGACAAACAAGAAGCTGAGAAGTTGATGCATGATGTACATGACGGTACCTTTGGGACCCATGCTTCGGGTCACACCATGTCTAGGAAACTGTTAAGAGCCGGCTATTACTGGATAACTATGGAGCGTGATTGCCACAAACATGCCAAGAGATGCCACAAATGTCAAATCTATGCTGATAAGATTCATGTGCCTCCACATGCCCTCAATGTTATATCTTCCCCATGGCCTTTCTCTATGTGGGGCATTGACATGATCGGAAGGATAGAACCAAAAGCTTCCAACGGACATCGTTTCATTCTAGTGGCAATTGACTACTTCACCAAGTGGGTCGAAGCTGCTTCCTATGCAAATGTGACCAAGCAAGTGGTTGTCAAGTTTATCAAGAATAACATCATCTGTCGATATGGTGTTCCCAACAAAATCATCACTGACAACGGTTCCAATCTGAACAATAGCATGATGCAAGCTTTATGTGAAGAATTCAAAATCGAACATCACAACTCTTCTCCTTATAGACCTCAGATGAATGGTGCAGTTGAGGCCGCTAACAAAAACATCAAGAAGATTGTTCAGAAGATGGTCACTACTTACAAAGACTGGCATGAAATGCTACCTTTTGCCTTGCATGGTTACCGTACTACAGTGCGCAGTTCAACTGGGGCAACTCCTTTCTCTCTTGTGTATGGCATGGAAGCAGTTCTCCCTCTGGAAGTGGAAATTCCATCTCTTCGAGTGATCATGGAAGCAAAGTTAACTGAGGCTGAATGGTGTCAAAGTCGGTATGATCAATTGAATCTGATTGAAGAGAAACGTATGGATGCTATGGCTCATGGACAGTTGTACCAAGTGCGAATGAAGAATGCTTTTGACAAGAAAGTCCGACCTCGAGAATTCAAGGAAGGCGAACTTGTATTGAAAAGAAGGATAAGTCAGCAACCCGACCCAAGGGGTAAGTGGACACCTAACTATGAAGGTCCTTATGTTGTCAAGAAGGTTTTCTCTGGTGGTGCTTTGATTCTTACACACATGGATGGTGTCGAACTCCCAAATCCTGTTAATGCCGATATAGTCAAGAAATACTTTGTCTAAAAAGAAAAGAACAGCGTGGTAGGTCGAAAACCCGAAAGGGCGGCCTAGGCAAAAATGCGCTTCCCGGTGGATCGAAAACCCGAAAGGGCGATCCAGGCAAAAGTTAGGGACAAAAAAAAATGAATATGAAAAAGCTCGCTGAGATTGTACGCAACTCAGGCAAGAATGAGCGCCTCGATGAGCCGAAAACCCGAAAGGGCGGTTCATGCAAAAAGGAGGTTGACAATGAAAGACAAGTAACTATATCTGGCAAATCACCATCACCCTTGGGGCATCTACAACTGTCAATGATCGTCTTCATCAGAGGCTTCTGTACTTGTGAATTCAAAATTTCTATGAAATGTAGCGGTCATCGTGTTCAATGTATCACCAACCAATAAAATTACCATTTTCCAAGCTTTGTAAATCCGTGAAGTCATGCCTTTGGCTGATTCTCACTCTTCTACATCAATTTGAGCCTGTGCTATTGTTTGAAACTCTATTTCTCTTTCTACTTTCAATGCTATATACAAAATATTTTCTTTCTATTTGATAATGTCAATGTCTGAAACAAACATTTTTGAAAATTAAAACATCTTTTCCTGTCTATTTTGAAAGCAAACCTGAGCAATAGGGTGCATTTCAATGAAACATGCATGAATAAATGAATGTCAATGTCTATTTCAATACATGTTACAAGCAGGTTACTCCCCAGGATGATCTGTGGTCAATGGCAAGAATGAAAAAACAGAATGAAAATGAAAAATCAAAAAAATGAAAATGAAAAGCTTGCTAAGTTGAAAACCCGAAAGGGCGGCTTAGGCAAAAATGGGGCAATGAAAAGAATCTATTCCCCGGTGAATCGAAAACCCGAAAGAGCGGTTCAGGCAAAAATGGGGTTTGAAAATGAAAAATGAAATATATAAAAGCATTGACCACAGATGCGAACATCCAATGTTTACCCAGCACTGACACGCCTAGCAGCGGCGACCTGTATCCAAGAACTTTCCAAGGGTCCCTCCTTTACAAGTTTTATTGCCCTCAGCCATGGTTTCGATACGTCTCTCAACGACGGTCTCTCCAAAGAGGTTCTCCCCTGTGAATATGTTGCAGCACGAGCCACTACGTGCCCAATCTTCCAAATGTTCTGTCTATCTCTGCGAAACTTTCTTGTCAAATTACAAACCCCAATCATGCATTTCAAGCATTCATACATGCATAATCATGCATTTTATGTGCTCATACATCCAATAATCTTGTTATACCATACATACATGTTGCATATCCAAATCTCAACTGTCAAGTTCAATCTAATTTCCAATTTCAAACCAATTTCAATTGCAATTCCAATCCAAATTTCAATTGTCAAACTCAACTTCAACTTCAATTTCAATTTCAATTCCAACTGTCAATTTCAATTTCAACTGTCAAATTCGATGCAATCTCAACTCTCAAATTCCAATTTCAATTGTCAAATTCAATCCAATTTCAACTTTCAATTTCAAATGTCAAATTCGAAGCAATCTCAATGTCAATGTCAAATGTCAATGTCAACATCCAATGTCTCTTTCAATTTCAACTCTCAATCCAATGTCAGTGTCTATGTCTCAATCCAATTCCAATTTCCAATGTCTCTTTCAATTTCAACTCTCAATGTCTATGTCTATGTCTCTGCTCAATCTCAATTCTCAACCCCTCTTGCAATGTCAGCTTTCAATTCAAACCAATGTCAATTCACTCTCAATTTACTCTTGGGCCAACCAAAATGGTCATGTCTATTTTTTAACAATTTACCCCCAATTGGTATCTTGTTAAACCAGACTTTCAACTTGTATCTTCTTAACGGTCAAGTGCCAGGTTCGATCCAAAAAAAGAACCACTTGTACCTGCTTATATACCTATACTTCCGGACAAACGACAAGTTCGATCTGAAGAACAGTTTGTACCCAGCTTATGCTTTGTTATCAGTCAAACGGCAAGTTCGATCTAAAAGAACAGTTTGCACCTCCCCACATGACGTGGTGATGATCCAACAAGTGAGTTCGATCCAAAGAACCGTTTGTATCTACCCTTTTGTCTAGATCTCCAGCCAAACAGCCAGTTCAATCCAAAAAGAACAGTTTGTGTCTGTCTATCTGTTGGTATTTCCAATCAAGAGTCAAGTTCGATCCAAAGAACAGCTCGTACCTGCCTATATGTCTATGTTTCCGGTCAAGTGCCAAGTTCAATCCCAAGAACAGCTTGCACCTATCTCTTGTTTTGTATTCCTTGGTCAAGTGGCTAGTTCGACCCAAAGAACAACTTGTACCCTATTTTCTACTCCCTGGTTCGTCTACCCTGTCAATGTCCACCTGAATCCCCAGTGACATGACAGGTTCCATAGACTCCAATTGTTTGTCTCGCATTCATAATCAAAGTATTGCATAACATTCATGTCTTTGAAAATTTGAAAACGTATTTTTATGTCCAAAAGCAGTGCAAATGTTAATATTTAAGTATCTTCGTCCCGTCAACTCTAGGACTTCGTCTCTTGACTCTCCGGACAAAGAAACTTAAATAGGGGCAGCTGTTATACCCTAATTTTGGACCTAAAAATATTTGATCAATTCTTCTTTTCTTGCATTACAAGCCATTTGAACTGGCTCTGATCAATTACATCTTTCTCTGCAATGTTATTTGCAAAATTCACATGCAGGGGTGTTTTGGTCATTTCCTATGTCAAAATTTCTTTCAATATTTGGAAATTTGTTTAAGTCCTTTCAAGGAGTTTGAATAAGTCTCTGTTTTATTCTATGTCAAAATCCATCTCAAAAAAGTTGCATTTGAAGTCATTTTGGGTCAGATTTGCCCCTAGGGGCATTTTAGTCTTTTCAAGTGTCAAAACTCAGTTCAAATCTTAAAAATTGCCTCTGAGTCTTTCAAGTTGGTTTAAATAAACTTTTGTTTCGATTCTCTGTTAAAAATCCATTTTTTGAAATCGCATCTGAGTCATTTTCAGTCGTTTTAGCCCCAGGGGCATTTTGGTCATTTCACACGAAATTTCGGCAGAGAGAGGTTACTTTAAAGTACCTCATTTAGGCCATTGGTTCATTTTAGTCCGTTTTGTCAAATTTTAATCGTTTCACTTTACGTTTAGTCAAATTACCATTTTTAGTTCAATATTATTTCTTTATTTTTCTTTTGAGTCCCCAAATTTCTAATAATTGCATCTAAGTCCTTTTTTGTTTCAAAATTATTTTAAGTCCTTTTATTAGAATTGCAAAACAGTCCATGTCTTGTCCAAGTTTATTTTTGTAGCTTTTTTTAAATTTGCAGATTGGTCCTTTTCTAAGTTTCCAGAATTGCAGATTAGTCCCTTAAAGCCACAAGTCCAGAATTCAGTCCAGTTTTAGTCCAAGGTCACGTGGCAGCTGCGTATTGGCTCAGAGGTCCACATGTTAGCCTATATAAGGCTGTGTCATCAATACAACAGTACAGAGGATCAATCACAAAGTGCCAACTCAATAAACACGTTTCCCTCATTCTCTCTCTTCTCTCAAGGATCAAAATCCTAACTAACTCCAGAAATTACCAAGAACATGAAGAACACGTAAACCCTAACCGATTCCAGAACTTCAAAATTCATCAAGATTCATAGCAATTTCATCAATACAAGGTGTAATTCAGCAATCATTGTGCAAAATCAGTTCAAATTGATACGAATCCTCAGAGATTCATCACGAATCTTCATCATTGAATTCGTACCTTCGCAATTCAAGCACAACGTGCGATCACGAAGGATTTTGCGAGGCAAGAAGAAGAGGAATCGAAGTAAGCTTCGAATCAGTGAAGAAGAAGAAGAAGAAGAGAATACCGATTTATTTTCGGTTTCCAACTCACCAGAAAGCTTTCACAAGGATCTTTGTTCGAATCTCCATTTTAATTCAGGTATTCACCAAAAATCTCTTCGTTTATCATTGCAAGAAGCTCAACGAACACAAATAAACGGTGAATTGAAGAGAAATTTCGAAAAAGGTTCAAAGGATTTCGAACGAAACCCTAAAGATGTGAATCTTCAAAGATTCACCGTTTATTTCTTGAAACGAGGCTTATAATCATCATAAGTGAATAAAATACTTCAGTTTAGGGTTTCGTTTCAACATATCCAAAAAACTTTCAAAAAGCTTCGAAATCAAACCCTAAAATTTAGATCTGCAAAAATTCATCGTTCATTTCACAAAATCGAGTTCAAATTCATCATCAGCAGAGAAAATAACATAGATTAAAGCCTCGTTTCAAAAAGTGTGAAGAGATTTGAAAAATTTGAGAACCGTAAAGTGTGAGTTTCGATCTACATAGATCTAGGTTTCATTTGCAATTTCTGATGCTTGATTCGTGTTTAGATTGAAAAATAAACGGTGAAAAGCTTTAGATCGAAGGGTTTTGGTGTGTTCGAGTGTTAGTTAGGTTTCCGGTGCCGGAATCTTCACCGGCGGCGGTGAAACCCGCCGGAGAAGATGACCAGAAGTCTAGAGAGAAGGGAGAGAACTTGGGACGTAGAGAGAGAAAGGGAAGTGGCAAATGAACTGGACCGGTCACCAGGCCTTTATATAAGCCTTTGGACCGGTCTGGTTCAACTGGTTCGCTCCCCAGACCGTTGGATCTAGGGTTGATCCATCTGGATCAATCCAATGGTCCCTGAACCCCCTGAAGATCCAGGATCCATGTAGGGATGGGTTGGGCTTATGGTTTTCGTTGGTTGTGGGTTTCTTGCTAGTTACACCCCTGAACTTTGCTTCCTGCACCTCCTGTGTATCAAAATCTTTTGCAAAAAATTCCAAAATATTTTTCCATGATTTCTTGATGTTTTGGTGTTTTGCTAATACTTTTACACTGGAAAATTTGATAAAAAATATATAGACAATTTTAGTGTTATTTCTTGAATTTTGTGTCAAAAAATTGGTGAAAATTGGTTTAATTTTGTTTCTAATTTTTGATGTACACTTGTAATACATGATATGTGTTTCTATAAACTTTTAGCCACTGTTTGAATATGATTTTTTTTTTCTACTTGTGTGTGGAATTTAGTTAGTTGCTTGGCTTGCAAGTCACATTTGTGAATAATTTGTGTAAGTATGTCTAAATCCACTTAAGAATGTGAGGCTCATCATGTGGTTTCAATTCTCACTCTTTGAAATAGAATGTATACTTTTAAAATGTATAAGACTATGAGGATTGTGAGCTATATGATACTTGCACTCTATGAGTGAATTCTTAGTCATATTTTGCACTTGGTTTGGGTTTATTTTGTGTTGGATTCCATGCTTTTATTATAGTACCTTTCTTGCCTTATTTTTCTCTATATTATCATGTGCTACTAACCATTTTCTTGTGTTTCATGCCTCATACATCATAAGCATACTCCCTATCACACTTTCTCATCCCATTTCTTTACATTTTTTTGTCTTTAATTCATTTGTGTGGGATTAAATTCTCACAAGGAAGTAGTGTGTATCTAGGCCAAATGATGTAAAGGACAATGGACTCTAATGATGTACACCGACACAAGCACCGACACATGCACACACTTCACTTTACATATATAGTTAGAATATGCATGTTTAGATGTATGTTTAGGATTGTATGTTTAGATGAATGCCTAGGATTCATACTTAGAAAAAATCATTTTCCAAAAAACTTGGACAAACTTCACTCAAATTTCTTTCTTAATAAACCTTGGGATCAAGATCCCATTGTAATTTTCCCTTTTATTTTCTTAATCAAATTTCAATGAAAAATAATCATACTTAGACCCTTTTTGTAAATGACTAATTCAACCACACAATTTCATAATCTCATGCCCTTGAGGCCTCTCAATCTCCATTCTTCAAAATTCCATTTTCAAACTTAAAATCAACCAACAAAAACAAAAACATTTTTGGAAGAGAACTACGGTGGATTTGATCCCTTAATCGGGTACGTAGGCAAGGAATCAAAATTCCTTCAATTCAACTAAAATAAAAATTCCAAAAACATTCTTCTCCCACCAATTCTTCACTTAGAAACTCTTAGGTTTAAATAAATACTTTCAAATAGCATTTAAAAATAAAGCGCGCGCGTAGAAATTAAAGACGGTTCCTATAGGTTACTATAGTCGTTATGGGTGCCTAACACCTTCCCGTAGCGAAAACAACTCCCGGACCTCGATTCTCAAGGGTTTTGCTTACTTTTTCCCTTCCCAAGAAAAAATAAGATATCACCGGTTTAAAAGGTTCAAACGTAATCAATGTTTGACACCCGAAAAACCAAGATAAAACAAATCGTACTATCTATGATATCTAAACACCAATCCCCGGCAACGGCGCCATTTTGATGAAGTAGTTTTGCATCAAAAACAAGATAAGTAATTGTATCGTCTCCACAGGGATTAGTGCGACATCACGGATATTTCAACATCAAATATCATTCTAAGTAAAAAGGGTGATTGTTTGTTTGAATTTACAACTATGTTAACTAAATGCAAAAAGTAAAAGATGAGATTAATAAGGATTGAAACTTGTTAGGAGTAGCGTTCCTTAACCAAGCATCACACGTAGCCTAATGATCCATACGAATTCTAGCTTTATAACCAATATTATCACAATCAATTCTAAACTATCCTTCGTGTCCAAAGTGATATAATTAACTCTAAGGTATCGTTTAAACATTCGTGTCCAAATCCCTTAAACGATAACAAAGTCGATCGAATAACCTAATCGACCGTGTCCAGCCTGATTAAATATCCGAAAGCATTTAACTCTTGATTATGGTGATTATCACAAGATTAACAAAGATGTCAAGTAAGTTAACCTAAGATATATTGCTATTCTAGCTCTAGATTCAAGAGTTTGTGTCCAAAGCATCTTGAATCTCATTGAAAGCATTAACACAAGAATAACAACAATATTGAATATAAATTGCTAGAACCATATTTTGCAAAATCAAAAGGATTACATGTTTAGCAAGATCAAGTACCTCTCATCCCAACAAAGAGTATTTAGCTACACATCATCATGGAAGCCATGCAAGGATGAATTGAAAAGGAAGGATTCACTACACCTAGTGATGTCTCAACAAAGGAATGAGGATCCAACTTCCAAGATCATTCTCACTCTATTTGCTCTTGCCCTATTTCTCTCTAGAATGCATAAAATATCTATATAACAGTGTATATCTAAATTGTTTTTCCAAAGAGAGGTAAAAATGCTATTTAAAGGGCCTGTGTTTTTGTACCTACGCCAATAGCGCAATTCACGCTAATAGCGTGGTATGTCGGCCTATAATCTGGTCAATGGGCTTATGCCACGTTGGCCTTGCCCTGCTTCTAAGCTCCAGCTACGCTAATGGCGTGTCCCTCTGGAGCTTTTACGCTATTAGCGTAACCCACGCTAATAGCGTGTTTCTTCATGACCAGCTTCGCTCCAGTTACGCCAATAGCGTATCTCCCTGGACTTTGACATCTCTTGAGCACGCTAATAGCGTAGAACACGCTAATAGCGTATGTCTTTGAACTTTGAAAGTTTCCAGGTTCAGCTTCTACCATTTTGCACTTTTTCATGGTTTTTGGTTTTTTTGCTCAGTGTCTTGAGGCTAATTCCTGCACAAAAGAGTAGAGTAATGATAAGTAAAGCGTAATAAGGCAGTTGACGCTTATTTCTCGGCTTTTCCTTCAATTACTTGTGAAACAAGTAACAAAAAGTGCTTAAAATATACGTTGAAATTAACACTTCTTGGCATTTATCAGCATACTTGCATATATACAAAGTCTAACATGATTTCTTCACCAATGGTCATCTACTTCATCTATATATAAAAGACAAAGTTTGATTGAAGAAGGTTGCAACAAAAGAAAAACCACTTAAGCATACTTGCGTATATACAAAGTCTAACTTGTCCATATATATTATTGTAATTATATACATACTTGTTTATAATTATACCTTGTCTAGAAAAAGTCAAAAGAAATATCCGTAAGGGATACACTCTAAGTGTATTGTGTTTAATATCTGTTTACTACTTCTAAAGTTTGTGTAAACATTATCTTTTGTAAAACAACTTGTTGTATATTTCTGGATTGAGATTAGAAAGTCTTCTTGGTTGAGGTAAGGAAATCAAAGACAAGGTGTCTTAGTATTGTTGTTATAATCAAGATTTGAACATAATGGAAAAATCCATTGAAAGTGAAGGAGGACATGAAGTAATCTTGGGTTGTAGGGTGTGAAGGTGAGAAAAACACAAGAAGGGGGTTGAATTGTGTTAGCTTTTTTTTTTCTTTTTAAACTAAGTCCAGAGTCTAGAGTCTGATAGAGGTATGAAAGAGACGTTGTGGAGGTGTCAACACATCAAAGAGTCATTCTAGAAGCTTGATCAATCACAAATGATATGTTGCTTGATTTGGTTAATATCATAGGAAGGAATAATTTGAAAATCATTCCTTGTAAGGAGAATTAACCAGCAGAGACACAGCTGTAGTAGTACTATGCGCAAGAAATGTTGGAGTAGTGGTTGTACAATTGTACTATTGTCCTTTCTTTGTCATTCTTCAGTGGATAAGCATGCAATGCCTTCTAATTCCTCTGAAATAGTTGTTGCTTCAGTCTTCTATTCCTTCTGCACACTTGTATCTTCAAATAACCACTTTAACTGACTTCAGGTTCTTCACTTCAGACTCTGAAGGCTCCAGACTCTGGTGACTTCAGACTCTGACAGTCAGCTTCTGATGGTCTTTAGACTATGATGTCTTCAAACTCTGACATGTAACAAAGCTTCTCTTGAAAATTCTTTCGCTCTCAATTGTTCTTTCAGAACCAATATCTTGTTATAAGACTTATAAATTTTAGTCTAGGGTCATGCACACTTGAACAAATATTAGCATATGCAATTGAACTTTTAATACTTTGTTATCATCAAAACTCTAAGAGGCAATGTTAAACACATTTTGTTCCAACAAGGTGAACCAAAATAAATTCTTTGTTTTGTGTATTTCTCTTATCTCTTTACTTTTTGTTGCTATATGTGTTTTTAAAAGAGTTTAAAAAGCACAAAATACAATTTAACCCCCATTTCTCGTGTTTTTATCACCTTCAATTGACATCAGAGCTAGGTCTTTGAAGTTTCACTTAACCGTGTTAGAGAAAAGATATTGAGAAAATTATGCCTTCCTCCACTTCGAAAAGTAAATCTAAGAATGATTCTTATTTTTCTAGATCACTTATGTTCAATTTTGATGTAGAATAGTTTGCTTGGTGTAAAAATAAGCTATACAATTTATACATTACTCAAGATGAAGACATATGTGATGTCATTGAGGATGGTGCTATTATGGTTGTAGATAAAGATGGAATGACAATACACAATAAAGGTTTAACCGCTAATGAGAAGAAAGAATATAAAAATCATTAGAAGGCCAAAAACATTTTGTTGAATGCTTTGGAGTTCAAGGAGTTCAACAAGATTCCTGGAAAAATATACCCCAAGACTATCTTTGATGGTATTTGGGGTACATATGAAGGAAATCAACAAATCAAAGAGGCGAAGGGTAATCTATTGGTGGAACAATATGAATCCTTCAAGGTGAAGGATGATGAAGATATTGAAACTATGCTATCTAGGTTTCAAGTTATAGTATCTGGTATGAAGGTACTTGATAAAATTTGCTCCATTAAGATCATTTTAATAAGATTCTTAGAAGTCTTCCTGTCAAGTGGAGACCCAAGGTTACAAACTAGGATTGGAGTCCCTCATTATCAATCTGGTGAGTCACGAAATGGAGTTGAATCATGATGAGCCTAAACCAAAATCCAAGTCTATAACGCTCAAATCTAAAGGAAAAATTGTGAAAGCTCTTCAGATTGAAGAAGATCCAGAGAAAGTCGATGAAGATGTTGATGTCTTTGATGGTGATTAACTAACATTCCTAACTACAAGAGTTAAACAACAATTGAAGTATAGAGGTATATCTCCCAGAAAAGTGATTTTCCTTTCAGAGGTTCAAGCTTTAGAGATAAGAATGAAGAACCAAGAACTGTTTTAACTACAAGAGGCCAGGTCACTTCAAAATTGATAGTCCTAATCTTTAGAATGATTACTCCAAGAAGGAAATCTTAAAAAATAAGGTCAAGAAAAGTCCTATGGCTACATGTGAAGATCTTAACGAAGAATCCGAGAATGATAAAGAAACAATTCTGATACTCATGATAACATCCCCTGGACCTGACTCAGATATAGACAACGACAATGATGACGAGGTATTTGCTGAACTTACTCGTGATGAGATTATTTCTACCATTAAATATCTGCTAAAAAATGTTCAAGTTAAAACTAAAAAATATAATGTTTTACACAAACTCTTTTAAAGAACTTCGTGAAAAGGATGTTACATTTGTAGAATATAATGACAATCAAGTGTCATTTTCTCAATTGGTGTAAATGGTTACCGTTATAGAGTTTTCCAACGGTTGTTCTTGGGATTTCATGGCCATTAATACCATTGAATTTTCTGTGATGATATGGCAACTGATAGACGTTTGGCAAGTGCACCAAATACTATCGAAGTAGTAAAAATATCGATCCTATGAGGACTGTTTTTAATCTCAATAATTCAATCACGTTGCACTTTAGGATGTATAAAAGTTATTTTTAGTTGCCACTAGGCAGTAGTTTTGGTTTGATTGCATAAAAGTAATGACAAAAGATAAAGTTGGTTTTAAAGAATATGAGAGAGATGAGTTTAGGTCTTTCGAATCATCGATGTTCCCCTAATTGTTATGCTGCACTTATTCTTATGAATGATTTTCTAATCCTACGATAGTTAACAAAATAGTCCTAATCAATCCCTTGAGTTAGGACCTTCTTCTCAAACTACAGCCCCTAATTCCTTAGGTGGTCTAATAATCCTTGAAGGTTTAAGCACGTTAACCTAATATCACTAACAAATGATTATCTATTCCTAGACTAATCATGTTTATTAGAACAATTCAATAGGTCTAAGTCGAAAGCTATGGTCAGTAGTCATTCGTTCTCACAAAATTATGTTTATATTTGATCAGGATATAAAAAGCATTAAGAATAATTGAATTGAATAAAAACTAGAATATCATTCACAATAAATAGAGTTTCACAGCATAATGTATCAATTAGGTTTACAAAGAATCATCTCAGACCTAACCTCTAATGGATTTAGCTACTCATAATGGTGTTTACAAATAACATAATCATTAGAGGAATTAAAACATACACAAAGTGATGGAAGGATGAAGAAATCGTCCTCCTTGGCAGTCTTGTAGTCTCAAAATCGCACTTTGCTCTCTTCAATTCGTAACCCTTGTTTTTGGAATAGACTTCAGCTTAAATAGGCACAGAATATTGCCCAAATCGTGTCACGTTTTAAGTGAATCGTGACATGTTTTCACCTTGTAGAGCAAGAAACTGAATTAGGGTTTTCCAAAATCGTGTCACGTTTTACCAATCGTGACACGTTTTCCTCAATGTCGAACCCATGTTTCTGGTCTTCACAAATCGTGTCACGTTTTTATCAAATCGTGACACGTTTTCCTTTTTGCACTATCTTCAGTTTTTCTGCTCTTTTTGTTGCATAAGTCTCCTTGTGAACTCCATTTTTGTGAACAAATTACATAAAAAAATTACGTAATGACAAGGTGTCATCAGCAACGATAATGAAGAAATTCATTAACCATGGGTAGCCTCTTGCAACATCCTTTCTATGGTAAGTGGTCAAAAATTAAGTTCATCATCCTTTCTATTAAGCTCTCTTATTTTCTATTGTTCTTTTGTAATTTTGGGCAGTGTTTGTGAAGCTCCATCGTGTTCAGGCCTCAAGTGCACGGGTTCAGACACGCAGTTGTGTAAACCTTGGGGAGTAAAACCGGGTATTGGATTGCACCGGAGGTCCACCGGAAATTTGCTTTCAGGGCAGTGGTTTTTGCCACGACACAACAACTATCTTCTATTCTTTCCTAACTACCTCAATTCTAATTTACTCTTAATATTTCCAACAACATTGAACCCGGTGACTGAGAATTTGAAAAAGGAAATTGTTTTTTTTTTATTAAAAAAAACTACTCAATCTGTTATACCTAGAAACATAGTCAAGACACCAATCATGGTACCTGGACAATGTCTGATCACGAAACATGACGGGAGTAAAGCATATTTTCAACAACCTAACATTAAAGCAGGGAGGCACAGTGGGTTTTAGAGGAATCCAAAAAGGAAAGATCATTGGCTCTGGAGCTATTAGTAATTTTTCCTTCCCTTATATTCACAATGTTTGGTTAATAGATGGACTTAAACATAATCTATTAAGCATAAGTCAACTATGTGACAATGTTTATAATGTTATGTTTAATAATATATTGTGTAAAGTGATGAATCAAACTGATGGATCCATATTCTTAAGTGGAAAGAGGAAGAACAATGTATATAAAATGTATTTTTTATGATCTGGTAGAACAAAAGGTAAAAGGTCTCTTGTCAATGAATGAAGAGAAATGATTATGGCATAGACGGTTAGGCCATGAAAACTAGAGGTTAATCTCGAAGCTTAGAAAGTCAAAACTTGTCAGAAGCTTTCCTGATCTGAACTGTAAGTCAGATGCTCTTTATGAGGCATATGAAAAAGTAAAATTGATTAAAACTCCTTTTAAAATCAAAAACATTATTTCTACCTCAAACCATTGGAGCTTCTGCACATTGATCTTTCTGGGATAATGGATACGGCCTTGGTCAATGGACATAAATATGGATTAGTCATTGTTGATTACTTTAGTAGATGGACTTGGGAAAAATTCCTTAGATGCAAGGATGAGTCCTATGATGTGTTTATTATCTTTTCCAAACAATTCAAAATAAAAAGGAAACAACTATTTTGAAAATCAGAAGTGATCATGGTGGAGAATTAGGAAACGAACCTTTTGATTTTTTGTTGTTGTTGTTGTGAAACACATGGAATTCTCCATGATTTTTCTTCGCCTAGAACTCCACAGTAAAATGGGGTTGTAGACAGGAAAACTAGATCTTTTCTAGAAATGGCACGTACCATGATCAATAAATCTAAAGTTGCAAAACATTTTTCGGCAGAAGCATTAAACAAATCATGCTATGTTTAAATTAGAATCTATATTAGACCAATATTGAACAAGACTTCATATGAATTTTGTCAAAGGAAGAAAGACCTCCATTTCTTACTTTTACCAGTTTTGATGTACTTGTTATATCTTAGCCACCAAATTTCATCTTAATAAATTTGATGCCAAAGCTTAAAAGTGTATCCTCTTAGAATATTTTGAATGCTGAAAGGCATACAGACTGTATAATCCTGAAACTGAAAAAAAAGAAGTTGAAGAATAAGCCAATTTGTATGAACCAAAAGCTTCTTACAAATGATGTTGAAGCCTTTGGACCATCTGACGTTGCCCCAGATGTTGACATATTCTCTAGGCAGCGAGGAGATGCATTAGATGCTCCCTTTGTAAGTTTTTTTAAGCACAAAAGCTCACATCTAGAAGATCTCATCATCGGAAACAAGAATGATCCTAGAAATACAAGGTCAACATTCAGAAATGAATCATCTATGATGGGGCTTTTGTTAATTATTGAACCTACAAAGGTGGATGAAGCTCTCTCAGTGGTGAAGGTTGGATCGTCAAAGGGGCATCCTTATCCAGACCAAATTCGAAACTGAAGTCGCAATTTGCGTTTGGGTACTAGTGAGATGGAGATACACACCACAAACAGAGTTATCATTGTCCTTGTCTAAATTCCACTTCCACTCATCTTCCATGTCATCCTGCAATTGAACGTTAAAAAGAAAAAGCGAGCACTCCCTAACGAACTCCTCATCCCATTCCAACAAACGCCGCCACAACTTCCAAGTATCATCACCCTTGATAGGTCCGCAAGTGCATGGAAATATCGGTTTTAGTATAAAAGATGTCGAATCCCACAGAGACCAATGTCAAGTACCATTATCTATTGTCACGTTGTTTATCTAAGGCGATACTAATTAATTTGGTTGCAAAATTGGGAAAATAATTGTTTTAATTAATTTTAATGACGAGAACCCGGAATATAATTCGTGTCGACCGTGAGTACTTGTTAAGTTATATTTTATTATTGTAACAGGACAATATTTTCGTGCGTAAAAAGAATTAAATTAAAGGGGTCGCCAGCTTTCGCGTGTACGATACCGAATTTTGACTTTGTAATATATTCGACAGCTTTCGCGTGTACGCCTTACAACTTCAAAACTCCGTTTGAAAACTAATCAATTTACGCGCGAAAAGTTATTTTTAGTAGAAATACAAATTTAAAGGTACCGTCAGCTTTCGCACGTCCGTTACCAGATTTTAAGCTTATAACTGCCAGCTTTCGCATGCACAAATACAATTTTAAAATCTCTTTTTGGAAATTTGCAATTTCTAAATTAATTAAAGAAAACGCTTTCGCTGTATTCAAAATCAATTCCTAAAAATTCTACGGTCAGATACATGTTTCACTCTTTCAATATGAAACCGGTATCACTTTATTTCAACTTTCGCTGTAAATATTAATCGTTTCAAAATCAAAAATTTTCAGACTTAAAAACAATTCCTGTTATAGTTTCTAAACATACAACTTAACAAAGTATCATCGGTACAACGTTCGTCATATTCTGGACTCTATAAAAATCTACTTAGACATAATGGTGATAATAACAAGCATACTTGTCTTCATGCTACTAAACATTTTCTAAACAGTGAACAATATAAGAAAATAAACTTGAATAGTAGCAGAACTGACCTGAACCAGTTGGATATACTTTGAATTAAAAGAGATAGACACGGCTACAGTGCACAACAACAATCCAATTTGAATATAATATATGCCCAAACCGCAACAACATAAACAATTGGAATTGAATGATTACGTATCAGGACCTCAAACCAAGTGACCAACACTTAAACGCAGCAATGGTGAATTAGTCGATACAACAGCGGCAAACAAACACACCAGCAGTACAAATCATTGAACAACAAATTCAATTATATTAATGGGCGGTGATTTGCACAACACAGTGACCGAACATGTACGTGAAACTACACAACGAACAACAGAAATAAAAAAAGGATAATAGATGAAACTGGAATATGGAATTGAAATAGTACTTCTTAATTCAAAATTGCAAGTAACAAGGTTCTGAAATTGTACGTAGCAAAAACAAATAAATTGAAAGCTTCTAAAAAGCAGTTTTTAAATTGCTAAATTTATCTCTATAAAGCTTGGCGTCCACAAACTGATTCTTCCAGGTCTATTTATAGGCCAAAAACTCCAACTGAGGTGCTTCTGGTCGTGTCCTTATGGTGGAGGAAATGCAGGAAAATGGGAAAACTGCTACTGAACGTGGGCAGACTTTTTCAACTCAACACCATGACGGGCGTCACATGGTGTGACAGTCTGCCAATCATGGGTCATGACGGCCGTCATGCCTGGCGTTGACTTTCTCATCTAATTTGTTGACTTTCTGGTGACTATGAGCTTTCTTCCTTTTTTTCACTGATTTCCATCATTTTGATGCACAGGGACCTTTAATCAACAGATACCTGAAATAGACACACAATACCAGCATAACATTGCACAAATCTATAAAATCGAGATCAAAAAATGTATAAGTCGAGCTAAAATAGTAGTGTATTTTACGTGTTATCAACCCTCACCCCAACCTAAAGCATACATATCTACCACCATCACCGTCCCATTTGTCGTCAACTAAAACAGCCTTCTAAACCTATCGCACAACGGAACCTCCGCCGCCCACCTATCCGTCTAGAAAAACATACCTGCCCCATTACCTAACTTCTGAATCACATCCAACTCGACCCACTCTTTCCAACCCCCCTGCCCATTCCTTCATACAATAATTATTATCGCTAAAAGCAAAAACCACAATCTAAAATTTGTTTTAGAACTAATATGACTGCCAAATAGAACTTGTAATCAAATCTGATAGATATTTGGCAAGTGTACCAAAAACTATCGAAGTAGTAATAAATATCGATCCACAAGGACTGTGTTAATTTCAATTCTAGCAAGTGTGTTATTAGTTAGGATGTGTAAAGATTATAATGGTTGCCCTAGGCAGAAGATTTTTGGTTCAATACTTGGTAAATAAAGTGCGAGAGAAAATTACGTTGAGATGAATGATTAAGCTGGTGAATCAGCTATTGCTTTATATGACTAGTTTACCTCTCTTTACTCTCAATTACTATTCAATCTTTATGACAAATTAACTAAGTGGTTTTGATCAATCTCTTGACTCAAAACCCTTTCCTAAGTTATAACCCTATTAATCTCTTAATCAGATTGAATAACCGCGGAAGCAATGTCGGAACGTTAATTTATATGTCATAACCCTCAATTTCCTATCTCTAGGTTTCTAGTTTTGAGTTAAACAAAATTACTATGTCAGGATTAAAAGCTAGGGCTAGTAGTCATTCAATTCCTAAGATCAATTCATGTAATTGCAAGAAGCTAGGGTTAATAGTCATACAAAACAATCACATGAAAAACAATGAACACAAATAATTCTGAATAAATACTGAATACCATTGATAATAAAGAGAGTTCAACTACTGATTCATATATTACAATAGGTTCATCATGGCTCAATCAAACTAAGAGTTTAGCTACTCATAACTAAACAATTATAAACATAAACAAGAGAAAACATACATAAATCCGACCAACGGAGAGTTGGTATGAGATTCACGGCTTGTTCTTCGGTCTCCTGGTGTCTTCTATGCTCAAAATCGCAATAATAATCGGTACCCTAATCCTTGGCCGCAACTGGCTTTTCATAGAAAGAATTTTAGGGTTCGGAAAAGCCCACCGTTGTGCCACGTTACGAGACAATCGTGGCACAATCGCTTCATTAATCCTACGTGGCAGCAGACAAAATTAAGAATCGTGGCACGTTACAATAACCTTCGTGCAACGAATTTTCCAATAACAATCACTTTGTCCCACGTTCATCAATCGTGCCACGAAATGTCCTCAACGTGGCACGATGCTTCATACTTGGGCAATTTTTCTATCTTTTCACCAGTTTCTTCTCTTGAGCTCTTGTTCCTGTTTTGGTCTGATTTCACCATGAATTATAAGCAGTTGACTCTCTAAAATGCCATAATAAAGACATAAACAAGACTAAAAACTAGTGTTGATGCACAATCATCAAAAA
Source organism: Medicago sativa (assembly GCF_051527215.1). Taxonomy (NCBI): domain Eukaryota; kingdom Viridiplantae; phylum Streptophyta; class Magnoliopsida; order Fabales; family Fabaceae; genus Medicago; species Medicago sativa. The sequence goes on along the minus strand of NC_140752.1, from coordinate 25,066,105 downwards.
TCGATTAGCATAAAGTATATATTTTACACCACATGCTCAAACATGAACAATATATATATATATATATATATATATATATATATGTGTGTGTGTGTGTGTGTGTGTGTGTGTGTGTGTGTGTGTGTGTGTGTGTGTGTGTGTTGAAATCCATGTTGGAATATTAAAATTTTAAGTTCTTGAACTATATAAAATAATTATTTGTTCATTCTTTCACGGTTGAACCACTATTGTATTAAATTCTTCAAGAATTCACAGAGCTTAAAACATGAGTTTTTAAGTTCTTTAAGAACTATAATAGATCTCTGTACTTTTTAATTATAAGATAATATATTAATCTCTATTTATTGATCATTTACTTGATTCCCTTTTTAGTACGAGCATGCTAACCCGCTTGCGGGTAGATGAAAACCTACCAGGGGCTATGCTGATCCTGAACACTACAAAGGCGTAATTGATTTGATGGAGCATGCTAATGTCATCTGGAGGCCGTACGAGTCTCAGCGAGACCTGACACCTTTGCGTGACATATGTTGGTACTCTGGATGGATCATGGCCGGCAGGGACATGATGTGTCGTCACTTGCTGGAGCAGGTTCTGATGTTGTAAAGCTATGTCTAGACCATTCCCAAACCTCTTACGATGATTGGAGATCTTGCGCCAGCGGATATGGTTATGGCCTTCACAGATTTTTTTGTCCATGTCCTTAACCAGCAGGATAGGGGTGACCGGTCACGTTGCGTTTAACACATGCACGACTTAAGTCACGCTGGGGGTATTTTAGTCATTTTGTATGGGGATGAGCAAATCTTGATGGGAGAAGAGCAATTTACAAAAAGTAAGCATATGACCGACCGCAAACCAAACTTAGGCCTTAAATTTTTTTACAGCTCACACTTAGGCCTTGCAAAAGCTAGTTCGGTCTAGTCTATTCCCACCCCTAAATATAAGTGTTGAAATAATAACATTATAAAGACTCACAATTTATAAAATTGTACAATCCATGTTTGAATATTAAAATTTTAAGTTCTTTAACTGTATAATATAATTATTTGTTTATTCTTTCACGGTTGCATTACTATTCTATTGAATTCTTCAGTAATTCACGAAGCATAAAACTTAAGAGTTTTTAAGTTATTCTAGAACTATAATAGATCTCTATAATTTTTAATTTTATGATAACATATCAATCTCTATTTATTGATCATTTTACTTGATTCCCTTTCTACGTTTCCTACAAAAAAAAAATAAAAATAAATTCACACATTTTATTTTATAAAATACAATTTCGTCAAAAATACAAATAAAAAAACGCAGTGTCGCTTCAAACATTACCGCCTAAACCAACATATACTAATTTTGAAACGCTTTTTTCATTTCCAAATCTCAAACCAAAACCGTTCCCATTTCACAACACAGAGAAATGAATTCGAATTCGAAGAACGCAGGTTCTTCCTTAGATTCGTTAATCTCTTCTTTCAACGCTCGCATTTTACAGCTTCAAGAACTTACCATTGCAAGAAACAGTAAGTTTTTCAATAAACCCTTCAATTTTCAATTTCTTCTATATTCTTAATAATTAATACCGAAATTGGTCTCTCACAATTTTCTCGCAGCCACGTAAGTTAAAATAATACCGAAATTAGTCTCTGACATTTTAACATCCAGACAATCGGTCTCTGTGCACAGAGACTAATTTGTCTGATGAAAATGTCAGAGACTAATTTGGGTAGTATTTTTTATGAGACTGAATTAAGTTGCGAGAAGATTGTTAGGACCAAATTGGGTCTTTTATTCTTTACTTCATTTGTTAATTTAGATGGATTTGTATATGTGTTGTTGTAGTGGACCCAGCGAGTAGTATTGCAGATCTTTCGGCTGTTGATGCTGCTGTGAGTGCTATGGAGCTTCAAGTTCAATCGATTAAGGATCGGTTTCGCGATGAGATTGAAGCTATTCCCAAAACAAAGGTTCTTTCTCTGTTTTTTGCTTCTAAATTGTTTTGATTTTGTGAATTAAGGTCTGTTTTTGGAATTAGGTTAAGAAATTGAAGAAATTTTGAATGATTCATGGAATTGAGATTACTCTGTCAATTAGGTCATTTGTTCATGGAGAAGAGAAGGGGAATTTTTAATAGTTGGGATCAAACCCTAGAATACCTAAGTTATTTATTGATTTTGGTAAAAAAAAAATTATTAATTAAAGTGACTTTAATGATGATTTTACAACCGTTTCCGAGTGGATTTGAACTCTGTACCTTGAAATTAGTTAAATTGATGACTTCTGATAATTAAAGTTTGATCAATGATTGTTTCAGCTAGAGACTGAATTCTGGTACTTCTAATGGATTCAATCTTAACTAAGGATCATTAGTTATTTATCAACCATTCGAGTTGGTTGGGAATTTTTTATTTTTAGAGTTATTTAAAATTTAATTGATTTTATGGTCCAACTTCAACAATTTCATGACTGAAATAGTAATTCACCGATTTTTTATTTGTATCTTAACTCCCAAACAAAGCCTTAGTAGATTACGTTTCCTTTACACCACCAAAAAATACTAAGTTTCCTTTTACTGTTTGCAACATGTGGGGGAGAAAATTTGGATGATTCTTTTAGTAGATTGTTAATTTTCAATTGATGACCATTGTATTTAGTTTTCTGGCCTTGTTGCAGAAACTGCTCGATGCATCCCTGCAGCAGCAAAAGAAACTGCAGAATATGTTTCATCACATTCCCTCCCAAATGCCTGATAGAACGACACTGTCAAATTCAGAAATTAGTAGATCGTAACTACATTTTGTTTAACCCTGTTTTGTGTTTTGGTTTAAGGAGATTTGATTGATATCATATTGATTATTTGCTGTTGTTCCTCCTCAGTTTGTTTGCCGAATTTTCTAGGCAAGACTCTGAATCGTATGAGGCTTTGAAACACGTGGAGTCTGTTGCATTACCTAAGGTAATCGAAATTTGTTATTGTGCAATTATTGTTTTGTTTCACACCTAACATGTTCTCTGAACCTCTAGTTGCAAGACTCAAAGCTTGGATACCTAATGAAGAACTGACACTTACATTAGAAAAGACACCGACACATAGACACCAATAATAATTTGAGAAAATGAAAGTAATTGAATGTAACCACATGCATCAATATCATGTCGGTGTCCATCACAAGATACACGTTCAATCTGAAGTCGGTGCTACATATTAATATTTAATAGTATGCGTGGTCACTAATATTTCTCGAACTACGTTGATACTTGTTTGCTTTAGATACATGGATTACGTTCAGCTATACTTTCCCTTATTGTAATCCTTCCCAAACATTAATATTTAAACATCACAAATGGTGATAGTTTACAACTATTTTATTGCCTTGAATTGCATGTTTTTATCTTTTCTTTCTCTTAAATCTGTAATCCTCTTGAGAATCTTTCTCCCTTGCCTAATGAAGCTAAGCAATTTTCGTACATTTAGTAGATGCATTGTCAAAATGTGATCCTTAAATATTCATCTGTTTTCATTTTTAGGAGAAAAAAGGCCGTGGTTCTGCACCAACTTGGTATGTCACTGGAAGTGAAATGGATTCCTTGTCATCGTAAGTAACTATGAATACATATACTTTTGATTGATTAGATATTCTCTGCAAAATTTCACTCGGAGTTCAGCTAGATATTCTCTGCATTATAAAACACACATGTCAGCTAAACATCAAGAGATTGTTTTAAAAAATGTGTTTTCATTGTAATCCCCTTGTAATTCAAATTAGGACATGTTAGATAAATCTATAAAATTTGCAGGCAATTGTATCATTTGAAATGTTTCAAGAAATGTTTACTTGATCATTAAGTCATTGACAAAAGAGTTAATAACTTCCATTTTTTCATTTTGTTGTGTGTGTATTTGTGTTTCTTTTCAATTTACATTTTTAGGCTTCTTTGGTTTTGAATTCATCTCCACCCATGCAGTATATACTTCACTGCCTAATACTAGGTCTGATATTATAGATATATGAGGGGTAGGCTTACTCTAGAGAAGGTGAACGCAGCAATCACAGATATGGCCTCTTATGCCGAAGCAAATGCTCAACTTATCATAGCCCCCAAAAAGAAGGTAAGTGAACAATTTTCTTCTTAATTTGCGCATTACATTGGTTACAGTTTCCCATTTTCTCAGACATTTTTGTTTTTGTTTGTTCATGAAGTTGGCAGAAAATCTTTGGGAAAAAGCTCTGGTGAGTGAAACCACTATTTACACTTTAACAACTATTTTCTCAAGGAATTGATTTGTTCATGCTTTTTTGTACTTATCCATTGGTTTTTGCCAAAAGAAAAGGTTGTCAGTTGATTTCATAATGTAGGAAATAAGAGATATTGGAGGAACGGAAGGGATTAAAGGAAAACACTTTTTTCTTGAAACTGATGTTAAAGGCCCAGCACTTAAACTTGACAACACTGGAAAGGCAATATTGACAGTAAGTATTGCTGTCTTTCGAAATATGTTCTTTTTGTGAAGCCAAACTTGCTCTTGAATTAGTTGTCACGAGTATCTATATTGATGTAGTTTTTTTTTTTTTTTTTTGAATGGCCTATATTGATGTAGTTATACTCGATGACAAAGCACATTACAATTTCCATGTCTCCTTTTCCCCTTAACATACTGTGGGATGGTTGAAGGAAAATCATATGAGGTGTCAAGAGTCCTCACCTTATAAGTTGGTTTTGTAAGGGTTGAGTTAAACTCAACCCAAATTCTATGATAATACCATAGCCTATCCCAAGATTCACTGGGCCTACTGCTATCAGGTCACTCGAGTCACACTCCTCCGTATGTCCAGTTCTAGGCTTGATGGGTGTGTGTTAAGATCTCAGATTGGATGTGATAAGGTCTGAAAATATGTTTATTAGCAAGGGCAGTCCTTACTATGTAAACCCGAAGATAGTATATTTCGTTCTGCCATTATATACATTATTATATTAAAAACACTCTAGCCCAAAAAGCTCACAATTGATGCTTACTTTTCCACCTTTGTTACCTGCTTTGTAATACTTCCTGATCTCACTTAGAAATGATTAATTGTTATTGAGATGGCCAAAGATTGAGAGCTTGTACTTGAATTAGATGTTGCATAATCAATGATCTTTGTTTTGTTGATTCTTAATAGTAACATTTTGTAGTAAAATAGCTTTTTGGTCTTAATAATCTGTAAAACAGAACATAGTTCATTTTACTAAAATGTGAAAATGATTTGGTCTATCTTGTTAGGAATATCTCAAGTCACACATCGGCTCGCAATATCTCTTAAGTAAGAGCTTATAAAGTTTGTTCAATTCTTACAATACACACTGATTTTCTGGAGTTAAGTTAGACTCAACAATTATGTTGGTGTAATAGTCTATTCTAGATCTGTTATTGGGTCATCTATAGCCCCAAGGTGTCCTGAGTGTGAGGGAGTGTATTGGGTCAAACCCTATATTTGCTAAAGATGTGTCCTAAATAATACTTTATAGAATTCTGCTCTTTACCCAAACGGTTCTGCTCATTCCCAAAGTAAAAGTCCAAAATGCCCCTACGCAACTTAACTTGCGTTAGTGTATTATGAGCTTATGTTAAGTTGTGGTCAGAATACACTAGCGCAACTTAACATGAGCTCAAAATACACTAGCGCAACTTAAGTTGCGCATCGCAATTTAACATGCGCTAGTGTATTTCTGTTCAGAATACACTAGCGCAACTTAACATGAGCTCAGAATACACTAGCGCAACTTAAGTTGCGCAACGCAACTTAACATGCGCTAGTGTATTTCTGTTTTATTGCTCAAAATACACTAGCGCAAGTTAAGTTGCGTAGGGGCATTTTGGACTTTTACTTTGGGAATGAGCAGAACCGTTTGGGTAAAGAGCAGAATTCTACTTTATAAAGATTGGGCAATCAATCATCTTAAAAGTGACTAAATCTTCAGCGTTGAATTAGGCCTAAAACCTAAGACTATCCATCAGCTATTCAGCTGCTATGAGTATAGGAATCTTAGGTATTATCCATAGCGATATTAGTCTTTCCCTTAAATGGAACTGAATTTCACACAGTTACAGCAGGGTGCTATAATTGATCTGGGCCGTCCGATTTCAATGGGTGGCTGAGATCACTTTACATTGTAAAGCTGTGTTTGAAATCTGAACCGGCCGATCTCACATCTATGGCTGAGATCCACTACAGCGTGTAACTGTGTGATATCTTTACAGCAGGGAATCGAGGTCCAAACAATTCATTTCTTGTAGTGCTGGAATGTATGAGTTTTAACTTGATTTTATTGTCATGGTTCTGAAGACAAATCAAGTTCTTCTCGGTATATATAAATTTTGATATCATATTGTGGGAATATATGAATGGTTAATATGGTTATAATGCAGTGTTGAAGCCAATGCTTTAAAATCTTAATGTAGTTATGCCAATGTCCCTATGGTGAATACTTAATATTTACATGAGATTCTTGTTATACCATATACACCACATGAAAGATAAACTAATGGGCACTCCTTCCCTATAAATCAAACATTTGACAGTCAGGCTCTCCAGACTATATCAGATAACCCACATTCTAACTTTGGTAAGTTGAATACAAAATACAAATTTAAAATGTGAATTGTGCGATCTTGATCCGACAACTTACACCGAGTGTGAATTTAGGGAATCATTGATTGTGTTTTTTATCTTCTTTTTGATAAGATGTATTCATGACATTGGTTACATCTATTTGAAGAAATTTCATGAGCATGTCCGCTTTGCTGTTCTGCAGGTTCTTCGACACCTTGGTCGCATTAACGAGACTCGCGTTGGACATCATCGGGTTTTCATTCTACAGAAGCCTCACTAGAAAAAAGTTAATATTGATCTTATTACAATGCATAAATGGTCGAGATTATTATATACTTTAATTTTGACCATTCATTTGTGTTGTATGTTCAAGATTTATTTATTTATTTATTTTTGTTGTGGAAGTTTGCTCTTACTTGATATCTTCAATACGGGAAAATGTGTGTATTCATGCATATACATATGAATGCAAAGAAGAAATTTAAGAGTAGATTTTAGGTTCCTCTAATAATTTGGATGGTCAACTCATAGCAACTTTTATGTTTCGGGATGTTATCTTTTGTGCGTACATTGTTGGCAGTGGCTGCAGTGAAGTAGTATATATGGTTTGTTAACTATTCTAAACCTATTATTGTTGAAATAATGGCACTAGTATTATTAGATAGATACAGTGACTACAGTGAAGATTTATATGGCTATGAACTCCCTTCACCTCTATCCACCTATGACCCACCTTCAAATCTACCCCCTAACCAACAATCAGAACATCTTTTGAATGACGGCGTATCGGTGCGTATTTGGTACGACTCGGCGACCATTTAGGCAAATTTCTGCTGCATATTAGGAAAGTGATGTCATATCATCTTATGTTATTTTTTCGCATAGTTTTTGGTCATTTTAGTTATGTTTTGATCCAAATTAGAGAAGTTTTAGGACAATTGCCTATGGTTTACAGAACATTTTGTAACATTTTCATTTCAAGTCATGTAATTTTAGTTTTCATGAAACCAAAATTTTCATGTGTTTTGATGTAATTCACTGCAAAATTATGCAAATCGGCAAAGCATCTCATGAGAGTTTGGGAAGGCAATAGATGGAGATTCAAGAGGCCTTTGAAGACATTAAAAAGTGGAGAAATTCTATTCCAAACCCCTAGACAAGTTTCAAAGAAGAAAACACTAAAAAAGACCAAGAAAAAGGCAAAAACACATTGGAGCACAACACTGTGTGACCCAAGTGTGTTGTTGCGCATCCGGGTGAGCGAAATAGTGCTAAAAAAGCACTGTTTGTGTGCCTACGCACAATTTAAGGAAAAAAACCCAATTTTTTGCTGTTTTTCTCCTCCGGGTTTAAGAAAACCCAATTTTTTTTAGCTCAAACCCAAATAAATATAACTCCGCTCATTCACAATTATTCATTAAGAATGAAGTGGATCAGGAGGAAGGCAAGCACTATGAGTTTCAAGGGAGGAATCTCCCCCCAATCTTAGTCTCTAGAGTATGATTTATTCTTTTGTAATTTTGTCTTTAGTTACCACGAGTAACTAAACCCTAATTCGATAAGGATTTGAGATTAACCTCTATTTGTTTGTTGGATCTTTTTAATTAAAGTCTTTTATTCAATTATGTATAATTTGTATTTACTTTTCTTATGCAAAAGTCCTAACACTTTCATTGGACCTAAGGAGTGTGACATACCTAGGGCTGGTGCCTGAACCTAGGAATAGAGAAAACACTCTTTTTCGATCATTTCATATTGAATTTTATTCTTTTCCCCAAGGTAAGGTGGACGAGATATGACTTCCTGTTTGTAGAACTACTGAGGTAAGAGAAAATATGTGATGAACTTCTAAGATTCATAGATGAAGATGAAGCCTTTAGATGATAATTTAGGAATCCTAATTCTTTTATGTTTCAATTACCTCTGAAAGAGTAAGACCCCGCTGAAGGTAAGAAAAACACGAGGGGGGGGGGGGGGGGGGGGGTTGAATTGTGTTGGACTTTTAAAAAACTTTTATAAGTGTTTATTAAAAACAGTTCAGAGTCTGACTAGAAGCAAAATTCAATATATGTATGTGTGTGTGTCTATATATATATATATATATATATATATATATATAGAGAGAGAGAGAGAGAGAGAGAGAGAGAGAGAGAGAGAGAAAATGAGACGACACACACAAATTATCCTGGTTTCCCTCACAATTTGAGGGTAGTATAGTCCCCTTACACTTCCAAGAGATTTTTCTACAATCATACAAAATTACAATTTTCTCAAACACACAGTAAGAGACTTCATTTCCCTCACACAAGAAGACTTCTACAATTTGAGTTTAACAAATAAATAAGATTGTATTTACACTTGATATACAATCAGAGGTGTAAGAAACTTAAAGTGCAAGTGACTTCTGAACACTTAAGAAATTCTAAGATTGAATGTTTAAAAGAATTATTCTAAGTGTTTGTGTGCTATTGAATTTGACAGAGTCATGATACTTGTAAAAAGATATAAGTCTTATTATGTTTCTTCAACTACTTAGGTTCTTATATAGGAGAAAATGAGAGAAATCTGTTGTTGAAGAGGTGCCATCACATCAAATAAGTCCTTGAGAATCTTGATCACAGACGTTGAAACTTTGCCTCTTATGGATAATGTCGTTGAATAGTCATTCGAAAATCCTTTGCTTCTATTAGAATGATCCATTACATTGTCCTTGAGTTTTCTTGTTTGTTTCTTAACGTGGTCAGAAGAAGACAAACTATACTTTTCAAAGTCCGATAGTGACATTCCTTCAGAAGACGAAAGATCAGGTCAGAGTTTTCAGATGCTGACGTCATCTTCAGATGCTCCATTCTTCAGAGTCTAATTCTATCAGAAGCTTCAAAGTAGAATTTCTCTTCTGATCAGAGCTTTGACTTTGTGGTTGACCTTTCTTCAGATCTTGTTCCAAGTCATGTAAGCTTCTCTTTTAATTCAGATGCTTTCTTATGCGTTCAAGTACTTGATACTTCAGAACCAAAGCTTGACTTTGAGAATCATAATTCAATTCTATGGTCCTATACACTTGTACACACATTAGTATATTCAATTGTTCTTTCATACTTTGTTATCACCAGAACTTCAAAGACATTGTTCAAAATCCATTTTGGTTCAACACCAACTCTAATATTCTGTATGCTGGCCTACTGTACCCTGTAGAATTGACGACCCTACACCCTTTAGTGTTGTGTATAACCTTAGAGTGATCATCAAGTTAAACTTGACAGTTGAATGAACATGATGCCCCACGAACTCATCATTTAAATAAAACCCTTGTATTATAACTAAATGTTGACTTGTCTTTATTCCAACAAGTAAATAGAGGGGGTTCGAAGAATCCTAGCTGCTGCTAAAACTCTGCAATCAAACTAGGTTACTCACTCACTACTGCTCTGCGTAATTAAATAAAACTTGCAAAACCCCCCTAATTTATTTGCTTTATTCACTTTACTATTTTTATTTTTTACTTTAAATAAGTAATGCTAGTAGCTGATGTGGTAAATCCGCAAGTGCACGGTTTATCGAAGTAGTAATAAAAGAGTATCGTTCCGACAGGGAGTTATGAATTCAATTGAATTTTAACAATGATTAGAAGAGAGTTTGAGTTGAAAAGTTGGGATTTTTAACAGTTGAAAATAATAATTAAAAGCGCCTTGGGATTATTGGTTCGTCATGGTGACAAATCCTTCACAAACCAAACCCTAAACCTAGAACTTTATGTTGGACCTATTTTCTAAAGACAAGTTTCTCTTTAGCCTATCACATCTCCTTTAGGTCCCAGTGAGTGTGTTTCTTTAGCAGCCACACCTATTCTCATGGTTGATTGCTATTGAAATCCTTGAAGCACGAAACTTTATTGTCTCAAGGTTTTCTAGACTATTCTCATGTTTTGCAACCCTTGTCTAATTTCACTTGTTCCAATATCAAAACTTCATCTTTCGATCCTTCGCTTGATATTTGTGATTAATCAATAACAACTATTAAACTTCATCTTTCGATCCTTCAATTAATACTTGTTATTGATTATAAAAACGGTGAATTAGATTAGAAAATATATTTACATAAAATTAGGGTTCGATGCTTGGTTTGATAGGGTTTAGGTCATTAGACTCATCCAACAATCCCAAGACAAGAAGAGTCTACTCACACATGTTCATTGTAGACATAGAAGATAAGAAGAAGAAGAAGAAGAAGAAGAAGAAGAACATGAAAGAAAATAAATAAATAAAAAGGAGAACTTTTATTCAATGAAACAATTGTCACTTATTAATTCCAAGAACAAAAGATGATTCGATATGTTTACTAGTTGCTCTATTTATAGCTTGCAAATAGAATGTTCCACAATAAACCATGGGCTTTAGGTCAGAAATAAACCAAATAGGCAGCTTGTCCGAGAAGCAAAAGCAGCAAAAGGGGATACTGTAAGTCGCGCACGACCGTGCCACTGGCAGCACGGGCCGTGCCAACTCTCTGACTTGGCCAATGAGCTTTAAACTTTGATGGCGTGGCCACGCCGCTGTCTGACGCGGCCATGCCTGATATTTTTGCACAGAATCTTCATATTTTTGGCCCGAATCAGCTCCAAATCTCCTTTCTTTTGCTCCAAGACTCAATCTTTAAAATATTTGTTCCTGAAATTAAATAACTTGCAATTGAAGTAAAATAGTTCTAGAAAGGAAATAAAAACACATAAAATCTAAATAAAATAAACTAAAATCAATACTTAAAAACACTAATTATTGACTCATCAGTAGCCAAGTTGAAACGAAAATTCGTCTGGAGACGATCACTTTATTACTTGTGAATAATTTCGTGCACTTGCCAAAATTGTCCATCAGAAAGCATTGATCATCTTTTTATGAGTTTTCTGATTTTCGGTGGACTCTGACATTTTATTCATCAATGGCTAGGAATCAAATAATTCTGTCCTGTGCATAAGTTATTCAATTTGACATTTTAGGTGGGGTCTCGAAGAAACTTCAATACAGTTTACATCTTATCTGGCTAGCTACTATGTTGATTATTTCGAAGGAAAAAATTCTCGAATTTTTTAGAATAAATAGGTTGTTACTCATTATCTTTTCGACAAAGTAAAACTTGTAACCTTCTCATAATCGAAAAGGAAAAACTATATATTAGAATTAAAGATTTGTTAACATCTACAAATTAAAATTGTTCTTTACGCGTCTTTACATTTAACAAGTATGGTAGAAATTATTCAAAATTTCATCTCAAATGCATGTATACATTTGATTTTATAAAATTCATGAACGAAAGTCTTTTTTATGGTATAAATTTCAATTTAATGGGGGCAATCTATTATTTTAAAGGAGGACAATCATTTAATATCAAAAACTTAACAAATATATCCGGAACAGTAATGGGGCAGCTGTCCCCAATCTACTATACGTGGATCTGTGACTGAGTAACACACATAAAAAAGCCCAATAAACATAACATATTAAATATGAAACCAACATAGTCACTATAAAGTCATGCGTCTACATAGGGATGTTGGCAACAAGGCAAAGAGGATTCTTCTTGTGTTGAGTGATCCCCGGCAACATTTCAGTATCAATATCTTCCTTTACAATTCCATGTGGTAATTTCCAATCAAATGAATAAAGAAGATTGGCAAGGATAAGTTCCAATGAGGCAACTGCCATAGGCATACCTGGGCAAATTCTACGACCAGCTCCAAAGGGTATTAGTTCAAAGTCTTGTCCATTAAAATTTATAGAACTTTCTAAGAATCTTTCAGGATAAAATTCTTCTGGGTTTTTCCAAACATTAGGGTCTCTCTGAATAGCCCATGCATTCACATACAATATTGTTTTGGCTGGAATATTGTATCCACTTATAGTGCAATTTTCACGTGATTCTCTTTGCATAAGTAGAGGGGCTGGTAGGTGCAATCTTAACGTTTCTTTAATCACTGCCTTCAAATAAGGTAAATTTTGAATATCACCTTCATCTAAAAAATCTTTTTCACCTCCCAAGTTCCTAATTTCATCTTGTACTTTCGCCATTACTCTTGAGTTTTTTATTAGGGCTGTCACAGCCCAAACTGATGTGGCTGATGTGGTATCTGTTGCAGCTACAATCATATCCTAGAAAGAGGTGCTTTATGAGTTAACAAATAAAAAAATTTAAAAAACTTGAACATTCAAGAAACTAAATTACATTTTCAATTTGATAAGATGATATATAAGTTTTTTTTTGTTGATAAAATGACATACTCCCTCCGTTTAACAATACTTGTTGCTTTTAAAGAATTTACACATACCAATAAATCAAATAAATTTTGTTATTTTTTATGAAATTCTTGTGTTATTTTCTATAATACTGTTAACCATTTATTATTTCATTCTATTATTTATCTTACTACAATAAATAAGTAAGAGTATTTTTTTTTTTGAAGGAAAATAAGTAAGAGCATTATTAACAAACCAATAATTAATGTTGCATTGAAACTTGAAAGTGACAAGTAATGTGAGACAAAATTATTTTCCATAAGCGACAAATATTATGAAACAGAGGGAGTATAAGTTATCATAACGACTGTTCTAATATTTACTTTATCAAATTTATCTTGATGTTTTTCATTTTTAGCTAAGATATATTGACTTAATTGTTGCCAACAAATGATCTAATCACGGTGCTTAGTAGTGAGACATATACTCTTTAATTACAATATATCAGTCAATAATCATGTACTCAACTTTGTAACAAAAGTGGACTGAGAGTCAAAGTTGATTTAACATTCTTTTTTTTTTTTTTTTTTACAAAGATATAACATTCTAAACATCTTTGAAGATGAAAGGTTGATCACTTTGACATGAAAAAAATAAAAATAAAGAAACTGTTTAGAAATTAATGTTAAGTTAAAAAAACCTTGTAAAGCCTATCCCTAGCTACACTTGTTATAGTGAAAGACATAGGTAAATTGGTTTTATAATAAAAAATAGGGTTAAATATGCTTTTGGTCCTTAAAAATATATCAACTTTTCGTTTTAGTCCCTCTAAAATTTTCCTTCAACTTTTAGTCCCTATAAAATTTTCAATCACTACTTTTGGTCCTTATTTTTAAGTAAATTTTTGTATTTTTTAATGAAATTTTGCAGTAATGTGTAGAATATAGTAAAAATCACTCCAAAAAAAAAATATTTTTTTAACAAAACATAAATTAAATATGATTTTTTCACCATCAAACATATAAAAATTCATATTTAATTCATGTTTTAGTAAAAAATTCTAATTTTTTTGGGAGAGATCTTTATAATATTATAAATTTTTCTGCAAAATTTTATTCAAAAATATGAATTATACATATGAGTTTACTTTAAAAGAGGGGCCAAAAGTGAAGATGGAAAATTTTTTGAGGACTAAAATTTGAAGGAAAATTTTAGAGGGACTAAAATGAAAAGTTGGTATATTTATAGCGACTAAAAACATATTTAACCCTAAATAATAGGCAAAATGATATGATAATTTGCTAAGTGTAATAAGGAAAAATAAATAATTTAACCCAAAGTAAGAAAATTGATCAGTTTCTTTAGCCTTAAAATAACATCTAAGAAGGAATGAATGTAGTTGCTGTAAAAGGAAAGTTATAGCACGTTGTGGTCCCTAAATATCTTCTTAAATTTTTGTGGGATGTTTACATCAAGCCGGTCACACACTTCGCTGGCCTATGGTCATGGGTACCACTTCAATAATACGAACAAGGATCATCTAAAGCAGGTAAGATGTAAAGAGAAAAATCAAGAGTTGTTATTATAATAAACTCATGAGTTGTTATGATGTTTTTACGATATCTACCTTTAATAGTAGATATTATCTATTTTACACTCTAATCTGAATTGACTGCTTTAAACAAATCATATACACACACAAATGCTTTGATCTATTAAATAGTTATGGATAAAAAAATTGATGTATTTGATTCAAATATCATACCAATACATTAATTTTCTTTCATCTATCTTATAGTTAAGAGTGGACAAAACATAAGATGTGGCAAGTAAACAAAATTCAAATAATGAATATCAATGCAAATATCTAATACTAAAGCCACACTAAAAACAAACTAACACCAAGCTCTAATTACGTGTTCCATTTTTAGTATATTTTTTCACTCGGAATTCAGTTTGGATGACTTATTTAATCTTGTTTACTAACATAAACACTTGTGAGATTATTTTGGACAATATATAAAAAAAGCTTATGACTTGTTTATAAGTCGTTTTCAACTTAGTTTCATAAGTTAACCAAGAAACATTATTAAAACAACGTGTGTGTGTGTGTCTTATACTAAAACAATTTAAGTTACTTTATCTTTAATTATAAAAATAGATTAAGTTGTCTATCCAAACATGGCATAATATAAGACAACAATACTTAGCATGAATTTCATTCACTTGTATGACGTATTGCACACTTAACTGTCAATGCACATATATAGGGATCATATTACACCATAGTACAGAAATGTTATATTGTTTTACTTGATTCATATTTTTTAAATTTGACCGTTAGATTGTAAGTTACATCATATATATCATCCATGTAATGTTTTATACAAAATCTAAAATCATAGAATCACCAAGATTAACGGTGTTCTATAAAAATGAATAAACTGTTAATCTTGATGTGCCTCAATAACATATTAAATGATTTCAGACTTATTTAAAAATTTACACGGATGATCTTAATGGTATAAATTTACAATCTAACGGTCAAATTTAAAAAAGAGGAATCTAGTAAAACAATATTGAGTGTGTAACATTACTTTGGTTTAATTTGATCCCTTTTACTTGAAAAAGAAATTCACCAATTTTTTTATAAAAAAGATTGATAAAAGGGGAAATGAATTAAAATATCATACCATGAGGACTCCTTTGATGTGGTCAAAAGTGATATCAAAAGAAAATGAACGCTTTTTCTTAAGTTGAAAGCAAGACATCAACAATAACCTCTTCATCTGTGTATTGTCTATTTGGATCCAAATGTTCATCAATAATCTCTTGATAAAAATCATCAAACTCCTTGAAATTTCTATCAAGACGACCATGCAACCCCCTAAGTTTATCAATCCAACTCGTGAATGGAATATAATCAGAAACAAATATTTCTGCGAGCAAAGCTTGACACTCATGAAACATTCCTTGAAACCTACTTCTCTCAGTTCCTTCATCCTCATAGCTTCTCCCAAAAACAATCCTACAAATTATAGTACTTGAAAGAGATATCAATATCTCACTCATATTTGAAACACTTGATGAACTAGCATGCCCTGAAATTTTGTTGATCATTTTCTTCACCTCAAAATTTCTTATAGAAGAATAATATGACACACGTATTGAACTAAATATATGAACAACACAAATTTTTCTTATTTCTCTCCAAAAATCAGTGTATTGTGAGAAAAAAATTTCTGACCCATTATAAAACAATTTTTGCTGACCATATAATATAGGTCTATTAGAAAACAAATGGTCATTGGTTTTCAATACTTCTTTTGCAATTTCAGCTGAAGAAACAACAATAGCTTGTCTTAGTCCAAGTTGAATTGAAAATAGAGGACCATATATTTTTGAGAATTGAGAAAATTGAAGATAAAGATTAGGAATGTCTAGTTGATGAAGATTTCCTATTATGGGAAGGCCTTTAGGACCAAGTGGAAATTTTTTAAGGGTTCTATGGTTGTGGAAGAATATTAGCAAAGGAATAATTAGACATAGAGCAAGTAGAAATAGTACTGACAACATTGTTAAAAAAGGATAGTATATGGAAGAAGAAGAAGAAGAAGAAGAAGAAGAGGCTGCTTTAGATGTACTTTCAACTTTATAATAATAACTTGGTCCTCGTGAGCAGTTATATATAACAAGAGTGAACAACCATTTTAGGGTAACTAAAAAAAAAAAAAAAAGAACAACCATTTTAGGACCAAATTAATTAGTACCTAACTGACCGACATAAGAAAAAAAAGGAGATAACTGGGTCCTTCACAATAATTCAAATACTTAGGTTTTCTCAATTTTTTTTAATGAAGTTTTTATCCTCCATTTTTTCCCCATTTAACTTTTTTTCTTCCAAATTTAGGCATCAAATCATTTTTTTAGTCTTTTTGACGATGTGACCTATTCATTTATAATATGACAACGCTTATTATGTCACATTGAATATTCATGTTAGAAAAAAAATGTTTAATAAACGCTGTCACGTAATAAATGAATATGACACATCATAAAAAATGAACAAAAAAGGAAACGAGAAACCAAAATTTTCAAGCAGGTTAAATCGGGGACCAAAAAAATCAATTTTTAGAATAGGAGGACCAATGCTTCATTTATTTTGAAAATAGGGGGATTAAAAGTACCCTTAAGTTAATTAAAAAGAGACAATATGATCCATGACAATAATTAAAAAGAAACACCTGGATCTCTGTCAATAATTAAAAATAGGCAATTTGGTCCATACATAACAAAAAGATGTGTCTAATATGAATCAGATTTAAAAGTGGACCCTATTATATCATTATGAATTTGATATAATAGGGTCCCAAATATACATCATATAAATATATACAACCCAAAAAAAATGAAGTTGATATATATGTATATACATATAACATCATATTGTTAGAATATGTATATGATGTATATTTTGTTGTTGCTGTTGTTGTTTGGAAGTTGGCCCTTTTTCGTATTTTAGAATCAGATAATAATCACGACTCATAGTTCAAGGTTTTGAGATATATCAATCTTTGATGCGTCTTGCAAGAGTTCTCGCAAGTGTCCAAAGTTATGACGAACTAAGGTGTAACCTTGTGTAGGGATAAGGCCAAGAACCTTGTTCTTAGGAATTTTATATTTTAATGTAAAATAACTCTTATTTATAATTTCGAAAATTTAAGAGAAACTTATTTATTTGTTTATTTTTAATCATATGAGTTTTTAAATTACTTTTATTATTTTTAAGAAAAAATAAATATTTATCCATCTTTTTCACTAAGAATCTCATTAAGTTAATGTCTCAAAATTTGGGTCGTTACACTCAGCTATATCCCTAGGATATGAAATAATGTCTTCTCCAACTTTGGCGTGTGGAATCAGCTTTGTATTATTTTTTTTATCTTTGCAATTATGTGAAAGAAAACAGTGTTTCTGTCACCATCTAGATGCCACTTTACCTTTGACTTTTCTTGCCAAAATATTTCTTGCATATCTATAGTCACATCTAACTCAATTTGAGTTGTTCTTGTTTTTAGTAACTTCAAGTTAGTAGAGAGCACAAACATTGGGCAACCTATGAAATTATTGATCCAAACCTCTGAAACAATACTCTTACAATCTTCATGAGCAGCCAACATATTTATGAACTTAAAACTATATGCAAATCTATTATGACTATTATGAAATTCTAACAGTAATGGATAATGGTTTGACTTAGTTTTTATCCATAATTGATTACATATCTTAGACCAAGTGTAAGTTGGTCCCCTTATAGGTAAGTGTATCAAATTGTTTATGTCAAACCATACTTGAAATTTTTCCATAGATTTTCTAGTAGGGCTATGGGCTCCCCTATGTTCATGAGATCCTAAAATGGTGTTAAAATCCGCCATAAAGCACCAAGCATAAAAAACTTATTTTTCAATCCTTCCAAAATATGCTAGAGCTGTCTTCTGTTGATATAACAATTGGAAGTATATAGATAGCTGAAAATGCAAAATCCTTCCCATTTTCTGAAAACTTGAAAGAGACTTGTTGATCATCACAACATATGACCACATGATCAATATCAACTAAACAGATACACCATAAATTAGGTAATTTATGTTGTAGCCTAATCTTGACAACCATCTTATAGGAAATTTTTTAACTGTCATCTAGGGTTCAAAACTAAATAAAAAAATTAGGCTTATTTTTTATGATAAGCCTTTTGAGAGCTAATCTTGATGGGGAGTTGGCAATTCATTTGAAAGCTTTAGATGAAACATGCTTTGATCATGTATTATACTGCTTTGTGGCTTTAGATGATGAGTTGTGCTCATTCTTCTTTTTGTGAGTCACCACCTTGAAACCTGCTTGCAGCTCATCAGAAAATTGATTATTGTATTTGTCAGATTCTTGGTCAGCCTCTCTCTCTCTCTCTCTCTCTCTCTCTCTCTTCCATGTTATTGCCCAAGAGTCTTTCAAATGGTGCTGCTTGTGACTTCTTGAGTACCTTCCGAGCTTGAAAGATTATCCTCTTCAATTTGTCGAGTATCATCATGAAATTATGAGTTCTTCACGCAAGCTTTCATCATCTTCATTCTCTACCTCTTTCATTGGAGAAATCTTAGCCATATATAAACATATAAAATCCTCAACAAGTATGGTGCAAATATTTATTGTGTTTTAAATATAAAATAAAATGTTATTTAACAGAAACACTACGTCAATGTTGATATTTCAAAAGTAGTCACGTGTTTCCAAAATTTTATCATATCGATTTTTCTCATATATGTTACAGAAATGATAAGTAGACACAGATTTTCAAACACAATAAAGACACCATGGGTAATTTGGATATTTCACCCTTTAAATAGGGGCAGTTTTGTAAATACACCACAACCCTCTTCTTCTTCTCTCTTCTTCCTCTCTCTTCTCTGCGTGTTTTCTTTCCCAATTCTTCCAACATCCTCCTTAATACCACCATTATCCACCACCGTCCTCATTACAACCCATCGTTATTAACATCGATCACCACCCTCTCGACAAACGTGAATCATATCAGCACACATGGAATCAAAGAAAGCGATGTGAATACGAGATCTGAAAGGAAAGAAAGAAAGACAGCGGGAGGAGGTGATGGTGATGATGTCGCGGCGGTGGAGGTCCAAATCTGAACGGAGGTTGAAAGGGTGGCCACTATTGATGACGACGGTGTTGTGAGGGTGAAAGCTCAGGAGGTTGTGGTTGTAGAGAGACGGTGATGACTGTCGTGGAGGTTGGTGAGAGGTTGATCTGAGAAGATTGTTGGACGGTGGTGGTGGCGGTGCCAGAGAGAGGAACCGGTGGTGGCTGGCTGGCTGGGTGGGAGATGAGTGAAAGGAAGCAACACGGATGGGAGGGAGAGAAGAGAGAAAGAGAAAAAGAAAGAACAAAAAAGTTATACCTTATTTTATACATTGGTGTCTGTATTGTGTTTGAAATTGTGTGTTCAGTTATCATTGCTGTATATGTTATATATATATATATTTTTTTTTTCTGCATATATAATCACATAAAATCTGCAACGAATGCGGTGCAAATAATGAATGATTATTTATTTACATATGAAATAAAAATTTATTTAATAGAAAAATTACACTAATGTTTATACTATGAAAATAGTCTTTTAAGTTTCCAAAATTTTAATATTTCGGCTTTCCTATATATGTACATAAAAATTTGTTGGCCTCGCATTGCGAGGAATGAACTTTCATAGTGAGCCAACTTTCCCTTAATGTTAGGAAAATGTGCGCCTATGAGTACTGAACCCCTAAGCCAGTGAAAAAAAACCTTTTGACGAGCAGGCGAAGGTAGAAATGCGATTTCTGAAGGATTGAATCAACCAGAGCTATCCGGGAGCCAAAGAATCATCAACTAACGATCATTTTCTCATGCTTTCTTTTTCATATCTAATTATATATGTTTAGAAGCTATTAGTAGCTAATCCTCTCTAGGTTAGGTCATAAAAGAGGAATTCCATGTAATTGTTTGATTATGCAACTTTAAATGATTCTATGAATTCTAGTCGATTACTTTGCGATTTATCCGATTAATATTGTTCTCAATGTCTTTTATGCATTGACAAAAAGTCTCATAAATTGATTTAGGTCACAATGATTATGAACCCTAACTTTGTTGGCTCGACCTATTTTAATCGTTCAATTATTGATTAGATTAGACATAAGCTAATGATAATTGTTACTTACTTCGGCATTCTTAAACCTTCGATAGTTAAGGACTCACCTAAGACATTAGGGAACAATAACTGTTGAACAAATTTAGTGACCAAGAAATTGGCCTAGTTAGTTTGTTAAAATCAAATAATTAATAGCTTTGTATTCATAGTTTGTAGTTACCCAAACGATTGAGGGAAGGTAAAGACAAATGACATAGTCATATCTCTCTTAAAAAATTAAAACCAACCATTTTGCCAAGTGTAACCCCTCCCCCCATTTTATGACAAATAACCTAATCATAATCGTAGTATTTTGTCTTATATTAAAACTATCGATCTCTTAAAGAATTATAAAGAGAATTTTGTTTACAATAAAAATTGTCGGAAAAACAAGTAAAATATATTATGATTTTTTAGATTTGGCTCCCTTGTATAAAAATGACTAGCTTCGCTGCACCTAAAGAATTAAAATTGACAATCAGGAAAGAGAATGATGGGTTGCCTTCAGGAAATGGAACTGAGTTTTAAAAGTCACCCTCATGCATGTGGGTTAAAATTGTATAATTTATGTTAAGATTATATTCCTTTAAAGTGTCTATTTTTGTTTGGCGGTTGCTTCGCAATCGACTTCCTACTAAGTCTAACTTAGCAAACCGTGGTATCCTGGATATAGAGGCGTGCTTATGTGTGTCAGGATGTGGTCTTGTGGAAGATGCCCGCAATCTGTTTTTTGTCTTGCAGTTGCTTTGGTTCTTTATGGCCTTTAGTGAGGTTTTGGATTGACTTTGATGGTGTCGATCATTGTGATATTTCAAATCATTGTGCTCAATTTTCATATTATACAGGTGGTTTGAAATCAAGGAGGTCTTTTCTTCAACTTATTTTGGTTACTTACGATGTGGGTTCTATGGAATGAAAGAAATAATAGGCTTTTTAAGCAAAAAGAAAATTCCATAGCTCAATTATTAGATAAAGTAAAATATCATTCATTGTGGTGGATGAAAGCCAAAAATGTTGTTTTTATGTTTGGTGATCATTTGTGGTGGTCGAGTCCATTGTCTTGTTTAGGCATTGACTAACCACTTTGTTGTAATTCTTGTGAACTGCTTGTATCTTTTCTAGTAGCATTTTAGGTACACCTTGTGCTGAGAGGACTGCTATAGCAGTGTTAATATAATCCTTTTCTTTTTGTTAAAAAAAAGATTATATTCCTTTAATCCTGATAAACGGAAAATGTGCTAACATTATTCAATTTGGTGTAGAAACAAGTATAATTTTCGAATGAATGATGTAAGTGAAGTCAGTGGCGGATCTTAAGTTAATTTGTTGGGGGTGCCAAACTTTTATGGAATATATATTAAATAATATATATTAAATGGTTTCAAGTATTATCAGTAATTAATAATTGGCCAAGTGGTATGGAATTCCTTACAGGAGCAAGAGGTTGATGGTTTGAAACCCCTCAGAAGCGTTTTTTTAAATACAATTTGCAAAAGTAGAAGTTAAAATATGTAAAAAGAAGACACACAGGTATTGAACTGGCGACCTACCCCCTTACCACTGCAGCAGCTGAATTCTAGAAGTTAAGATGCAACTAATATAGTATATAAGGAAACTTTGGGAGATGCCATGGCACCTGCCTGCCCCCAAAGAGATCTGCCACTGAGTGAAGTGATGAATGGTTAATCAGATAAATCGAGAGAGTTATTAAGTGTACAAAAATATAAAAATAGATTGATTTTTTTGAAAGAAATTAAAAAAGGTTGAAGTTGTTAATCTCAGCATTAAATAGAAAAAGGTAAGATGAATATTTAAGATAAAAAATAAGAGTAAAATAATTTAATGGCACGATTAACTACACATAAGTGATATGAGATAAAAACAATTGAGAGGATCGGTTCCCAAAGATAGAGAAAGAGAGTTAAGATGAAGTTCATGGATTAGATTTTCTGTTTGTTAATAATAATAATATTTTATGAAATGATCTTGAAATAAATTGGTTTAAGTTGAATCACATACGAACTATAACGACCCTAAAAATAATATCTATGACGAAAATGTGTTAGCACTGTCTTTGTCATACATTCAATCTAAAAACAACTCTTTCATAAACACAACACCATACGAAAAATATTTGGACACACTCATATCACATGAAAAAAATAAAAGAGAATAAATGTAAATGATGTTGATTTATGTGACTAAATTATTTTATTTTTATTTTTTTAATTAATGTAAGTGTGACCAATTATTTACGATTTGTGGTAATTATGAGACCATAAAAGCCTTCTCAATATAAACACTTCAAGTTAAAATAAAATGATTAAATTGTCAACCATAAGTTGGAGCCACAAGATCAATTTTGACTAAGTCAAGTTGAATAGTCTACACAATTGTTTTAAAAATGGCAAAATCTTTTTTTTCTCTTTTTTTTTTATTTGAAGGATAAAAAAGGCAAAATCTAATATCCATATATTTCTTACTTTGGTTGGTTGGCTATATTTTTGAGAAAGACATTTGATTCTTTGGCTTATCTCGTCTAATTTTCAAAATAGCTTAAAACTTAAAAAAAATCTCAAATTAATTTTTCTATAAAAATTAAATGAAAAATGTTTAACTAAT
The DNA here is from genome assembly GCF_051527215.1 of Medicago sativa. Lineage (NCBI taxonomy): Eukaryota > Viridiplantae > Streptophyta > Magnoliopsida > Fabales > Fabaceae > Medicago > Medicago sativa. Next base: position 25,042,919 of record NC_140752.1, on the reverse strand, counting down.
ACTTTTCTTTTTATATATATATATATATATATATATATATATATATATATATATATGGCCAAATACCTTATAATTATTCTTATAAATTTTTACAAGAAAAAATTATTTTGAGATGTTTTTTAAGTTTGGAACATTTTTTATAATTAGACGAGATAAGCCAATTAACCAAATGTCCTTCTCAAAAATATAGCCAATCAACCAAAATAAGAAGTATGGATTCGGATTAAATTTTGCTTTTTTGGTACTGCATCCGTAATTTACTTTAAGTTGTTTTGACATTTTTATGCATATTTTGTATTGAAAAAAGAAATTATGAGCGATTTTATAAAAGTATCCTTATTAATAACATGATAAAAAGAGAAAGAAAAAAAATATAAATAAGATAGAGTAATAAATAATAAAGAGAATGATATGAAAAAATTATTAATGATGCATTGGCATTGCAATGTGACTTATAATAAGACAATTTTTTTTTAAAAGTGACTTATAATAAAATATGAATATGAAGGGAGTATTAAATATCAAGTGATATATAACTGACATATTTTATTTTATCTTACCGTAACCTTTTTGGCCATTGGAATTTGGTGTGTTTAGATTGAATGTGTTGTAGTGCCGACACAATTTCCACATGTGAATGCACAAGTTCATTGTCGTCATAGATATTATTCTTATAATGTTTTAGAAGAAACAATTATTTCGAGATTTTTTTTTAAGTTTTTAAAAAATTCAGAAAATTAGACAAGATAAGCCAACCAACCAAATGTCCTTCTAAAAAATGTAGCCAACCAACCTAAAATAAGAAGAATAGATTAAGAATACATTTTGCCTTTTTTAGCACTTCATCCATATTTTATTATAAGTTGTTTTGACATTTTCACGCATATTTTGTACTAGAAAAATCAATTATGAATATTTTTACAAAATTATCCTTACTATTGATATGAGAAAGAGAACAAAAGAATAGAAAAAAATTAATAAATAGTAAAGGGTGCGATAGGAAAAAAATCATTAATGCTGTATTGATATTTTTTTCTTTTTTTGAAAGGGTTGATGCATTAGTACTGTAAAGTGATTTATTATAAAACACAAACAATTTTTTAAAAAATGACTTATACTCCCTCCGTCCCTTAATGTAACCACCCATTTGATTTTATTTATGTCCCTAAATGTAACCCCCTTTTCAAATTACTAGATGCATTTATTACTTTTTTCCTAAACATAACCCTAATTAATACTACTAACTTGTCTTCAAATATGAATAGTCAAATTTAATACACATACAAACAAATGACAATTTGGTAATATTAATACACAAAACATACACATTAATTACACTGACAACTTTTCTTAAGAAATGTGAAAAATGCAAAGGGGGGTTACATTAAGGGACGGAGGGAGCAGTAAAATACGGTGAAGTAAAGTGAGTCAATTCAGAAATATATAGCTGGCATTGGAATTTGGAGTGTTTAGATTGAATGTGTGGCAAAGGCAGTGCTGACACATATTTCACATGTGAACGCACAAGCGATATTATTCTTAGTGCCGTTATAGGTTATACGAGGTTTCATTTAGACCAATTTTTTAATATTTTTTTGGATAAGTCAAGAGTGAGTTTAAACAACAAAGAGAGACCGAGAAATCTGTTGGCATTCTCAAGAAACCGCTACACTACCTTGCTGATTTTCTTTTTTGACTTTTTTAAGGTATGGCGTGAATGGAACTTCGTTGTTTTTCCCTCGCACCAAATACTGTTGAACAAGATCGATTTCTTTTTAAAGGGTTGCGCACCTTATGAGGGTGCGCCATTGGTGTAGGTTTTGATTGCTCATTGGCATTGCCTTCTGCTGCCAACGCTTGCTGAATAACCTCAAGATCTCTCATTATTGTCGGACGACTATTCATAACAACAATAATAACAAAATGGTGTTGTTTTGGTGGTTTGTCATTCATCTTTTCAATAATAGCGGATTGTACGTCATTATGGGAAAATAATTCAAGATCCTGTAATGTTAGTACATTAGATAAGGGTTCAGCTGCAGTATGCTGATTATTCAACTTGTGGCTGCAATCCACATGTTCCAAAACAACTGTATTAATGCTTGGACAGACAATATCGTTTGTGGCACTATGAAAAGTGAAGTGGAAATAGGTACTTGATTTATAACGCTGTTGTGCCTCATATATAGTTAATTTCTTGCACAATTGAATTCACATCATCATTTCTATTAATTTTTTTTTCAAAAGATCTTGATGAACAGATACCTGCAGGCAGCGGCGAAGTTAGAGAAATTTTTACGAGGGGGCCATGCATATAAAAAAAAATTAGGCAAAGAAATTTTTTATATTTCTATAATGAATTCCTTAACATGTGCCCTGAAGGACACAATTTAACATTTGCCTTTAAAATATTATATATTAAATTTAAAGGTTAAACATGTTTAATCTCTATAAAATTAGGCTTCAAGAAGTCAAATATTTGCTAAATAGATTAACATTTTTTTTAACGTAGACAAATAAGCTATTTGCATTAAACTATCCTCTATTATGTTTCACTATTGATAACTTTTATTGCTAAAAATGTTTTCTCCATTGTTGTTGTGGAGACCGAAATGACAAAATAAGAAAAAATAAGTTTATTTATTAATCAAGTAATAATTTTTTTAGCCTTTTAATTTATGCAAATGAATTTATTTGAGGTAGCTAAAAATATATTATTGGGGTAGCTTGCCATATTAATATGCCTAATGATTCAATAGAAATATAAATTTTGGCTACCCCACTCTATCAAAGGGATTCGCCCCTGCCTGCAGGATTTTCCTTTTTTTGCCTAACTTAAACTGGTTGCTTCTGAATTTTTTTTCTAGCGGTTTCCCTTTGTCAAATTTGACTGATTTTTTCTTGTCGTTGCTCCCAATTTACTGAGGATGCAGCCAACAAAATTTAAAAACGTTGTGGCCGATATTTTTGCAATGAGTACGAAAATCTGGAAGCCATACATATAATTGAACCTCCACATTAAAAGTAAAACCATTCCTTTCCACAAGTATTTCATGAAATAAGCAACGGAAGAGATCCATATATATACCTATATGTGCGCGTACGTAGTGACCAAATAATCTATTTTGAGTGGCGCTATCAATGATGATTGGTGTACCTACAACATTCGTAATTTTCACACAAAGTGCGATCCTGCCAATATTCCTAGGGTAATTATATTAAACGAATCCATACTTGAGCATGCGTCTGACATTGAGTATAAGCATTAAAGTCTTTCATCCATTAAAAAATTTGAAGGACTTCCGATTTCATGTTGATTGTTCTCTTGGCTAGAACTAGACGTAGCTCTTCATAAGAGGAAAATGACAACTCATAAAAATCTTTTCCAAGCGAAATCATTTTCCAAGGTCCCAAAGTCTTCCATTTAGTGGCGGATCTTCTCTTAGACCCACAGGCGCCATGTCATCTCCTAGTTTTTCTATATATACTATATCTGGCATGAAAGTTTCATAAGTTTTCCTGTGTTACAGTGGATCGGGGGTGCGCGATTCTTGAGTATGTCGCGTATTCGAATCCTAGTTCATCTCATTTTTATATGTTTAATATTTTATTTAAAAAAAGTGCTTGTGGGGGAATCGAACCCTCACCCTGGATTCGAGCAAAAATAAACCACTAGACCAGTTAATATTTTTGATATTTCTAATAGTAGTATCTAATAAGTACTCAATCCCTCCAACTCAATATCTCACACAAATTTCTTAATTAAGTGAGTTCCACTAATCAATTATCAATAACTTTATATCATTACATTGGTTCCATTTAAGATTGGAGTCTTAAATGAGACCTTGAGTGTTATAAAACGCCAAAAACTTCTCTTCCTAATAGGAGTACTTAATAGATATCAAGTCTTAAAAGTTTTCGTCAATTTTTATCGACAACTAAAATGGTTGTTCACTCTTTATATAAGTTGGTGAACAATATGTAGGACCTATTGTATGTGGGTATTGTCCAACCAAAAAATATGGAACAAGTAAATTTCCATATTCCCTAAAAAAAATTAAGTAACTTGCCATACGGTCTCTCATCCAATAAATGCATGGATATTTTTTTCCTTCAACTAGTAAAGCTATGGTAGGGCACAAAATGGTTTCACAACTTTGCTGCATGACGTTTTGATGTATGGGGTGTGAACAACTTTCGAACTTTCACGGTTCATTTCCTCTAATAATAGAGAGAAATGATATTTCTACTACTATTTTATGACAATTTTATGAACAATTTTATCTTTTATACTCATATTATATTTTTATTTTTTCTCTCTATTATTTTAATTTCCGTGTTAATACTTACTTTTCTTTGTAAATTTTATGGTTATCCCAAAAGTTATCACATAAATAGTTATTTATATAACCCAACTCATAAAAGACATTTGAAGGAAGGTTCGTATCGTAAGCACAACAACACAAAGTCAAAGTGAATTACATCAACAAAGAGTTAGAAATTGTGAGTGTTTGTAAAGACATATATATTTCCCTATATATTTATTAAAGTTGAGAGTACATATAAATCATCCTCTTCTTCTTCGATAGTCTATCATTTTGGACATTGATATTAACAATGTTGTTAGTACTATTTCTAATTGCTCTATGCCTAATTATTCCTTTGCTAATATTCTTCCACAACCATAGAACCATTAAACGTTATCCACTTGGTCCTAAAGGCCTTCCCATAACCTTCATCAACTAGACATTTCTAATCTTCCTAATCAACTTTCTCAATTCTCAAAGATATATGGTCCTCTATTTTCAATTCAACTTGGATTAAGAAAAGCTATTGTTGTTTCTTCAGCTGAAATTGCAAAAGAAGTATTGAAAACCAATGATCAATTGTTTTCTAATAGACCTATATTATATGGTCAACAAAAGTTGTCTTATAATGGGTCAGAAATCTTTTTTTCACAATACACCGATTTTTGGAGAGAAATAAGAAAAATTTGTGTTGTTCATATATTTAGTTCCATACGTGTGTCATATTATTCTTCTATAAGAAATTTTGAGGTAAAGAAAATGATCAAAAAAATTTCAGGGCATGCTAGTTCATCAAGTGTTTCAAATATGAGTGAGATATTGATATCTCTTTCAAGTACTATAATTTGTAGGATTGTTTTTGGGAGAAGCTATGAGGATGAAAGCACTGAGAGAAATAGGTTTCAAGGAATGTTTCATGAGTGTCAAGCTTTGCTCGCAGAAATATTTGTTTCTGATTATATTCCATTCACGAGTTGGATTGATAAACTTAGGGGATTGCATGGTCGTCTTGATAGAAATTTCAAGGAGTTTGATGATTTTTATCAAGAGATTATAGATGAACATTTGGATCCTAATAGACAATATACAGATGAAGAGGTTATTGTTGATGTCTTGCTTCAACTTAAGAAAAAGCGTTCATTTTCTTTTGATATCACATTTGATCACATCAAAGGAGTCCTCATGGTATGCGCATTGATAGTTAAGTATGCAATAGGTAGTGTTCCGGTGACAAGAACTTAATTGGTAGAGATAATGCATTCTAATATGTAGGGATCAAAGTTCGAATTTTAAACACACAATTTATTCACTTTAAAAAGGAGAATTCTAATAACTAGGCTATTTTACAATAAAAAGTAAGCAATACGTAGTACAAGAGAATTTTGTTGACTTTTGCCACATCTTGTGTTTTGTCTACTCTTAACAATAAACGTAAAATAGATCAAAGAAAATTAATGTTTTTGTCCGCTATTTGCATCAACTATATCAAATTTTGTTATCCACAACCCTTTTAATAGACTAATGATTTTTCTAAAGTGGACAACTCATTTTATGATTTTTAAAGTGGTCAACTCACTTTAAAGGGTAAAGTGAACAACATCAACCATTAATAAATTAGAAAACATCACAATAAATTTTGGGTTTGTTTGTTACAATAACAACTTTAAATTTTTTTCACTTATCATTTTATTTACTTTAGACAATTCTTGCTCAAATTATATTATTGAAGTGGTACACATAGCCTATACATGACCATAGGCCAGCCAAGTGTGTGACCGGCTTGATGTAAACATCCCACAAAAATTTAAGAGATTTAGGGACCACAACGTTCTATAACTTTCCTTTTACAGCCTACTACATCCATTCCTTCTTAGATGTTATTTTAAGGCTAAAGAAACTAATAAATTTTCTTACTTTGGGTTAAATTATTAATTTTTCTTTATTACACTTAGCAAATTAACATCTCATTTTACCTATTATTTTTTATTATAAAAACATTTTCCCTATTTCTTTCACTATAAAAAAATAGCATGGGATAACTTTTACAAAGTTTTTTAACTTAATATAAATATAAATTTCTAAACAGTCTCTTTATTTTTTTCATTTCAAATCAATTTTGATTTTTAGTCTACTTTTGTTACAAATTTCAGCACATGAATATTGAATGATATATTGCAATTAAAGAGTATATCTCTCACAAATAAGCACCGTTATTACAAAAGTCGTTATGATAACTTATATATCATCTTAACAAATTGAAAATGTAATTTAGATTTTTGAATGTTCAAGTTTTTGGAATATTTTTCATTTGGTAACTCATAAAACACTTATTTGTAGGATATTATCGTAGCTGGAACAGATACCACAGCAGCCACATCAGTTTGGGCTATGACAGCCTTAATGAAAAACCCAACAGTAATGAGGAAAGTACAAGATGAAATTAGGAACTTGGGAGGTGAAAAAGATTTTTTAGATGAAAATGATATTCAAAATTTACCTTATTTGAAGGCAGTGATTAAAGAAACGTTAAGATTGCACCTACCAGCCCCTCTACTTATGCAAAGAGAATCACGTGAAAATTGCACTATAAGTGGATACAATATTCCAGCCAAGACAATATTGTATGTGAATGCTTGGGCTATACAGAGAGACCCTAATGTTTGGAAAAACCCAGAAGAATTTTATCCTGAAAGATTCTTAGAAAGTTCTATAAATTTTAATGGACAAGACTTTGAACTAATACCCTTTGGAGCTGGTCGTAAAATTTGCCCAGGAATGTCTATGGCAGTTGCCTCATTGGAACTTATCCTTGCCAATCTTCTTTATTCATTTGATTGGAAATTGCCACATGGAATAGTAAAGGAAGATATTGATACTGAAATGTTGCCAGGGATCACACAACACAAAAAGAATCCTCTTTGCCTTGTTGCCAAGATCCCTATGTAGATGCATCACTTTATAGTAATAACTACGATGGTTTCTTATATAATATGTTATGTTTGTTAGGTTTTTTATGTAGTGGTACTCTTTGATTTTGTTTTTTTAATAAAACCAGCTATTTTGTTTCTTCTACCGATTTATATTTTTGGATATTGCTGTGCAAAAAGAATTATAAGAGTATGATTTTACCACATTGTATACAAGATGATTTTGTTCATAGAGATCAAATTATAATTATCGCTTAAATGGGGATCTTATATTATTTAGATGAATGTTGTTGAGAATTCGAATAGAGTCACACCAATACTTGATATGTGGAAGAAATTGATGGCAACCAAAATCAAAGGAATGCAATAATAATCATGAACAAAATAAACAGCAATATAAAGGAAGAAGAAGAAAGAAAAACACACAATATTTTTTACCCTATTCCGTCAAAAATTGAACTATCAATTGACTCTAAATTGGAGAAAAGAGAAGCTCTGATCCATTCCACTGATCAAGAGAGTGCTTTAGACAAAGATTCCATAAAGAATTACAAGAATCAACCTTCCAACATAATTCTACATTTTCGTCAAAATCTCATTCCGTGACCAAAAGACTTAATCATTTCACACCCAAGGTGTTTGAATGGTGTTTCCAAACCCTATAATTTACCCCAACAGTCCTCAATCTTTACCCTATTGATTTCCTAAAGGTATTTGTAGAAATCCATTTATTATTATCTGTTTTATCTTGGTTTTCGGGTGTCAAACATTGATTACGTTTGAACCTTTTAAACCGGTGATATCTTATTTTTTCTTGGGAAGGGAAAAAAGTAAGCAAAACCCTTGAGAATCGAGGTCCGGGAGTTGTTTTCGCTACGGGAAGGTGTTAGGCACCCATAACGACTATAGTATCCTATAGGAACCGTCTTTAACTTCTACGCGTGCGCTTTATTTTTAAATGCTATTTTGAAGAGTATTTATTAAACCTAAAAGTTTCTAAGTGAAGAATTGGAGGGAGAAGAATGTTTTTGGATTTTTATTTTAGTTGAATTGAAGGAATTTTGTTCCTTGCCTACGTACCCGTTTAAGGGATCAAATCCACCGTAGTTCTCTTCCAAAAATGTTTTTGTTTTTGTTGGTCGATTTTAAGTTTGAAAATGAATTTTGAAGAATAGAAAGAGGCCTCAAGGGCATGAGATTTAGAAATTGTGAGGTGGAATTAGTTATTTGCAAAAGAAAGTCAAAGTTTGATTATTTTCATTGAAATTTGATTAAGAAAATAAAAAAAGGAAAATTCAATGGGATTTTGATCCCAAGGTTTATTATGGAAAATGTTTGAGTGAAGTTTGTTCAAGTTTTTTTTTGGGAAAATTATTTTTCTAAGTATAAAGCCTAAACATTCATCTAAACATACAATCCTAAACATACATCTAAACATGCATATTCTAGCTATATACTATAGTGATGTGTGTGCATGTGTCGGTGCTTGTGTCGGTGTACATTATTAGAGTCCATTGTCCTTTACATCATACCCTAGATACATTCTATGGCCTCCTTGCCAAGAAATTAAAATCATAGGAATATTACAAAATTCTTAAGTGCCACATTCTAACTTTGGTACAAATTAAATTGCAAGAAAGAAATAGAGATGAATATGGGATGAAATGGAGATGCTTATGGAATGATGAAACATGAAATGAAAGGAGTTAGTAGCACATGACAATATCAAAGGAAATAAAGCAAGAGGAATACTAGAATATAAAGGATGGAAAATAAAGGCAACATAAGTGCAAATATGCCTAAAATTTATTCATAGAATGCAAGAACCATATGACCTATAATTCTCACATTCCAATACATTTTTTAAAGGTTTAGAATCAAGTCTTGGAATGGGAATTAAGGCAACATGATTTACTTGGCATTTTAGAACAAATTTTAAGCATATTTACATTACTTAACCACACAACTAACTTGTAAACCAAGCAACTAATCAAGATTCATACTCATGCATTAATATCAACACAAACAGTAGCTAAAACCCTATGAAATCAAGTGGTATAGGTCACCAAAATTCATCAAGCAATTTGGATTAAAATCAAGCAAATTTTCATTTATTTTTAGTACAAAAATACCTCAAAATAGTAAGAAAATTAGCCACATCATGTTCATTAATTTTTTTAATATGCAAAATTATCACAAGAACACCTCAAAATTATCAAGAAATGTGTATGAAATTTTTTAGAATTTTTCACAAGATTTTTGGGCTCAAACTACATATAAACTTCACAATTTTTTTAACAAAAAAGTAAACATTTCACAAGAAAATACTACATACTTTTCAATCAGGATTTTAAAACATAATCAACATCACAAAAGTGTCAAAAAAACAATCAAGATCACCTAGAAAACTTTTTAGGGAATTTTAAAGGATTTTTTAAACTAAAAATTGCAAGAAAATTATTAATTCTAACAAAAATAAGGAAAAAAAATGCTTCTAATATTCTTTTCAAGCCTTAGCACGAAAAATGTCACAGAAATGTTAGAAAAAATGTCAAGAACACATAGGAAAAGATTTAGGAATTTTGGTGAAGGAAATTGGACAGATAAGGGTGCAAATAGCAACATTACAGCAAGAAATATGCAGGACAGGGGAGTGTGTATAGCAAACAGGCATGGCAATTGGTTCCTGGGCCTTAAGAGGCCACTGGAGCGGTTGGGGAACGGGTATGGAGCGGGTTAACCCGGTTCATGGCAATATATATATGCCTGAACCGGTTTGAAGCACCATTTCCCCTTAATCTTTCTCTCTCTGTACTAGTCCTAGTGAGAGAAGCTCTCACTTCTCTCTAAAACCAGTCCGTCGGAGGTGAATCGGAGAAGATGACCGGAGGAAGTTCCGGTGCGGTGGTTCGCCGGTGGCGCCACCGTACCGGAACCTTTTTTCCAAAACTTTTTACACTATTCTTCTCGTCTTCTTCTCCTCTTCGTGGTTTTGAGGTTACTTTCGTGAAATTATGACAGAAACGAAGTAGATCGGGGTTTGATTCCTTTCGACTTTTCAAGAACTTACTGGTTTTGAATCTTTTTTGGAAACACTTTCCTGCAATCACACCGATCTATTTCGATCTGGACTCGATGATGTTTTGGAAACGAAAACTGAGAGAGTTTATGTGTTCACCTGAGGCTAGATCGAAGATTCGGAGGAGAAGATTGTGGAAAACTTCACGAAACCTATCCGAATCTTTGGTGAGTGCTTCGCTGTTGTCGTAGACCGAAAATAAATCGGTGAACTTGTTCCGCTTCTTCTCCGATTAAACTCAGATTCGATCCCTCTTCTTCTCACCTTTCCTCTGTGATCGTACGATTCGTCACTTCGGTGGCGAATTCGTGCTAGAATTGCAGAGACCTAGGGTTCGATGATGATGATTCTCCAGTGAATCTCTGAGAACCACTACAAACACGTTGCAATTGTTGAATCTTGTTGCGTGAATGGAACTTGTATTCTGTGGAATTGGTAACGATTGATACGAATCTGTGAAGTTTTGGTCTGGAATTGGCAATTTTGAGACGGTTAGGGTTTGAGTTCTTGATGAATGTTCTTGGAGTTTTTTGCAGATTTTCGTTTTTGATCTGTGAAAGGTGGAAAGAGAAAAGGAAATAGTGTTTTTGATGAGTTGTAAAGAAATGAATGGTATCTGACTTTGACTGTGATGACTGGGCTTATTTATAGCTGACACATGGAATATCTGGACCAATGGGACACTGCCACATGGACTAGGACTGTAACTAACTGGACTAATAAAAATCTGACACGTGGCCCCTGACTTGTGACTTGGACAAAAAGGACTAAACTGCAAAATACTGAAAGATAGGGACTAAAATAAAAATATGAAAAGTGACACAAAGGGTTAAAATGCAAAAATTAATAAAATTGAATTTAAAAAAGGTAATTTGAAATAAACGTAAAGTGAAACAAATAAAAATGACAAAACGGACTAAAACGAACCAATGGCTTAAATGAGGTACTTTAAAGTAACCTCTCTCTGCCAAAATTTCGAGTGAAATGACCAAAGTGCCCCTAGGGCTAAAACGACTAAAAATGACTCAGACGCAATTTTAAAAATGGATTTTTAACAAGGAATTAGAGCAAGACCTTATACCAGCAAAGTTAACAGACTCAGAGACAATTTTAGGACTTAAACAGGACTTTGACACATGAAAAGACTAAAATGCCCCCAGGGGCAAAACTGACTCAAAAATGACTTCAAATGCAATTTTTTAAAATGGATTTAGACATAGAATGAAACAGAGACTTATTCACACTACTTGAAAAGGACTCAAACAAAATTTTGAAAGACTGAGAGAAATTTGACATAGGAAATGACTAAAATACCCTTGCATGTGAATTTTTGCAAACAATATTGAAATAAAATGCAGAGAAAGATGCAATTGATCAGAGACAGTTCAAATGACTTATAATGCAAGAAAAGAAAAATTGACTAGTATTTTTAGGTCCAAAATTAGGGTATAACATTATCAAGTAAATTGATATCTTATATATTTTTTTTAGAAAAACACAATTATTTATTCACTATAAAAAAAACCTCAATTATTACAATGAGAACAATAACACGAGTTTGTAATTGGTTGAAAAATAAATGTAAAGTGACCGAATGTAAATGACTTGAATCAAAAACACGTTTGATTTAAAAAGTTTTGAAATTAAACTTGCTATTTAGATTAAAATGCTTGAATATAAACAATTTGTTTCTTGAGTTGGAAGAGACCTCCAAGTGATGGGTCAACCTTAACAATGATGATGCAGGCAAAAATTATGGTGCATAAGGTAAGGAAATCCTTATGCACCGTGCATAAATCATTCACAACCATTAGATCTAGTGTACATGTGTAATAATCCTAGGTTTCTCCTCTCAAACTACACCAAATCAAGGAAAAGTGAAACATAAGTTAAAATGCTTCTCTTTCTAAATTATTATAGAGAGAGAGAAGCCCTGCAACAAAGGTTATCTTCTCCGATCAACATTAAAACGCCGGCGCGGTGGTGGCCGACCCAACAGGGCGGCTCTTCTTCTTCTTCTTCTTCTTCTTCTTCTTCTTCTTCTTCTTCTTCTTCTTCTTCTTCTTCTTCTTCTTCTTCTTCTTCTTCTTCTTCTTCTTCTCCTCCTCCTCCTTCTCCTTCTTCTCCTTCTTCTCCGGTTTGGATTGTGTTGTGATTGCTTGAGTTCGGATTTGTTGTGTTATTCTAGATTATGATGATTTGAAAAGGTTGTTGTTATTTGTGAGATAAGGAAAAAATATTGATGGAGATAGTGTTGTTCTTGAAATCAAAAGAAAAAGATTGTTGCTGGAAATTTTTATCTGATGATTGTTTGCTGGAAAAGTGTTTGATGGATTTGTAGTGAAAGCTCAAAAAATGAATTGCTGGAAAATATTGTTCATGTTGTTCTTGCTGGAAACCATTTCCACAGCAAAATGGTTTTGGAGTACAACTCACAGAAACCATTTCCACAGCAAAATGGTTTTGAAGTACAACTAACAGAAACCATTTCTTTCCCCCTCCTCCAATTGTGTCAGTCCAAAACTGAATAATGGCAATGACTCTAGGTCCTTAGTTTTTTTCACCTGCTGGAAACCATTAATTACATCCAATGGTTTTGGAGTACAATTCACAGAAACCATTTCCACAGCAAAATGGTTTTGGCATAATTTCAAGTTTTCATTTTTTATTACATGTTTTCATTTTATCTAAGACATGTTGAGTTTTTTACATGTTAGTGTAAAAAATTTCTGAACTCTTTTAAACTATTCTGTGTCATGTAAAATAACCATACTCAGAATTATGTGCCTGGAGTTGTGAAAAGATGATTATACAAAGATTTCATTGGCCAGAATTATGTAACAGATAGTGTGCAGAAAGTTCTTTTGCTAAAACATTTATTAGTGATTGAATTTGGATGCAAAATATTGATGCTAAATAGCAGAAATAAATTTACCAATGTGCTTCTTGTTGTTCTTGGTCAATCATTTGTGTAATCCAAGAATAAATTGAAAAGAAGCAAAACATTGAAGGTGAGAAAAACACAAGAAGGGGGGTTGAATTGTGTTTTGAAAAATTCTTCGTTTCTCCTAAAAACTGAACACACTGATCAGAAGCTAGGTGAGAAAGCTTCTGAAGTGATAATCAGAATCTAAATGCAGCGGAATAAAACAGAGAGAGAGAAGAAGAACGACACAAAGCAATTATACTGGTTCCTTCCACAATCCGGAAGTAGTCCAGTCCCCCTTGCACTTCCAAGGAGATTTCACTATGAGTAATATCTGATTACAAATGCTCAAGCACACAAGCAAGAGACTTCCTTTGCTCAAGCACACAAGCTAGAGACTTCCTTTGCTCAAGAACACAATCAAGAGACTTCCTGCTCAAGCACAACTGCAAGAGACTTCCTAACTAAACAAAATTACACAGAAAATTGTTTAAGGTTGAACACTTGATATACAATCAGAGGTGCTCACAATACAAATCAGATACAGACTCAATGAACTTAAGAATTTCTAAGATATGACTTTGAGACACAGAAATTCTAAGTGAATGCAGAACAATTTCAGCAGAGGTTTGGTACTTGTGAAAATCTTGTGAGTCTTTCGTTTAGCGTTCTTGCATTACCAATTCTCTAGGTCTTCACTCCTTTATATAGAGGTGTGAAAGAGACGTTATGAAATTGCCAGCACACCAAAGAGTCGTTAGTTGAAGCTTGATCTTTCACCAATGATCTTTTGCCTGATTTGGTTGTTGTCCTATGAAGAACCAATTTGAAATCCATTCCTTATCCAAAGGAACATATATGCAGGCGAGACCGTATTCTGGAGCTGTTTTCTTGTCTTGAAGCGTGGACACAAAACAGAGTAGTGGAGAACGTGGTTGTACAATTCGTACAAAGTACAATGTCAACGCTTTCGTCCAAAATGCAAGCACAAGCCTTCAAACATCTTTGAAATGACCGTTGCAAAATTCCACTAATCCTTTGTTTGTGTTTTCGAATCCAATGGACAGCTTTTGCATTGATAATTCTTCAATTCTTGAATCTTTTGCAAATCCAGTTGAGATTCAGCTTCTGGTGAAATAGCTTCTGATGAGGCAGCTTCTGATGATATGACTTCTGCAGCTTCTGATGACGCAGCTTCTGATGATGTGGCTTCTGGACCTCTTGTCTTCAGAAGCACTATTCTTCAGGAGCAGCTTTACTTCAGGAGCGCTATTTCTTCAGGAGCAGCTTGACTTCAGGAGCGCTTTGCCTTCAGAATCATCTAAGCTTCATTTTCTTTTGCTCTTTATTTGCTCATTCAGAACCAATGATGATGTGACTTTATAATTATGGTCCTGTACACTTGAACAAATATTAGCTAGTCCAATTTACAATTTTTAATACCTTGTTATCATCAAAACTCTTTAAGGTTCATTGTTAAACACATTTTGTTCCAACAATCTCCCCCTTTTTGATGATGACAAACAAAAGTATTTAAAATTGATCAATTGTTGTTAATCTAATTAACAAGTTGACTTTGGGGTTCTGAGGTTTGTAAGCTCAGAATCTGAGGTTTGTAAGCTCAAACTCCCCCTGAGTCTGATAGTATTTAAGGTGAGGTTTGTAAGCTCCCCCTAAGTTCTATCCAGGTTAATTAAATTCATTTTTCGCGCAATAAAATTATCAGAGCTTAAAAACAAAATTGAATCATTGAAAGAATTAACTTATAGATAAGAAGAATGGTTCAATTAATTTTACTTGAATTTTGATACTCCTTCGTTCGTTCATAGCTTATACCAATAAGGTAAAAAAAATGATAGAAGTTTTTCAAAAAAATTTCAAATGCCATTAATGGGGCTCAGAGCCTTTAAATACTTGTCACATATACTGCCCCTTTTGTCATTATCAAAAAAATAAAAAAAAACATAAAAGACAAAAAGAGAGTATACAAGAAATTAATCAAAAGAGAGTATACAAGAAATTAATCAGAAAAAAATATATGAACATGAATATCTAAAATATCAGAAGCAGCTAAACAGTCAGAATCAGTAAGCATTCAGAAGCAAAGAGAATTAAAACAGAATGGTTTCAGAAGCAAGGACTAGGAATTCAAAACAAACAACAAACAAAAAGAAAAACACAAGGGTGTGCAACTAAGTGTTGGTTTGATGTTGTTTCTTCATCTCCTCCATTTCTTCAATCTTCTTCTGCAACAGTTCTTCAAGCTGTTGTTGCCTCTGGAGAAGAGCCTGTTCCCTTTCCTTAGCTTCTTGCTGCTGCTGTGCCATCTGTTTCTTCAGAAGCTTACACAACCTTGCTTCTCTGGTCAAGTAATCCGTTTCTAAGAAGAAAGGCTGGTTTGCCAGGAGCAGTGTAGAACTTCTTACTCTAAGACTCTGATTCAGATTTTCCATTAGCCTTCTGACTGATGCTTGCTTGACTCTGATGCATTTAGCCTTGATCTCTTCAATAAGCTCAGCTGCCCGGTTCTGAAGAGATGCCCAGGAGTCTTCATATGCACTTGTGAGATCAATTGTCCTTCGTTGATCCACAAGATTATGCAATCTACTAAGGATTGTCAGAAGCTCAGAATTAATATATCCAGATTCCAGGATGTTTGTGGGTGGTTGTTCAAGGATTTCAAGATCAGAATCACTGATTTCCAGATCTTGAACAGGGTTAGGAATTGGAATGGTAAAGTGTGTTTGAGTGTTTGAAGATGAAGGCTGGTCAGAGGCAATGTGAGTGGTAGAGGTTGAGGCTTGAACATTGACTAGAGAGATGTCAACATCCATGGGAGTTGGTTGTGGGGAGTGTTCAATTTCAGTTGGTGGTTGTTGTGGTGAAGTTGATGTTTGAGTGTTGAGTTGGGGGTCAATGGTAGCTGTTGGTGATTGTGGGGGTGTTGTGGGTTTATGTGGTTCAGGTGTTTGTTGATGGGGGTTTTCTGAAACAACGTTTTCAGAAGCAGCTGCTTCTGGAGTTGCTTCAGAGGCCTTTTCTGAGGTAAACTCAACATTTTCTGGAGGAATCATGTTGAGAGGTTGAATGTTAAGGGGTTGAGGGTTAAGGCGAAAGATAGTCTCAATGACTCTTTCTCTCTGCACAGCCATTTCAGCCAACTTCTCATTAATTATGTGACCAACTGGTTCATAAGTAGTTGACTGAGAGGGCTTTTTGTTGGTTTTGGTTGATGTTGACTGGCTTTTTACTGGTTTTTGAAAGAGTTGGGCTAAGGGTATATCATCATCAGAATCATCAGAATCTGATAATGGTGTGGATGCGGTATCTGATGATATATTAATTACCTTCTCTGGTTCAGGATCAGAATCCTCTTTAACAGACTCACTGGTCATCAGCAACAGTTGCTTAGCTTCTGAAACTACAGACTCTTGTAGCTCAGCAGCAATCTCCATAGCTTTTCCAATAGCTTCTGACACAATAGTAGCAGCTTCAGTCTTTTTAGAAACATGAGGGAAGTTCTTGGTCCTCCTTACTGCTTGCTTCCTTTTCTTCTTTGGTATTGCAGGTTGATCAAGAGTAATGCCAACATCCATGATCATCCTGGAATCCATGTCTTCAATGGCTTCTTCAATAGAAGGTACTGATGAACTACCAATCTTGAGCTTGTCAGTAGCAACTTTTGCCTTTTTAGCAGATTGTTCAACCTCTAGATATTGCTCTGCAGTCATCTTTCTTTTTGACTTTCTGCCTCTGGCTCGTGGCAGAGCACCACCATACATTTCCTCTGGAATATCTTCCAATCTGATTCTCTCATTGGTTGCCTCAAAATGTTCCTTTATATAGTACATCTGCACTTCAATGGGATCCTTCTTGCAGATGGGTGGAAAGTCCTTCATAAGATCAGACTTAACAAGTGATTCACTCAAATCTGTATGAAGCTTGGTGACAGCAGGGATCAACTTCATATTCTTGAGGGTTTGTGCATTAATGAACTTTCCAGTTTTAGTATCAAGCAACTCGTCTGTCAAGGCTTCAGCACTGCTTAGCTTGTCCAAGACTCCTCCTTGATAGAATATTTCTGACAAGAGTCTTCCATAAGGTACCCAGGTTCTATTCTGCAGCTGACTCTGTTTCAGACACTCTATCAAGTATTTGAACATATATTTTGGCACGTTCACTTTCTCCTTCTTAATGAAGTGTTGAAGAAAGACCTTTTGTGCCAAATTGGGTTTCTCACTTCCACCACATGGAAGTAAGTCCTCATTCTGAATCTTCAGAAGCAGCTTCTTATCCATGCTTAGATCAGCATACTTTCCTGCTTGTGTTGAGTTGTACAGGGCCAAGTTTACTTTCTCTTTCCAGAGGCGTTCTTCAGCTGTATTTGAGAGATCAATTCCAGAGTATTTTCCAGAGGCCTCTCTACAGAGTACAGCTTCTATCTGCCATTCCGCAATTCTTACTGGAATACCACAAATACTTGACATGATTTCAATACCTGTAAAATGCTCAAGACCCATTTCTTCTCTGGTCTTCCCTTCCAGTTCGGGATAAATCAACACCATTTGACTTTCTTTAGTTATAGACGCAGCTTTGTCATAAACCTTAGCCCTCACCCAGAAGTGTCTTACCAATGCTTCGAATGTTGGTCCATTCAACATCTTGAAGTAATGCATAAGTTCCTGCTTTTCATAGTAGCTTCTGATCCAACACTCATGGAAGGCGAGTGATTCAAAATCCACCGGATTTTCTATTTGAACCTGTAGTTCCCATTCTTCCAATTTCATGCTTCTTCCTTTGTAGTCATATTCAGGGATCATTCGTGAAGTAGATACTGAAACTTCTCGTTGCGAGCTTGATGATGCCATTTGATGATTGACGAAGATTTGAAGAAGATAAAGATTTTAGGGTTCTAAGGTTGAGAGAATGCGCTTACTTCGCAAGAGGTTTGAGAGCAAATGTGTTTGTTGTGAGTGAGTAGTGTGTGAATTGTCAAAGTGTTAAAAGTAAAACGATTGCAATTCAAAAGAGACAAACAAACATAACATTAATGACAAAATTGGGGGCGCGTGAAAAGTACTTTCAAAGCTATTAAATCATCATTGCCCTTTTAGTTATACACCAACACATACAGGCCACGTAAGAAGTTCACAGAGTGACTACCAAGTTAGTGGGCCAGAAGTTACTTTTTAAAAGGTAACTTCCAACGTTTCCACTAATTCAACTATTCAGAAGCAACAAATCCAGCTTCTGGACTTCAGATGCTGACGTCATCATCAGAAGCGAGTTTTCCTCAGAACCTCAATAAAGAGCTTCTGATGGACTACCGCTTCTGAACTAACTTCAGAACCTAAAATCCTATTCAGGAGCAAGCAAGCATTTAATCAGATACAAAGTGCATGTTCAAATTTTTCTTTATAAAATCAAATCTTTCAACAGTTAAAGGCTTAGTAAATATATCAGCCCATTGATTTTCAGTATCAATGAATTGTATATCTAAAATTCCTTTTTGAACATAATCTCTGATAAAATGGTGTTTGATTTCAATGTGCTTCGCTCTTGAATGCAAAATTGGATTTTTAGACAAACAAATAGCAGCAGTATTATCACAATAAATGGGAATACTGTTAGCAGTCATCTGATAATCTTCCAACTGATGTTTCATCCAGAGTAGTTATGTACAACAACTTGCAGCTGAAATGTATTCTGCTTCTGCTGTAGACATAGCAATAGTTGTTTGTCTTTTGCTAGCCCAGGATATAAGATTATCACCCAGAAATTGACAATTGCCACTGGTTGACTTTCTTTAAATCCTATCACTAGCATAATCAGCATCACAGAATCCAATTAGCTTATAATCTAAGGATTTCCTATAAAGGAGTCCAAGATTAGTTGTTCCTTTCAAATACCTGAAGATTCTCTTGACAGCAGTCATATGAGATTCTTTAGGATCTGATTGGAATCTTGCACACAAGCATACACTGAATAAAATATCTGGCCTAGATGCAGTGAGGTATAACAAAGAACCAATCATACCTCTATACAGCTTCTGATCTACTTTAGCTCCTTCATCTTCTTTGCTTAAGGTGCACGTAGGGTGCATTGGAGTGTTCATCACTTTACAATCTTCAAGTTTGAACTTCTTCAGAAGCTCCTTTGTGTACTTTGATTGATGAACATAGACTCCATCTTTGCATTGATTGATTTGAATGCCAAGGAAGAACTTCAGCTCTCCCATCATGCTCATTTCAAATTCATCCTGCATCAACTCAGAAAATTCCTTGCAAAGAGATGCATTAGTAGAACCAAATATTATATCATCAACATATATTTGCACAACAAGAATATCTTTCCCAAGGGTCCTTCTGAAGAGTGTAGTATCAACCTGTCCTCTTTTAAAGTCATTTTTTGATTAAGAAATTACTTAGTCTATCATACCAAGCTCTGGGAGCTTGTTTCAAGCCATATAGTGATTTCTTCAGTTTAAAAACATGGTCAGGATATTTAATATCCTCAAATCCAAGAGGTTGCTTGACATACACTTCTTCTTCTATGACACCATTTAGAAAAGCACTCTTGACATCCATTTGATATAATATTATGCCATGATTAAATGCATAGGAAAGAAGTAACCTGATTGCTTCCAATCTTGCAACTGGAGCAAACGTTTCAGTGTAATCAATGCCTTCTTGTTGACTATACCCTTGTGCAACAAGCCTGGCTTTGTTTCTTGTTACTTCACCTTGCTCATTCAGCTTGTTTCTGAATACCCATTTTGTTCCAATAATGTTCTTGTGCTGAGGTTTGGGTACCAGATCCCACACATCATTTCTTTGAAATTGATTCAACTCTTCTTGCATAGCTAGGATCCATCCATCATCTGAAAGTGCTTCATCAACTGTTGTAGGTTCAATCATTGAGATTAGTCCAATCATTGACTCCTCTTGTCTGAAATGTGATCTTGTTCTTCTTGGACTATCTTTGTTTCCAATGATTAGCTCCTCAGGATGTGAAGACTTGTGTTTGAATGTGTTTCTGGGAGGATCTGCTTGATGTGAGCCATCTTGTGCTTCATCAGAAGCAGCTTCATCTTGTGCTTCTGATGTGGGTTCAGCTTCTAGACTATCTTCAGACTCAGCTATCTGATCAGGTTCTGGAGTAGCTTCAGGAACCTGTATCTCTGCAGAACTCCTTGCTTTGAAGTTTTATCTCCAAGCTCCTTGTCATCAAATTTAACGTGCATAGATTCTTCAACACAAAGTGTTTCTGAATTATACACTCTGTATGCCTTTGACCTTTCAGAGTAACCTAAAAAGATTCCCCTTTGGGCCTTGGCATCAAATTTCTTTAGGTAGAGCTTGTTGTTCAGAATGTAACATGTACATCCAAATTGATGAAAGTAAGAGATATTGGGTTTTCTTCCTTTAAAGAGTTCATATGCTGTTTTCTCCAAAATAGGTCTAATATAGATCCTGTTCTGAACATAGCATGCTGTATTCACTGCTTCTGCCCAAAAATGTTTTGGTAAATTGTTTTCATGAATCATGGTTCTGGCCATTTCTTGTAAAGTTCTATTCTTTCTCTCTACAACCCCATTTTGTTGTGGTGTTCTAGGAGAAGAGAACTCATGGAAAATTCCATGTTTTTCACAAAAAGCTTCAAATGGCTCATTTTCAAATTCTCCACCATGATCACTTCTGACTTTCAAAATTTTTGATTCTTTTTCAGATTGAATTTGAGTGCAGAAGCTACTGAATACATCACACGCAACATCTTTACTCTTTATGAATTTCACCCAAGTCCATCTGCTGTAATCATCAACAATGACTAATCCATATCTACTTCCATATAGGGATGCAGTACTCACTGGTCCAAATAAATCAATATGGAGTAATTCTAAAGGTCTGGAGGTTGAAACAATGTCTTTGGTTTTAAAAGATGATTTCACAATTTTCCCTCTCTGACATGCACCACAGAGTGCATCTGAATGATAGTCAATGTCTGGTAGCCCTTTCACAAGTTGTAACTTACTAAGCTTAGAGATTAACCTCCAGTTAGCATGTCCCAACCTTCTGTGCCACATCCATTTCTTATCATTCATTGATAGTAGGCAAACCACCTTCTGATCAGCCAGTTCAGAAAAATTGATTTTATAGACATTGTCAACTCTCTTTCCCTTGAACACAATGGATTTGTCTTTCTTGTTGATTACTGTACAGTTGGGTTTTTCAAAAAGCACATCATAACCATTATCACAAAATTGACTAATGCTCAAAAGGTTATGTTCAAGACCATCTACCAACCATACATTATTAATTGAGGTAGAGGAATTACCAATAGTTCCTGTACCTATGATCTTGCCTGACTGGTTGCCCCCAAATTTCACATTTCCTCCCTCTTTCATTGTTAGGCTGAGGAACATGGACTTGTCTCCTGTCATGTGTCTTGAGCAACCGCTGTCTAGGTACCATGATCTTTGCTTTGGCACTGCTCTTAGACATACCTGCATCATTGACATTTTTAGATTTAGGTACCCATTGTTCTATGGGTCCTGAAAGGTTAGTACTTAAGGCTTTACTCTTCACTTCTTGTACCTTGTGATGTGAGTTGGGTTGCTTCTGATTAACCATCACCTTAGGTTTTGGTACTTCAGAAGCAGTAACTATCTTCTTCTGAAACTTAGACTTCAGAACCCCAGATTTTGGTTTCACCAGACTCTGAGGAATAGGTTCTGATCTTTTCAGGATCCTGACCTTTGAAGTCTTGGAATCAGATTTGATCATAGCCTTTGACTTAGAGTTCTTTGGCGTTGAAGTAATCTTAGCCTTAGGACTAGAAGCTTCAGGTTCTGATTGAACAACAGTTTCCAACTCAGCCCCTTCTGGTACAAAGAATGTTTTCAGACCTTCCTTGATGCATTCACAACAAGATTTTAGATTGGTTTTCTCAAGTTTCACTTCTGGAAAACCAATTCCTCTGCCATTGTTCTTGTAAATGCTATAAATCATAGAAGCTACTCTGCTTCTGTCAATGCCAGATATAATAAAATCTTCAAGAGCAATTTCATGGTTACTTAAAGGTTTTTCATTACACTTTTCTTGTAGCTTCTGACATAAGAACCTGAGCTGATCTTCATATGTTTTACACATGAAGTCAAAGCCCCTAAGTCCTTGTTCAGAAACTTTTAGATCCAATAGAGTTGATTTTTGCTGTTGTACCAAATCAGCATATTTTTCTTTTAAATCCTTCAACTCATTGGTTCTTACTTCAAAATGTGTAAGAAGTTCTTTAAGTGACTCAACAAGTTCATCTCTGGGAATTTTGGAATATACCTCGTTTTCATCTTCTGAGTCTGAATCTGATCCAGCTTCTGAAGTTGCTGTTGCTACCAACCCAACAGCTACCTTTGCATCTTCATCAGCTTCCTCTTTATCAGATCCAGATTCACTACCCAAATCATCCCAGGTTGC
This sequence comes from Medicago sativa, assembly GCF_051527215.1. Lineage (NCBI taxonomy): Eukaryota > Viridiplantae > Streptophyta > Magnoliopsida > Fabales > Fabaceae > Medicago > Medicago sativa. The sequence goes on along the minus strand of NC_140752.1, from coordinate 25,020,210 downwards.
CATTAAACTCTGCTTAATCTGCTTCTTGAGTTTGCTTGGTTTGAATGTAGACCTCTTTGACTTGTCCTTTGACTTTTCTCTTTGAAGATCAGGGCATTCAGCAATGAAGTGTCCAGGCTTCTTACAGTTGAAGCATCCCTTCTGATCTTCTTTCTTTGAGCTTCTGGAGTTACCCCTTCTGGAGAGAAACTTTCTGTTCTTCTTGGCCAGATATTGAAGTCTGTTTGAGAGCATGGCCATTTCAGCAGCATCTGGTTCAGAATCTGAACTTGACTGTTCTTCCTCTTCAGATTCAACTACTTTGAGAGCTTTTGATGACTTGCCTTTGGATGGAAGAGCTATTGATTTACTCTTCTTAGTAGACTCATGTTCATTAAGACTTAACTCATGAACTTTGAGAGAACTAACAAGATCTTCGACACTTAAAGTGTTTAAATCTTTAGCTTCCTCAATGGCAGTCACTTTTGGTCTCCATCTGGCAGGTAAGCTTCTGAGTATCTTGCTTACATGATCAGAAGCAACATAGCTCTTCTTTAGAATCTGTAGCCCAGAAACTAAGGTTTGAAACCTTGAGTACATCTCCTCAATAGTTTCATCATCCTTCATCTTGAATAACTCATACTGATGTACAAGCAGGAGAGCCTTTGCTTCTTTGACCTTCTTGCTCCCTTCATAATTTGAACAGAGAGAAGCAAACATAGCTTTAGCAGTGGATTTGTCACTCATCTTCATATACTCTGCTTTGGGTATGGCAGTGACAAGGGCTCCTCTGATAATATGATGCTTCTTGTAAAGTTTCCTCAGTTCTGGAGTATGTTTCTTTCTATCCACATCAGCTCCTTCTTCATCAAGGACTAAATCACCAACACCATCTTCCAGAATATCCCATAATTCTTCATCCAGGCTCATGATGTAACTGTAAAAGTTGGTCTTCCACCAAGAGAACTCTTCAGCATCTCCATTGAACTTTGGAACTTTTCCAACACTGGTTTTCTTACTATCACTATAATCATGTGAGACATGTTTATAGCTAGTATCACTAGAACCAGTAGGAGGAGGAGTAGACATGTTTTTCTCAGATCTTTGACTGTTGCACGGTTAAGTGTTACACAACAAACCAGGCTCTGATACCAATTGAAGGTGAGAAAAACACAAGAAGGGGGGTTGAATTGTGTTTTGAAAAATTCTTCGTTTCTCCTAAAAACTGAACACACTGATCAGAAGCTAGGTGAGAAAGCTTCTGAAGTGATAATCAGAATCTAAATGCAGCGGAATAAAACAGAGAGAGAGAAGAAGAACGACACAAAGCAATTATACTGGTTCCTTCCACAATCCGGAAGTAGTCCAGTCCCCCTTGCACTTCCAAGGAGATTTCACTATGAGTAATATCTGATTACAAATGCTCAAGCACACAAGCAAGAGACTTCCTTTGCTCAAGCACACAAGCTAGAGACTTCCTTTGCTCAAGAACACAATCAAGAGACTTCCTGCTCAAGCACAACTGCAAGAGACTTCCTAACTAAACAAAATTACACAGAAAATTGTTTAAGGTTGAACACTTGATATACAATCAGAGGTGCTCACAATACAAATCAGATACAGACTCAATGAACTTAAGAATTTCTAAGATATGACTTTGAGACACAGAAATTCTAAGTGAATGCAGAACAATTTCAGCAGAGGTTTGGTACTTGTGAAAATCTTGTGAGTCTTTCGTTTAGCGTTCTTGCATTACCAATTCTCTAGGTCTTCACTCCTTTATATAGAGGTGTGAAAGAGACGTTATGAAATTGCCAGCACACCAAAGAGTCGTTAGTTGAAGCTTGATCTTTCACCAATGATCTTTTGCCTGATTTGGTTGTTGTCCTATGAAGAACCAATTTGAAATCCATTCCTTATCCAAAGGAACATATATGCAGGCGAGACCGTATTCTGGAGCTGTTTTCTTGTCTTGAAGCGTGGACACAAAACAGAGTAGTGGAGAACGTGGTTGTACAATTCGTACAAAGTACAATGTCAACGCTTTCGTCCAAAATGCAAGCACAAGCCTTCAAACATCTTTGAAATGACCGTTGCAAAATTCCACTAATCCTTTGTTTGTGTTTTCGAATCCAATGGACAGCTTTTGCATTGATAATTCTTCAATTCTTGAATCTTTTGCAAATCCAGTTGAGATTCAGCTTCTGGTGAAATAGCTTCTGATGAGGCAGCTTCTGATGATATGACTTCTGCAGCTTCTGATGACGCAGCTTCTGATGATGTGGCTTCTGGACCTCTTGTCTTCAGAAGCACTATTCTTCAGGAGCAGCTTTACTTCAGGAGCGCTATTTCTTCAGGAGCAGCTTGACTTCAGGAGCGCTTTGCCTTCAGAATCATCTAAGCTTCATTTTCTTTTGCTCTTTATTTGCTCATTCAGAACCAATGATGATGTGACTTTATAATTATGGTCTTGTACACTTGAACAAATATTAGCTAGTCCAATTTACAATTTTTAATACCTTGTTATCATCAAAACTCTTTAAGGTTCATTGTTAAACACATTTTGTTCCAACATAATAAGCTTAAGGAGTACTTATGCAGTTTATTTGTTTGTTTTCTTAATAGTTATCAGCGAACGGGAAACACAAATAAAAAAAATGATATCTGCAGTTTTGGGATAATTCTATTTATGTTGATACAGAAAGTTGTTGATCCAAAGTTGGAGGGTGAATTTAGCATCAATTCAGCAAGAAAAATTGTAGAGATAAGGAGATATTAATTGTTATTAGAATTAAGCTTTCACTTGGGGTGTAGAAAACAATTATGTTGGGCTACCAGTTAATGGGCTGGGATTTATGCACGGTGCATAAGGATTTCCTTATGCACCATAACCACATAGCGGCATAATGGAGTTTGAAGGCCTTTTTTGCAATTAGCTCGTGTGATGTTCTTCATGCGGAAATGTGGGAGAATGTATTTGGGCTTGGATATAGTGTAGAGATATTGTTTATCGTGCACATCTCATTGTGGAGAGTAACTCAAAAGTCTTGATTGACAGGATTACGAGAAATTGCACTATTTACGAGATGATTTCTACTTTTGTTAAATGTATACACAATTGGATTAGTATGTCCAAGTTCGTCACACATGACAGGTAGGAAACAGAAATGCCGATTGACTTGCTAGTGATAGTCTCTACTTGAGTTCTTTTAATTGTTCTGTTGTGGACTATCCTCCCAATGAACTACATAAGTTATTTTTTTAATAATTTTTTAGTAGTTTTCATATTCAGAAATATTAAACTAGCTCTTTGGTTTCATTTTCTCGTTGGGCTTAGGCCCTCTTTTGTAAAAAGAAAAATGAAGTAAAAAATGCAGAAAGTAAAACAGAATTGATAATTAAACTACAAAAGTAAAAGAATAGAAATTAGAAAATGAAACATCGAGTAAATTATGAAATTTAGATATTAACATTTTCAGAATTAAATTTGTTTTCAATTTAGGAGTAGGTTTTAGAAATTAAGTATCCGATATTTATTCTGTTGTGAGAAGTACCCCTTCAGTGATATATTTGTTGATGGCAGTTACTTTGTTGAACTAATTTCAGCAATGACTTGTATTCAGATATTGTTGTTGTCAGCCTTTTCTTGTCGAATTTTATTGTCTATCCATGCTCTCTCCACTTCGTTCACATGTTTTACTGAAGTGTCGATCACTTTCTTAAATTTTTATTTTCATTTCTAGGGGGCCTCTGATAGGTTTCTAACTGATGGTGAAAATTCAGCTTCACAATTTTAATGTGTTGTATCGTGGTGTTGAGGTGTTCGCGAAAGTTATGGTAGGCGGATCATTCATCCAATTTGTCATCAATTTCCATACTTGTTCAGTTTAACTTCTGACAAGGAAATCATGGTACCACAAAAACAGTCTCAGTTTGATGGTGTGCAGAATTGGAACTGGAGTTGATTTCGAAATCTGAATGGCGAAGAAAATCTGCGCGTTGCTGTACTGGTGAGTGCACTGCCTGCTGTACAACTGTGGGAAGGCGTGACAGATGCATTTAAATGGCTGCTGGAGGATTGCAATAGTTTCTAGTAAAAGGTTGTTAAAAACTACTCTGTGGTCTGCATAATTCAGCAAAATTCAACTAGATTTTTTGGCAGCTATGCATCGCTTGTGGGAAATGTCGGTGATGTGAAAAATTTGTATGTTTGGATGCAGTTTCCTTTAAGATAGATTACTAACCCGGGTAGAATTATGGAGGAGAGGGGTTATCGTGACGTGTATCAACAGTGTTACATGTTTTTCTTTGAAGACATTGAAGCTGCCGCAATATGACTAGAATATTTGGGATATGGTTTTCAATTGGCTTGATTGGAAAGTAGTAGGTTCAGGAGCTGAAATAGTGTATAATTTCTCGTTGTTTAATTCAACTTGCAAAGGGAAGAAGGGCTAGGAAGTGTCCCACTTAATTTGGCTAACAACGGCTTGATGTATTTGGTTGGAAAGAAACGACATTCTCAAATTGGTGACTAATACACTTCATTGTACGTATGGAATGTATTCTCAACGGCTTGATATATATTGTCTTGTTTTGATCTCGCAAAAAAATTAATATATGTGTTGGAAAATGACTCAAAAATGATGCATCCTGGAACTGTCAAAATCGGCGCCCGAACACTGTGCAATCGGGGCCCGATTTTGAGCTAATTCTGAAGGCCTGTGATACTGTAAAAATCGGCGCCCGAATGGTATAAATCGGGGACCGATTTGTTGCGCTGCAGAAGTTAAAAAAATGGTTTTTTCATGGGCCGGTTCTGTTCCGTTTGGTTTTTTGAGGGATGCTTTCCACTATAAATATAAACCTTGTATCAGATGATTATGTGGTGTAGAAAAACAAGGTTTAGAAGCCAACAAACAAACTAGGGTTTATAGAGAAATTCTCTTGGCAACAACACTAGGGTTGGGATTGTTTTTGATTCACCTTGAACAAAGCACTATTAGGATTGAGTCTCTTGGTCACGGGAAGAGGCTGGGACTGAGGGTAGAGTTAGGTTTGAAGACTAATTCTTGTAACCTTCAAAATCTCTTTGTAAAGAAACTCATATCATTATAGTGGAACGGAGAGCTGCTCTCTCCCCCAGAGTAGGTCATCATTAGACCGAACTGGGTAAACAGATTCTTGTGTTCTTCTTCTTCTTCCTTTATCTCTTGCTGTTTATTTTTGTTTGAATTATTTTTTTGCCATCCGCTTCAATTGATTGCTTGGTATTAATTTGCTCCACGCATCAGTTTTATTATTGGTGTGGTTTTCACAACGAATTCACAACAATTGGCGCCCACCGTGGGGCAAAGGTCAAATCAATAACCAGGTATCATGGGTTCGAAGTGGGATATTGAAAAGTTTACCGGTAGTAACGACTTCGGGTTGTGGAAGGTAAAGATGAGGGCAATTCTAATTCAACAAAAGTGTGTTGAAGCATTGAAGGGAGAAGCACAGATGCCTGCGCATCTGACACCTGTTGAGAAGACGGAGATGAATGATAAAGCGGTCAGTGCTATCATTCTGTGTCTTGGTGATAAGGTGTTGAGAGAAGTATCAAGGGAGACTACTGTTGTGTCTATGTGGAATAAACTTGATTCATTGTACATGACCAAGTCCTTGGCACATAGACAATGTCTGAAACAACAACTCTACTTTTACCGAATGGTGGAGTCAAAACCTATAATGGAGCAACTGACGGAGTTCAATAAGATTATTGATGATTTGGCGAACATAGATGTAAATCTGGAAGATGAGGATAAAGCCTTACACCTACTGTGTGCTTTACCTAGGTCCTTTGAGAATTTCAAGGATACTATGCTTTATGGCAAAGAGGGCACTATCATTTTGGAGGAAGTTCAAGCAGCTTTGAGAACCAAAGAGTTGACCAAGTTCAAAGAGTTGAAGGTTGATGATAGTGGAGAAGGCTTGAATGTCTCAAGGGGGAGAAGTGAAAACAGAGGAAAGGGGAAAGGCAAGAATTCCAGGTCAAAGTCTAGGCCAAAGGGTGGTGATAATAAAACAAAGTACAAATGTTTTCTTTGTCACAACTATGGTCACTTCAAGAAGGATTGTCCGGAGAGAAAGGGCAATGGAAGTGGTAATCCATCCGTTCAGATTGCAAGTGAAGAGGAAGGTTATGAGAGTGCTGGAGCACTAACTGTGACAAGTTGGGAACCTGAAAAGGGTTGGGTCTTGGACTCTGGGTGCTCTTATCACATCTGTCCGAGAAAGGAGTACTTTGAAACTTTGGAGCTGAAAGAAGGTGGAGTTGTTCGCCTTGGTAACAATAAGGCTTGCAAAATTCAAGGTATGGGTACTATCCGTCTCAAAATGTTTGATGACCGTGATTTCCTTTTGAAGGATGTGAGGTATATTCCTGAACTTAAGAGAAATTTAATATCTATAAGCATGTTTGATGGTCTAGGATATTGTACTAGAATTGAACGTGGTATGATGAGAATTTCTCATGGTGCATTAGTTATAGCTAAAGGGTCTAAAATACATGGTTTATATATTTTAGATGGTTCCACTGTTATAGGTCATGCATCGGTTGCTAGTGTAGACACTCTGGACATAACTAAACTGTGGCATTTGAGGTTAGGTCATGTCAGTGAGAGGGGTTTAGTTGAGCTAGCTAAACAAGGTTTGCTAGGGAATGAAAAATTGAACAAACTAGATTTCTGTGATAATTGCACATTAGGCAAACAACACAAGGTGAAGTTTGGGGTGGGTGTGCATAAATCTAGTAGGCCTTTTGAGTATGTTCATTCGGATCTTTGGGGTCCAGCATCAGTTAAAACTCATGGGGGAGGTTCATATTTCATGTCTATTATTGATGATTTTTCTAGAAGGGTATGGGTATACATTCTGAAGAATAAAAGTGACGCTTTTGAAAAATTTAAAGAATGGCATACACTTATAGAAAATCAGATTGGAACTAAACTGAAAGTGTTGAGAACTGACAATGGCCTGGAGTTTGTTTCAGAGCAGTTTAATGAGTTTTGCAGGAAACGAGGTATTAAGAGGCATAGAACCGTGGTATACACACCTCAACATAATGGTCTTGCTGAAAGAATGAACAGGACCTTGTTGGAGCGTGTGAGGTGTATGTTGTTGGGAGCTGGACTGTCCAAGAGTTTCTGGGGAGAAGCTGTTAGTACTGCAGCATATTTGATTAACAGATGTCCATCAACAGGGATAGATCTTAAGACACTTATGGAGGTTTGGAGTGGGAGACCGGCAGACTACTCTAATTTGAAAATTTTTGGAGCTTTAGCATTTGCTCATGTGAGACAGGACAAACTTGATGCTAAAGCTGTGAAGTGTATTTTCATGGGTTATCCTGAAGGTGTGAAAGGTTACAGACTGTGGAAGATGGAACCTGGAGGATCAAAATTTATTATAAGCAGGGATGTTACTTTTGATGAGACTCGTATGGGGATGAAGTGCAAAGACCTGGATACAAGCTCAGAAACGGGGGTAGAGAAAATTCAGTTTGAGGTGGAGCCTACCACTGATGAAAGGGAAGGGGAGGATCAGACTCCAGTACCTGATGAGAGTGAAGGCCAAGAAACAATTGATCCTGACTATCAGCTAGCAAGAGATAGGATAAGGAGACAAATTAATCCACCTGTTAGATACGGTTATGCTGACCTCATTTGTTATGCTTTGAATGCAGCTGAAGAATTGCAAGACTCGGAACCAAAGAACTTCAGGGAAGCATTAGAAAGCAACGAAAGCAAGGATTGGTTGAAGGCAATGAATGAGGAAATGCTTTCATTGGAAAAGAACCAGACTTGGAAACTTGTTTCATTACCTAAGAATCAAAGGGTAGTGGGAAGCAAGTGGGTGTTTAAGAAGAAAGAAGGTATACCAGGGGCCGAAGCACCAAGGTATAAGGCAAGACTTGTAGCAAAGGGTTTTACTCAGGTGGAAGGGATTGATTACAATGAAATCTTTTCATCGGTGGTAAAACATTGTTCTATAAGGGTACTTATGGCAATTGTTAACATGTATGATCTTGAGTTAGAACAAATGGATGTGAAGACCGCATTTCTACATGGAGAGTTGGAAGAAACTATCTATATGCAACAACCAGAAGGTTTCGTGGAAGATAATACAAAAGTGTGTTTGTTGAAGAAATATTTGTATGGGTTGAAGCAAAGTCCAAGGCAATGGTATCGTCGGTTTGATGAGTTCCTAGTAAAGGCTGGTTTTGTGAGAAGCAACTATGATAGTTGTGTTTACATGATGAGGAGAAATGAGAAAGTCATTCTCTACCTTCTCCTTTATGTAGATGATATTCTTATGGCAAGTTCTGACATGCAAGAGATTCATAAGCTCAAGAAAAGATTGAATGATGAATTTGAGATGAAGGATCTTGGTAATGCAAAGAGGATACTTGGTATGGATATCATAAGGGACCGAAACAAAGGTGAGTTGTTCTTATCTCAGCAAGGTTACTTGAGGAAAGTGGTGGAGCGGTTCAGAATGAGAGATTCTAAGGTCGTTGGCACTCCTCTTGGTCATCACACAAGGTTGTCAATAAAGCAGTGTCCTCAATCCGATGAAGAGAAAAGCAAGATGGAGGGTACTCCCTATGCAAGTGGGGTTGGAAGCATCATGTATGGTATGGTTTGTAGTAGACCGGACTTATCCTATGCAATAAGTGTGATAAGTCGGTTTATGGCAAATCCGGGTCAAGTGCACTGGCAAGCTTTGAAGTGGGTTCTGAGATATTTGAATGGGACTTTGAAAGGTGGTCTGAAGTATACAAGGTCACAACCAGGAAGGGATGCTTTGGAGGGATATGTGGATGCGGACTATGCAGGTAATGTAGACACTAGAAAATCTTTATCAGGTTTTGTGTTTACTTTGTTCGGTACAGCAGTAACTTGGAAGGCAAATCAACAATCAGTTGTAGCTCTTTCAACAACTCAAGCAGAGTACATAGCCCTTGTTGAAGGGGTCAAGGAAGCCATATGGTTGAAAGGTATGATTGGAGAAATGGGGATTAGTCAAGAGTGTGTGAAGATACATTGTGATAGCCAAAGTGTCATTCATTTGGAAAATCATCAGGTCTATCATGAAAGAACAAAGCACACTGACATTCGTTTGCACTTTGTTAGAGACATGATTGAGACAAAGGAGATCATGGTGGAGAAAGTGGCATCGGAAGAAAATCCAGCAGACATGTTCACCAAATCATTACCGAGATCAAGGTTCAAGCATTGCTTGGACTTGATTAACTTCATTGAAGCATAGATGAAGGTTGGAGAGAGCAGCAAGGTGATTGATGGTTAAATTGGCATCATCACCATTTTGGAGTCAAGGTGGAGAATTGTTGGAAAATGACTCAAAAATGATGCATCCTGGAACTGTCAAAATCGGCGCCCGAACACTGTGCAATCGGGGCCCGATTTTGAGCTAATTCTGAAGGCCTGTGATACTGTAAAAATCGGCGCCCGAATGGTATAAATCGGGGCCCGATTTGTTGCGCTGCAGAAGTTAAAAAAACGGTTTTTTCATGGGCCGGTTCTGTTCCGTTTGGTTTTTTGAGGGATGCTTTCCACTATAAATATAAACCTTGTATCAGATGATTATGTGGTGTAGAAAAACAAGGTTTAGAAGCCAACAAACAAACTAGGGTTTATAGAGAAATTCTCTTGGCAACAACACTAGGGTTGGGATTGTTTTTGATTCACCTTGAACAAAGCACTATTAGGATTGAGTCTCTTGGTCACGGGAAGAGGCTGGGACTGAGGGTAGAGTTAGGTTTGAAGACTAATTCTTGTAACCTTCAAAATCTCTTTGTAAAGAAACTCATATCATTATAGTGGAACGGAGAGCTGCTCTCTCCCCCAGAGTAGGTCATCATTAGACCGAACTGGGTAAACAGATTCTTGTGTTCTTCTTCTTCTTCCTTTATCTCTTGCTGTTTATTTTTGTTTGAATTATTTTTTTGTCATCCGCTTCAATTGATTGCTTGGTATTAATTTGCTCCACATCAGTTTTATTATTGGTGTGGTTTTCACAACGAATTCACAACAATATGTCTTTATTCAACATGGTACTTCATTAAGTTGTGAATGTGTTTTCGATCTTCTTCGTCTAAACATCCAACAAATGGACGAACATCCAATGTATGAACTAACTCATAGTTGTGAAGTCTACAGATTGCTCTAACCGGTCCATCTACAACTATCCTTCAACGGTCTTGCTTTGTGTTTAAACAGACAACACTATGTAGTTGCAATTACTGTTGAACTTTCAACTAACTTTTACTTTCCACTCTTGTTAGTTACAACCTTGATTTAAAGTTGAATCTCATTATTTTTGTCATGTTTCCTTATTTGGTTTAGTAATATAACTACCATTTGATTTTGTATCTCAATCTCCCTAGTATGGTGCAGAAAATCTCCCCTGTATTAAATATTTTATCAATTGCAAATGTATCACTTGAATCTATATATATATATATATATATGAGCTTCCATTCCTACAATTCATACAAAAAATGAATTGAAAATTAAATAATAAACAAAAAATTATGTACCTATTAATGGAGAATTTTATGGGTTGGTTGACCGTAAGATTGAGGAAGTAACACCCAAGATATGAAAATAAAAATTCAACTTATGTAGTTCCCTAAGAGAAGACTACACAACTGAACAATAAAAAAAACTTACTATAAGTAACAAGGTCAATCGACACTTCTATTTTCCTCCCACTAAGTGTGATGAACTTGGACAATTTAAAAGATTGTGCGCACACTTAACCAAATTGGAAATTGTCCTGTCAACGGTGTTGTTTCCCGTAATCATGTAGATCAAGAGTTTTGAATCACCCCTCACAATGAAATGCAATATGCAATCTTTTTTATGTAACCTTTGATCCACCGTCCATCTAAATTACGAAAAAGGCTTTCCACACCTTGCTATATCGCTATTCCCCCCTTATTCCAACTCAAGAAGCAGATTATTTACATTCAAGCATTTTCATTTATGAAACAAGTTGAATTTCAAGACTCTTTTAAATCAAACATGCTTTTTTATTCAAATCATTTACATTCGACCACTTTACAAATTCAAAGAGGATTCTTCTTGTATTACAAATTCAAAGTAACTGATTTTCTCTTTTTTCAAATTAAAATAGTAGAACAACATTAAAACCTTAATAAACAGTATATTAAACATGAAACTAACAAAGTTAATATAAAGGGATACATCTAAATAGGGATATTAGGAACAAGGCAAAGAGGATTCTTCTTGTGTTGAGTGATCCCTGGCAACATTTCGGTATCAATATCTTCCTTTTCCAAACCATGTGGTAAATTCCAATCAAAAGAATAGAGAAGATTAGCAAGGATAAGTTCCAATGATGCAACTGCCATAGACATGCCTGGACAAATTCTACGACCAGCTCCAAAGGGTATCAGTTCGAAATCATGTCCAATAAAATTTATAGAGCTTTCTAAGAATCTCTCAGGATAAAATTCTTCTGGATTTTTCCAAGCATTAGGATCTCTTTGAATAGCCCAGGCATTTACATACAACATTGTTTTGGCCGGAATATTGTAACCATTGATAACACATTTTTCCCTTGATTCTCTTGGTACAAGGAGTGGAGCTGGTAGGTACAATCTTAATGTCTCTTTTATCACTGCCTTCAAATATACACAATTTTGAATATCATCTTCATCTAAAAAATCTTTTTTATCTCCCAAGTTCCTAATTTCCTCTTGCACTTTTCTCATTACTCTTGGGTTTTTAATTAGGGCTGTCATAGCCCAAACTGATGTGGCTGATGTAGTATCTGTTGCAGCTACAAGCATGTTCTACAAAGAAACTTTGTAGTTAAATATAATACACAATATATTTTGTAAATTAGTTTTTATTGTAACAAATCTATTTTTGAAAAGTATAGAATCACAAAAAGTTTTTATGAAAATGAACACCGGTATTTAACACGAAAACCCCTCTTGTATTGAGATAAAAACATGACAAAACTCCAACAAAAAAATATATTCTAAGAAATAATTTTATGATATTCTTTCAATCTTCTTGCTCACATACACTATAGTGTTTTCCTTAAAACTTATAATATTCAAATACTTTACTTTTGCAATTACAGGAAGTAATAAAGATTTTTTTGAAGGAACTCACCGTTGTAAATTTTGCTTGGACTCTTGAAATTTACGTTTTTTTATATACAAAAACATATTGAATTAAAATAGAAGTCCAATGTGAGAAAACTTTAACCACCTTCTATAAAGGGTTGCCTTATCCACCAAATTATCAGCTAGAAAAAAGACTAAAACAAAAATTGTACTGCATGTTAGGCTATTATATTATAGGTATATATTATCTATAATTCGTTTTAAGTGTTTCTTTCTATGAAATGTTTTGTTTTTGCAAAATGATATTTGAACATCTATCTAGTAACAATTTTTGTGACAACTTTCTCTCTTATACTCACATTATTTTTTACTTTATCTCTCTCTATTGCTTTGATTTTTGTGCAAATATTTTCTTTGTAAATTATGATTGTCCCATAAGTTGTAAATGGTTGTTCAAATAACACTCCTTTTAGTATTTTTTTATTCAACGTTTTCGAAATTTGAATTTGTATTTTGTAATTATTGTTGTATGAAAATTCTAATTATTAATGTGATAAAAAAAGTTATTGAGTGTACTATGGTGTAAAAGACAAGCTCTAACCCTAGATTGAAAGCACAAGGAGAACAAATTATACTTGACACTTAATTTTGTCTACATTTCTTTCTTTCTATTACATGAGCAACAAATATATATATTGAATAATGATATTTAAACAATTAATTTGTAACAACTTTTGAAACTATTTTATTTTTCTCTTTTCTTATCTATAAAAACAGTAGAGAGAAAGAGAATAAGAGAAAATGATAGGGATAATTGTTCCAAAATATTTACACAAATAATATTTTCTAATACAAATATTTCTCTCTCTTTCTCTTTCTCTCTCTTTCTCTTTCAATTTGCTTCATGAAAACTTCGCCTGACACGGACATGTATATATCCCACGTTGCTTAATGTTTTGTGGTAATTTTTACATCAAGCCAGTCATACTTGGCTTGCATTTGGGCACGTGTCCTCCTTCAATAATCTAGAGTGTTCTTGATTTATATCAAGACAAGAAAGCTTTAATTTTCGAAAAGAAAATGAAGTGTTTTAGTTATGTGAGAGATAGAATACAAATAAAATACAATGACATCTATTTTTTAAAGACGTTGCAGTAAAATATGTCTTTGAATAGGTTATCATGTCGTAACAAACTTTAAAAAGTGTCAGAATTAAGCCTAACAATAAGCCATTGACAAATAACAAGTCATGTTTAGACCTTGAATAAGCTTTGTAAAATCTAGGCTTAATCAAGTACACCATGCTCCTTTTTAACCTAAAATCTAACTCTGCCCAATCTATTTTCAACCTTAATCATAATTACAAACAGGACTATCTATTTTTTCAAGGTTAAATAAGTAAATAGTCCCCCTAAATATACCAACATTTGATTTTAGTCCCATAAAATATTCTTTAGGTTTTTAGTCCCTCTAAAATTTTTCATCGATGAAAAATTTTAGAGGGATCAAAAGCCTAAAGAATATTTTAAGAGGACCAAAATCAAATCTTAGTATATTTAACGGGCCATTTACTTATTTAACCCTTCTTTCAATAAATGAAGAGTATATCTGAACTCATGTACTAGTGATTTATGAACCGTAATATTTTGTACCAAAGTTATTGAGACTATGTTTAAGGGTTATTGGTCTGCTATATTTGAAGTATATTTTTTCAACTATATTTCACATAATTGAGAGTTTATAAGGAATTCACCCGAAAAAAAAGTTGAAAAAATGAGTTAAAATATCATACCATGAGGACCCCTTTGATGTGATCAAAAGTGATATCAAAAGAAAATGAACCATTTTTCTTCAATTGGAGCAAGACATCAACAATAACCTCTTCATCTGTAATTTGTTCTCTATTTGGATCCAAATGTTCATCAATAATCTCTTGATAAAATTCATCAAACTCTTTGAAATTTCTATCAAGACGGCTATGCAATCCTCTGAGCTTATCAATCCAACCCATGGATGGAATATAATCAGAAACAAAAAACTCTGCAAGCAAAGCTTGAAACTCATGCAACAATCCATGAAATCTACTTTTCTCATTTCCATCATCCTCATAGCTTTTCCCAAAAGCAATTCTACAAATTATAGTACTTGATAGAGAAATCAATAACTCACTCAAATTTGTTACACTTGAAGAACTAGCATGCCCTGAAATTTTTTTGATCATTTTCTTCACCTCAAACTTTCTAATAGAGGAAAAATATGATACACGTTTGGAACTAAATAAATGCACAACACAAATTTTTCTTATTTCTCTCCAAATATCACTGTATGGAGAAAATGCAATTTCTGACCCATTATAAGATAATTTTTGTTGACCATATAATTTAGGTCTATTAGAAAATACATGATCATTGTTTTTCAACACTTCTTTGGCAATTTCAGCTGAAGAAACAACAATAGCTGGTCTTAAACCAAGTTGAAGTGAAAATAGAGGACCATATAATTTTGAGAATTGAGAAAATTGAAGATACAGATTAGAAATGTCTAGTTGATGAAGATTCCCTATTATTGGAAGGCCTTTAGGACCTGGGGGATAGTGTTTAATGGTTCTATGTTTGTGGAAGAACATTAACAATGGAATAATTAGGCACAGAACAAGTAGAAATAGTAGTGGCAACATTGTTACACTTACAATTAATGTCACCTATATGTTTTCTATGAAGAGGAAGAATTATAACACCGTAACTATTATATACGAACAACTTGTGCCTCCACAAGTGAAAACTAGGCGGCACCGCTTTGACACATATATATATAAATTTAATTTCATAGAGGATTTCTATGATGATACTAACATATGTGCCTTAAAAAGCAGGGACGTTCCTACGAATTCGGAGGCTTGGTTCTGTAAGTGAAAAGAGGCCCGTAATAAAATAAAAACGTATTTTTTTTTAAAGAACAATGTTCTATTTAAATTGTTTAAAAGATAAATATAAGGTGTCGTATATATGTGATACATCCAAAGGTGAAAATCACTACCGTATACATGAAGAACCTCAAACCACCCTCTCAAACTACCCACCTAACACGAAAAGAAAGAGGATCCAATTCTAATAGGCCTAAAACAAAACAACAGAAGAGGAAAAGGAAATCAAATCGGGGAAAGTTTGATGGAGTGATGGTAATGGAACGTGTGGTATCAGAGTGAAAGATAAGAATGATTTTTTTTTAGTGGAGTAGTACTTAGTAGTAGTACTGGGCTATAATTTTTTTTTAGGCACATACCTTGGGGAGGTCAAGTTCCGTTGAGCTCCTTGCATACCTTGGTTGTGTCCGGCGTCGGCTCCGCTTTCACCTCATCGACATCACTATCGCCGCCGCTGCCTTCTCCGTCGTCCATCACCGTTGCCGCCGCCTTCTCCGTCATCGTGTCCGGCGTAGTTATTTCAGTGCTTCTTCTTCCTCGTTGGCATGGGATTGGGATGTTATCTCTCTCTCACTCTCTCTTTACTGTTTTTTATTTTTGTATTTTTCTTGTTTTCACGGTTCCCATCTTCTCTCTCTTCCCTCTTTAGATGTGAATGAGCTGTCACATGTTGGTTGGCTGTGACCAAATGGCTTTGTGTTGGTCCCGTGACCAACCAAGAATTTCTCTACTAATGGAGTAGAAGTGATATGATGGGAAGTAGCTCTAGGTATGGAGGATGCATGCTAGAGCAACCAAGATTGCATGTTGCAATAAGATTTAAGTGCAATAAGGGAAAGAGAACGTGAAACTTTAATTTTTTAATAATTAAATTTCAGTAACAATCAAAATTAAAATTACAATCATGTCCTTTGGTTTGACTTTTTTCATGAAGAAAAATTGGGTATTTTTTTATGGATATTTATTAGCATTACCCGCCGACTAAAAAGTGAAAATCACACCTTAAGGTGTGAGTTGCTAAAAGACACCTTCATGGATGCCTTCTAGCAAGACAATATATATATACATATATCCATATATATGGGGTTTGCTAGAACACACCCACTAGTTTTTATGTGGGAGTGTTTTAGCAAGTTATAACTAAAAAGTTAATAAATACACCTTAAGGTGTATGCTGCTATAACACACCTTCTAACAAAAACAAGTGGGTGTGTTCTAGCAAATCTTATAGGCATTTGCTAGGATACACCCACTTATTTTTTAGAAGGAGTATTTTAGCAAGTAAATAACTAAAAAGTGGTTAAATACACCCTAAGGTGTAACTTTGCTAAAACACTCCCACATAAAAACCAGTGGGTGTGTTCTAGCAAATCCCATATATATATATATATATATATATATATATATATATATATATATATATATATATATATATATATATATATATATATAATTGGCAGATGAGGTTTATAGCTAAGCATTCTCCAACCCTTCAAAGAAAATAAGATAGTTGACATTAATTGTAACAATGTTTTCACTACCATTTCTCTTTGTTGTGTGCTTAATTCTTCCTTTGCTTATCTTCTTCCACAAATATAGAACCAGTACAAATTATCCACCTGGTCCTAAAGGCCTTCCAATAATAGGGAATCTTCATCAACTAGATATTTCTAAGCTGTATCTTCAATTATCTCAATTCTCAAAATTATATGGTCCTCTATTTTCACTTACACTTGGTTTAAGACAAGCTATTGTTGTTTCTTCAGCTGAAATTGCAAAAGAAGTATTGAAAAACAATGATTGTGTTTTTTCCAATAGACCTATATTATATGGTCAACAAAAATTAACTTATAACGGATCAGAAATGGTATTTTCTCAATATAGTGATTTTTGGAGAGAAATAAGAAAAATTTGTGTTGTTCATATTTTTAGTGCCAAACGTGTATCACATTATTCCTCCATAAGAAAGTTTGAGGTAAAGAAAATGATCAAAAAAATTTCAGCGCATGCCAGTTCTTCAAGTGTTACAAATTTGAGTGAGTTATTGATATCTCTATCAAGTACTGTAATTTGTAGGATTGCTTTTGGGAGAAGCTATCAGGATGATGGAAATGAGAAAAGTAGATTTCATGAAATGTTGCATGAGTTTCAAGCTTTGCTTGCAGAATTTTTTGTTTGTGATTATATTCCATTTATGGGTTGGCTTGATAAGCTTAGAGGATTGCATGGTCGTGTTGATAGAAATTTCAAGGAATTTGATGAATTTTATCAAGAGATTATTGATGAGCATTTGGATCCAAATAGAGAACAAATTAAAGATGAAGAAGATATTGTTGATGTTTTACTCCATCTCAAGAAAAATCATTTATCTTCAATTGATCTCACTTTCGATCACATCAAAGCTGTCCTCGTGGTATGTTATTTTGATTTCTTTTAAATTTTATGATTTCTTTCAATTTTATGATGAATTACTTCTTTTAGTATACATACCCTACCATTAATTATGTTTTTGTCCTTTACCTACAAATTTTTGCTGTCGCTATAGGTCAAATTTCTTGTATAAAACCTCCTTTGAAACATTGATTTGTTTTTGAATACAAGACCTATACTAGATGTTGTTCTTAAATACAAGACCTATAGTAGATGATAAGATCCTTATTAAAATAGATGTTGTTTTTATAATAAGGATCTGACAGAGTATTATACTCCATCAGATCTTATTATAAGAATTTTCATTTAAAAAAATTATACCTTCATTGAATGTTTGTCTTTTCAATATTAGTGAATATATTTAGAAAAATGCTATATAAATTGAATGGTATTCTCGCGAATCCATCGCGGCCATTATTTCACGTAGCCACTTTTTATTTGACTTCCACCATTCACCAAGACTTCCCATGAATTCCGGCCAAATGCAGATTTTTATTGGTTAGTTTTAAATTCAAGATGATTTAGAGATTATTCCTTCGTTGTATTTAGCATTAGTCATATATTTAATTATTCACAACTTTCTATAAGGATATATTTGCAAAATATTAAAAAAGTGGTAAAAAAAAAATGTAATCCGATTTTGTTATCAATACTCATATATTTGTTAGCAATGTAATCCTTTTTTGTGGAATCTAATACACATCAGATAAAAAAAATGATTATGTGGAAATTATCGTTGCTTAAACGGCATATGACTAGTTAATCCTGTATTTTTCTTTTTATAATAAGGATTAGAGAAAGTATATATTTGTATTGGAATATTGAAAAAGCTTAATAGAATGTATTTATACAATGATAATCTAGTAATAGTCATACACAAATTATGCACATTAATTATATCAATAATTTTTCTTAATATGTTCAAAATGTGTCACAGTTTATAGGGATTACTTTAAAGTTTAGAATATTGAAATATTAAAGCATGATAAACCTAAGGGTTATAGAGTATTAGTTTCTTAGTCCTCTTATCATGTGGTAGGAGATAAACACCAATTGTTTCCTTTCTTTTTCATTGACTTTTTACACCAGAGCTTATTCTCTTGGAAACGTGTAGAACACTTATTATTGGGACCATTCTAAGTCGAGATTAAAAAATTATCCCGTCATATTATAGGAGTCTACTCATTTTACTCTAGAGCCAGCCCTTGCTAGTTCAAACAACACTTTTATAAAATTAAATTTTCTAATGTATTATGTATACCTACTTTTTTTTTTTTTTGAGGGAATTATGGATACCTACTTATTTATTTATTAGTAAAAGTACATCAAGAAGCATCATTATTTTCTAATGCATTCGTGTAGAACACTTATTATTGGGTCCATTCTAAGTCGAGATTAAAAAATTATCCCGTCATATTATAGGAGTCCACTCATTTTACTCTAGAGCCAACCCTTGTTAGTTCAAACAACACTTTTATAAAATTAAATTTTCTAATGTATTATGTATACCTACTTTTTTTTTGTTGAGGTAATTATGGATACCTACTTATTTATTACTCCCTCCGTCCCATATTACTTGACCTATTTAGAATATTTGCACTATTCATGTAACATGTTTTGACTCTATTTTTCTACTAATATATAAAAACAAAATATAGCATATAAGATGTTGTTAGATTCGTCTCGATTAATATTTTCAAAATATTAAATTTTCGTAATTTTTTCTACTAGATTATTAAAGAAATTTAAGTTTAAAATTGTGCATTGGCATACGTGACAGAGTCAACTAGGTCAAGTAATATGGGACGGAGGGAGTAGTAAAAGTACATTAAGAAGCATCATTATTTTCTAATGCATTACTTGTAAATAATAAGTTTTGGTTTAGGTTATAGCTCCTATAGATATTCATTAGAAAACACCTACTCATTTTTTAAAAAGATTATACTAGTAAGTACTAGTAATTAGTAAAAACTTTGTTGAATATACAGTCAAGATTGGTGTTGCTTAAATGGTCTTTTATAAAAATTAAAGGATATTCATTAGAATTTTTGTTTTAAAACACCGACGATCAATCTAACAATTTCTTTCAATAAATATATTTTTGGTAAAAAAAAAATGGGTATTATATTTTGGTGGTCTTATTTTATCAAACACGAAAATAATCCTACTATTTTTAAATTGCAAAAAAATATAAAAAAGAGAATAAAAAAATTCAATTAAAAAATAGTTTATCAATCTTGTACACTCTTGAATGGAATCAAAGAGCCACATGATCTGAAAATTCGTACAGACAAAGAGATAATGCGTCGGTATATTCAGCCAATGAAACTTTTTGAATCAGTTAGAGTGATCCATATGCCAGATCCCATTTTTCAGCTGTGTAAATTTTTTAATTTTTTTCAGATCAAGTATTATGAGAAGTATGAATAACATTATTATATATTTTTTTTTTTGGGTACACATTATTATATGTTTTTAAAGAAGGAATAACATTATTAAGTAGTCACAATGATATTAATATGAGACGACAAATTATATGACAATAGATCGAAAGCTAAATATTGATTGTAAAAAGACAACCAAGCAGAAAAATTTCCTCAAGTGGGGAGAGAGGGACTGGGAATGTTTCGACCACATATCTGCGTGAGTGAACTCACGCTAATGTTAATTCTGCGTGACTTAACTCACGCTGCGTGATTTAAGTTACGTCTGGTTTAAAACACGTGACTTAAGTCACGTTTCGTACACGTGAGTTAACCCACGCTGGTTTACTCGCGCAAATTTTAGTGTCTTACCCTTCATTGTTTTGTATTAACTTTATAGATTAAAGAATGCCTTTTTGCAAGAGATGTCTAACCAGCTTGTTGCTCATCATATTCCACAAATATCATCATATTCCAACAACTGTATCAAGAGAAACACGTGTTGATGGAACAGTGTCAGCAAATCCACACGCAAAGTCCCTTGCAAGCCACTTGAAACATTATTGTGATGGAACTGTATGATTGACCACCGTTTTAACTTTAATATAAAAATCGTGTTAATAAACTATTGGTAATCATCAATTAAGAGATTTGATTATTTATTGATACAGTTGTTGGAATATGATGATATTTGTGGGTTATGCTTTTGGAATTATTAACTAGTGTGAGTTAACTCACGCGGTGTGAGTTAACTCACGCGGTGTGACTTAAGTCACACATGAGGTGCGTGAGTTATTCTATTTCCGTTTTTATATTTTTCAAAAAAAAAAAATTAGAGTATAAAATTTTATTTTAAAAATAATCATACTTCAAAAAACAAAGTATAATATTTATTTTAAATAAAAAAAAGTATAATATTTTATTTTAAAAACAATAATGTTACAAGAACCAAAGAAAAAGAAGTTAAATAACTCGGCTATATTAAACAAACAAAAAGAAGGAAAAAATGGGGATTGGTTAATAAAAGAGATGTGTTCGAGTGTTTTAAATTGGCCTCATAACTCTTTGAGGTGGACCAAAGATATTGCATTGTTAGAGGAGATGGTGGGTTTTGAATGGTTTAAAGAGGTAGTTTTTAGAGAAATTGGAAATAGAGGATCAACAAGATTTTGGAGAGATGTTTAGGTTGGTATATTGCCCCCTTTTGTGAGAAATTTCATTGACCGCTTTCTATTTTGAACCAAAAGACATGGTGATTGAGGATGGTGGATGGAAGGGTGCGACATTGGGAATTTTCTTGGCGTAGATAAACTTCTGATCTTGATCTCATGGTCCAGATTATATCTCCATATTTCAAATTATGAAATAAAAATTAAATCTACATGTTTTTTGTTTGAGCAAAAGTCTCGTATGCGTTGAAGTAGAAAAGATGATGCCAACAAAAAATATATTGCTCTAAATGTGGAGGATACATGGATTTATAGTGTGCATGAAGTTAAGAAAATAGGATTCAATGCAGTCAATAAAAGCAAGGAGTTACACATTCATAATAAAACCAAAAACTTCTATATTCCAGACTTTTAGATTTCCTTTCAATTGCTTTTATAAAAGTTGTCATGGTATGTCCAACAATTGTTGAAACGAAAGGGTTTAGGTCCCCAACTAATGAGTGAACAATCAAACTAAATTGGACAATGATTAGAGACATCTCAATCACTCACCCATTGATTCGCAAATTATTCGCTAATATCCAAACTTTCCTGGACAAAGACACTTCATGATCAATCCAGAATTTTTCACTGCATCTTTTAATATCAATTTATATTACAATATTTTTTTCCCACAGTCTTATATGCGCAAGTGATATAATTTGATATTGTGGAAAAAAATTTAGTTTATTATGTGAATTTTTTGACAGTATAAGAGATATTCCACGTTGAATATATGTGTTCATTTTTATTTCTTCCTTTAAATTTCAAGATTCAACTTCTTTTGGAATTGTTATTTACACTCGTATTACTTCTTTTGGAGTTGTAAATTACACTCGTATTATGTTCATCTAGCCCAAAATGTTAAATTATATTGTGCTCAATATGTTAAGTTTGTATAATTTTTTAAACAATTCTATAAGTTGCCACAATTGGTTTGACATGAAAAATAATTTTGTAATTTTTTTGTTGTCGATATCTATTTTGACTTCTATATTATTTTGTAGGACATGCTTGTAGCTGCAACAGACACCACAGCAGCCACATCTGTTTGGGCTATGACCTCCCTAATAAAAAACCCAAGAGCAATGAAGAAAGTGCAAGAAGAAATTAGAAACTCAGGAAGTAAAAAAGAATTCATAGATGAAAATGATATTCAAAATTTTCCTTATTTAAAGGCAGTGATAAAAGAGACATTGAGATTGCACCTACCTACCCCACTACTTGTTCCAAGAGAATCAAGAGAAAAGTGCATTATAAGTGGGTACAAGATTCCAGCCAACACAATAGTGTATGTGAATGCTTGGGCTATTCAAAGAGACCCAAATAATTGGAAAAATCCAGAAGAGTTTTATCCCGAGAGATTCTTGGAATGTTCAACGAATTTTCTTGGACAAGATTTTGAATTTATTCCCTTTGGAGCAGGTCGTAGAATTTGTCCAGGTATGTCTATGGGAGTTGCATCATTAGAATTAATCCTTGCTAATCTTCTTTATTCATTTGATTGGAAGTTACCACATGGGTTGGTAAAGGAAGATATTGATACTGAAACGTTGCCTGGGATCACTCAACACAAGAAGAATCCTCTTTGTCTGGTTGCCAAGATTACTATGTAGATGCATCCCTTTATTTCAAATTTGTTAGTTTCCTGTTTGATATGCTATGTTTATTAAACTTTTTCAATTGTGTTTTTCCTTGAATTTGAAAAACAAACTAGTTACATTTGTCGATTCTACCAACTTGTGTTTTCGTACAATGTTGTATAAAATTTGCAAGTGAATGACTTTGGCAAGTAATATAAAATTATTAGGTTTGTAGACTATTTGTCAGACAAGATGTATTGACATGCTGGTACGACATCATAACGTACCTCGGCTCGCTTTCTTGGATGTTTTATTTTTACGTGAGATATCTGAAGATTTTATGAAGATATGATTCACGTGAAGTGTTGACCAAGAAACGTGTGGTTTCTAGAAGCAGTGTTAAGAGGTTTAACTTTACCGTGTTTCTTAAGTGTGATGTTGTAACATTTAAGAAAACATTTTATTTGCTTCAGAATATTGTCCTGAAGACCGTGTGGATAATCTGTATGTTTAGCCCGTTTTATGCATCAAGCCCATACTGAATTCAGACTATATAAAGGAAGACTCAAGACCTAATTCTTTACTGAAGACGACATTTTACAAAAGTGTCTATTAGGGTTTTAGTCTGCACTTGTTGTTTATGAGCCACTCTTGTATCACCTTGATGCTAGAGTTAGACTGTTAGTTGAGTTGTAAGCTTTGAAACACTAGTGAGCTTCTAAGAAAGAGTGGATTAATCTATTTTCACGGAGTGCTTCTCCATTTCATTTGTAATTGTTGATTATCACTGGTGAGTGATTCAGGGGAAGTGAGAGGGGTCTCATATCTAGGTGCATCTTAGATAGAAATTACACGGGTAGTGATTAGGTGCGAAGCTAGTAAACTGGAGGTTGTTTATGCAGGCTTCAAACTAATACTATTACAGTGATTTTCCTTCCTGGCTTGATAGCTCCCAGACGTAGACGTTGCACCAAACAGGGTTAACAAATAACTTGTGCCTTTTACTTTATGTCTTTATCATTAAAGTTGTTATTTGTGTTGACACGATGTCTTAACATTATTCTTGACATTTCGCGTGTCTTGACATCGTGCTCAACATCTTTACTACATGCTAGAATTTAAAATATATTATGGTTTCTGAAAGTAGCTCAACTGTTCCGAGCTAAGGAATTCGAAACTAGAGGTCTTGAGTTTAAACTCGAACAAAGAAGTTAATATTAATTTAATAATTTATTACTAACATTTGTTGTTAAAAAAAATATCGTGGTATTAATTTAGAAGAAGTATGATTGTTTGAGTCAGACTGAGTTACAATAATGAAAAATGAGATCAGTAAGTCATGCTTTGGAATGCAAAGGAGATAAGTCTTATAGGATACACATCTAAGATATTCAATATGGTAGTTTAATTGAACCCTACCTAATAATTTATATTATTTTACATTTTTCAATTAATTTAACAACTCTACTACATTTTCCAAATATCTGTAATACCTATCAAGCACTTTAAAATGAGTCCCATTATATCCTATAATATATCCTAAATATATATTTTATCTATTTTTGTTAACACAATAAGGAAGAAAGAATCATGGCTTTGCCGAGCAACAAGTTTGATTTTGGGAACACTCTAATTAAAGCTAAATATCAGTTTTCAACTGACAACATTATGCTCTTAGGTTCATTAGAGCATTCACAATGGAGCTCTCCATTTTTGGATGCTTAAATAGATCTCAGTATATTGGATCCACTAATAACTTTATATCATCTATCAATAATACTTTATCATCACATTTCAATATTTTAATATATAAATATATGGGGTCTACAAAGAAAGAGACGGTCTTATATGAGACACTTTTTTCATTGGGAACCCTTTTGGATATCTCGACAATGGGGGTACCTATGAGGTATCAATGCTTATTGACATACCCATTATGGATGGTCTTAGTTTAGTTTCTTCTTTTTGAAACGGAGAAATTTACTATAGAAACTTGAGCTCGGACACAAAAAGTGCCACATGACAAGACATAATGATACAAATAACAAATCTCTTATTAGTGGGATTAGGAAAGTGTACCGAATCGTTTAACAAATAATAAAGTGAAGTAGAGTATCGTATCCATAGAGATTGTCGTTTCGTCCAAACAATTCGCGTTACTTATTTTAAATTTGACGATATAAAATTAAAGAGTAAAGGGTTAGACATTGTAATCTTTATCTATTTGCAGCAGAGCAAGTTTACCTATTTGGTTGCACAAATACAAGTTTACCCATTTTACAAGCGAAGCCTGAGTGGTGTGCATAAATGACATAAAATCATTTTTCCTTCGGGAAATGTATCTTGCCCAGAAGCTCGTATGAACTGGCTGGGGTGCTCCGTTCATACCCCCAGGCGTAAGGATTGGGTTCATAGCACTCCATACGGTATGTATTGTTGTAATGATTGAACTGGTTTGCTGCAAAATTTTCCACGAATAGTTTTCTGAAACAATCATAAACAAAAATACCCAAGTAGCACTGTTCTAGGAGTGACTATAAGTAATAATAATTATTGTTATAATTATTATGATTACAATACCCTTTTTTTATAAATAAATATATTACTAAAACAATAAACATAAATAAAAACAATTACAGATAAGTGATTTAAATTGCTTAGTCGAAAATATTGACAATCCTCGGCAATGACGCCAAAAACTTGATCTCGGATTAGGCAAATGTATCAAATCGTTTACCAAGTAATAAAGTGATAAGTAGGGTATCGTATCCATAAGGATTGTCTTTTCTTTGAAACAATTTGCGCTACTTATTTTAAATTTGACGATATAAAATAGAAAAGTAAAGAGTTAGAGATTGCAAATTTGATCTCTATGAATAGAAAAAATTCCTATGCAATTTGGTAAAATCTTACACTTGTTATTATTCTTCAAAAAAAAAAAAAAATCTTACACTTGTTATTTTTCATAGCAGTATCTAAAAATACAAATTGGAAGAAGCAACAAAATTAACTAATTTTTTCTTCTTCAAAAGATTAAAATCAAAGAGTAACACTACATAAAAACCCTAATAAACATTGCAGAGTAAACAAGAAACTAAGATTTAGTTAAAAAAGAAACCAACATAGTTAATATAAAGGGATGTATCTACTTAGGGACCTTGGCAATAAGGCAAAGAGGATTCTTCTTGTGCTGAGTGATCCCTGGAAGCATTGATGTATCAATATCTTCCTTTACCAACCCATGTGGTAATTTCCAATCAAACGAATAGAGAAGATTTGCAAGGATAAGTTCCAATGAAGCAACTGCCATAGGTATACCGGGGCAAATTCTACGACCAGCTCCAAATGGTATTAGTTCGAAGTCTTGTCCAATAAAATTTATAGAACTTTCTAAAAATCTCTCGGGATAAAATTCTTCTGGGTTTATCCAAATATCTGGATCTCTCTGAATAGCCCAAGCATTTACATATAATATTGTCTTTGCTGGAATGTTGTATCCATTTATAGTACAATTTTCGATAGATTCCCTTGGCACAAGTAGTGGGGCTGGTAGGTGTAATCTTAGTGTCTCTTTAACTACAGCCTTCAAATAAGGACAATTTTGAATATCATCTTCATATAAAAAATCTTTTTTAACTCCCAAATTTCTTATTTCTCCTTTCACTTTACTCATTACTCTTGGATTTTTTATTAGAGCAGTCATAGCCCAAACTGATGCTGCTGATGTGGTATCCGTTGCAGCTACAAGCATATCCTGTAAAGAGGTGCTTTATGATTAAATTTTTTTATAAAGTTTAACCAAACTTCATTTTTCATCAATGTATATTATTTCAATTCGTTCTAACAAGATAGAGGATTGATGAAAATAATGTATTTTTTTTTACCAAAATTATTGTGAGTACGAACTTTAGATCAAAGCTACCTTTACTTACCACTGCTAGAAAAGTTGTTCTATCTTTTATTGTATGGATTTTTTTTTTTTTGAGGGAATTGTATGGAAAATGTTGTGTACACTTCTTTGGTGTATGTATCACGAGTAGGGGTGTTCGTGGGTGAGTTTGAGTTGGGATTGGTCAAACCCAAAACCAAACTAAATAGGGTACTCCGGTTTGGGTGATGTAAAATAACCACCCGTTATACTATTGAGTGGGTTTGGGCAAACCCACTAATTTTTGGGTTGAGTTGGATTGGATAATGGGTTACCCAACTTATTTTTCTATTTTTTTAATATTAAATGACTAAATGACAAGTCCTCATAATTTTGTTTTAAAATAGTACTCTACTTTTTAATTTTCTTAAAAAAAATGTTTAACTTATTTTACTATAATTTTATGCATCATAGAATATCAAATAATAAACTTCATCATAAAATACTTACAACAAACTAAAGTTGCATGACAAAAATTTGCATTAGTATTAGAATAACCAAAAAGTGCAACATATTAATTTGTAACTCTAGTATGTTTTGATTTTCAATATATAGGGTACAATGTGTATGTTTTAAAAATATAACTTTCTTCTACGCTATGAAAATAAAGATAAAAAATATTAACATTATTGGGTAAGTGGGTTTTTTGGGTTTGGGTCTGGTTTTACCTGAAACCCATTTATTTTTATGGGTTTTTCATTATTAGAAACCATACCCACCCAACCCAACCCAACCCATTTTTTTTGGTTTTTTAGGTGGGTTTGACCGGATTTTCTAGGTTGACCCAACCCATGAACACCCCTAATCATGAGATAGAAAGAGATACAAATGAGTGAAGTGATAAATGTCATAATGCCATGTGATACAAATTATATCCTCTTCTTTTTACTTTCCTCCCCTTTTATAACTATCTATCTCTCTCTTGATTATATTTTTTATTATTGAAGAAAGAGAGAAAGAGAGTCAAGAGAGGAAAAGGAGAAAAGATAAGGAGAAGATCAACATATGTGAGTGTAAACACTTTAAAACAAAAAGGAAAAAAAGACAAATATAGATGGATATGATATATGTGATAGTTTAGTGACGTGATAGGAAGATAAATATAAAAAAAAATATAACAATTATGTTGAAATAATGTATGGAATTTAGAGATGTCTATTTATCAATGTTGAAATAATGTATAAGAGAAATGCCAACTTTTGCGTGGGCACAACATCAAATAAAATTTATCCGGACACACAAATTATTGAGGTATTCTTCCATGATAACAAGACCAAATCAATAATGTTTAGACACACACATAAAAAGACTCTCCTCAAAATATTAAATAATTTTTTTTTTATCAATTTCCTCATAATTAAAAAAATACTTCTTTATGTGTATGTGACCAAACACTAATTCTTTGGTCTTGTGACCATATTAGAATTTCTCCAAATTATTAAATTTAAAAGAGAAATAATATTAACTGATGTGACTATGTTATTTATTTATTAATTTATTTTCTTTGCAAGTGTGTACCCAAACTTTTTGATGAATCTTTAATATTTGTCATTTAGAACACATGCATGTGAACATGACCATGTATAATACTCCCTCCGTCCCGGAATAACTGACCCATTTTCTAAAAAAAAGTGTCCCAAAATAACTGACTCATTTCAATTTTCAATACAACTTTCATCATTTCCAATACAATATAACACTAAATAATACTACTTTTATCATTCCCAATACAATATATTCCACTTTCCCCTTTATTTATACATTTTTCTTAATCTGTGTGAAAAACCAAAGTAGGTCAATTATACCGGGACGGAGGTAGTATATACTAAAAGAGGAAATTCACAAAAAAAAAACAAGTTTAAAAGGTAAATGTATTAAATTATCATACCGTGAGGATCCCTTTGATGTGATCAAAGTTGATATCAAATGAAAATGAGCGTTTTTTCTTGAGTTCAAGTAAGACATCAACAATATCCTCTTCATCAGTAATTTGCTCTCTATTTGGATCCAAATGTTCATCAATAATCTCTTGATAAAATTCATCAAATTCCTTGAAATTTCTATCAACACGACCATGCAATCCTCTGAGCTTATCAATCCAACCCGTGAATGGAATATAATCAGCAAAAAAGCTTGCTGCAAGCAAGGCTTGAAACTCATGCAACAATCCATGAAACCTACTTTTCTCAATTCCATCATCTTCATAGCTTTTCCCAAAAGCAGTCCTACATATTATAGTACTTGAGAGTGAAATCAATAACTCACTCAAATTTGTAACACTTGAAGAATCAGCATGCCCTGAAATTTTTTTGATCATTTTCTTCACCTCAAATATTCTTATAGAAGAATAGTATGATACACGTTTGGAACTAAAAATATGAATAGCACAAATTTTTCTTATTTCTCTCCAAAAATCACCATATGGAGCAAAAACAATTTCTGACCCATTATAAGACAATATGTTTTGACCATATGATATAGGTCTATTAGAAAACACATGATCATTGTTTTTGAATACTTCTTTGGCAATTTCAGCTGAAGAAACAACAATAGCTGGTCTTAAACCAAGTTGAAGTGAAAACAAAGGACCATATATCTTTGAGAATTGAGAAAATTGAAGATGAAGATTTGAGATATCTAGTTGAAGAAGAATCCCTATTATTGGAAGGCCTTTAGGACCAGGTGGATTATTTGTAATTGTTCTATTTTTGTGGAAGAACATAAGCAAAGGAAGAGTTACACAGAGAACAAGTAAAATTAGTATCGACAACATTGTTGCAACAAATCTCACTCACCTATGAAAGGAAGAGAATCCTACTCTCTGTTCATTTTTATAAGCACATTCAATATTTTTCACACACACATACATACATACATATATATGTATATTAAAAAATTTTAGTAATGTAATTAATATATTATATTCTTCGTATAAATTTTACTAAATTTTCCTTTATACATGAGTGTTAATATATGACAGTTCATATTCAAAGGTGAATAAGAAGACCAACACGATTGTGTCCAATAAGCACTACAAGAAAATATCAAGTTTGCTACGCAAAAGGGTTAGACTTCCCAAAGCAGTGAGTCTTGGTTTCAATTTCGGTGGCTGTATTCATGTGTAGGGTCCAACGCAAATAAGATTAGGGTTGGAGAGAATCATGCATATGCCATATGTGCACATGCTTGTGGGACAACCATTTCTATTTTTGAGAAATGCATGTGGGGAAATCATTTCTATTTTTGGACAAATACATGTGGGACAGTGATATTTAGCATTCTCCACAAGATTAGAGTATTATTGGTAGTTTTGAGAGAGACATGTATGTGTGACATGATTGGGGTTTTTCTATTTTGGGATTGAAAAACAAGGCTTTTATTGTAGAAAATACTCCCTCCATGTCCAATTTTACCCTTGTCACAATTAATTACGTTATGACTTTTAATTTATCACAATTGTCAAAAATTGGAGTACTAATTACCAATTGTCCTTACCTAGGTAGTGCTCTCCCTAAGTCTCATTTCAACTACCACGTTCATTTTTTGGAAGTGTAAGTAATAAATGTATTGAAATTAGAATTGTATACTCCCACCGTTCATTTAAGAAGATTTGGAATTTTGAGAAGAAAAAAGCAAGGAGTAATCATGGCAGCCAAAAAATAAAATAAGAGTATTGTAGTCCAAATCTACAACTATTTTCATTCTTTAATGATTTCTTAATATGTGTTTAATCAGCTAAAACATCAAATAAAAAGGAATGGAGGGAGTACAACTCCTAAATGCCGCTCAAGTAAAATAGCCAAACATCAAAAAATATGTTTGGACAAACCATTTATGTTTGACATTTTTGATTTGTTAGCATCAATTAGAGACTATGGATCTCCTACAAACAATTCAAAGGGTCTGTCTAACAAAGTTTTGTCTATTATATCTATAAATATTGTTTTAAGAGGATTAGTATTTTCATAAAAAATGATAACAACGCAATTTAATTTGTTCTTCATTTGTCTTTCATTTATGTGTAATTGTCTACCAACTTTTAAATTTAAATGAATGTTCGTTCGAATTTTTTTTAATAAATGGTTTGTTTGAAAATAACTAGTATAAAAAATAGGAAAATGTTATTTCTCTAGAAAAATAGCATCAAGAATTTTTCAAGACACAACTGCCAAGTTTTAATTGCATGATTTATTTGTTCACTTCCTATTTTTCAGCCACACCTCCTTGAATTGTGGCAAATAGTGCATTGTGATTGACTGCTCTTTATTCATGAAGAATTCTTGATGTTATTTTTCTAGAAATATTGCTAAAAAAATATTATATTTAGGAAAGATATTTTTTCAAATAAGAACTTGGAATCAATATTTATATATATTCTGTCCGTTGATATTTTGTAAAGAAATATTATAATATATTTATATTATATGTCATCTATGACGATTATGATTAGCTGGTGTCATGTATACAACACCTTGCAATGGCGGCAGCAAACATTTTCAACGGGAGACGTTGAAAATAAACATGTTTTAAGAATAAATTATTAATATACTTCATGCATTATTGAGGAATGTCATCGAGATGACAACTATGGTTAAGATAACTATGGCTAATATAATACTACCTCCGTCCCGATATAATTGATCTACTTTGGTTTTTCACACAGATTAAGAAAAGTGTATAAATAGAGGGGAAAGTGGAATATATTGTATTGGAAATGATAAAAGTAGTATTATTTAGTGTTATATTGTATTGGAAATGATGAAAGTTGTATTGAAAATTGAAATGGGTCAGTTATTTTGGGACATTTTTTTTTAGAAAATGGGTCAGTTATTCCGGGACGGAGGGAGTATAGTTTAAGTATCCAGAGAAATTTTATGGATATTTGTTTATACTTAAAAATAACCATTTTGTTAGCCAATATTGGCAAATAGGAAATTAGAAGCGATGACTAAAGCTCAAATAAGGTACAAGACTTGTTTTTTTTTTTTTTTTTAGATTTCAGATTTGTTTTTGTGTAAAAGTGGTTTAAATCTCCAAAAAAAAAGGGTCTTGTATCCCTGATTTGCACCAGTGATATGTGATGATAAAGAAGTTGAGTGATGGAGTCGATTCTTTCTCAATGTCGCTAACTTAGTACGTGGGTCGACAAGTTTAAAAAATGAGTCAAACATAGTGGGACTGAACAATAATGCGTGAAACCCTCGTTTCATGTCTATAACACCAGTAACTACCTTGAGGAATGAGGGAGAACATATGATTTTGATGGAGCTACGTAGTAAGAACCTTGTCAATAAATCATTTCAAGAAGGGGAGACTGAAGCTGAACATGGAGGGCCAAGATCCCACTAGCATGGGGTTATCATGCAACATACCTGCGATATTAGCTAAAAAATGGCTCTTCAATATAGGCAACATCATTTATCTAATAGGCTTAGTTTTTGCTATAAATATTCAAATCATACACAATAATTAGATACATCCAATCAATGAAACATGTTTTTTTCCCCGCATTTTTATCTCTTAACTGTTTTGCCTTTATCTTCATTTTAAGGCATTTCTTAATGTAGCTCAAAAACAGCCATACCTAACGGTCTACTATAGAAGTAAGGGAATCCACAGCTGAGGAACAAAGTTCCTCTCTCAAAGTCAATCACTTGATCCAAACATAATCATAGTTAAGGACTCTTAGACGACCACTATTTTCGCTTTTATCAACAATTTTGGCACGATCGTTGTGACAATATAACCTTTACCACTGAAAAATTCAGTGCAAAAACTATGATAGGTGTATGCACATTAGGTCCTGAAAGAGGCTCAACAGTAAAGGATAATTTTCATCTTTGTTGCGGATTCGTTGTGAAAACCACACCAATAAAAACTTGATGTGTGGAGCAAATTAATACCAAGCAATCAATTGAAGCGGATGACAAAAATAAAACAAACAAAATAAAACAGCAAGAGAGGAGAGAGAGAGAGAGAGAACACGAGAATCTGTTTACCCAGTTCGGTCTAATGATGACCTACTCTGGGGGAGAGAGCAGCTCTCCGTTCCACTATAATGATATGAGTTTCTTTACAAAGAGATGTCAGAGGGTTACAAGAATCAGTCTTCAAACCTAATTCTACCCAAAGTCCCAGCCTCTTCCCGTGACCAAGAGACTCAATCCTAATAGTGTTTTGTTCAAGGTGAATCGAAAACAATCCCAACCCTAGTGTTGTTGCCAAGAGAATTCTCTATAAACCCTAGTTTTTTATGTTGGCTTCTAAACCCTGTTTTCTACTCTACGTTTCATCTGATACAAGGTTTATATTAATAGTAAAAGTAACCCTTAAAATATGGAACAAATCTGCACTGAAAATACGTTTTCTTTATTTCCTTCAGCGTACCATCGTGCCACGTTACGATTCCATCGTGGCACGATTTTTCCAGTGCTTGCATCAGGATCTGCTTTCAACCCATCGTGGCACGTTGCTTCCAATCGTGGCACGTTGCTCTCCATCGTGGCACGTTGCTTCTGATTTCTGAACCTGATTTTAAGTTAACTCTTACAATTCTCCACCTTGACTTCAAATCAGTGATGATGCCAATTTAACCATCAATCACCTTGCTGCTCTCTCCAACCTTCATATATTCTTCAATGAAGTTAATCAAGTCCAAGCAATGCTTGAATCTTGATCTTGGTAATGATTTGGTGAACATGTCTGCTGGATTTTCTTCCGATGCCACTTTCTCCACCATGATCTCCTTTGTCTCAATCATGTCTCTAACAAAGTGCAAACGAATGTCAATGTGTTTTGTTCTTTCATGATAGACCTGATGATTTGCCAAATGAATGGCACTTTGGCTATCACAATGTATCTTCACACACCCTTGACTAATCCCCATTTCTCCAATCATACCTTTCAACCATATGGCTTCCTTGACCCCTTCAACAAGGGCTATGTACTCTGCTTGAGTTGTTGAAAGAGCTACAACTGATTGTTGATTTGCCTTCCAAGTTACTGCTGTACCGAACAATGTAAACACAAATCCAGACAAAGATTTTCTAGTGTCTACATTACCTGCATAGTCCGCATCCACATATCCTTCCAAAGCATCCCTTCCTGGTTGTGACCTTGTATACTTCAGACCACCTTTCAAAGTCCCATTCAAATATCTCAGAACCCACTTCAAAGCTTGCCAGTGCACTTGACCCGGATTTGCCATAAACCGACTTATCACACTTATTGCATAGGATAAGTCCGGTCTACTACAAACCATACCATACATGATGTTTCCAACCCCACTTGCATAGGGAGTACCCTCCATCTTGCTTTTCTCTTCATCGGATTGAGGACACTGCTTTATTGACAACTTTGTGTGATGACCAAGAGGAGTGCCAACGACCTTAGAATCTCTCATTCTGAACCGCTCTACCACTTTCCTCAAGTACCCTTGCTGAGATAAGGATAGCTCACCTTTGTTTCGGTCCCTTATGATATCCATACCAAGTATCCTCTTTGCATTACCAAGATCCTTCATCTCAAATTCATCATTCAATCTTTTCTTGAGCTTCTGAATCTCTTGCATGTCAGAACTTGCCATAAGAATATCATCTACATAAAGGAGAAGGTAGAGAATGACTTTCTCATTCCTCTTCATCATGTAAACACAACTATCATAGTTGCTTCTCACAAAACCAGCCTTTACTAGGAACTCATCAAACCGACGATACCACTGCCTTGGACTTTGCTTCAACCCATACAGAGATTTCTTCAACAGACATACTTTTGAATCATCTTCTACGAAACCTTCTGGTTGTTGCATATAGATAGTTTCTTCCAACTCTCCATGTAGAAATGCGGTCTTCACATCCATTTGTTCTAACTCAAGATCATACATGTTAACAATCGCCATAAGTACCCTTATAGAACAATGTTTTACCACCGGTGAAAAGATTTCATTGTAATCAATCCCTTCCACCTGAGTAAAACCCTTTGCTACAAGTCTTGCCTTATACCTTGGTGCTTCGACCCCTGGTATACCTTCTTTCTTCTTAAACACCCACTTGCTTCCCACTACCCTTTGATTCTTAGGTAATGAAACAAGTTTCCAAGTCTGGTTCTTTTCCAATGAAAGTATTTCCTCATTCATTGCCTTCAGCCAGTCCTTGCTTTCATTGCTTTTTAATGCTTCCCTGAAGTTCTTTGGTTCCGAGTCTTGCAATTCTTCAGCTGCATTCAAAGCATAACATATGAGGTCAGCATAACCGTATCTAACAGGTGGATTAATTTGTCTCCTTATCCTATCTCTTGCTAGCTGATAGTCAGGATCAATTGTTTCTTGGCCTTCACTCTCATCAGGTACTGGAGTCTGATCCTCCCCTTCCCTTTCACCAGTGGTAGGCTCCACCTCAAACTGAATTTTCTCTACCCCCGTTTCTGAGCTTGTATCCAGGTCTTTGCACTTCATCCCCATACGGGTCTCATCAAAAGTAACATCCCTGCTTATAATAAATTTTGATCCTCCAGGTTCCATCTTCCAAAGTTTGTAACCTTTCACACCTTCAGGATAACCCATGAAAATACACTTCACAGCTCTAGCATCAAGTTTGTCTTGTCTCACATGAGCAAATGCTAAAGCTCCAATAACTTTCAAATTAGAGTAGTCTGCCGGTCTCCCACTCCAAACCTCCATAGGTGTCTTGAGATCTATCCCTGTTGATGGACATCTGTTAATCAAATATGCTGCAGTACTAACAGCTTCTCCCCAGAAACTCTTGGACAATCCAGCTCCCAACAGCATACACCTCACACGCTCCAACAAGGTCCTGTTCATTCTTTCAGCAAGACCATTCTGTTGAGGTGTGTATGCCACGGTTCTATGCCTCTTTATACCTCGTTTCCTGCAAAACTCATTAAACTGCTCTGAAACAAACTCCAGGCCATTGTCAGTTCTCAACACTTTCAGTTTAGTTCCAATTTGATTTTCTACAAGTGTATGCCATTCTTTAAATTTTTCAAAGGCGTCACTTTTATTCTTCAGAATGTAAACCCATACCCTTCTAGAATAATCATCAATAATAGACATGAAATATGAACCTCCCCCATGAGTTTTAACTGATGCTGGACCCCAAAGATCCGAATGAACATACTCAAAAGGCCTACTAGATTTATGCACACCCACCCCAAACTTCACCTTGTGTTGTTTGCCTAAAGTGCAATTATCACAGAAATCTAGTTTGTTCAATTTTTCATTCCCTAGCAAACCTTGTTTAGCTAGTTCAACTAAACCCCTCTCACTGACATGACCTAACCTCAAATGCCACAGTTTAGTTATGTCCAGAGTGTGTACACTAGCAACCGATGCATGACCTATAACAGTGGAACCATCTAAAATATATAAACCATGTATTTTAGACCCTTTAGCTATAACTAATGCACCATGAGAAATTCTCATCATACCACGTTCAATTCTAGTACAATATCCTAGACCATCAAACATGCTTATAGATATTAAATTTCTCTTAAGTTCAGGAATATACCTCCTTCAAAAGGAAATCACGGTCATCAAACATTTTGAGACGGATAGTACCCATACCTTGAATTTTGCAAGCCTTATTATTACCAAGGCGAACAACTCCACCTTCTTTCAGCTCCAAAGTTTCAAAGTACTCCTTTCTCAAACAGATGTGATAAAAGCATCCAGAGTCCAAGACCCAGCCCTTTTCAGGTTCCCAACTTGTCACAGTTAGTGCTCCAGCACTCTCATAACCTTCCTCTTCACTTGCAATCTGAACGGATGGATTACCACTTCCATTGCCCTTTCTCTCCGGACAATCCTTCTTGAAGTGACCATAGTTGTGACAAATAAAACATTTGTACTTTGTTTTATTATCACCACCCTTTGACCTAGACTTTGATCTGGAATTCTTGCCTTTCCCCTTTCCTCTGTTTTCACTTCTCCCCCTTGAGACATTCAAGCCTTCTCCACTATCATCAACCTTCAACTCTTTGAACTTGGTTAACTCTTTGGTTCTCAAAGCTGCTTGAACTTCCTCCAAAGTGATAGTGCCCTCTTTGCCATAAAGCATAGTATCCTTGAAATTCTCAAAGGACTTAGGTAAAGCACACAGTAGGCGTAAGGCTTTATCCTCATCATCCAGGTTTACATCTATGTTCGCCAAATCATCAATAATCTTATTGAATTCCGTCAGTTGCTCCATTATAGGTTTTGACTCCACCATTCGATAAAAGTAGAGTTGTTGTTTTAGACATTGTCTATGTGCCAAGGACTTGGTCATGTACAATGAATCAAGTTTATTCCACATAGACACAGCAGTAGTCTCCCTTGCTACCTCTCTCAACACCTTATCACCAAGACACAGAATGATAGCACTGACCGCTTTATCATTCATCTCCGTCTTCTCTACAGGTGTCAGATGCGCAGGCATCTGTGCTTCTCCCTTCAATGCTTCAACACACTTTTGTTGAATTAGAATTGCCCTCATCTTTACCTTCCACAACCCGAAGTCGTTACTACCGGTAAACTTTTCAATATCCCACTTCGAACCCATGATACCTGGTTATTGATTTGACCTTTGCCCCACGGTGGGCGCCAATTGTTGCGGATTCGTTGTGAAAACCACACCAATAAAAACTTGATGTGTGGAGCAAATTAATACCAAGCAATCAATTGAAGCGGATGACAAAAATAAAACAAACAAAATAAAACAGCAAGAGAGGAGAGAGAGAGAGAGAGAGAGAGAGAGAGAGAGAGAGAGAGAGAGAGAGAACATGAGAATCTGTTTACCCAGTTCGGTCTAATGATGACCTACTCTGGGGGAGAGAGCAGCTCTCCGTTCCACTATAATGATATGAGTTTCTTTACAAAGAGATGTCAGAGGGTTACAAGAATCAGTCTTCAAACCTAATTCTACCCAAAGTCCCAGCCTCTTCCCGTGACCAAGAGACTCAATCCTAATAGTGTTTTGTTCAAGGTGAATCGAAAACAAACCCAACCCTAGTGTTGTTGCTAAGAGAATTCTCTATAAACCCTAGTTTTTTATGTTGGCTTCTAAACCCTGTTTTCTACTCTACGTTTCATCTGATACAAGGTTTATATTAATAGTAAAAGTAACCCTTAAAATATGGAACAAATCTGCACTGAAAATACGTTTTCTTTATTTCCTTCAGCGTACCATCGTGCCACGTTACGATTCCATCGTGGTACGATTTTTCCAGTGCTTGCATCAGGATCTGCTTTCAACCCATCGTGGCACGTTGCTTCCAATCGTGGCACGTTGCTCTCCATCGTGGCACGTAGCTTCTGATTTCTGAACCTGATTTTAAGTTAACTCTTACAATCTTCAACAATCAAAAGTAAGGATTCTTGACAGAGCAAGCCTTTGAAGATGTTGGGAATGAGAACTTCCAAGAGTACTTCTAATGTTTCGGGTACAACTGATTGAAACATTTGAAGCTCCTATAGTAATGACAACATTTTTCATAGACAAGAGATTGACATTGGGGTACATGACATCATGTATCAAGTATCCAAAGAACATGTTGACATTGTAAAACCCATGGTTCAAAATGAGTTTCAACAAGCCAAGTATTTCAAGGTTGTGTGAGCCAATTCAAGTAATAATTCAGTAAACAATGTTTCATAAGGTTTACAAGGAAGCCACAATCAGACTTGTGTTATCAATCAAAGTCAACCAATTATTACATTGATAGGACCTTAACATGTTCGTCTGATTCCTATTTCTAGCTAAGTATTTTTTCTATAGATAACTCTGGCCACATGGTGGTGAATGATGCTTTTAACATGACTAACCCCCTTATTTCTCGACCAATATCCACAATGAATCGAGAAATTGATACATTTTCCCAAAGGTTATAAAACTCTTGACTTTGTTACCTTTTCGTGGGAAGATGACAAATCAACTATGGAGCACATTGGAAGACGATAACCTGCAGCATTGTTTATTATTACCTTGCACCTATCCCCAATATTTTATTGGAAATAGAGGAATTACATGATCTATAGTATCTAATCATTGACTAATGGGGTGGGAATAGGCCAGGTCAGGTCAGACTTTGATAGGCCTGAGTCTGGCCTACGAAATTTTTTGCAAGTCTGAGTCTGGCTTATGACCTATTTGTTAGCTTGTATTTTTAATGTTGTTTTTCGGTAGGAAAACTTTCTAGTCGAAGCTAAAACGTTATTTTTGGTTTCAGTCTAGAGATTAGTTACATTCGCCGCATTGTAAAGAGTCTTGGCATATTCAAAATCATCTAGTTTTTGACAAAGAGAATTCAAATTGTCTGCGAAAAGGCAAAGTTAAAGTTGAAAACACATGGAAGCACATTGGATTTGTCGAAGACTTCTAGTTTTTAGTCCGTTAGTTTCACTTATATATATATATATATATATATATATATATATATATATATATATATATATATATATATATATATATATATATATATATAGGGTTATGTTACAAGCCACCCTTTGGTGGTGTCTTTTATCAAGTCACACCTTAAGGTGTGATTTTCACTTTTTAGTTATAACTTTGCTAAAAGACACCTTCATAAAAGTAAGTTGGTGTCTTTTCGCAAATGCTCATAGAGTAACTTGATAAAAGACACCTTCACAAAATGTGTCTTCTATCATAACCCATATATATATATATATATATATATATATATATATATATATATATATATATATATAAGTTTTTTGTTGGAAATAAATCAAAAACAAATATCTTTATGCTCTAAATATCCAAGTGACATATAGAAAAGAGTAATAAGACAATGTATGTTTGATTTGATGAACCATATTTTACTTATGCAATGCAAATCATTTTCTTTCAAGTTGTTTTTTTTTTCATCTTTGAAGTGTTGTTTCATTTTAATCTCTGAAACTCTTAGTTGATTATGTCGAACAAGACAATTATCTTCATCATTTTTGCATTCAAATTCATGAACACCATGAACATTCAAACATTTTTCGGAAAACATTTGCACAACATTTCTTAGGATTTCTAGTTTGATCCTACAGGCAATAAACTCAAAACTTGCGCTGTTTACCAAAAACACCGGTAAACACTAATGTAGGCCTATTTAAAAGTTTGGTCCGGCCTGAAAGCCTATTTACAGGCCTACTTCATATTAAAGTCATTAATTAGTCCATTTCATCTACTTCTAAATAGGCTAAATCGGGCTTAAACCCTATTTCATTGTAAGACATGTTTATCACTATAAGTCCTTAAAAAGCCTATTTCACTATAAGACCTTAAAACCTATTTAAAAAGTCCATTATTTGAGTTTCTTGATTTTTTTGTTTAATATAAATTATATTTTCATATAAATAAAAGATAAGTTTTAATAATATGCATAAACAGGCTGACCTGTTAGGCTTCGTAGACTTTTTTTTATAGCCTAAGCCTGACCTAATTACTTAAATAAGCTTTTTCAAAAGTCTAAGCCCAACCTTTTTAATAAACAAGCTAGACCAAGTTAGACATAAATAGGTTAAACCGTAGGCCCCTATAAGCCAGCATGACCTTTTACCAACCCTAACTATTTAGGAAATTAGGAATTTGAATAGTTTTGATCGTTAATTAGTCATTCTAAACTAGTAATGCTCGTTTTGGTTGTTTTGTGGAGCAGGTTGAAGATTTGTTGTGCTGATATTAGAAGATATACATCATTATAAGGAGTTTGATGATGTATGAAGATGCAGTGCTCAGAAAATGCTTGGAGATGTATTGTAGTGGATCATCTAATATGCTCGTACAAGTTTAGGAACTCTTGGGACCCTGGTATGCCAATTCTTATGGGCTAAGTTCGATTAGCTGTCTCTAATCATCATAGTATGAAGAATAAAAGAATATTTGAATAAGTACCAAGAAGATAAGACAAGGACACCACATAGAAGAAATAATCAAAGGGCACAAGCTTGTAATGGTTGAATTTGATTATTGACATGTCTAAGCTAATGTCCAAGTTGAGGCCATGAATAAAATTGATGTCGGTTTGACTAAGAAAAACATCAATTAGAAACAGAGAAATTAGCATAAAATAAACACTAGACCCAAGCGTTATGGGCATATTGAAACTCTCCAAGTTAATTATTGATGGATACCTCACCTTACAAGTTGGTGTATATATGCATGGAATGGCCTTGTCTTGCACATCGAAATACACTTGCACTACGTCAACATTAAAAAAAAAAAATGACTTATTCAAAAACAAAATGGCCTTGTTACGAAAGGACGATCCATTATCCCTTCTTTTTTGCATAGCAGAATATGCACTCAACAGGGCCATTTTTTTTCTAATGAAGTTTTAACTGGGGAGTTGGTTCCTACGAAGTCCATAAGAGGTAGTGTCATACCTTAGCCATATACTTTATGAAACGACATTATGATATTTTTCAAAGGATCTAAAATATATACAAATTGAATTCTAGATATGCTCGGTCAATATGGGTGTACTATTTTGATAATTTTTTTTTGTTGAATTAAAGTTTAGACGAGTTGGCCTCTATGACTCATTAGGTTAGGGCAGACCTTAAGTTTCAATAAGTATTTACAAGGTATTTATTTACATATCACCACTAAAGATGTCCTCACGTCAATAACGAAAGTTGAACCCACAATTTTGGGGATGAATCAACTCCTTATTAAGTGAGTCTATCTTTATTGGCAAAATATTTTTATCACTTGATAAATGCTACAAAATCAAACTACATTCTAAAATCATCAATCACACAAGAGTAATTCAATATTGGACACCCCCTTCAACTATCTTGAAATTCTTAGTTTTATTAAGTAGAAGCCTAAAAGTTCACACCATCCATCAATTGTTGTCTGTTTCATCTCCTAAAAGTTAAGTAATGGAAATAACAATACACTATAAGACAGAACGACACACGACAAACATTTATGGTATTGAATTGTTTTTTTTGTTTTGTTTGTCTTATACGATGTTTAGTAGACAAAAGATTGTTTTGGTGTTTTAACCAACAAGTAATTGAGACAAAAAAAAACTTTGTTGTGGTTTAATGAGGGACATGAATTTCCGGTTTTGGCTTGTCACTTGCCTCCTAATTCGTCTTGTAATCGAAACAATTTTACAATCAAACACACTACAACTAAAGTTGTCATGTCATGTCATTTATTTTTCAACAGATAAAACACATCCTCTTTCAAAAAAAAAAAAAAAAAAAACAGATCAAATCAAACACATCATAAATTAGCAACTTGGAAGGGTACTCTGTTGAGTTCCTGTATGTTGCGACTTCTTTTTAAATTTATTTTCTTATCATGTATAATTTTTTGCTATAATTTTTTAGCAAAGGATTTTTTTTAAAAAAGCATTCAAATAAGAAATTGATTTGAATATATTAAGCATGGTTGATATGCTTCGTATCCCTCCTCATGCCTTCAGTAACTCTAATATAGGATGTTTATTTCGTCTGGACTGAGTACCTCATATATTTTGACTGAGCTTAGTGTCCCTTATATTTTTTCGATTTGTAGGCTGGACTTGGACCGTCCCCATTTCAAAGGCCCTGTATTCAAGTCTTCGAGATCTAATGTCAATAATATTGAAGGCTTCACCACCTTATATCTCCTCCTATAATAGGCTAATTACCAATGTGTTTTCTCTTATCCCATGTTACTATACACTCTACCACTAGCTCTCACATATTAGAATAAATCGCACATCGTAACAATATGAGAGAGTTGAATGGTTCACTCATCATGGATTCATTTAACTATAGGCTTATACTATTCAAGCCCAGATGTCTAATATTCAATGATCACAAGATGAGTATTTTATGATTCGTTGAGATATCATTCAACCAATATTTAATAAATTAACAAAAGACATCGTCTGGCTTGGCTATTCTTCATTGCTGCAAATCATTCATTGGACCAATAGCCAATATGTTTTTTATGTTCTTGTAAAATAAAAAATTGGCTTTTTTTTTTCTTCTCATCCTATAAGTTTTTTGCGCGCTCTATGCAGTTTGGATTATAGAATCCAAACGGCGTAAACATCCCATAAAAACATCCAAAAACACGTTGTAACATTTCAGATTTTAAACTTTAAATAAGACACTTGAAAAACTTATAGGGTGAGAAAAGTAATAACTTAAAAAATTATATACGGACCTAGAAAGCCTATTTCATTATTGAGGTTAGTGCCAAGAAACTAGTTGGATAAAGGCCAACCCTGATGGCTTGCTATTGGCAATCCCTCATTGGCTGCTTGTGACACAATTTTTTAGGATTTCTAGAGTTGTTTTTATTACTTCCTCCGGTCCTATTTACCAAAAACAATTGACTTTTTAGATCGTTGAATAATTGATGTATCTGTTCTATATTCTAGACCGAGTACATAAATAATTCAATGAACTTAGAAAGTCAATTGTTTCTTGTAATTAGGACCATAGGGACTCCCTATGGTCCTAATTACAAGAAACAATTGGATCCAAAATAAAACCGCAAACCGATCCAAAATAAAACCGCAAACCGATCCAAAATAAAACCGCAAACCGATCCAAAAAAACCGAAAACCGCAAAAAACCGAATATTTTTGGATGTGTGTGGATGTTGTTTTGGAAAAACCGCTATGATCGGATCGGATTTCGGATTACCTTTTCAAAACCGAACCGAACCAAACCGAACCGCAAAAGTAAATTTTTATACTTATTTATTATTTTATTAGTATTATATATTGCATTAATATATTTCTTATTGGTATTTAATCTTATATATTGCATTAATTTAATCTATATTATTACTACTTCATCTATTTCAAATATAATCAATCATTTTCATTGTGTAGGGTTAACTTTTTTAATAAATTTGTGTCATATTTTGTATCAAACATATTATTTTACGGTGTATGATTAATATTAATATAATAAAAAAAAATTACATGTTGCACTATGGATATCCAAAAACCGATCCAAATTAAACCGCATATATTTGGATCGGATCGGTTCGGATTTTTTTAACATAATCATCCAAACCGAACCGAACCGCACATGATTTTTATTTTGGATCGGTTGATTTTTTACCTCAAAACCGATCCAAACCGAACCGCGAACACCCCTACTTGTGAAAATAGAGGAGTCGTGTCGTATGTGACTATTTAAGTATTGATTTTATTTTTAGGCATTTAC
This sequence comes from Medicago sativa, assembly GCF_051527215.1. NCBI lineage: Eukaryota > Viridiplantae > Streptophyta > Magnoliopsida > Fabales > Fabaceae > Medicago > Medicago sativa. The sequence goes on along the minus strand of NC_140752.1, from coordinate 24,976,382 downwards.
TTGATGAATACATATTTGTCATTTTGTATTGATATTATGTAAAATATTGGTCCCTCTTGGTGATGGAAATTGTTTGTCGGTGTGTTATTATGCATTACAATTCGGTGTTGCCTGTATTTTCTTTTATCGGTATGACTTTTAACCTAATATTAGCATTTCTTGAGTTAGGAATTAGTGTGTGATTAATAAATTTACCTAATCTTAGCATTTCTTGTGTTACGCATTAGTGTGTGATTAACAAATTGATCAGGTTGAAAGATTCATCAGATGGAATAATGATAATTATTCTTGTGACATTCTTATTGTCGATGGTAGTTGCATGGGTACACCCAGGTTACTATATATCAGGTTTTTCTCTAGCTGCATCAATATTTCTTCCGACATCCTGTATGCGGAGCTTTACGCTATCTACCAGGGTCTTATTTTGGCAAAAAGCTTGAATATAATTGAGCTTGTTTGCTATACCGACTCCTTGCTTTGCATCAACCTCCTCAAGGGGCCACCAATGAGATACCATGTTTATGCTGTCTTGATTCAAGATATTAAGGATTTAATTGGGCAAAGTAATGTCATTGTTTGTCATACTCTTAGGGAGGGAAATCAATGTGCCGACTTCTATGCTAAACTTGAAGCTAATTCGGACACTGAGCTGCTCTACCATTCCTCTCCTCCGGATGATCTTTTGCATCTTATAAGGATGGACGCAGTTGGAACCCTCTACTCTATAGAGTAGTTCCTTCTGTTTTTTTTCTTCTATTTTCCTTTTTTTTCCTTTTTCTTTTTGTTGCTGCTTCCTTTTGTATTTTGCCTTGTAACCAAAAAACAAATTCCACGCTTTAAAAACTCATTGTATTTTTTTAAAAGCAAATTATACTTAAAAACCAGATCTTTGTTTGAGACGAACAGAGATTGGTGATCCAGAGAATCATCCATAAGTTGGACTTTGGTGGGCGGTTTCTTTTGCTTCGAGATCAGGAGTTGGCGTCTGACTGCAATCTTGTTTGGCTCACTACGGTGTTAAAAACTCATTGTATTGATATTTTGTTTTATTTTATAAGTAAATTAGTGGCTAGAAAATCAGCCATAAGCTGAATAAGTGAAGAGTTTAGGGTTTAAATTTCAGCCCCTATATAGTGCAACATCCCTCGTCAATTATGCTATGCTCTCGTGGACACGATATTGATATTTTCGGTGCTTGTTCGTTGTTGTTATAAAACACAGTAAGATAAAATTGATAAAATACAATTTGTGAAATGTAAAAAGTCTTCGTCAAAATAAGTTTTTTTTTTTTTTTGCATGACACAAAATATATTAGGAAAAAGAAAGAAAAAAAATAGATCTCTTGTGGACATAAACCTGACACAGATCTAAGTGTAGTTTCATTGGTCGTTGTTATGGACAATATTACATGCTAGGGCCGGGGTTTGAAACTTGAATTCTCCATTTCTCTATACTTAAAGTGTGTGAATTTAACCATTAAATTACTTGATAAAGAAATAAATAAAATAAACAAGAAACAAAAGAAAACGATACAAATTGGAGGAATTAAAAAAAAGGAAAAATAAACTTTTATAAGCAACCAACATGAATTTTTTTAGAATTTTTTCCAAGCATGTTCATTTCTTGAAATTCATCAAAAACTCACATATTGTTGGTGTTGGTTGAAAATATATATAATTAAGAAGTCCCACATCGCTTACCATTAGAAAGAAATCTCTGTATGTATAGATTGCTTCTTTTATTTTTAAGCAATGTGTGAAAGTGAGGCAAACTATGATTTACCAAAAGATTTGAAACCTTTTTGGTTTCTCTTTGTAAAGAACTCCTTAAAACATAGGTCAAATTAGACCGAACTGGATGAACAAAAATTATCCTGTTATTTTTATTCTTCTCCTTCATCTTGTTTTATTGCTTGTGCTTGTCTAAACTCTTATAAACAACCAACATGGATTTTTTATAATTTTTTTCAGCCATGTTCATTTCTTGAAATTAATCTAAAACATGCATATTGTTGTTGTTGGTTAAAAATATATATATATTTAAGAAGTCCCACATCACTTACAATTAGAACGAAGTAAGGATGCCACATACACACACACCACTTCTTTTATTTTTAAAGAACTTGTGAAAGTTAGGCAAACCAAGGTTTACCAAAAGAGTTGAAACCCTTGTTTGTTTCTCTTTGTAAAAAACTATCTAATACACAGGGCTAGCCTAAAGGCCAAGCCACCCAATAAGAGCTTCAGGCTTCAAGATTTTGGGTTAAAAAATAGGCCTCAAAAAATAAGTCAAGTTAGCTGTAAATATATTATATGACATACTAATAATCAATATTTATCTAGCTAAGTTGGTTAATTTTAAGACCTCAAATCCTTTCGGTCCTAAGTTTAAATCTTGGATTTAACAAAACTTTAAATCTTGGATTTAACAAAACTTGATTTATTATGCTTTTAATTATCATTGTGTTATTTTTTTTTAATAAACTATGTGTTATTTTTTTTAATTTCAAAAGACCTCTTTATAAAATTTCCTTTAGGCCTCTTGACATGTTGGGCCGGCCCTGTTAATACGTAGGTCAAATTGAACCAAACTGAACGAACAAAAATCGTTTTATTCTTTGTATTCTTCTTCTTTATCTTGTTTTATTGCTTGTGCTTGTTTAATCACATTGATATTAGTTGCCGTTAATTTTGCTTCACAAATCAAAGCATTGGAATGAGTTTTTATTACAAATTCACAACACATATCACGAACGACATTTACATGATGGCTCGAACCATCATGAGCTTGGCGATCTTGTTCATAGTCACCGCACATCAATCCAAGGACCAACAACACATATTAGGAATTTCATTTACATGTTGTTTCTCTCTACTGCATCTCATCTCTATCCTCAATTATAATTTTCATCATTAGAGAAACTAAGAATCTTTTTTAAATCTTTATGAATGGAACCCAATAAAAAAGTAATATAAAAATTATCATATTCTCCGATATCTTAGAGCCCGTCACAAACAACCTCCTTTGATGTAAGAAAATAACTCCTTTTGACATATAAGCTACAAATCCCAATAACAGATTATAAGTTGGAACATTAGTGATATGATACAAATAATGTTTAGCATTAGATTTATAAAAAAATGTCAACTTCATAATAATCCACTTCTAACTCGTTTCTTTTAGCAAAGACATTATTCTGAATACGAAAATATTCACTCAGCATGCATTTAGGTTTCTGAATAGGATCCTTCGGAACAATCATCTCTAGATGAGTCTTAATCAAATTAAGTATACAAGTAGCAAAAAGAATTCTAATACATATAACATTTAGTTGTTTATATATATTATTCACTTTGTCTTCTTTAAAAAAACACTTCTTTTACGTACAAATCGTCATATAACTGTGTTATAATTTCTAGCATAAACAAATAACTATTAACTACTCTTTAAAAAAATTGTAAACACTTTCTTTTTAACACACTCTTTAACATTTAATTTTTTATTGAATGAAACTTACGTGGGTCTCACCACCTTATATGTGATCCATTTTCAAAATGTGAGACCCCAGACGGCCCTGTGCAAATGCAACAAGGCTCTTGCACTACTAGAATTTATCGATTTTCCTGCGGATTTTCCTGCGGAATATAATCCGCAGGAATACTTGCGGAATTTCCTGCTGTTTTCGATTCAATGAGGACATTTCCTGCGGATCCAGTAACCGTATTAAATTCCGCAGGTAACGCTAACTTTTGCTGAGGATTTTGCTGCGGAAGTTATTGGTCACCTTTCCTGCGGAACTTCCTGCGGTATTTCATGCGGAATTTCCTGCGGAAATTTTATTTTTTATTTTTTTTTTAATTTCTTCATGAATTTTTTTTTTTTGACAGAATTTCTTTATGAAACTTTAAAAATTGAAAGATTTTGAGTATATTATTTTTTTCTCTTTACATAGTGAACATGGACGCTATAATTTTAGTAGTGTTGGCACAGGGCCTAAATGTTAGAGATGGCTCAAAATTTGAAAAAAGGGAGAAAAAAACTTCTATTTACGGCCAAAATTCGTCACTAAAAGTCATTTTTTTTAGGTAACAGTTTGGTAGTCAACAATTTTGTTGTCAAATATGCATTGTCTATTGATACATGTATATTTATCTGTGGGTAAAAGTCATGTTTGAACCATTGTTCATATATTTAACTACAACTTAATTGTGTCACTATAAGTGGTGTCAGATTTTTCTTTTTCATTTCTTTTTAAAATAAAAATTTGTCAAGATTATAATGGGGCCTCCGAATTGTCGGAGACGGCCCCTGAGATCCATATAAGTCGATGTAGAATCTAAGCTATTAAATGAAGGCCTAAAACCAAGTTATATATATACATACCTATATTTTATCATTCTGAGTCGAAGTTAACAATTTTCTATCAGCAAAGAAAACAAAGTTAACAACTAAACTTCTTTTTCCTCTTCATAGTTAAGTGACAATGCTGTCACTAATTCTCCTTGTTTTATGCCTAACTTTTCCATTACTTCTATTCTTTCAGAAACGTAGAAGAAGCCTCAATGAACCTCACCCACCTGGTCCTAGAGGCCTACCCATAATAGGGAATCTTCATCAACTAGACAATTCTATTCTTTATCTTCAATTTTCAAAATTTTCAAAAATATATGGACCAATATTTTCACTTCAACTAGGTTTAAGACCAGCTATTGTTGTTTCTTCGGCTGAAATTGCCAAAGAAATATTTAAAAATAATGATCAAGTGTTTTCTAATAGACCTATGTTATATGGCCAGCAAAGATTATCTTATAATGGGTCAGAAATTGCATTTTCTCAATATAGTGATTTTTGGAGAGATATAAGAAAACTTTGTGTTATTCATATATTTAGCGCCAAGCGTGTGTCATATTATTCCTCTATAAGAAAGTTTGAGGTGAAGCAAATGATAAAAAATATTTCTAATCATGCTGCTTCTTCAAATGTTACAAATTTGAGTGAGATATTGACTTCTCTCTATAGTACAATGATTTGTAGGATTGCTTTTGGGAAGAGGTACGAGAAACAAGGGATTGAGAGGAGTAAATTCCATGGAATGTTGCATGAGTTCGAGGCCTTGATGACTGCTTTCTTTGTTTCTGATTATATTCCACTTATGGGTTGGATTGATAAACTATCTGGACTTCGTACGCGTCTTGAACGAAATTTCAAGGCGATGGACGAGTTTTACCAAGGGGTTATTGATGAACATTTGGATCCAAACAGACAACATACAGATGAAGAGTTTATTGTTGATGTCTTACTCCAATTGAAGAAACAACGTTTGTTTTCGATTGATCTCACTTTTGATCATATCAAAGGAGTCCTCATGGTATGATGTTTTATTCCTTTTCGAATTTGATACTTTTTACTCAATTTAAATCCACGATATCGGAGAATATTCTCTTGTAAAATGGCGGTTCCAGTTATGTTGCGAACTTTTATCTTGTCAATAGTAAGTATTTTACAAAATCCCTTAACAAGTACTTAACTACGAGTATTCTTTATGTGCAGGACATGCTTGTAGCTGCAACAGATACCACGTCTGCCACAATAGTTTGGGCTATGACTGCCCTAATAAAAAACCCAAGCGTAATGAAGAAAGTACAAGAAGAGATTAGGGGATCAAGAGTTAAGAAGGATTTTTTAGATGGAGATGATATACAAAATTTCGTCTATTTGAAGGCGGTGATAAAAGAGACATTGAGATTGTACCTACCAGCTCCATTGCTTTTGCCAAGAGAAACAAGAGAAAAGTGTATCGTAGGTGGCTACCATATTCCTGCAAAAACAATAGTATATGTGAATGCTTGGTCTATTCATAGAGACTCTAAAATTTGGAAAGACCCAGAAGAGTTTTATCCTGAGAGATTCTTAGAGAGTTCTATAAATTTTCTTGGACATGATTTTGAACTAATTCCGTTTGGAGCAGGCCGTAGAATTTGCCCAGGTATTTCTATCGCAGTTGCATCGTTGGAACTTACCCTTGCTAATCTTCTCTATTCATTTGATTGGGAATTACCACATGGGTTGGTAAAGGAAGATATTGATACAGAAATGTTGCCAGGGATAACTCAACACAAAAAGAATCATCTCTGCCTTGTAGCCAAAGTCCCTATTTAGATTTAGTTTATTGTAACTCTTTGTTGGGTTCTCAAGTAATTTTCTATACTTAAATGCCTTTGTACTTGTGGTATTGTTTTAAAATCTATGATGAATATGATCTATCTGTTATCAATTATAATCTATAAAAGTTGAAGAATGATATTTTCTCTTAAGCTTCTATATTTTTGTCAAACGATATTTATAGTATTCAAATATTTTGACTCTACTGGGCGGTTTTAAAATTGCATGTTTTCCATATTTTATAATAGGTTTAATAGCAGTTTTCGCCCCCTAATTTTCGTAAAGATGCGATTTTGGCCCCCTAAAAAAAACTACAAAACCACCACTTAAGTTTTGCAACTGTAGTAGTTTTGGTCCCCCAAGGCCAATTTTTGGTAAAATAAAATAAAAAAAAATAACATGTGGCACCTCACTTAGGGTGCCACGTCAGCGTAGACCGAGTCAAAATTGGTCTTGGGGCTGAAACTGCCACAGGTGCAAAACTTAGGGGGCAGTTTTGTAGTTTTTTTTCTTAGGGGGCCAAAATCGCAACTTTAGAAAAGTTAGGGGGCTAAAACTGCTATTAAGCCTATCTAATATGATTGAAAACTATTGAGGTTTTTATGGATGATTTATCTGTCTTTGGAAATACTTATGATAACTTCCTTGATCACTTAGATGTCGTTCTGAAAATAAAAGATTTGTTGAAACTAATCTTGTTTTAAAATGGGAAAGCTTCCATTTTATGGTAGCTAGGGAATTGTTTTGGGACATAAAATCTCTTCAAAACGCATTGAATAAGATCAAGCAAAAATAGAAGAGATAGAGAAGTCACAAACACTAATTAATGTGAAGGGGGTGAGAAGTTTCTAAGGACATGTTGGTTTCTACCGGCATTTCATATCAGACTACTCAAAGATTGCTAAAACGGACATCCTTGTCAAAGAGAATGATTTTTTGTTTGATGTCGACAGTGTTTGAATTCTTTCACTATTACTAAAGATAAATTGGTCACAACACCCTTATTTACGGCTCTAAATTGGGATTTACCTTTTGAACTTATGTATGATGCAATTGAATACTTGGTATGGTAACAAACCCTCCCTGAATTTCCTTAAAATATTTGGATACTTGTGCTTTACTCATGTTCCACAAGTCAAGAAAGATAAACTGACAAAAGGGATCTTCAAGGTATTTTTATTGGATTTATTTTTTATTAGAACACCCTTATTTTTTACTCATGGTAACAACACCCTTATTTTTTATTTTTTGGATTTATTTTTGTTTGTCTTTAAATTGTCTTAAACTACTAGTATTTGTCATCATCAAAAAGAGGTAGATTATTAGAACCAAGTAGATTCAAAGAACAATATCTCTGTATTATATTTTGATGATAACAAGACTACTAATGAATGAACAATTTATCTACTAATTGTCTTCAAACATGTCGGTTAGTATAAGTCAAATAAAAGAATGAAGTTATTCCTATGATCTTAAGGCAAAGGTTTGTCATCCAAATTAAGAAGACATACAACCATCTTTAAAGAAAATGATTGATGGTCGTCAAGGATAAGACAAGTTGATCAAGCTTAAAGCAAGTAAGCATATCATTCACTCAATACATTGTTAACAAATGCATCCTCTATGCCAAGAAGTTCAAGTCATCGTCTGGACATGATGATCATCTACATATGGTAAGCTGCATTCGTGTCAAGTTCAAATATCTGACCAAGCCATCGTCTCGATGATTGATATATTAAAATATCAAAACAATCGTATAGATTTAGTATTGAAGACAACAATTCTAGCTATGACTTTGTTCAGTAGCCATCAGATCTTCAAGTAAAAACGAGCGATTCTCTCAAAGCTGTTTCTCAAAGAAGTCACTTTAAAGACAGAGATACAATGGATACTTGTAATTTATCGTGCGTATCGTTTTAATGACTATAGCTCTTGTAGTACCCTCGAACAATAGTATTCTCGCTCTTATACGAAGCGAAGTAACTCATGTTGGTAGATGTTGTTGTTGTTGCTGCTATCACTTTTGGTGCTTCATCCACCAAATTTTTCCACGTGAAGACCAACAACTAGTGTTGGTGTTCAATACAAAAAAAATGAAATGTTCTTATTTAAATATAAATCATGTAAAAGTCAAGAACATGATTTAGGAGTTTATAGAAACATCCACTCATGTAAGAGTTATCTAGATCATTTGTAAATTAATCTAGAAGTCAGAATTACTCTTGAACTGATATAGAATTTCATCATATTATCCTCTAAAATAGAGTTATTTTGTGCCATTCAGATACAAACTCAAATACCTCCTTGTACCTTCCCAATAGTGGCACATTAATGTCAAAAGTATGGACTGTGAAGAGACTTTAAACATTTTAGATAATCAGCATAGAGACTTTAAACATTTTAGATAATCAGCATAGACTATGAATAATGGTCCTCAAATATGTGAAAAGACGGGTAGATTATATTTATCTAAATCAGGATCATTGTTAGATTAAGTTTGGGATTATGAGTTTTTGAGAGAAGAAGAGTTTAAGATTAAGTTTTAAAAAAAATGAAATTGTTATTAATTTCTGATATTTGGGTTGAGTTTGAAGATTGATGAAGATGAAGAGGTTGTATGAAGAAGATGATGAAGATGAGAGGTAAGAAAATGAAGAAATGGGAAGAAAAAAATTAAGTGTTGTTGATTCACCGGAAGATACAGTAGACATGCATGATATAACGATCCTCTTTTAATAAAATACGGTTTAAATTAAAAATATTAATAGTATCTACGGTGGATCACTCTTAAAGTTGATCCACCATAGAAATTTAAGGTTAAAATTAACGGCTTGAGATTTTGTAGGTTAAAATGAAGAACCCAAACATCAATTTTATTAATTATTGAACCAAAATGAAAACTTCAAATTAATTAGGGATCAAATGACCTATTAAACTTTAAGGATTTGAATAGACTACAATAGTCATCATAATGTTGGATTACGTAGATTTGAATGGACTCAGATACCTCACCTTTCTTCAATTTGATATTACGTTGCGTCTTTAAATTTGTATCTTAGAGAGTGAAAAATTGTGTTATATTTGTTTGCATTGCTTTACCTATATTGTTAATTTGTTTATATCTATATTTGTGGATAACCTATTGGATTTCTCATCGGACTTGGGTGAGGATGATGATGACAAACCTGACAAAGCCTTTCCTTCACTTAAATCAAAATGCAATGATCCACCCAGCTTCACTTAATCCATTGGCTCAGGATGATCTCAACTAAGGTCTTACACTGAAATAAGCTTTTCAAGCCTTATGGTGTAGATAAGTTTTACAGTAAAATATGTTTTAAGGTTAATTTGGCTTATTTAGAAGTAGATAAAATAAACTATTTAATGACTTTAATTTTAAGTAGGCTTGTAAATAGGTTTTTAGGCCAGGCCAGACCATGCTTTTAAATAGGTCAAGTCAGGCCAAAAAAACAGACATACAAAAAGTCATAGGTCAGGCTCACACTTGCAAAAAGTTTCGTAGACCAGATTCAGACCTTTCAAAGTCTGACCTGGTATGGCATATTCTCACCCCTTGTTAGAGCAGATCAAGTTAACGGAAGAGTAACAATGCAAATATTTTTATACTTCAAGGATTTATGTGAAACAAAAATAACTTAAATGACCTATATATTATAAACCTCAAATTTAAAGGACCTTTGATGTAATTTAGCATTTATCTATTTATTTTGAGGCTTCAGGTAGTCAATCTCTATTTACATTTTCTATTATGAGCAAATGGTATTTATTTATGACTACAATTTGTTTGGTTTAATTTTTAAAGTTATCAATAAAGTCATTTGATTTTTATTGATTTTCTTTATAAAAACAAAAAATTAAAATAATGTTTCGTTGTCTGAAAGTTATCATAAAATGGTCGTAGAAATACCTCTCTCTAAATGATTAGCTCAAGTTTCCCTTAAAAATTTGTGGATAAGTTAACTATAACTAATTCTCTCTAAAATTTAATATATGAGGGATCAAATTACACCTATATAACATTATGTCAATGTTACACTGCTCAATATCATTTTATTCGATAAATATTTTTTGAATTTGACCGTTGAATTATAAGTTTATATCATACAGATCATCAAAAAAATTCTATAAATCAAAAATCATTTGATATGTTATCAAGAACAACAATATTAAACCCACTTGGGTTGGCTTAGTGGTATTGACTTTGGACCTGGGAGTGTGCTCCTCCTCAAGGTCTCAGGTTCGATTCTCTCTGGTGCCAATTCGAGGGGGTTAGTTTAGCTTCTTCAAAATTAATGGTTTATATGCTTTATTGAAGGGGTTAGTTTAGCTTCTTCAAAATTAATGGTTTATATGCTTTATTGAATATTGTTCATCATGACGTGTTGCAAAAAATTGTTCATCATGACGTGTTGCAAATTATTGAAGGGGTTAGTTTAGCTTCTTCAAAATTAATGGTTTATATGCTTTATTGAATATTGTTCATCATGACGTGTTGCAAAAAATTGTTCATCATGACGTGTTGCAAAAACATATCAAATTATTTTATATTTGTGTATAATTTTTCATGAATGATCTATATCATATAAACTTACGACGTGTTGCAAAATCATATCAAATTATTTTATATTTGTGTATAATTTTTCATGAATGATCTATATCATATAAACTTACAATTCAAAGATAAAAATTGAAAAATATGCGTCGAGTAAAATTATATTGAGTTGTGTAACATCAATACTCTATACGTGTGTAAATACACTTTTAAACTTTTAATACACTTTTACGTGAGTACAAATGATATAATTATACAGAGTTTGGGTTCGAACCCCATACACTTCACTTTTCTATGTTAAAAATGTGTAAGCTCTAACCACTATATTACTTGACAAAAAAAATATAATTATGCTATATTTTCTGGTGTAGAAAACCGTCTGTCTACTTTATCTTATCCGCAGGGTTGAAAAAATTGTGTGGCTCTCTAAAATGCTAACCTATATGGAGGTCTACAAAATCAAGTTATATATATATATATACACACACACACATACGAGTACGTATATTATATTATTCAAAGTTGAATCCGAAAAAACAAAAAAAAAGTTTTTTTTCCCTCTTTGTTGTTTTTGACAATGGTGTCATTCCTCCTTGTTTTGTGTCTAATTTTTCCATTACTTCTCTTCTTCCTGAAACGTAGTAGAAACATTAATGCACGTCATCCACCTGGGCCTAGAGGCCTACCCATAATTGGGAATCTTCATCAGCTTGACAATTCTATTCTTTATCTTCAATTATCAAAACTTTCAAAAATTTATGGACCAATATTTTCCCTGAAACTTGGTTTAAGGCCAGCAATTGTTGTTTCTTCAGATAAAATTGCCAAAGAAATATTTAAAAATAATGATCAAGTGTTTTCTAATAGACCTATGTTATATAGCCAGCAAAGATTATCTTATAATGGGTCAGAAATTGCATTTTCTCAATATAGTGATTTTTGGAGAGATATAAGAAAACTTTGTGTTATTCATATATTTAGTGCTAAGCGTGTGTCATATTATTCCTCTATAAGAAAGTTTGAGGTGAAGCAAATGATAAAAAATATTTCTAATCATGCTGCTTCTTCAATTGTTACAAATTTGAGTGAGATATTAACTTCTCTCTCCAGTACAATAATTTGTAGGATTGCTTTCGGTAGAAGGTACGAGGATGAAGGAACTAAGAGGAGTAAATTCCAAGGAATGTTGCATGAGTTTGAGGCCATGTTGACAGCTTTCTTTGTTTCGGATTATATTCCATTCACGGGTTGGATTGATAAACTATCTGGCCTTCGTGCGCGTCTCGAACAGAATTTTAAGGAGATGGATGAGTTTTACCAGGAGGTTATTGATGAACATTTGGATCCAAATAGACAGCATGCAGATGATGAAGAGGTTATTGTTGATGTCTTGCTACAATTGAAGAAAGAACGTTTGTTTCCAATTGATCTTACTTTTGATCACATTAAAGGAGTCCTCATGGTATGTTGTCTTGATTTATTTTTCCAATTTGGTTTTGTTTTAGTTTTGGTTTGAATCCATTACATCAACTTCATGCAAGAATGCTCTAGTGTAAAATTATAGGTCAAATGCATCTAAAGGTCCTTTAAGTTTTTCGTTTTTCCCAAAGTGGTCCTTTAAGTTTCAAAAGTCCCAAACAAGTCCTTTAAGTTTCAAAAGTCCCAAACAAGTCATTTTCGTTTTTGAATCGTTTCAAACAAGTCCTTTTAGAGGATGATGGTGATGATTCATATGATAGCAACAAAGAGCATTATCCACCATTTGCCATGCCTAAAAAGATGAGTAATTTTAAGTGGGTCTTAGGAGCCAGATTTGGTACCAAAGATGAGTTCAAAGAAGCAATTACCAATTATGCTATCTACAATATGACTTGTTTGAAACGATTCAAAAACTTAAAGGACCACTTTGGGACTTTTGAAACTTAAAGGACCACTTTGGAAAAGACGAAAAACTTAAAGGACCTTTAAATGCATTTGACCAAAATTATATTATTGTTTGCGTTGTGAACTTTTATATATTTGCGATAAAATACAAATAAATGTATCTCTTGTGGTAGCAGCGAGTCGTTGTTGCTATGCTACATCCAAAAACAAATATATTAGAGTAAATTACACTTCCCTCCCCTAAAAGATGCTTCAATTACACTCCCCTCCCCTCTTATATATGTTAAAATATACATTCTCCTCCTCTCTTATTCAAAACATATTAGAAATTTTTTCACTCCCCTCCCCTAAGCGAAGGTTGAATTACATTCCCCTCCCCTCTTATGTTAAAATTTACACTTTACTCCCTCAATATTTACTTTTTATTTCTAATAATCTAGAAAAATAATAATAATCTAACACACTTCGAAAAAAAATAGTATTGCAGGTCTATTTTAATATAATAAAAAATTGAATACATATTTTTCACTATTTTTTATTCACAATTTCATTAACATCTAGTTTTAAACCCTATTATAAAATAAGAAACAACCCAAAATAAAATTAAAATATGTGAAAAATTACTAAAGACAATAAAGCATGATTATTTAAAAGTTAATTTTTTACTCTAAATTATCAGATCAATAGCAAAATATTTAAATTTAATTATCATTGACATTTCAATTATAAAGAAATGAATTAATTTTTCTTAAATGATGGTTCAAAATTAATATATATCATAAAAATATTTATTTATCTTAAAATAGATTAAAATGTAGTGCATATTTAATTATTAAGGGAGGGTGTTGTAATTCTAGAATCTTATAAGGGAGGGGAGTATAAATTTTATTTTTCAAGGGAGGGAAGTGTATATTTTAACATAAGAGAGGAGGGGAGTGTAATTCAAGCATCTTTGAGGGAAGTGGAGTGTAATTTACTCAATATATTATGGGTGCAACCAAACCTCCATTTAGAATATGATATGTTGAAGATTCAAATATAGAATAAATTTTATAATAATGTGTCAAAATTTTACAAAAACAATATATTTTTGAATAGTACACTTCAGTACAAACTAGCAAAATACTCGTGCATTCACACGACTGAATTTTATTTTATGATTAAGATTGATATTATATTAAAATAGAAAATATATAATAAAGTATTAGAAACTTGTAATAAAATATTGTTAAGAAATAAATGAAGCTATCTTTCACTTTCATATAAAACTTACTAAATCAATAAATGTTTTTGTTAAACATATTGTCTCGTGCATGTTTTTATAATAAATTACCACTATTCTCATTTATATAAAAGATAGCAAAGAAGTTAGAAGAATTCAAATAAGAATATGATTTTGTGGAATAAAAAATAGAGAGTTTAACTATATTTTCAAGAAAGATAAGAAATGTTTGTTGCAAAAAGTTGCGAGAATTCGAATCATAATAAGATTTTGTGGAATAAAAATGTGAAGTTTAGCAATGATTTAATTATTTTTGAAAAACTATCCCTAATTTCGTTTAAGTACTCTTATAATTAAATAATTGTGTTCGTTGATAATTTAGGTTGTATATTATTTTCTTAAGTATATAGATATAGTTAATATATATATTCTTTATATGCAGAACATGCTTGTAGCTGCAACTGATACCACGTCAGCCACAACAGTTTGGGCTATGACTGCCTTAATAAAAAACCCAAGAGTAATGAAGAAAGTACAACAAGAGATTAGGAATTCAAGAGTTAAAAAAGAATTTATAGATGAAGATGATATACAAAATTTCTCCTACTTGAAGGCAGTGATAAAAGAGACCCTGAGATTGTACCTGCCAGCCCCATTGCTTGTGCCAAGAGAAACAAGGGAAAAGTGCATTATAAGTGGGTACCAAATTCCCGCAAAGGCGATAGTGTATGTGAATGCTTGGGCTATTCATACAGACCCAGATGTTTGGAAAAATCCAGAAGAATTTTATCCTGAGAGATTTTTAGAAAGTTCTATAAATTTTCAGGGGCAAGATTTTGAACTAATTCCTTTTGGAGCCGGTCGTAGAATTTGCCCAGGTATGTCTATGGCAGTTGCATCACTCGAACTTATCCTTGCAAATCTTCTATATTCCTTTGATTGGGAATTACCACATGGTCTGGTAAAGGAAGATATTGATACTGAAAGGTGGACAGGACTCACTCAACACAAGAAGAATGAGCTTTGCCTTGCAGCCAAGATTCCTATGTAGCTGCTATTTATTGAAATTCTATCTTGGGGTCTCATATTTTCATTTTCATATGCCTTTCTTCCTGTGATACACTTTGAATAATCTTTTTTGTTTTTTGACAAGACTTTGAATAATCTATTATGATGTATCAATCTATTATATCTTCCATTATATTGTAATATATAAATGTTGCAGCATTAATACTTTTAGTTTACCCAAGCTTCTGTATTTCTTCCATGACGAAAATTAGTGATAAAAAAGGCAACAACCCTTATTCCTAACGAGGAACCATTTCCAAGACTCAAACTTTATTTTCTCTATAGCTTTATGTGCATCTGGAGATTTATTTGAGAAAATACATCCATATACTTTTTTTTTTGAAAAAGGCAAAATGGAATATAGATTAATCAAAAGTGGTTCTTCCAGCACAAGGAGTACCGAGAAGAACCACCCACAAATAAGATACAAGTGGTGCCGCATATAGACGGTACACCAAAACCACCTAAAAAACACTCCTGAAGACAAATCCACCAAAACACATCACCACCTAAAACAGACGGCAGAAAACCAAACACTGTAATCACGGTATCCACCACCGGCCAACGTCACTACACATCACCACCCCCACCACCACTACAAGAAACTTGCCATTTAGCAACGGCAGAAACCGTTGGTAAAGGTCTCAAAATCCGTTGCTATAGGTCATAAAACCTATACCAACGCCCACCTGCTACCGTCTAGGATACTATGCTTATACCAACGGCAAGAATGCCGTCCCAATAGCTTATACCAACGGAAAATTAGCTTGATGCTATAGATTTCGGAGCTATAGCAACGGCATTTTACACCTATTAAATAGCTTTAGTCAACCTCCATATCCGTTGGTATAGGACCAAACTGTCCGTTGCTATAGGTTCTATCTCTCTCTTTTTTTTTAATAAAATTCACCCTAATATAAATATTTTTTAATAATAATAAAATTTTCACAATAAATCCTGACCAAAAAAATAATATATTCGGCAATACTTTTTTATTGCACTACACAAAATTTAAGGTAACATAAAAAAAAATTTAATTATATGATCAAAGTAGTAAGTCTTACAAACATATCAAAATAACAAAATAATGTCAATTTTATATAATAACCAACACAAAAATAGATACTACATCAAAAAAACACTAGATGAGCCTAAACATATCCAAGATAAAAACAATTTCTAATCTTCCTCTCTTCCGTCTTCATCACTGCATCGACTTGAAGAATTTATCTGGTTTGGAGTACTAGCACCATCTGTGGCCTATTAAAAATAAAAATAAAATATGTTACAAACTCTACTTAATTCATGTTATCATAATATTCGAAATCTGAACTTGAAAAATAAAATATCAATTATATAATATACCTGTTTTGCAGCTTGTAAAATAACATTCAAATCTTCTTGAGATAATCGATTTTGTATCACTGACATCATATTTGCCATAAACACATTTGTCCTCTCTTGACTTTCTCGCATTTTCTTAAGTTCATCCCTCAATTCTTGATTTTCAGACAAAGAAGCGTTTGATTTCTTAGGTTTGGGAATATTGCCTATACAACGCACATGTCCCCTCTTTTCAGCTCCTTTCACTCGGGAATAAATGTCATTCTTCCAAGGCATATGACTTTGTGTCCCAACCGATTGAGAAATTTCTGCCTCATTATTATATTTGTTTAGTTCTTCCTGAAAAATTATAAGATATATAGATTATAAGAATACATTTTAAAATAGAATTCATTAATATGACATTCAAAACAATTGAAAAGGGTCACTTTTATGTCATAATCATAACAGAAATGTTCATTAAAATAGAACAATTGAACATAATTCAGAACAAAATTGAAAACAGAGTTCATTAATTTAAAACAAAATTCTGAACATAATTAAATTAGAACAACTGAACCAGAACAATTAAAATAGAATAAGCAGGATCAAAGTAATGGTTGTGGATGGTCATTCGAATAGGGGACCGCTCATTCGAATATATCAGTTATTTGTAACAACTAGTTCAATTTTACCAACAATAAAAACACACAGCATCATGACAAGACAATCCGAAATGAGGCCAATATACATAACAAAATTCCCCACCTGAATGGCATCATAAAAATCATTCAAAGGGAACTAACTGAACTATACTTGCAAAACAAACTTCAGAACAGAATTCAATCAGAGCAATTGAACCAGAACAATTGTTACAGAACAATTAAAATTGAATAAGCAAGTCCAATTTTATGTCACAATCAGAACATAATTCGGAACAATTAAAACAGAACAATTGAACCAGTTTCAATTCTTTCGGTCATAATTCAATTTTATAAAACATTCAATTTTATACAACAGTCGGGGATCCAATTTCATTGATTTAACATATCGTTTCAGTATAAGTTATAGAATCAAAAAAGGTATGAACGAAATAAAGTCTTACAATAAATCTTGCAGCATGTACATTAACAATTGAACCATCTTTACGAGTACATGTATCAATGTAAATCTCCTTGCGTGTGGGCGACACTCCTTTGGCTTTTTCTTTCTAATACCAAACAAATGAAATTATAAGTAATTTGTTTCATAAATACAATTTATTCAATTATAAGATCAAATATTAACTAACCTTCTCATTGATCAATTTTGGGAGACTTTTTGTACCCATGCAATGAATATCTTTGTATCTTTTACGATTCTGACTATTCATTTTACTTTCTTTCTACAATTGAGACAACATAATGTTAGTCGAAAGAAGGAATCAAGTTTGAATATTTTTATAATATGACAATATCTCTTTTAAATTTGACTTACTTGTGCCTCTGCAGAAAACCAACGATGAACCAATTCACGACTACAGTAGGCACGTTCAAAGCGGTGAACTCTCTTATTGTTATGCAGGTACATAGCTGGCGGCTTTGAATACTTTGCCAGTTCAAATCCACGCTGCATGAGGAAACAATCATCAACGACATATATTTGTAAGGAAATAACTACTACCAACTCCATTCAGTATTGTTATAAGACATTTCCTACATCTATTCAAGCAAAATATACGAATCTACAATAACGACAGAGCTAGTGTTGATGTGTCACTAGAGTACAAAACAATCAATAATGCAATTATGATATTAAAAAGCTAGAAGAATAAATAAAAATGATAATATACAAGGAAGAGAGAAGGATGAAGAATTATTTACCGCTTTGAACCTGACTTTGACTTGTTGCTGTTGTGACTTGAGACAGATAGCTTTTCCTTAGTCTGTGGACCCTTGAAGAACTATCAGATAAATGGTGCAGAAAGGTTCAACAAGGTACCTAATGTCCAATTTTCGGGTTGCTTCGTATGCTCGACTTTGTAGCAATTTGCAGCTGATAAGTTGGCAATAAGTAACCTACATTTAGATGAAATAAAAAAGAAGGCTTCAACTGATTACTTGAATTGAGGTGCTGCATTCAATTATCAAAAATCTATCAATGAATCAAAGGGAAAAGCTATGTCAGAAATCAAAGCGAGAATCGTATAAAGCAATCAATGAATAAAGAATGGGCGAGAATCGAAGTTTGAAAACAAAGAACACAAACACTAAGAAACTAACCCCTAAAAACGAAATTCAAAATGTATTTGTGGTGAGTACTTCTTGAAAACAAAGAGAGATCCTACAATATCATAGATAGATGGATTGTGAACTGATATTAAAAGAAAAAAATATTCAAAAAGTGTGATTGAATTGAAACTCTCTGGGCACACAAACATAATTGAATATTAAATGTGTTTTGCACACTACCACAAGACGAAATTAATAAAACATTATTGGAGAGGGGAGAAATAGGTTACAAGAAAGCATAATACCTCTCCATCAACAAGGATGTCCACCATCCTCGGAGGGATAATAATGTCTTCCACAAATTTAGCCAGCTTGGATTCCGCCACCTATTGGGAGAAAAAACAAGACCAATTATCCTACATACTACATATAACACATACAGGCAAAAGACAGAAAAACTTAATTCGCTGGGTAGCAGGGGAAAGAAGTACAAGAGTGGTGACAGTGAAACTAATATACCCCTCATCCAAAGGTGAATAGAAGTCCAACAATTGAAGAAATATTAATGAACTAATTGATAATCAATTAATATTACGCCAAAAGGTGCTACAATTATGAATGTCTTTGAACTCTTAGATTGTTTATATAAAATGGCCATACCTTGCGGTTCTTAAGCCTCAAACCCATATCCATAGACTTCTCTTGCAGAATTTTAATGTCTGAACTTATGGAACCAATCTCAGCCTGATACATAAAATTAAGATTTCGTGATTTATTTTCAAAATCAACATAGAAACTGAAATTCAAATAGCTTGAGAAGTCCTTCAAATGATCGAATAGACGAATATAATTGTAGCATTTGTTTGACATATACTATTAACAAGGGGAAAATAATATCACATTCAAGCATTAGAATAAACAAAAATTGTCGAGATTGTGGTGCCACTCCAAGTTATTAACCAAAAGAGAAAGTTAATTAAAAAGTAAACACCATTCAATACAAACACATTTTCACAAACACTTGGCATGCATACTTGAATAAACTATGGTGGAGTATTTAGGAGCAAATTGAAACACACAAATACAACAAGTCAATTTCAAAATGAAAATTAACACAACAATCATAAAAAACAATGAATCAATCGTAAAAACAACAAATTTCATATTATAGTACTATAACCTCGTGAAGGGTATGAGAGTGTAGCGATGAGAACTTTGTGACAGCATCCACGAAACGATTGCAGATGAAGGAGATTGGAGCTTCGACGAAATCGGAAAAACCAGATCGATGAAGGACTGGAGCTTCAGTCGAGCTTCAATTGAGCTTCAATCGATGATTTTGTGTGCTGGGAGAAGAAAGAAGAACGCATTTCAGAACAGACAAAGAGAGAGAGTGGAAAATTATATCACGTTTGGAATTTTAGACGACATTCAGAAATTTTGCTGGGAGAAGATTTTGTGCGTTGGGTTTTACAATTTGGGATTATTGATTTTGAGAGAGTTCTGAGTGAGAAGTTAGGATTTTGTGTTACGTTCCTGTGTGATTTGGGTTTTTCTTTTTGTTTTTGTTTTTGAATTTTTGTTTCTCTCTTAACCTATAGCAACCCCTGTTTGAAATTTCAGTTGCTATATTTTATCTATAGCAACACTTTTTACTGCGGTTACTAAAGGCTACCGTTGCTATATGGCAAATTTCTTGTAGTGCACTGCATCACCACTGTGCATCACCACCACCGTCATCTGCACCTCACCAAGACAGCCCCACGATCCACCACGCAAAACCACCATCACCACTACCACCATTCAAACATAACAATACATCAAAAACACATAGGGGGAGGGGGGTCTGCCACCAAACAAGCAAATACCACAACACTCCCTCCACACCACGCGGCCGTCACCACCACCAGCCACCCCGTCACCACCTGATTTTGCGAAGAGAAACATGTGATGGTCTTAAGAGATAAGAGCCAGCACCTTTTTGATGTACTATAACACCACTACGTCGCCACCACGACGTCAAACCACCATGACACTACTGATCAGCCACCGCACATCCCGGAACCACCACCACAATACAAAACTAATCCCACCTCTTCTCTCCACCAAACCACCAAAACAGCCACTGCTGCAACCACCTTATACCACCAAAACCAAGACATCCACCACCAAAACTGAAACCTGCCAACCACCATCACCGCCGCACCTCCTCACCACGAAAACCTCCTACCACCACGACAACACTACCGACACTTCCTCACGCCACCCACACAGTGGTTTGCATCAAACCAACACCTCCTCCATACCAATCATGAAGAAGACAAACCAGCCGCTGAAGATTCAGATCCAGATCCGGTTTCAAATCTGCCGCCACAAACTGTAACGCCCTCCTTTTTATTTAATTATTTTAATTAGTTTTAGAATATATTTATATATTTATATGATGTATATGAGGGATATATGATTTGTTGAGATTAGATGTCTTTTTATAATTTAGTTAATATATTTTGTTGAGTGATATTTTGTTATGTTATATGTTGGTATTTACTAGCATAATATATTTGTTAATTGTTATAGATATATATTTGTTATTTGGTGTATTATTATATATTTAGTAGATAAATATTATTTATTAGAATATGAGGATTATTAGTGTGAGTGGATTTGGGTTAGTGTGAGTGGATTTGGGGGTTAGAATAGAAAGAAGAGTAAGTTGTTGGGGCTAAATAGATTTGGGAAGAATATTTTAGTATTATAAATAGAGAAGCTTAGGTTAGAAAGAGTTTACCCTAAAACCGCTTTTTTGGAAAAGAGAAGAACAAGAAAGAAGAGAAGAGAAGAGAAAAGTCAAGAGAAAAGGAGAATACCTTAGGAAAGAAGAACGCTGCTGCTGATTCAGGAATTAATCTAAGGTGAGGGTGAGACTATCTCACATTAATATTAAGTTGTTAAATCATTAGATTGCATCTAACAAGTTGGGGAAAGTTTGTGAGAATTTGAGAATTAGAGTTTTGAGAGAGATTTGATGATTAGATGATGAAAACTTGTTGAATTGATGTAGAAATTGTATACAGTCCTTAGATAACCCATATGATGATTATTGGATGTAGTTTTGAGGTTAGAACCATGGAATTGGATGAAATGTTGGTGAGTTTAAGAATTAGGGTTTAATAATTGTAATAGGTTGTTAATAGATTTGAGAACCCTTTGAATTTGCATATAGTAAGTTGATGAATAATTAGTGTTCTAATGATAGGGTAATCATAGGGTAATGATTAGGGTCAAGTTTGGAGAGTATTGGATTGAATACGAAGTGGAAAAGATTTCCCCAAAGCGAAATCGCAGCTGAACTTCGATTTTGCTGTCAATGTGCAAAACGCCTTTTTATTGTCTCAGTTTGACAAGTCTAAGTTCCGAACTGGGTTTAGGTGTAAACACGAAAGTTGTAGGTATGGATGTTAGCTTTCTAATGCCGTTGGTCTCACGTCAATAGGATTTATAGAACTTGAGTTATGGTCAAATTACTGCACGTAGGTCACAGTGAATTTTTATGGACTTTCAGCACAACTTTTCCGAATTTAAAATAAAAACTGGTACTGATCGGTACAAAATTGGTCTTAGGAGTAAACATGAAAGTTTTAGATAATTTTGTTAGCTTTCCAGTGGCTTTGGTTTTACGTGAAAATGATGTTTGGTCTTTGAGTTATGATGAAAATACTACAGGGAGGTCTTAGCGAAATTGTATGGTGACATCCTTCTCTGTTTCATGTTTTTGCGTTTTGTTCATATGTTTCTGTTTTGAATTGATCTTTGTTGTAAACATGAAAGTTGTTGATATTTGTGATATCTTTCCAATAGCTTTGGTTTGACATGAAAATATGTTGTGGATAATTTATTATGTTTTTACAAAGATACATAGTGAATTATTGTTGATGTTTAAATACGATGTTATATGAAGTTGTTTATGATTGATGAATATGATGTTTTAAGATGTTGTTTATTATCATTTGATATTGTTATATTATGATATGACATGAATTATTTATGTGATCCATATGTTGTCAAGATGTTAAGATGTTAAGACGTTAAGATGATAAGAGTTGTTAAGTCGTCAAGTCGTTATGAAGTCATCAAGTTATTAAGATGTTATGTTGTCAAGATATCAAGATGTTAGGATGTCATAGATGTTCATGAAGTTGTCTAAGTTGTAGGAAGTTGAGTCCATTGCATACTCATATACGTTGGTTGGGGGCTTGATGCTCTGGAATGCTTAGTCATTCACACGATTGGTTGGGAGCTTGATGCTCTGAAGAGCCTATTTACGCTCATATAAGTTGGTTGGGAGTTTGATTCTCTGAAGAGCCTATTTACGCTCATATAAGTTGGTTGAGAGCTTGATGCTCTGTATTGGTACCAAATGCATTTGCATATCAAGAAGTTTTAAGATGATTTAAGATGTGAAGTTGTCGAGTTGTCGAGTTGTTAAGTTGTCAAGATGTTAAGATGATTTGAGATGTTAAGAGTTACATAATCGAGTTGAGTCGCATTGTCGAGTTAAGTGAGGTTTGATTGTGATTTGATGATTATGATTTAATGATGATGTTTGTTTATGAAGTTGATTATGAACTTGATTATGAAGTTGTTTTCGATAAATGCTATGTTTTGATAATGATACTTATGTGAATTATATGATGATGCTTACGATTATATTTGGTGTTAGATATTGATGCTTATGATCATGATTTAAGATAAGATGTTTTATGAATAATAATTAAGATTAATTGATGAAGTATATGACTAATGTAGGAAGGATAATGACACTAGTTAAAGAAGTTTAAGTTATTCGATATGATTAATGAATCATAAGATGTTTAAGTTGTTGAATGTACTTTATATGATTTATATGCTTAATATTATTGTTTGAGAAATCTCACCCCTCTGCTTGGAAATGTTGCTCTTCGTATGGGTAACTTGCAGGTAACCAGGATTAGTTGCGGTCGTGAGTGGACTCCTCACAAGTGTGTCTTAGGTGCTCTGATACGTAACGGGATGGGATTATGTCTTCTATTTCTTTTCCTTACGTATTACTTATGGATTTTTATGAATAAATGTTGAACTAATTTCCGCTGCGAAGTTTTGAATTACTTATGTTAAACGATTTTGAAGAATAAATTGTTATTTATTCAGTTTATTAATTTTTAAGAAGTGTAGCATTCCGTTTAAAGTTGAAAAACTCTGATTTATTTATGAAATTTTTACGTTGGGAAAACGGGGTGTTACACAAACCACCACCAACACTGCCTTGAGATCCACCACCACCACCACCAACACCAACTCCCATGAAACCACCTGAAAACCACCTCAGATCGCAAACCAGCACCACCATAAAACCGTCTAACGGATCTGGAACAACGAAACCCAGGACACCCAAAGATGCTTTCGGTCGCCGCAACCCTAACAACCGTGACTACAGGACAGAAAGAAAATAACAAAACGGAAAAGAAGATGAAAACAACAACACCGGCGGACCCACAACCAATCGCGGCGGCGCCGACGACTGAGAGGTGGTGGAAGCAATCAATGATGAACAACCACCACCTGAAACCAAATCTACATCTTGGCAGAACCGATTTGGATTAGACATCCATATACTAAGATCACATATAGAACAAACAAAACTGAGTGCCAAATTAAAGTCACATCTTGTCTACACTTATTACTCCTCCTTAAAGATTTAAAGCTAGGGAAGCATCACACCCAACCACCTAAAAACTTAGGGTAGTGTTAACTTGTGCCCTTAGGGCACATGTTAAGAAATCCAAAAAAAGAAATATTCCCTTGAACTTGGTGCATTCAATTCATTAAAACATTAAAGATTAAATTTAATGTACGCATTCCAATACATTATTTCTAAATTTGGTTTCTAAAACTTAGGGTCATATTAACAAGTGTTTTTAAGACATTTGTTAAGAAATCAAAAATGAAAATAAAGAGACAAATTTTCTATTGAAAATAATATTTTTTTAAACTTTCAAAAAGTTGAATACACAACTTTAAAGATTCTATATTTGAATCCTAACAAGTGTCTTAGAGCACTTATTAGAATACCAAAGTGATATAGAAAATCAACGAGATCTTCCCTTACCAGTATCAATATCTTGCTTCACTACTTAAAAGAACTCTTAGTGACACTTAGACAAGACTTGAGGGTCTTCAGCAAATAATTCTTAGTATATCACGTACATTCACGATAATTATATGCTTAAATATACCACTGGCTGTTAAAATAAGTCAACTATTGTTATTCTAGGATGAGATATTTTTGGTATCAATTGATTTGTATAACAGTGATTTAATTTTTAGTTTTAAAGCCTCCTATTATTAAGGAGAGACATTAGGAATAGAAGTTTTATATATGTTTATGCCCTCCGTGAGTAATATTATATCAGAATTTTCTCTATAAAACTATTTTATATGGTATCGCGAGCCAAACCGAAATCCCTAGTATATGAATCAGTTACCTTGGTTTCTTTGAGTAATTTCTGATGAAGCCTCCCAATAAAGATAAATCTGATTCCGGGACTACTCTCCATCTGCAGGAGTTTTCTCTCGGACTAACATCTGAACGACTTGACGGCACCAACTACGTCGAGTGGTCGCTAAACGCCCAAAACAAGATCCGAGGCAGAAAACGTTGGGGGTTATGTCTGGAACAAAGGTTGCACCGAAAGATGAGAAATCTGAGGAATATGAAACATGGGAGGATGAAAACTGTTTGGTTAAGTCATGGCTTCTTGACTTTATGACCAAAGACATCAGATCACTCTTCATTCGCTTGGCTACGACGAAGGAAATATGGGACACCGTCAAGTAGACGTATTCAGTCAACCAAGATGCATCTAGGGCATATCAATTATATCGTGAGGTAATTTCTACTCATCAAAATGGTGGTTCTGAGATTATATATTTTGGAAAATTAAAAAGGTTGTGGCAAGAGTATGATGTCATTGCAAATTGTACCATGGAGTGCACTAAAGATGTTGAGAAGTATAACAACGCTATTAATTCTCAGCGTGTTTATATTTTTTTGGCTGGCTTGGATTCACACTTGGATGGAGTCCGCGGTCGTGTTCTTGCTACAACTCCACTCCCAAGCGTTCAAGTTGTTTATGCAATTGTTTGTGATGAGGCAAATCGCCAAGAAGCTATGGTTGGTATAGTGAGTCTTCTGAGGGGTCTGCCCTTGCTGTAAAGAAGTATCCTAATAAAGGAGTTCGCAAGTGTACCCATTGTAATGGTGATAACCATGTCATGGCCGAAAACATGTTTTGAACTCCATGGTTATCCAAATTGGCACCCAAAAGGCAAATCTACTTCCAATAACAAGGAAGAAAATATTAAGGGCCATGTTTCTACTGCTGCTTATTTTGTAACAAAGTCAGGTATATCTAACTCTGCTATTAATCTTTCTGTTGTTATTAGGGGTAGTGACTTGTGATCCACACATATTTACTATTTTTTTCTCCTTATTGTTCCAAAACTGTCATTATTAATGCCAATGGAGTCAAATCTCCTATTGAAGGTGTTGGTACTGTATCCCTCTCACCGTCCCTAACAATACCCGATGTCTTATTTGTTCCTACTCTAAATTGTAATCTTATCTCTGTTAGTAAATTAACCAAATCACATTCTTGTGTTGCTATGTTTTATCCAACCCATTATTTTTTTTCAGAACATGCATACCTAGGAGAAGATTGGCAGTGGTAGACACAGTGAAGGGTTGTATTATCTTGAAAAAGTCTCACAACAAACCCATAAAGGAGCATTGGCTCATCTTGCAAGTGACCTCATACAACATAAAAATAAAAAGGTGATTTGGCTATGGCATAGACGATTGGGATATCCCTCTTTTAGTTATCTAAAGAAATTGTTTCCATTGTTATTTCATAAAGGCAATATTTCATATTTTCTTTGTGAAACTTGTTTAATGGCAAAAAACCATCGTGTTGTTTTTCCCTTAAGCAATAAAAAACCTGTTTATCCTTTTTCATTAGTACACACATATATTTGGGGCCCTTCCTCGCAATCTACGCATAATGGAAGAAAATGGTTTATCAGTTTTGTTGATGATTGTACTCGGGTAACTTGGGTATATTTGCTTAAACATAAAAGTGATATGAATGATGTGTTTCGTTCTTTTTATCAAATGATAGAAACACAATTTAACACATGCATAAATTAAAGGTCATTAGATCAGACAATGGAGGGGAATATTTTAAAACCGAATTAACAAAGTTCTTAAACTCTAAAGGCATTTTGCATCAAACTACATGTCCATATTCACCCTAACAAAATGGAATGGTTGAGGGGAAAAATAGACATTTATTAGAGGTGACAAGATCACTCATAATAGATGGTAACATTCCATCTCATTTATGGGGCGAGGCTGTGAACTCTGCAGTTTATTTGATTAATCGAACCCCTTATAGTGTTCATAACTTTAGGGCTAAAATATGTTTTTGGTCCCTGCAAATATGGCGAGTTTGGGTTTTGGTCCCCGGTAAAAAAAAAAATTGAAAATCATCCCTGCAAAATTTTGTTTTTTAAAATAGTCTCTGGGCCCACTTTCTTGTTGATTTGTCCCATTTTTGTCTATGTGGCATGTGCTGACTGTGTAATTATATGTACAGGTGGCATTTAACTTATTTTAATTATTTAAAAATCATTTTAATAAATTTTAAAAAATATTTTTGAAATATAAGAGAAAGATTTAACTAAAACATATTGAGATTGTGCAGCTTCTGCATTCACGTAAATTTCTCAAATTGAAACTGAAAAAAACATCAATCCCTTCAATTCCTCTTCATTCATCTTTATCCCCAACTTGCACATTTTTCACCCATAAAAAATTCATCATACTTATATTTTCCTTAATCCCTCTATTATTTTCATTCCTAAACTATCAATCATCAAACACATGCCCACAAATTTTTGGATCTATCAACACCATCGTCGCATGACATGCTTCATTGAAGGAGGGGATGCAATCCAATTGAAATTTTTCATCTTTGAACTTTATCAAGTTACTGCACAACAACACAGATCTAGATTTTTGTCGCTGAAAAAAATGTGAAATCAGTCTCCGCAAATCGCAGTTTTTATGAGCAGCTTCGCAACTGTTCTTTTTATTCTTCCCCGTATTCAGACCCAAATGGGTTGATTTTTAGTTGGACCGTAGTCTTATACTCCTCTTCTTTCATTTTGCGACGGATTTAATGATTCTTTGAGGCTTTAGCTTTGTGATGGATGCACAAATTTGCAACTTCCCACACGCAAGATTCTCTAATATAAATTTGGTATCAGGGCTGTTTAGCCCTTTCCCTTCAATTGATTCAAAAAAAAAAAAAGCCCTTTCCCTTCAATTAAATTAATTTTTTTATTTAATGTAAATATATAATTTTTATTTTAATTAAAATTTAATCTTTTTTTATTTCGAAATTAATTATTCTGATTTTTTAAAATGTTTTTAAATATTTAAAATATAGTAATTGCCATGTCAGTGCCACATGTACATAATTACACAGTCAACACCTATCACATAGGCATAAATAGGACAAATCAGCAACAAAGTGGGCCTAGCGACTATTTTAAAAAACAAAAAATTTTGCAGGGATGTTTTTCAAAATTTTTTTTTTACCAGGGACCAAAACCCAAATTCATCATATTTGCAGGGATCAAAAACATATTTTAGCCTAACTTTAGAAGACCTATAGATGTATTGTCTAATCATCATGTTCTTCCCCCTATTGTTCATTTGCCACCTCGTATTTTTGGATGTGTTGTGTTTGTTCACTTACACTCACATCAACGTTCAAAACTTGGTAAACGAACCATTAAATGCGTTTTTGTTGGGTATGGATCAACTCAAAGAGCTTATCGTGCTTACCATCCAACATCAAAAAGATTTTTTTATTTCTATGGATGTAACGTTTCATGAAGATAACTTTTTTTATGTTGAATCTACACTTCAAGGGGGAATGAAACTGAAGTGCAGCATCATGATGTTAGTATGTTTGACATCTCATATACAAAAATATTTTGTGAAAATAAATTACCTTGTGAGAATCACTCCGCAGGTACTGAGCCAATCCTAAATATGGATCTATTAACTTTAAACAATACATAGTCTCCTGATCATAACCAACTAGCTCAATCTTCTCCATAGATTCAACTTGACTCTTCAACGGTAACTCTTGATCCTCTCCCTATTAATACAAGTATAGAGATCTTGTTTTTTATTCTAAAATTGATTCTGTTTTAAATGAAATTAACCTTTATTTGGTTGATACCACCAACACACCTAACACTGAATCTTCTAATGTCCAATATAATCTTCCAACCCTTTCTAATCGTGGTAAACCTCCCGTCAGATATGAACCAGACCTCCAATCCAAAGTAAAATATCCCATTAGTAATTATGTGTCATCTCACATGTTATCTCGGTCATATGCATCATTTGTATCTCAATTATCCTCAATTTTTATTCCTAGTAATGTACAGAAAGCTTTGGCAGATACTAAATGGACCGCTGCTATGGTTGAGGAGATGACAACTTTGGAAGAAAAAAAAAACTTGGGATGTTGTAACTTTACCAAGAGGGAAGAAAACGGTGGGGTGCAAATTGGGTTTTTACAATTAAACACAATGTTGATGGAACAATTGATAGGTATAAAGCACGACTAGTGGCTAAAGGTTACACTCAACCTTATGGTGTAGATTATCAAGAAGCATTTGCGCTAGTAGCCAAGCTCAACATAGTGATGATAGTTTTGTCACTAGCAGCAAACCAAGATTGGCCTCTTCTACAGTTTGATGTGAAAAATGCTTTCCTACATGGAGAAATTTCAGAAGAAATTTATATGGATACCCCACCAGGTATGGTAGATTCAAATGGATTGAAGGTTTGCAAATTAAAGAAGGCTCTATATGGATTAAAACAATCTCCAGGAGCATGGTTTGGAAGGTTCGCTAAGTCTATGAAGACTTTTGGCTATTAAGCAAGTAACTCAGATCACACCTTATTTTTGAAGAAAGGAGAAGGTAAAATTACTGCCTTGATCATCTATGTAGATGATATGATAGTTACAGGAAATGACCAAGATGAAATTTCTAGTTTACAAAAATACCGTACCTCTGAATTTGAGATGAAACAACTTGGAAACCTCAAATATTTTCTGGGTATTGAAGTAGCGAGATCAAAACATGGTATTTTTCTACGCCAAAGAATGTATACTCTTGATTTGCTATCTGAAACTGGGTTGCTTGCCTCTAAACCAACATAAACTCCTATTGAACAAAACCATAAGCTCTTTCATTCCATAAACTCAAACATCACAGATAAAGGGAAGTACCAAAGTTTGGTAGGGAAACTGATTTATCTCTCTCATACACGACCAGACATCACTTATGTAGTGAATGTTGTGAGTCAGTTTATACATGATCCGCGTAAGCCTCATATGGATGATGTAGAGAGGATATTAAGATATTTGAAATCCACTCCAGGTAAAGGATTATTGTTCTCAAACAATGGTCACTTGAGGGTAGAAGGATACACAGATGCCGGTTGGGAAAGTTCGGCATATGATATAAGATCTACCTCAGGATATTTCACTTTTGTAGGAGGGAACCTTGTAGCTGTAAAAAGCAACCGGTAGTTGCTAGATCAAGTGTTGAAGCAGAGTTTAGAGGTCTGGCACTTGGAATGTGAGAATTGTTATGGGTAAAAAGTGTGTTGCCAGACTTGGGTTTTGAGCCAAAAGAAGCTATGAGTTTATATTGTGATAATACATCTGCCATAGTGATTGCACATAATCTTGTCCAACATGATCAGACAAAACATGTTGAAATTGATAGACATTTCATCAAGGAGAAACTTGAAGTTGGAACAATTGTTTTTCTGTTTGTAAGATCTGAGCAACAATTAGTTGATATGCTCACTAAAGGAGTATTGAGCAAGGTGTTTAACGAATCTCTACTCAAGTTGGGAATGTGTGACATCCATGCACCAACTTGAAGGGGGTGTTAAAATAAGTCAACTATTGTTATTCTAGGATGAGATATTTTTGGTATCAATTGATTTGTATAGCTGTGATTTAATTTTTAGTTTTAAAGCCTCCTGTTATTAAGGAGATACATTAGAAAGAGAAGTTGTATATATGTTTATGCCCTCTATGAATAATATTATATCAGAATTTTCTCTTTGAAACAATTGTATACTGGCTACTAGAAAAACTGCTTTTAGAGATTGAAGTTTTGGTCACTAAATCAATTAGTGATCGATTCAGCGACCACTGAAAAGTTGTTGGTGATCCACCAGTCACTACCGATTTAGCAACCAAGACTGAGTGACTAAATTAGCAACCAAATTCAGTGGTCGATTTAGCAACCAAATTCAGTGGTCGATTTAGCAGATCAATTTAGCAACATATTTTATGAAGTTGTATAAATCCGGTCTCTAAAGTCGCACTATAAAAAAGAATTAATTCACAAAAAAAAAGTCACACTATAAATCGGTCTGTAATGTTAATGTATGTCATGTTCAAAAAACAAATTTTAATTCACAAATACAATACAATTTTTATAACTTAATAAAATATCATACATAAAAATAGATTCATAAATAAAAATTTATGCCAAATAAATAGTAAATATACATATAATTTAATTCTAAACTCTAGTACTAGGTCTCGGGTAAGTAATTTATGTGGTTACATTGCCTTCGTCTCACAAATTAAGCCTAAGACCATAAAGAAAACGATGATTGACGAAAATTTGATTCTTACTATGCAAGCTGAACTAAATCAATCTAAAAGAAATGAAGTTTAGGACTTAGTTCCTTGCCCTAAAGGAAATCATTGGAACCAAATGGGTCTTTACGAACAAATTGGACGAAAATGGAATAATCGGACGAAATAAGGCACTGCTTGTGGAAAAAGGATACAACCAAGAGAAGAGGACTGACTACGAGGAGAACTATGCTCTTGTAGCCCGCCAGTTTTTATTGGATAAATGATTTTCTCCTGGAAGTGTTGAGACCACTTTGTTTAGTAAACGAAAAGGAAAATATATTTTACTTGTTCAGGTCTATGTTGATGATATCATCTTTGGGTCAACTAATGAAAGCTTGTGTAGAGAATTTTCTAAGCTCTTGCAGGGTGAGTTTGAAAATGTCTCTCATGGGCGTACTCACCTTCTTCCTTGGGCTCCAAATAAAACAAGTCAAGAAAGGGACATTTGTTAGCCAAATGAAATACGCCTTGGAGCTGCTTAAAAAGTTCAACATGCAAGATTGCATGTCTATCTCCACTCCGATGGCCTCGGCTCTTTCAATCGACAAGCATGAGTTTGGCATTGACGTTCACAGCAAAAGGTATCGAGGTATGATAGGTTCTCTGCTTTATTTAACAATAACTAGACCCAATATCATGTTAAGTGTTTGCAAGTATGCTAGATACCAAGCCTCCCCTGGGGAATCCCATCTAAAAACTGTTAAACGAATTTTGAGCTCCTTAAGCAGAACTACACATTTTGGTCCATGGTATCCAAACGAGGGTTCTTGTTGTCTAGTTGGGTTTTCAGATTCTAACTTTGCCGGTTGAAAATCACACCGAAAGAGCACTTTTGAGACTTGTCATTTATTTGGAAATTGTTTAATCTCGTGGCATAGCAAAACCCAACATAGTGTTGTTCTTTCTACCGCTGAGGCTGAATATGTGGCAGCCGAAAGTTGTTGCTCACAAATTTTATGGCTTAAGCAACAACTGCTCAACTATGATTTAAAACATGGTTGTGTTCCAATTAAATGTAATAACACTAATGCTATAAATCTCGCCAAAGACCCAATTTTATATTCAAGAACTAAACATATTAAGATTAGACATCATTTCCTTAGGGATCATATTGAAAAGAAGGATGTGACTTTTGAGTATGTTGACACAAAGTTTCAACTTGCTGACATTTTACAAAACCGATACCATCCGACTCTTTCCTCAAGATTCATAGGGAACTAGGTATCTTAGATACCTGTTGCTTGAAATAAGCTAGACCTAATTCTTATTACCTTAAAACCATGGCTTCCTTAGAAACATGCATTACATTTCTTAAATTTGGTAAGATCTCTATCTCTCCATCTACTTATGACTCGATCTATGTTTCTTCTCATTGGTTTGAACTACATCTTCTTTTATTCTCTTTTTTTTTTTGCATGCCTACATTGTGTTTGTACTTAACGTTTCATGCCTACAAGTTTTTCAACTGTGGTTGAATTCTTGTTCGTTCCTACTTTTTATTGCTTCCTAATTATATTCTATTTTGGTTACTATTCCTTTTTGACGTTGTCAACGGGGGAGAGATTATGTTGATGTTTGGTTACTATTCCTACACACTTTATCTATGCATACTATTCCTAAACACTTTACCTATGCACACATATTGCCATGTTTGTTTCTTTGCTCGCTTGATTGGTTTGGTTTCTTGTAGCTCTGTTTCAGGGGGAGCTAAGCCCACATCATCACTGTTTTATCTTGGTTTTCGGGTGTCAAACATTGATTAAGTTTGAACCTTTCGAACCTTTGATATCTCATTTTTTCTTGGGAATGGAAAAAATAAGAAAAACCTTTGAGAATCGAGGTCCGGGAGTTGGTTTTGCTATAGAAAGGTGTTAGGCACCTATAGCAACTATAGTATCCTATAGGAACCGTCTTTACTTTCTACGCGCGCGCTTTATTTTTAAATGTTATTTGAAAAATGATATTTACACTTAAGAGTTTACTAAGTGAAGAATTGGGGGGAGAAGAAGATGTTTGAATTTTTATTTTATTTGAATTGAAGGAATATTGTTTCCTTGCCTACGTACCCTTTCAAGGGATCAAATCCACCGTAGTTCTCTTCCAAAAATGTCTTTTGTTTTTGTTGGTTGATTTTAAGTTTGAAAATTGGAATTTTGAAGAATGGAGATTGAGAGGCCTTAAAGGCATGAGATTTTAAGAAAAAAGTGAGGTTTGATTAGTTATTTTGAAATAAAGTCAAGTATGATTAATTTTCATTGAAATTTGATTAAGAAAATAAAAGAGAAAATGCAAAGGAGTTTTGACTCCTATATCTTTTGGAAAAAGGTTTTCAAGTGATGTTGTTCAAATTTTTTTGGAAAATTGATTTTTTCTAAGTGTAAATCCTAAGCATTCATCTAAACATGCAATCCTAAACATACATCTAAACATGCATAACCTAAGCATATATCTAAAGTAACCATGTGAGGTGTGTGCTAGTGTCGGTGTGAGTGTCGGTGTACATATTTAGAGTCCATAGTCCATATTACACCATTTCCCTACATACGCACTACTTTGTGAGAATTTAATCTCACATAAATGAATTAAAAGCAAAATAAAAGTAAAGAAATAATATGAGAAAGTGTGATGGAGAGTATGCTTATGATGTATGAAACATGAAACAAGAAAATGTTAGTAGCATAGGGTAATATCAAGGAAAATAAAGCAAGTAAAATATCATGACAAAAGCATGGAAAACTTTCACAAAATAAGGCCAAAAAAGTGCAAAATATAACTAAAATTTACTCATAATATGCAAGAATCCTATTGCCTAAAATTCTCACATTCTAATACATTTTTCAAAGGTTTAGAATCAGGTTTTAGAATGAGAATCAAGGCAACATGATGAACTTGACATTTATAAAGTAAACTTAGGCATTTTTGCATTTATTTATTCACAAATGTAACTTGTAATCCAAATTGGTTATCCAAATTTATAAAGAAAACATGTTTTGAACTCCATGGTTATCCAAATTGGCACCCAAAAGGCAAATCTACTTCCAATAACAAGGAAGAAAATATTAAGGGCCATGTTTCTACTGCTGCTTATTTTGTAACAAAGTCAGGTATATCTAACTCTGCTATTAATCTTTCTGTTGTTATTAGGGGTAGTGACTTGTGATCCACATATATTTACTATTTTTTTCTCCTTATTGTTCCAAAACTGTCATTATTAATGCCAATGGAGTCAAATCTCCTATTGAAGGTGTTGGTACTGTATCCCTCTCACCGTCCCTAACAATACCCGACGTCTTATTTGTTCCTACTCTAAATTGTAATCTTATCTCTGTTAGTAAATTAACCAAATCACATTCTTGTGTTGCTATGTTTTATCCAACCCATTATTTTTTTTCAGAACATGCATACCTAGGAGAAGATTGGCAGTGGTAGACACAGTGAAGGGTTGTATTATCTTGAAAAAATCTCACAACAAACCCATAAAGGAGCATTGGCTCATCTTGCAAGTGACCTCATACAATATAAAAATAAAAAGGTAATTTGGCTATGGCATAGACGATTGGGACATCCCTCTTTTAGTTATCTAAAGAAATTGTTTCCATTGTTATTTCATAAAGGCAATATTTCATATTTTCTTTGTGAAACTTGTTTAATGGCAAAAAACCATCGTGTTGTTTTTCCCTTAAGCAATAAAAAACCTGTTTTTCCTTTTTCATTAGTACACACCTCGCAATCTACGCATAATGGAAGAAAATGGTTTATCAGTTTTGTTGATGATTGTACTCGGGTAACTTGGGTATATTTGCTTAAACATAAAAGTGATATGAATGATGTGTTTCGTTCTTTTTATCAAATGATAGAAACACAATTTAACACATGCATAAATTAAAGGTCATTAGATCAGACAATGGAGGGGAATATTTTAAAACCGAATTAACAAAGTTCTTAAACTCTAAAGGCATTTTGCATCAAACTACATGTCCATATTCACCCTAACAAAATGGAATGGTTGAGGGGAAAAATAGACATTTATTAGAGGTGACAAGATCACTCATAATAGATGGTAACATTTCATCTCATTTATGGGGCGAGGCTGTGAACTCTGCAGTTTATTTGATTAATCGAACCCCTTATAGTGTTCATAACTTTAGGGCTAAAATATGTTTTTGGTCCCTGCAAATATGGCGAGTTTGGGTTTTGGTCCCAGGTAAAAAAAAAAATTGAAAATCATCCCTGCAAAATTTTGTTTTTTAAAATAGTCTCTGGGCCCACTTTCTTGTTGATTTGTCCCATTTTTGTCTATGTGGCATGTGCTGACTGTGTAATTATATGTACAGGTGGCATTTAACTTATTTTAATTATTTAAAAATCATTTTAATAAATTTTAAAAAATATTTTTGAAATATAAGAGAAAGATTTAACTAAAACATATTGAGATTGTGCAGCTTCTGCATTCACGTAAATTTCTCAAATTGAAACTGAAAAAAACATCAATCCCTTCAATTCCTCTTCATTCATCTTTATCCCCAACTTGCACATTTTTCACCCATAAAAAATTCATCATACTTATATTTTCCTTAATCCCTCTATTATTTTCATTCCTAAACTATCAATCATCAAACACATGCCCACAAATTTTTGGATCTATCAACACCATCGTCGCATGACATGCTTCATTGAAGGAGGGGATGCAATCCAATTGAAATTTTTCATCTTTGAACTTTATCAAGTTACTGCACAACAACACAGATCTAGATTTTTGTCGCTGAAAAAAATGTGAAATCAGTCTCCGCAAATCGCAGTTTTTATGAGCAGCTTCGCAACTGTTCTTTTTATTCTTCCCCGTATTCAGACCCAAATGGGTTGATTTTCAGTTGGACCGTAGTCTTATACTCCTCTTCTTTCATTTTGCGACGGATTTAATGATTCTTTGAGGCTTTAGCTTTGTGATGGATGCACAAATTTGCAACTTCCCACACGCAAGATTCTCTAATATAAATTTGGTATCAGGGCTGTTTAGCCCTTTCCCTTCAATTGATTCAAAAAAAAAAAAAAGCCCTTTCCCTTCAATTAAATTAATTTTTTTATTTAATATAAATATATAATTTTTATTTTAATTAAAATTTAATCTTTTTTTATTTTGAAATTAATTATTCTGATTTTTTAAAATGTTTTTAAATATTTAAAATATAGTAATTGCCATGTCAGTGCCACATGTACATAATTACACAGTCAACACCTATCACATAGGCATAAATAGGACAAATCAGCAACAAAGTGGGCCTAGCGACTATTTTAAAAAACAAAAAATTTTGCAGGGATGTTTTTCAAAATTTTTTTTTTACTAGGGACCAAAACCCAAATTCATCATATTTGCAGGGATCAAAAACATATTTTAGCCTAACTTTAGAAGACCTATAGATGTATTGTCTAATCATCATGTTCTTCCCCCTATTGTTCATTTGCCACCTCGTATTTTTGGATGTGTTGTGTTTGTTCACTTACACTCACATCAACGTTCAAAACTTGGTAAACGAACCATTAAATGCGTTTTTGTTGGGTATGGATCAACTCAAAGAGCTTATCGTGCTTACCATCCAACATCAAAAAGATTTTTTTTATTTCTATGGATGTAACGTTTCATGAAGATAACTTTTTTTATGTTGAATCTACACTTCAAGGGGGAATGAAACTGAAGTGCAGCATCATGATGTTAGTATGTTTGACATCTCATATACAAAAATATTTTGTGAAAATAAATTACCTTGTGAGAATCACTCCGCAGGTACTGAGCCAATCCTAAATATGGATCTATTAACTTTAAACAATACATAGTCTCCTGATCATAACCAACTAGCTCAATCTTCTCCATAGATTCAACTTGACTCTTCAACGGTAACTCTTGATCCTCTCCCTATTAATACAAGTATAGAGATCTTGTTTTTTATTCTAAAATTGATTCTGTTTTAAATGAAATTAACCTTTATTTGGCTGATACCACCAACACACCTAACACTGAATCTTCTAATGTCCAATATAATCTTCCAACCCTTTCTAATCGTGGTAAACCTCCCGTCAGATATGAACCAGACCTCCAATCCAAAGTAAAATATCCCATTAGTAATTATGTGTCATCTCACATGTTATCTCGGTCATATGCATCATTTGTATCTCAATTATCCTCAATTTTTATTCCTAGTAATGTACAGAAAGCTTTGGCAGATACTAAATGGACCGCTGCTATGGTTGAGGAGATGGCAACTTTGGAAGAAAAAAAAAACTTGGGATGTTGTAACTTTACCAAGAGGGAAGAAAACGGTGGGGTGCAAATTGGGTTTTTACAATTAAACACAATGTTGATGGAACAATTGATAGGTATAAAGCACGACTAGTGGCTAAAGGTTACACTCAACCTTATGGTGTAGATTATCAAGAAGCATTTGCGCTAGTAGCCAAGCTCAACATAGTGATGATAGTTTTGTCACTAGCAGCAAACCAAGATTGGCCTCTTCTACAGTTTGATGTGAAAAATGCTTTCCTACATGGAGAAATTTCAGAAGAAATTTATATGGATACCCCACCAGGTATGGTAGATTCAAATGGATTGAAGGTTTGCAAATTAAAGAAGGCTCTATATGGATTAAAACAATCTCCAGGAGCATGGTTTGGAAGGTTCGCTAAGTCTATGAAGACTTTTGGCTATTAAGCAAGTAACTCAGATCACACCTTATTTTTGAAGAAAGGAGAAGGTAAAATTACTGCCTTGATCATCTATGTAGATGATATGATAGTTACAGGAAATGACCAAGATGAAATTTCTAGTTTACAAAAATACCGTACCTCTGAATTTGAGATGAAACAACTTGGAAACCTCAAATATTTTCTGGGTATTGAAGTAGCGAGATCAAAACATGGTATTTTTCTACGCCAAAGAATGTATACTCTTGATTTGCTATCTGAAACTGGGTTGCTTGCCTCTAAACCAACATAAACTCCTATTGAACAGAACCATAAGCTCTTTCATTCCATAAACTCAAACATCACAGATAAAGGGAAGTACCAAAGTTTGGTAGGGAAACTGATTTATCTCTCTCATACACGACCAGACATCACTTATGTAGTGAATGTTGTGAGTCAGTTTATACATGATCCGCGTAAGCCTCATATGGATGATGTAGAGAGGATATTAAGATATTTGAAATCCACTCCAGGTAAAGGATTATTGTTCTCAAACAATGGTCACTTGAGGGTAGAAGGATACACAGATGCCGGTTGGGAAAGTTCGGCAGATGATATAAGATCTACCTCAGGATATTTCACTTTTGTAGGAGGGAACCTTGTAACTGTAAAAAGCAACCGGTAGTAGCTAGATCAAGTGTTGAAGCAGAGTTTAGAGGTCTGGCACTTGGAATGTGAGAATTGTTATGGGTAAAAAGTGTGTTGTCAGACTTGGGTTTTGAGCCAAAAGAAGCTATGAGTTTGTATTGTGATAATACATCTGCCATAGTGATTGCACATAATCTTGTCCAACATGATCAGACAAAACATGTTGAAATTGATAGACATTTCATCAAGGAGAAACTTGAAGTTGGAACAATTGTTTTTCTGTTTGTAAGATCTGAGCAACAATTAGTTGATATGCTCACTAAAGGAGTATTGAGCAAGGTGTTTAACGAATCTCTACTCAAGTTGGGAATGTGTGACATCCATGCACCAACTTGAAGGGGGTGTTAAAATAAGTCAACTATTGTTATTCTAGGATGAGATATTTTTGGTATCAATTGATTTGTATAGCTGTGATTTAATTTTTAGTTTTAAAGCCTCCTGTTATTAAGGAGAGACATTAGAAAGAGAAGTTGTATATATGTTTATGCCCTCTATGAATAATATTATATCAGAATTTTCTCTTTGAAACAATTGTATACTGGCTACTAGAAAAACTGCTTTTAGAGATTGAAGTTTTGGTCACTAAATCAATTAGTGATCGATTCAGCGACCACTGAAAAGTTGTTGGTGATCCACCAGTCACTACCGATTTAGCAACCAAGACTGAGTGACTAAATTAGCAACCAAATTCAGTGGTCGATTTAGCAACCAAATTCAGTGGTCGATTTAGCAGATCAATTTAGCAACATATTTTATGAAGTTGTATAAATCCGGTCTCTAAAGTCGCATTATAAAAAAGAATTAATTCACAAAAAAAAAGTCACACTATAAATCGGTCTGTAATGTTAATGTATGTCATGTTCAAAAAACAAATTTTAATTCACAAATACAATACAATTTTTATAACTTAATAAAATATCATACATAAAAATAGATTCATAAATAAAAATTTATGCCAAATAAATAGTAAATATACATATAATTTAATTCTAAACTCTAGTACTAGGTCTCGGGTAAGTAATTTATGTGGTTACATTGCCTTCGTCTCACAAATTAAGCCTAAGACCATAAAGAAAACGATGATTGACGAAAATTTGATTCTTACTATGCAAGCTGAACTAAATCAATCTAAAAGAAATGAAGTTTAGGACTTAGTTCCTTGCCCTAAAGGAAATCATTGGAACCAAATGGGTCTTTACGAACAAATTGGACGAAAATGGAATAATCGGACGAAATAAGGCACTGCTTGTGGAAAAAGGATACAACCAAGAGAAGAGGACTGACTACGAGGAGAACTATGCTCTTGTAGCCCGCCAGTTTTTATTGGATAAATGATTTTCTCCTGGAAGTGTTGAGACCACTTTGTTTAGTAAACGAAAAGGAAAATATATTTTACTTGTTCAGGTCTATGTTGATGATATCATCTTTGGGTCAACTAATGAAAGCTTGTGTAGAGAATTTTCTAAGCTCTTGCAGGGTGAGTTTGAAAATGTCTCTCATGGGCGTACTCACCTTCTTCCTTGGGCTCCAAATAAAACAAGTCAAGAAAGGGACATTTGTTAGCCAAATGAAATACGCCTTGGAGCTGCTTAAAAAGTTCAACATGCAAGATTGCATGTCTATCTCCACTCCGATGGCCTCGGCTCTTTCAATCGACAAGCATGAGTTTGGCATTGACGTTCACAGCAAAAGGTATCGAGGTATGATAGGTTCTCTGCTTTATTTAACAATAACTAGACCCAATATCATGTTAAGTGTTTGCAAGTATGCTAGATACCAAGCCTCCCCTGGGGAATCCCATCTAAAAACTGTTAAACGAATTTTGAGCTCCTTAAGCAGAACTACACATTTTGGTCCATGGTATCCAAACGAGGGTTCTTGTTGTCTAGTTGGGTTTTCAGATTCTAACTTTGCCGGTTGAAAATCACACCGAAAGAGCACTTTTGAGACTTGTCATTTATTTGGAAATTGTTTAATCTCGTGGCATAGCAAAACCCAACATAGTGTTGTTCTTTCTACCGCTGAGGCTGAATATGTGGCAGCCGAAAGTTGTTGCTCACAAATTTTATGGCTTAAGCAACAACTGCTCAACTATGATTTAAAACATGGTTGTGTTCCAATTAAATGTAATAACACTAATGCTATAAATCTCGCCAAAGACCCAATTTTATATTCAAGAACTAAACATATTAAGATTAGACATCATTTCCTTAGGGATCATATTGAAAAGAAGGATGTGACTTTTGAGTATGTTGACACAAAGTTTCAACTTGCTGACATTTTACAAAACCGATACCATCCGACTCTTTCCTCAAGATTCATAGGGAACTAGGTATCTTAGATACCTGTTGCTTGAAATAAGCTAGACCTAATTCTTATTACCTTAAAACCATGGCTTCCTTAGAAACATGCATTACATTTCTTAAATTTGGTAAGATCTCTATCTCTCCATCTACTTATGACTCGATCTATGTTTCTTCTCATTGGTTTGAACTACATCTTCTTTTATTCTCTTTTTTTTTTTGCATGCCTACATTGTGTTTGTACTTAACGTTTCATGCCTACAAGTTTTTCAACTGTGGTTGAATTCTTGTTCGTTCCTACTTTTTATTGCTTCCTAATTATATTCTATTTTGGTTACTATTCCTTTTTGACGTTGTCAACGGGGGAGAGATTATGTTGATGTTTGGTTACTATTCCTACACACTTTATCTATGCATACTATTCCTAAACACTTTACCTATGCACACATATTGCCATGTTTGTTTCTTTGCTCGCTTGATTGGTTTGGTTTCTTGTAGCTCTGTTTCAGGGGGAGCTAAGCCCACATCATCACTGTTTTATCTTGGTTTTCGGGTGTCAAACATTGATTAAGTTTGAACCTTTCGAACCTTTGATATCTCATTTTTTCTTGGGAATGGAAAAAATAAGAAAAACCTTTGAGAATCGAGGTCCGGGAGTTGGTTTTGCTATAGAAAGGTGTTAGGCACCTATAGCAACTATAGTATCCTATAGGAACCGTCTTTACTTTCTACGCGCGCGCTTTATTTTTAAATGTTATTTGAAAAATGATATTTACACTTAAGAGTTTACTAAGTGAAGAATTGGGGGGAGAAGAAGATGTTTGAATTTTTATTTTATTTGAATTGAAGGAATATTGTTTCCTTGCCTACGTACCCTTTCAAGAGATCAAATCCACCGTAGTTCTCTTCCAAAAATGTCTTTTGTTTTTGTTGGTTGATTTTAAGTTTGAAAATTGGAATTTTGAAGAATGGAGATTGAGAGGCCTTAAAGGCATGAGATTTTAAGAAAAAAGTGAGGTTTGATTAGTTATTTTGAAATAAAGTCAAGTATGATTAATTTTCATTGAAATTTGATTAAGAAAATAAAAGAGAAAATGCAAAGGAGTTTTGACTCCTATATCTTTTGGAAAAAGGTTTTCAAGTGATGTTGTTCAAATTTTTTTGGAAAATTGATTTTTTCTAAGTGTAAATCCTAAGCATTCATCTAAACATGCAATCCTAAACATACATCTAAACATGCATAACCTAAGCATATATCTAAAGTAACCATGTGAGGTGTGTGCTAGTGTCGGTGTGAGTGTCGGTGTACATATTTAGAGTCCATAGTCCATATTACACCATTTCCCTACATACGCACTACTTTGTGAGAATTTAATCTCACATAAATGAATTAAAAGCAAAATAAAAGTAAAGAAATAATATGAGAAAGTGTGATGGAGAGTATGCTTATGATGTATGAAACATGAAACAAGAAAATGTTAGTAGCATAGGGTAATATCAAGGAAAATAAAGCAAGTAAAATATCATGACAAAAGCATGGAAAACTTTCACAAAATAAGGCCAAAAAAGTGCAAAATATAACTAAAATTTACTCATAATATGCAAGAATCCTATTGCCTAAAATTCTCACATTCTAATACATTTTTCAAAGGTTTAGAATCAGGTTTTAGAATGAGAATCAAGGCAACATGATGAACTTGACATTTATAAAGTAAACTTAGGCATTTTTGCATTTATTTATTCACAAATGTAACTTGTAATCCAAATTGGTTATCCAAATTTATAAAGAAAACATGTTTTGAACTCCATGGTTATCCAAATTGGCACCCAAAAGGCAAATCTACTTCCAATAACAAGGAAGAAAATATTAAGGGCCATGTTTCTACTGCTGCTTATTTTGTAACAAAGTCAGGTATATCTAACTCTGCTATTAATCTTTCTGTTGTTATTAGGGGTAGTGACTTGTGATCCACATATATTTACTATTTTTTTCTCCTTATTGTTCCAAAACTGTCATTATTAATGCCAATGGAGTCAAATCTCCTATTGAAGGTGTTGGTACTGTATCCCTCTCACCGTCCCTAACAATACCCGACGTCTTATTTGTTCCTACTCTAAATTGTAATCTTATCTCTGTTAGTAAATTAACCAAATCACATTCTTGTGTTGCTATGTTTTATCCAACCCATTATTTTTTTTCAGAACATGCATACCTAGGAGAAGATTGGCAGTGGTAGACACAGTGAAGGGTTGTATTATCTTGAAAAAATCTCACAACAAACCCATAAAGGAGCATTGGCTCATCTTGCAAGTGACCTCATACAATATAAAAATAAAAAGGTAATTTGGCTATGGCATAGACGATTGGGACATCCCTCTTTTAGTTATCTAAAGAAATTGTTTCCATTGTTATTTCATAAAGGCAATATTTCATATTTTCTTTGTGAAACTTGTTTAATGGCAAAAAACCATCGTGTTGTTTTTCCCTTAAGCAATAAAAAACCTGTTTTTCCTTTTTCATTAGTACACACCTCGCAATCTACGCATAATGGAAGAAAATGGTTTATCAGTTTTGTTGATGATTGTACTCGGGTAACTTGGGTATATTTGCTTAAACATAAAAGTGATATGAATGATGTGTTTCGTTCTTTTTATCAAATGATAGAAACACAATTTAACACATGCATAAATTAAAGGTCATTAGATCAGACAATGGAGGGGAATATTTTAAAACCGAATTAACAAAGTTCTTAAACTCTAAAGGCATTTTGCATCAAACTACATGTCCATATTCACCCTAACAAAATGGAATGGTTGAGGGGAAAAATAGACATTTATTAGAGGTGACAAGATCACTCATAATAGATGGTAACATTTCATCTCATTTATGGGGCGAGGCTGTGAACTCTGCAGTTTATTTGATTAATCGAACCCCTTATAGTGTTCATAACTTTAGGGCTAAAATATGTTTTTGGTCCCTGCAAATATGGCGAGTTTGGGTTTTGGTCCCAGGTAAAAAAAAAAATTGAAAATCATCCCTGCAAAATTTTGTTTTTTAAAATAGTCTCTGGGCCCACTTTCTTGTTGATTTGTCCCATTTT
This sequence comes from Medicago sativa, assembly GCF_051527215.1. Taxonomy (NCBI): domain Eukaryota; kingdom Viridiplantae; phylum Streptophyta; class Magnoliopsida; order Fabales; family Fabaceae; genus Medicago; species Medicago sativa. The sequence continues at coordinate 24,932,305 of NC_140752.1, read as the reverse complement.
TGTCTATGTGGCATGTGCTGACTGTGTAATTATATGTACAGGTGGCATTTAACTTATTTTAATTATTTAAAAATCATTTTAATAAATTTTAAAAAATATTTTTGAAATATAAGAGAAAGATTTAACTAAAACATATTGAGATTGTGCAGCTTCTGCATTCACGTAAATTTCTCAAATTGAAACTGAAAAAAACATCAATCCCTTCAATTCCTCTTCATTCATCTTTATCCCCAACTTGCACATTTTTCACCCATAAAAAATTCATCATACTTATATTTTCCTTAATCCCTCTATTATTTTCATTCCTAAACTATCAATCATCAAACACATGCCCACAAATTTTTGGATCTATCAACACCATCGTCGCATGACATGCTTCATTGAAGGAGGGGATGCAATCCAATTGAAATTTTTCATCTTTGAACTTTATCAAGTTACTGCACAACAACACAGATCTAGATTTTTGTCGCTGAAAAAAATGTGAAATCAGTCTCCGCAAATCGCAGTTTTTATGAGCAGCTTCGCAACTGTTCTTTTTATTCTTCCCCGTATTCAGACCCAAATGGGTTGATTTTCAGTTGGACCGTAGTCTTATACTCCTCTTCTTTCATTTTGCGACGGATTTAATGATTCTTTGAGGCTTTAGCTTTGTGATGGATGCACAAATTTGCAACTTCCCACACGCAAGATTCTCTAATATAAATTTGGTATCAGGGCTGTTTAGCCCTTTCCCTTCAATTGATTCAAAAAAAAAAAAAAGCCCTTTCCCTTCAATTAAATTAATTTTTTTATTTAATATAAATATATAATTTTTATTTTAATTAAAATTTAATCTTTTTTTATTTTGAAATTAATTATTCTGATTTTTTAAAATGTTTTTAAATATTTAAAATATAGTAATTGCCATGTCAGTGCCACATGTACATAATTACACAGTCAACACCTATCACATAGGCATAAATAGGACAAATCAGCAACAAAGTGGGCCTAGCGACTATTTTAAAAAACAAAAAATTTTGCAGGGATGTTTTTCAAAATTTTTTTTTTACTAGGGACCAAAACCCAAATTCATCATATTTGCAGGGATCAAAAACATATTTTAGCCTAACTTTAGAAGACCTATAGATGTATTGTCTAATCATCATGTTCTTCCCCCTATTGTTCATTTGCCACCTCGTATTTTTGGATGTGTTGTGTTTGTTCACTTACACTCACATCAACGTTCAAAACTTGGTAAACGAACCATTAAATGCGTTTTTGTTGGGTATGGATCAACTCAAAGAGCTTATCGTGCTTACCATCCAACATCAAAAAGATTTTTTTATTTCTATGGATGTAACGTTTCATGAAGATAACTTTTTTTATGTTGAATCTACACTTCAAGGGGGAATGAAACTGAAGTGCAGCATCATGATGTTAGTATGTTTGACATCTCATATACAAAAATATTTTGTGAAAATAAATTACCTTGTGAGAATCACTCCGCAGGTACTGAGCCAATCCTAAATATGGATCTATTAACTTTAAACAATACATAGTCTCCTGATCATAACCAACTAGCTCAATCTTCTCCATAGATTCAACTTGACTCTTCAACGGTAACTCTTGATCCTCTCCCTATTAATACAAGTATAGAGATCTTGTTTTTTATTCTAAAATTGATTCTGTTTTAAATGAAATTAACCTTTATTTGGCTGATACCACCAACACACCTAACACTGAATCTTCTAATGTCCAATATAATCTTCCAACCCTTTCTAATCGTGGTAAACCTCCCGTCAGATATGAACCAGACCTCCAATCCAAAGTAAAATATCCCATTAGTAATTATGTGTCATCTCACATGTTATCTCGGTCATATGCATCATTTGTATCTCAATTATCCTCAATTTTTATTCCTAGTAATGTACAGAAAGCTTTGGCAGATACTAAATGGACCGCTGCTATGGTTGAGGAGATGGCAACTTTGGAAGAAAAAAAAAACTTGGGATGTTGTAACTTTACCAAGAGGGAAGAAAACGGTGGGGTGCAAATTGGGTTTTTACAATTAAACACAATGTTGATGGAACAATTGATAGGTATAAAGCACGACTAGTGGCTAAAGGTTACACTCAACCTTATGGTGTAGATTATCAAGAAGCATTTGCGCTAGTAGCCAAGCTCAACATAGTGATGATAGTTTTGTCACTAGCAGCAAACCAAGATTGGCCTCTTCTACAGTTTGATGTGAAAAATGCTTTCCTACATGGAGAAATTTCAGAAGAAATTTATATGGATACCCCACCAGGTATGGTAGATTCAAATGGATTGAAGGTTTGCAAATTAAAGAAGGCTCTATATGGATTAAAACAATCTCCAGGAGCATGGTTTGGAAGGTTCGCTAAGTCTATGAAGACTTTTGGCTATTAAGCAAGTAACTCAGATCACACCTTATTTTTGAAGAAAGGAGAAGGTAAAATTACTGCCTTGATCATCTATGTAGATGATATGATAGTTACAGGAAATGACCAAGATGAAATTTCTAGTTTACAAAAATACCGTACCTCTGAATTTGAGATGAAACAACTTGGAAACCTCAAATATTTTCTGGGTATTGAAGTAGCGAGATCAAAACATGGTATTTTTCTACGCCAAAGAATGTATACTCTTGATTTGCTATCTGAAACTGGGTTGCTTGCCTCTAAACCAACATAAACTCCTATTGAACAGAACCATAAGCTCTTTCATTCCATAAACTCAAACATCACAGATAAAGGGAAGTACCAAAGTTTGGTAGGGAAACTGATTTATCTCTCTCATACACGACCAGACATCACTTATGTAGTGAATGTTGTGAGTCAGTTTATACATGATCCGCGTAAGCCTCATATGGATGATGTAGAGAGGATATTAAGATATTTGAAATCCACTCCAGGTAAAGGATTATTGTTCTCAAACAATGGTCACTTGAGGGTAGAAGGATACACAGATGCCGGTTGGGAAAGTTCGGCAGATGATATAAGATCTACCTCAGGATATTTCACTTTTGTAGGAGGGAACCTTGTAACTGTAAAAAGCAACCGGTAGTAGCTAGATCAAGTGTTGAAGCAGAGTTTAGAGGTCTGGCACTTGGAATGTGAGAATTGTTATGGGTAAAAAGTGTGTTGTCAGACTTGGGTTTTGAGCCAAAAGAAGCTATGAGTTTGTATTGTGATAATACATCTGCCATAGTGATTGCACATAATCTTGTCCAACATGATCAGACAAAACATGTTGAAATTGATAGACATTTCATCAAGGAGAAACTTGAAGTTGGAACAATTGTTTTTCTGTTTGTAAGATCTGAGCAACAATTAGTTGATATGCTCACTAAAGGAGTATTGAGCAAGGTGTTTAACGAATCTCTACTCAAGTTGGGAATGTGTGACATCCATGCACCAACTTGAAGGGGGTGTTAAAATAAGTCAACTATTGTTATTCTAGGATGAGATATTTTTGGTATCAATTGATTTGTATAGCTGTGATTTAATTTTTAGTTTTAAAGCCTCCTGTTATTAAGGAGAGACATTAGAAAGAGAAGTTGTATATATGTTTATGCCCTCTATGAATAATATTATATCAGAATTTTCTCTTTGAAACAATTGTATACTGGCTACTAGAAAAACTGCTTTTAGAGATTGAAGTTTTGGTCACTAAATCAATTAGTGATCGATTCAGCGACCACTGAAAAGTTGTTGGTGATCCACCAGTCACTACCGATTTAGCAACCAAGACTGAGTGACTAAATTAGCAACCAAATTCAGTGGTCGATTTAGCAACCAAATTCAGTGGTCGATTTAGCAGATCAATTTAGCAACATATTTTATGAAGTTGTATAAATCCGGTCTCTAAAGTCGCATTATAAAAAAGAATTAATTCACAAAAAAAAAGTCACACTATAAATCGGTCTGTAATGTTAATGTATGTCATGTTCAAAAAACAAATTTTAATTCACAAATACAATACAATTTTTATAACTTAATAAAATATCATACATAAAAATAGATTCATAAATAAAAATTTATGCCAAATAAATAGTAAATATACATATAATTTAATTCTAAACTCTAGTACTAGGTCTCGGGTAAGTAATTTATGTGGTTACATTGCCTTCGTCTCACAAATTAAGCCTAAGACCATAAAGAAAACGATGATTGACGAAAATTTGATTCTTACTATGCAAGCTGAACTAAATCAATCTAAAAGAAATGAAGTTTAGGACTTAGTTCCTTGCCCTAAAGGAAATCATTGGAACCAAATGGGTCTTTACGAACAAATTGGACGAAAATGGAATAATCGGACGAAATAAGGCACTGCTTGTGGAAAAAGGATACAACCAAGAGAAGAGGACTGACTACGAGGAGAACTATGCTCTTGTAGCCCGCCAGTTTTTATTGGATAAATGATTTTCTCCTGGAAGTGTTGAGACCACTTTGTTTAGTAAACGAAAAGGAAAATATATTTTACTTGTTCAGGTCTATGTTGATGATATCATCTTTGGGTCAACTAATGAAAGCTTGTGTAGAGAATTTTCTAAGCTCTTGCAGGGTGAGTTTGAAAATGTCTCTCATGGGCGTACTCACCTTCTTCCTTGGGCTCCAAATAAAACAAGTCAAGAAAGGGACATTTGTTAGCCAAATGAAATACGCCTTGGAGCTGCTTAAAAAGTTCAACATGCAAGATTGCATGTCTATCTCCACTCCGATGGCCTCGGCTCTTTCAATCGACAAGCATGAGTTTGGCATTGACGTTCACAGCAAAAGGTATCGAGGTATGATAGGTTCTCTGCTTTATTTAACAATAACTAGACCCAATATCATGTTAAGTGTTTGCAAGTATGCTAGATACCAAGCCTCCCCTGGGGAATCCCATCTAAAAACTGTTAAACGAATTTTGAGCTCCTTAAGCAGAACTACACATTTTGGTCCATGGTATCCAAACGAGGGTTCTTGTTGTCTAGTTGGGTTTTCAGATTCTGACTTTGCCGGTTGAAAATCACACCGAAAGAGCACTTTTGAGACTTGTCATTTATTTGGAAATTGTTTAATCTCGTGGCATAGCAAAACCCAACATAGTGTTGTTCTTTCTACCGCTGAGGCTGAATATGTGGCAGCCGAAAGTTGTTGCTCACAAATTTTATGGCTTAAGCAACAACTGCTCAACTATGATTTAAAACATGGTTGTGTTCCAATTAAATGTAATAACACTAATGCTATAAATCTCGCCAAAGACCCAATTTTATATTCAAGAACTAAACATATTAAGATTAGACATCATTTCCTTAGGGATCATATTGAAAAGAAGGATGTGACTTTTGAGTATGTTGACACAAAGTTTCAACTTGCTGACATTTTACAAAACCGATACCATCCGACTCTTTCCTCAAGATTCATAGGGAACTAGGTATCTTAGATACCTGTTGCTTGAAATAAGCTAGACCTAATTCTTATTACCTTAAAACCATGGCTTCCTTAGAAACATGCATTACATTTCTTAAATTTGGTAAGATCTCTATCTCTCCATCTACTTATGACTCGATCTATGTTTCTTCTCATTGGTTTGAACTACATCTTCTTTTATTCTCTTTTTTTTTTGCATGCCTACATTGTGTTTGTACTTAACGTTTCATGCCTACAAGTTTTTCAACTGTGGTTGAATTCTTGTTCGTTCCTACTTTTTATTGCTTCCTAATTATATTCTATTTTGGTTACTATTCCTTTTTGACGTTGTCAACGGGGGAGAGATTATGTTGATGTTTGGTTACTATTCCTACACACTTTATCTATGCATACTATTCCTAAACACTTTACCTATGCACACATATTGCCATGTTTGTTTCTTTGCTCGCTTGATTGGTTTGGTTTCTTGTAGCTCTGTTTCAGGGGGAGCTAAGCCCACATCATCACTGTTTTATCTTGGTTTTCGGGTGTCAAACATTGATTAAGTTTGAACCTTTCGAACCTTTGATATCTCATTTTTTCTTGGGAATGGAAAAAATAAGAAAAACCTTTGAGAATCGAGGTCCGGGAGTTGGTTTTGCTATAGAAAGGTGTTAGGCACCTATAGCAACTATAGTATCCTATAGGAACCGTCTTTACTTTCTACGCGCGCGCTTTATTTTTAAATGCTATTTGAAAAATGATATTTACACTTAAGAGTTTACTAAGTGAAGAATTGGGGGGAGAAGAAGATGTTTGAATTTTTATTTTATTTGAATTGAAGGAATATTGTTTCCTTGCCTACGTACCCTTTCAAGGGATCAAATCCACCGTAGTTCTCTTCCAAAAATGTCTTTTGTTTTTGTTGGTTGATTTTAAGTTTGAAAATTGGAATTTTGAAGAATGGAGATTGAGAGGCCTTAAAGGCATGAGATTTTAAGAAAAAAGTGAGGTTTGATTAGTTATTTTGAAATAAAGTCAAGTATGATTAATTTTCATTGAAATTTGATTAAGAAAATAAAAGAGAAAATGCAAAGGAGTTTTGACTCCTATATCTTTTGGAAAAAGGTTTTCAAGTGATGTTGTTCAAATTTTTTTGGAAAATTGATTTTTTCTAAGTGTAAATCCTAAGCATTCATCTAAACATGCAATCCTAAACATACATCTAAACATGCATAACCTAAGCATATATCTAAAGTAACCATGTGAGGTGTGTGCTAGTGTCGGTGTGAGTGTCGGTGTACATATTTAGAGTCCATAGTCCATATTACACCATTTCCCTACATACACACTACTTTGTGAGAATTTAATCTCACATAAATGAATTAAAAGCAAAATAAAAGTAAAGAAATAATATGAGAAAGTGTGATGGAGAGTATGCTTATGATGTATGAAACATGAAACAAGAAAATGTTAGTAGCATAGGGTAATATCAAGGAAAATAAAGCAAGTAAAATATCATGACAAAAGCATGGAAAACTTTCACAAAATAAGGCCAAAAAAGTGCAAAATATAACTAAAATTTACTCATAATATGCAAGAATCCTATTGCCTAAAATTCTCACATTCTAATACATTTTTCAAAGGTTTAGAATCAGGTTTTAGAATGAGAATCAAGGCAACATGATGAACTTGACATTTATAAAGTAAACTTAGGCATTTTTGCATTTATTTATTCACAAATGTAACTTGTAATCTAAGCAATTAACCAAAAATCACACACATGCATCAAAGTCAAACACAAACAGTAGTAATAAACTCACAAAATCATATTATGTAAACCACGAACATTTATCAAGACATTGGAATGGAATTTGAGCAATTTTTCATAGATTGTTATCATGAAAGTAAGTAATAAAGCAAAAAAAATATATCAATATTTTTCATCTGGATTTTCAGTAAACAAAATGCATAAAAACATCACATACAAATTTTTATAGAATTTTTCCAGTAATTTTGAGCATGATCAGGGGTGTAAATAATGAAACAGTGTTAGGAAATAGCAAAAAATATAGCCAAAAACGCAGGAAACAAAGCTTGCAGGCCCAAGCCCAAGGTTAGACATGGTTATGGACTATCCATTGGCTTCACAACCATTGGATTGATCCAGATCCAAGCTTGACCTAGATCTAAAGGCTTGCAGACATGAGGCGCATGGTAACACAAGCAGGCACACAGGAACAAGTCATCAGGACCAAACACGTGGCAAGCCGGTGATCAGACGGTGGAAACGAAGGGAAAGCCGAGCCGGCTATGAACCAGACCGGTCCAGTGCTTATAAAAGCACAAGGACACCGGTTCACTCCATTTCCTTCTCTTCTTTCTCTCTCTACGTTGTTGTTTAGTGAGAGAAGCTCTCACTTCTCTCTGGTTTTCTGGAAAAAAACGAAGGACACCGATGAAGTTTCCGGCGACAGTTAGGTTTCCGGTGACGGAACCACCGCGCCGGAACTCCATACTTGAATGTTTTTGAAAGCTTTTTACACCAGTGTGTTCGTTTTTCCTTCCTGAGTTTGAAGATCTACTCCGTTTATTCTAAAACTCACTGAATCAGTGTAGATCTACATGTGAACCTTTCAGTTTTAATGTTTTTCAAAAGTTTTCTTCAAATCTTGTTCGATCTACACCGGTTTAATGATGAACACTACACATATTGTTGAAAACTGGAAAATAACAGTGAGTTTGAGTAATTACCTCTTTGAATTTTCGGAGATTCGAACGAAAGATCCAGAGAAAGCTTTTGAATTCGAAAATGAATTGGTGTTCTTCTTGTTCCTTTTCACCAGTTCAGAATTCACTTTGTTCTTTCTTCTTCTCTTCGTACGATCAAGTCTTCGTGATCGTGTTTGGATTCGTCACCGTAGGTGATGAATTCGCACTGGAATTGCGAAGCGACGGTTCAGTGATGAGAATCCAGCAATGGATCGCTGAGAACCGTGACGAATTTCATGAATTTGTCTTGAATTGTTGATCCTGGAAAATTAGGGTTTATATGTGATTTTGCGAATTTCTTGTGTTTTCTGTGAAATTGAAACGATTTTGATGATTGTGATGATTCTGTGATGTTGAATTTTGTGCGAATTGAAGTATCTGATGGAGGATTGAAAGGATTAGGGTTCGGAGAAGATGAAGTTCTGCGAAGTTCTTGATGAACTTCAAAGAAATTCTTCAGATTCTTGAACCTTGATCTAACCGTCAAGAGAGAGAAAATTGTGATGTGTTTGTGTGAGTTGGCAGAGAATGAATGGCATTGGTACTGTTGCATTGATGACACAGCCTTATATAGGCTGACATGTGGACTTGCTGGCCAATTGAAACTGGACACGTAATCTTGGACTGATGACTTGGACAAAAGGACTTTGAGGACCTCTCTGCAATTTTTAAGAACTTGGGACTAATCTGCAATTATTTAGAAACAAAAGACCAAAATGCGAAAGATAAAAGGGAGTAAAAAGCAAAAAACAGAATTATTAAAAAGGACCAAAATGGAAATAACTAAAATTGAATTAAAAATGAATAAAATGGAAAAAACTTAGAGTGAAATGAAATAAAAAACACCAAAAGGACTAAAATGAACCAATTACTTAAATGAGGTACTTCAAAGTAACCTCTCTCTGCCAAAATTTCGTGTGAAAAGACCAAAATGCCCCTAGGGACTAAAACGACTCAAAATGACTCTGATGCAATTTTAAAGTGGCTTTTAACAGGGAATTAAAGCAAGAGTTTATACAAACTAAATGAAAAGACTCAGAGACAAGTTTTAGAGATTAAACAGGGTTTTAACACAGGAAATGACTGAAATGCCCCTAGGGGCTAAACTGACTCAAAATGACTTCAACTGTGATTTCAGAAATGGATTTTAGCATGGGATTGAAACAAGGACTTATTCAAACCAATTGAAAAGACTCACACAATTTCAAGGACTAAAATGAGTTTGAATGCAGGAAATGACTAAAATGCCCTTCGTCATGAATTTTGCAAATAATATTGAAATAAAATGCAGAGAAATATGCAATTGATCAGAGACCAATTCAAATGACTTGAAATGCAAGAAAAAATGGATAAATACACAGTTGAAAAGATTTGTAAAGCTAAGTTGAGAGATAAAGGAGAGTAAAATGTCAGTGTAAACAATAGCAAATTGGCAATTCTTCAAGAATAATAGGCATATATCAAAGATGAAAGAAAATTTTGAACAAGTATTTTTAGGTCCAAAATTAGGGTATAACAATCACCATCATTTGACATCATCAAAAAGGGAAAGAATGAAGTTATGTGTAGTTATAAGTTTGTGTTTTGATGATGTTCATTAGATATTTTTATTTGATGATGTTTATATATTGGTATGTATAGCCTAAAATCATGTTAAATCACCTAGCAATTCTTGCATCATTGTGTCTTATGGTCCCTTGTTGTCTATAGTGTTGTTTATATAAAGAAATCTTCATTTTGTGTGGTCAAACAATTTTTCAAGTTGTTTGATTTGATTCAAAATGTTTTGAATCGTATCATGAAATTTTTCTGCCATTTTTCCTCCCGTCTTGTTCATTTTGAATTGATGAATCATATCATTCATGAATCGAATAAGATTAGTTTTGATTTGTATCACTGGTTTCCTCTGGTCTTATTTTTTGCCATGTTGATTCGATTCATAGTTCTTTAAATGGCATCAACCTTCATCTGAGACACTCAGATTCGATTCAATTATTGTTTGAATCATATCAATCTTTGTAGATCAATTTGTTTGTTTTTAGCTGTCTGAATCGATTCACACATTTATTAATTCGAATCATTGTGTTGTTTTTGGCCAAATTTTTGCATTTGCCACTATTTTATATGTATACTCATATCCTCATAGCACCCAAAGAACTGAATTATTTGCATCTATTCTCTCTAGAGTATTTAAACCTCATTTTCCATTTGTTTTTTAGATTGAACACTTTTTCTAAGAATCATTGTGGTCTTTGAGTCATAGATTTCTAGAGGGCTATAATGATTGTAAGTTGATTGTTTTCAAGGATATTGATTGGGAATCAATGATCTAAAATGAATTGAGTAATTTCATTCTACCACCAAGGGTATTGGGGGTTCTTTCTAATCTTATCAAGTTCAAAGGGATGCAACCACCGAACATAGCAAAGAAGAGTTTGAGGGAAGAGCTTCAAGGGTTGAATGGGTGATTGAGGATTCGAAGGCTTGAAGAAACACCAATTTCAAGGGGTACTTGAAGATTGAGGGTTGTGGTTGCATATGAATTGAAAATTTAGGGTAACTGAAGGAGTTCTTGTAATCACAACATTGTAATCAAATTTATATTTTAGTAAAAGTCCTTGATAGAGACGTTCTCTATCAAGAAGAGTAGAGGTATCCTAAAGAGAGGACGAAAGGGAAAACCACTATAAATCACGGTGTCTTTTCTCTTCATTTTCCTCTTTTACTTTGTGTTAATTTGAGTATATGAATGTTTGATAATTGTAGTTCATTGATTTGAATGTTTGATAATTGTTTTAACTTGGTTTTCATTCATTGAATTAAATTTTCTCTTTAACTCAAATATTGATCACATTTGAATTCAATCAAGTTTCAATTCATCAAATTCATATACCTTGTGTTCATTAGTTATAGCTCGATTTAGGGCCTGTTTGGATTGGCTTATTTAAGGTTATGTGAGCTTATCTACTAACATAAGCTTTCCTAAAAGTGTTAGGGTACATTAATTAAAAGAGCTTATCCTAATTTCATAAGCTGCTTAAGTAATATTTTAATAAGCTCAAATTACAAGCTTATCAATTGGCTTAACGCGGGGCTTTTGCAAAAGTAATCTATTCGATTCCTGCTGGGTGTTACATTACGAATTCGATACAATTTTACTCCCTTTTTTAACACGCTTATCTTCTTCTTCTTCTTTTTTATGTAATTTTTTATAACAAATTTACTCCAATCTTTAAGTTTTATACACTATATTTATCTTCACTGCTAAGTTTCAATTGAAATCCACTCAAACCACACAACTATATAACTGTGCTATGCTATTTACAAGTTTATCAACATTGAATAAACTTCGGGCATAGTCATTATGGATATTCCAGTGAAAAGAAATGGAACAAGGAGCAAAGAAACCAAGGATTTAGCTATTGCATAACTCGTGTCGCGGGCTATGAACCCTGCATCGCGAGAATTAAAGGAAATTCATTTTGGTCGCTGTTGTCTATCTCGCATCGTGGGCTATGAGCCCCGCATCCTGAGATACAACGATTAGGCCAAAGGAAAATGAGATCAATGCCTATCTCGCATCACAAGATATCATCCACATCACTAACCAATTCCCTAAAAATTTAGGGAAATGGACACCTTTTCACGAGCACAAGAAGGCCGAAACGCAAATTTTTTAAGGAAGAAAGCGTCCGGAGCCATTCAGGGCCAAGGAATCATCAAACCGTGATAATTTTCTCATGTTATTTTATTCATATATAATTATATGTGTTTGGAAATCATAAGCAGCTAATTTCTTTTTAGATTAGGTTATGAAAGCGGAATTTCCTTTTAATTAATTGTTCACGTAACTATAAATAATTTTTGGAATATCAGTCAATTACATTGTGTTTTATTTGGTTATTCCGTTTTTATTGGTTTTTATGCAATCAATGAGTACTAACCCAAACTTTGATTCATAAATCGACGACTAACTTTTGTCACTTAAAGCTAATCATTCGAAAGTAGTAATAAAAAAAAGTAACCACTTATAATTTATCGTTTAATTGTTCAAATGGGAAACTAATTTTTTGAAATAAAGACACTGACTTTTTTAAAGATTAATATTTTGAGATTGAGAGGGTCATATATGTATAGGAGTATCAAAGTAATTGACAAGGTTATTTATTTTGTATCTTTAGTCTTTAGGATAAACTTAGTTGATAACTTTCTATTTCTTCTCCATTTTAGCTTTTGTATTCATTAGTATTCTTTGACATTCACCTTTGTTTAGAGAGGCTTAATATCCTAAAAAAATAAAAATAAAAATAAAAATATCTACTTAGATTTAACATCCTAAGAAGAACATCAATTCAAAGGCTTAATATCCAAGTTGTGATTTATCAATAATATTCATTTATTCATGCATGCATTGCATCTGCAATTTAACATCCTAAGAAGAACATCAATTCAAAGGCTTAATATCCAATGGAGTTGTGATTTATCAATAATATTCATTTATTCATGCATGCATTGCATCTGCATATAGAGTATTGTGTTCAGGGGGAGTATATAGATTCTTATTTTTTATTTTTTGGATTTATTTTTGTTTGTCTTTAAATTGTCTTAAACTACTAGTATTTGTCATCATCAAAAAGAGGTAGATTATTAGAACCAAGTAGATTCAAAGAACAATATCTCTGTATTATATTTTGATGATAACAAGACTACTAATGAATGAACAATTTATCTACTAATTGTCTTCAAACATGTCGGTTAGTATAAGTCAAATAAAAGAATGAAGTTATTCCTATGATCTTAAGGCAAAGGTTTGTCATCCAAATTAAGAAGACATACAACCATCTTTAAAGAAAATGATTGATGGTCGTCAAGGATAAGACAAGTTGATCAAGCTTAAAGCAAGTAAGCATATCATTCACTCAATACATTGTTAACAAATGCATCCTCTATGCCAAGAAGTTCAAGTCATCGTCTGGACATGATGATCAACTGCATTCGTGTCAAGTTCAAATATCTGACCAAGCCATCGTCTCGATGATTGATATATTAAAATATCAAAACAATCGTATAGATTTAGTATTGAAGACAACAATTCTAGCTATGACTTTGTTCAGTAGCCATCAGATCTTCAAGTAAAAACGAGCGATTCTCTCAAAGCTCTTTCTCAAATAAGTCACTTTAAAGACAAAGATACAATGGATACTTGTAATTTATCGTGCGTATCGTTTTAATGACTATAGCTCTTGTAGTACCCTCGAACAATAGTATTCTCGCTCTTATACGAAGCGAAGTAACTCATGTTGGTAGATGTTGTTGTTGTTGCTGCTATCACTTTTGGTGCTTCATCCACCAAATTTTTCCATGTGAAGACCAACAACTAGCGTAGGTGTTCAATACAAAAAAAAATGAAATGTTCTTATTTAAATATAAATCATGTAAAAGTCAAGAACATGATTTAGGAGTTTATAGAAACATCCACTCATGTAAGAGTTATCTAGATCATTTGTAAATTAATCTAGAAGTCAGAATTACTCTTGAACTGATATAGAATTTCATCATATTATCCTCTAAAATAGAGTTATTTTGTGCCATTCAGATACAAACTCAAATACCTCCTTGTACCTTCCCAATAGTGGCACATTAATGTCAAAAGTATGGACTGTGAAGAGACTTTAAACATTTTAGATAATCAGCATAGACTATAAGTAATGGTCCTCAAATATGTGAAAAGACGGGTAGATTATATTTATCTAAATCAGGATCATTGTTAGATTAAGTTTGGGATTTATGAGTTTTTGAGAGAAGAAGAGTTTAAGATTAAGTTTTAAAAAAAATGAAATTGTTATTAATTTCTGATTTTTGGGTTGAGTTTGAAGATTGATGAAGATGAAGAGGTTGTATGAAGAAGATGATGAAGATGAGAGGTAAGAAAATGAAGAAATGGGAAGAAAAAAATTAAGTGTTGTTGATTCACCGGAAGATACAATAGACATGCATGATATAACGATCCTCTTTTAATAAAATACGGTTTAAATTAAAAATATTAATAGTATCTACGGTGGATCACTCTTAAAGTTGATCCACCATAGAAATTTAAGGTTAAAATTAACGGCTTGAGATTTTGTAGGTTAAATTGAAGAACCCAAACATCAATTTTATTAATTATTGAACCAAAATGAAAACTTCAAATTAATTAGGGATCAAATGACCTATTAAACTTTAAGGATTTGAATAGACTACAATAGTCATCATAATGATGGATTACGTAGATTTGAATGGACTCAGATACCTCACCTTTCTTCAATTTGATATTACGTTGCGTCTTTAAATTTGTATCTTAGAGAGTGAAAAATTGTGTTATATTTGTTTGCATTGCTTTACCTATATTGTTAATTTGTTTATATCTATATTTGTGGATAACCTATTGGATTTCTCATCCGACTTGGGTGAGGATGATGATGACAAACCTAACAAAGCCTTTCCTTCACTTAAATCAAAATGCAATGATCCACCCAGCTTCACTTAATCCATTGGCTCAGGATGATCTCAACTAAGGTCTTGCACTGAAATAAGCTTTTCAAGCCTTATGGTGTAGATAAGTTTTACAGTAAAATATGTTTTAAGGTTAATTTGGCTTATTTAGAATTAGATAAAATAAACTATTTAATGACTTTAATTTTAAGTAGGCTTGTAAATAGGTTTTTAGGCCAAGTCAGACCATGCTTTTAAATAGGTCAAGTCAGGCCAAAAAAACAGACATACGAAAAGTCATAGGTTAGGCTCACACTTGCAAAAAGTTTCGTAGACCAGATTCAGACCTTTCAAAGTCTGACCTGGTATGGCATATTCTCACCCCTTGTTAGAGCAGATCAAGTTAACGGAAGGGTAACAATGCAAATATTTTTATACTTCAAGGATTTATGTGAAACAAAAATAACTTAAATGACCTATATATTATAAACCTCAAATTTAAAGGACCTTTGATGTAATTTAGCATTTATCTATTTATTTTGAGGCTTCAGGTAGTCAATCTCTATTTACATTTTCTATTATGAGCAAATGGTATTTATTTATGACTACAATTTGTTTGGTTTAATTTTTAAAGTTATCAATAAAGTCATTTGATTTTTATTGATTTTCTTTATAAAAACAAAAAAATTAAAATAATGTTTCGTTGTCTGAAAGTTATCATAAAATGGTCGTAGAAATACCTCTCTCTAAATGATTAGCTCAAGTTTCCCTTAAAAATTTGTGGATAAGTTAACTATAACTAATTCTCTCTAAAATTTAATATATGAGGGATCAAATTACACCGATATAATATTATGTCAATGTTACACTGCTCAATATCATTTTATTCGATAAATATTTTTTGAATTTGACCGTTGAATTATAAGTTTATATCATACAGATCATCAAAAAAATTCTATAAATCAAAAATCATTTGATATGTTATCAAGAACAACAATATTAAACCCACTTGGGTTGGCTTAGTGGTATTGACTTTGGACCAGGGAGTGTGCTCCTCCTCAAGGTCTCAGGTCGATTCTCTCTGGTGCCAATTCGAGGGGGTTAAAAAAAGAACACTCTGGTGCCAATTCGAGGGGGTTAGTTTAGCTTCTTCAAAAAAAAGAACAACAATATTAATGGTTTATATGCTTTATTGAATATTGTTCATCATGACGTGTTGCAAAAACATATCAAATTATTTTATATTTGTGCATAATTTTTCATGAATGATCTATATCATATAAACTTACGATTTTTCATGAACGATCTATATCATATAAACTCTGGTGCCAATTCGAGGGGGTTAGTTTAGCTTCTTCAAAAAAAAGAACAACAATATTAATGGTTTATATGCTTTATTGAATATTGTTCATCATGACGTGTTGCAAAAACATATCAAATTATTTTATATTTGTGCATAATTTTTCATGAATGATCTATATCATATAAACTTACGATTTTTCATGAATGATCTATATCATATAAATATCATATAAACTTACGACGTGTTGCAAAATCATATCAAATTATTTTATATTTGTGTATAATTTTTCATGAATGATCTATATCATATAAACTTACAATTCAAAGATAAAAAATGAAAAATATGTGTCGAGTAAAATTATATTGAGTTGTGTAACATCAATACTCTATACGTGTGTACATTCACTTTTAATACACTTTTACGTGAGTACAAATGATATAATTATACAAAGTCTGGGTTCGAACCCCATACATTTCACTTTTCCATGTTAAAAATGTATAAGCTCTAGCCACTATATTACTTGACAAAAAAAAATATAATTATGCTATATTTTCAGGTGTAGAAAACCGTCTGTCTACATTATCTTATCCGCAGGGTTGAAAAAATTGTGTGGCTCTCTAAAATGCTAACCTATATGGAGGTCTACAAAATCAAGTTATATACATATACGAGTACGTATATTATATTATTCAAAGTTGAATCCAAAAAAACAAAAAAAAGTTTTTTTTTCCCTCTTCGTTGTTTTTGACAATGGTGTCATTCCTCCTTGTTTTGTGTCTAATTTTTCCATTACTTCTCTTCTTCCTGAAACGTAGTAGAAACATTAATGCACGTCATCCACCTGGGCCTAGAGGCCTACCCATAATTGGGAATCTTCATCAGCTTGACAATTCTATTCTTTATCTTCAATTATCAAAACTTTCAAAAATTTATGGACCAATATTTTCCCTGAAACTTGGTTTAAGGCCAACAATTGTTGTTTCTTCAGATAAAATTGCCAAAGAGATATTTAAAAATAATGATCAAGTGTTTTCTAATAGACCTATGTTATATAGCCAGCAAAGATTTGATGAAAGTTTTAATTTTTAGCCATAGATCACTAGATACAAATTATAGCATATCATCAATAACAAAGAAAGAACAAGAGATTGTGTACCTTTGAATTAGGTTGATGAAAGATAACCGTAGACAACGCCGACAACTATGAGAGGGGTAACTACCCTCATTCCGTCTAGCTCTAGGTTTTCTCACCAATCTTCAGAATAATTAACCGTCTAATGGGATGACGTTTAAATAGCTAAACGGCTGAGGGCAGGGACCTCTCATTGGGCTTATCTAAATGGTCCAACCCATCACGATCCATTTAGTAACAAAAGCCCAATCACTCAAATTCATCATATAATTAGTGCTTATCACAATAGACCATAATTTATATTATGACATCAACTTATAATAATTGATTATTGTCAATCCATAATTGATTAATTAAATAATTAATCCAACAATCTCCCACTTGGATGACAATACTCAATTACTGAAAAAAAATAAAAAAATTCACTTGTCATAAAGAATTTAAAAATTTAAAATTACATGTATGGTCAAAGCACTAATCATTCAAAAGAGAAGTAAGCTTTAATGCTGCAGAAATTGAATCCGATAGGGAAAACAAATCATACAGATCAAAGACTCACTTTTCTAACAAATGATGAATCTATAGTGACACGTTTGAATTAAAAAGAATATGTCACTAAAGAATAGCCCAAGCATTTTAAAAAAAAATGCGATAACAAAACTCCCACTAACCCAAAATAACATAGACTTAATCAAATCATCATGAGTTACAATACTCATATATATATAAGTCTGTGGTTAGTGGTTCTGCCAATGAGTTTTCAATATTACAGAAGTCATATATCCACATAGGTACACGAATAGTAATTACTTATAGGGATAGCTTATTAAGAGAGTGTAATTACATATAGTCAAAAACAATAAATGTTCTATGACATTCAATTAATCCAAGTTTTATAAAAAAACGTGACTATGAAAATCCATAAAAGCAAAATAGGAAATTCAATAATCCCCAAATTGGATTAACATAGACACTTAGTTTAAAGAAAAAAAAAATGTGGATTAATGTGGCCACTAGAATGTCAATAACAAAAGAACATGTATGATTATCTCAAATTATAAGTACCACAAGAACACAATATCATACTCGATAGGAGTATTGATATTATACATTGTACTTACTATTTATGACCTCAAAAATGTGGAATGTTGGTAAAACAGAAGCACAATGTATATTTGCATGCCAAGAAATTATTGTGCATATTCCAACAAAATTGACTTAAGCATCCAATTATGATGCTCATTGAGATCGATAGAATTTTAACATATATCTCAATATAATAGAATGAGACTAAAGTTTAAAGTCTCTTAAGCTATGCCATATTTTATAGTGTGCACAAGAGTATATGGCGATAACGACAATAATATTGTGTACACATTTCTCTTGATCTCACACATATATATAAACAAGAGTGAGATTTCTCATTTGAGCTCATAATATATAATATTGTGTACACACTCCCACTGATCCCACATATATATAAACAAGAGTAAGTGGGATTCTCATTAGTGATCACTGATACAAAATATTATAATAATGTAATATTCAACAGTGGGATACTCAATTACTAGTGCAAGATTATCAACATAAGTGGTTATATAATTTTAG
This sequence comes from Medicago sativa, assembly GCF_051527215.1. Taxonomy (NCBI): domain Eukaryota; kingdom Viridiplantae; phylum Streptophyta; class Magnoliopsida; order Fabales; family Fabaceae; genus Medicago; species Medicago sativa. The sequence goes on along the minus strand of NC_140752.1, from coordinate 24,913,623 downwards.
CCAATAGAGTTTCATGAACTCAACCACATATTTTGCACATGAGCATAGCAGAATTATTAACACAAGTGGTAACTCAAGAATAATACGAAACCCCCATAAATACATATTTTATCAATGGCAGATATTATCAAGAATTGGGTTTCGTAGTTAACCACATATTCTGCATTTAGAATTAAGGAGAACGTAAATTTTCATTTAAGAATTTCATAACACAAGATCTCCTTTTCACAATTAAAATTCCACAGAATTTTATAAACATAGTAACCGTTATATGACAGAGTATGATGATTATATAAAAATTTATCATCATATGAGTGAGATGAGTCTTTAAAAATAGGATATAAGACTCTGTTCACAATTTTAATAACTCACTCAAAACTCAAATGCTACAATTATACTTACACAAATTTGAGAAACAATTAGGTTACAAGCAGCGGAAATACACAAGACTTATATTTTATTATTATTGAGGATATAAGAGAAAATAGTCATAAGCTTCCATAAGTATTAAAGAATAGCAATAGCATAACTAATATCCTCAATATAAGTCTCTACAAAAATTTCATATCTAAAATATGAAAACAAATAAATATATTTGTTTATGAGATATAGTTAGTTGACATGTAGAATTTTTCTCACTTGTTGAAGAATGATATTTTCTCCATTTGGTGGAGAATGATAGTTAAACTATCTTACCCACAAAAGGATGATTATGTTAAGTAATGTCATACCGATAGGGTATGTCCATCACGTTACACAATACATAGCAATGATTCTCCCACTTGATAGAGAATAGACAATGATAGTTGAATTAAAAAGTCTGAAAGATATTTTAAATAAAATATTCAACTATTTCTCTATCACAAAATGATATGTTAAGTAACGTCACACCGATAGGGTATGTCCGTCACTCACATAACAAAGGGATAGTAGCAATCCAAAATATTTATATATATAAAAAATCACATTTAGGTAGAAATTTAATTCAAAATGTAATAATATTGGATTGCAAAAATTTATACAATTTTCTACATGTCTTTAATAGGGTAACTTACTTATTGTAATCTCATTCAAGAACCTTAAGGATAATAATAAATAAGAACTATATCATCACGATGTACAATTCTTATGTCTCAAAATTTAAACATTGATAGAGTATTATAATTGACATAAGTATAAACATTTTAGGTACATTGAATAATAACAATTATATTAATAACAACACACCGATAGGGTATGATTGTTACCAATATAATGCTAATCTATTTAACAAAATTCGCATAATTGTACCCACGATGGGTGAGATTACAATTATACAAATAAATAATTTTTATGCTTAAGAGAATATGATATAATAATATCATGCATAAACAATTGTACTTAATTTACTCAACTTCGGTCATATTCAAACGATAGAAAAATGTGCTTAACAAAATTTTAAATTAGCACATCATAAATATGACTTTAGAATTTCTTTTATATGAAGTAGTATAATAACAAAAATTGTTATTTGGAATAGAAGTGTGTCAAATAGTTTTCTAATTTATCCAGAAAAGAACTCTTAGAATAAAAATTTTCAATGCTCCCACTATAAATTAGAAAAAAAACACAAATACAAAATGGAGCATTATAGTAAGAAAATAGTATATAACAACAGAGTTCTGTTTACAATATTCTGAAAAGGATTTCACTTCTATATAGGATATCATAATTGCACAACAAAAGAGAAGAAGAACTAAATTTTTTCATAAGTGCAATAATAATAAGCAATAAGTCACAAGAGGATAAAATAATTAAATAACAACTTACCTCGGAGAGTGTGACATTCATCCTTATACTTAGAGCCACTGAATTTTGATGACTTAACGAGAATATCTTATAATATAGTCATCTCAAAATATTCATGAATAGAGAATAAGTCATTATAACTAAACAAATATAAGACTCTAATTATAAATCAATATGATTTATATAAGAATTCTGATATAAGGATGATACATATTTTAAAAATTGCCTCAATTCTCAATAAGTTATTTTGATAATAGTTAACAGATAAACAACCAAGAGGCGTACAAACTTTAATTCATAATTAGAATTTTAGCATAAAAAAAAATGCAACCACGCCTCATTCATAGTTCAACATAATTGTGATCCAAATATTTAATTGCGACAAGACACATAATTAGATAGTTAATGGTGTTTGTCACAAAATTTAGAGTAATAAATTAAGGGTCTAGATTAGAGAGTATAGCAGAAAACATAATGTATATTAAAGAGAAATATGCCAATTTTAGATTTAATTAATATAAATGACATATATAATATACAACTTACTATACTCCTTTTGAAAACAAAATATTATTAAGACCCTTAAAATCAATTTGTGACAAGAATCAGGCACAAGTGTCTAAGTTCAAATATGTCGCCAAAAGAATGATCAATTACTGGACTTTGGATTTTTATGCTAAGACAATATGAATTAAAGAATATATTAAATTCAATATATTTGGCATTAGAATTAATAAAATTGAACCTTCTAAAAAATTCACAATAGTTTAAGCTCAAATATTGAGAATACATGATTTGAAATAAATTATTCTCAATTTAATTGATATCTGATCCTTACAAGATTTGACAAAATTTTGAAATTCATGCATCAAAAATACAATATCAACAATTCTCAAAATATATTAGTTTATACAAGATATTTGAGACAAGAATGTAAGACTGAGTCTAAAGATTCTTCACAATACTAACACTTTAAAAGAATAATTTACATAAGTGTTATATTTTAGACTCAAATCTAAAGAATGCATGATTTAAAAGAACATATGATTCTCATATTAGTATACATCAAATATTTAGAGATCTCATAAACTAATTTAAATCCCAATTTTTATGAGTACAAAATAAATCAAATCTTCTTACGAATATTTTGGGTGGAAGAAAAAAAAATTATGTTTTTATCCCAAAATAATATAATATTTACTAATTAATTAGAGATGTAAAATTCCACATTAACACATCAATCTCAAGTTTGAGAGAGTGAGATTTTTCATAAGTGTCAAATACGACTAAGGAATCTTGCCATAAGAGAATATGATATTTTAGGAAACAATTTATTCCCCAACTAATAATATATAAAATATTTATAATTGTCAATATAGTTCCAAAATTTATGCCAAATTGATCAGAATAATAATTAATATTTAATTGACATAAAAAAATAATAAATTTTGGAATATCTGGACTTGATATGTGCCCATTATTTTCTTCACCATCTGGGTTAAATTCGGGTCAAAATAACCCGCAAGTTGACACAATGCAGCGATTTTCAAGAGAGTTCATCACGGAAAGATTCACATGAAACCCAAAACAATTTAAACCAATATTTGTTTGATAAAAAATATAACTTTCGGTTTGAATTATCAGTCAACACACTTACAAAAAATTGGGGTAATATGTGGGTCTTGATTACCAAATAAAGATCAGGATTTCACAATTATTGATTCATGGTTAAATTTCATCGTAAACAATTTTCAAAAAAAACAAGGAATTTCAATGGAAAAGATAAGAAATTTTAAGATATAATAATGTTGCGGCAACACACACATGAATCTCCCAAAAACATTGATTGTCCATACAATTTACGTTGAAGCTTTCTTCGCAATAAACCAAATTGATTAAGTGAATATATATCGACTTAATAATAGGGTAGTCGATTGTAAAATAATTAGGGTTTATACACACTAGCCATAACTGTATCTATTTGGCTCTGATACCAATTGATGAAAGTTTTAATTTTTAGCCATAGATCACTAGATACAAATTATAGCATATCATCAATAACAAAGAAAGAACAAGAGATTGTGTACCTTTGAATTAGGTTGATGAAAGATAACCGTAGACAACGCCGACAACTATGAGAGGGGTAACTACCCTCATTCCGTCTAGCTCTAGGTTTTCTCACCAATCTTCAGAATAATTAACCGTCTAATGGGATGACGTTTAAATAGCTAAACGGCTGAGGGCAGGGACCTCTCATTGGGCTTATCTAAATGGTCCAACCCATCACGGTCCATTTAGTAACAAAAGCCCAATCACTCAAATTCATCATATAATTAGTGCTTATCACAATAGACCATAATTTATATTATGACATCAACTTATAATAATTGATTATTGTCAATCCATAATTGATTAATTAAATAATTAATCCAACAAGATTATCTTATAATGGCATTGTATGCATATATTTAGCGCTAAGCGTGTGTCATATTATTCCACTATAAGAAAGTTTGAGGTGAAGCAAATGATAAAAAATATTTCTAATCATGCTGCTTCTTCAAATGTTACAAATTTGAGTGAGATTTTAACTTCTCTCTCGAGTACAATAATTTGTCGGATTGCTTTCGGTAGGAGTTACGAGGATGAAGGAACTAAGAGGAGTAAATTCCAGGGAATGTTGCATGAGTTTGAGGCCATGCTGACAGCTCTCTTTATTTCTGATTATATTCCATTCACGGGTTGGATTGATAAACTATCTGGCCTTCGTGCGCGTCTCGAACGAAATTTTATGGAGATGGATGAGTTTTACCAGGAGGTTATTGATGAACATTTGGATCCAAATAGACAACATGCAGATGATGAAGAGGTCATTGTTGATGTATTACTGCAATTGAAGAAAGAACGTTTGTTTTCAATTGATCTTACTTTTGATCATATTAAAGGAGTCCTCATGGTATGTTGCTTGATTCATTTTTTCAATTTGGTTTTTGTTTTAGTTTTGGTTAAATAAGTTTAAATCCACTTTACTCAAATTGTGGTATCGATTGCGTTGTGAACTTTTATATTGCGATAAAATACAAATAAATGCATTTCTTGTGGCAGCAACGTCGATATCGTTGTAGAATCCTCTAAATTGTTAGATTTTGGCTGCAATTGTGGTTGCAAACATTTTGAATACGATAGGTTGAACATTCAAATCCGCATAATCATATTTATAATTTACCAAATTAAAGATAATGATGTTTAATGTAATAACTTAATGTTAAAGAGTCTCATATGAGATAAAAAATGACATGAACATGTGTCTATAAGTGGTTAAATGGAGGCGATCTTCACCTCACACATTGGTTGTTTATTAGCTGTGTTAGGGTTGGCGGTGGGTGCAGGGATGATATGATCAAGAATTTCATAGACTTAAGCATGAATTTTAAATAACCCATACCATGTATTGTCTGATATGAGCCTCTTTAACACACCCCCTCACGCTCAACACTATTGGCTTGGTGCATGGAGATAAATGGTGGTTGACCCGATAGGAAACCTGATAGCAGGTGGTTCAATGGATCTTAGAGAAGGCTATGATACGATCCTAGAAATCGTGGTTGGACCTAACACAACCCCACAAAACCGGCTTGTGAGGTGAAAATTGCCCCCATTTATAAACACATGTTTAGGTCATCATTTGTCCGATGTAGAACTCTTTAACACACCCCCTCACGACCATCACAATTGGGCTTGATTCATGGACATAAATGGTGAGTGACTCGATAGCGAAAACCTGATAGCAGGTAACTCAATGAATCTTAACAAAGACTCTCATATCTTAGATATCGTGGTTAGACCTAACACAACATCACAAAACCGATTTATAAAATGATGAATGTCTCTTCTTTATAAACTCTCATCAAGAGTCATATCTAACTGATATGAAACTAAATTGACCCCCTCAAAATCAACACAAGGCAAGCCAACACGAGACAACTCAAATGTTGCAATTAAACGACTATGTAAATTTCCAACACTTAACACAAACTATTTTCAAATAGTACTTAGATACTAACTAGCAAAATACGCGTCCATTCGAATTGTTAGAAAATATATTATAAAGTTTTTGAAACTTGTTATAAATAATTATTAAGAAATAAATGAAGTTATTTTGCACTTTCGTATAAAACTTACTAAATCAATAAACATTTTTTATTAAATATATTGTTTCGTGTATGTTTTTATAATAAATTAATATTATTGTCCCCGTGAGCTTAGCTCAATTGGTAAGAACAATGCATAATATATGCAAGGTCTAATGTTCGAACCTCGGACACCACCAAAAAAAAGACAGCAAAAAAAAATTAGGAGAATTAAAATAAGAATAGAATTTTGTGCAATAAATATAGAGTTTAGGTATAGTTTAGTTATTTTACCAGAACTATCCCTAATTTTGCTTATGTGTCAGTTAATTAAATTGAGTTAGTTTCATCATTTATATTGAATATTATTTTCTGAAATATATAGTTGATATTAGATTATAATTATCAGTCGTTCTCGTGAGTTTAGCTCAGTTGATAGGGACAATGCATAAAATATGTGCATAAAATATGCAAGGTCTGAAGTTCGAACCCCGACCACCACCAAAAAAAGATTATAATTATCAGTGATAAACATTGGTATTTTTTATTCAGTGTATAATTTTTATTATAAATTATAATAATCTCATGATTGATGTCGTAATTTTTCATGCATCAATGATAAACATTGATCCGGTATTTTTCATATTAGAGTAAAAGGAAATACAATAAAAGATAGTGAAAAATAAATAAAGAAAAGAGTAAAAAATAAGTTAGAGAAAATCAGATAGAGAGAGAAAAAAATAGTTTTTTTTTAAATACTGCAAATATAAATAGTAAAATAATGTGAAAATGAGATATAGAAGATGAGAGAGAGAGAGAGAGAGAGAGAGAGAGAGAGTAAAGGTGGGGGGAGAGAGAATACATTGTGTGTTTGTGTGTTTGAGAGAGAATATGGAGAAGAAAAAGAAAGATAAGAGACATGTGTTGCAAAAAGCTATGAAAATTTGTATTCGTAAGCATAACTCATAACTCATCTGTTAATGACAATGCACTATAAAGTTAGGATAAAATATAGTTTTGGTCCTGCAAATATGTCTCGTTTTGATTTTGGTCCTTGTAATTTTTTTTTGTAGTTTTTAGTCCATGCAAATATGTCTCGTTTTGGTCCCTGACCCCACTTTTATGATGATTTGCACACGTGTCACATGATGACTGAACCCAATTTGTAGAAAAATAGTTCCTGTAAAATATTTTGATTTTTAAAAAGGTCCTTGCAAAAACTACAAAAAAAAAAATTATAGAGACTAAAACCAAAACGAGGAATATTTGCAGAGACCAAAAGTATATTTAAGGTATGAGAGTCAAATGTATACCAATACACAGAGATTTCATCTTTTTTTTAGGATGGACTTTTAGTGGTCAATTTTACCCTCCATTTACAATTAAAATAACAAGTAGATCTCATAACCTGTCAAAAATAAAAGTTTATCTTAGAAAACATGTAGCCGATTCCTTAAAAAAAACATTCAAAAAAAAGAAACATAGTACAAAAAAATAATGACTGGATATCATCTACCAATATGTTTATTCTTCTAAAAAAATATATAAATGGATACACCCATTTGTGCCATATTTTTTTCCAACTTTACCCTTTATTTAAACTATTTTATTATATTTCTTAAATTATCCAATGAAAAAATTAGTTAAATTTTTTTAAAATACGATAAGAAGAAAAATCAATTCCTTCAAAAAAAAAAAAAAGAACAATTCACAACAATATGAACGATATTTGATATTATAAAGAAATCTTATTTTGACCTTATATAAAAAAATATTGTTTTGTTGTATTATTTTTTTCTTTCCAATTTTATGATTTCTTTAATTATATTTTACCATTTGAAAGACGGACATGACGCTAGCAATGATAAGATTTTGTGAAATAAAAATAGTTTAGCAATAATTTATTTATTTTTGTAAAATTATTTCAAATTTTGTTGATGTGCCAGTTAATTAAATTGATTTAGTTTGATAATTTATGTTGTATGTTATTTTTAAAAATATATGTTTATAGTTAAGTGATATTCTTCATACTAGTCGAGATACCCGTGCTACAGCACGGGTAGCGCGTGTTGCGTCTCGGCTGCGATTGGCATAGTGATTTTTTTTGGTCCATGGTGAAAATATGTAAAGTATTTAAAGCATAATAATGTTTATATTGATCGGTAGTAATGAAAAATTGTAAAATAATTAAATTTTAATATGAACAAATATATATTAAATTTTAGTATTGATGATATTAAAAAAGCTAATAAATAAAAATAATCATAGTTTTTATTTACTAATATGTTTTAGTGTGAAAAATACTAATAAGCATCCCGTGAAAAATCATAATTAATGTATTATATAATATTGTTATCGTAAAATATATTTCATAAATAAGCATATGCTAACATATTCCCGTAAAAAGAATATAGTGAGATATATTTTTGTTAATATATAGTCTGTAATATCCCACTTTTATGATATGAAGAATTACCTGTTAACGATAGATTAAGCGCGTTTAAGACTAGGGGTATTATGGTAAATGCGCACGAAGGGACTATATAAGGACTTTAGTCCAAATTTTTCACACAATCTTCTTCACTTTCTCTCACTAGGGTTTAATAGAAATTTTGCTCTCCCTTCTCTCTAGAAATCGGTCATCATCATCATCCTTCACCCACAAATCTTGCTTCCTTTTTCTTCTCTTTAGAATCAATTATAAGATGGTTAGGGTATATGGTTTTGGTTGGTGAAGTGTTGAAGCGATCTTCTCTTTTCTTCTCTACTCATGATCTTTGCTCAATCTTCTCCTTATCCTTCAAAGAATTAGAATCCAAGCAAGATTAGGGTTGGTTAGTTGTTGGTGACAAGTTGGACACAAGCTTCACCAAACATTCATCTTTCAACTAGGGTTTTGATTCTAGGGTTTGTCATCAAGGATTTGATGTGGTGTGCATATTCTCAGGTTTAATCGAGGTGAGTTCTTAGGTAGTTCTTATCCATGGGATGTGGGTAAAGCTTACAAGAAACAATATAATTTTTCTAGGGTTTATGTGTGGAAAGTTAACTCTTTTCATGCCATGCATCTTTATACTTGTGAATACTTGTTTAATGGTTGTTTTACAAGTTCCATATGACTTCTAGCACCACAATATGTCTTGGGATGTTTTGTATTGAGGTTTTTGGGTTAAAAACACCATTTTTGCAGGTCTGGACTGTCATAACTCGCAACGGCGAGCAATTACTCGCCATGGCAAGCAAACACCACCGAAAGAGGTGTTTACTCGCCATGAACTCGCAGTGGCGAGTAAGTAACTCGCAGTGGCGAGTAGGTGAACTCGCAGTGGCGAGTAACATCGGTGGCAGCACCCTGTTTGCCCGCTTCGGGCCCTTTCAGCTCCGTTCGGTCCAGTCTTCTTCGAGCATTCTTTTACAGTAATAAACCCCTCAATACATGATTCCAAGGCATGGTATTTAAAATGTTCTCTTGATCATTCAACAAGTATTTGTAGTGTGTAAATTAAGCATGGTGTAAAAGAGTTATGACATGAGTTTAACGGGTAGCAAGCAATAAATAATGGGGGAAATGGAACTAGAGCCTCAACGTAGTTGTTGAGAACTAGGGTGTTGAACATGATTTCATACGTATGTTAAGGTGCGAAGAATATTTTCTTACGCTCATGAACTTGTATGTTATTACCCAAAGGGATCGATCAAGGATCCGAGTTATAAGTATTTAACTCATGTATGTAACTTTTCATGTATGCATATGAACAAGACTAATACAAGATGTAGGTGCTCGTGTCTCTCGTTATCCACGTCAGGGGGATACGGAAGGTTCTCGACCTAAGGGGAACGGTTCAAGCCGCAAGGGACCCGCACGACACCGAGGGAGTCTGATGTATGTACATCGGTCATGTATGGGAGTGTACTCGGGGTTACTCCACCCGGGACTCTCCGTAAAACGAACCAAGATTATGTTTGATTGTTCAACCCTAACATAATGATATAATGAATGTATTCATGCATGATTATGATATGATGATAGAGATGAGCAAGTTATAAAGATTGCCAAGGACGATCCTAGATTACCCTACTCGTCCGGTATAGGTTGTGCCATGATTTGATTCATGTTAGGCTTCGATACATTTAGTGTATCTTAGCAAAGCGGTTCTAGGAACCCTTAACTACCATGGTACGTATGTTGATAGCAAGCCTATAACAAATAGGAAAGACCTAAGACGGGTTTTTAGCATTCACGACCGTCAAGGGTACAAGTCCACACACGTATAATCAACCGCTAGGTTGTAAAATAGACACGTGATAACCATAGGTTTTCCCCAAGGTTATCACTAGCCTAGGGCTAGGAAGAACTCACTGAGACATTATGTCTCACCCAACTCCTTATTTTGTTCAGGTTCACAGGTTTCGCAAGGAAAAGGTAAAGAAAAAGTCTTGGATTGATCGTGACGTCATGGAATCGCTTTGTTGTGAATTAAAGACGCATATGTTATATTATAAGATGTATAATTATGGGTTTTGTAATTACCTTATGTTTGACAACTTTTTGGTGTAATAATATAACATAGCAGTCGTGGAATGATGTTGTAACCAAACTTCCGACTGGATGTCGTTTCATGTATTTGTATAATTAATGTATCCGGTATCAGTTTAACGATTATTTGAATATTCTAGACACTTTCAAATTTAAGTGTTACAATTTGGTATCAGAGCAGGTCTTTCCAGACCGTGCCTTGGGTCATTAATAATACAATTCAAGTAGTCGTTCTTTTTGGTGTTTAAGATATTTGTCCTCATTGTTGTATTGGTTAAAATTGATCACTTTGACTTAAATATGACAGTTAGAGTGAAAATGTCTGGAGCCCGAAGGGGACGAGGCCTGCCAAGAGGTAATCCGTATGTGGAGGAGAATGTTAATCCTGATGCTCAGATGTGGGCACAGCTGATGCAACAAAACCAACAGATGATGCATATGATGCAGCAGCAGATGCAGCAGAATGCTCAGACTCAGCAGCAGTGGGCTGCAAATATGCAGCACGGTCCAGGTGTTTGTCATCAGACTCCTCCACCACCTCCAGTTGTGGGGAATCCGACCTTTCGAGAATTTAACCTGAACCATCCCCCGAAGTTTGATGGTAGTGGCGAGCCACCTGAAGCTAAGAGGTGGATCAAGCAGATGGAAAAGATCTTTCTGATGGTTCACTGTACCGAAGAAGAAAAGGTGGTTTTTGCAACGAATCAATTCCGTGGTGCAGCGCTGGATTGGTGGGAAATTGCTCGGCGTAGAATGGAGAATAATGGGTTAGAGCTGAACTGGGAGAATTTCAAGCAAGTGATGAAAGAGAAGTATCTTCCTCTGTCATACAAGGTCAGAAAGGAACAGGAATTTCTCCACCTGAGGCAAGGTCATATGTCTGTGGCAGATTTTACGAAGAAGTTCGAGGAATTATCTTATTACTCTACTCATAATGAGTATGTGGGTAATGAGATGTGGAAAGTTAATCAATACAAGCATGCTTTGAGGGGAGAACTCTATGCTGTAGTGAGTCAGCAAAGGGTAACAGATTATGATGAGTTGGTGCATAACAGCATGGAGGCCGAAAGAGGCTTTGATAAGGCGGCTAGAGAAGGTTCTGGGGCAAGAGGAAGAAACAGAGGTAACTTTGTTGACAAGTATCATGAGAAGCTGAAGCCCAAGGGTTCTCCAACCAGAGGAAAGTACACAGGTCCACCTAGAACTTATCCAACTTGCAGGAAGTGTGGTAAGGCTCATCAAGGAGAATGCAGGGTAGGTTCTGATAATTGTTTTGCATGTGGTCAGCCGGGACACTATGTGGTTGATTGTCCAACCAGAGGAAATAAGGGCAAAGGTGTGAGTACTACTATGAGTAAGGGTAGAGTGTATTCTCTTGATGGCAAGAAGGCGCAGGCAAATGAAGACTTGATTGGTGGTACGTGTTTCCTTGGTCAGAATCCTGTTAATGTTTTATTTGATTGTGGTGTATCATGTTCTTTCATTTCATTTCAATGTGTTGAAGCTCTTCAGTTGTCTGTTTCATTATTAAATCCCACTATGAAAGTAACCACGGCCACTGACGGAAGTATTGTAGCGAATTATGTTTGTGAAAATTGTCCCATCACTGTGTCTAGTAAGACGTACTATATAGATTTAGTATGTCTTCTGATGAAGCAACTTGATGTTATTTTGGGTATGGATTGGTTGTCAACCAATCATGTGTATATTGGGTGTGCAGAAAAGACTATTTACATGCCAACTAGTAATACGGTGGAAGGTGTAGCGTTGTCAGAACTGATTAAACACACGTATCAGATGGCTCAGTTTATTTGCACACAAGATAAAGGTTTTTATGTAATGCTCACGGTGACTCCAGAATCAGACTTAAGCCCCAGTGATATTCCAATAGTTAGTGAGTATATGGATGTTTTTCCACCCGATATTACTAGCTTGCCACCGGAAAGGGAGATTGAGTTTTCAATTGATTTGATTCCGGGAGCCGAACTTGTGTCGGTAGCACCTTATAGAATGTCTCCTTTGGAACTTAAGGAACTGAAATCGCAATTAGAAGATCTTATTCAGAAGCATTTCATTAGACCCATTGTGTCTCCATGGGGTGCACCGGTATTGCTGGTCAAGAAGAAAGATGGCAGCATGAGGCTGTGTATTGATTACCGTCGGCTTAATAAGGTAACTATCAAGAACAAGTATCCTTTGCCAAGGATTGATGATCTCCTTGATCAACTTAAGGGAGCGTGTGTGTTCTCGAAAATTGATCTTAGGTCGGGTTATCATCAGATACGCATCAAATCCTCTGACGTGTCCAAGACGGCTTTCAGAACTCGTTACGGACACTATGAATTCCTGGTTATGCCTTTTGGAGTATCCAACGCACCAGCAGTCTTCATGGACTATATGAACCGGATTTTCCAACCTTATCTAGATCAGTTTGTTATTATTTTTATTGATGATATTCTGATTTATTCTAAGAATCCACAAGAGCACGCTTAGCATCTAAGGATAGTATTGGATATCCTTCGGGAGAAGCAATTGTTTGCAAAGTTCAGTAAATGCGAGTTTTGGTTATCAGAAGTCAAATTTCTGGGTCACGTTATTTCTCGGGGTGGTGTAGCCGTTGATCAATCAAAGGTTGAGGATGTTCAAAATTGGGCAAGGCCGAAGAATGTTTCAGAAGTTAGAAGCTTTTTGGGACTAGCTGGTTATTATCGACGTTTCATCATGAAGTTTTCTCAAATCGCTTTGCCTTTAACTCGTCTCATGAGGAAAGAAGTACCTTTTGTATGGGATGAGGGGTGTTAAAAGAGTTTTAGGACCCTGAAGAAGAAGTTGACTCAAGCTCCTGTTTTGACAATTCCAGGCCCAGAAAAGAAATATGTGGTATTTTGTGATGCATCATCTAAGGGACTCGAAGGAGTACTTATGCAAGAAAACAATGTAGTAGCTTATGCATCTAGACAACTTAAGACGCATAAAGCAAATTATCCCGCCCATGATTTAGAGTTAGCTGCTATAATCTTCGTTTTGAAGATATGGAGGCATCACCTTTATGGAACGCATTTTGAATTGTTTAGTGATCACAAGAGTCTGAAATATTTATTTGATCAGAGGGATTTGAATATGAGGCAGAGGCGTTGGATGGAATACCTTAAAGACTTCGACTTTGATTTGAAATATCATCCAGGAAAGGCCAATGTTGTGGCGGATGCTTTGAGTCGTAAGGCCTTAGTTCAAGCCGAGGTTATGATGCACACTTGTAAGATGTATGAAAAGGTTCGTGATCTTAATCTTGGAGTTACGGATGTTGGTGGTGGTATTTGTTTGTATAATTTGGAAGTCTCGTGTGACTTGCGATCAAGAATCGTACAAGCACAAGGTGAAGATTTGGAACTTCAGAGACGAAGTGGTTATCCAAAATTCTCTATGGCTGCGGATGGAGCAATTTTGTTTGAAGGAAGATTATGTGTTCCAAATGATCAAGAGCTTAGAAGATTGATTTTGGAAGAAGCTCATAAAAGCAGTTTTTCAATTCACCCTGGTACAACTAAGATGTATCAAGATTTAAAGAAGGAGTATTGGTGGCCCGGCATGAAAAAGGATATTGCTGAATTTGTAGCTCGGTGTATTGTATGTCAAATAGTTAAGATAGAACATTAAAGACCGGCTGGTATGTTACAATCACTAGAGATTCCTCAGTGGAAATGGGAGCACATTACCATGGATTTTGTAGGAGGTTTACCCCGTACTCAAAGAGGTCATGATTCGATTTAGGTAATTGTGGATAGGCTAACCAAGTCGGCTCATTTCTTACCGGTAAGGTCTACCTACAAGACATCACAATATGCGGATTTGTTTATCTCCGAGATTGTCAAGCTACACGGTGTTCCTGCGAGTATTGTATCAGATAGAGATCCAATCTTCACTTCGCATTTTTAGAGAGCTTTTAATAGGGTTTTGGGGACTAGATTGAAATTGAGCACGTCACATCATCCGCAATGGTCAATCAGAAAGGACTATCCAAACCTTAGAAGATATGTTACGTGCTTGTGTTTTGGAAGATGGAGGAAGTTGGAGCCATCATCTACCTTTGATAGAATTTTCCTACAACAATAGCTACCACGCAAGTATCGGAATGACACCATATGAAGCTTTGTATGGTAGGAAGTGTAGGACCCCGTTATGTTGGGCTGAGGTTGGAGATAAGAGTATCCTTGGACCAGAGATCATTCAAGAAACGACTTTGAAGATTAAGTCAATTCAAGAGAAGATGAAGATAGCTCAAAGTCGTCAGAAAAGCTACGCGGATCAAAGACGAAAACCTTTGGAGTTTAATGAAGGTGATCATGTATTCCTAGGTATGTGGGACCGTTTTTGATACTCCAGCGTGTCGGACCAGTAGCTTATCAGTTGGCTTTACCTCCAGCTATGTCGGGATTGCATGATGTATTCCATGTGTCGCAGCTGAAGAAGTATGTTCCAGATCCTTTTCAGCCGGTTGAATTAGACTCTATAGAGTTAAGATCAGATTTGACGTATCAGCCAGAACCAGAGAGTATAGTAAACCGTGATGTCAAGTCTCTCAGAAACAAAGAGATACCCATAGTGAAGGTTGTATGGAAAGGATCGTCAGATGGTGAAGCAACATGGGAACTCGAATCAGAGATGTTGAGTCAGTATCCGCATTTGTTTTCAGGTAAATTTCAAATTTCGAGGACGAAATTTTTTTTAAGGGGGGTAGGATGTAATATCCCACTTTTATGATACGAAGAATTACCTGTTAACGATAGATTAAGCACGTTTAAGACTAGGGGTATTATGGTAAATGCGCACGAAGGGACTATATAAGAACTTTAGTCCAAATTTTTCACACAATCTTCTTCACTTTCTCTCACTAGGGTTTAATAGAAATTTTGCTCTCCCTTCTCTCTAGAAATCGGTCATCATCATCATCCTTCACCCACAAATCTTGCTTCCTTTTTCTTCTCTTTGGAATCAATTATAAGATGGTTAGGGTATATGGTTTTGGTTGGTGAAGTGTTAAAACAATCTTCTCTTTTCTTCTCTACTCATGATCTTTGCTCAATCTTCTCCTTATCCTTCAAAGAATTAGAATCCAAGCAAGATTAGGGTTGGTTAGTTGTTGGTGACAAGTTGGACACAAGCTTCACCAAACATTCATCTTTCAACCAGGGTTTTGATTCTAGGGTTTGTCATCAAGGATTTGATGTGGTGTGCATATTCTCAGGTTTAATCAAGGTGAGTTCTTAGGTAGTTCTTATCCATGGGATGTGGGTAAAGCTTACAAGAAACAATATAATTTTTCTAGGGTTTATGTGTGGAAAGTTAACTCTTTTCATGCCATGCATCTTTATACTTGTGAATACTTGTTTAATGGTTGTTTTACAAGTTCCATATGACTTCTAGCACCACAATATGTCTTGGGATGTTTTGTATTGAGGTTTTTGGGTTAAAAACACCATTTTTGCAGGTCTGGACTGTCATAACTCGCAACGGCGAGCAATTACTCGCCATGGCAAGCAAACACCACCGAAAGAGGTGTTTACTCGCCATGAACTCGCAGTGGCGAGTAAGTAACTCGCAGTGGCGAGTAGGTGAACTCGCAGTGGCGAGTAACATGGGTGGCAGCACCCTGTTTGCCCGCTTCAGGCCCTTTCACCTCCGTTCAGTCCAGTCTTCTTCGAGCATTCTTTTACAGTAATAAACCCCTCAATACATGATTCCAAGGCATGGTCTTTAAAATGTTCTCTTGATCATTCAACAAGTATTTGTAGTGTGTAAATTAAGCATGGTGTAAAAGAGTTATGACATGAGTTTAACGGGTAGCAAGCAATAAATAATGGGGGAAATGGAACTAGAGCCTCAACATAGTTGTTGAGAACTAGGGTGTTGAACATGATTTCATATGTATGTTAAGGTGCGAACAATATTTTCTTACGCTCATGAACTTGTATGTTATTACCCCAGGGGATCGATCAAGGATCCGAGTTATAAGTATTTAACTCGTGTATGTAACTTTTCATGTATGCATATGAACAAGAATAATACAATATGTAGGTGCTCGTGTCTCTCGTTATCCACGTCAGGGGGATACGGGAGGTTCTCGACCTAAAGTTAACGGTTCAAGCCGCAAGGGACCCGCACGACACCGAGGGAGTCCGATGTACATACATCGGTCATGTATGGGAGTGTACTCGGGGTTACTCCACCCGGGACTCTCCGTAAAACGAACCAAGATTATGTTTGATTGTTCAACCCTAACATAATGATATAATGAATGTATTCATGCATGATTATGATATGATGATAGAGATGAGCAAGTTATAAAGATTTCCAAGGACGATCCTAGATTACCCTACTCGTCCGGTATAGGTTGTGCCATGATTTGATTCATGTTAGGCTTCAATACATTTAGTGTATCTTAGGAAAGCGGTTCTAGGAACCCTTAACCGTCATGGCACGTATGTTGATAGCAAGCCTATAACAAATAGGAAAGACCTAAGACAGGTTTTTAGCATGCACGACCGTCAAGGGTGCAAGTCCACACACGTATAATCAACCGCTAGGTTGTAAAATAGACACGTGATAACCATAGGTTTTTCCCAAGGTTATCACTAGCCTAGGGCTAGAAAGAACTCACTGAGACATTATGTCTCACCCAACTCCTTATTTTGTTCAGGTTCACAGGTTTCGCAAGGAAAAGGTAAAGAAAAAGTCTTGGATTGATCGTGACGTCATGGAATCGCTTTGTTGCGAATTAAAGACGCATATGTTATATTATAAGATGTATAATTATGGGTTTTGTAATTACCTTATGTTTGGCAACTTTTTGGTGTAATAATATAACATAGCAGTTGTGGAATGATGTTGTAACCAAACTTCCGACTGGATGTCGTTTCATGTATTTGTATAATTAATGTATCCGGTATCAGTTTAACGCTTATTTGAATAGACACTTTCAAATTTAAGCGTACATAGTCCATACACTCATATATATTTTATCAATATATATAGTTCTCATTAGATTTCATAAATAAGAATATACTAATATATTCCCGTAAAACAAACATATACTCATATATATTTTTATTAATTTATAGTCCTTACACCCACATATACTTTATTAATATATTAATAAAACTTAGGCAGTCGCGGTGTTTAAACAAAGATATTAAAAAAATATTATTATTTTTTGAAAGATTAAAAATACTAATTAAAACTGATCACTCGTTATAGTTACTAAAATGGGTCCCGTGTTACAATTGTACACTCCAACGGGTTTTTTATTGATACATTTAAAAAACAACGGAAAAAATTGAAGTATGAGTAATCATAGTATATTATAATTTTTTTGTTTGTTTTTAGTATTGACGATATTAAAAAAAATGAAAATACGTTTCACAAATAAACATATACTAACATATTCCCGTATAAAAACATATAGTGAGATATGTTTTAATTAATATATAGTCCATACGCTCACATATATATATATATATATATATATATATATATATATATATATTTATCAATATATAGTTCCCATTAGATTTCAGAAATAAGAATATACTAATATATTCCCGTAAAACAAACATATACGCACATATATATTTTTATTAATATGTAGTTCATACACCCACATATATTTTTTGAATATATTAATAAAACTTAGGCAGTCGCGGTGTTTAAATAGAGATATTAAAAAAAATACTAATTAAAACTGATCACTCGTTGTAGTTACTAAAATTGGTCCCGTGTTACAATTGTACACTCCGATGACTTTTTTAGTGATACATTTTCAAAAAAAAAAAACAACGGAAAAAATTGAAGTATGATTAATCATAGTATATTATAATATTGTACTTGTTTTAGTATTGACGATATTAAAAAAACTAATAAATGAAAATACATTTCATAAATAAATATATACTAACATATTCCCGTAAAAAACATATAGTGAGATATATTTTTGTTACTATATACTCATTTGTATTAAATAAATATATACTAACATATTCCCGTAAAAAAAACATATAGTGAGATATATTTCTGTTAATATATACTCATTTGTATTTCATCAATGTATAGTTCCCATTAAATTTCAGAAATAAGAATATATTTATATATTTCCATAAAACAAACATATACTCATATATATTTTTATTAATATAGGGTTCATACACCCACATATATTTTATTAATATATTAATAAAACTTAGTGCTTGTTTGGGATGGAGTTTGCAAGCAAAAAAGCAAGTTTGGGGGATTTCCAAAGCAAATTTACCGTGATTTTTAAAAGCCAGCAATTGGAGCTTTTGGGTTAAAGTGGGTTCTGCCGTGCTTTTACACAAAACGTGGGTAGAAAAACTCTATACCAAACAGGCACTTAGACAATCGCGGTGTTTAATTAGAGATATTAAAAAATACTAATTAAAACTGATCACTCGTTGTGTTACTAAAATGGGTCTCGTGTTACAATGGTACACTCTAACTGATTTTTTAGTGATAAATTTAAAAAAAAAACAGAAAAAATTGAAGTATAATTAATCATAGTATATTATAATATTTTTCTTGTTTTAGTATTGATGATATGAAAAAAGCTAATAAATAAAAATAATCATAGATTTTATTTACTAATATGTTTGAGTGTGAAAAATATTAATATGCGTCCTGTGAAAAAACATAATTAACGCATTAAATAATAGTGTTATCATAAAATACAAAATCATATTCTGCTATAACAACAACACTTGTTAGTTTCCTCTAAAAAAAAACTTGTTAGTAAAACCTAATTGAAAATTAGTAGAGAAAATGGAGTTGTAAATAAAGAGAGAAAATGAAAAAATGAAGAAAGTTGGTAAGAAAAAGATAAGAGAGGAGAGTGAGAGTGAGAGAGAAAAGTTTATTATTAAAAAATAAAAGTGAGAGAAAAGTTTGTAATTAAATAAATAAAGATGAGAGAGAAAAGATTATTATTATAAATAAAGAAAGATGAGAGAGAAAAGTTTATTATTAAATAAAGAAATGTGAGAAAGTGGGATGAGAGAGAAAAGTTTATTATTAAATAAATAAATGTGAGAAAGTGGGTTTCAGTAAAGTGGATTTTGATAGTGGATTTGACAAAAATAACCCTAAAGTTGTAAAGGAAAAAGTTTGAAAGAAAATTAGGTATGGGTAGTTAAGTAATTTTGGTAGTGTCTTGGTTTTATATATTGTAAGTAGAAGTAGATGCAGAACATGCTTGTAGCTGCAACGGACACCACATCAGCCACATCAGTTTGGGCTATGACTGCCTTAATAAAAAATCCTAGAGTAATGAAGAAAGTACAACAAGAGATTAGGAATTCAAGAGTTAAAAAAGAATTTGTAGATGAAGATGATATACAAAATTTCTCCTACTTGAAGGCAGTGATAAAAGAGACCCTGAGATTGTACCTACCAGGCCCATTGCTTGTGCCAAGAGAAACAAGGGAAAAGTGCATTATAAGTGGCTACCTAATTCCCGCAAAGGCAATAATGTTTGTGAATGCTTGGGCCATTCATACAAACCCAAATGTTTGGAAAACTCCAGAAGAGTTTTATCCTGAAAGATTTTTAGAAAGTTCTATAAATATTACTGGACAAGATTTTGAACTAATTCCCTTTGGAGCCGGTCGTAGAATTTGCCCAAGAATGTCTATGGCAGTTGCATCATTGGAAGTTATCCTTGCAAATCTTCTATATTCCTTTGATTGGGAATTACCACATGGTCTGGTAAAGGAAGATATTGATACTGAAAGGTGGCCAGGACTCACTCAACACAAGAAGAATGAGCTTTGCCTTGTAGCCAAAATTCCTATGTAGATGTTCTTTATTAAAATTCTTTCTTGGGGTCTCATATATATTTTCATTTCTATATGCCTTTCCACTTGTGATACACTTTGAATAATCTATTATGATGTATATGCCATTATAATTGATTCGGTTGGACCTAATAGGATGATTGAGGTGCTTAGATATGTCGTCTGTTGAGGTTGATCTGTCGATCTGTCAGTCGTCTGCCTGGTTCTGCTGATCAACCCCAGGCCTCGTGTGTAATCCTCGGCCTGCACCGTAATCTGGTGGATATATTTTAGTGCTTGTCCAATATATGGTATCGTCTGTTTAGTGGACTCCTACATATAATTGAGGCCCCAATAAATTGGAGGTCCAACTCCGTAGTGCTCTTTACGCTTGCCAAGGAACGACCCTAGTGTTGAATACATCATTTCTAAAATAAACTCTCTCTTTTAAACTTATTAACAAATATTTTGCACTTGTTATCATTTCTCAGGTTTGTTTAGCTTATTTTTTATGATAGGTATAATACTACTTGAACTGAGACCCATCTCGTGGATGTAGTGGCTCAGGGACAAAAGGAAAAGGTAGAGAAAATAATATTCTCTACCTTTTCCTTTTGTCCCTGAGCCATGTAGTACTAATACTCTTTTCCATTATCATTTTTCAATAAAAAGTTTGTCATTAAAAAAACAATGAAATGGAATGCTAAGAAAAAATGGGCTCTGAGCGATGGAGAGGGGTTGTGAGAGAGAAAATGGCACCGCCATGGGCAATCGCGCCGGTTTGCTTCGTCGGAATTGAGGAACTTTGGGGGGGGGGGGTAAGGTTTCCAGGCAGGATGCCACAAAGGGGTGGGGATGATGGAGAGTGGATCGACGTGAGACCAAGACGACAAGAGGTTATCGGTCAGGACAGGCTTCATGGAGGCGACAGGCTCAGGGACAGGGACGACTTCAAGCAACATCAATCTAGGGTTAGGTATGCTTCATGGGATGACTACTATTATCGGGATTGCGACACTGGCTCGGTTTTCTCTGATAGGCAGATGGTGCAATGGGGGGATTGTGAGACAGATGAGGATAATGTCTATGATTCTGAACGCACAGGAGTGAAGGCCATGGCACGCTTCAAACCCAAAACACGCAAGTCTGCCCAGTTCGTGATTGACCGTTTTTATGCTTCAGACTATTCTGAACCGCAAAGGCATATAGAGTCACGAGTTGTGAAGAAACAACAGACTATTTCCGTTCAGCAGCAGCCACAGCAAGGTCAGGATGATGTCAATAGTGGTGCAGCACCTGAATCATCATTGAAAAGGTTTGTTACTTTCTATATTACAAACTTTCCACCACAAGCATCAAATTTTTTCCTGAGAAAGGGGTTTGAAGTATGCGGTATTCTTGAAGATGTTTTTGTGGCCAATAATAGAAATAGGAATGGAGAAGTTTTTGGTTTTTTTCCGTTTTGTAAAAGTACGTTATGTTGATAAATTGCTTAAGACTTTAAACAATGTGTGTTTCGGTCAATATTGTGTACGTGCCGTGCTTGCTAGGTTTGATAGGAAGGGGTTGAAGAGGGGAGTGGAGGTGAGGATGGGTGAGGGGGTAGGTGGTGAGGAGGGAAAGAAGGTGAAGGGGAGGGGTGGAGTCGAGGGTGTTAAGGTGGGGAAGAAGGTAGTTGAGGGAGAAAAAAAGATGAGGGAGCCGGAGGAGGGAGAGGGTGGTATTGTGAAGGTGGGGACGGTTCAGGTGAGGGTGAGGGGTGAGGAGAAGGCGGGGAAGAAGGGCGAGGGAGGTAGAGCAGAGGGTGGCAAGGAGGACAGGCTAGTGAGAAGGAGTGCAGGCACAGTCAATTTGGAAACAAAATCAAAGTTGGTGCGCAAGTATAGCTTCGTTGAGGAAGATTGGAAATGGGTATCTAATGGATTGATTGGTACAGTGATTGGTGGTGAATCAATTCCGCTTATTCAGAGTCGAGTGGAGGATGCGGGGTTCAATGATCTTGACATCATCCCGCTTGGTGCTGACAAAGTGTTTATCCATTCTTTATCTGATGTGCACGTTTCTGAAGTTGTGGGGACAGCGAAACAATGTTTTGATCTAATTTTTTCTAGTTTGGTGGTTTGGAATCAAGTGGAGTTGCCATTTCAAAGGGGAGCTTGGATTCGTTTGTATGGGATTCCATTACAAGCATGGAATGAAAATTTCTTTAAACTTTGTGTTTTTGAATGTGGAAGATATTTACGAGCGGATATGTGCTCTTTAAATAGAGAAAGATTCGGCTATGCACATGTTTTGATATCTACGTCATCTTTAGAAGTGGTAAATGTATCTGAAAAAATTCTTGTTAATTGTGAGATGGTTGATATTAAAATTGTTGAAAAGTGGGGTTTTTGTTTGGGTGATGATGCGTGTTTGTATGACGAAGAGGATAAGTGTCAGTCAGATAATTCGAAGGCTGCAGATATTAATGTTGATAGTTGTTTTAATGCTGATATTTTGGCGAACAATATGGCTAAAGATGTCGAAGATGCTGATGATTTTTTTTAGAGTGTCGACATTAATGTTGATAAGGTAGATTTGGAGACTTTGAAGACAACTGATGTTAATTTGAAGGTAGATGGCAACACGACTAGCAATAACAAGGTTGATCAAACATGTACCTCCTCTAATTCCCATAGTGTGAGTGACGCAAATAATGGGCATGTCTTTGATTTTAATAATGAGATGCCAAAAACCACTAATGAAGGTGTTAAGGCTACGGAGGGAGGGTTTAATAATGAAAGGCATGCAGCTAGTTTTGGTGCCGGTTTGGGGGTGCCTAGAAAGAGAAGTGTCCGAACAATTTCTTGCTCCTCGGAAGATGCTCATTATTTACGATCAGGTCCATAGAGTGTTGATTGGTTGAAAATTGTTAAGCGGGGCGATGTCCGTATTATTTATTCTAACAAGAAACGTCTTAAGAACGTTGTTAAGGGAGTTGATGGTAAAGCAAACGAAAATAACAAATCAGCAAGCAAAAAGAAAGTTGGGGATGTGCTTCGACATTCGGTGCTCACTTTGAAGAAGGTTGCAAGGCTACCCAGTAAAGATAGAAAAGAGGTTATGAAAGCACTGAAAGATACAAAGGTGTTGAAGGTTCTGAAGCAAAAAATACGAGATCGACAACGGCAAAGGGTGCGAGTTACTAGGTCGTTGGAGGAGGTTCCCTGTCACTATTCCAATGGCTCTTCTGATGTGGTGTCAGTGAATAATGATTGGCTGAACTGGGTTACTTTAAAAGGTATTGAGGAGGCAACAGTGACAGATATTCAGGATTTTGGGAAGACAATAGGTGTTTCTTTTGAACCGCCATGTAATAACAGGTTTGATGTGTTATCTCGTCCAAAGAAGGTGGTTATGTGGCCGGTGTTGACACCAGTGGGGTTTGAAGAGGGAGAGGTAGATGGGGCTGTGTAGGAGTGTCGGTATGGAGGTGGTGTTGGGCGGGATGGGTGTGAACAATGAAGTTGGTGTCTTGGAATGTGCGGGGCTTAGGGGGGTCGGAGAAGAGAAGGGAAGTGTGGAAGTTGGTGGGGGAGAAAATTCCATTTATTTTGTGTTTAAAGAAACTAAACTTGCGGTGTGCGATGTATCTCTATGTAATTCTTTATGGGGTGACTCGAGTTTTGCCTATTCTTATCGACTGTCTGTAGGGGCTTCGGAGGGATGTTAATTATCTGGGATTCAGTGGAAGTGGAAGTGTGGTCGACGGTTAGTAGGGATCATATGCTTCAAGTTCATGGCAGATTTACCAAGACAAATGATGAGTTCTATTTATTTAACATTTCTGCTCCTTGCGAGGGGAGAGCTAAACAAGAGTTGTGGGCATCTTTGTCAGTGAGACTCTACTTACTTAGGGATGAGAAGGTGTGTGTCTGCGGCGACTTTAATGCGGTGCGGAGTCCGGAGGAGCGTAGGTCCCTAAGGCGGTGGGGGGCGGAATTGTGCATAACTTTCACCAGTTTAGTTAGTTTATTGATGATAATGGACTTTGTGACTTACCGTTATGTGGTCGACGCTATACTTGGTTTAAGGGTGATGGTTCGTCGATGAGTAGGATTGACCGTTTTTTGCTTTTTGAAGAATGGTGTATGCAGTGGCGTAATTGCATACAGGTAGCCCTTCTCTGGGGTTTATCTGATCATTGTCCGCTTCAGCTATTTGTTGATGAGGAAAATTGGGGACCTCGGCCTTCAAAAATGTTAAAATGTTGGCAAGATATGCCGGGGTATCAGCAGTTTGTGAAAGACAAATGGAGCTCCATTAATATAGAGGGGTGGGGCGGCTTTGTGCTCCGTGAGAAGTTGAAATTGATCAAAGGGGCGTTGAAGGAGTGGCATTTACAGGATACAAAAAATATTCCTGGTAAAATAGATTCTTTGAAAAATCGTCAGTTGGAGCTTGATGACAAAGGGGAATTTGATGGGTTGTCTTCTGAAGAGATTCATGAGTTGTGGGAGGTTACTCATAATTTGCATTGGCTGAAGGACGGCGATGCCAATTCTAGATATTTTCATTCGGTACTATCGAGTCGGCGGCGTCGAAACTCCATTGTGGCTCTTATGGTGAATGGCGTTCTGGTGGAGGGGGTGCAACCTATTCGAAGTGTGGTGTTCTCCCATTTCAAGGATCATTTTACGGCTCCTGTCATTACTCGTCCGGGGATTGAGAATTTGCCTTTCAAAAATTTATCTTATGCGGAAGGTAGTGGTCTCATAAAACCTTTCTCTGAAAGTGAAGTCAAAGAAGCGGTGTGGGGGTGTGATAGCTTTAAAAGTCCCGGACCCGATGGGGTTAATTTTGGTTTCATAAAGGAGTTTTGGAATGTGTTGAAGGATGATGTTATGCGATTCATATCAGAGTTTCACCGGAATGGGAAGCTATCTAGAGGTATTAATAATACTTTTATCGCTCTTATTCTGAAAATTGATAGTCCTCAGCGCCTTAATGATTTTCGGCCTATTTCGTTGGTTGGTTCGCTTTACAAAATATTGGTAAAGGTGTTGGCAAATAGGTTGAAGATGGTTATTGGGACGGTTGTATCGGATACTCAGACAGCGTTTGTAAACAATAGGCAGATTCTGGACGGTATCTTGATCGCTAATGAGGTGGTCGATGAGGCACGAAAGGCCAAAAAGGAATGGATGCTTTTTAAAGTTGATTTTGAAAAGGCTTACGACTCTGTTGATTGGGGATACTTGGATGCGGTTATGCATAAAATTGCGTTTTCGGTGCTCTAGAGAAAATGGATAAAGGAGTGTGTGACAACAGCGACTGCTTCTATTCTAGTTAATGGCAGCCCACAGATGAGTTTCGTATGCAATGCGGGCTGCGTCAAGGGGACCCTCTTTCCCCGTTTCTCTTTTTATTAGCAGCCAAAGGTCTTAATGTCATGATGGCTTCGGTGGTAGATAATAACTTGTTTTCAGGATATACGGTCGGTACCTCTAATCCGACCGATGTATCTCATTTGCAATTTGCGGATGATACATTGTTGTTGGGCTCTAAGAGCTGGGCCAATGAGCGTGCATTGCGAGCGGTGTTGACTTTGTTTGCGGCAATGTCTGGTTTGAAGGTGAATTTTAATAAAAGTATGTTGGTTGGAATTAATATAGCGAAGTCGTGGTTGAATGAGGCGGCGTCAATTTTAAACTGTAAAGTGGGTCAGATGCCTTTTTTGTATCTGGGTCTCTCTATTGGTGGTAATCCGAGTCGGTTAGCATTGTGGGATCCTGTGGTGAATACTATTAAGTCTAGATTGTCGGGGTGGCAAAGTCGCTTTCTATCTTTTGGGGGCCGGTTGGTTCTTCTCAAGTCTGTCCTGACCTCGCTACCTGTCTATGCTCTTTCCTTCTTCAAAGCTCCGTCAGGTATCATCTTTATCATTGAATCTATTTTCAATAAATTTTTCTGGGGAGGGAGTGAGGATAACAGGAAAATTTCCTGGATTGCTTGGAGCTCTGTTTGTGTACGTAAGGAGTATGGAGGGTTGGGATAGAGATGGGTTATGGTGTAGGGTGTTGGCGGCACGGTATGGCGAGGAGGCAGGGAGGTTGGTGGAAGGGGCCAGGAGTGGTTCTTATTGGTGGCGGGAGATAGCGAAGATTAGGGATCGGTTAGGTGATTCAGAGGAGGGTTGGTTTGCTGAGAGGGTGTCGAAAAGGGTGGGTGATGGAACTAGTACGTTCTTTTGGTATGATAGGTGGTTAGGAGATGTTCCACTCCGTACGCGGTTTAGCTGTCTATTTGATTTATCGAATAATAAATTATGTACGGTGGCTGATATGTTTCATCTTGGTTGGGAGGACGGGGGTGAGGCGTGGAGTTGGAGGAGGAGATTGTGGGCGTGGGAGGAGGAGTTGGTGGAGGAGTGTAGGAGTCTTCTTAATGATATTGTTTTGCAGGCTAATGTTTCTGACAGGTGGCAGTGGAACCCAGACATCCAAGGGGGTTACACTGTTAGCGGTGCCTATAACATCTTGACGACTCCAACCGAACCGACAGAAGCTGGCATTCTTGATCTTGTCTGGCATACGCAGGTACCTCTGAAGGTGTCCATTTTTGCTTGGAGATTATTGCAGGACAGGTTACCAACCAAGACTAATCTTGTCAGAAGAGGCTTGCTCACTGCCGAGGAGGCTGGGTGCGTTGCCGGATGTGGTCATGACGAATCAGAGTCTCATTTGTTTCTGCATTGCGACATCTATGGGGCTATATGGCGGCATATTAAGTCTTGGATTGGTGTTTCAGGTGTCGAACCTTATGATATAAGTGAGCATGTTGTGCAGTTCATTTATTCTACAAGCCATTCTAGGAAGCGAAGTTCTTTCCTTCAGCTAGTTTGGTTACTCTGTGTCCGGATGGTGTGGAATGCACGTAATAATAGAATATTTAATAACATCCATACCACTATAGATCAAATATTAGAAAAGGTTAAATTTCATTCGTTGTGGTGGCTTAAGGCTAATAAAGCCAATTTTGCGCATGGAACGCATATGTGGTGGTCGAATCCCTTGTTATGTTTGGGTATCGACTGATTGTAAATTTGTAATTATTGTTTGACTGTTACTCTTTTGGGGTGGCCTTTTGGTACATCTTGTACTAAAGAGGATGCAGTTCCGGTGTTAATATATACCATTTTGATTTCTTAAAAAAAAAAAACAAAAAGAAATGGAATGCTTTTTGCATCCTTAAATAAAAACAAATGTTGCATAAAATAAAATAAAAAAACAAAACAAATGTTTGGCTCCGTATCGTATGTGACTACATTTTTTTATTTTTTATTTATTATTATTATTATTTAAGAAATCAGGTATGGGACACTTTGTTTTTTTTTTTTTTTTGGGTAGAAATGTCGTATGTGACTCTTTTACTGGTATCAATCGATGAATACATATTTGTCATTTTGTATTGATATTTTCATTTTCCTACGTCTAATCTTGGACACTTTGAGTGATGGTAGTTTTATGTTGCTGATTAATTATATGAATATTTTTTAATAAAAATTTAGGTTATAGGGGTGGTGATCTAGTTTAAAGTATGGAGTGCATTTAGGCTTAAAAATTGTTTGCAAAGATATTTTCATTTACATTTTTTTGAAGACACTAACATCGTTTGAACCGATAACTTTCAAGTTCAAGATATGTGGTTTTATCACTGGACCAAATCTTTGAAGTTAACATGCAGTTTTTTTTAGTGGTGTCCGGGATTCGAACCAGACATTACATATATTATGCATTGTCCTTATCAACTGAGCTAAGCTCACAGAGACTAACATGCAGTCTAATTAATTAGGTGTTGTCTGTTTCTTTTTATTTTATTTTTTAAAGTAAATTAAGAAGTTAGAGTGCATCAAGTTAACGGAAGGGTAGCAATGTAAATATTTATATATTTGATGGATTGATGTGAAATAAAAATAAATTAAAGACATATGTGTTACAAATCTCAAACTTAAATGACATTTGGTATAATTTAGCATTTATCCATTTATTTTGAGGCTTCAGGTAGTCAATCTATGTTTACATTCTATTATGAGCAAATGATATTTATTTATGACTACAATTTGTTTGGTTTAATTTTTAAAGTTAGCAATAAGGTCATTTGATTAATATTGATTTTTATATGAAAACAAATGTTTAAATATTGTTTCGTTATCGAAAAGTTGTCATAAAATGATCGTACCAATATCACTCTTATAATGACTAGCTTAAGTTTCCATTGAAAACTTGTGGGTTAGTTAACTATAACTAATTCTCTCTAAAAAAAAAAAAAGTTAATATACGAGGGATCAAATTACACCGATATAATATTACATCAATGTTACATTGCTTAATATCATTTGACCGTTGGATTATAAGTTTATATCATATAGATGATCCAACATTTTATATAAATCAAAAAACATTTGATATGTCACCAAGAACAACAAGATTAATGGTTTATACGTTTTTATTGAACATTGTTCATCATGACATGTAGCGAAAACATATCAAATTATTTTATACTTGTGTATAATTTTTCATGGATGATCTATATGACATAAAATTACAATTCAACGGTAAAAATTGAAAAAATATATGTCGAGTAAAATTATATTGAGCGTTGTAATATTAATCTAATATTAAATCGGGGTAATTTAGTTTATGATGAGCTTTTGTAATTATATTGAGCGTTTGTAACATGATGGTAATACAGAGAATTTGCAGACAACAGTTTGACCAAACAAAGAAAATGAACTTGAACCTGCAGAAATTTTCAAAGAACAAGATCAACAATTAGAGGCAGAGTTAATTGCTGACATTGAAGGTAAAGCACAGAAAAGTAACACCAAGAAAGTGTATCAGATAGCACACAAGGATCTTTTGTTGATGCAACTATGGACAGCTCTGACAATTTATCCATTGATGAGGTGAATAGCAAAGATAAATCCCTTGAAACAACTCCTGTAAGAGTGGCTAAGGACATGGAGTTTCTGAAGCAGTTTTGGGCCAACATAATTGACAAAGATGAGGCTGAGGCTAGTTTTCTTAAAGATCTAGAGAAAGAACCAGATGAACAAGCAATGACTGCAGATGGTTTTCAAATGAAAGTTTCAAAAAATAAGAAAAAAGCTCAACAAAAGTTAAAGAATCTAAGCAGAGATACTTATGCAACCAGGTCAAAGGTTTCTTCTAAACCTTCCTTATGAAGTGTCTTTATTGGAATATAAGGGGTTTGGCTAATACCCCATCTAAATTAGCTCTTAAGAGGCTTATCCTACAACATAAGCCTGATTTTATCTTCAGTTCTGAACCATGAATGAATATTGATGATATGCCTAGAAGATGGTTAGCTAATTTGAACCTTAAGCTCTTTGCTGTCAATAATAGAGTTAATCAACTACCCAACCTTTTGTGTGTTTATAGATCTGATCTTGACCCTGTCATCATCTCTTCAGATGCACAACATGTTTCTTTTTCTATTAAAGTTAGTGATACCTACATTGCTATTTCTGCCATTTATGCTTCCACTAGTTACTTGACCAGAAGACATCTTTGGGCTACCCTATCTTCACTGCATAACCAATATGATTTGCCTTGGTGTTATATTGGTGATTTCAACTCAATTCTAGGTGCTCATGAGCATAGAGGTAGAGTCAACCCAGCTAGATTACCTATGGAGGAATTCCAAATTTGTACCAACACAAACAACCTCATTCACTTACAAACTCGAGGTGCTGAATATACTTGAGCCAATTGTAGAGAAGGGCATAGATTCATAGAAAGAAGACTTGATAGAGTAGTTTGTAATCAAGCTATGATTGATTCATGCAGTACTTTATCTGCCTCAACCCTAACCAAACACCACTCTGACCATTTCCCCATTTTCCTTGAACTTCATACCAACACCAACACTTTTGCTTCCCAATTCAAATTTTTTAAAATGTGGACCCTTCACCCTGATTGCAAAAACATTGTTCAAGAGGTTTGGAACAAAACTGTTATTGGTTGCCTTATGTATATCTTGACAAAAAACTGAAAAATCTTAAAGAGAGGCTCAAAATCTGGAACAAAGAATGTTTTGGCAATGTGCATGAATATGTGAAAGATGCTGAACAGAAGTTACAACAAATACAAGAACAAATTCAAGTGAATGGCCAATCAGAGAGATTGATAGAAGAAGAAAGCCAAGCTCATAAAACCTATGATGATGTGTTTTATCTTGGTTTTTCGGGTGTCAAACATTGATTAAGTTTGAACCTTTTGAACCTTTGATATCTCATTTTTTCTTGGGAAGGGAAAAATAAGGAAAACCCTTGAGAATCGAGGTTCGGGAGTTGGTTTTGCTATAGGAAGGTGTTAGGCACCTATAGCAACTATAGTATCCTATAGGAACCGTCTTTACTTTCTACGTACGTGCTTTATTTTTAAATGCTATTTGAAAATGTTATTTACACCTAAGGGTTTGCTAAGTCAAGAATTGGAGGGAGAAGAATGTGTTTGGATTTTTATTTTATTGGACTTGGAGAAGTTTTTTGACTTCTTGCCTACATACCCTTTTAAGGGATCAAACTCCATGTAGTTCTCTTCCAAAAAATGTTTTTGTTTTTGTTGGTTGATTTTAATTTTGAAAATGGAATTTTGAAGAATAAGAGAGAGAGGCCTCAAGGGCATAAGATTTGGAAAACGTGAGGTGGAATTAGTTATTTTGCAAAATGAAGTCTAAGTATGATTAAGAATTTATTAAGGTTTTTGTTTAAGAAAATAAAGGGAAAATTCAATGGGATTTTGATCCCAAGGTTTCTTTGGAAAATTATTTGAATGAAGTTGTTCATGTTTTTTGGAAAAGAGAATTTTTCTAAGTATCGTGATTCCTAAGCATACATCTAAAGCATACCTTTCCTAAACATACATCTAAAGTATCCATGTGATGTGTGTGCATGTGTCGGTGCTTGTGTCGGTGTACATCATTAGAGTCCATTGTCCTTTACATATGCCCTAATTTACATTCTATGGTCTTGCAAGAAATTAAAAGCATAAAGAAAAGTACAAAAACCCTAAGTTTTCACGTGCTAATTCTTTGTAAGAAATATAAATTGCAAGAAAATTAAATCTAGAGGAAAGAGATGAGAATGCTATGAATGAACCTTGAATGAGAGGGTTAGTAGCATAATATGTAATATGGTGAAAAATGTAAGCAAGTAAACATCACAAAAAACTTCAAAATACACCAAAACAAAGGTAAAATATACCTAAAATTTGACCACAAAAGCAAAGCCAATACATGACTCATAATCCTCATATCTCAATTAATTTTCAAAGATTTCATTTCAGTTTTAACAATGAGGATTAGAGAAAAGTATCAAACTAAGCAATTATGATACATTTTTAGACCTATTTTACACTTTAATTCCACATAGAACTATTTACATAACTTGTAACACAAGTAAGTCACAAATCAGAACACCAATCAGTAAAATAACCACAAATTCAGAGGCATATATATCATAGAATCACACACCAAGTTGCACCATCATATATCAAAGTATTAGAATTAAGAACATAGCAAAAGTCCCCAAAATTTAACAAAACAAGTGAAAATACTAATGAGAAACATCACATATATTTTTTTATAGCTTCCACCATGACAAAATATCACAAGAAACAAGTTTCAAGTATCAATAACAATCACAAGAACTTTCACACAATTTTTGGAAGTTTTAACAAGATTTCAACAAAATTAAAAGTACTAAACTAATCAAGAAATCAACATTTTCACCTATATTTTTCTAGCCAATATTAACAGATAAAAATCACCAAGAATCAACAAAAATATCAAGAAAAACATTAGGAAATTTTTTAGGAACTTTTTATCAAAGTTTTTTGGTAAACAGTGGTGTAAATATCAAACAAGCAGTATGAAAATAGCAAAAAAAAAAAACAAACAAACCACAAGATCTGCAACAAACAGGCCCAAGCCCAAGGGAGAACGGATCCAAATCACCAGGGAACTACAGGAGCCGTCAGATCGATCCAGATGGATCAGACCTAGATCTGACGATGAAGATTGAGAGAAGAGTGAACCAGGAGTGAACCAAACCGGTTCACTGGTTATATAAGGGTTTGAAACCGGTCTGGTTTCATTTCCTCTTCTCCTTTCTCTCTCTAAGTGTTTTTAGAGAGAGAAGCTCTGCAACTTCTCTCTTCTTCTCCGTTCATCTTCTCCGACGAACACAACGGCGGAGGTGCGGTGGTTCGCCGGCGGCGCCACCGCACCTGAACGTTTTCTGAAAATTTTTTACATCGTTGTGTTCGTCTTTGACTCCTCTTTATGATTCTGGAATTAGTTTTGTGAAACTGTGACTAAAACGGAGTAGATCGGGGTTTAAACTTACGGCTTCTTCAAGAACTTTTCGATTTTGAATCTTTTTTCACATATGTTTTCCAGAAGACACCGATCTACTTTGATCTAACTTCGTTGATGTGTTTAAAGAAAAACTGAGAAGTTTTACGTGTTTACCTGTGATTTAATTTGGAGATTCGAAGGAGAAGATGAAAGAAGCTTTTTGAATCTTTTCCCTGGTCTTCTGGTGAATGCTTCGTTGTTGTTTCGAACTGAAAAAGAATAGGTGAACACGTTCCTCTTCTTCTCTGGTTCAATTCGAATTCAATCCTTCTTCTTCTTTTCTTACCAAATCCTTCGTGATCGCGTTGGATTCGTCACCGTTGGTGATGGATTTACGCTAGAATTGCGGAGGTAAAAATTAGATGATGAAGATTCTTCAGAGAATCTCTGAGAATTTTTGTAAATTCGAACTAGTTTGGTGCATTAATTGTTGAATTGAGTTTGTTTATGATGAAATTGATACGAATTTGTGATGAATTGGTGTGGATTTTGATTCTGGACAGTTAGGGTTTATGATTTGGGGATGAAGTTCTTCATGAACTTCATCGTGTTCTTGGTGATTTCTGGAAAATGGTTAGGGTTTGATTCTGTGGAGAAGAGAGAGAAAATGGGATTGGTGTTTGTTGAGTTGGCACTGAATGAATGGTGATTCCCTGTTGCATTGATTAGGTGGCCTTTATATAGGCTGCCATGTGTACCACTGGACCAATAACAACTTGACACCTGGACTGGATTGAAAATGGCTCGGCCTTGGATTGTTTTGGTCATAGGGACCTTTCTGCAAATTTAAAAACTAAAAGGACCAATCTGCAATTTTAAGAAAGGACTAAAGAAACAATTTTAAACAGTCAGGGGACTAAATTGAAAAAGACTTGAAAGGAAAACAAAATGGAAAAAGGACAAAAGTGCAATTAATCAAAAAGGACTAAAAAAATGAAAAATTAATAAAATTGGTTAAAAATGTAATTTTGAAAATAACGTAATGTGAAACCAATAAAAAACACAAAATGGACTAAAATGAACCAACTACATAAATGAGGTACTTCAAAGTAACCTCTCTCTGTCAAATTTTTTTGTGTGAAATGACCAAAATACCCCTAGGGACTAAAATGACTCAAATGCAACTTTAAAATGGTTTTTAACAGGGAATTAAAGCAAGAGTTTATACAAGCAATTTGAAAAGACTCAGAGACAATATTTAGGGATTAAAAAGAGTTTTAACACAGGAAATGACTAAAATGCCCTTAGGGACTAAATTGGCCCAAAATGGCTCAGATGCAATCTTTGAAATGGGCTTTAACATGGAATTGAAACAAGGATTTATACAAACAAATTGAAAAAACTCAAAAACAATTTTCAAGGACTAGAATGAGTCTGAATGCAGGAAATGACTAAATACCCTTTTTCATGAATTTGGCAAATAACATTGAAATAGCATGCAGAGAAATATGCAATTGATTAGAAACAATCTTCAAATAACCTGGAATGCAAGAAAGACCCTTTGGATGGTTTAAAATGCAAGAAAACATGAACAAAGTCATAATTGAAATTTTTTCAAAACAAAGACAGTAAAACATGCAGCTAAAACATAGTAAAATATCAGGGTAAACAATATCAAATTGGCAATCTCTCAAGAGTAATAGACACATATCAAAGATGGAAAAAAAATATTTTGAGCAAGTATTTTTAGGTCCAAAATTAGGGTATAACATGATGCATTGAACAGACAAGAGTACTTTTGGCAAGAAAAAGCAAAAGTCAATTGGCACTTAGAGGGTGACAGAAATACTAAGTACTTTCATAGAATAGCCAAAATCAAATCCACTACCAAAATGATTTCCACACTTCAAGATGGTAAACAGATCCTAACAGAACAATCCCAAATTGCTGAGCATATAGTTAATTACTATAAAAATTTGTTTTGTTCTAACTTTGTTTTGCAGGAACAGTTGCTTGCAGAGGAGGTCATCCCAAATTTGTTATCAACTGAAACCAACATAATGCTTACAATGATGC
Source organism: Medicago sativa (assembly GCF_051527215.1). Classification (NCBI taxonomy): domain Eukaryota; kingdom Viridiplantae; phylum Streptophyta; class Magnoliopsida; order Fabales; family Fabaceae; genus Medicago; species Medicago sativa. Next base: position 24,878,893 of record NC_140752.1, on the reverse strand, counting down.
CGACACCTCAAAAAATTAAGGTTGCAGTTTTCAACTTGAACAAGGACAGTGCACCAGGGCCTGATGGCTTTGGATTCTTTCAACATTTTTGGGAGGTTGTTAAAGAAGATGTTGTCAAAGCTGTGCTGGAGTTTTTTTACTTCTGGTTGGATTCTTCCTGGATACAACTCAAACATAATTGCCTTGCTTCCCAAAACACCTGATGCTATCTCTATAGATCAATATAGACCTATTGCAATGGCTAACTTTAAGTTTAAAATCATCTCAAAAATTCTAGCAGACAGACTTGCTTCAATTTTACCTTCAATTGTTTCACAGGAACATATGGGCTTTGTTCATGATAGAAATATCAAAGATTGCCTATGCACTGCTTCAGAAGCTGCAAATATCCTTCACAACAAAACATTTGGGGGAAACTTGGCTCTTAAGATAGACATCACTAAAGCATTTGATTCTTTAGAATGGTCTTTTTTATTGCAAGTTTTGAGATGCTTTGGTTTTAATGATGTTTTCTGTCATTGGATTCATGTGATTCTGCAGTCAGCTTTCCTTTCAATCTCCATCAATGGCAAATCACATGGATATTTCAATTGCACAAGGGGGGTTAGGCAGGGGGATCCTTTATCCCTTCTTCTTTTTTGTCTTGCTGAGCATGTCCTTAGCAGAAGTATCACCAAGCTTGTTGAGGAAGGCAAATTAGAGAGTCAAAGGCTCAAGACATACTCAACTTCCTTCTCATACCTTTTCTGCTGATGATCTCATGATATTTTGCAAAGGAAAGAGTTCAGGTTTGATTGCTTTAAATGAACTGTTTCAAAGATATGCACTGAATTCTGGACAAATTATCAACACCAATAAATCGTCTATCATCTCCAATTCGATTTCTCAACAAAGACTTGCTCAAATAGTTGACATTCTTCATTTTAAAATTGGAAGTCTTCCTTTTAATTACTTAGAAGTTCCAATTTTTAAAGGTAAGCCTAAAGGCTTTCACTTGCAGCCAATTGCAGATAAGATAAAATTGAAACTCTCTAATTGGAAAGCCAGTCTCCTCTCAATGGCTGGGAGAGTCCAGTTAGTTAAGTCAGTAATTCAAAGTATGATGTCATATAGCATTTCTTTATATTCTTGGCCATCATCTCTATTGAAAGATCTTGAGAAATGTATTAGAAATTTCATTTGGAGTGGAGATAGTGACAAAAGAAAGCTAGTTACTGTTTCTTGGAAAAAGCTTTACAGGTCTTATGATCAAGGTTGATTAAATATTAGATCTTTGAGTAGCCTCAATAATGCTAGCAACTTGAAGCTTTGTTGGACTATGTTACACTCTCAGCAACCTTGGGCAATCATCTTAAAAGATAGAGTATCAGAGGCAGATCAACAATAAGGCATCATATTTTTTCCTCAATTTGGAGTAGTGTTAAAGATGAGTTTAATACTATTCTAGAAAACTCCTTTTGGCTTCTTGGTGATGGTTAAAATATTAAATTCTGGAATGATTCTTGGTTTGGTCCTCCACTTGCTGACATCTACAACATTCCTCTTCACATCAGCAGCTTACTTTCCTCAACAGTTAATGATTATATCTTTAATCAGTGGTAGATTCCAACTCAGTTCCTTAACATGTTTCCAAACATTGATTATATTGTTAATTCAATTTCTATTCGAATTGAGGAGAAACAAGACCAATTGCTTTGGAAACACTCTCCTGATGGTGATTTGCAGCTCATGACAGCTTACACCTTCAAATTGCAGCAATTTCAAGACCTGCAGTGGGCTCAATTAATATGGAGTTCTGACATTCCCCCATCAAAATCTATGTTTGTGTGGAGACTGATGCATAACAAGGTCCCAACTGATGAAAATTTAATGCAAAGAGGTTGTTGTATTCCTTCTATGTGCTCTCTCTGTCTTAACAATTTTGAAACTTCCTTTCATTTGTTTTTTCAATGCCCTTTTGCTGTCAAAATTTGGTCTTGGTTAGCCTCTTCTTTGGATAGAACTCTTCATTTTCAATCTTTAGAGGACATCTGGAAGTTATGTGAATTATCTTGGTCACCTCAATGCAAGATAGTAGTCAAAGCAGCCTTAATCAACCTTCTTAACACAATCTGGTATGCTAGAAATCAAGCCAGATTCATGAACAAATGCATCACCTGGAAAACTGCATTTAGTATGATTATTTCTAGCACATCTTTATCTGGCAATTTAACTGCTAAGGCCTCAAAAAACTCTATCAGGGATTTTATCATTCTAAAGAAGTTTAAGGTCACTATTCATCATCCAAAAGCTCCTCAGCATTGGTTGAAATGCAACACTGATGGAGCTTCAAAAGGAAATTCAGGTGCTTCTGGTTGTGGAGGCATATTCAGGAATGAGGAGGCTGAGGCTATTTTATGTTTTGCTGAGCCTCTAGGTATCAAAACATCTTATCAAGCAGAACTTTGTCGCTTTATGAAGGCAGTGGAGATAGCTAACCATATGAATTGGAGCAATATTTGGTTTGAGACTGATTTAGCCTTATTAATTCTTGCTACAAAAAAACCAGATAAGGTGCCGTGGGAAGTAAGAAACAGATCGAACAACACTATGGCAATGCTCAGATCCAGGCACTACATTGTTACTCATATTTTCAGGGAAGGAAATCAAGTGGCTGACATTCTTGCTAATCAAGCTTTATCTCTAAACTCTTACACTGTTTGGCAGGAAGTTCCTTTATTTATTAGTGAACAATTTGTCAAAAACAAATTAGGTTGGCCTAATTTTAGGTTTTGCTAGCTTTGGAGTTTGGTTTTATCCCCTCCTTTTTGTACTGTTACTTTTCTATTTAATATATTTTGGGGTTGGTTAGTGCTTTACTACCACCCTTTTTACTAAAAAAAAAAAAAAAATTTAGTTTATGCTCTATGTGTACACACTTTTACGTGAGTACAAATGATATAATTATACTATATTATTATATTTTCTAGGGTAGAAAAGCGTCCACATTATCTTATCCGCAGGGTTAAACAAATTGTGTGGCTCTCTAAAATGCTAACCTATATGGAGGTCTACAAAATCAAGTTATATATACGAGTACGTATATTATATTATTCAAAGTTGAATCCAAGTTGCAAGTTAACAACTAAAGCATTTTTTTTACTTTACTCAAAAAAAGAAAAAAAGTTTTTTTTTCCCTCTTCGTTGTTTTTTACAATGGTGTCATTCCTCCTTGCTTTGTGCCTAATTTTTCCATTACTTCTCTTCTTCCTGAAACGTAGTAGAAACATTAATGCACGTCATCCACCTGGGCCTAGAGGCCTACCCATAATTGGGAATCTTCATCAGCTTGACAATTCTATTCTTTATCTTCAATTTTCAAAACTTTCAAAAATTTATGGACCAATATTTTCCTTGAAACTTGGTTTAAGGCCAGCAATTGTTGTTTCTTCATATAAAATTGCCAAAGAGATATTTAAAAATAATGATCATGTGTTTTCTAATAGACCTATGTTATATGGCCAGCAAAGATTATCTTATAATGGGTCAGAAATTATATTTTCTCAATATGGTGATTTTTGGAGAGATATAAGAAAACTTTGTGTTATTCATATATTTAGCGCCAAGCGTGTGTCATATTATTCCTCCATAAGAAAGTTTGAGGTGAAGCAAATGATAAAAAATATTTCTAATCATGCTGCTTCTTCAATTGTTACAAACTTGAGTGAGATATTGACTTCTCTCTCCAGCACAATAATTTGTAGGATTGCTTTCGGTAGGAGGTATGAGGATGAAGGAACCAAGAGGAGTAAATTCCAAGGAATGTTGCATGAGTTTCAGGCCTTGTTGATAGCTTTCTTTGTTTCTGATTATATTCCATTCACGGGTTGGATTGATAAACTATCTGGCCTTCGTGCACGTCTCGAACGAAATTTTAAGGAGATGGATGAGTTTTACCAGGAGGTTATTGATGAACATTTGGATCCAAGTAGAACACATGGAGATGATGAAGAGGTCATTGTTGATGTCTTGCTACAATTGAAGAAAGAACGTTTGTTTCCAATTGATCTTACTTTTGATCACATTAAAGGAGTCCTCATGGTATGTTTCCAATTTGGTTTTATTTTAGTTTTGGTTTGAATCCATTACATCAACTTCATGCAAGAATGTTCTAGTGTAAAATTATAGTATTGTTTGCGTTGTGAACTTTTATATATTTGCGATAAAATACAAATAAATGTATCTCTTGTGGTAGCAGCGAGTCGTTGTTGCTGCATCCAAAAACAAATATATTATGGGTGCAACCAAACCTCCATTTAGAATACGATATGTTGAAGATTCAAATATAGAATAAATTTTATAATAATTTGTCAAAATTGATGATGTTTAATGTAAGAATTTTATAGAAACAATATATTTTTGAATAGTACACTTCAGTACAAACTAGCAAAATACTCGTGCATTCACACGACTGAATTTTATTTTATGATTAAGATTGATATTATATTAAAATAGAAAATATATAATAAAGTATTAGAAACTTGTAATATTAAGAAATAAATGAAGCTATTTTTTACTTTCATATAAAACTTACTAAATCAATAAATGTTTTTGTTAAACATATTGTCTCGTGCATGTTTTTATAATAAATTACTATTATTCTCCATCAATGGCAAATCACATGGATATTTCAATTGCACAAGGGGGGTTAGGCAGGGGGATCCTTTATCCCTTCTTCTTTTTTGTCTTGCTGAGCATGTCCTTAGCAGAAGTATCACCAAGCTTGTTGAGGAAGGCAAATTAGAGAGTCAAAGGCTCAAGACATACTCAACTTCCTTCTCATACCTTTTCTGCTGATGATCTCATGATATTTTGCAAAGGAAAGAGTTCAGGTTTGATTGCTTTAAATGAACTGTTTCAAAGATATGCACTGAATTCTGGACAAATTATCAACACCAATAAATCGTCTATCATCTCCAATTCGATTTCTCAACAAAGACTTGCTCAAATAGTTGACATTCTTCATTTTAAAATTGGAAGTCTTCCTTTTAATTACTTAGAAGTTCCAATTTTTAAAGGTAAGCCTAAAGGCTTTCACTTGCAGCCAATTGCAGATAAGATAAAATTGAAACTCTCTAATTGGAAAGCCAGTCTCCTCTCAATGGCTGGGAGAGTCCAGTTAGTTAAGTCAGTAATTCAAAGTATGATGTCATATAGCATTTCTTTATATTCTTGGCCATCATCTCTATTGAAAGATCTTGAGAAATGTATTAGAAATTTCATTTGGAGTGGAGATAGTGACAAAAGAAAGCTAGTTACTGTTTCTTGGAAAAAGCTTTACAGGTCTTATGATCAAGGTTGATTAAATATTAGATCTTTGAGTAGCCTCAATAATGCTAGCAACTTGAAGCTTTGTTGGACTATGTTACACTCTCAGCAACCTTGGGCAATCATCTTAAAAGATAGAGTATCAGAGGCAGATCAACAATAAGGCATCATATTTTTTCCTCAATTTGGAGTAGTGTTAAAGATGAGTTTAATACTATTCTAGAAAACTCCTTTTGGCTTCTTGGTGATGGTTAAAATATTAAATTCTGGAATGATTCTTGGTTTGGTCCTCCACTTGCTGACATCTACAACATTCCTCTTCACATCAGCAGCTTACTTTCCTCAACAGTTAATGATTATATCTTTAATCAGTGGTAGATTCCAACTCAGTTCCTTAACATGTTTCCAAACATTGATTATATTGTTAATTCAATTTCTATTCGAATTGAGGAGAAACAAGACCAATTGCTTTGGAAACACTCTCCTGATGGTGATTTGCAGCTCATGACAGCTTACACCTTCAAATTGCAGCAATTTCAAGACCTGCAGTGGGCTCAATTAATATGGAGTTCTGACATTCCCCCATCAAAATCTATGTTTGTGTGGAGACTGATGCATAACAAGGTCCCAACTGATGAAAATTTAATGCAAAGAGGTTGTTGTATTCCTTCTATGTGCTCTCTCTGTCTTAACAATTTTGAAACTTCCTTTCATTTGTTTTTTCAATGCCCTTTTGCTGTCAAAATTTGGTCTTGGTTAGCCTCTTCTTTGGATAGAACTCTTCATTTTCAATCTTTAGAGGACATCTGGAAGTTATGTGAATTATCTTGGTCACCTCAATGCAAGATAGTAGTCAAAGCAGCCTTAATCAACCTTCTTAACACAATCTGGTATGCTAGAAATCAAGCCAGATTCATGAACAAATGCATCACCTGGAAAACTGCATTTAGTATGATTATTTCTAGCACATCTTTATCTGGCAATTTAACTGCTAAGGCCTCAAAAAACTCTATCAGGGATTTTATCATTCTAAAGAAGTTTAAGGTCACTATTCATCATCCAAAAGCTCCTCAGCATTGGTTGAAATGCAACACTGATGGAGCTTCAAAAGGAAATTCAGGTGCTTCTGGTTGTGGAGGCATATTCAGGAATGAGGAGGCTGAGGCTATTTTATGTTTTGCTGAGCCTCTAGGTATCAAAACATCTTATCAAGCAGAACTTTGTCGCTTTATGAAGGCAGTGGAGATAGCTAACCATATGAATTGGAGCAATATTTGGTTTGAGACTGATTTAGCCTTATTAATTCTTGCTACAAAAAAACCAGATAAGGTGCCGTGGGAAGTAAGAAACAGATCGAACAACACTATGGCAATGCTCAGATCCAGGCACTACATTGTTACTCATATTTTCAGGGAAGGAAATCAAGTGGCTGACATTCTTGCTAATCAAGCTTTATCTCTAAACTCTTACACTGTTTGGCAGGAAGTTCCTTTATTTATTAGTGAACAATTTGTCAAAAACAAATTAGGTTGGCCTAATTTTAGGTTTTGCTAGCTTTGGAGTTTGGTTTTATCCCCTCCTTTTTGTACTGTTACTTTTCTATTTAATATATTTTGGGGTTGGTTAGTGCTTTACTACCACCCTTTTTACTAAAAAAAAAAAAAAAATTTAGTTTATGCTCTATGTGTACACACTTTTACGTGAGTACAAATGATATAATTATACTATATTATTATATTTTCTAGGGTAGAAAAGCGTCCACATTATCTTATCCGCAGGGTTAAACAAATTGTGTGGCTCTCTAAAATGCTAACCTATATGGAGGTCTACAAAATCAAGTTATATATACGAGTACGTATATTATATTATTCAAAGTTGAATCCAAGTTGCAAGTTAACAACTAAAGCATTTTTTTTACTTTACTCAAAAAAAGAAAAAAAGTTTTTTTTCCCTCTTCGTTGTTTTTTACAATGGTGTCATTCCTCCTTGCTTTGTGCCTAATTTTTCCATTACTTCTCTTCTTCCTGAAACGTAGTAGAAACATTAATGCACGTCATCCACCTGGGCCTAGAGGCCTACCCATAATTGGGAATCTTCATCAGCTTGACAATTCTATTCTTTATCTTCAATTTTCAAAACTTTCAAAAATTTATGGACCAATATTTTCCTTGAAACTTGGTTTAAGGCCAGCAATTGTTGTTTCTTCATATAAAATTGCCAAAGAGATATTTAAAAATAATGATCATGTGTTTTCTAATAGACCTATGTTATATGGCCAGCAAAGATTATCTTATAATGGGTCAGAAATTATATTTTCTCAATATGGTGATTTTTGGAGAGATATAAGAAAACTTTGTGTTATTCATATATTTAGCGCCAAGCGTGTGTCATATTATTCCTCCATAAGAAAGTTTGAGGTGAAGCAAATGATAAAAAATATTTCTAATCATGCTGCTTCTTCAATTGTTACAAACTTGAGTGAGATATTGACTTCTCTCTCCAGCACAATAATTTGTAGGATTGCTTTCGGTAGGAGGTATGAGGATGAAGGAACCAAGAGGAGTAAATTCCAAGGAATGTTGCATGAGTTTCAGGCCTTGTTGATAGCTTTCTTTGTTTCTGATTATATTCCATTCACGGGTTGGATTGATAAACTATCTGGCCTTCGTGCACGTCTCGAACGAAATTTTAAGGAGATGGATGAGTTTTACCAGGAGGTTATTGATGAACATTTGGATCCAAGTAGAACACATGGAGATGATGAAGAGGTCATTGTTGATGTCTTGCTACAATTGAAGAAAGAACGTTTGTTTCCAATTGATCTTACTTTTGATCACATTAAAGGAGTCCTCATGGTATGTTTCCAATTTGGTTTTATTTTAGTTTTGGTTTGAATCCATTACATCAACTTCATGCAAGAATGTTCTAGTGTAAAATTATAGTATTGTTTGCGTTGTGAACTTTTATATATTTGCGATAAAATACAAATAAATGTATCTCTTGTGGTAGCAGCGAGTCGTTGTTGCTGCATCCAAAAACAAATATATTATGGGTGCAACCAAACCTCCATTTAGAATACGATATGTTGAAGATTCAAATATAGAATAAATTTTATAATAATTTGTCAAAATTGATGATGTTTAATGTAAGAATTTTACAGAAACAATATATTTTTGAATAGTACACTTCAGTACAAACTAGCAAAATACTCGTGCATTCACACGACTGAATTTTATTTTATGATTAAGATTGATATTATATTAAAATAGAAAATATATAATAAAGTATTAGAAACTTGTAATATTAAGAAATAAATGAAGCTATTTTTTACTTTCATATAAAACTTACTAAATCAATAAATGTTTTTGTTAAACATATTGTCTCGTGCATGTTTTTATAATAAATTACTATTATTCTCCATCAATGGCAAATCACATGGATATTTCAATTGCACAAGGGGGGTTAGGCAGGGGGATCCTTTATCCCTTCTTCTTTTTTGTCTTGCTGAGCATGTCCTTAGCAGAAGTATCACCAAGCTTGTTGAGGAAGGCAAATTAGAGAGTCAAAGGCTCAAGACATACTCAACTTCCTTCTCATACCTTTTCTGCTGATGATCTCATGATATTTTGCAAAGGAAAGAGTTCAGGTTTGATTGCTTTAAATGAACTGTTTCAAAGATATGCACTGAATTCTGGACAAATTATCAACACCAATAAATCGTCTATCATCTCCAATTCGATTTCTCAACAAAGACTTGCTCAAATAGTTGACATTCTTCATTTTAAAATTGGAAGTCTTCCTTTTAATTACTTAGAAGTTCCAATTTTTAAAGGTAAGCCTAAAGGCTTTCACTTGCAGCCAATTGCAGATAAGATAAAATTGAAACTCTCTAATTGGAAAGCCAGTCTCCTCTCAATGGCTGGGAGAGTCCAGTTAGTTAAGTCAGTAATTCAAAGTATGATGTCATATAGCATTTCTTTATATTCTTGGCCATCATCTCTATTGAAAGATCTTGAGAAATGTATTAGAAATTTCATTTGGAGTGGAGATAGTGACAAAAGAAAGCTAGTTACTGTTTCTTGGAAAAAGCTTTACAGGTCTTATGATCAAGGTTGATTAAATATTAGATCTTTGAGTAGCCTCAATAATGCTAGCAACTTGAAGCTTTGTTGGACTATGTTACACTCTCAGCAACCTTGGGCAATCATCTTAAAAGATAGAGTATCAGAGGCAGATCAACAATAAGGCATCATATTTTTTCCTCAATTTGGAGTAGTGTTAAAGATGAGTTTAATACTATTCTAGAAAACTCCTTTTGGCTTCTTGGTGATGGTTAAAATATTAAATTCTGGAATGATTCTTGGTTTGGTCCTCCACTTGCTGACATCTACAACATTCCTCTTCACATCAGCAGCTTACTTTCCTCAACAGTTAATGATTATATCTTTAATCAGTGGTAGATTCCAACTCAGTTCCTTAACATGTTTCCAAACATTGATTATATTGTTAATTCAATTTCTATTCGAATTGAGGAGAAACAAGACCAATTGCTTTGGAAACACTCTCCTGATGGTGATTTGCAGCTCATGACAGCTTACACCTTCAAATTGCAGCAATTTCAAGACCTGCAGTGGGCTCAATTAATATGGAGTTCTGACATTCCCCCATCAAAATCTATGTTTGTGTGGAGACTGATGCATAACAAGGTCCCAACTGATGAAAATTTAATGCAAAGAGGTTGTTGTATTCCTTCTATGTGCTCTCTCTGTCTTAACAATTTTGAAACTTCCTTTCATTTGTTTTTTCAATGCCCTTTTGCTGTCAAAATTTGGTCTTGGTTAGCCTCTTCTTTGGATAGAACTCTTCATTTTCAATCTTTAGAGGACATCTGGAAGTTATGTGAATTATCTTGGTCACCTCAATGCAAGATAGTAGTCAAAGCAGCCTTAATCAACCTTCTTAACACAATCTGGTATGCTAGAAATCAAGCCAGATTCATGAACAAATGCATCACCTGGAAAACTGCATTTAGTATGATTATTTCTAGCACATCTTTATCTGGCAATTTAACTGCTAAGGCCTCAAAAAACTCTATCAGGGATTTTATCATTCTAAAGAAGTTTAAGGTCACTATTCATCATCCAAAAGCTCCTCAGCATTGGTTGAAATGCAACACTGATGGAGCTTCAAAAGGAAATTCAGGTGCTTCTGGTTGTGGAGGCATATTCAGGAATGAGGAGGCTGAGGCTATTTTATGTTTTGCTGAGCCTCTAGGTATCAAAACATCTTATCAAGCAGAACTTTGTCGCTTTATGAAGGCAGTGGAGATAGCTAACCATATGAATTGGAGCAATATTTGGTTTGAGACTGATTTAGCCTTATTAATTCTTGCTACAAAAAAACCAGATAAGGTGCCGTGGGAAGTAAGAAACAGATCGAACAACACTATGGCAATGCTCAGATCCAGGCACTACATTGTTACTCATATTTTCAGGGAAGGAAATCAAGTGGCTGACATTCTTGCTAATCAAGCTTTATCTCTAAACTCTTACACTGTTTGGCAGGAAGTTCCTTTATTTATTAGTGAACAATTTGTCAAAAACAAATTAGGTTGGCCTAATTTTAGGTTTTGCTAGCTTTGGAGTTTGGTTTTATCCCCTCCTTTTTGTACTGTTACTTTTCTATTTAATATATTTTGGGGTTGGTTAGTGCTTTACTACCACCCTTTTTACTAAAAAAAAAAAAAAAATTTAGTTTATGCTCTATGTGTACACACTTTTACGTGAGTACAAATGATATAATTATACTATATTATTATATTTTCTAGGGTAGAAAAGCGTCCACATTATCTTATCCGCAGGGTTAAACAAATTGTGTGGCTCTCTAAAATGCTAACCTATATGGAGGTCTACAAAATCAAGTTATATATACGAGTACGTATATTATATTATTCAAAGTTGAATCCAAGTTGCAAGTTAACAACTAAAGCATTTTTTTTACTTTACTCAAAAAAAGAAAAAAAGTTTTTTTTCCCTCTTCGTTGTTTTTTACAATGGTGTCATTCCTCCTTGCTTTGTGCCTAATTTTTCCATTACTTCTCTTCTTCCTGAAACGTAGTAGAAACATTAATGCACGTCATCCACCTGGGCCTAGAGGCCTACCCATAATTGGGAATCTTCATCAGCTTGACAATTCTATTCTTTATCTTCAATTTTCAAAACTTTCAAAAATTTATGGACCAATATTTTCCTTGAAACTTGGTTTAAGGCCAGCAATTGTTGTTTCTTCATATAAAATTGCCAAAGAGATATTTAAAAATAATGATCATGTGTTTTCTAATAGACCTATGTTATATGGCCAGCAAAGATTATCTTATAATGGGTCAGAAATTATATTTTCTCAATATGGTGATTTTTGGAGAGATATAAGAAAACTTTGTGTTATTCATATATTTAGCGCCAAGCGTGTGTCATATTATTCCTCCATAAGAAAGTTTGAGGTGAAGCAAATGATAAAAAATATTTCTAATCATGCTGCTTCTTCAATTGTTACAAACTTGAGTGAGATATTGACTTCTCTCTCCAGCACAATAATTTGTAGGATTGCTTTCGGTAGGAGGTATGAGGATGAAGGAACCAAGAGGAGTAAATTCCAAGGAATGTTGCATGAGTTTCAGGCCTTGTTGATAGCTTTCTTTGTTTCTGATTATATTCCATTCACGGGTTGGATTGATAAACTATCTGGCCTTCGTGCACGTCTCGAACGAAATTTTAAGGAGATGGATGAGTTTTACCAGGAGGTTATTGATGAACATTTGGATCCAAGTAGAACACATGGAGATGATGAAGAGGTCATTGTTGATGTCTTGCTACAATTGAAGAAAGAACGTTTGTTTCCAATTGATCTTACTTTTGATCACATTAAAGGAGTCCTCATGGTATGTTTCCAATTTGGTTTTATTTTAGTTTTGGTTTGAATCCATTACATCAACTTCATGCAAGAATGTTCTAGTGTAAAATTATAGTATTGTTTGCGTTGTGAACTTTTATATATTTGCGATAAAATACAAATAAATGTATCTCTTGTGGTAGCAGCGAGTCGTTGTTGCTGCATCCAAAAACAAATATATTATGGGTGCAACCAAACCTCCATTTAGAATACGATATGTTGAAGATTCAAATATAGAATAAATTTTATAATAATTTGTCAAAATTGATGATGTTTAATGTAAGAATTTTACAGAAACAATATATTTTTGAATAGTACACTTCAGTACAAACTAGCAAAATACTCGTGCATTCACACGACTGAATTTTATTTTATGATTAAGATTGATATTATATTAAAATAGAAAATATATAATAAAGTATTAGAAACTTGTAATATTCAGAAATAAATGAAGCTATTTTTTACTTTCATATAAAACTTACTAAATCAATAAATGTTTTTGTTAAACATATTGTCTCGTGCATGTTTTTATAATAAATTACTATTATTCTCATTTTATTTAAAAGATAGCAAAGAAGTTAAAAGAATTCAAATAAGAATATGATTTTGTGGAATAAAAAATAGAGAGTTTAACTATATTTTAGTTATTAATTCAACACAATTATTCCCAATTTTTCTTATGTCTTAGTTAATTAATTTGAGTAAGTTTGATCATTCATGATGTCTGTTATTTTCTTAAATATATAGTTGATAAATGATTATAATTACCAATGACAATATTGATATTTTTTATTTCGTGTATGATTTTTATAACAAATTATAATTATCCCGTAATTGATGACTTATAATTTTATGCATCAGTGATAAACATTGTTCCTGTATTTTTCATATAAGAGTCAAAGAAAATAGATTAAAAGTTAGTGAACAATAAATGAACAAAAGATTAAAAATGAAATTAGAGAAAAAGAGAACATGGGAGAAATATAAAAAAAAAGGAAAAATAGTTTTTAAAATAAAGAAAACTATAAATAGTAATAAAAAAATGTGAAAGTGATAGATAAAAGATGAGAGAGAAAGATAAATGTGGGGGAAGAGAGAGGTAAGATATTGAGAGAGAGAGAGAGAGAGAGAGAGAGAGAGAGAGAGAGAGAGAGAGAGTATGGAGAAGATAAAAGAAAGATAAGAAATGTTTGTTGCAAAAAGTTGCGAGAAGAAAGATAAGAAATGTTTGTTGCAAAAAGTTGCGAGAATTCGAATAATAATAAGAGTTTGTGAAATAAAAATGTGAACCTTAGCAATGATTTAATTATTTTTGAAAAACTATCCCTAATTTCGTTTAAGTACTTTTTTAATTAAATAATTGTGTTCGTTGATAATTTAGGTTGTATATTATTTTATTAAGTATATAGATATAGTTAATATATATTCTTTATATGCAGAACATGCTTGTAGCTGCAACTGATACCACGTCAGCCACAACAGTTTGGGCTATGACTGCCTTAATAAAAAACCCAAGAGTAATGAAGAAAGTACAACAAGAGATTAGGAATTCAAAAGTTAAAAAAGAATTTCTAGATGAAGATGATATACAAAATTTCTCCTACTTAAAGGCAGTGATAAAAGAGACACTGAGATTGTACCTGCCAGCCCCATTGCTTGCGCCAAGAGAAACAACGGAAAAATGCACTATAAATGGCTTCCAAATTCCCGCAAAGGCGATAGTGTTTGTAAATGCTTGGGCTATTCATACAGACCCAAATGTTTGGAAAAACCCAGAAGAATTTTATCCTGAGAGATTTTTAGAAAGTTCTATAAATTTCCATGGACAAGATTTTGAACTAATTCCCTTTGGAGCTGGTCGTAGAATTTGCCCCGGTATGTCTATGGCAGTTGCATCCCTCGAACTTATCCTTGCAAATCTTCTATATTCCTTTGATTGGGAATTACCACAAGGTCTGGTAAAAGAAGATATTGATACTGAAAGGTGGCCAGGACTCACTGCACATAAGAAGAATGAGCTTTGCCTTGCAGCGAAGATTCCTATGTAGCTGCTATTTATTGAAATTCTTTCTTGGGGTCTCATATATTTTCATTTTTATATGCCTTTCCACTTGTGATACACTTTAAATAATCTATTATGATGCATCTATTATATCTTCCATTATAATATATAAAAGTTGAAGCATTAATACTTTTAGTTTACCCAAGCTTCTATATTTCTTCCATAACGATACTCAAAAATTTAAAATTAATGACGAAAATTATTGATAAAAAGGCAACGAACCTTATTCCTAATGAGGAACCACTTCGAAGACCTAAACATTATTTTCTCTATATAGCGCTAAGTCCATCTGGAGATTTATTTGAGAAAATACATTCATATACCGAGATCATGTATTGAGGAAACAAAACTAAATGATGAGATGTTGATATAATGATGATATAGCGATGTTGATGATGAAAGTGAGAAAAACACAAGAAGGGGGGGGGGGGGGGGTTGAATTGTGTTTTGGAAAATTCTTCATTTCTCTTAAAAACTGAACACACTGGTCAGAAGCTAAGTGAGACAGCTTCTGAAGTGATAGACAAAATGTAAACGCCGCGGATAAAAACAGAGAGAGAGAAGAAGAAAGACACAAAGCAATTATACAGGTTCCTTCCACAAACCGGAAGTAGTCCTGTCCCCCTTGCACTTCCAAGGAGAGTTCACTAAAATGTAATATCTGATTACAAATGCTCAAGCACACAGCAAGAGACTTCCTTTGCTCAAGCACACTTCGCAAGAGTCTTCCTATGCTCAAGAACACTATCAAGAGACTTCTATGCTCAAGCACAACTGCAAGAGACTTCTATGCTCAAGCACAACTGCAAGAGACTTCTATGCTCAAGCACAACTGCAAGAGACTTCTAGACAAACAAGATTACAAAGAATAATGTTTGAGATTGAACACTTGATATACAATCAGAGGTGCTCACAAAACAATCAGATACAGACTCTAAGACTTAAGAATTTCTAAGATAAGAACTTTGAGAAACAGAAATTCTAACTGAATGCAGAACAATTTCAGCAGAGGTTTGGCACTTGTAAAAATATTGAGAGTCTTTCGTTCAGCATTACCAAAACTCTAAGTTTTCACTCCTTTATATAGAGGTGTGAAAGACACGTTGTGAAATTGCCAGCACATCAAAGAGTCGTTGTTGAAGCTTGATCTTTCACCAATGATCTTTTGCCTGATTTGGTTGTTGTCCTATGAAGAACCAATTTGAAATCCATTCCCATTGCGAAGGAACATCTTTGCAGGCGTAGCCGTATTCTGGATCTGTTTTCTTGTCTTGTAGCGCGAACAACTGCAGAGTAGTGGAGAATGTGGTTGTACAGTTCGTACACAGTACAATGTCAACGCTTTCGTTCATTTTGCAAGCCCATATGCCTTCAAACACCTTTGAAATGACCGTTACAAAGTTCCACTAGCCTTCTGTTGTCCTTAGATGAATTTTGATCCATGAAACAACTCTTGAATCCTTGAATTTTGCAAATTCAGTTGATCTTCAGCTTCTGGTGAAATGGCTTCTGATATGGCAGCTTCTGATAATGTAGCTTCTGATGATGACGTGGCACTTCAAGACTTGTAGTCTTCAGGAGCACTTGACTTCAGGAGCGCTTTTCTCTCTTCAGGAGCAACTAGACTTCAGGAGCGCTTTTTGTCTTCAGGAGCATATTGCCTTCAGGAGCGTCTAAGCTTCAATTTTGTTGATTTCTTTTGCTCTTTATTTGTTCTTCAGTACCAATTAATGATGTAAAAATTTAACTATGGTCCTGTACACTTGAACAAATATTAGCTAGTCCAATTTACAATTTTTAATACCTTGTTATCATCAAAACTCTTTAAGGTTCATTGTTAAACACATTTTGTTCCAACAATCTCCCCCTTTTTGATGATGACAAACAATAGTATTTAAAATTGATCAATTGTTGTTAATCTAATTAACGAGTTGACTTTGGGGTTCTGAGGTTTGTAAGCTCAGAGTCTGAGGTTTGTAAGCTCTAACTCCCCCTGAGTCTGATAGTCTTTAAGGTGAGGTTTGTAAGCTCCCCCTAAGTTCTATCCAGGTTAATTAAATTATTGAACGCACAATAATAATATCAGAGCTTAAATAAAATGGAAAGAATTAGGTTATAGATAAGAAGAATGATTCAATTAATTTTATTTGAAATTTGATACTCCCCCTTTTTGGTAAAAGAAAAGAAGTTTTTCAAAAAATTTCAAATATTATTAATGGGGCTTAGAGCCTTTAAATAATATCACATATACTCCCCCTTTTGTCATTAATCAAAAAGAAATAAACAAAAAGAAGAGATGAGAAAAACATAGAATAAGGTTCAGAGCAATATATAAGCATGTAAACCATCCTAAAAGCAATAATCAGAGCATAAACATCAATCAAGATTATCAGAGCTAAAACTAAGTAATATGAACAATATATGACAATCAGTATTACTCAGAAGCGAAAACAGGTACACAGAGTTCAGAAGCATAAAAAGATAGTCAGAAGCGAAAAACTAAGTCAGAAGCAGAAATAATATAAATCAGAAGCATAAAGAAACAAAAACAAGTGTGCAACTAAGGGTTTGGCTTATTTTGATTCTCTAAGATCTTCTTCAACATCTCTTGTGTTTCTGCATATTTTCGGTCCATTTCTGACTTGTAGTTCTCTTCCCT
Organism: Medicago sativa; assembly: GCF_051527215.1. Classification (NCBI taxonomy): domain Eukaryota; kingdom Viridiplantae; phylum Streptophyta; class Magnoliopsida; order Fabales; family Fabaceae; genus Medicago; species Medicago sativa. The sequence goes on along the minus strand of NC_140752.1, from coordinate 24,861,917 downwards.
GATTCTTGCTTGTTCCATCTCAGCTTCAAACTTCATCAGCTTCAGTTTCTGCTCTTGTAGCTCTCTTTCCAGTTCTCTATTCCTTTCCTCTAACACCTTATTCTTCTGAACTAGAGCCAGATCAGGTGCAGCATTGCTCAGGTTGATCTTGGAAAGGAATGATAAGTCTAGATCCTTGGGATGAATATATTTAGGTAGGAAATCCTCTGGTGCTCTTCCTCTTATGCTCAATGGATTCTTCACCCAGGTTCCAAGGACCTCTATGTCTTCAGGATTTTCATCAATTCCATTCAGCCAGTTTTCCAACTCCTGCTTGGCTTGCTCTTGAGCTTCTAGACATGAATCATGCAGAGCTGAAATGAGATTGACTACTCTTTCCTTTATCCTTCTCCATTGCTTCTGATAGCTGATCTTGTGACCCAAGTCACTCATTTCTTCTATTAGCTTAAGTACCTCAGAAGTGATGTCTTCCCACACACCTTGTAATATCTGAGAATCCAGAAAAATGGTGGGTGGTGAAGGTTGTTTAGAAGGTTTAGGTGAGGCTATTGGTACAATGGCTAGGTTAGTTGTTGATTGGCCATTTGTGGTTAAAGGTTGGCTGGTTGAGGGTTGGTCAGAGATAGGGTCTATAACCATGTCAGAGGCATGATCATCTTGGTCATCCTCAGAATCCGTATCCATATCACTGGTTATAGAAACACCATTGTAGTGGGTTACCTTGACTATTTGTACAGGTAAAGGAATGGTGGATGATTGGGTTGGCTCAGGAACATGTTGTTCAGGAGCAACAGGTTCAGGTTCAGGTGAGTTATGTTCAAGAACAGTTTCAGGAACAGGTTCAGGAACAGGTTCAGGTTCGGGAACATGTTGGCTAGGAACAGTTTGTTCAAGAACAGAAGGTTCAGGAACGGTTGGTTCAGGAACAAGAGGTGTTTGCTGTGGAGAGGTAGTTTGAGGTTCAGGTTGTTGTTGTTGGGGGCTTTCTGAAATGACTTTTTTAGAAGCAGATGCTTCAGAAGCCAATTCAGAGGTTGTTCCTGAATTTGGGTTAAGGCTGGATGCTGGTAGCTCACCTAAGTAGTGGCTTTCTAAGTGATCTAGAAGAGAGGTGTCTTCAAGGGGGATAGATGAAGTACAAGGTGCGTGGAAGTCTTGAGATACCTGAGTTATTTTTGCTGAATTGTCATCAGCTTCTGGAGTAGACTTTGGAATTTCAGATTCAGAAGCATCAGCTTTCTTCTTGACAAAATGTGCAATCTCATTAGCAATCTCCCTTACTTCTGCCAATTTCTCCACAAGAAAGTCTTCATCTTTATCTAAACCAGCTTCCTTGAGCTTTGCATCTCTGTCCTGACTGATTTTGGCTTGCTTTTCTTTCTGTTCTGCTAACATCTTGTTAGCTTCTTCAGAAGCCATTTTCTCCATATCAGGAGTCACTACAACCATAGGGGTGAAAATAGGTGTAGCAGCCTTCTTCTTCTTCTTCTTCTTCTTCTTAGGCTCTTGCTCTTCTTCTTTCTTGTCAGGAACTTTATCCACTTGCTCCTGAGTGATTACTGTTTCAGCTTTTCCTCTTTTTCTTTTAGCAACCTTCTGTTGCTTGGCCTTCCCAGCAGCAGCTTCTAATTCAGAAGTGGCGTTGGCCTTCTTCCCTCTGACCTTGGCAGTAGCAACTTCCTCCTGAGAGTTTGCACCTGACTCTCTGTCATAAGCGGCTACAAGCCCAGCTAGAACTTTAGGATTATTTTCCTTAATGATGGAAGGAAAATCTCTGATAATCTCAGATTCTGTTGTGGTCATCTCCATAAACTTTTCATCTTGGGGGACTTGCTTGATAAAATGCATGAAATATAAGGACCTGCTACTGATAGTCTTCTCAGCAGTAGAAACCTTGAAGCATTTGTCAGAAGCATCTTTTGTTCTCCTCAGAAACTCCAGCACTCTGCCTTGGTGGAAGATCTCAGACAACAGTCTCCCACAAGGTACTTGTTTTCTCCCTTTGTTGATGCCTGCATCTATTGCCCAGCATAAATGATGCAAAATGTACTTTGGAAGGTTGATTTTCTCATAGGTAGCCATGAAGTAGATCGCCAGCTTCTGTTCATGGTTTGGTTGATCAGACCCTCCTCCTCTCTGAAGGAAGCAGTCTGTACAGAATTTCACCCGCATCCTGTGATGAATTTCCATTTCTGAAGTCTTAGCTTCAGAGTTTCCATCCAGCAGCAAGTTGTAGTAGCTCTTCAGCAGAATATCATCCCTTTTTACATTGTTCTGAAACCTGCCTTCAGAAACCTTTCTGCAATCTTTAGCGATGACCTCTTCTGTGATGGTTACTGGAATACCCTTCACAGCTGACCTGATCTCTAAACCACTGACCGGTTTAGGATTCTTATCCTTACCCATCTTTCCTTTTAAACTGGGTTTCTTAGTCACTTCTGCCTTCGCATCTTTCATCGTGTGAACTTCAGCCCTTACCCAGAAGTCTTTGACTAAGTTCTCATACGTTGGCCCATTTAGCATATTGAAGTACTCAGATAGCTTCTGAGCTTCTACCAACACTTCCATATCCATCTCGTATTTCTTGAGCGAAGCAAAATCCACTGGCGATTCTATCTGAACGATTAAGGATTTTAGTGGAATAGACATTGTTCTTTGCTTGCAAACGGACCCAGATCTTGATGTGCCTTGTTGTTGCATGCTGGAGCCACTAGTTGAAGTTGCCATTGATGATGATTGAAGAAGATACTTTTAGGGTTCTAGGGTTTTTGGAATTGCGCTTACTTAGCAAGAGGTTTGAAAGTAGAGTGTTTGTTGTGAGTGAGTAGTGTGTGAATTGGCAAAGTGTTAAAAGTAAAACGATTGCAATTCAAAAGAGACAAACAAACATAACATTAATGACATTGGGGACGCGTGAAAGTACTTTTCAAAGCTATTAAATCATCATTGCCCTTTTATGTTATACACCAATACAGATAAGCCACGTCAGAAGTTCTCAGAGTAACTGCCAAGTTAGTGGGCCAGTGTTACTACAAAAAGTAACTTCCAGCGTTTCCACTAACTCAACTATTCAGGAGCATAAAATCCAGCTTCTGAACTTCAGATGCTGACGTCATCATCAGAAGCGTATTTTCCTCAGAACCTCAATAAAGAGCTTCTGATGGACCATATCTTCTGAACTGACTTCAGAACCTAAAATCTTATTCAGGAGCAAGCAAGCTTTAATCAGACACGAAGTGCATGTTCAAATTTTTTTTTATAAAATCAAATCTTTCAACAGTTAAAGGCTTAGTAAATATATCAGCCCATTGATTCTAAGTATCAATGAATTGTATATCTAAAACTCCTTTTTGAACATAGTCTCTGATAAAATGGTGTTTGATTTCAATATGCTTAGCTCTTGAATGCAAAATTGGATTTTTAGACAAACAAATAGCAGCAGTATTATCATAATAGATGGGAATACTGTTGGCAATTATCTGATAGTCTTCCAACTGATGTTTCATCCAAAGTAGTTGTGTACAACAACTTGTAGCTGAAATGTATTATGCTTCTGCTGTAGACATAGCAATAGTTGTTTGTCTTTTGCTAGCCCAGGATATAATATTATCACCTAGAAATTGACAGTTGCCACTGGTTGACTTTCTTTCAATCTTATCACCAGCATAATCAGCATCACAGAATCCAATTAGCTTATAATCCATGGATTTCCTATAAAGGAGTCCAAGATTAGTTGTTCCTTTCAAATACCTGAAGATTCTCTTAACAACAGTCATATGAGATTCTCTAGGATCTGATTGGAATCTTGCACACAAGCATACTGATGAGTCATAGATTAGTATATTTTAATGCTTTATTTAGTTTAGTTTTAAATAAGATTTGATTTAATTATATTGCATTTTATTTCCTTTTAGAATATTTTACTTTAAATTGTCTTTTATTTTATTTTAGGAACGAATATATGGTGGAAGGTGTCTTGGAGCAAAAGAAAGAGGACTGGAGCAAATACAGTGCGAAAATACGAAGATACGGAACAAAAATATGTTCCCACCAAGTCAGAAGCTTGGCACGGCCAGTGCCAACATGTGGCACGACCGTGCCACCTCCAGAAGCCCCTTTTGCTGGTTTTTCTTCGGGCCCAAGTTACCCTGTTGCAGCTTTACTGTTTTACCCTTTTAGTTGCTTGGTTTCTAAGTCGATTGTAAAGCTATAAATAGAGTAGCTCTCCACCATAAACATTCACCTTTTACTTTGTTTATTTCAAGCATTATTTCAATGAAAAGTCTTTATTTCCTTTTACTTCCTTTGCAATTTACTTTTATCGCATTCTCTCTTCTTCCCCCATGTCTACGATGAACATGAGTGAGTAGACTTCTTTGTCTTGGGATCGTTGGATAAGTCTAATGACGTAATCCGGATCAAGCCAAGCCTTAAACCCTAATTATTTGTTACCTTAATTCCTAATCTAAATTCACCGTTTTAATATGAATTAATTATTATCAAACTGTGGAAACGAACGCGGAGGGTTTGATAATGGTTAATTCATCATCACAGATATCAATTCATAAAGCGAACGCGGAGCTTTGATATCCGAACAAGTGAATTTAGACAAGGTTTGCGAAACATGAGAATAGTCTAGCAAACCTTGGGACACATAAAGTTTCGATCTTCAAGGGTCCCAAAGGCAATCACCCATGAGAATAGGTGTGGTTGTTGGAGGGATACACTCACTGACTTCGAGAGGAGCTGTGATATGCTAAAGAGAAACTTGTCCTTTGTAATTAAGATTAACATATAATTATAAGTTTAAGGCTTGCTTGTGAAAAGATTCGTTATTATGATGAACCAATGATCCCGAGGCTTTTTAATATTATTGTTATTTACTTTCAAAAACTGCACTCTCCAACTTCTTATTTCTTTCTCCTCTAATCATTTTCTAAAAGTTAATTAGATTGACCAACTCCCAAGCGGAACGATAACTCTACTTACTACTATTACTTCGATAGGCCGTGCACTTGCGGTTTGGCCCTATCACATACACTGAATAAAATATCTGGCCTAGATGCATTGAGGTATAACAAAGAACCAATCATACCTCTATACAGCTTCTGATCTATTTTAGCTCCTTCATCTTCTTTGCTTAAGGTGCACGTTGGATGCATTGGAGTGTTCATCACCTTACAATCTTCAAGCTTGAACTTCTTCAGAAGCTCCTTTGTATACTTTGATTAATGAACATAAACCCCATCTTTGCATTGATTGATTTGAATACCAAGGAAGAACTTCAGCTCTCCCATCATGCTCATTTCAAATTCATCCTGCATTAACTTAGAGAATTCCTTGCAAAGAGATGCATTAGAAGAACCAAATATTATATCATCAACATATATTTGCACAACAATAATATCTTTCCCAAGGGTCCTTCTAAAAAGTGTTGTGTCAACCTGACCTCTTTTGAAATCATTTCTGATTAAGAAATTACTTAGTCTATCATACCAAGCTCTAGGAGCTTGTTTCAAGCCATATAGTGATTTCTTCAGTTTAAAAACATGGTCAGGATATTTAATATCCTCAAAACTAGGAGGTTGCTTGACATACACTTCTTCTTCTATGACACCATTAAGAAATGCACTCTTGACATCCATTTGATATAATATTATGCCATGATTTACTGCTTAGGAAAGAAGTAACCTGATTGCTTCCAATCTTGCACCTGGAGCAAATGTTTCAGTATAATCAATGCCTTCTTGTTGACTATAACCTTATGCAACAAGTCTTGCTTTGTTTCTTGTTACTTCTCCTTGCTCATTCAACTTGTTTCTGAATACCCATTTTGTTCCAATAATGTTCTTGTGCTGAGGTTTGGGTACCAGATCCCACACATCATTTCTTTGAAATTGATTCAACTCTTCTTGCATAGCTAAGATCCATCCATCATCTGAAAGTGCTTCATCAACTGTTGTAGGTTCAATCATTGAGATCAGTTCAATCATTGAACCTTCTTGTCTGAAGTATGATCTTGTTCTTCTTGGACTATCTTTGTTTCCAATGATTAGCTCCTCAGGATGTGAAGACTTATGCTTAAATGTGTTTCTGGGAGGATCTGCTTGATGTGAGCCATCTTGTGCTTCATCAGAAGCAACTTCATCTTGCGCTTCTGATGTGGGTTCAGCTTCTGGACTGTCTTCAGATTCAGCTATCTGATCAGGTTCTGGAGTACTTTCAGGAACCTGTATCTTTGCAAAACTTTCACCTTGCTTTGAAGTTTTATCTTCAAGCTCTTTGTCATCAAATTTAACGTGCATAGATACTTCAACACAAAGTGTTTCTGAATTATACACTATGTATGCCTTTGACCTTTCAGAGTAACCTAAGAAGATTCCTCTTTGGGCCTTGGCATCAAATTTCTTTAGGTAGAGCTTGTTATTCAGAATGCAACATGTACATCCAAATTGACGAAAGTAATAGATATTGGGTTTTCTTCCTTTAAAGAGTTGATATGCTGTTTTCTCCAAAATAGGTCTGATATAGATCCTGTTCTGGACATAACATGTTGTATTCACTGCTTCTGCCCAAAAATGTTTTGGTAAATTGTTTTCATGGATCATGGTTCTGTCCATTTCCTATAAAGTTCTATTCTTTCTCTCTACAACCTCATTTTGTTGTGGAGTTCTAGGAAAAGAGAATTCATGGACAATTCCATGTTTTTCACAAAAAGCTTCAAATGGCTCGTTTTCAAACTGTCCACCATGATCACTTCTGACTTTCAAAATCTTTGATTCTTTTTTCAGATTGTATTTGAGTGCAGAAACTACTGAATACATCACAAGCAACATCTTTACTCTTCAGGAATTTCACCCAAGTCCATATGTTGTAATCATCAACAATAACTAATCCATATTTATTTCCATATAAGGATGCAGTACTGACTGGTCCAAATAAATCAATATGGAGTAGTTCTAAGGGTCTGGAGGTTGAAACAATGTCTTTGGTTTTAAAAGATGATTTCAAAATTTTCCCTCTCTGACATGCACCACAGAGTGCATCTGAATGATAGTCAATGTCTGGTAGGCCTTTGACAAGTTGTAACTTACTAAGCTTAGAGATTAATCTCCAGTTAGCATGTCCCAACCTTCCATACCACATCCATTTCTTATCATTCACTGACAGAAGGCAAATCACCTTCTGGTCAGCCAGTTCAGAAAAATTGATTATGTAGACATTTTCTACCCTCTTTCCCTTGAACACAATGGATTTGTTTTCCTTGTTGATTACAGTACAGTTGGCTTTCTCAAATAACACATCATATCCATTGTCACAAAATTGACTAATGCTCAAAAGGTTATGTTCAAGACCATCTACCAACCATACATTATTTATTGAGGTAGAGGAATTACCAATAGTTCATGTACCTATGATCTTGCCAGACTGGTTGCCTCCAAACTTCACATTTCCTCCCTCTTTCATTGTTAGGCTGAGGAACATGGACTTCTCTCCTGTCATGTGTCTTGAGCAACCGCTGTCTAGGTACCATGATTTTTGTTTTGGCACTGCTCTTAGACATATCTGCATTTTTCACAATTTTAGATTTAGGTACCCATTGTCTTATGGGTCCTGGAAGGTTAGTACTTGAGGCTCTGCTCTTCACTTCCTGTACCTTGTGCTGTAAGTTGGGTTGCTTCTGATTAACCATCACATTAGGTTTAACAACCTTTGGTTTTGATACTTCAGAAGCAGTAACTGTTTTCTTTTGAAACTTAGACTTCAAAACCTCAGATTTTGGTTTCACCAGACTTTGAGGAACAGGTTCTGATCTCTTTAGAATCTTGATCTTTGAAGTCTTGGAATCAGAGTTGATCATAGCCTTTGGCTTAGAGTTCTTTGGCTTTGAAGTAATCTTAGCCTTAGAGCTGAAAACTTCAGGTTCTGATTGAACAACAGTTTCGAACTTAGCACCTTCAGGTACAAAAACTGTTTTCAGACCTTCCTTGATGCATTCATAACAGGATTTTATACTGGTTTTCTCAAGTTTAACTTCTGGAAAACCAATTCCTCTGCCATTGTTCTTGTAAATGCTATAAATCATAGAAGCAACTCTGCTTTTGTCAATGCCAGACATGATAAAATCTTCAAGAGCAATTTCATGGTTGCTTAAAGGTTTTCCATTACACTTTTCTTGTAGCTTCTGACACAAGAGCATGAGCTTATCTTCATAAGTTTTACAAATGAAGTCAAAGCCTCTAAGTCCTTCTTCAGTAGCCTTCAGATCCAATAGAGTTGATTCTTGTTGTTTCATTAAATCAACATATTTTTCTTTTAAATCCTTCAACTCATTGGTTCTTACTTCAAAATGTATAAGGAGTTCTTTAAGAGACTCAATTAATTTTTCTTTGGGAATTTTAGAATATACCTCATTTTCTTCTTCTTAGTCTGAATCTGATCCAGCTTCTGAAGTTGCTGTTGCTACCAACCCAACAGCTACCTTTGCATCTTCATCAGCTTCCTCTTTGTCAGATCCAGATTCACTTCCCAAATCATCCCATGTGGCCATTAAACTCTGCTTAATCTGCTTCTTGAATTTACTTGGTTTGAATGTTGACTTCTTTGACTTGTCCTTTGACTTTTCCTTCTGAAGATCATGGCAATCAGCAATGAAATGTCCAGGCTTCTTCCAGTTAAAACATCCCTTCTGATCTTCTCTCTTTGAGCTTCTGGAGTTACTTCTTCTGGTCAGAAACTTTCTGTTCTTCTTGGCCAGATACTGAAGTCTGTTGGAGAGCATAGTCATCTCAGCAACATCTTCTTCAGAGTCTGAACCAGATGGTTCTTCTTTTTCAGATTCAACTACTTTGAGAGCTTTTGATCACTTGCCTTTGGATGGAAGAGCTATTGATTTACTCCTCTTGGTGGACTCATGTTCATTAAGACTTAACTCATGAACTTTGAGAGAACTAACAAGATCTTCGAGACTTAAATTGTTTAAATCTTTAGCTTCCTCAATGGCAGTCACCTTTGGTCTCCATCTAGCAGGTAAGCTTCTGAGTATCTTGCTCACATGGTCAGAAGCAACATAACTCTTCTTCAGGATTTGTAGCCCAGCGACTAAGGTTTGAAACCTTGAGTACATCTCCTCAATAGTTTCATCGTCCTTCATCTTGAATAACTCATACTGATGTACAAGCCTAAGAGATTTTGCTTCTTTGACCTTCTTGCTACCTTCATAGTTTGAATAGAGAGAAGCAAACATAGCTTTAGCAGTGGACTTGTCACTCATCTTCATGTACTCTGCTTTAGGAATAGCAGTGACACGTGCTCCTCTGATAATATGATGCTTCTTGTAGAGTTTCTTCTGAGCAGGAGTATGTTTCTTTCTATCAACAGCAGCTCCTTCTTCATCAAGAACCAAGTCACCAACACCTTATTCAAGTATGTCCCATAGTTCTTCATCTAAACTCATGACAAAACTGTAGAAGTTGGTTTTCCACCAAGAAAATTCTTCAGGGTCTCCATTGAACTTAGGACTCTTTCCAACGCTGGATTTCTTGTTGTTGTCATAATCATGTGCAACAGTAGTATGGTCAGTCCCAGATCCAGATGGTCCACTAGACAGGTTTTTCTCAGATCTTTTTCTGTTACACTGTTAAGTGTTGAGACAACAGACCAAGGCTCTAGATACCAATTGAAGGTGAGAAAAACACAAGAAGGGGGGGGGGGTTGAATTGTGTTTTGGAAAATTCTTCGTTTCTCTTAAAAACTGAACACACTGGTCAGAAGCTAAGTGAGACAGCTTCTGAAGTGATAGACAGAATGTAAACGCAATGGATAAAAACAGAGAGAGAGAGAGAGAGAGAGAGAGAGAGAGAGAGAGAGAAGAAGAAGAAGAAGAAAGACACAAAGCAAGTATACAGGTTCCTTCCACAAACCGGAAGTAGCCATGTCCCCCTTGCACTTCCAAGGAGAGTTCACTAAAATGTAATATCTGATTACAAATGCTCAAGCACATAGCAAGAGACTTCCTTTGCTCAAGCACACTTCGCAAGAGTCTTCCTATGCTCAAGAACACTATCAAGAGACTTCTAGACAAACAAGATTACAAAGAATAATGTTTGAGATTGAACACTTGATATACAATCAGAGGTGCTCACAAAACAATCAGATACAAACTCTAAGACTTAAGAATTTCTAAGATAAGAACTTTGAGAAACAGAAATTCTAAGTGAATGCAGAACAATTTCAGCAGAGGTTTGACACTTGTAAAAATATTGAGAGTCTTTCGTTCAGCATTACCAAAACTCTAAGTTTTCACTCCTTTATATAGAGGTGTGAAAGAGACGTGAAATTGCCAGCACATCAAAGAGCCGTTGTTGAAGCTTGATCTTTCACCAATGATCTTTTGCCTGATTTGGTTGTTGTCCTATGAAGAACCAATTTGAAATCCATTCCCATTGTGAAGGAACATCTTTGCAGGCGTAGCCATATTCTGGAGTTGTTTTCTTGTCTTGTAGCGCGAACAACTGCAGAGTAGTGGAGAAGGTGGTTGTACAGTTCGTACACAGTACAATGTCAACGCTTTCGTTCATTTTGCAAGCCCATGCCGTCAAACACCTTTGAAATGACCGTTACAAAGTTCCACTAGCCTTCTGCTGTCCTTAGATGAATTTAGATCCATGAATCAACTCTTGAATCCTTGAATTTTGCAAATTCAGTTGATCTTCAGCTTCTGGTGAAATGGCTTCTGATAAGGCAGCTTCTGATAATGTAGCTTCTGATGATGACGTGGCACTTCAAGACTTCTAGTCTTCAGGAGCACTAGTCTTCAGGAGCAATTGACTTCAGGAGCGCTTTGCTCTCTTCAGAAGCAACTAGACTTCAGGAGCGCATTTTGTCTTCAGGAGCATATTGCCTTCAGGAGCGTCTAAGCTTCAATTTTGTTGATTTCTTTTGCTCTTTATTTGTTCTTCAGTACCAATTAATGATGTAAAAATTTAACTATGGTCCTGTACACTTGAACAAATATTAGCTAGTCCAATTTACAATTTTAGTTACCTTGTTATCATCAAAACTTTTTAAGGTTCATTGTTAAACACATTTTGTTCCAACAGATGATGATATGTGATGTATAAAATGATGAAGATGATTGGTGTCTCCCAAAACACAAGACATATTTTAAGATTGAAAGACTAAGTGCAAGTATATACTGTCCAAGTTATAGTATAAAAAGATGTCGATCCCACAGGATTGTGGATCTATAGCTTGAAAACTTGTTTGGAGAAAAATAAAATAAAACATTTGACACAACAGTAAAAGTAAAAAGTTAAGTTTGAGAAAGCAATTAAAGTCTTTCGAAAATCTCAAGATGGAAGGTGTAGTTTAGAACAAGGTTCAGTCATGATAAAACATTATTGCAATTTACAGAGCTATAACTTAGGTATAGCTGCTTGTGCCGCTCAGAGCTATAGTTGGTTCAAAGCATCTTTAGTCTATGAGATACACAATGATATATCTTGATACAATTACTATGTGTCATAGGGCTGCAGCCATTTATTAGCTTCTCGTAACTTTGTGGTCCATAGAGCTATATCTCTCATAACCGGCTTGATTGTGAACCAAATGGTCTATATGAACCATCATGTTAAGCTATAGGAAGTCACCTAATTTAAGGGCGGACCATCACCCCTTTACCCTATCACCAGATAAAGGAACTGTCTCCAATCGATGCTCAGTCACGATGCTTAACACGTGCAATTAGTTTGGTTCAGGTTCCTGCCATTTCATTCAGAGGTGCAGCTACACAAATCCTTTTGCCATATGACACGAATCCTATAGTGAATGTAATACTAAGATATAACGTGTTATAGCTCTGGTGATTCTCAGTGCCATGTTCGTTTATTAACCTCATAAGCTAACTGATATTCACAGAGCTATAGCTTCCTATAGCATCAATTTTACAATCTGGATTCTAGTCCATTTCACTTAATGGTGCTTAAGGGCAAAATCATATCGAATAAACATTTTCTACTCCTTAATTTGTTAAGGTAAGCGAGTTGTATCATTAGAAGTACTTCTAATGATATGGTTTGTTTATAGATTGATATCATTTATGTAACTTTATGTTTCTAGAATGCTGATTTTCTAAGGTTCAGTATGCTAGAGTTCATAGATAACTGTGGCATGCTTCTAAATTTCTAATTGATCAAAGGTTTTGATGTTCACTGATCAAAGGTTTGTTACTATTAGTGTATTGAAGCTTAATTTGGAGAATAGTTTCTGCTTGAAACTTTCTTGGTTCGTGATCAATAGTTAATATTATAATTTGTTTGGTATGTACTTGGTTTGGAATAATTTGATGTCAAATGATTAAGCGTTAGATTATGCTTCCTTTATTTTTGCTTACAATAGTAGATATGTTTGAGAAATTTCATAGTTGTGATTTAAATGCACGCCTGTCAGGAATATGGCAAAAAATTGGCCTTCCACCATGACAGCATACAAATGTATTAAGCTTATTCTAATTTATAGAGAATTGTAGAACAATAAGAGGAAGTTAATCCCTGACAGCATACAAATGTATTGAGCATATTCTAATTCATAGATTTTAAACCTTTCAGGGATTTGCTTGGGACTGGGTGAGCATGCTTTGAGACGTTGAGTCCCTTGGCTTATAGTCTTCTGGCATAAATTATACATCATGTTCGGCAAAATACATCTTTATCACATGTATGTTTTTCCGTGGACTTCATCTCATTTTAGATTTACATGTTGGTTTTAGTGACTATTATAGCAGTAGTAAGTGATGGATTTACATGTTGGTATTTATATTATTATAGAGAATAAGAATATTATTTATTTTACATAATTTTCCATGTTATAATTGCCTATTGGTAATATGTACATATAGTTGCTTCAGTTGCTCCTATTTAAATTGAATTTTCCATGTTAAGCATATGCAATCATTTGGCTAGGTTTGTGTATATATTAGAGGCCAATATCTGATGTTGTTGTGGTTAAGTTCATTATGAGCTAAACCATTTAAATAGAAATGTTGAACATGAGTAGCTATTGTGTTTTTATTTTGAAGTGTTAATACATGTCACGCTGTTCTGTTTCAGCTGCAGGTCTCTTTGAGATTTTTGGATGTTGGCTGTCTTTCATGTTGTTTCATGTTGTTGGCTGCTCTTTGAATTTTTTTGAGTTGAATTATATTTATGTTGGATTTGATTTTGTAGATTAAACTATGTAATTTATCTATTGTTTTAATTGTTACTGTTGAAAGAATTATATGAATGGAATTTAGATATTTAGTTATATATTTCTGTCTTTTAAGTATTTATTAATATATTTATTTAAATTGTCAACAAAAATTGCCCCATTTAATAACTTTTTTTAAAAATAAACACTTGCGACTGTTGTGAAGGTTCACAAACCCATTTAAATTAAATTAAAATGCTCTTCATTTGCGACTGTTGTGAAGGGTCGCAAGTCCCTTCAAATCCATGCAAATGCCCTTCATTTGCGACTGTTGACAACTGTCGCAGTAGCTTTTGCGACGGTTGGTACGACTGTTCTCTGAACTGTCGCAAAAGACAGTTGTGACCCCAACATCCACGCCTGTTGGGGAACAGTCGCAAATGTACATTTGCGACCCTTCTAACAGGCGCAATCAACCATTTTAAAAGTCACAAAATGCATTTTTTCTTGTAGTGAGTAAAGATTGTCAGAACTCACTTCTAATGGTTTTGAGTTAAAAACAATTTATCTGAGTAAAGCATGGCGCTACAACTTTATATATTGTAAGTAAATTAATAAATCATAACCTCACCATGTCTAAACTACTTGAAGGGATTTAGCTCATGGTGAGTTGAACCATGGAAATGGAAAGGAAGATGAAAATAAATGAAAACGTAGAAAACTAATTTAATATAATAGGTAGATTTGTCACAAGATTACAATCCTTCAAGGAATAAGGTAAGCCAAAGCATCACCAAGTAATCTATTGGATAAAGAATGGTTCGTACAATACCTATAGGATCTTGATGATAACAAAGTATTAAAGAACAATTGGAATACTAACACATGTTCAAGTGTGTAGAATCAAAGAATGAATCTATCATTGAAGAATGAAAATGTGAAGAGCATCCGAAGGATTAAGAGAAGCTTAGACCATCTCCATTGAGAGGGTCTTAACTATTTAAGACCCGATACCTATTAGGTACCCCCAATGGGGAGAATCTTTTTCAGGGTCTTATAAGACTCGGGGTCTTACATAAGAACCCCACTTTTAAGCGGGACCCGCACTCTTTTAATATTAAAAAATAGAAATATAATGATATAAAGTTATTGATAGTTGATTAGTGGGTCCCATTTAAGAACTTTGTGTGAGATCTGGGTTGGAGTGATTGAGTGCTTATTAGGCACTACTATTAAAAAATTATAAATGAGTGATGTGTACACGTGGGACCCATTTAAGAACCCAAAAATGGGTGTCTCCATTATGGATGCTCTTAGAAGACAATGGTAGAAGATCTAAAGGAAGGTCAATCAGAAGTCAATGTCCTTAGAAGAAGGATGCCTCGAAGAAGCTCGAGAGTTACCTCAACATATTATATGAAGGTCATCAGACTCAGAAGGTGACTGCATATTTACCGTGTTTTTTTGTAAACAACCGCTGATTTTAAAATTAATTACTTGCAAGATCAATCAGTAAATCTTATGACATATTGTGTTTGTTATTTTCTAGAATTTGTGAACGTTCTTGATGTTCTTATTAAAATGAACTATCGTATTTAACAAAATTAAATTCGTCGAAGTTATTTCCAATTGAAATGGATAGAAGATAATTAAATAAACAAGTAAATTGCAAAAGAATTTAAGAAAACAAACTTAAATTGCATTGATTGAAAGTAGATTGGTACACAAATTCATACATTATGACTGGCGAGTTGTTTCTCTCTAGATGCGGATACTTTGAGTGTATGTTTTCTCTATGAATGTATTGCGACCCCTTTTCCCTATGAGAAACTGTTATTTATACTAAAAAAACTACCTACACATAGACATTCGAAACTATAACTACCACTAACGGCCTAGAAACACCTCTTCAATTTGAATTTCAATAGCATGCCTTAATGATGTCAGTTATTTGATCTTATCTAAAACAAATCTTTTCGAAGTCTTCAATCTTGTCGAACAGTAATCTTCCTTAGAAGATCTAAAGGTAATTGAAACATAAACTAAAATTTGCTTTCCAAATTTTCCCAAAGAAATGAAGGCCAAGTTTCCATTAGGTCTACCTATCTATGAATCTTAGGACACTCATAGCACACCCTCTCTCACCTACTTAGTAGTTCCACAAACAGGCAACCCTAATGTACGTCTACCTTACTAAGGGGTTTAAGAGAATGATTCTATTAGTCTACAACTTATTTCCTTCAAGCAGATACTTGTTTCCTTAATTACTAACTAGATACATCCTAGGTTCAGCAGAGTTACTACTATGTCTTAGTAATGTCACCTCCTAAGTACTTACTACTATGGTCAACTCTCTTTCGGTATCTTTCGCTAATTACTTATTAATTACTTCCTAGACAGATAGTTATCAGTAAAAGGATATAAATATCAAGATATAAGCACCCAGTTAGTGATAGCAATGTAAGGCCCTGTCACAACCTAAGTACCTAATCTAAGGTTGCACCTACTACAGAAATAAACTAAGGAATTTTCTAATAAAACTTTTTTTTTTGAAGAATCTAAATTAGCCCACCTAAATTGGTACCAGAGAGAATCGAACTTGAGATATTGAGAAGGAGCACACTCCCACGTCCCACGTCCCATGCCAATACCACTAAAATAAATAAAATATAATAAATAAAATATAAATGACAAAAAATAAATAAAATATAAATGACATTAGATTAAATAAATATCCAACAAAAATAAACAGAGGTTCATCTTAGAACTCTAACCTAAAAAAGATTTACTTACACATGGTAACTAAAAACAAATTACTAAAGATAAAAACATACCCTAAAAAATCAAGGAGAATATAGAAACTCTCTTGAAGCTCTAAAGTTGCCTTCCTCTTGAACTGCCATAGTTCTGAACGAGAATTTCTGAATGAGGAAGGCTATTATTTATTCTGAGTGTTTCCACCTGGGTTTGAGCTAAAAGTGCGGGCTTTACCCAACACGAAGGCATGAAAAGACGGTTGCGCCCCGCATTTTTGCATGCACGGGGCACATGCCAAATGCCATGGGCGCATGTAAGTGAGGATAAAAGCATGCCCTAGGCTCATGGAAAATGCCCTAGGCACATGGCTTGCCAAATCCATGCCCTAGGCATTTTTTCATGCCCTATGCGCATGGCATTGTTTCCTGGACCCAATTCTCCGTCGTTTTAGGCCTTCGTATTCAAATAACTTGCCTCAGAACTTTGGGAATAGAACTCCTCCCATTTATAAGTATTTTGAGGCCTCTTGAATCTTCATTCTTGTTTTCCTAAGTCGTAACCAATTTTCAGATGTTGTTGATTTGCCAATTCACATGATTTCTTCGTGAATTACAAAAACCCCTAAAATTGCTATGTTTCGGGAAAACTAGAATTACAAAGTCAAATATGGGAAACATTACAAAAGTCCCAAAATCATAGGCAATTTCTTTAATACTCCTCCATTTTGCTACTAAACCGTACTGAAACTCTTTCCATTTTCGATTGGGAAAGCCTCCAATAAGTAAGTGCACCGAACGGGGGCCGGAGAGACGGTCAACCTGAGATCGGCTAAGATCGAAATTGGTTTACAACAGACAAAGAAAAACGAGTCACAATTCTTTCAGGGTTGGGCTTCCTACAATAACAGTATAGGATGAGACGCCATTTGGGGCTTGGTATGGTTACAAACCCTCCCTGAATTTCCTTAAATTATTTGGATGCTTGGGCTTTACTCATGTTCCACAAGTCAAGAGAGATAAACTGACAAAAGAGCTCTTCGAGACATTTCTTTTCAAACTGTTTTTTTCCACTTCCCCCTTTATTTGACCCCTTAAATTGTTTTTTTTCTCCCTTTCTTTACATTCTTTCGTTTTGGACACAAACTGCATGGACTTGTTAGCACACTCAACGAAAGTGACAGTAAGCATAAAATAATAAAGATACAATTACTCAATGCATGATTTATTTAAAATTCCTAATTCATTTCTTTTGAAAAAGAAATTTTCTTTAGGCAAAGGGATTGTAAATAGATATGCGAGTTGATTAGATGTTTCTACAAACTCAATCAAGTAATCCACTTTTTGAACATGGTCTCTAATGAAATGGTGTCTCATCTCAATGTGTTTAGTTCGTGAGTGATAAACCAGATTTTTTTTTTGAGATTTAAGGCACTAGTAATGTCACACTTAATTGGAACAGTTTTGAGATTAATCTCAAAATTAAATCACTAAAATGTTGTTTCATCCAAATAATTTGTGCATGACAACTGGCTGGAACCATGTATTCCGCTTCAGCGGTGGACAAAGCTACTCTTGCTTCTGCTTTACTATGTCAAGAGACCAAGGCATTTCCAAGCATGTGGCAATCCGTGCCTTTAGGATACCATAAACCCATATTTTGTGTGCCAATGAGGTATCTCATAATATGTTTTACTGCAGTGAGATGTGATTATTTGGGACTAGCTTGAAATTTTGCACACATACAAACATTAAAAATAATATCAGGACTACTATCAGTGAGATAGAGAAGAGATCGGATCAAACCTATATACTTACTCTCTTCAACCGACTTACATTCCTCATCTTTACAAAGGTAGCACGAGGTGCTCATAGGAGTTGAGATTTTTTTGGCATATGCATTCCAAATTTCTTTAGTAGCTCTTTGCAATACTTGGATTGATTTATGAAAATTTCATTTTTTGTTTTATGAATTTGTAGACCAAGGAAGTAGCGAAGCTCACCCATCATAGACATTTCTAATTCAATTTGCATAAGTAGTTGCACCAAAGATAGTGTCATCCATCTAAATTTGAACGAGTAAAATATCACGCTTTGATTTTTTGATATAAAGAGTTGTATAAACTTTTCCTCTTTCAAAATAATTTTCAAGTAAAAATTTGCTTAAACGGTCATAACAAGCTCAAGGTGCTTGTTTCAATCTATACAAAGCCTTTTTTTAATCTGTAAACATGATTTGGAAATTCAAAATTATTAAAATTGGGGGGTTGAACAACATACACCTCTTTTTGAATATAATTGTTAGGAAAAACACTCTTAAATTCCACGATGCAAGAGAATGCAAGAAGCATGCGAATGGCTTCTAATCTAGCTACGAGAGCATAGGTTTCATCAAAATCTATACCCTCTTGTCGATTGCAACCTTTGGCAAAAAATCTTGCTTTATTTCTTATTATTACACCATTTCCATCAAGTTTGTTTCGAAAAACTCATTTGGTTCCAATCACTATAATATCTTTTTGTTTAGGAAAGTTCCTGATAGACGTTTGGCAAGTGTACCAAATACTATCGAAGTAGTAAAAATATCGTTCCCACAAGGACTGGTTTTAATCTCAATAATTCAATTACGTTGTAAAATAGGATGTATAAAAGTTCTTTTGTTTGCCACTAGGCAGCAGATTGGTTTTTTTTTTTTTTTTTGCAATAAAAGTAAAGACTGAAATTAAAGTTGGTTTTAAGAATAAGAGAGAGGTGAGTTTAGGTCTTTCGAGTCATCGATGTTCCCCTAATTGGTATACTACACCTATTCTTATGAATGATTCTCTAGTTCCACGATAGTTAACAAAATAGCCCTAATCAATCCCTTGAGTTAGGACCCTCTTCAAGGATTACAGCCCCTAATTCCTTAGGTGGTCTAATAATCTTCGAAGGTTTAAGCACGTTAACCTAATATCACTAATAAAGGATTATCCATCCCTAGACTAACCATGTTTATTAGAATGATTCAATTAGGTCTAAGTCGAAAGATAGGGTCAGTAGTCATTCGTTCTCACTAAATCATATTTATATTTGATCAGGATATAAAAAGCATTAAGAACAATTGAATTGAATAAAAACTAGATTGTCATTCACAATAAATAGAGTTTCACAACAACATGGTTCAATTAGGGTTACAAAGAATCATCTCAGACCTAACCTCTAAAGGATTTAGCTACTCATAATGGTGTTTATAAATAACATAATCATTAGAGGAATCAATACATACATGAACTGGTAAAAGAGTGAAGAAATCGCCCTCCTAGCCGTCTTGTAGTCTCAAAATCGCACTTTGCTCTCTTCAAATCGTAACCCTTGTCTTTGGAATAAACTTCACAATAAATAGGCTCAGAATTTCGCCTAATCATGTCATGATTTAAGTAAATCGTGTCACATTTTTGCCTTGTGTAACAACCCACAGAAGTTAGGGTTTCCAGAATCGTGCCACGTTTTGGACATCGTGACACGAATTGCCCAATGTCGAATGCATGTTTTGGCCTTGTAGAATCGTGTCACGTTTTATCTGAATCGTGACACGTTTTGTCTCTTGGCATTTTCTTCAGTTTTTCTGCCTTTCTTGCTGCATAAGTTGCCTTATGAACTCTAAAATGTGATCAAATTACATATAAAATTACGTAATGACGAGATGTCATCAGTTCCCAAACACTATTTCTCTCAAATTAATTTAACTTCTCTTGCATGGCAAGAGTCCAATGTTCATCAATGACAGTTTCATTGATGTCATTAGATTCAATTTGATAGACAAAAGCCTTATGATTACATGCTTCATTTAAAGAGTTTCGAGTAGTCACCCAATTTTAGATATCACCTATAATGTTGTCAAGAGGATGGTTCTTGGAGGATATCCATTCTTTTGGTAAGTCTTGGTGACGTGCTTGCTCATTATCTTCCTTACCTTTATATTTGTCCTCTTGAAGACTATTTTCCAAAATTACTGCAAGATCATCACCATCCTCTACAACATTTTTAGGTTTAGTTTCATCAAAGGTAACATGTACAGATTCTTCTATGGTTATGATTCTTTTATTATAAATTCTAAAAGCTTTACTAGAAGTGGAATATCTTAGAAAAATACCTTCATCATCTTTAGCATCAAACTTGCCAAGATTATCTTTACCATTATTCAAAACAAAACATTTACATCCAAAAACGTGAAAATGGGATATATTGGGCTTCCTTCCCTTGTAAATTTCATAGGACGTTTGTTTTAGAATAGGTCATATGAGGACTATATTCATAACATAGCATTAGGGGTCCACCTAGAAATTCTTAGAAAGGTTGGTCTCACTTAGCAAGGGTGGGAAAATGGTTGTATTGTATGGATATGGATTTGAATCCTGATGGATGGATAAAAAAAAATCCATTAGTCCATTAAAATCCACTATTTTTTTTTGTTGAAAAAAAACCATCTAATCCATCCAATAAATATTATGTTCATCCAATCCATCCGTTATTATATTTTAATGGATGGATTATACATCCGATCCATAAATTAATGTGTATGATTTTTTTTAAGAGGTGCATCAGTTATTAAAGTGTTTCTTTAGTAAATTCAATAATAGGAAATTTTATGTTATAGGCCTATAACTTCTTTTTCTTTAAGCCCAGTAATATTAATATAAGCCCAAAAAATTTAAATAAATATTAAATATTATCAATTAAATAATTTTAAATTATATGGTGGTCAGTGGTGGTCACCGGTGGTCAACAGGCCATCTTCGGTGTTGACCACGGTGGTGCTCCGGCGGCGTCCGGTGGTGGTCCGGCCAAAAACCGGCGGTCAGCAGTGGTTCGACGTCGGCGCACGGTGGTCAACGGCGGAGTTCCGGAGTTTTATTTTAAATGTTAAAAAATTAATTTTTTTCTTTTTATTAGGCAGTTTTTTTATTGAATTAATTTTAATTTTTTTAATTTTATCAAATATATAATTATTTAAATAAAAATATTAATATTATTTGAAATTATCCATTGGATTTTTTTTTGTTAAGGATGTGATCCAATGGATTTTTAAAATAAGGTGGATGGATCAAATTCATCCATGGTTTTAAATGGATGGATTTAAACCTCATCCATTAACAAATTTTTTGTTTAATGGATGGATTGAATGAATTTTATAGTGGATGAATTGGATGGATTTGAATCTCATGGATCATATTGTCACCTCTACTTAGCATCGTCCTTGCTAGCTCTTCAAGAGACCGATTTTTCGTTTCTACTACCCCTTTTAGATGGGGAGTTCGTTGTGAGGAAAACGTATGCTTAAATCCATCTTCGTTACAAAAAATTTCAAAAGTTTCATTTTGGAACTAACCACCATGATCACTTCGGATAGATGCAATTTTTAAATTATTTTCATTTTGAATAATTTTAGCAAGTTTTCAAAGGCAACAAAATCGTCATTTTTATGATAAATAAACAAAGTCCATGTATAGAGAGAATAGTCATCCACAATGTAAAAGTTGTAAAGGCCGATTTGTAGAAATAATGTTTTCTTATTTAAAAGAGGGTGGATTCTAGGGTGAGGGTTCAATTAAGTCCCTCACCGGTGAAGCACCAAAAAAAAGATCGTTAGATTGAATCAAGGGTCGAGATTATTTAAAAGTAAAACTGAGAACATCTATTTCTTTCCACACACAACCCTATCCTTATTTCTTTTCCATTTGCATCTCTTTCAATACACCACAAATATGTACAAGATGCTGTTGAAAGTAAAATGGACCCAGTGATGAAAATTGGCCACACCATGGTGCAATTGAATAAAAATTATGGATGTTTTTGTTTTTGGATTGGGTTTAATAACAAAGGTAGAATAGAGGTTTAAATTTGATCAACCGCTTGAATTAAATTTCCATTTCCATTACCACTATGACGAGAGAAGCAATTTATTTGATTGAATGAATGTTGACGATTACACAACTGGAGATTTTTACTTGGATTGATTTTGTCCCACCATCAATTCGATTATAGTGTGTTATTGTTTGTTAATGTATACGTATTTTACTGATTTGAAGAAAAATAATGGTTACTTGTTTGGTCTTGCCCAGAAAACAAAAAACAAACCACACATTAGATGCATCTTCTCAAGTTGCAGATGATATGGGTGGAAAAAAGTTGGAGAGGATAGAGATATGGTAAAAATTGTGTGTGGAAAGGAATAAATGTACTCAATTTTACTTTCAAATAATCTTGACCATTGATTTAATCTAACGATGTTTTTTTGGTGCTTCACCGGTGAGGGACTTAATTGAACCCTCACCCTAAAATCCACCTTAAAAGAGGTCTTTACTTGTTTTCCTTTTTGACAAGCGTCACATAATTTTTCTTTTTCAAAAGGGAGCTTTGGTAAACCAATTACTAAATCCTTGCGGACTAATTTATTTAAACGATCCATTTTAATGTATGCCATAACCAAGTTTTATTTAAATGATCCTCTTTAATAATAGAGTTATTTTGTACCCTTCTGATACAAACTCAAATACCTCCTTGTACCCTTCCCAAAAGTGGCACATTGTAAAAAGTATGGACTCCAATGAGACTTAGAACACTTGAGATAATCTGTATATGTTGAACTTGACATTTTGCTATGTATTCTTGGTGTTGTTAAAATTTGTGGTCACCATTGTTTACTTCCACTAATATGATTTAAAGAGGATTATGTAGTATTGAGCAAGGATGAGTATTTGTGAAGTATTTTATGTTGTGCTTTCAGATTCGCCTGACTTAATGTGCATTACGCAAATTTTGGATTAAGAAAAATCAAAATATAAATTGGTCTATGATTAAAAATTTGAATAAACTACAATAGTCATCATAATTTTGGATTACCTAGATTTGAATGGACACAAATACCTCACCTTTCTTCAATTTGATGTTACGTTGCGTCTTTAATTTTGTATCATAGAGAGTGCAAATTATGTACTTCAATTTCTTTGACTGCATACTTTTATGCCATGGTCTTGACTATTTTGTAATATTTATTTGCACGGCTTTACCTATATTGTTATTTTTTTTATCTCTATATTTGTTTTCAAGGACAGAGGCCCTCAATTTGATGACCTCTTCGATTTCTTATCGGACATGGGTGAAGATGGTGATGAGAAACCTTAGAAAGCCTTTCCTTCACTTAAACCAAAATGCAGTGATCCACTTTCTATACGATTAACGGACCATTAACATTTTCAAATGCTCCTCTTAAAATATATATATATATATATATATATATATATATATATATATATATATATATATATATATCCAAATCCTTCCAATCCAAGGCTGGGAGAAAATTATTGAGTGTGTTGCTTGATTTTTGACCTACTTTTGACTTGTCAAGGTGTGACCATGAAAGATAAAAGCATGCGTGAATTATGATTTGATTTGTATCAAGTAGAATTATGTGATAGATTAATATGTCTTGCTAACCAGTGCTTCCATAAACTCTTTAAGAATTTTAAATTAATTAATTAATTTTATTTAATTTATGATTTTTAAAAAAGTTAAATAATTCAAATTTTTTATCGCATAAAATTCACGAATTTTCTTAAAAACTTAATATATAAAATCTTTAAAAGTGTCCCCGAGGATAATATTTAACATTCCCTATATTATATTCTTCTTGGATTTTGTACGTATATTGGGTATTGAATAGAGAGTATTCAAGACTTTTTTTAAGAGAAATGTTCACCAGTGCTCTCAGGCCATTCAAGTGTTCCGGGGAATTGATTAAGAAAGCAAATATAGTTTAATTCTTTAATCTCTTGAGTCAAAATAGTTTTGATCAATCTCTTGAGTCAAAACTCTTTCCTAAAATTACAATCCCTTAATCTATTAAGTAAATCCGTTACAGTTGGAAGTTTTACTTATCTGTTAATTCGTATATCATATCTGAACAATTATCTATATCTAGCTTAATTTGTTAAGTTAATCAAATTTCCTAGGCCAGATTTAACATCTATGGCTAGTAGTAAATTAAGTTATAGGATTCATATATTTAAAAAGGTAGGGCTAGTAGTCATTCATAAACATACAAAAAGCATTACACTCAAGCAAATCTAAATAATACTAGGATTCCATTGATATCAAAGAGAGTTCATACAATTCACATAAAAAAAAGTTCACAATAGACTCATCTCATGGCTTAATCAAAAGAGAATTAGCTGCTCATAACTGAAGCAATGAATAGAAAAGGATAATGAAACATTACATAAATCAGAACCAACTAGCAGTTCGTTGAGATCCACTGCTTGTTCCTAGGTCCTTAGCAGCAAAATATTATCTCAAAGCTCCAAAATTTTGAACCTTGCTCTCAAATTAAGTTTGCGTTTTATAGATTTGGTTCTCTAATAGTCAAATTGTGGCACATAGTGTAGAAATCGTGTCAGGGTTTGTCATTAATCCTACATGTTTGAAATTTTAACAACAAAATTGTGCAACGTTACTGAGAAATCGCAGTACGTTGACTCATTCAATACATAACCGTGGCACGTTGACTTCCAATCGTGCTACGATTTTTCCAGAAACTTGAAATCTCCGTCTTGGGGCTCCTCAAATTGTGGCACATTGACTTCAAATCATGTGACGATTTTTCTTGTAGTGACATGTTGAATATTGGCACAAAAACTATGACAAAAGGACCATATTACATAGACATATGACATCACTTCACTACCGACTAATCTTAACCTATTTCTACATGTAATCAAGCAATGCAAAATTCTCTAAAGCATGCTAAAATGGTGTGAAAATGAACAAAATAACAAAGTGTGACAGAGTGTTATCACAATCCCAAACTTGCATCATTCCTAGTCCTTAAGGAATCAACTTGTTAGTCAAAAGATAACAGTAAAATAAAAGTTTACCAATCAATGACAGTTTCAAAAGTTCATCTTCTAACCGATATTATAATGAACTTGTAGCTTGCTCAATCATCCTTTATCCATATTTCCCGCATAAATTTGAAAAAGGGATTTCCACAGTTGACATACATGTCTGCCATATTGTAACACCCATACTAGACGTATCTAGAAAGTCTAGCATGTGCGTTAGTTTAGTATTGGATACATTAAATTTATACAACATAAATTACATACGAATGAATATTTACACAACAATTTGCGTTCGTACAATGAAAATACAAAACATCTCTTCCAAACATAGAAAATGCATCCTTGATATCCATAACACCATGCGGAGATACGAACATAAACTTGCTGAATCATTCATCCGGCTCCAAGCTTGCTTAACATCCTGTTTATCTGAAACAAATAAGGATTGGGATGAGACATAATGTCTCAGTGAGTTCCACTTAATCCTAGGCTATAGGCAACCACGAGGGAAACCTACGGTCAGCACGTGTCTACAATACAACCTGCCGGTTGATTATACGTGTGTGGGGTCTTGCTTACTTAGACGGTCATGCATACTAGGGCCATCCTAGTCTCATCTTAACTTGTTATAAGCTTCTCTTCTTATACGTGTCATGGCGGTTAAGGGGAATCTAAAACTGCAATGCCAAGATACAATCTACGTATCGAGGCCTAAACCTAGCATAATCATGACACACTTCTAGACCGGACGATTAGGGGAAACCTAAGATCGTCTTCGGCATATCTTTCTTTACTTGCTTCTATTTACTTAATTATGTCGAATCCAACAACATATCTTATCTTACCACAACATGTGATTCTTGCTATCTACCTATTCTTGACGACCTACGTCAAGGCTCTATGACATAACATAAACATGTCTAATAATTGTGCATAGTCAAATTCATTCATGCATTATGTTAGCGTCAAACAAACAATGATTATCTGAGTTCATTTTACGGATTAGTCCTGGGTGGAGTAACCCCGGAAGTTAATCCTTTACTCCCGGTAAAATGCCTAGCAAGGGTGTACCGGACTCCCTTAGTGACATGCGGGTCCCTTACGGCTCACCCTGTTCCCCTTGGAGAACCTTTTATATCCAACCTTGGAAGGAATACAAAAGACACAACACCTTTACTTTATTAATGGTCTTGACCATATAATTCTTAGTCTTATGCATGTATAAAGGTTAAACCTACTCATACTATCACTTTGACCTTAGATCTTTAAACGATCCAACTAGAGGTAACTTAAGGCTTGCTTGCCTTACTTTGTGAATAGTTAATCTAACCATCCACAACATAGCAATAATGAATCTATGCTTGACTATCTAATTCTCGATAACTATACCGAGGCTCTAGTTTCTTCCCTTTCCTTAAAAGATTGATTTGCTGCCCGATTCTTATCTTACTATTCTCTCGTTTGCCATGATTTGTTCACTTGTCAAATTCTTGCATTTTACTCAAGCAAACTTTGCTAAAGATTATCAATTAGGACCTTGATTTGAGGGGTTTACTTTAATAAAAAGACTGCACAAAGAAAACTGTTCGAAAACATGCCAAAGTTGCCTGAAGCGAGCAAACCATGTGTAACCACACAGTTTCCTCACCATGGCGAGCAACTTTACTGGGGAGGCGAGTACCTACTTGCCATGGCGAGTAGGAGGCGAGCAAATCATGTGTTCTGTTGCTTCTGCTCGCTGGGGTGAGTAATAGCTCGCCGTGGCAAGTTGTGACAGTCCAGAACCCTCAAAATTGGTATTTTTGACCCAAAAACCTCAAACCAAGTGTCTCTAAGTATATTGGAACATATTTGATCATAAAATACTTGTAAAACACTCATATGGCAAGTATTGACAAGTTTGGTAAGCAAGGGAAGAAAAGGGCAACTAACTTACTTATAAAAACCTTAAGTTTTTCATATTATTCTCACAAATCATAACATAATCCCAAAGGTAAGGAATACTAGCTATGGAACTCACCTAAGCAAAGCTGCACAAGATTCCTTAGCTTCCAAGCATCATGTCCATTTCACACCTCAAAACCCTAGCTCTTGATCACTTGTTTTTCCTTGGCTCAAACCATTCATTCTTGTTATTCTTTCTTACAAACCAAGACACCTTGATCCCTACTTGCTCATCTCCATTACAACTCCAAGTTTCCTTCACCAAAACCCTAGCCTTAAGAAAATCTCTTGGCAAGGAAAGTAGTGGAATCATTCCATCCCAACTTCATGCTACTTCTTTGATCAAGTATAACCCATAGCATGTACTAGCTCAAGCTTCAAACATCATCTTCACCCAACACCCATCAAACCCTAGCTTCTTGAATCCATTATTGAGAGGAGAAATAGAGAAATTAAACTTAAACCAAACTTCCTTAAGCTTAAAAGATCAAGAAGGAACAAGATTAACTCACTTGCCATGGAAGGAAGAAGATTTGGAAGATTTGGGGGTGAGGGAGAGAGAAGGGCGTGAATGAAGAAGAGAGAAGGAGGAGAAAAAGCTTTACCAACAACTAGAGAGAGAAAGGATAATTGAAATGAGATATTTTGGTGCCAATCCAAATAAATATCTCCTTTGATGCGCAATTACCAAATTGCCCTTACCTTAAGCGTGTTAAATATGGCTCGGATACTTAACCCGTAAATAGCTGACATCACATAATAAATGTTTCCGCCAAACTTTCTTTCGAAATGATCGACTGATAATATTCTGATATTGACAAGGGGGATATTACATTCTACCCCCCTTAAATAAATTTCGTCCTCG
The DNA here is from genome assembly GCF_051527215.1 of Medicago sativa. Classification (NCBI taxonomy): domain Eukaryota; kingdom Viridiplantae; phylum Streptophyta; class Magnoliopsida; order Fabales; family Fabaceae; genus Medicago; species Medicago sativa. Next base: position 24,834,285 of record NC_140752.1, on the reverse strand, counting down.
AAATTTAGAAATCATCTACCAATCATCGTAACTAAAATTTGCTTCCTTTGGTTTCAGCTATACAATATATGATCAAAACCACTTTGAAAGTTTGATGTATACTTTCCTTATCAAACACGTAACTTATTCTCTTTCTTAATCCGTATATAAGAATATAGTCTCTTTAACCTTAATATCCTTCTCAAAATCACAGAACTACCTCAGAACATAGTGATTGAACTTACCTTCACTGCATGAGGATTGGTTGTCTCGGATCCATAAATTATCCACATAGCATAACCATGCATCTAAGTAACCTTTCATAACTAAAACACTCAGGTTTGCCTTTAAACTGGGGTCTTACTGGAATCCAGGTTTGTCATGCAGTGCTCACTTTCATCTTAAAACATCTTATCATGCATACATAATCTATCTTATCGCACCTTGCGACTTATGCCTCTTACTTATGTTACTCATCTTGATGATTCTACATATCTCTCGCCTCTTTTCATAGTCTCAAGAAACCTTTCTATATCTTCACGATCTCCTTGTACCCGAATTCATGGGTAACTTGTCTAACTTGGCATGAAGTAGCGAAATCAATTACGCCGATTCATCTGACAATCTATTAACCTGTCTTGTGGTTCACTTGCTCTTGAAACTTTATACTAAGTTCATTTCCACTTGCATAATTTCCGGCACCACTTCTTGTTAGTTAATAACGATACTCATTCTAGCATTTTGCTTCTAGAAATCTCTAATCATTGGTACATAGGTTCTTGGAACGAATAGATACATGACTAAACAAAAAAAATCATTTTAAAACCGAGTTTGTAATGATACTACAGAACCACAAGACGAGTCTTTATATTTGAAAAAGGTTTGTACAACTCGCCCCAAGCTTGCTCATAACAAGTTGGTCCTGAAATCTATACATCTTAAGTGAGCTTGCTCGCTTATGACGCGCTTCATTAGTTTCAACAATATAAAATTTCATGTTTTTAAAACAACATCGTTCCCAAGTTCCCTAATACCCATCTTAACACTTAATGGTTGTAAAATCATGGCTTGGCTTTATTCTAGCAAGCATCGTTATCACTTAACAAGTTTGGTATAGGAGGGTATGTACTTGTTTGCGATCGACTCATGAACCGTACTCCATTAACATAACATATACTCTTTCTGACTACCAATAGCTCTTCTATGCATTCTACATTACCAACTAGGCAACCCAATGACCCTAATCTTCCTTGTCTTACTAAAGTGGAGATACGTCCTCTTGACTCTTACCTTAATCAATACTGACTGTATAAGCATCAATACTTACTTATCATAACGAGAACTCATGGCTTGTCTCATAATATTTGTCACTAGAACTGCATTACTATCCTGAACATTCTTCACGAAGATTCTTACTACCAGATTCCATGTTCCAGGGTTACAGTCAACAACTTTATTGATTAACTTATGTTACGCTACTCTGATTTCCACCGGTTGACTTAACCCAATACTCTAATCTGTTGAGACATGTGATCTTCGCTCTTCTTCTATCATTACCTTACTATCTTCCTGAACTCTTCTCAAGGTTTTCTTATGTTGCAAACAACTCTATAACTCTGTGCTACCCTTTGCTTGTAAGGTTAAATCTTAAGGTAAACTTACCTCTTGACATATAATTGCCATAACTACACTTGTTCTCGAGCAATCTGGACTTATAGCGCACATTCTTGCTACTACATACCTATTATTCCATGAATCAGTCTTACAACTTCCCATGGTATCTCATCTTGTTCTCGGGCATACCTTCCTTGAACATCTAACATTGCATCTTCGCATTCTCGCACACTAGGTTTTGCTTGATCATTTCTATGCTTTCTCGTTAGTTTTTCTTTCTAGGGAAATTTCATAAATTAGCACACGGGTCATTGACGTTGATGATTTTCCAATATATATATATATATACTGGATCTAGGCCCCTGTCGTTACTCTAAAATCATAGAACAAGTTGATAACACATACGCGTTTTCAAATCTTGGTTCTAGTGAGTTTAGTCCACTCTATGTGAGTCGTAACAATCTGGTACCTACAAAAATTTCCTTTATATTTCAAAATTATCAACTTCAATCACCCATATGCGTATATCTTTCTAAAATCATGTAAACTTTGTGATTCAACATCATAACGAGCCTTAGCAAGTCAATCAAGCAAACATAGATACGAGGAGTACTCATGACTCTGCTATATCCAAGAACCTCATGATTTCACATAACTCTAATTCATATCTTCATGCCTTCACATCTACGACGTCCATTCTAGATACCGAAACCTCTAAACTCTTGGTCTAAGTTCATCTTGACTCTTGACACATTAACTTCCAAAGTCACCTTAAACCGAATCGATTTTCGTTGATAGTTGTCCATGCCTTTTCCTTTGGAAACCTTAGGATGTGATATGCATTCGTCACGTGATGTCATAAAGGTTTTTCTTTATCACTTAAAAGATTGTGAAAACAACTCCCCAATAATTACTACAGACCCTAGAGACGAATTGACAGTTTTCAGTAAAACAAAGAATTTCGCCCCAGGTTCGCTATTGGCGAATTTCTTCAACTCAATTTTCTTAAAAATATACTTTACTTGAAAATTCTTATTTCTCAAGTAACCCAATGCACATCAGTCATTCCTAACATCGTAAATATTCTATAACATATACACTATAACACCCATTTCGATTATTTAATTATTTTAAATGAGTTTTAAGATATATTTATATGATTGACGTGATTTATATGAGTTTTTAGATTATATTTATATAATCCATGTTATTTATATGATCTATATGATTTTAAAGAAATTTATGAGACGTTGTGACTTATTTTATTGTATAATAAAATAAGATTCGAAAATAAAATAAATATTAAATTGTGGGGTTATTATGTGTAGAAATATATATGTTATTTGGTGTAGAAATATATTTGTTATTTTGTGTGGAAATATATATGTTATCTGGTGTAAAAATATATTTATTATTCAGTGAAGAGATATATTTGTTATTTGGTGTTAAAATATTATATACATATATATTTTGATGAAATATGCTATTATGTGTTATTTGGTGTATTAATATTATTAAGTGAGAGAGATATATATTTAATTTAGAAATAAATAAGATTATGAGGAAAAGAGTAATTTTGAGGTGTAAGAGAAATTAGATAAGGGGCTATAAATAAGAGAAGTTAGGTTTAGAAAGACATAGAACGTACGATCAGTTTTTGGAGAAAACAAGGTTTAGAGAGTAGAGACGAGAAGAGAAGAGAAGACAAAGAACCAAGAGAGAAAGGCTGCCATCGATAATTCTAAGGTAAGGGTGAGACTAACATTCAGTATTATTAAGTCTATAATTTTGATAGTTAAATTTAACGTGTTATAGGTTGAGTTTGTGAGGATTTGAGAATTAGGGTTTAACATGGTTGTTGTTGTTTGATTTTGATGATTAGAGAAATTAAGTTTCACTCAAAATTGATGAAATATAATGTTGTTGTTGATGAATTCATGGCTGCTTGTTGTTGTTATTGTTATGATATGTTTTTGTTAATGATTGATGCAAGGGGTAATCATAATCATAGAGCTTGAAGTGAATTTATGTTGTTCTTAAAGGTTTTCATGAAAAATGGGTCAAATGGTGATTTTTGTTGAAAGGATGTTTTAGTTCAAGTTTTATATGGATTTGGGTGTCTTTTCATGTTTAGAAACGTTTAAACAAACTTTGGGACCAAATTTGGGCTTAGGGGATTCAAAATTGGGATTTTGGGATGAAAAATGGAGTTTTCCCGAGAGCTATCTCTGACAGCATTCTCTGTTTCATGTTTTTGCATCTTTTTCACATATTTAAGTTTTGAATTGGCTTTAGGTGTAAACACAATAGTTGTAGGTATGGATGTTAGCTTTCTAATGTCGTTGGTGTGACTTCAAAAGAATTTATAGAACTTGAGTTATGGTCAAATTACTGCACGTAGGTCACAGTGAATTTTTATGGACTTCTGCACAACTTTTTCGAATTTAAAATGAAAACTGGTATTGATCGGTACAGAATTGTCCTTTGGTGTAAACATTTAGATAATTTTGTTATCTTTCCAGTGGCTTTGGTTTGACGTGAATATGATTTTTAGTTTTTGAGTTATGATGAAAATACTCCAAGGAGGTCTTAGCAAAATTGTACGGTGACAACATTCTCTATCTCATGTTTTTTCGTCTGTTTCACATGTTCCTGTTCTGAATTAGTCTTTGGTATAAACATGAAAGTTGTTGATATTTGTGATATCTTTCCAGTAGCTTTGGTTTGACATGAAAATATGTTGTGGATAATTTATTATGTTTTTACAAAGATACATAGTGAATTATTGTTGAAGTTTAAATACAATGTTATATGATGTTGTTTATGATTGATGAATATGATGTTTTAAGATGTTTATTATCATTTAATATTGTTATATTATGATATGACATGAATTATTTATGTGATCCATATGTTGTCAAGATGCTAAGATGTTAAGACGTTAAGATGATAAGAGTTGTTAAGTCGTCGAGTCGTTATGAAGTCATCAAGTTGTTAAGATGTTAAGATGTCATAGATGTTCATGAAGTTTCTAAGACGTAAGATGTTGAGTCCATACATACTCATTTGAAGATGAGGGCTCATGCCCTGGAGCTTTTGCTCAACCACGACGATGGAGCTTTTGCTCAACCACGACGATGAGGGCTTATGCCCTATGAGTATATTTATGCTCAACAACGACGATGAGGGCTTATGCCCTAGATTGGTACCACATGCATTTGAATTTTCATGATGATCAAAGATGGTTTAAGACGTTAAGAGTTACATAGTCGAGTCAAGATGATTTAAGACGAAGAGTTGCATAGTCGAGTCAAGTCGTTAAGTTATGATGTTTAAGATGATGAATGATTATGATGTTTATGATGAATGGTTATGAAGTTGTTTATGATGATGATGTTATGTTGATGCTATAATGATAATTATTATGATAAGTTGATGATATGATGCTATATGATTTATGTTATACCCTAATTTTGGACCTAAAAATACTTGTTCAATTCTTCTTTTCTTGCATTATAAGTCATCTGATATGTCTCTGATCAATTGCATCTTTCTCTGCATTTTATTTCAATATTATTTGCAAAATTTACATGCAAGGGTATTTTAGTCATTTCCTATGTCAAAATTTCTTTCAATCTTTAAAAATTTGTTTGAGTCTTCTCATTTGGTTAGAATAAGTCTTTGTTTCATTCTATGTCAGAATCCATTTCAAAAATTGCATTTGAAGTCATTTTGAGTCAGTTTTGCCCCTAGGGGCATTTTAGTCTTTTCATGTGTTAAAACCCTGTTTAAATTCTAAAAATTGTCTCTGAGTCTTTTAATTCGCTGGTATGAACTCTTGCTTTAATCCCTTGTTAAAAAATCATTTTAAAGTTGCATTCGAGTTGTTTCGAGTCATTTTAGTCCCTAGGGGCGTTTTGGTCATTTCACATAATATTTCTGATTCGTTTTAATCTGCTTTGTTGTTTTTAATCGTCTCGCTTTACGTTAATTTTCAATTTACTTTTTCAATTCAATTTTAGTTTTAATTTTCATTTTGGTCCTCGCACTTTTGTTATTTACATTTTTATCCCTTTTAAGTTTGTTAGAGTCCAAGTGCCATGTGTCCAAATGCTATTGGTCCTTAAGAGTTTGTTACTACTTAGTCCATGTGGCATTTCCTCATTGGTCCAAGCATCCCACATCACCTATATAAGTCAAACTTGTGGTCAATTTTCATATTCAATCATTATTTCACAAAAATCAAAAAAAATCACAAACTCTTTTTCTCCCTTTTTTTTTCTCTCACGTGGCTCTTTTCTTCTCCTCCATAACTAACTTTTCCAACCCACTCCTCCACCTTCAACCACCCTAACCAACCTTCTCTCTCCACCACTCCTCCTCCATAACTAACCACCTTTAACCACCTTAACCACCAAAAAACCACCCAATCTTCATCATTCAAATTCCAAAATCACCACAACCTTCTCCAAAACCACCATCAACACTCCTTCACCGCCATCATCAACACTCCTTCCACCACCATCACCGCCGCAAAAAGCCACAACCACCACCACATACACAAATCGAACAAAACCTTCAATTCACTACCAAATTCAACAACACAAACCTCCAAATTCTCAACCGAATACGAAACAGAACTGAAGCACGGTAACAGCAACAATACCAGAGTAGCTTTGAGTCGAAATTGCAAAGGATCGGAAGCGGAAAACACACGACGGTGAAGCGTCAACCTTACGGTGAATTGGGAATAACAACGCAATAACGCAGAAGCAAGGAGGACACGGAGTGGAAACGTGAACGTGACAGGATCGAACGAGAAGAAATAGCAGTAGAACGAAGAGGAGGATCGAAGCGTTACCTTGCATCTTGTCCATCTCCGATCCAAACAGAGGTAGCGTTCTTCTCTCCCTTCTCAGTCTTTTCAGTTTCGCATTTGTGCCATGTTTGTTTTGGAGATTTTGTTTACGCAAAGCAGTTCGAAATTCATAGATTTAGAGTGCGTCCCCGAATTATGTTTGAATTTGTTTACGGTTTTGGAATGAGGAGGAAGAGAGGATCAATTTGATATGGTAGTTTCTTGAATCGGAGTTTTGTTCATGGTTTTCCGATGATGGTGCCGGAGCTCCTTGCCGGAATTCTGTCCTCTTCACCGGAATATCAATGAAGAAGATGAAGATTGGTTTTAGAGAGAGAGGGAACCGTAAATGGTATATAGAGAGAGAGAGGTTCTTTGGTTGTGTTTATGTCACGTGAAATATAAGTTGTGCCTTTTATCTTGACCCGCCCCATCCATGATCCATACCCATAATCTTGACCCAGTTTTTTTCATCTTGAAGTGGGCTTGGGCCCTGGTGTTGTTGTTGATTTCGTTTATGCATGTTTTTGCTGTTCGTATACTGCAGATTGATTCTTGCACCCCCTTACTGTGTTAATTTCCCATGATAATAACACCAAATAATTTTCCATGTGTTCTTTAATTTTTTCCTCTACATTTTTGTGGTTTCTTGCATGTCAAAAGACTACGAAGAATATGTGAAAAATATTTGTTTGTTGATTAATTCATTTCTTTCCAATCCTTGATAAAACCTCACTGAAAACTTGTAAAAAACCTTGTGATTTCTTTTACATTTGGTTTGAAGAATTAAGATTTGCTTCTTGTGACCTTTTGCATGTTAAAAATTGATGGAGGAGCACATGTGGATTTGTGTGTGATTTGTGTTGCGTTTTGGCCATTACTTTGTGAAGCTTTTTGCACATTTTAAGTCCAATATCTTGGTTCATGATAATTGGTACTTGATGGGTGATCTTAGGGTTTTATTTGTTGCATAATATGTAGTTTTTGATGCTGTTTTGAATGTGTGGTAATTGTTTGCTTAGTTAGCAAGTCACTTGTTATTTTTAATATGTGAATTAGTGTAAAATTGCCTTAATTCCATACCACGATTCCTTGGCTTACAATTTTTCTTGTGGCTTTCACATTGGGGCTGAACCTAAAACCCCTTTGAAAATGCCAAAATGGATCTCTTACTTGCTTAGGAATTTTGGGTATTCTATTAAGTGCATTTTTGCCATTTTTTGTCGTTTTTCACCATGTTGATATGCTTCATTTTCTTGCCACTTTTTTCTACCATACTATGCCTATTATCACTAACCCTTTTGTTCATCATTCCATAGCATTCCATATCATATTTTCATCTTTTATTTCTTGCACTTTCATTTCTTGCAATTAACTTGTACCAAAGTTAGAATGTAAACACTTAGGAGTTTTGTAATATTTTCCTTTATGCACTTTTACTTTCTTGGCAAAGAGGCCATAGAATGTATCTAGGGTATGATGTAATAAGGACAATGGACTCTAATGATGTACACCGACACAAGCACCGACACATGCACACACATCACTATATAGTTAGAATATGCATGTTTAGATGTATGTTTAGGATTGTATGTTTAGATGAATGCCTAGGGTTTATACTTAGAGAAAAAATCAATTTTCCAAAAATTTGAACAAACTTCACTCAAACTAATTTCATAATAAACCTTGGGGTCAAAACCCCATTGAATTTTCCTTTTATTTTCTTAATCAAACTTCAATGAAAAATAATCAAACTTTGACTTCTTTTGCAAAATGACTAATCAAACCTCACTCTTTTCTTAAATTCTCATGCCCTTGAGGCCTCTTTCTCTCATTCTTCAAAATCCCATTTTCAAACTTAAAATCAACCAACAAAAACAAAAACATTTTTGGAAGAGAACTACGGTGGATTTGATCCCTTAAACGGGTACGTAGGCAAGGAATAAAATTCCTTCAATTCAACTAAAATAAAAATCCAAAAACATCCTTCTCCCTCCAATTCTTCACTTAGCAAACTCTTAGGTTAAATAAACACTTTCAAAATAGCATTTAAAAATAAAGCGCGCGCGTAGAAGTTAAAGACGGTTCCTATAGGATACTATAGTCGTTATGGGTGCCTAACACCTTCCCGTAGCGAAAACAACTCCCGGACCTCGATTCTCAAGGGTTTTGCTTACTTTTTCCCTTCCCAAGAAAAAATAAGATATCACCGGTTTAAAAGGTTCAAACGTAATCAATGTTTGACACCCGAAAACCAAGATAAAACAGCTGGCGACTTCACTGGGGAGTATTCGAGAGTTACGCCTAGTCTTTATTTCCACGCTTGCGCTCTTTTTACTTGCTTCTTTTACTTGTTTTCTTATATGAATAAATGTTTAATTTCTTGCAAACGTGTGGGGTGAGAATATCAAAAGTCCTGCACCCGGGCTGAGTGAACTTAGGATTTAGGAGGGATATAATCGACAATTCATTCCGGGGGTTGCCTCGTGTTTTGGATTATGCGATCAATCCCACATAGCTGAGGCATTTTGGGGGTGATGTTGTCGGCGCGTGCTGTCGCGTTTAGGCACTTTACTTCTAATTGTTCTATGACGCTATGAACCGTAGATAACCGAACCCATCCATGGCCATTTTCTAGGATGTAGTGCGGAGGCTAAACCGAGTGTTGTCTCGAGCTTTGGTCGTCACGCGATACTACACTCAAGTTAGACCTTCCACGGATAATCATGGAGCGAGTGTTGTCTCGTGACACCGTGATATACGTCGGAGAGGTTGCAATTTGGGAACCTTTTTAGAACCCGGTTACTATTTCCTAAAACCCTAGATTCACCGGACACCGTGTCCACCCATGACTCCTCGACTTTGAACTTCAACCCACCATGTTTTCTCCGAACTTGAATGTGATCATGCATACATGCATAAACTTTTTTCCATGCATTTATCGGAGGACTTAGACAAGTCATCTTTTGAACATCACGGATGTGAACGCCAAGTGATACCACCTCAACTAAACTTTTAGTTTTGCTCAAGATTTTCAAATAAAACCGTGTTTCTCCGTGATGTTCACAACCACTTTGAAGAAGTCCTCTGACAAAAAAGAGTCTTTTCGCATTTGCATATCATGCATCATATGCATCATTCAGTGGTCACAAAAAGCTTCTCTCGTGCTCATTGCCTCCTGTTTTGTCCGCCGCAGTCTGAAAAGTGGCTCGTGCTCGCAAAGTGTATCAACCAGATAGAATTCACCAAACAAGATTTCACAAGAGAAGGGTTATGGCTAACTTTGAAGAAGAAAACGCTCGGCTCCGTGCTGAATTGGCTGCTATGAAAGAAGACTTGGCTAAGGCTCATGACACTATGTCTGCTTTGCTAGCTGCACAAGAACAACCAGCCACATCTGTCCCAGTTTCTACTGAAGCAATTCCGTGTATCCCACTATCTACTGTGGCTACTGATGCTCGTTTTGTTATGCCCAACGGGCGTCCTTATGGTCTCTCAGCTTACTATTCTCCTAATACTGCTGCTGGTGTCTCTGGTTTTATTGGTCAAGGACAGATTCCTGTATCTACTGCTATGCCTCAGGTGACTACCGTTGTTACCGATCCTATTGTACACACTGTGCAACAGATAATTGATGTCGATACTCCGCGTGGACAAGATCCCGCAATGGAAGCTATGAGAAGACAGTTGATGGAGTTGGCTGGAGAACTCCGTGAGGTCAAAGCTAGCCGAGGAAACAATGGTGCTCCTGCTAAAGCTCGTGATCTATGCTTGGTGTCCCGATTTGAGGTTCCCAAGAAATTCAAAGAGCCAGAATTTGACAAATACAATGGGACTTCTTGTCCACACAACCATGTTATCCGGTATGTCCGAAAGATGGCTAACTACGCAGACAATGATGCACTAATGATCCATTGCTTCCAGAGTAGCTTGACAGATGATGCAGCAGATTGGTACACTAGTTTGAGTAAAGACAACATCCATACTTTTGAGGATCTGGCTGCTGCTTTTGAGAGTCAATATGAATTCAATACCCGTCTGAGGCCAAATAGAGACTCTCTTAAAGCCTTGTCTCAGAAATCAGATGAAACCTTCCGAGAATATGCTCAGAGGTGGAGAGGGGCAGCTGCCCGTGTTTCTCCTCGACTTGATGAGGAAGAGTTAACACAGACATTCCTGAAGACTCTGAAGAAGGAATATAAGGAGAGAATGATAGTCTCTGCCCCAAACAACTTCTCTGATATGGTTACAATGGGAACGCGTCTAGAGGAGGCCGTCCGAGATGGTATTATTGTCCTAGAGAAAGGTGAATCTTCAAACAGTGCATCAAAGAAGTATGGTAATGGTCATCATAAGAAGAAAGAATCTGATGTAGGGATGGTGTCTGGTAACCCATCTGCAGCAGCTACACAATTACCTATGCCCTATCACTACATGCAGTACTCTCAGCATCCTTTCTTCCCACCATTCTACCAGCAATATCCTCTGCCACCGGGTCAACCACCAGTGCCAGTTAACGCCATTGCCCAACAAGTACAACAACAGCCTCCTGCTCAACAGCAGCAGCAACAACAGGGTCCCCGACCCAGACCTTCTTTTCCACCAATACCAATGCGGTATGGCGAGCTGCTCCCAACTCTACTGGCCAAGGGACACTGTGTCACTAGACCAGGCAAGCCTCCGCCTAATCCATTGCCTCCCAGGTTCCGACAGGATCTAACATGTGCATTCCATCAGGGTGCTCAGGGCCATGATGTTGAGGGTTGCCTTGCTCTGAAATATATTGTGAAAGACCTAATAGAAAAGGGACGGTTGACTTTTGAGAATAGTGCTCCTCATGTTCTTGATAATCCGCTTCCAAACCATGCTGCTGTCAATATGATTGAGGCTTTTGAAAGGATTCCCGCTCCTCAAGAGGATCCCATGTTGGATGTCAGCAATGTCGTTACTCCCTTGGTGCCATTACACGTCAAGCTTTGCCAGGCCTCTTTGTTCAAACATGATCATGATTCTTGTTCAGAATGTCTGCAAAATCCCATGGGCTATTGTGTGGTGCAAGGTGATATCCAGAGCCTGATGGATGACAAACACTTGACCGTCAGTGATGTATGTGTGATTGTGCCAGTGTTCCATGACTCCCCTGTTGAAAGTGTATCTCAGACGAGAAATGTTGAGCCTTTGGTGATCAGGTTACCTGGTCCGGTATCTTATATCTCTACCAAAGCAATTCCTTACAAGTACAGTGCAACCATGATTGAGAATGGAGTAGAAGTGCCTCTGGTATCCCCAGCTACAGTTGACAATGTTGCCAGTGAAGTTACAACTCTGAGAAGCGGAAAGGTCCGTCCACCCTTGTTTCAAAAGAAGGCAGTTACACCCATTGCCACGGTAACTCCACCAATTGCTCCTCCTGTCAACAAGAATCCCGGCCCATCAGGCCAATCTATTGAAGAATCTAATCTGGATGAAATTCTGAGGCTTATCAAGAAGAGTGACTACAAGATTGTTGACCAACTGCTGCAAACCCCATCGAAAATATCCATCCTGTCTCTGCTCATGAGCTCAGAGGCTCATAGGAAAGTGCTAATGAAGATACTGGAGCAAGCTTATGTTGACCACGAAGTCTCTGTGGATCAGTTTGATGGGATAGTGAGTAATATTACCGCTTGCAACAATTTGGGATTCGGTGATGATGAACTCCCCGAAGCAGGGAAACATCACAACTTGGCTCTACATATCTCGGTGCACTGTGGGCCTGATATGATATCCAACGTTTTGGTGGACACTGGATCATCGTTGAATGTAATGCCTGAGTCCACACTAAGGCAATTAAGTCATCATGGAATTTCCCTGAGGGGTAGCAGCTATCTGGTTAAGGCTTTCGATGGATCTCGCAAGGATGTTCTCGGGGAAGTAGACTTGCCAATTACCATTGGTCCCGAGACATTTCAGATTACTTTCCAGGTCATGGACATCAATGCTTCTTACAGCTGTCTCCTCGGAAGGCCGTGGATCCACGACGCTGGAGCGGTAACTTCTACTTTGCATCAGAAGCTCAAGTTCATGAGGAATGGTAAGATTGTCACTGTGCATGGTGAAGAGGCATTTCTAGTCAGCCAAGTATCATCCTTCTCTTGTGTTGAAGCAGGGTCCGCTGAAGGGACATCGTTTCAAGGCTTGACTGTCGAGGGCGCAGAGCCCCGGAGGGCTGGTACTAGCATGGCTTCACTGAAAGATGCCCAGAGGGCTGTTCAACAAGGGCAAGCTGCTGGCTGGGGCAAAGTGATTCAGATTCTGGAAAACAAGCGTAAAGAGGGCCTTGGATTCTCCCCAACCTCTGGTGTTTCAAAGGGAACTTTCTACAGTGCTGGGTTCATCAATGCTATTACTGAAGGTGCTGCTGGGAGTAGTTACGTGCCCACATTTGTTATACCAGGAGGCACTGTGAGAAATTGGGAAGCCATTGATGTTCCCTTAGTCATGCATGCTTCCATGTAATGTGTCGTGTTGCTCGTGTTTTTTGTTTTCAAAATAACAATCCTTTCGCTCCGCCCAAGGCGAAAGTGATATCATTGTAAGGGCGTGTTTGTTTCGGCATTGCCGTTATCAATAAAAGTTGTCGTCTATCTCACGACTCTTTGTTTTTTACTTTTTAGTGCCTTTTTCTTGGAAATAATGGTAATGCCAGAAAAAACCAAAACATTTGTTATTTTCTTATTAATTTCAAAAATCTGCATGAAAAACTTTTTCTAAAATCATACCAATCACTTTATGCAGATTGAACCATAATAAACCCGTTGAACACAGTGACCCTATGGTTCCTCCAAATTTTGAATTCCCTGTATATGAAGCTGAAGATGAGGATGATGACGAAGAGATACCGTATGAGATCACTCGATTTCTTGAGCAAGAAAGACGAGCCATTCAGCCTCATCAGGAAGAGATTGAACTCGTCAACCTGGGTACTGAAGAGAACAAGCGAGAGATCAAGATTGGTGCTGCACTTGAGCCAGAAGTGAAAAGGAAGATTACTCAGCTTCTCCATGATTATCCAGATGTCTTTGCATGGTCCTATGAAGATATGCCGGGTTTGGATCCCCAGATTGTGGAACATCGGATACCGACAAGACCTGAATGTCCTCCTGTCAAACAGAAATTGAGAAGGTCTCGTCCAGACATGGCTCTTAAGATCAAGGCTGAAGTACAAAAACAAATTGATGCGGGTTTCCTCATGACAGCTGAATACCCTGAGTGGATTGCCAACATTGTACCAGTACCAAAGAAAGATGGGAAAGTTCGAATGTGTGTTGATTACAGAGATTTGAATAAAGCCAGTCCAAAAGATAACTTCCCATTGCCTCATATTGATGTGCTTGTTGACAGTACTGCTCAGTCTAAAGTGTTCTCTTTCATGGATGGTTTCTCTGGTTATAATCAGATACGAATGTCTCCGGAAGATAGAGAAAAGACGTCCTTCATCACTCTGTGGGGAACGTTCTGTTATAAAGTGATGCCGTTTGGCTTGATAAATGCTGGTGCTACCTATCAAAGGGGTATGACCACTCTGTTTCATGATATGATTCACAAAGAGATTGAAGTATATGTTGATGATATGATTGTTAAATCAAGTGATGAAGAGCAGCATGTTGTGTATTTGAAAAAGATGTATGAAAGATTAAGAAAGTACAAGCTGCGGTTGAATCCTAACAAATGCACATTCGGTGTACGATCTGGAAAGTTGCTAGGCTTCATTGTCAGCCAGAGAGGCATTGAAGTTGATCCTGACAAAGTCCGAGCCATCAGAGAGATGCCGGCCCCTCAAACTGAGAAGCAAGTCAGAGGTTTCCTCGGACGTCTGAATTATATTTCAAGATTTATATCTCACATGACTACTACTTGTGGTCCAATTTTCAAATTGCTCAGAAAGAATCAGCCTGTTGTATGGAATGATGAATGCCAGGAAGCTTTTGATAGCATCAAAGAATACCTGTTGGAACCACCTATCCTTGTCCCGCCAGTGGAAGGAAGGCCTTTGATCATGTATTTGTCAGTGTTAGATGATTCAGTGGGTTGTGTTCTCGGTCAACAAGATGAGACTGGTAAGAAAGAGCATGCTATCTACTATCTGAGCAAGAAGTTCACCGACTGCGAGACTCGGTATACAATGCTTGAAAAGACTTGTTGTGCTTTAGCTTGGGCTGCCAAACGCCTGCGTCATTATATGGTGAATCATACAACTTGGTTGATATCCCGAATGGATCCAATCAAGTACATCTTTGAAAAACCTGCTGTTACTGGAAAGATCGCACGTTGGCAAATGTTGTTGTCTGAATATGATATTGTGTACAAAGCTCAGAAAGCAATCAAAGGAAGCATCCTTGCTGAGCATCTTGCTTGTCAACCTCTCGATGATTACCAGCCAATTAAATTTGATTTCCCTGATGAAGAAGTTATGTATCTGAAGGCAAAAGACTGTGAAGAGCCACTGATCAACGAAGGGCCAGATCCGAATAGCAAATGGGGATTGGTGTTTATGGTAAAGGAATTGGGGCCATCATTGTAACTCCTCAGGGGCACCACATTCCTTTCACCGCTCGAATAACTTTTGAATGCACGAACAACATAGCTGAGTATGAGGCATGCATCTTGGGCATTGAAGAAGCCCTTGATTTGAGAATTAAGCACCTTGACATCTATGGAGATTCTGCACTTGTTATTAACCAGATAAAAGGTGAATGGGAGACTCATCATGAGAAGCTGATCCCGTACCGCGATTATGCAAGACGTCTGTTGACATACTTTACCAAGGTCGAGCTGCACCACATCCCTCGGGATGAGAATCAAATGGCTGACGCTCTTGCTACTCTGTCTTCCATGTTTCGTGTCAACCACTGGAATGATGTGCCCGTAATCAAAGTACAACGTCTTGATAGACCCGCTCATGTGTTTACTGTTGAAAATATGCCAGATCAGGCTAATGAAGATGTGAATGATAAAAAGCCTTGGTATTATAACATCAAGCAATTCTTGTAGAATCGTGAATATCCACCTGGTGCTTCCAACAGGGATAAAAAGACTTTGAGAAGATGGGCTAGCAGATTCCTTCTTGACGGGGAAACCCTATACAAGAGGAACTATGACATGGTCTTGCTGAGATGTGTTGACAAACAAGAAGCTGAGAAGTTGATGCATGATGTACATGACGGTACTTTTGGGACCCATGCTTCGGGCCACACCATGTCAAGGAAATTGCTAAGAGCCGGCTATTACTGGATAACTATGGAGCGTGACTGCCATAAACATGCTAAGAGATGCCACAAATGTCAAATTTATGCTGACAAGATTCATGTGCCTCCACATGCTCTCAATGTTATATCTTCCCCATGGCCTTTCTCTATGTGGGGCATTGATATGATCGGAAGGATTGAACCAAAGGCTTCCAATGGACATCGTTTCATTCTAGTGGCAATTGATTACTTCACCAAGTGGGTTGAAGCTGCTTCCTATGCAAATGTGACCAAACAAGTGGTTGTCAAGTTTATCAAGAATAACATCATCTGTCGATATGGTGTTCCCAACAAAATCATCACTGACAATGGTTCCAATCTGAACAATAGCATGATGCAAGCTTTATGTGAAGAATTCAAAATTGAACATCACAACTCTTCTCCTTATAGACCTCAGATGAATGGTGCAGTTGAGGCTGCTAACAAGAACATCAAGAAAATTGTTCAGAAGATGGTCACTACTTACAAAGACTGGCATGAAATGCTACCGTTTGCCTTGCATGGTTACCGTACTACAGTGCGCAGTTCAACCGGGGCAACTCCCTTCTCTCTTGTGTATGGCATGGAAGCAGTTCTCCCTCTGGAAGTGGAGATCCCATCTCTTCGAGTAATCATGGAAGCAAAGTTGACTGAGGCTGAATGGTGTCAAAGTAGGTATGATCAATTGAATCTGATTGAAGAGAAACGTATGGATGCTATGGCTCATGGACAGTTGTATCAAGTGCGAATGAAGAATGCTTTTGACAAGAAAGTCCGACCTCGAGAATTCAAGGAAGGCGAACTTGTATTGAAAAGAAGGATAAGTCAGCAACCCGACCCAAGGGGCAAGTGGACACCTAACTACGAAGGTCCTTATGTTGTCAAGAAGGCTTTCTCTGGTGGTGCTTTGATTCTTACACACATGGATGGTGTTGAACTCCCAAATCCTGTTAATGCCGATATAGTCAAGAAATACTTTGTCTAGAAAGAAAAGAACAGCGTGGTAGGTCGAAAACCCGAAAGGGCGGCCTAGGCAAAAATGCGCTTCCCGGTGGATCGAAAACCCGAAAGGGCGATCCAGGCAAAAGTTAGGGACAAAAAATGAATATGAAAAAGCTCGCTGAGATTGTACGCAACTCAGGCAAGAATGAGCGCCTCGATGAGCCGAAAACCCGAAAGGGCGGTTCATGCAAAAAGGAGGTTGACAATGAAAGACAAGTAACTATATCTGGCAAATCACAATCTCCCATTGGGGCATCTGCAACTGTCAATGATCTTCTTCATCAGAGGCTTCTGTACTTGTGAATTCAAAGTTTCTATGAAATGTAGCGGTCATCGTGATTCAATGTATCACCAACCAATAAAATTACCATTTTCCAAGCTTTGTAAATCCGTGAAGTCATGCCTTTGGCTGACTCTCACTCTTTTACATCAATTTGAGCCTTTCTACTGTTTGAAATTCTATTTCTTCTTTCTACTTTCGATACTATATACAAAATATTTTCTTTCTATTTGATAATGTCAATGTCTGAAACAAACATTTTTGAAAATTAAAACATTTTTTCTGGCTATTTTGAAAGCAAACCTGAGCAATAGGGTACATTTCAATGAAACATGCATGAATGAATGAATGTCAATGTCTATTTCAATACATGTTACAAGCAGGTTACTCCCCGGGATGATCTGTGGTCAATGGCAAGAATGAAAAAACAGAATGAAAATGAAAGTAAAAAAAATGAAAAAATGAAAATGAAAAGCTCGCTAAGTTGAAAACCCGAAAGGGCGGCTTAGGCAAAAATGAGCACCCCGCTGATTGACAACCTATGAAGGCAATTCAGGCAAAAATGGAGCAATGAAAAGAATCTATTCCCCGGTGAATCGAAAACCCGAAAGGGCGGTTCAGGCAAAAGTGGGGTTTGAAAATGAAAGATGGAAAGAATTTAAAAGCATTGACCACAGATGCGAACATCCAATGTTTACCCAGCACTGACACGCCTAGCAACGGCGACCTATATCCAAGAACCTTCCAAGGGTCCTCCTTTACAAGTTTTATTGCCCTCAGCCATGGTTTTGATACATCTCTCAAACGACGGTCCCTCCAAAGAGGTTTTCCCCTGTAAATATGTCGCAGCACGAGCCACTACGTGCCCAATCTTCCAATGTCTTGTCTGCCTTTGTGAAATTTCCCTGCCAAATTGCCAACCAATCATGCATCTCAAGCATTCATACATGCATGATCATGCATTTTATGTGCTCATACATCCAATAATCTTGCTATACCATACATACATGTTGCATATCCAACTAACAGCTGTCAAATGTCAATGTCAATGTCAATGTTAATGTCAAATGCCAATGCCAATGTCAATTTCAATGTCAATATCCAATGTCATTGTCAATGTTAATGTCAATTTCAATGTCAATGTCAATATCCAATGTCAATGTCAATGTCAATATCAATGTTAATGTCAAATGCCAATGTCAATGTCAATATCTAATGTCGATGTCAATGTCAATGTCAATGTCAATGCCAATCCAATGTCAATGTCAATGTCAATTTCAATATCCAATGCCAATGTCAATGTCAATGTCAATGTCAATGCCAATGTCAATGTCAATGTCAATTTCAATTTCCAAGCCAATGTCAATGTCAATGTCAAATTCAACTTTCAATTCAATTCAAATCAATGTCAATTTACTTTTGGGCCAACAAAAATGGTCATGTCTATTTTCAAATCAAGTCAATGACAATTTACCCTCAATTGGTATCTTGTTAAACCAGACTTTCAATTTGTATCTTGTTACTGGTCAAGTGCAAGGTTCAATCCAAAAAGAACCACTTGTACCTGCTTATATGTCTATGCTTCCGGACAAACGGCAAGTTCGATCTAAAAAGAACAGTTTGTACCCAGCTTATGCTTTGTTATCGGTCAAACGGCAAGTTCGATCTAAAAGAACAGTTTGTACCCAGCTTATGCTTTGTTATCGGTCAAACGGCAAGTTCGATCTAAAAGAACAGTTTGCACCTTCCCACATGACGTGGTGATAATCCAACAAGCGAGTTCGATCCAAAGAACCGTTTGTATCTACCGTTTCGTCTATGTCTCCAGCCAAACAGCCAGTTCGATCCAAAGAACAGTTTGTGTCTGCCTATCTGTTTGTATTTTCAATCAAGTGTCAAGTTCGATCCAAAGAACAGCTTGTATCTGCCTATATGTCTATGTTTCCGGTCAAGTGCCAAGTTCGATCCCAAGAACAGCTTGCGCCTATCTCTTGTTTTGTATTCCCCGGTCAAGTGTCAAGTTCGATCCAAAGAACAGCTTGTACCTGTCTATTTGTTGCCTGTTCTTTCTACCTTGATGTCTATAAATCCCTTGGTGGTGTGACACAGCCCGTAGATTCCGGTTCGATTGTCTTGCATTCATGAAATGTTGCATGGCATTCATGTTTTTGAAAATCTGAAAACGTATTTTTATGTCCAAAAGCAGTGCAAATGTTAATATTTAAGTATCTTCGTCCCGTCAATTCTAAGACTTCGTCTCTTGACTCCCCGGACAAAGAAACTTAAATAGGGGCAGCTGTTATACCCTAATTTTGGACCTAAAAATACTTGTTCAATTCTTCTTTTCTTGCATTATAAGTCATCTGATATGTCTCTGATCAATTGCATCTTTCTCTGCATTTTATTTCAATATTATTTGCAAAATTTACATGCAAGGGTATTTTAGTCATTTCCTATGTCAAAATTTCTTTCAATCTTTAAAAATTTGTTTGAGTCTTCTCATTTGGTTAGAATAAGTCTTTGTTTCATTCTATGTCAGAATCCATTTCAAAAATTGCATTTGAAGTCATTTTGAGTCAGTTTTGCCCCTAGGGGCATTTTAGTCTTTTCATGTGTTAAAACCCTGTTTAAATTCTAAAAATTGTCTCTGAGTCTTTTAATTCGCTTGTATGAACTCTTGCTTTAATCCCTTGTTAAAAAATCATTTTAAAGTTGCATTCGAGTTGTTTCGAGTCATTTTAGTCCCTAGGGGCGTTTTGGTCATTTCACATAATATTTCTGATTCGTTTTAATCTGCTTTGTTGTTTTTAATCGTCTCGCTTTACGTTAATTTTCAATTTACTTTTTCAATTCAATTTTAGTTTTAATTTTCATTTTGGTCCTCGCACTTTTGTTATTTACATTTTTATCCCTTTTAAGTTTGTTAGAGTCCAAGTGCCATGTGTCCAAATGCTATTGGTCCTTAAGAGTTTGTTACTACTTAGTCCATGTGGCATTTCCTCATTGGTCCAAGCATCCCACATCACCTATATAAGTCAAACTTGTGGTCAATTTTCATATTCAATCATTATTTCACAAAAATCAAAAAAAATCACAAACTCTTTTTCTCCCTTTTTTTTTCTCTCACGTGGCTCTTTTCTTCTCCTCCATAACTAACTTTTCCAACCCACTCCTCCACCTTCAACCACCCTAACCAACCTTCTCTCTCCACCACTCCTCCTCCATAACTAACCACCTTTAACCACCTTAACCACCAAAAAACCACCCAATCTTCATCATTCAAATTCCAAAATCACCACAACCTTCTCCAAAACCACCATCAACACTCCTTCACCGCCATCATCAACACTCCTTCCACCACCATCACCGCCGCAAAAAGCCACAACCACCACCACATACACAAATCGAACAAAACCTTCAATTCACTACCAAATTCAACAACACAAACCTCCAAATTCTCAACCGAATACGAAACAGAACTGAAGCACGGTAACAGCAACAATACCAGAGTAGCTTTGAGTCGAAATTGCAAAGGATCGGAAGCGGAAAACACACGACGGTGAAGCGTCAACCTTACGGTGAATTGGGAATAACAAAGCAATAACGCAGAAGCAAGGAGGACACGGAGTGGAAACGTGAACGTGACAGGATCGAACGAGAAGAAATAGCAGTAGAACGAAGAGGAGGATCGAAGCGTTACCTTGCATCTTGTCCATCTCCGATCCAAACAGAGGTAGCGTTCTTCTCTCCCTTCTCAGTCTTTTCAGTTTCGCATTTGTGCCATGTTTGTTTTGGAGATTTTGTTTACGCAAAGCTGTTCGAAATTCATAGATTTAGAGTGTGTCCCCGAATTATGTTTGAATTTGTTTACGGTTTTGGAATGAGGAGGAAGAGAGGATCAATTTGATATGGTAGTTTCTTGAATCGGAGTTTTGTTCATGGTTTTCCGATGATGGTGCCGGAGCTCCTTGCCGGAATTCTGTCCTCTTCACCGGAATATCAATGAAGAAGATGAAGATTGGTTTTAGAGAGAGAGGGAACCGTAAATGGTATATAGAGAGAGAGAGAGAGAGGTTCTTTGGTTGTGTTTATGTCACGTGAAATATAAGCTGTGCCTTTTATCTTGACCCGCCCCATCCATGATCCATACCCATAATCTTGACCCAGTTTTTTTCATCTTGAAGTGGGCTTGGGCCCTGGTGTTGTTGTTGATTTCGTTTATGCATGTTTTTGCTGTTCGTATACTGCAGATTAATTCTTGCACCCCCTTACTGTGTTAATTTCCCATGATAATAACACCAAATAATTTTCCATGTGTTCTTTAATTTTTTCCTCTACATTTTTGTGGTTTCTTGCATGTCAAAAGACTACGAAGAATATGTGAAAAATATTTGTTTGTTGATTAATTCATTTCTTTCCAATCCTTGATAAAACCTCACTGAAAACTTGTAAAAAACCTTGTGATTTCTTTTACATTTGGTTTGAAGAATTAAGATTTGCTTCTTGTGACCTTTTGCATGTTAAAAATTGATGGAGGAGCACATGTGGATTTGTGTGTGATTTGTGTTGCGTTTTGGCCATTACTTTGTGAAGCTTTTTGCACATTTTAAGTCCAATATCTTGGTTCATGATAATTGGTACTTGATGGGTGATCTTAGGGTTTTATTTGTTGCATAATATGTAGTTTTTGATGCTGTTTTGAATGTGTGGTAATTGTTTGCTTAGTTAGCAAGTCACTTGTTATTTTTAATATGTGAATTAGTGTAAAATTGCCTTAATTCCATACCACGATTCCTTGGCTTACAATTTTTCTTGTGGCTTTCACATTGGGGCTGAACCTAAAACCCCTTTGAAAATGCCAAAATGGATCTCTTACTTGCTTAGGAATTTTGGGTATTCTATTAAGTGCATTTTTGCCATTTTTTGTCGTTTTTCACCATGTTGATATGCTTCATTTTCTTGCCACTTTTTTCTACCATACTATGCCTATTATCACTAACCCTTTTGTTCATCATTCCATAGCATTCCATATCATATTTTCATCTTTTATTTCTTGCACTTTCATTTCTTGCAATTAACTTGTACCAAAGTTAGAATGTAAACACTTAGGAGTTTTGTAATATTTTCCTTTATGCACTTTTACTTTCTTGGCAAAGAGGCCATAGAATGTATCTAGGGTATGATGTAATAAGGACAATGGACTCTAATGATGTACACCGACACAAGCACCGACACATGCACACACATCACTATATAGTTAGAATATGCATGTTTAGATGTATGTTTAGGATTGTATGTTTAGATGAATGCCTAGGGTTTATACTTAGAGAAAAAATCAATTTTCCAAAAATTTGAACAAACTTCACTCAAACTAATTTCATAATAAACCTTGGGGTCAAAACCCCATTGAATTTTCCTTTTATTTTCTTAATCAAACTTCAATGAAAAATAATCAAACTTTGACTTCTTTTGCAAAATGACTAATCAAACCTCACTCTTTTCTTAAATTCTCATGCCCTTGAGGCCTCTTTCTCTCATTCTTCAAAATCCCATTTTCAAACTTAAAATCAACCAACAAAAACAAAAACATTTTTGGAAGAGAACTACGGTGGATTTGATCCCTTAAACGGGTACGTAGGCAAGGAATAAAATTCCTTCAATTCAACTAAAATAAAAATCCAAAAACATCCTTCTCCCTCCAATTCTTCACTTAGCAAACTCGTAGGTTAAATAAACACTTTCAAAATAGCATTTAAAAATAAAGCGCGCGCGTAGAAGTTAAAGACGGTTCCTATAGGATACTATAGTCGTTATGGGTGCCTAACACCTTCCCGTAGCGAAAACAACTCCCGGACCTCGATTCTCAAGGGTTTTGCTTACTTTTTCCCTTCCCAAGAAAAAATAAGATATCACCGGTTTAAAAGGTTTAAACGTAATCAATGTTTGACACCCGAAAACCAAGATAAAACAATTTATGATATGATGCTTTTGTTTATTAATTGACGACATGTGATGATGTCTATGATTATTATTGATGAAATGTGAAGATGATATATGATGTTACGATTAAGATGATATATGATGCTTGTGATTAATATTTGATGATATGTGATGACTATTTATGACTAATATTTGATGATATGTGATGATTGTTTGCGATTAGTATTTGATGATATGTGATGATTGTTTGCGATTATTAATTGATGATATGTGATGATGTTTTTATGAATATATTTATGATGATATATTATGATGTTTAAGATTGTATTTTTGATGATGTATGATGAAGTTTATGACTAATGTAGGAAGATTAATGATGCTAGTTAATGAAGTTTAAGATGTTAGATATAATTGTTGAATTATATGCTTAATATTATTGTTTTGTGAAATCTCACCCCTTCTGCTTGAAAATGTTTCTCTTCGTATGGGTAACTTGCAGGTAACCAAGATTAGGCGTGGTCGTGAGTGGACTCCTCACAAGTGTGTCTTAGGTGCTCTGATACGTAACGGGATGTGAGTTTTGACTTTGTTTTCTATTCCTTACATACTGTTTTATGGGATTTTATAATAACAATGTTGGACTGAACCAGTTATTATGTTTTAGACTATTTATGAGACTTTTATGATGAGGCCTTTGTGCCAAAGGATGTTAAGATTTATGATTTAATTCCGCTGCAAAGTATTGAATAATTTGTTGAACGTTTTGAAGGATAAATATTCATTTATTCAGTTTATGATTTTTAACAAATGTGACATTCCGTTTTGTGATGAAAAACTCTGATTTTAATTATGAAATTTTTACGTTGGGAAAACGAGGTGTTACAATTGGTATCAGAGCAGGTCGGTCCGTCCGGCCAAGTAGATGAGTCGTTGTGTCGTGTCATCATGTTTTCTAGTTAATAGTTATGTTTTATTATGTGATCATGTTTGACTGACTAACCTTAATGTGGTTTTTGTGTAACGTTTGAAGTTACTATTTTGTTATACATTGTTTAAGATATTTAAGTAATAATTAAATTCATTTATCTCTTGTGCTTTGAATTTCGAGGACAAAATTCTTTTAAGGGGGTAGAGTTGTAACGCCCATTTCGATTATTTAATTATTTTAAATGAGTTTTAAGATATATTTATATGATTGACGTGATTTATATGATTTTTTAGAATATATTTATATAATCGATGTGATTTATGTGATTTATATGATTTATATGATTTTAGAGAAATTTATGAGACGTTGTGACTTATTTTATTGTATAATAAAATAAGATTCGAAAATAAAATAAATATTAAATTGTGGGGTTATTATGTGTAGAAATATATATGTTATTTGGTGTAGAAACATATTTGTTATTTTGTGTGGAAATATATATGTTATCTGGTGTAAAAATATATTTATTATTCAGTGAAGAGATATATTTGTTATTTGGTGTTAAAATATTATATACATATATATTTTGATGAAATATGCTATTATGTGTTATTTGGTGTATTAATATTATTAAGTGAGAGAGATATATATTTAATTTAGAAATAAATAAGATTATGAGGAAAAGAGTAATTTTGAGGTGTAAGAGAAATTACATAAGGGGTTATAAATAAGAGAAGTTAGGTTTAGAAAGACATAGAACGTACGATCAGTTTTTGGAGAAAACAAGGTTTAGAGAGAAGAGAAGAGAAGACAAAGAACCAAGAGAGAAAGGCTGCCATCGATAATTCTAAGGTAAGGGTGAGACTAACATTCAGTATTATTAAGTCTATAATTCTGATAGTTAAATTTAACGTGTTATAGGTTGAGTTTGTGGGGATTTGAGAATTAGGGTTTAACATGGTTGTTGTTGTTTGATTTTGATGATTAGAGAAATTAAGTTTCACTCAAAATTGATGAAATATAATGTTGTTGTTGATGAATTCATGGCTGCTTGTTGTTATTGTTATGATATGTTTTTGTTAATGATTGATGCAAGGGGTAATCATAATCATAGAGCTTGAAGTAAATTTATGTTGTTCTTGAAGGTTTTCATGAAAATGGGTCAAATGGTGATTTTTGTTGAAAGGATGTTTTAGTTCAAGTTTTTATATGGATTTCGGTGTCTTTTCATGTTTAGAAACGTTTAAACAAACTTTGGGACCAAATTTGGGCCTAGGGGATTCAAAATTGGGATTTTGGGATGAAAAATGGAGATTTCCCGAGAGCTATCACTGACAGCATTCTCTGTTTCATGTTTTTACATCTTTTTCACACATTTAAGTTTTGAATTGGCTTTAGGTGTAAACACAAAAGTTGTAGGTATGGATGTTAGCTTTCTAATGCCGTTGGTTGGACTTCAAAAGTATTTATAGAACTTGAGTTATGGTCAAATTACTACACGTAGGTCATAGTGATTTTTTATGGACTTCTGCACAACTTTTTCGAATTTCAAATGAAAACTGGTATTGATCGGTACAGAATTGTCCTTTGGTGTAAACATGAAAGTTTTAGATAATTTTGTTAGCTTTCCAGTGACTTTGGTTTGACGTGAATATGATTTTTAGTTTTTGAGTTATGATGAAAATACTCCAAGGAGGTCTTAGCAAAATTGTACGGTGACAACATTCTCTATCTCATGTTTTCTCGTCTGTTTCACATGTTTCTGTTCTGAATTAGTCTTTGGTATAAACATGAAAGTTGTTGATATTTGTGATATCTTTCCAGTAGCTTTGGTTTGAAATGAAAATATGTTGTGGATAATTTATTATGTTTTTACAAAGATACATAGTGAATTATTGTTGATGTTTAAATACGATGTTATATGATGTTGTTTATGATTGATGAATATGATGTTTTAAGATGTTGTTTATTATCATTTAATATGTTGTTTATTATCATTTAATAGATGTTGTCTAAGACCCCACATACATACACCATTTGACCCTGGTTAGTCTCTGATTTTTCAGAGAAAAATTCGGCAAAAAGGTATCTTAAAATACCTCATGTTTGGTTCTGAGTCGGGCCCTCTTCTCTCTATTTTTATTTTATTTTTTAGTTTTAATTAATTTCCATCTTTTATTCTTTTTTTTAAATTTTAAATTTTAATTTTAATTTCCATTTTTAATTTTTGTTTTAATTAGTCTTTTTTTTTCTTTTATTTTAAGTCATTTTTTTTATTATTCGTTTTTTATTTGTCCAATGTCCAAAAGTGTCCAAAAAATTCAATGAGTCCAAAATTAAAATGTCCATGTCCAAAAAAAATATTTCTCTTCTCTATGCCACAACTTTAGGAGCAAGTCACAAAAGTCAACACCATTTCTTCTCCTCAAAGTTATTTCCTTTTTCTTCCAAACCCTAATCCTATAAATTACAACCTCCAAACACAACAATTCACACACACAATTCTACCCAACAACACAATTTTTTTTTTCACACTAACAAATATTCCAAAAAACCTACAAACCGAAACCTAGTTTCTTCAGTTTCATTTTCCTAAAAAAAACCTAGCTACCGTCAAACCTTATAATTTTAGAACCCTAGTTTCTCTGCCATGTTCTCCTTCAGCCGTATGAACTGAATTTGCTTTTAATCACTATCTTCATATCATTATTATATTACGATTCATAACAATTCCAAAATTCTTGTTTTCCATTATTCTTTCATTCCATTTGAATTGTTTTCTTGTAATTTATATATATTTTTTTGCATTCAAAGCGTGAATCCATATTGATGGGTGGCTATTTTATTGAATTTCCATAGCTAAGAATTCAAGACGTAACACACACACACTATATATATATATTGTTGCGTGGCTAGTCACTCCTTTTCCCTTTTGTTTTAAGCAATTTTTATTTTTATTTCCAATTCTATGTTATAATCCCATTACTACTGTGTTATGATTCCCATTCCCTTATTTCCAAGTTGCTGTCACATATTGTTTTTGTTTTCCTTCTTTCTATTCCAATGGATTTCAATTTAGGTGCACCTTCAATTCATGTTCTCTGTAACGTGGCTGTTTTCATTGAATTTCCATTGATTGGAATCAAACATTGTGCCATGCCATGCTAACCCATCCACGTTGGTGCACAATTGCTAGTCCTCCATATGATTCAATATTATTATGCTTATTAATGTTGTTATCCGGTTCAATTCTTGTTGCCCTCCTTTTGTTTATTCATGCTTTTCTACATTACTGTTCCAAATCAAATCAATTCCAATTACTTGTGGTTGCTTTTCTCTATTTCAATTCCAATCAAGAAGATTTGTGATGCAATTAGCCCGTGCAAGTTCCTGTTCCATCATTCTTCTTTTACCTGTATATATATATGATGATTATTGCTTTTGCCATGTATTTAGTTTGTTCCAGGTGACGAATTCGTGGAACCACTTTTCATAACCGTATTCATCAATTCCAATTCTATTCCAATTGCAAGGCCGTGGCCGCTCTCCAAAGTTAAAGAGATTCCATCATAAAGAGAACGGTCACCCTTTTTGCATCTTGTTTTTTATCCCTCTTTCTTCATGCATTTTAATTTTTCTTGCATTTTTTATTTCCTTGGCACTTTATTATTTTCTTTATTAGATTAGGCTGCATATTTATCATTCATTTGTGTATATTTTATGTCATTTACTTTTATCGCACGAACTTTAGAATGTATATTTAGGTTTAATGTAAATCATGCATATTTATTTTTCCTGCAGACCTTAGCATGTATCATAGGTTTTTTTGTAATAGCTTAGGTGCATGTGTGCGTGCGTGTGTGTATGCCTCTTATTTTGCTTGTAGATTAGGTTAAAGGTCCTCGTGGTGGTCCAACGCCACCATAAGGTACCTACGCTTTTCTTTCCGCTCCGTTAGTTTAATTTCTTAGTCCAATTATTCAAAAAAACAAAAAAAACATGCAAATAGTTCAAAATCACAAAAAATATTTTTTCTTAAACAAACCTATCTTAAATCAAGTGACGTCTTTTTTTTTTCTTTCTTAATCAAATTTCAATCCATTTAATTTTACTTTGAGTCATTTTCTTTCAATATTAAAAAACACAAACAAATATCACTTGCCGCTTCGGCTTTCTTTCATTTCAAAACCTTTTTTTCAAAACTAATAAAAAACACTCAACCAATCAAACGTCAATTTTTACCGCGAACTACGTGATTTTGATCCCTCACGGGTACGTAGGCAAGGGACTTGTCCTTCCAAATCAATAAAATGTAGATAAACTAGGTCTCCTTTCTTTTATCATTTCAAATTTCTTTCTTTCAAAAAATAAGCAAGTTATAGCACATTAATTAAATGAAACCAAGAGGTTCCCGTAGAGTACTACGGACATAAAGGGTGCTAACACCTTCCCTTTATGTAACTAACCCCCGAACCTAAAATCTTTTCAAAATGGGGTGTTTGAACTTTTTTCCCCTTTTCTCAAAAAAATTAAATGTTCAGTCGTGAAATAATTAGTGAGTCAATAAGCTAATCAAATAGCCTTGATCTCCGAAAAATGACGCGACAGAAAAGGCGACTTCACTGGGGACCCCCTAAGAGGGTTGAGCCTAACTTGGTCTTATTTAATTTTTTGTGCTATAACTTGCTTATAAAAACAAAATAAAAGATGGAAATACCTGTATATATTTTTCCTTCCTTATTCTTTCTTCTTTCTTAACGTGAGTGGTGAGATAAGTCCTAACCCGGACTTGAGCGAAACATAAGATAGGAGTGGTAGACTCATAGTGGCATACCGAGAGTATTCTCGTGTCTTGTCACACGTGCGATAACCACACTTAGCGGAGGAGCTTGAAGTGATATATGTCGGCGGGTGTTGTCACGCTTAGACTTTATTACTCTTAAGTTTCCGTTGAACGCTAAGGACCTTTAGTAACCCTTAACCCATCTTGGCCTTTTAGGACGTAGTGCGGTGGCTAACCGGGTGTTGTCTCGGTATTAGTCGACACGCGATGCTACACTCGAACTAGACCTTCCTACGAACGATGTTGGACCGGGTGTTGTCTCGGTATCCGATAAAGTTCAAAGGCGGTTGGAATTCAGGAACTTGGTAGAACCCGTAATACAGGTACATTTGAAACCATAGTCCCTACCAAATGGCGTTGTTACCCTGGCTCCAACATTATGGACTTAACCTCACCATGCTTACATGCATTCATTCTTAAAATCTTTGTCATAAAAAAAAATCATCGAAGAACCTAGATAAGTCCTTGTAAACATCAGAGGTGTGGACCTTGTAAATAGGGACACCAAGAAATGCATTTTCAAAAGTCTTAACCTTAGCTTTTGTTAGGGGCTATTGTCCTTGACTTTGCTTTTGCTCTTAACGAAACTGTTTGTAATATTCCAAAATTATCAAATGAAGCAATGTTCCTTATGATGTTTACAATTACTTTGACGAGTCCTTCGATAAATAGAAAAATATGTCTATTTTTGCATAACATCATGCATCATTTTGCATTTCACAGTATCAAATCCAAAGTCTCACAAATTTTCCTTCTCCATAAAGTGTCATGGCGTCCTCGTCCGAAACCAACTCGCATGTACAACACTCGAGCAATCATAAAGAGAAGATGGATTTTCTCGAGCAAGAAAATCAATTGCTCCGGGAGGAAATTGCAGCCGTGCAGACCAAGATGGACGAAATGACTGAATTGATGAAGACACTGACGGTTTCTCAAGCACGTCCTCCTCCTCCTCCTATCAGGTCTCTAGCCGAAATTGTTTCTACTGGCCCCGAATGGACGTTTTGTGCCAATACTTCAGGGTACTCTGCTCCACAACGTTCCGTGCCCTGGTTCCCGCCTCTTACTGCTGGCGAAATACTCCGTCCCATTGCTTGTGAAGCTCAGATGCCTACCCATCAATATGTAGCTCATGTTCCTCCACCTTCCATGAGAGCTCCTCCAGTCGCTATGACCTATTCAGCACCTGTGATACATACCATTCCACAAGATGAAGAACCCATCTACCATTCAGGGGATATGGAAGCCTATGATAGAGTGAATGACTTACAGCAAAAATATGATGAAATTCAGCGAGATATGAGAGCCCTTCATGGGAAAAAAAGTGTTTAGGAAGACTGCTTACGATCTCTGTTTGGTGCCAAACATCCAGATACCCCACAAGTTCAAGGTCCCAGATTTCGAGAAGTATAAAGGGAACTCCTGTCCTAAGGAACATCTAACAATGTATGTGAGAAGGATGTCTGCCTATGCCAAGGATGATCCGGTCCTTATCTATTTCTTTCAAGAAAGTTTGGCTAGTCCTGCCTCAAAATGGTACATGAATCTAGACAAAACAAAGATCCAAACTTTCCGTGATCTGTGTGATGCTTTTGTAGAACAATACAGTTACAATGTGGATATGGCCCCAGATCGAAGCGATCTTCAGGCTATGACTCAGGGAGACAAAGAAACATTCCAGGAATATGCTCAGCGGTGGAGAAATGTCGCTGCCCAAGTCAGCCCACGTGTGGAAGGGAAGGAGATGACCAAACTTTTCTTAAAGACTCTCAATCAGTTCTTGTACGTGAATATGGTCGGAAGTACGCCCAAGGACTTTGCTGAGATGGTGACTATAGGTGTACAGTTGGAAGAAGGAGTCCGAGAAGGACGACTGATCAATGAAAGTGTCCCCACTGGCAGTTCAAAGGAGAAAGACCAGGGAGTGAATATGGTGAAAGGTCAGCAAGTCGATCCACATCGCCAGGCCCAAAAAACGCCGCAGTATGACCCGATTCCTATAAAATATGTGGTTTTGCTTCCACAGTTGCTCGAAAGGAATCTAGTCCAGACCAAGGCGCCTCCTCCGGTACCAACAAGATTGCCAGCATGGTATAGACCTGACCTTTTCTGTACCTTCCATCAAGGGGCACCTGGCCATGATATTGAACATTGTAATGCAATGAAGAAGGCAGTTCAGAATTTGATCCGGACCAACCGCCTGACCTTCTAAGACTTAACACGAGGAATGGTTAACTGTAATTGGGTTGTTGTTGACGTTCCTTCTGTTGTTCTTTTGTTCAAATAATGTTTGTTTGTTGCTTTTCGCTTTTCAAAAGAATATCATTTCGTCCCGCCCGAGACGAAAGTAAACTTGTGTAGGGTTTTTGCTTCATATATTTTCCATCATTAATAAAAAGGTCGTTTTGATCCCGACTTTCATTTTATCTTGTGCTTTTTCTGGAAAAATGGTAATACAAAAAACCAAAAAAATATAATCATTCTCAAATATCTGCATAATCATAACTTACACTTGTCAAAATCAATAATCAAATCATGCATTAATAAATCCGTTGAACACATTAACCACGTACTCTCTTCCAACTTTGAGTTCCCTGTGTCCGAAGCTGAAGAAGGAAAATGAAGAGACTCCCGACGAGATCTCTCACATATTGGGCATCTTAGCCATTGAAGCTGCAAACAAAATATCAAGGAGATTGTCCAGAAGATGACATTCAATTACAAAGACTGGCTCGGCGTGCTACCATTCGCTTTGCTCAAATATCGTACTTCAGTACACATTTCAACAGGGGCAGCCCCCCTCCTTCCCCAATATGCAACATGGAGGTCGTGCTTTCCGTGAAGGTCGAAGTCCCGTCAATAGGAGTTCTGCTAAAGTCCAAGCTTGATCGAATTTAAACACATGACGACGTTGTGCAAACATATCAAAAGAGGTTTGAAACAAGGTTCTAACAAAAAGGTTCGTCCCCATGAATTTCAAGAAGGAGACTTCATGCCTAAAAAGGTAATACTTTTCAATCAGACTCCAGGGGCAAGTGGATGCTTAACTATGAAGGCCCATATACAATGACTTTTGCAACTACGGATGGTGACAAACTCACGCGTCCCATGAATGCCGGTGCAGTCAAGAAATACTCTGTCAAAAAAATAAAAGCTCGATAAGTCGCAAATCATAAAAAGCGGCTTAGGCAAAAATGAGCGTCTCGGTGGAATGAAAACCCGAAAGGGCGGTCCAGGCAAAAATTAGAGACATGAACAAAAAATGATGATTATCCTGATAGGTTGAAACCCGAAAAGGGCGATCTATGCAAAAGTTAAGGATCATGACAAAGTAACTACATCCAGTCAAGCACCATCCACTTGGGGGCATCCAGCTATCAAAAGACCTCTGATTCGAAGCATCTGCAGATCAAAGACTCGGAACTGGGGCATTCAAAGTTGTCAGGGAGGATAACAGTTATTGTGTTCAATGTACCTTCCAATATATTTACCATTTTCCAAAGTTTTCAAAGATCCGTGGAGCCATGCCATTGGCAGGTCCCTACTCAATTCATCAAGTTTGAGCCTGTGCCCAATTATTTGGAACTCTCATTTATTCTATTTGCAAAATTTCTTCTATTTTTGATGGCAATACTTGAAGCAAAAATTTTCAAAATACAAAAACCTTTTTTTTTACATCTTTTGAAAAGTGTGAACAACAAACGCACTCTCTTTGAACTTGTGAGTAGTCGAAGCGTACATCAGCATCCGCCTCGAGAACGGCTACATTCCAGAAGAGAAACATGTCTAAACACAATGGAGGGGACCTCTGCTTCAAGCAAGATGCTTTCACAGTCAAAAAAATATATACAAAAAATAATACAAAAAATCAATGCTCGCTAAGTTGAAAACCTAAAAAGGCGGCTTAGGCAATAGAGAGCGTCCCGGTGGACTGAAAACCCGAAAGGGCGGTCCAGGCAAAAAATTAGGGGCACAAAAAAGGGAATATACTCCCGGTGGACTGAAAACCCGAAAGGGCGGTCCAGGAAAAAGTTAGGGATTTTCAAAAAAAAAAAATACAAAAAATGACTGTCGAAGCATGCCAGGGGAAAAGCACTCCGTGTTGGTTTACAAATGGCGACTTCTTCCAGACTTTCGGTTAAACATTGGGCTCTCTCCCCAGGAGGTATCAGTTGCTACCTTGTGTCGGGTTTCACCCCATCAATGGCTCAATTTGCTCACAATAATATCATCTCCAAGGAAGTTTGCCGAGTGTTTGTACTGCGATGTCGGTCCACCTCCCTTCCTACATATCTTGTCTCGTTTCATCGAGTCGTCTGTCATATACAGTTCATACAATCATACAAGTTACATTCATACATCCATACAATCATACATTCATACATAAATACTTTCACTTATTCATACATTCATACATATCATATACACGATATCAATTCATACATGATTGCATTAGTCACCAAAATCTTGTTTCGGTCATGTCTTTTCAATTTGGTCTCTACTTATCAGTGTCAAGCCGCAAGTTTCTACACATGAACATCTGACATTCACCTTCTCATCATCAAAAGTGCCATCCCCAGTGTGTCTGGTCAAGAGATGTCACCCGTCAGTGTCAAGTGGCAAGTCCTAAACAACGGACAGCTTGAGTCTATCTTTTTTTAAGTGGCAAGTCCTAAACAACGGACAGCTTGAGTCTATCTTTTTTTAAGTGGCAAGTCCTAAACAACGGACAGCTTGAGTTTACCTTTATCTCGTTTCAAGTGGCGAGTCCTAAACAATGGACAGCTTGAGTCCACCTTTATCTTGTTTCAAGTGGCAAGTCCTAAACAACGGACAGCTTGAGTCTACATTTATCTTGTGTCAAGTGGCAAGTCCTAAACAACGGACAGCTTGAGTCTACATTTATCTTCTTTCAAGTGGCAAGTCCTAAACAACGGACAGCTTGAGTCTACCTTTATCTTCTTTCAAGTGGCAAGTCCTAAACAACGGACAGCTTGAGTCTACATTTTATCTTGTGTCAAGTGGCAAGTCCTAAACAACGGACAGCTTGAGTCTACATTTTTCTTGTGTCAAGTGGCAAGTCCTAAACAACGGACAGCTTGAGTCTACATTTATCTTGTGTCAAGTGGCCAGTCCTAAACAACGGACAGCTTGAGTCTACATTTTATCTTGTGTCAATTGGCGAGTCCTAAACAACGGACAGTTTGAGTTTACCTTTTGTCTTGTTTCAAGCTGCCAGTCCTAAACAACGGACCGCTTGAGTTTATCTTGTTTCAAGCTGCCAGTCTTAAACAACGGACCGCTTGAATTTACCTTTTCGTCTTGTTCCAAGCTGCCAGTCCTAAACAACGGACCGCTTGAGTTTACCTTTCATCATGTTTTAAACGGTCAGTTCCAACCAGTGAACAGTTTGAAATCACATTTTATTTTCTCCAGTGTCATCCCCACTGCGTCTGGTCAAGCGGTGTCACTAAAAAGTCTTGTCTTCATCAAGTTGTCGTTTTAAATCAATACGATAATCATTTTCCCCATTGAAACTACATTCCCCCTAGCGGAGTCGGATCCATTTCTTCAATGAAATTGGGTATCCTGTTGTTGTTTCTCATCCCAGTCAAATCATCTTTGCTTCCTGCATTCATACTCGCATCATGAGCACTTCACAGCATCTTAGGTCCAAAATTGGTGTACTTCTGTATTTAAGTCTCTTCGGTCCGTCAAATCAAAGATTTCATCTTCAAATCTCCGGACGAAGAAACTTAAATAGGGGCATCTGTCATACCCCAATTTTTTTTCTAAGACCCCACATACATACGCCATTTGACCCTGGTTAGTCTCTGATTTTTCAGAGAAAAATTCGGCAAAAAGGTATCTTAAAATACCTCATGTTTGGTTCTGAGTCGGGCCCTCTTCTCTCTATTTTTATTTTATTTTTTAGTTTTAATTAATTTCCATCTTTTATTCTTTTTTTTAAATTTTAAATTTTAATTTTAATTTCCATTTTTAATTTTTGTTTTAATTAGTCTTTTTTTTTCTTTTATTTTAAGTCATTTTTTTTATTATTCGTTTTTTATTTGTCCAATGTCCAAAAGTGTCCAAAAAATTCAATGAGTCCAAAATTAAAATGTCCATGTCCAAAAAAAATATTTCTCTTCTCTATGCCACAACTTTAGGAGCAAGTCACAAAAGTCAACACCATTTCTTCTCCTCAAAGTTATTTCCTTTTTCTTCCAAACCCTAATCCTATAAATTACAACCTCCAAACACAACAATTCACACACACAATTCTACCCAACAACACAATTTTTTTTTTCACACTAACAAATATTCCAAAAAACCTACAAACCGAAACCTAGTTTCTTCAGTTTCATTTTCCTAAAAAAAACCTAGCTACCGTCAAACCTTATAATTTTAGAACCCTAGTTTCTCTGCCATGTTCTCCTTCAGCCGTATGAACTGAATTTGCTTTTAATCACTATCTTCATATCATTATTATATTACGATTCATAACAATTCCAAAATTCTTGTTTTCCATTATTCTTTCATTCCATTTGAATTGTTTTCTTGTAATTTATATATATTTTTTTGCATTCAAAGCGTGAATCCATATTGATGGGTGGCTATTTTATTGAATTTCCATAGCTAAGAATTCAAGACGTAACACACACACACACTATATATATATATTGTTGCGTGGCTAGTCACTCCTTTTCCCTTTTGTTTTAAGCAATTTTTATTTTTATTTCCAATTCTATGTTATAATCCCATTACTACTGTGTTATGATTCCCATTCCCTTATTTCCAAGTTGCTGTCACATATTGTTTTTGTTTTCCTTCTTTCTATTCCAATGGATTTCAATTTAGGTGCACCTTCAATTCATGTTCTCTGTAACGTGGCTGTTTTCATTGAATTTCCATTGATTGGAATCAAACATTGTGCCATGCCATGCTAACCCATCCACGTTGGTGCACAATTGCTAGTCCTCCATATGATTCAATATTATTATGCTTATTAATGTTGTTATCCGGTTCAATTCTTGTTGCCCTCCTTTTGTTTATTCATGCTTTTCTACATTACTGTTCCAAATCAAATCAATTCCAATTACTTGTGGTTGCTTTTCTCTATTTCAATTCCAATCAAGAAGATTTGTGATGCAATTAGCCCGTGCAAGTTCCTGTTCCATCATTCTTCTTTTACCTGTATATATATATGATGATTATTGCTTTTGCCATGTATTTAGTTTGTTCCAGGTGACGAATTCGTGGAACCACTTTTCATAACCGTATTCATCAATTCCAATTCTATTCCAATTGCAAGGCCGTGGCCGCTCTCCAAAGTTAAAGAGATTCCATCATAAAGAGAACGGTCACCCTTTTTGCATCTTGTTTTTTATCCCTCTTTCTTCATGCATTTTAATTTTTCTTGCATTTTTTATTTCCTTTGCACTTTATTATTTTCTTTATTAGATTAGGCTGCATATTTATCATTCATTTGTGTATATTTTATGTCATTTACTTTTATCGCACGAACTTTAGAATGTATATTTAGGTTTAATGTAAATCATGCATATTTATTTTTCCTGCAGACCTTAGCATGTATCATGGGTTTTTATGTAATAGTTTAGGTGCATGTGTGCGTGCGTGTGTGTATGCCTCTTATTTTGCTTGTAGATTAGGTTAAAGGTCCTCGTGGTGGTCCAACGCCACCATAAGGTACCTACGCTTTTCTTTCCGCTCCGTTAGTTTAATTTCTTAGTCCAATTATTCAAAAAAACAAAAAAAACATGCAAATAGTTCAAAATCACAAAAAATATTTTTTCTTAAACAAACCTATCTTAAATCAAGTGACGTCTTTTTTTTTTCTTTCTTAATCAAATTTCAATCCATTTAATTTTACTTTGAGTCATTTTCTTTCAATATTAAAAAACACAAACAAATATCACTTGCCGCTTCGGCTTTCTTTCATTTCAAAACCTTTTTTTCAAAACTAATAAAAAACACTCAACCAATCAAACGTCAATTTTTACCGCGAACTACGTGATTTTGATCCCTCACGGGTACGTAGGCAAGGGACTTGTCCTTCCAAATCAATAAAATGTAGATAAACTAGGTCTCCTTTCTTTTATCATTTCAAATTTCTTTCTTTCAAAAAATAAGCAAGTTATAGCACATTAATTAAATGAAACCAAGAGGTTCCCGTAGAGTACTACGGACATAAAGGGTGCTAACACCTTCCCTTTATGTAACTAACCCCCGAACCTAAAATCTTTTCAAAATGGGGTGTTTGAACTTTTTTCCCCTTTTCTCAAAAAAATTAAATGTTCAGTCGTGAAATAATTAGTGAGTCAATAAGCTAATCAAATAGCCTTGATCTCCGAAAAATGACGCGACAGAAAAGGCGACTTCACTGGGGACCCCCTAAGAGGGTTGAGCCTAACTTGGTCTTATTTAATTTTTTGTGCTATAACTTGCTTATAAAAACAAAATAAAAGATGGAAATACCTGTATATATTTTTCCTTCCTTATTCTTTCTTCTTTCTTAACGTGAGTGGTGAGATAAGTCCTAACCCGGACTTGAGCGACACATAAGATAGGAGTGGTAGACTCATAGTGGCATACCGAGAGTATTCTCGTGTCTTGTCACACGTGCGATAACCACACTTAGCGGAGGAGCTTGAAGTGATATATGTCGGCGGGTGTTGTCACGCTTAGACTTTATTACTCTTAAGTTTCCGTTGAACGCTAAGGACCTTTAGTAACCCTTAACCCATCTTGGCCTTTTAGGACGTAGTGCGGTGGCTAACCGGGTGTTGTCTCGGTATTAGTCGACACGCGATGCTACACTCGAACTAGACCTTCCTACGAACGATGTTGGACCGGGTGTTGTCTCGGTATCCGATAAAGTTCAAAGGCGGTTGGAATTCAGGAACTTGGTAGAACCCGTAATACAGGTACATTTGAAACCATAGTCCCTACCAAATGGCGTTGTTACCCTGGCTCCAACATTATGGACTTAACCTCACCATGCTTACATGCATTCATTCTTAAAATCTTTGTCATAAAAAAAAATCATCGAAGAACCTAGATAAGTCCTTGTAAACATCAGAGGTGTGGACCTTGTAAATAGGGACACCAAGAAATGCATTTTCAAAAGTCTTAACCTTAGCTTTTGTTAGGGGCTATTGTCCTTGACTTTGCTTTTGCTCTTAACGAAACTGTTTGTAATATTCCAAAATTATCAAATGAAGCAATGTTCCTTATGATGTTTACAATTACTTTGACGAGTCCTTCGATAAATAAAAAAATATGTCTATTTTTGCATAACATCATGCATCATTTTGCATTTCACAGTATCAAATCCAAAGTCTCACAAATTTTCCTTCTCCATAAAGTGTCATGGCGTCCTCGTCCGAAACCAACTCGCATGTACAACACTCGAGCAATCATAAAGAGAAGATGGATTTTCTCGAGCAAGAAAATCAATTGCTCCGGGAGGAAATTGCAGCCATGCAGACCAAGATGGACGAAATGACTGAATTGATGAAGACACTGACGGTTTCTCAAGCACGTCCTCCTCCTCCTCCTATCAGGTCTCTAGCCGAAATTGTTTCTACTGGCCCCGAATGGACGTTTTGTGCCAATACTTCAGGGTACTCTGCTCCACAACGTTCCGTGCCCTGGTTCCCGCCTCTTACTGCTGGCGAAATACTCCGTCCCATTGCTTGTGAAGCTCAGATGCCTACCCATCAATATGTAGCTCATGTTCCTCCACCTTCCATGAGAGCTCCTCCAGTCGCTATGACCTATTCAGCACCTGTGATACATACCATTCCACAAGATGAAGAACCCATCTACCATTCAGGGGATATGGAAGCCTATGATAGAGTGAATGACTTACAGCAAAAATATGATGAAATTCAGCGAGATATGAGAGCCCTTCATGGGAAAAAAAGTGTTTAGGAAGACTGCTTACGATCTCTGTTTGGTGCCAAACATCCAGATACCCCACAAGTTCAAGGTCCCAGATTTCGAGAAGTATAAAGGGAACTCCTGTCCTAAGGAACATCTAACAATGTATGTGAGAAGGATGTCTGCCTATGCCAAGGATGATCCGGTCCTTATCTATTTCTTTCAAGAAAGTTTGGCTAGTCCTGCCTCAAAATGGTACATGAATCTAGACAAAACAAAGATCCAAACTTTCCGTGATCTGTGTGATGCTTTTGTAGAACAATACAGTTACAATGTGGATATGGCCCCAGATCGAAGCGATCTTCAGGCTATGACTCAGGGAGACAAAGAAACATTCCAGGAATATGCTCAGCGGTGGAGAAATGTCGCTGCCCAAGTCAGCCCACGTGTGGAAGGGAAGGAGATGACCAAACTTTTCTTAAAGACTCTCAATCAGTTCTTGTACGTGAATATGGTCGGAAGTACGCCCAAGGACTTTGCTGAGATGGTGACTATAGGTGTACAGTTGGAAGAAGGAGTCCGAGAAGGACGACTGATCAATGAAAGTGTCCCCACTGGCAGTTCAAAGGAGAAAGACCAGGGAGTGAATATGGTGAAAGGTCAGCAAGTCGATCCACATCGCCAGGCCCAAAAAACGCCGCAGTATGACCCGATTCCTATAAAATATGTGGTTTTGCTTCCACAGTTGCTCGAAAGGAATCTAGTCCAGACCAAGGCGCCTCCTCCGGTACCAACAAGATTGCCAGCATGGTATAGACCTGACCTTTTCTGTACCTTCCATCAAGGGGCACCTGGCCATGATATTGAACATTGTAATGCAATGAAGAAGGCAGTTCAGAATTTGATCCGGACCAACCGCCTGACCTTCTAAGACTTAACACGAGGAATGGTTAACTGTAATTGGGTTGTTGTTGACGTTCCTTCTGTTGTTCTTTTGTTCAAATAATGTTTGTTTGTTGCTTTTCGCTTTTCAAAAGAATATCCTTTCGTCCCGCCCGAGACGAAAGTAAACTTGTGTAGGGTTTTTGCTTCATATATTTTCCATCATTAATAAAAAGGTCGTTTTGATCCCGACTTTCATTTTATCTTGTGCTTTTTTTGGAAAAATGGTAATACAAAAAACCAAAAAAATATAATCATTCTCAAATATCTGCATAATCATAACTTACACTTGTCAAAATCAATAATCAAATCATGCATTAATAAATCCGTTGAACACATTAACCACGTACTCTCTTCCAACTTTGAGTTCCCTGTGTCCGAAGCTGAAGAAGGAAAATGAAGAGACTCCCGACGAGATCTCTCACATATTGGGCATCTTAGCCATTGAAGCTGCAAACAAAATATCAAGGAGATTGTCCAGAAGATGACATTCAATTACAAAGACTGGCTCGGCGTGCTACCATTCGCTTTG
The DNA here is from genome assembly GCF_051527215.1 of Medicago sativa. Classification (NCBI taxonomy): domain Eukaryota; kingdom Viridiplantae; phylum Streptophyta; class Magnoliopsida; order Fabales; family Fabaceae; genus Medicago; species Medicago sativa. The sequence continues at coordinate 24,794,195 of NC_140752.1, read as the reverse complement.
CTCAAATATCGTACTTCAGTACACATTTCAACAGGGGCAGCCCCCCTCCTTCCCCAATATGCAACATGGAGGTCGTGCTTTCCGTGAAGGTCGAAGTCCCGTCAATAGGAGTTCTGCTAAAGTCCAAGCTTGATCGAATTTAAACACATGACGACGTTGTGCAAACATATCAAAAGAGGTTTGAAACAAGGTTCTAACAAAAAGGTTCGTCCCCATGAATTTCAAGAAGGAGACTTCATGCCTAAAAAGGTAATACTTTTCAATCAGACTCCAGGGGCAAGTGGATGCTTAACTATGAAGGCCCATATACAATGACTTTTGCAACTACGGATGGTGACAAACTCACGCGTCCCATGAATGCCGGTGCAGTCAAGAAATACTCTGTCAAAAAAATAAAAGCTCGATAAGTCGCAAATCATAAAAAGCGGCTTAGGCAAAAATGAGCGTCTCGGTGGAATGAAAACCCGAAAGGGCGGTCCAGGCAAAAATTAGAGACATGAACAAAAAATGATGATTATCCTGATAGGTTGAAACCCGAAAAGGGCGATCTATGCAAAAGTTAAGGATCATGACAAAGTAACTGCATCCAGTCAAGCACCATCCACTTGGGGGCATCCAGCTATCAAAAGACCTCTGATTCGAAGCATCTGCAGATCAAAGACTCGGAACTGGGGCATTCAAAGTTGTCAGGGAGTATAACAGTTATTGTGTTCAATGTACCTTCCAATATATTTACCATTTTCCAAAGTTTTCAAAGATCCGTGGAGCCATGCCATTGGCAGGTCCCTACTCAATTCATCAAGTTTGAGCCTGTGCCCAATTATTTGGAACTCTCATTTATTCTATTTGCAAAATTTCTTCTATTTTTGATGGCAATACTTGAAGCAAAAATTTTCAAAATACAAAAACCTTTTTTTTTACATCTTTTGAAAAGTGTGAACAACAAACGCACTCTCTTTGAACTTGTGAGTAGTCGAAGCGTACATCAGCATGCGCCTCGAGAACGGCTACATTCCAGAAGAGAAACATGTCTAAACACAATGGAGGGGACCTCTGCTTCAAGCAAGATGCTTTCACAGTCAAAAAAATATATACAAAAAATAATACAAAAAATCAATGCTCGCTAAGTTGAAAACCTAAAAAGGCGGCTTAGGCAATAGAGAGCGTCCCGGTGGACTGAAAACCCGAAAGGGCGGTCCAGGCAAAAAATTAGGGGCACAAAAAAGGGAATATACTCCCGGTGGACTGAAAACCCGAAAGGGCGGTCCAGGCAAAAGTTAGGGATTTTCAAAAAAAAAAATACAAAAAATGACTGTCGAAGCATGCCAGGGGAAAAGCACTCCGTGTTGGTTTACAAATGGCGACTTCTTCCAGACTTTCGGTTAAACATTGGGCTCTCTCCCCAGGAGGTATCAGTTGCTACCTTGTGCCGGGTTTCACCCCATCAATGGCTCAATTTGCTCACAATAATATCATCTCCAAGGAAGTTTGCCGAGTGTTTGTACTGCGATGTCGGTCCACCTCCCTTCCTACATATCTTGTCTCGTTTCATCGAGTCGTCTGTCATATACAGTTCATACAATCATACAAGTTACATTCATACATCCATACAATAATACATTCATACAATCATACATAAATACTTTCACTTATTCATACATTCATACATATCATATACACGATATCAATTCATACATGATTGCATTAGTCACCAAAATCTTGTTTCGGTCATGTCTTTTCAATTTGGTCTCTACTTATCAGTGTCAAGCCGCAAGTTTCTACACATGAACATCTGACATTCACCTTCTCATCATCAAAAGTGCCATCCCCAGTGTGTCTGGTCAAGAGATGTCACCCGTCAGTGTCAAGTGGCAAGTCCTAAACAACGGACAGCTTGAGTCTATCTTTTTTTAAGTGGCAAGTCCTAAACATTGTGCCATGCCATGCTAACCCATCCACGTTGGTGCACAATTGCTAGTCCTCCATATGATTCAATATTATTATGCTTATTAATGTTGTTATCCGGTTCAATTCTTGTTGCCCTCCTTTTGTTTATTCATGCTTTTCTACATTACTGTTCCAAATCAAATCAATTCCAATTACTTGTGGTTGCTTTTCTCTATTTCAATTCCAATCAAGAAGATTTGTGATGCAATTAGCCCGTGCAAGTTCCTGTTCCATCATTCTTCTTTTACCTGTATATATATATGATGATTATTGCTTTTGCCATGTATTTAGTTTGTTCCAGGTGACGAATTCGTGGAACCACTTTTCATAACCGTATTCATCAATTCCAATTCTATTCCAATTGCAAGGCCGTGGCCGCTCTCCAAAGTTAAAGAGATTCCATCATAAAGAGAACGGTCACCCTTTTTGCATCTTGTTTTTTATCCCTCTTTCTTCATGCATTTTAATTTTTCTTGCATTTTTTATTTCCTTTGCACTTTATTATTTTCTTTATTAGATTAGGCTGCATATTTATCATTCATTTGTGTATATTTTATGTCATTTACTTTTATCGCACGAACTTTAGAATGTATATTTAGGTTTAATGTAAATCATGCATATTTATTTTTCCTGCAGACCTTAGCATGTATCATAGGTTTTTTTGTAATAGCTTAGGTGCATGTGTGCGTGCGTGTGTGTATGCCTCTTATTTTGCTTGTAGATTAGGTTAAAGGTCCTCGTGGTGGTCCAACGCCACCATAAGGTACCTACGCTTTTCTTTCCGCTCCGTTAGTTTAATTTCTTAGTCCAATTATTCAAAAAAACAAAAAAAAATGCAAATAGTTCAAAATCACAAAAAATATTTTTTCTTAAACAAACCTTGATCTTAAATCAAGTGACGTCTTTTTTTTTCTTTCTTAATCAAATTTCAATCCATTTAATTTTACTTTGAGTCATTTTCTTTCAATATTAAAAAACACAAACAAATATCACTTGCCGCTTCGGCTTTCTTTCATTTCAAAACCTTTTTTTCAAAACTAATAAAAAACACTCAACCAATCAAACGTCAATTTTTACCACGAACTACGTGATTTTGATCCCTCACGGGTACGTAGGCAAGGGACTTGTCCTTCCAAATCAATAAAATGTAGATAAACTAAATCTCTTGGCAAGGAAAGTAGTGGAATCATTCCATCCCAACTTCATGTTACTTCTTTAATCAAGTATAACCCATAGCATGTACTAGCTCAAGCTTCAAACATCATCTTCACCCAACACCCATCAAACCCTAGCTTCTTGAATCCATTATGAGAGGAGAAATAGAAAAATTAAACTTAAACCAAACTTCCTTAAGCTTAAAAGATCAAGAAGGAACAAGATTAACTCACTTGCCATGGAAGGAAGAAGATTTGGAAGATTTGGGGGTCAGGGAGAGAGAAGGGCGTGAATGAAGAAGAGAGAAGGAGGAGAAAAAGCTTTACCAACTAGAGAGAGAAAGGATAATTGAAATGAGATATTTTGGTGCCAATCCAAATAAATATCTCCTTTGATGCGCAATTACCAAATTGCCCTTACCTTAAGTGTGTTAAATTCGGCTCGGATACTTAACCCGTAAATAGCTGACATCACATAATAAATGTTTTCGCCAAACTTTCTTTCAAAATATTATTCATCTGACACGATCGACTGGTAATAGTCTGATACTAACAGGCGGGATATTACACATATTATCATAAGTTTGAAGAGTCTCTAAACTGTCAATCAAAGTCAATGTCAAGTACACGCTTTTAAAATCTTTTTTGGTTGTAACAGAGCTTAGGTAAAAGGTGGAATTTTCCATGGGAAAGTAGATGTAATTCAAACACATTGAGTTAAGTATAACCTACATTTGATGGAAAATTAAATCATCGTCACCTCATTTACCCCAAAAAGATAACACTAGAGTACTAGAGAACCACTTATGATAGTTAGACATTTTTATTTTTATTTTTGCTATTTGGTTGTCTCAACTTCTTTTTTTCTACACATTTCGTGTATCATTTTCAAGAAATTATTTTATTTTTATTTTTCGTTGATTAGAGACGATTTGGAGTCTCTTAAGTTTTCTAGTATCCCTACCCCAAACTTAAACGTTGCTAGTTCCAACTGCAACTCCAAATTTAGATATTGTGTACAACCTATAAATCTTAACTCCAAACAAAGAATTTGGGTCAAAATTCTAGGTTTGTAATGTAGCATGTAACAGAACAAGGGGTCTAATTCTAAAGGCTCGATTTGGCTTTACAAAGGATAATTACAAGCATAAATTATAAAAATAAAACTTTAAGGTAGGCTCAAAAAGGCTTTAGATACCAAACACTTTGCCTTACGTTTGTACAAAACATGACCAATCAACAAATAAAGAAACAATGCAAGTTCAAAAAATAACAATTGCATGGTACACTCATATATTTGAAAATAGAAAAATAAAATGTGGCTTAATCTTTCAGATTGAAATTTCTGGAAGTTGGGGCTACCTAACTTTTTAAATTTCGTACACTTCCCATTGACTTGTTGTTATACCCTAATTTTGGACCTAAAAATACTAACTCAATTCTTCTTTTTGTATTTCAAGTCATTTGATATGTCTCTGATCAATTACATCTTTCTTTGCATTTTATTTCAATATTATTTGCAAAATTCACATAAAAGGGTATTTTAGTCATTTCCTATGTTAAGATTTCTTCCAGTCTTTGAAAAATGGTTTGAGTCCTTTCAAATAGTTTGAGTAAGTCTTTGTTTCTATTCTATGTCAAGATCCCTTTTAAAAATTGCATTTGAAGTCATTTTGAGTCAGTTAAGCCCCTAGGGGCATTTTAGTCTTTTCATGTGTTAAAACCATGTCTAATTTCTAAAAATTGTCTCTGAGTCTTTTAATTCTGCTTGTATAAGCTCTTGCTTTAATTTCCTGTTAAAAATCCATTTTAAAATTGCGTCTGAGTCATTGTGAGTCGTTTTAAGTCCCCAGGGGCATTTGGTCATTTCACACGAAATTTCGGCAGAGAGAGGTTACTTTAAAGTACCTCATTTAAGTAATTGGTTCATTTTAGTCCGTTTTGTCATTTTTAATCGTTTCACTTTACGTTTAGTCAAATTTGTCAATTTTTTAGTCCAATTTTATTTTTAATTTTCTTTTAAGTCCTCAAACTTCCAAAAATTGCATTCAAGTCCTTTTTCTAATTCCAAATTTTATTTTTTTAAGTCTTTTTGTTGTTGTCTATTTCGAAATTTTATTTTTTTCTTAAGTCTTTGTTTTATTTGCAGAATGGTCCTTAATAATTTTTGCAGGTCAGTCCTTAAAGTTTCAAAATTGCAATGAGGCCCTCAAGTCCAGAGATAGTCCAATTTCGAACCCAAGCAAGTCCAGGGACACATGTCAACGAGCCATTGGCCACCAAGCACACATGGCAGCCTATAAAAGCAGCCACATCACCAATTACACAGGGGGTACCATTCATCCATTGACACATCACCAAAAACACCATTCACAATTCTCTTTCTTCTCCTCCAAGAAAAAAACTGTAACCGTTTTTCCCAATTCTCCAGAAAAACTCAAGAACACAAACCCTAACCGCATCCAATTCATCACAAATCCACAAATTCATCACTGATTCTTACTAGATTCATCAGCAATTACACAAATTCAGCATGAATATCACAAAAGCGTAAATCAAAACCGTTCAATTCGTCAAGTTTCTTTTGGAAATTTTTGCATCGGTTCTCAGTGATTTTTCTGCGAAAAACCTCATCATCGAACGGTTTTTTCTTCCTCTTGCAATTCAAGCCCTTAGGCGATCACAAGACGAAGGTTTGAGAAGAAAAGAAGAAGAATCAAAGTCAGTTTCGAACCAGTGAAGAAGGAGAAGAGAGAACACCGATTTATTTTCGGTCCAAACTAACCAGAAGCTTGCAAGGATCTCGTTGTTCAAAATCTCCGATTAAAACCAGGTATTCATCAAAAAACTCTCTTGTTTTTCATCGCAAAAAGCTCAACGAAGGTCTGTTAACACAAATAAACGGTGAATCAGAATAGATCGGTGACATAGAAGCAGTTTCCTGCGAAAAAACTTTGAAAAGATCCAAAAGAGTTTTAAACCGAACCCTAAAACATAGATCTACGAAGATTCACCGTTTATTTTTAAGAATTGAGTTCATATTCGTAATCTGTGGGAAAAAACAAGTAGATTAGGGTTTAGATCCATACAAACCGTTTGGTTTGAGGCGTTGCCGGAATCTGGAATTCACGGCGGTGGTGATGAAGATTCCGATGAATCTTCATCTTCCTCAGCCGTTGTTTTCCAGAAAACGGCGAAGGGAAGAACGCCGGCGAAGGAGAGAAGTGAGAGCTTCTCTCACTAGAAGAAGGGAAGAGAGAGAAGTGAATGGGAGAAGTGAGGTGAACCGGCCTCCCGTTGCTTAAATAGGGGAGTGAACCAGACCGGTTCAGTTGAGCCAGTCTGGTTCGTCCCTGAACCATAGGCCATCACCGTCTGATCTAGGGTTCAAGATCCTGGATCAATCCAACGTCCCTGACGTGTTTGGATGATCCAGGATCCATATAGGTTTGGGTTTGGGCCTCAGCTTGCAGCCTTCTTTCGTTTTGTTTCCCATTTTTGCTATTTTCACACTATTAATTGTTAGTTACACCTCTGTAAGCTTCTTTTTGCTTTATAAAAATCCTAAAAAAAAATTCTATAATTCTTGATCATTTTTTTTGCATTTTTGTGATAATGTTGTGTGATTAGATCTTGAAAAAATATATGTGTTTTTTTTGCCTATTATTTATTTTTGGTAAAAAATTGTGAAATTTCATATGTTCTTGAGTAAAAAAATTTCTAAAAAAAAATTGCTTATGTTCTTGTTAATTTTGTGGTGTGTTGTGATGATTTTTGCATATTAAAATTGATAAAAAGATAATGTGATAATTTTTTTGTTATTTTGTGATAGTTTGTATTAAATTTCTTGTGAAAATTGCTTGATTTTAGTTCCATCTCTTGAAAAGTGTTTGTGATCTATTACCATATGATTTTGAGAAGTTTTAGCTACTGTTTGTATGTGCCTTTGCTGCATGTGTGTGGATTTTGTTTAATTGCTTGGTTTGCAAGTGATGTTTGTGAATAAAATGTCAAATATGCATAAAATGCATCATGATTCTTGACTTGAATATGTTCTTGTTCTTCTCATATCATTGAATGTGATAAAACCTTTAGCAAATTGGCATGATATGAGGATTATAGGTCATATACTTGGCTTGATATCATGGTGAATTTTGGGTGAATCTTGCTATTTCTAGGTTAAAATTTCATTGACTTTTGCCTAGCTTTTTTAGTGTTTCTTTTGCTTATAATTTTTAATTCCTATTATTCCTTATGTCACTAACTATCTCTTTCCATGTCTCATTCATAAGCATTTCATACTTCATCCCCTCCTCCATCTTATTTCTTGCATTCTAAGTTTCACCAAAAATTAGAATGTAAAAACTTAGGAATCTTGTAATATTTTTCCTATGCCTTTAAATTCTTGCAAGACCATAGAATGTATCTAGGCCAATGATGTAAAGGACAATGGACTCTAATGATGTAAACCGACACAAGCACCGACACATGCACACACATCACTTTAAGTATATGGCTAGAATATGCATGTCTAGATGTATGTTTAGGATTGAATGTTTAGATGAATGCTTAGGCTTTACACTTAGAAAAATCAACTTTCCAAAAAACTTGAATAACATCACTCAAATAACTTTCCAAAGAAACCTTGGGATCAAAATCCCATTGAATTTTCATTGATTGGAATCAAACATTGTGCCATGCCATGCTAACCCATCCACGTTGGTGCACAATTGCTAGTCCTCCATATGATTCAATATTATTATGCTTATTAATGTTGTTATCCGGTTCAATTCTTGTTGCCCTCCTTTTGTTTATTCATGCTTTTCTACATTACTGTTCCAAATCAAATCAATTCCAATTACTTGTGGTTGCTTTTCTCTATTTCAATTCCAATCAAGAAGATTTGTGATGCAATTAGCCCGTGCAAGTTCCTGTTCCATCATTCTTCTTTTACCTGTATATATATATGATGATTATTGCTTTTGCCATGTATTTAGTTTGTTCCAGGTGACGAATTCGTGGAACCACTTTTCATAACCGTATTCATCAATTCCAATTCTATTCCAATTGCAAGGCCGTGGCCGCTCTCCAAAGTTAAAGAGATTCCATCATAAAGAGAACGGTCACCCTTTTTGCATCTTGTTTTTTATCCCTCTTTCTTCATGCATTTTAATTTTTCTTGCATTTTTTATTTCCTTTGCACTTTATTATTTTCTTTATTAGATTAGGCTGCATATTTATCATTCATTTGTGTATATTTTATGTCATTTACTTTTATCGCACGAACTTTAGAATGTATATTTAGGTTTAATGTAAATCATGCATATTTATTTTTCCTGCAGACCTTAGCATGTATCATAGGTTTTTTTGTAATAGCTTAGGTGCATGTGTGCGTGCGTGTGTGTATGCCTCTTATTTTGCTTGTAGATTAGGTTAAAGGTCCTCGTGGTGGTCCAACGCCACCATAAGGTACCTACGCTTTTCTTTCCGCTCCGTTAGTTTAATTTCTTAGTCCAATTATTCAAAAAAACAAAAAAAAATGCAAATAGTTCAAAATCACAAAAAATATTTTTTCTTAAACAAACCTTGATCTTAAATCAAGTGACGTCTTTTTTTTTCTTTCTTAATCAAATTTCAATCCATTTAATTTTACTTTGAGTCATTTTCTTTCAATATTAAAAAACACAAACAAATATCACTTGCCGCTTCGGCTTTCTTTCATTTCAAAACCTTTTTTTCAAAACTAATAAAAAACACTCAACCAATCAAACGTCAATTTTTACCACGAACTACGTGATTTTGATCCCTCACGGGTACGTAGGCAAGGGACTTGTCCTTCCAAATCAATAAAATGTAGATAAACTAAATCTCTTGGCAAGGAAAGTAGTGGAATCATTCCATCCCAACTTCATGTTACTTCTTTAATCAAGTATAACCCATAGCATGTACTAGCTCAAGCTTCAAACATCATCTTCACCCAACACCCATCAAACCCTAGCTTCTTGAATCCATTATGAGAGGAGAAATAGAAAAATTAAACTTAAACCAAACTTCCTTAAGCTTAAAAGATCAAGAAGGAACAAGATTAACTCACTTGCCATGGAAGGAAGAAGATTTGGAAGATTTGGGGGTCAGGGAGAGAGAAGGGCGTGAATGAAGAAGAGAGAAGGAGGAGAAAAAGCTTTACCAACTAGAGAGAGAAAGGATAATTGAAATGAGATATTTTGGTGCCAATCCAAATAAATATCTCCTTTGATGCGCAATTACCAAATTGCCCTTACCTTAAGTGTGTTAAATTCGGCTCGGATACTTAACCCGTAAATAGCTGACATCACATAATAAATGTTTTCGCCAAACTTTCTTTCAAAATATTATTCATCTGACACGATCGACTGGTAATAGTCTGATACTAACAGGCGGGATATTACACATATTATCATAAGTTTGAAGAGTCTCTAAACTGTCAATCAAAGTCAATGTCAAGTACACGCTTTTAAAATCTTTTTTGGTTGTAACAGAGCTTAGGTAAAAGGTGGAATTTTCCATGGGAAAGTAGATGTAATTCAAACACATTGAGTTAAGTATAACCTACATTTGATGGAAAATTAAATCATCGTCACCTCATTTACCCCAAAAAGATAACACTAGAGTACTAGAGAACCACTTATGATAGTTAGACATTTTTATTTTTATTTTTGCTATTTGGTTGTCTCAACTTCTTTTTTTCTACACATTTCGTGTATCATTTTCAAGAAATTATTTTATTTTTATTTTTCGTTGATTAGAGACGATTTGGAGTCTCTTAAGTTTTCTAGTATCCCTACCCCAAACTTAAACGTTGCTAGTTCCAACTGCAACTCCAAATTTAGATATTGTGTACAACCTATAAATCTTAACTCCAAACAAAGAATTTGGGTCAAAATTCTAGGTTTGTAATGTAGCATGTAACAGAACAAGGGGTCTAATTCTAAAGGCTCGATTTGGCTTTACAAAGGATAATTACAAGCATAAATTATAAAAATAAAACTTTAAGGTAGGCTCAAAAAGGCTTTAGATACCAAACACTTTGCCTTACGTTTGTACAAAACATGACCAATCAACAAATAAAGAAACAATGCAAGTTCAAAAAATAACAATTGCATGGTACACTCATATATTTGAAAATAGAAAAATAAAATGTGGCTTAATCTTTCAGATTGAAATTTCTGGAAGTTGGGGCTACCTAACTTTTTAAATTTCGTACACTTCCCATTGACTTGTTGTTATACCCTAATTTTGGACCTAAAAATACTAACTCAATTCTTCTTTTTGTATTTCAAGTCATTTGATATGTCTCTGATCAATTACATCTTTCTTTGCATTTTATTTCAATATTATTTGCAAAATTCACATAAAAGGGTATTTTAGTCATTTCCTATGTTAAGATTTCTTCCAGTCTTTGAAAAATGGTTTGAGTCCTTTCAAATAGTTTGAGTAAGTCTTTGTTTCTATTCTATGTCAAGATCCCTTTTAAAAATTGCATTTGAAGTCATTTTGAGTCAGTTAAGCCCCTAGGGGCATTTTAGTCTTTTCATGTGTTAAAACCATGTCTAATTTCTAAAAATTGTCTCTGAGTCTTTTAATTCTGCTTGTATAAGCTCTTGCTTTAATTTCCTGTTAAAAATCCATTTTAAAATTGCGTCTTGAGTCATTGTGAGTCGTTTTAAGTCCCCAGGGGCATTTGGTCATTTCACACGAAATTTCGGCAGAGAGAGGTTACTTTAAAGTACCTCATTTAAGTAATTGGTTCATTTTAGTCCGTTTTGTCATTTTTAATCGTTTCACTTTACGTTTAGTCAAATTTGTCAATTTTTTAGTCCAATTTTATTTTTAATTTTCTTTTAAGTCCTCAAACTTCCAAAAATTGCATTCAAGTCCTTTTTCTAATTCCAAATTTTATTTTTTTAAGTCTTTTTGTTGTTGTCTATTTCGAAATTTTATTTTTTTCTTAAGTCTTTGTTTTATTTGCAGAATGGTCCTTAATAATTTTTGCAGGTCAGTCCTTAAAGTTTCAAAATTGCAATGAGGCCCTCAAGTCCAGAGATAGTCCAATTTCGAACCCAAGCAAGTCCAGGGACACATGTCAACGAGCCATTGGCCACCAAGCACACATGGCAGCCTATAAAAGCAGCCACATCACCAATTACACAGGGGGTACCATTCATCCATTGACACATCACCAAAAACACCATTCACAATTCTCTTTCTTCTCCTCCAAGAAAAAAACTGTAACCGTTTTTCCCAATTCTCCAGAAAAACTCAAGAACACAAACCCTAACCGCATCCAATTCATCACAAATCCACAAATTCATCACTGATTCTTACTAGATTCATCAGCAATTACACAAATTCAGCATGAATATCACAAAAGCGTAAATCAAAACCGTTCAATTCGTCAAGTTTCTTTTGGAAATTTTTGCATCGGTTCTCAGTGATTTTTCTGCGAAAAACCTCATCATCGAACGGTTTTTTCTTCCTCTTGCAATTCAAGCCCTTAGGCGATCACAAGACGAAGGTTTGAGAAGAAAAGAAGAAGAATCAAAGTCAGTTTCGAACCAGTGAAGAAGGAGAAGAGAGAACACCGATTTATTTTCGGTCCAAACTAACCAGAAGCTTGCAAGGATCTCGTTGTTCAAAATCTCCGATTAAAACCAGGTATTCATCAAAAAACTCTCTTGTTTTTCATCGCAAAAAGCTCAACGAAGGTCTGTTAACACAAATAAACGGTGAATCAGAATAGATCGGTGACATAGAAGCAGTTTCCTGCGAAAAAACTTTGAAAAGATCCAAAAGAGTTTTAAACCGAACCCTAAAACATAGATCTACGAAGATTCACCGTTTATTTTTAAGAATTGAGTTCATATTCGTAATCTGTGGGAAAAAACAAGTAGATTAGGGTTTAGATCCATACAAACCGTTTGGTTTGAGGCGTTGCCGGAATCTGGAATTCACGGCGGTGGTGATGAAGATTCCGATGAATCTTCATCTTCCTCAGCCGTTGTTTTCCAGAAAACGGCGAAGGGAAGAACGCCGGCGAAGGAGAGAAGTGAGAGCTTCTCTCACTAGAAGAAGGGAAGAGAGAGAAGTGAATGGGAGAAGTGAGGTGAACCGGCCTCCCGTTGCTTAAATAGGGGAGTGAACCAGACCGGTTCAGTTGAGCCAGTCTGGTTCGTCCCTGAACCATAGGCCATCACCGTCTGATCTAGGGTTCAAGATCCTGGATCAATCCAACGTCCCTGACGTGTTTGGATGATCCAGGATCCATATAGGTTTGGGTTTGGGCCTCAGCTTGCAGCCTTCTTTCGTTTTGTTTCCCATTTTTGCTATTTTCACACTATTAATTGTTAGTTACACCTCTGTAAGCTTCTTTTTGCTTTATAAAAATCCTAAAAAAAAATTCTATAATTCTTGATCATTTTTTTTGCATTTTTGTGATAATGTTGTGTGATTAGATCTTGAAAAAATATATGTGTTTTTTTTGCCTATTATTTATTTTTGGTAAAAAATTGTGAAATTTCATATGTTCTTGAGTAAATAAATTTCTAAAAAAAAATTGCTTATGTTCTTGTTAATTTTGTGGTGTGTTGTGATGATTTTTGCATATTAAAATTGATAAAAAGATAATGTGATAATTTTTTTGTTATTTTGTGATAGTTTGTATTAAATTTCTTGTGAAAATTGCTTGATTTTAGTTCCATCTCTTGAAAAGTGTTTGTGATCTATTACCATATGATTTTGAGAAGTTTTAGCTACTGTTTGTATGTGCCTTTGCTGCATGTGTGTGGATTTTGTTTAATTGCTTGGTTTGCAAGTGATGTTTGTGAATAAAATGTCAAATATGCATAAAATGCATCATGATTCTTGACTTGAATATGTTCTTGTTCTTCTCATATCATTGAATGTGATAAAACCTTTAGCAAATTGGCATGATATGAGGATTATAGGTCATATACTTGGCTTGATATCATGGTGAATTTTGGGTGAATCTTGCTATTTCTAGGTTAAAATTTCATTGACTTTTGCCTAGCTTTTTTAGTGTTTCTTTTGCTTATAATTTTTAATTCCTATTATTCCTTATGTCACTAACTATCTCTTTCCATGTCTCATTCATAAGCATTTCATACTTCATCCCCTCCTCCATCTTATTTCTTGCATTCTAAGTTTCACCAAAAATTAGAATGTAAAAACTTAGGAATCTTGTAATATTTTTCCTATGCCTTTAAATTCTTGCAAGACCATAGAATGTATCTAGGCCAATGATGTAAAGGACAATGGACTCTAATGATGTAAACCGACACAAGCACCGACACATGCACACACATCACTTTAAGTATATGGCTAGAATATGCATGTCTAGATGTATGTTTAGGATTGAATGTTTAGATGAATGCTTAGGCTTTACACTTAGAAAAATCAACTTTCCAAAAAACTTGAATAACATCACTCAAATAACTTTCCAAAGAAACCTTGGGATCAAAATCCCATTGAATTTTCCCTTTATCTTCTTAAATAAAAACCTTAATGAACTTTAATCATGCTTAGACCCTTTTCGCAAAATAACTAATTCAACCCCACTTTTTTCACAATCTCATGCCTTTGAGGCCTCTCAATCTCATTCTTCAAACTCCAATTTTCAAACTTAAAATCAACCAACAAAAAAAAAAAAAAACATTTTTTTGGAAGAGAACTACGGTGGATTTGATCCCTTAAACGGGTACGTAGGCAAGGAATCAAAATTCCTTCAATTCAAATAAAATAAAAATTTAAACACTTTCTTCTCCCTCCAATTCTTCACTTAGAAACTCTTAGGTTTAAATAAATACTTTTCAAAATAGCATTTAAAAATAAAGCACACGCGTAGAAAATAAAGACGGTTCCTATAGGATACTATAGTCGTTATGGGTGCCTAACATTTTCCTGTAGCGAAAACAACTCCCGGACCTCGATTCTCAAGGGTTTTGCTTATTTTTTCCCTTCCCAAGAAAAAATGAGATATCACCGGTTAAAAAGGTTCAAACGTAATCAATGTTTGACACCCGAAAACCAAGATAAAACAGCTGGCGACTTCACTAGGGAGATTCGAGAGTTACGCTTAGTCTTTATTTCCATGCTTGCACTCTCTTTACTTGTTTCTTTCACTTGCTTTTCTATGTGAATAAATGTTTAAATTCTTGCAAACGTGTGGGGTGAGAATATCAAAAGTCCTGCACCCGGGCTGAGTGAACTTAGGATTTAGGAGGGATATAATCGACAATTCATTCCGGGCGTTGCCTCGTGTTTTGGATTATGCGATCAATCCCACATAGCTAAGGCATTTTGGGGGTGATGTTGTCGGCGCGTGTTGTCGTGTTTAGGCACTTTACTTCTAATTGTTCAATGACGCTATGAACCGTAGATAACCAAACCCATCCATGGCCATTATCTAGGACGTAGTGCGGAGGCTAAACCGAGTGTTGTCTCGAGTTTTAGTCGTCACGCGATACTACACTCAAGTTAGACCTTCTTACGGATAATCATGGAGCGAGTGTTGTCTCGTGACACCATGATATACGTCGGAGAGGTTGCAACTTGGGAACTTTTTTAGAACCCGGTTACTATTATCCTAAAGCCCTAGTTTCACCGGACACCGTGTCCACCCATGACTCCTCGACTTTGAACTTCAACCCACCATGTTTTCCCCGAACTTGAACATAATCATGCATTCATGCATACATGCATAAACTTTTTCCATGCATTGTTATCGAAGGGCTTAGACAAATTGAATTTGTAAACATTGTAGGAATGGGGAAGACTAAGTCCTACAAGTTCAAGGAAGTGGATTTGGCTAGTTTGAGAGGTTTGGCACTCAAGGTTAAGGATCCGACTGGTTTCTGACATCGTTACGGGACTTTACTTACTATTCTCCAGACTAACGTGGATGAGAAGCTTGTGCACACTCTAGTGCAATTCTATGATCGGGACTATCGGTGCTTTACTTTTCCGGACTTTCAGTTGGTGCCTACTCTAGTGGCTTATTCCTCCTTGATGGGTCTATCTATTGCTAAGGGGGTACCTTTCTCAGGACCTGAAAATCCTCCTGCTCCATTGGTTATTGCTAAAGATCTCTATCTCAAGACCACCGATGTCTCCAAGAATCTTGTCACTAAGGCTCGCATCCGAGGGTTCACTTCAAAGTATCTACTTGAGAAAGCCGACCTTAATACCACTTGTCAGGACACTCTCGAGGCTATTCTTGCACTTCTCATCTATGGGCTAATTCTCTTTCCAAATCTTGATGACTTCGTGGACATGAATGCTATTATGATCTTCCATTCCAAGAATCCGGTTCCTACCTTGCTAGCTGACACATACCATGCTATTCACGATCGTTCCGGCAAGGGTCGTGGATACATTCTTTGTTGTGTGCCTCTCCTCTATAGGTGGTTTATTTCACACCTTCCGAAGTCTTTCCACGACAATCCGGAGAATTGGTCTATTTCACAGAGGATTATGGCTCTCACTCCTAATGAAGTGGTTTGGCTCACTCCAGCTTCTAGAGTTAAGGAAATTATCTTTGGTGGTGGAAAGTTTCTTAATGTACCTCTTCTTGGTACCCGGGGTGGAATCAACTATAACCCAGAGCTCGCCTTGCGACAATTTGGTTTCCCGATGAAAGAAAAGCCCATCAATCTTGCTACAGCTCCTTACTTCTTTCACTACTCCAATGCTCCCACAGGAATAAGAGAAGATTTCATGGAAGCTTGGTCTAAACTCCGAAAGAAAGAGGTGAGGCATATGGGTGTAAGGTCCGGTGTTGCTCATGAGGCCTATACACAGTGGGTGATAAACCAAGCTGTGGAAATTGGTATGCCTTACCCCTCTATGAGATATGTGTCTGCATCTATTCCTACCATGCCTTTGCCTCTACTCCCGCCTACCCAGGAGATGTATCAGGAGCATCTAGCTATGGAAAGCCGGGAGAAGCATCAGTGGAAGACTAGATACTATGAGGCTGAGAACTTGATCATGACTTTGGATGGAAAGGATGAGCAGAAGACTCATGAGGTCTTGACACTGAAGAAAGAGTTAGCTAAGGCTAGGAGAGAGATTGAAGAAAAAGATAGGTTGCTTATGAGAGACTCTAAGAGGGCTAGGGGGCCCGTGACTTCTATGCACGAAACTGCAGCTATGAGTCTGAGTCTGAGGATGATGCTTCCACTTCCTATGCCTGAGGATTTCCATTTCCTGTTGTTATTCCCAGTTGTTATTACTGCTTTACATTTCAAAGTCTATCCCTTGGCTTAGCATTTCAAAGGGAATCGTTTTGTAAAACTATATGTTGGTTGTTTGTTTCCCGTTTATGTTAATTGTTGTTTAGTAATGATTACAAACTTTTAATTTGTCTAAAACCCTTCGATAACACAAAAAGAGTCTTTTTGCATATGCATTAACACATTTCATGCATCATATGCATTCATTGGTCACAAAAAGCTTCTCTCGTGCTCATTGCCTCCTGGTTTTGTCCGCCGCAGTCTGAAAAGTGGCTCGTGTTCGCAAAGTTTACCAACCAGATAGAATTCATCAAACAAGATTTCACAAGAGAAGAATCATGGCTAACTTTGAAGAAGAAAATGCTCAGCTCCGTGCCGAATTGGCTGCTATGAAAGAAGACTTGGCTAAGGCTCATGACACTATGTCTACTCTGATGGCTGCACAAGAACAACCAGCCACATCTGTTCCAGCTACTACTGAAGCAATTCCATCTATCCCAGTGTCTACTGTGGCTACCGATGCTCGTTTTGTTATGCCCAATGGGCGTCCTTATGGACTCTCGGCTTACTATTCTCCTAATACTGCTGCTGGTATCTCTGGTTTTGCTGGTCAAGGACAGATTCCCATATCCACTGCTATGCCTCAAGTGACCACCGTTGTTACCGATCCTATTGTCCACACTATGCAACAGGTGATTGATGTCGATACTCCGCGTGGACAAGACCCCATAATGGAAGCTATGAAACAACAGTTAAGAGAGTTGGCTGGAGAACTCCGTGAGGTCAAGGCTAGCCGTGGAAACAATGTCTCTGCTAAGGCTCGTGATCTATGCTTGGTATCCCGATTTGAGATTCCTAAGAAGTTTAAGGTGCCAGATTTTGACAAATACAATGGATCTTCCTGTCCACATAGCCATGTCATTCGGTACGTCCGAAAGATGGCCAACTATGCAGATAATGATGCACTGATGATACACTGCTTCCAAGACAGCCTAGCAGAAGATGCGGCAGATTGGTACACTGGTTTGAGCAAAGACAATATCCATACTTTCGAGGATCTTGCTGCTGCTTTTGAAAGTCACTATGAGTTCAATACCCACTTAAAGCCAAATAGGGACTCTCTTAAGTCCTTGTCTCAAAAATCAGATGAAACCTTCCGTGAATATGCTCAGAGATGGAGAGAGGCAGCTGCCCGTGTTTCTCCTCGACTCGATGAGGAAGAATTAACACAGACATTCCTGAAGACTTTGAAGAAGGAATATAAGGAAAGAATGATAGTCTCTGCTCCAAACAACTTCTCCGACATGGTTACCATGGGAACTCGTCTAGAGGAGGCTGTCAGAGAGGGTATCATTGTTCTTGAGAAGGGTGAATCTTCAGCCAGTGCACCAAAGAAGTATGGTAATGGCCACCATAAGAGGAAAGAATCCGAAGTAGGGATGGTATCTGGTAACCCATCTACAACTGCTACTCAATTACCTTTGCCTTATCAATACATGCAGTACTCTTAACATCCTTTCTTCCCGCCATTCTATCAGCAATATCCTCTGCCACCGGGTCAACCACCAGTGCCCGTTAATGCCATTGCTCAACAAGTACAACACCAACCTCCTGCTCAACAACAACAGTAGCAGCAACAACAGCTTCCTCGGCCCAAGACTTATTTTCCACCAATACCAATGCGGTATGCTGAGCTGCTCCCAACTCTACTTGCTAAGGGCCACTGTGTCACTAGACCAGGCAAGCCTCCGCCTAATCCATTGCCTCCTAGGTTCCGACAGGATCTCACATGTGAATTCCATCAGGGTGCTCAAGGCCACGATGTTGAAGGTTGCTATGCTCTGAAATATATTGTGAAAGACCTGATAGAAAAAGGACAGTTGACTTTTGAAAATAGTGTTCCTCATGTTCTTGACAATCCACTTCCAAACCATGATGTGGTTAACATGATCGAGGCTTTCGAAAGAGTTCCCGTTCCTCAAGAGGATCCCATGTTGGATGTCCGCAATATTGTTACTCCCTTGGTACCGCTGCATGTCAAACTTTGCCGAGCTTCTTTGTTCAACCACGATCATGCTTCTTGTTCAGAATGTCTCCAAAATCCCATGGGTTGTTGTGTGGTGCAAGATAATATACAGAGTCTGATGGATGACAAACACTTGATTGTCAGTGATGTATGTGTGATTGTGCCAGTGTTTCATGATTCTCCTGTTGAAACGGTATCTCAGACAAGAAATGTTGAACCTTTGGTGATCAGGTTACCTGGTCCTGTATCTTATGCCTCTACCAAAGCAATTCCTTACAAATACAATGCAACCATGATTGAGAACGGAGTAGAAGTGCCTCTGGTATCCCCAGCTACAGTTGATAACGTTGCTAGTGAAATTACAGCTTTGAGAAGCGGGAAAGTCCGTTCACGCTTGTTCCAAAAGAAAGTGGTTACACCTGTTGCCACAATAACTCCACCAGTTGCTCCTCCTGTTGACAAGAACGCCGGCCCAACAGGCCAATCTATTGAGGAATCTAATCTAGATAAAATTCTGAGGCTTGTTAAAAAGAGTGACTATAAGATTGTTGACCAGATGCTGCAAACTCCATCAAAGATATCCATTTTGTCTCTGCTTTTGAGCTCTGAAGCTCACAGGAAAGTGCTAATGAAAATACTAGAACAGGCCTATGTCGATCATGAAGTCTCTGTGGATCAGTTTGATGGAATAGTGGGTAACATTACTGCTTGCAATAACTTGGGGTTTGGTGACGATGAACTCCCCGAAGCAGGGAAACACCACAACTTGGCTCTGCATATCTCAGTACACTGCAAGTCTGACATGATATCCAATGTGTTGGTGGACATTGGATCATCCTTGAATGTAATGCCTGAATCTACACTAAGACAGTTGAGTCATCATGGAATCTCTCTGAGGGGAAGCAGCTATTTGGTTAAGGCTTTCGACGGATCTCGTAAAGATGTTCTTGGGGAAGCAGACTTGCCAATTACCATTGGTCCCGAGACATTTCAGATCACTTTCCAGGTCATGGATATCAATGCTTCTTACAGTTGTCTCCTCGGAAGACCGTGGATTCACGATGCTGGAGCAGTAACTTCTACTTTGCATCAAAAGCTCAAGTTCATGAGGAACTGTAAGATTGTCACTGTACATGGTGAAGAAGCATATCTGGTTAGCCAAGTGTCATCTTTCTCTTGTGTTGAAGCAGGGTCCGCTGAAGGGACGTCATTTCAAGGCTTGACTATTGAAGGTGCAGAACCCCTAAGGGCTAGTGCTAGCATGGCTTCACTGAAAGACGCCCAGAGGGCTGTTCAAGAAGGGCAGGCTGCTGGCTGGGGCAAAGTGATACAGATTTTGGAAAACAAGCGTAAAGAGGGCCTGGGATTTTCCCCAACCTCCAGCGTTTCAACAGGAACTTTCTACAGTGCTGGGTTTATCAATGCTATTGCTGAAGATGCTGCTGAAAATAGTTATGTGCCTACATTTGTTATACCAGGAGGCACTGTGAGAAATTGGGAGGCCATTGATGTTCCTTTAGTCATGCATGCTTCCATGTAATGTGTCTTGTTGCTCATGATTTCTTTGTTTTCAAAATAACAATCCTTTCGCTCTGCCCAAGGCGAAAGTGATATCATTGTAAGGGCATGTTTGTTTCGGCATTGCCGTTATCAATAAAAGTTGTCGTCTCTTCCGTGACTCTTTGTTTTTTACTTTTTAGTGCCTTTTTCTTGGGAATAATGGTAATGCCAGAAAAAACCAAAACATCTGTATTTTCTTATTAATTTCAAAAATCTGCAAGAAAAACTTTTTCTAAAAAAAAAAATCATTCCAATCATATTATGCAGATTGAACCACAATAAACCCGTTGAACACAGTGACCCTATGGTTCCTCCAAATTTTGAATTCCCTGTATATGAAGCTGAAGATGAGGAAGATGATGAAGAGATACCGTATGAGATCACTCGACTGCTTGAGCAAGAAAGAAGAGCCATTCAGCCTCACCAGGAAGAGATTGAGCTCATCAACCTGGGTACTGAAGAGAACAAGCGAGAGATTAAGATTGGAGCTGCACTTGAGCCAGAAGTGAAAAGGAAGATTACTCAGCTTCTCCATGATTATCCAGATGTCTTTGCATGGTCCTATGAAGATATGCCGGGTCTAGATCCCAAGATTGTTGAACATCGGATACCGACAAGACCTGAATGTCCTCCTGTCAAACAGAAATTGAGAAGGTCTCGTCCAGACATGGCTCTTAAGATCAAGGCTGAAGTGCAGAAGCAAATTGATGCGGGCTTCCTCATGACAGCTGAATATCCCGAATGGATTGCCAATATTGTACCAGTGCCAAAGAAAGATGGGAAAGTTCGAATGTGTGTTGATTACAGAGATTTGAATAAAGCCAGCCCGAAAGATAACTTCCCATTGCCTCATATTGATGTGCTTGTTGACAGTACTGCTCAATCCAAAGTGTTCTCTTTTATGGATGGTTTCTCTGGCTATAACCAGATACGGATGTCACCTGAAGATAGAGAAAAGACGTCCTTCATTACTCCATGGGGAACGTTCTGTTATAAAGTGATGATGTTTGGCTTGATAAATGCTGGTGCTACCTATCAAAGGGGCATGACAACTCTGTTTCATGATATGATTCACAAAGAGATTGAAGTATATGTTGATGACATGATTATGAAATCAAGTGATGAGGAGCAGCATGTTGCGTATTTGAAAAAGATGTTTGAAAGATTAAGAAAGTACTAGCTGCGGTTGAATCCTAACAAGTGTACATTCGGTGTAAGATCTGGAAAGTTGCTAGGCTTCATTGTCAGCCAAAGAGGCATTGAAGTTGATCCTGATAAAGTCCGAGCCATCAGAGAGATGCCGGCCCCTCAAACTGAAAAGCAAGTCACACTACAAGAAACTTGCCATTTAGTAACGGTAGAAACCGTTGGTAAAGGTCTCAAAAGCCGTTGGTATATGTCATAAAACCTATACCAACGCCCAACTGCTACCGTCTAGGATACTATGCTTATACCAACGGCAAGAATGTCGTCCCAATAGCTTATACCAACGGAAAATTAGCTTGATGCTATAGATTTCGGAGCTATAGCGACGACATTTTACACCTATTAAATAACTTTAGTCAACCTCCATATCCGTTGGTATAGGACCAAATTGTCCGTTGCTATAGGTTCTCTTTTTTTTTTTTTTAATAAAATTCACCCTAATATAAATATTTTTTAATAATAATAAAATTTTCACAATAATTCCTGGCCAAAAAAATAATATATTCGGCAATACTTTTTTATTGCACTACACAAAATTTAAGGTAACATAAAAAAAAATTAATTATATGATCAAAGTAGTAAGTCTTACAAACATATCAAAATAACAAAATAATGTCAATTTTATATAATAACCAACACAAAAATAGATACTATATCAAAAAAACACTAGATGAGCCTAAACATATCCAAGATAAAAACAATTTCTAATCTTCCTCTCTTCCGTCTTTATCACTGCATCGACTTGAAGAATTTATCTGGTTTGGAATACTAGCACCATCTGTGGCCTATTAAAAATAAAAATAAAATATGTTACAAACTCTACTTAATTCATGTTACCATAATATTCGAAATCTGAACTCAAAAAGTAAAATATCAATTATATAATATACCTGTTTTGCAGCTTGTAAAATATCATTCAAATCTTCTTGAGATAATCAATTTTGTATCACTGACATCATATTTGCTATAAACACATTTGTCCTCTCTTGACTTTTTCGCATTTTCTTAAGCTCGTCCCTCAATTCTTGATTTTCAGACAAAGAAGCTTTTGATTTCTTAGGTTTGGGAATATTGCCTATACAACGCACATGTCCCCTCTTTTCAGCTCCTTTTACTCAGGAATAAATGTCATTCTTCCAAGGCATATGACTTTGTGTCCCAACCGATTGAGAAGTTTCTGCCTCATTCTTATATTTGTTTAGTTCTTCATGTAAAATTTTAAGATATATAGATTATAAGAATACATTTGAAAATAGAATTCATTAATATGATAATCAAAACAATTGAAAAGGGTCACTTTTATGTCATAATCATAACAAAAATGTTCATTAAAATAGAACAATTGAACATAATTCAGAACAGAATTCAAAACAGAGTTCATTAATTTAAAACAAAATTCAGAACATAATTAAATTAGAACAACTGAACCAGAACAATTAAAAAAGAATAAGCAGGATCAAAGTAATGGTTGTGGATGGTCATTCGAATAGGGGACCGCTCATTCGAATATATCAGTTATTTGTAACAACTAGTTCAATTTTACCAACAATAAAAACACACAGCATCATGACAAGACAATCTGAAATGAGGCCAATATAAATAACAAAATTCCCCACCTGAATGGCATCATAAAAATCATTCAAAGGGAACTAACTGAACTATACTTGCAAAACAAACTTCAGAACAAAATTCAATCAGAGGAATTGAACCAGAACAATTGTTACAGAACAATTAAAATTGAATAAGCAAGTCCAATTTTATGTCATAATCAGAACATAATTCGGAACAATTAAAAGAGAACAATTGAACCAGTTTCAATTCTTACGGTCATAATTCAATTTTATAAAACATTCAATTTTATACAATAGCCGGGGATCCAATTTCATTGATTTAACATATCGTTTCAGTATAAGTTATAGAATCAAAAAAGGTATGAACGAAAGAAAGTCTTACTATAAATCTTGCAGCATGTTCATTAACAATTGAACCATCTTTACGAGTATGTGTATCAATGTAAATCTATTTGCGTGTGGGCGACACTCCTTTGGCTTTTTCTTTCTAATACCAAACAAATGAAATTATAAGTAATTTGTTTTATAAATACAATTTATTCAATTACAAGTTCAAATATTAACTAACCTTCTCATTGATCAATTTTGGGAGACTTTTTGTACCCATGCAATGAATATCTTCATATCTTTTACGATTCTGACTATTCTTTTTACTTTCTTTCTACAATTGATACAACATAATGAGCGGAATAACAATACCTTCGATACAAGCAGTGCAGCGACCTTTGGTGCGGATCAAACTCCTCGTCTTCATACAAACTCTCACTATTAAACACACATACAAAGCACACATGTTTAATCTTCAACATTCATTCTGGCAGTTCACACTAAAAAACTAATACAACCAAGTAACAATAGGTCGAAACATGATATCAACAAGCCAAAAAAGCACAGAGGGCTACAATAAAAAGTCTTAATATTTTGGTTTAACTCTGATTGGATCAGAGGGAGTATATGACATTGTAAACTAAAGCACTACAAAGATAGACAAATTAGTTTTCAATTTTTACCTTGTTCAGTAATAAGTATTTCCTTTAAGCTGCCCTTTCAAGTGCAGTTGTCGCTGAACAGAGTAGAGAATAAAGAAAGCTCAACGAAGGTTGTTGAAATTCAACGGAAGTAGGGTACATCCTGTAATAACATATCAAGTATTGATTGTGAGTGAAAGAGATTATCGTAAAAATGTTAATTGAAATAGCATATATATAAGCACTTAACTGAAAAGTGATTAATTGAGTTGATTTTTTAACAATATAATAGATGACCCTACGCAGGGATGACTCTTACAAATTGAGATAGAAATAAAGTGAACTACTAAAAAAGTTAAATGAATATATTAGTACTTTCACAAGTGAGAACAAAGTATTATACCTTCATAAGAATAAGATAAACAATTATAGAACAAGCTTCCAGCAAGAAATGTGCTCATAAATTGTGCTAGCAACCAAGGCATTGGTTTCTATCTTAATTTTTTAGAAGCTAGGACAATTTGTAAGGTATTTCTCAGATAATCAAAACTACCCTTTTATAATAATAAATTATAATAATAAACAAGAAAATTAAAGACACTAATCGATGCACCACCTTTTGTTCTTGCACATAAGATTAGTTTGTTCAACAACACCATGAAAAGATCCAATGTTCTTGAAATTAAGGAAATGCATAGTGACTTCAATAGGACCCACTTAACTTACATAGGAAACTATTCTTCAAAATAACATATGTTTAAGACGTATGCATACATCGGTGCTCTATATCTGTCACATTCATAATAAAGGTGTTGTTAATTATAACCTCTCAATATTGGAAAGATACAACTACTATAAAAAATTAACATTTCAACAACTTATAAAGTAACTTACATCGATAACACAAAGAGAAATAGTAATTCCGATATTTGAGTCTGCATCGTCAATGCATGTTGAATTGGAATTCCCGTGAAGAGTACTGAGTACCAATACCACTGTCCAGTTTTGGATGATGTTGTATAAAATGATACATATGAGTATTTGTTTAATTCAGCTTACATTAAAAGGAAATAGTTATACATAAGGAAAGTAAATTAGGTAAATGGTGTTTATTTCTTAGTCAAGTCATAAGGAAAGTAAATGATACATATAACATTTTCATAAGTTGTTTTCAGCTTATTTTCATAAGCTCTTGAACATAGCTTGTGAAAATAATTATACTAGTTTATATCAAAATAATTTAACTTTATTTTACCTATTGTTATAGAAATAGCTTATACATAAGTGCATATCATGATAAACACTAAAAAGCCTATCATGATAGTGCTATAAGCTGCAAATTAACTTGTTTATCCAAACAGGGCCTATATCCATATGCTCTATAGTATAGCTTACAAAAATAGCTTATAGGTTTAGATTATATGAAAACAGATTGATTTGATTCTATGATTTGTTATAGAAATAGCTTATACATAAGAACTTAACTGAAAAGTGGTTAATTGGGTTAATTTTTTAACAATATAAGCACTTAATTAAGTTGTGTATACATATGGCAATGACAGTATCAAGAAAGCCATCCCATAGTTTGGTGCATCATTAAGCCATGAATTATGTCATATTTCAGTTCAATTGAAGCATGAAGCAAAAAAAATCCATGGCATGTTTGATGTTTCAATGCATTAAAAAAAGCCATTAACAATTCTCAATCCCCATTCCCCAAATTCTAAAACCCTACAAAATTTTCCAATTCTGAAACCCTAAAACACACAATTGATCTAAAACCCTACAAAATTTTCCAATTCTAAAACCCTAAAACAAACAATTGAAGAAGGAATGTTTCAATTAGAGAATCAATTGACTTACCTTGACTTAGAGTGAGTGAAAACTGTGAGAGCGATACTGGGTTTGAAGAAGAGAGAAGCTACTGCTGCTGAGAGTGGAGAAGAGAGAGTCATGGTTGCGGACTGGGTTTGTTTGTTGTTGCGAGAAGATTCATAGTGGCGATTTGTTTGTGAGAAGAGAGAAGGTGGAGCGATTTGTGTTTCTGAGAGGATAGAAGAGCATCACGCGAAAAAGAGAAAAGAAGGAGCGATGTATATGTTTCCTCGGATTTTTTTATCTATAGCAACCCTTATTTCTGCGGTTACTAAAAGTGTCTGTTGCTATATGGCAAATTTCTTGTAGTGTCAGAGGTTTCCTCGGACGCCTGAATTATATTTCAAGATTCATATCTCACATGACTACTACTTGCGGACCAATTTTCAAATTGCTTAGAAAGAACCAGCCTGTTGTGTGGAATGATGAATGTCAGGAAGCTTTTGATAGCATTAAAGAATACTTGTTGGAACCACCTATCCTTGTCCCACCAGTGGAAGGAAGGCCTTTGATTATGTATCTATCAGTGCTAGATGATTCAGTGGGTTGTGTTCTCGGTCAGCAAGATGAGACTGGTAAGAAAGAGCATGCTATCTACTATCTGAGCAAGAAATTCACCGACTGTGAGACTCGGTATACAATGCTTGAAAAGACTTGTTGTGCTTTAGCTTGGGCTGCCAAACGCCTGCGTCATTATATGGTGAATCATACAACTTGGTTGATATCCCGAATGGATCCAATCAAATACATCTTTGAAAAGCCTGCTGTTACTGGAAAGATTGCGCGTTGGCAAATGTTGTTGTCTGAATATGATATTGTGTACAAAGCTCAGAAAGCAATCAAAGGGAGTATCCTTGCTGAGCATCTTGCTTGTCAGCCTCTTGATGATTACCAGCCGATTAAGTTTGATTTCCCTGATGAAGAGATTATGTATCTGAAAGCAAAAGACTGTGAAGAGCCACTGATCAATGAAGGGCCGAATCCCAACAGCAAGTGGGGATTGGTGTTTGATGGTGCTGTTAATGCTTATGGTAAAGGAATTGGGGCCATCATTGTAACTCCACAGGGGCACCACATTCCTTTCACCGCTCGAATAACTTTTGAATGCACGAACAACATAGCTGAATATGAAGCATGCATCTTGGGCATTGAAGAAGCCATTGACCCGAGAATCAAGCACCTTGACATCTATGGAGATTCTGTACTTGTTATTAATCAGATAAAGGGTGAATGGGAGACTCATCATGAGAAGCTGATCCCTTACCGTGACTATGCCAGACGTCTGTTGACATACTTTACCAAGGTCGAGCTGCACCACATCCCTCGGGATGAGAACCAGATGGCTGACGCTCTTGCTACCTTGTCTTCTATGTTTCGTGTCAATCACTGGAATGATGTGTCTGTGATCAAAGTGCAGCGTCTTGATAGACCCACTCATGTGTTTACTATTGAAAATATGCCATATCGAGCTAATGAAGATGTGAATGACGGAAAACCTTGGTATTACAACATCAAACAATTCTTGCAGAATCATGAATATCCACCTGGTGCTTCCAACAGGGATAAAAAGACTTTGAGACGATGGGCTAGTAAATTCCTTCTGGACGGAGAAATCCTATACAAGAGGAACTATGACATGGTCCTATTGAGATGTGTTGACAAACAAGAAGCTGAGAAATTGATGCATGATGTACATGATGGTACCTTTGGAACCCATGCTTCGGGTCACACCATGTCAAGAAAACTGTTAAGAGCCGGCTATTACTGGATAACTATGGAGCGCGACTGCCACAAACATGCTAAGAGATGTCACAAATGTCAAATTTATGCTGACAAGATCCATGTGCCTCCACACGCTCTCAATGTTATCTCTTCCCCATGGCCTTTCTCTATGTGGGGCATTGATATGATCGGAAGAATTGAACCAAAAGCTTCCAACGGACATCGTTTCATCCTAGTGGCAATTGACTATTTCACCAAGTGGGTCGAAGCTGCCTCCTAAGTTTATCAAGAATAACATCATCTGTCGATATTGTGTTCCCAACAAGATCATCACTGACAATGGTTCCAATCTGAACAATAGCATGATGCAAGCTTTATGTGAAGAATTCAAAATCGAACATCACAACTCTTCTCCCTATAGACCTCAGATGAATGGTGCAGTTGAGGTTGCTAACAAGAATATCAAGAGGATTGTTCAGAAGATGGTCACTACTTACAAAGACTGGCATGAAATGCTACCTTTTGCCTTGCATGGTTACCGTACTACAGTGCGCAGTTCAACCGGGGCGACCCCTTTCTCTTTGGTATATGGCATGGAAGCAGTTCTCCCTCTGGAAGTGGAGATTCCATCTCTTCGAGTGATCATGGAAGCAAAATTAACTGAGGTTGAATGGTGTCAAAGTCGGTATGATCAATTGAATCTGATTGAAGAGAAACGTATGGATACTATGGCTCATGGACAGTTATATCAAGTGCGAATGAAGAATGCTTTTGACAAGAAAGTTCGACCTCGAGTATTCAAGGAAGGCGAACTTGTATTGAAAAGAAGAATAAGTCAGCAACCCGACCCAAGGGGCAAGTGGACACCTAACTATGAAGGTCCTTATGTTGTCAAAAAGGCTTTCTCTGGTGGTGCTTTAATTCTTACACACATGGATGGTGTTGAACTCCCAAATCCTGTTAATGCCGATATAGTCAAGAAATACTTTGTCTAAAAAGAAAAGAACAACGTGGTAGGTCGAAAACCCGAAAGGGCGGCCTAGGCAAAAATGCGCTTCCCGGTGGGTCGAAAACCCGAAAGGGCGATCCAGGCAAAAGTTAGGGACAAAAAAAATGAATATGAAAAAGCTCGCTGAGATTGTACGCAACTCAGGCAAGAATGAGCGCCTCGATGAGCCGAAAACCCGAAAGGGCGGTTCATGCAAAAATGAGGTTGACAATAAAAGACAAGTAACTATATCTGGCAAATCACCATCACCCTTGGGGCATCTGCAACTGTCAATGATCGTCTTCATCAGAAGCTTCTGTACTTGTGAATTCAAAATTCCTATGAAATGTAGCGGTCATCGTGTTCAATGTATCACCAACCAATAAAATTACCATTTTCCAAGCTTTGTAAATCCGTGAAGTCATGCCTTTGGCTGACTCTCACTCTTCTACATCAATTTGAGCCTGTGCTATTGTTTGAAACTCTATTTTTCTTTCTATTTTCAATGCTACATACAAAATATTTTCTTTCTATTTGATAATGTCATTGTATGAAACAAACATTTTTGAAAATTGAAAAACTTTTTTCCTGTCTATTTTGAAAACGAACCTGAGCAATAGGGTACATTTCAATGAAACATGCATGAATAAATGAATGCCAATGTCTATTTCAATACATGTTACAAGCAAGTTACTCCCCAGGATGATCTGTGGTCAATGGCAAGAATGAAAAAAAACGGAATGAAAATGAAAAGTTGAAAAAAATGCAAATGAAAAGCTCGCTAAGTTGAAAACCCGAAAGGGCGGCTTAGGCAAAAATGAGCACCCCGCTGATTGACAACCCATGAAGGCAATTCAGGCAAAAATGGGGCAATGAAAAGAATTTTACACCCCGGTGAATCGAAAACCCGAAAGGGCGGTTCAGGCAAAAATGGGATTGGAAAAATTAAGTATTGAAAAGCATTGACCACAGATGCGAACATCCAATGTTTACTCAGCACTGACACGCCTAACAACGGCGACTTGTATCCAAGCATCTTCCAAGGGTCCCCCTCTACAAGTTTATGTTGCCCTCAGCCATGGTTTTGATACGTCTCTCAACGACGATCTCTCCAAAGAGGATTTTCTATGTGAATATGTTGCAGCACGAGCCACTACGTGCCCAATCTTCCAATATTGCCTCTATCTCTGTGAAGCTTTCTTGTCAAATTACAAACCAATCGTGCATTGCAAGCATTCATACATGCATAATCATGCATTTTATGTGCTCATACATTCAATAATCTTGTTATACCGTACATACATATTGCATTTCCAATTTCAACTTTCAATCCAACTCAGTTTCCACTTTCAGTTCAGTTCAATCTCCACTCTCAATTTGAATCAACATTCAATTTCCAATTCAACTCAATTTCAATTTCCAACTCAACTCAAATTCCAATTTCAATCCAATCTCAATTTCAATTCAATCCAAATTTCAACTGCCAAACTCAATTTCAATCTCCAATTTCAATCCAATCACAATTTCAATTTCAAACTATCAAATTCAATCCGATCTCAACTTTCAATCCAATCTCAATGTCAATTTAACTCAATTTCAATTTCCAATTCAACTTCAATCTCTAACTCAATTCAATTCCAACTTCCAATTCAATTCAATTTCAATTTCCATTTCAATTCAATTTCAAACTCTCAATTCAATGTCTATGTCTGTGTCTCTGATCAATCTCAACTTTCAATCTCTCTTTCAATCTCAAACTTTCAATTCAATGTCTATGTAAATGTTAATCCACTCTCAGTTTGTTTTTGGGCCAACAATAATGGTCATGCCTATCTTCAAATCAAATCAATATCAACTTACTCTCAATTTGCATCTTTCCAAATCAAATTTCCAATTCGTATCTCGTTATCGGTCAAGTGGCTAGTTCGATCCAAAGAACAACTTGTACCTACTTATATACCTATACTTCCGGACAAACAACAAGTTCGATCCAAAGAACAGTTTGTACCCAGCTTATGCTTTGTTCTCAGTCAAACGACAAGTTCGATCCAAAGAACAGTTTGCACCTACCCACATGATGTGGTGATGATCCAACGGCAAGTTCGATCCAAAGAACAGTTTGTATCTACCCTTTTGTCTATATCTCCAGCCAAACGGTCAGTTCGATCCAAAGAACAGTTTGTACCTGTCTATCTGTTTGTATCTTCAATCAAGTGTCAAGTTCGATCCAAAGAACAGCTTGTATCTGCCTATATGTCTATGTTTCCGGTCAAGTGCCAAGTTCGATCCCAAGAACAGCTTGCACCTATCTCTTGTTTTGTATTCTTTGGTCAAGTGGCTAGTTCGATCCAAAGAACAGCCTGTACCCTATTTTCTATTCCCTGGTTTGTCTACCCTGTCAATGTCCACTTGGATCCCCAGTGACATGACATGCTCCATAGACTCCAGTTGTTTGTCTTGCATTCATAATCAAAATACTGCATGACATTCATGATTCTGAAAATCCGAGAGCGTATTTTTATGTCCAAAAACAGTGCAAATGTTAATATTTAAGTATCTTCGTCCCGTCAAATCAAAGACTTCGTCTCTTGACTCTTCGGACAAAGAAACTTAAATAGGGGCAGCTGTTATACCCTAATTTTGGACCTAAAAATACTAACTCAATTCTTCTTTTTGTATTTCAAGTCATTTGATATGTCTCTGATCAATTACATCTTTCTTTGCATTTTATTTCAATATTATTTGCAAAATTCACATAAAAGGGTATTTTAGTCATTTCCTATGTTAAGATTTCTTCCAGTCTTTGAAAAATGGTTTGAGTCCTTTCAAATAGTTTGAGTAAGTCTTTGTTTCTATTCTATGTCAAGATCCCTTTTAAAAATTGCATTTGAAGTCATTTTGAGTCAGTTTAGCCCCTAGGGGCATTTTAGTCTTTTCATGTGTTAAAACCATGTCTAATTTCTAAAAATTGTCTCTGAGTCTTTTAATTCTGCTTGTATAAGCTCTTGCTTTAATTTCCTGTTAAAAATCCATTTTAAAATTGCGTCTGAGTCATTGTGAGTCGTTTTAAGTCCCCAGGGGCATTTTGGTCATTTCACACGAAATTTCGGCAGAGAGAGGTTACTTTAAAGTACCTCATTTAAGTAATTGGTTCATTTTAGTCCGTTTTGTCATTTTTAATCGTTTCACTTTACGTTTAGTCAAATTTGTCAATTTTTTAGTCCAATTTTATTTTTAATTTTCTTTTAAGTCCTCAAACTTCCAAAAATTGCATTCAAGTCCTTTTTCTAATTCCAAATTTTATTTTTTTAAGTCTTTTTGTTGTTGTCTATTTCGAAATTTTATTTTTTCTTAAGTCTTTGTTTTATTTGCAGAATGGTCCTTAATAATTTTTGCAGGTCAGTCCTTAAAGTTTCAAAATTGCAAAGAGGCCCTCAAGTCCAGAGATAGTCCAATTTCGAACCCAAGCAAGTCCAGGGACACATGTCAACGAGCCATTGGCCACCAAGCACACATGGCAGCCTATAAAAGCAGCCACATCACCAATTACACAGGGGGTACCATTCATCCATTGACACATCACCAAAAACACCATTCATAATTCTCTCTCTTCTCCTCCAAGAAAAAAACTGTAACCGTTTTTCCCAATTCTCCAGAAAAACTCAAGAACACAAACCCTAACCGCATCCAATTCATCACAAATCCACAAATTCATCACTGATTCTTACTAGATTCATCAGCAATTACACAAATTCAGCATGAATATCACAAAAGCGTAAATCAAAACCGTTCAATTCGTCAAGTTTCTTTTGGAAATTTTTGCATCGGTTCTCAGTGATTTTTCTGCGAAAAACCTCATCATCGAACGGTTTTTTCTTCCTCTTGCAATTCAAGCCCTTAGGCGATCACAAGACGAAGGTTTGAGAAGAAAAGAAGAAGAATCAAAGTCAGTTTCGAACCAGTGAAGAAGGAGAAGAGAGAACACTGATTTATTTTCGGTCCAAACTCACCAGAAGCTTGCAAGGATCTCGTTGTTCGAAATCTCCGATTAAAACCAGGTATTCATCAAAAAACTCCCTCGTTTTTCATCGCAAAAAGCTCAACGAAGGTCTGTTAACACAAATAAACGGTGAATCAGAATAGATCGGTGACATAGAAGCAGTTTCCTGCGAAAAAACTTTGAAAAGATCCAAAAGAGTTTTAAACCGAACCCTAAAACATAGATCTACGAAGATTCACCGTTTATTTTTAAGAATTGAGTTCATATTCGTAATCTGTGGGAAAAAAACAAGTAGATTAGGGTTTAGATCCATACAAACCGTTTGGTTTGAGGCGTTGCCGAAATCTGGAATTCACGGTGGTGGTGATGAAGATTCTGATGAATCTTCATCTTCCTCAGCCGTTGTTTTCCAAAAAACGGCGAAGGGAAGAACGCCGGCGAAGGAGAGAAGTGAGAGCTTCTCTCACTAGAAGAAGGGAAGAGAGAGAAGTGAATGGGAGAAGTGAGGTGAACCGGCCTCCCTTTGCTTAAATAGGGGAGTGAACCAGACCGGTTCAGTTGAGCCAGTCTGGTTCGTCCCTGAACCATAGGCCATCACCGTCTGATCTAGGGTTCAAGATCCTGGATCAATCCAACGTCCCTGACGTGTTTGGATGATCCAGGATCCATATAGGTTTGGGTTTGGGCCTCAGCTTGCAGCCTTCTTTCGTTTTGTTTCCCATTTTTGCTATTTTCACACTATTAATTGTTAGTTACACCCCTGTAAGCTTCTTTTTGCTTTATAAAAATCCTAAAAAAAATTTCTATAATTCTTGATCATTTTTTTTGCATTTTTGTGATAATGTTGTGTGATTAGATCTTGAAAAAATATATGTGTTTTTTTTGCCTATTATTTATTTTTGGTAAAAAATTGTGAAATTTCATATGTTCTTGAGTAAAAAAATTTCTAAAAAAAATTGCTTATGTTCTTGTTAATTTTGTGGTGTGTTGTGATGATTTTTGCATATTAAAATTGATAAAAAGATAATGTGATAATTTTTTTGTTATTTTGTGATAGTTTGTATTAAATTTCTTGTGAAAATTGCTTGATTTTAGTTCCATCTCTTGAAAAGTGTTTGTGATCTATTACCATATGATTTTGAGAAGTTTTAGCTACTGTTTGTATGTGCCTTTGCTGCATGTGTGTGGATTTTGTTTAATTGCTTGGTTTGCAAGTGATGTTTGTGAATAAAATGTCAAATATGCATAAAATGCATCATGATTCTTGACTTGAATATGTTCTTGTTCTTCTCATATCATTGAATGTGATAAAACCTTTAGCAAATTGGCATGATATGAGGATTATAGGTCATATACTTGGCTTGATATCATGGTGAATTTTAGGTGAATCTTGCTATTTCTAGGTTAAAATTTCATTGACTTTTGCCTAGCTTTTTTAGTGTTTCTTTTGCTTATAATTTATAATTCCTATTATTCCTTATGTCACTAACTATCTCTTTCCATGTCTCATTCATAAGCATTTCATACTTCATCCCCTCCTCCATCTTATTTCTTGCATTCTAAGTTTCACCAAAAATTAGAATGTAAAAACTTAGGAATCTGTAATATTTTTCCTATGCCTTTAAATTCTTGCAAGACCATAGAATGTATCTAGGCCAATGATGTAAAGGACAATGGACTCTAATGATGTACACCGACACAAGCACCGACACATGCACACACATCACTTTAGGTATATGGCTAGAATATGCATGTCTAGATGTATGTTTAGGATTGAATGTTTAGATGAATGCTTAGGCTTTACACTTAGAAAAATCAACTTTCCAAAAAACTTGAATAACATCACTCAAATAACTTTCCAAAGAAACCTTGGGATCAAAATCCCATTGAATTTTCCCTTTATCTTCTTAAATAAAAACCTTAATGAACTTTAATCATGCTTAGACCCTTTTCGCAAAATAACTAATTCAACCCCACTTTTTTTCACAATCTCATGCCTTTGAGGCCTCTCAATCTCATTCTTCAAACTCCAATTTTCAAACTTAAAATCAACCAACAAAAACAAAAAAAAAACATTTTTTTGGAAGAGAACTACAGTGGATTTGATCCCTTAAACGGGTACGTAATTCCTTCAATTCAAATAAAATAAAAATTTAAACACTTTCTTCTCCCTCCAATTCTTCACTTAGAAACTCTTAGGTTTAAATAAATACTTTTCAAAATAGCATTTAAAAATAAAGCGCACGCGTAGAAAATAAAGACGGTTCCTATAGGATACTAAAGTCGTTATGGGTGCCTAACACCTTCCCGTAGCGAAAACAACTCCCGGACCTCGATTCTCAAAGGTTTTGCTTAATTTTTCCCTTCCCAAGAAAAAATGAGATATCACCGGTTAAAAAGGTTCAAACGTAATCAATGTTTGACACCCGAAAACCAAGATAAAACACTTGTCATGCAAGTGTTCACCTCCTTATGAAATTTTGAAGTATCATTGGTATAATCAGTTGTTATGAAACTGGTAAATTTCCAAAAACATTAAAATTCATTAATAATAAACAAGTAAATGAAGTACATAAGATATGGGAATACAACCGAATTTAAAACATACACATTAATTAACCAAGACAAATTATTGAAAACCATTATTGCGGAATTAAACTTTTTTTTTTCTTTTTTGTCCATCTTTTCATTTTTTACTGAAAATAAACACATGCAAAATAGAAAACATTAGAAAAATGATAGGTCGCCTCCCATCAAGCGCTTTGTTTTACGCAATAAGCTTGATATCTCACCTCAACCACTGTTAGGGTGGCATGTATGACAGAAAGAACATATCATGAAGTTGGTTTTCTTCGTGAAGTTGCCTTTTTTAATATTTTTCTACAACAAATTTTTGTCTTATGCTTTTTTTAAAAATATTTTTTCAAAGAAAATTTTTGCTTCATATTTTTTATGTATGAGGAACAAATATTACTCTTGTGTTTTTTCCTTCGTATTTATCAACGACAAATTTTTTTTTCTTCGTAATTATTTTTATGTATCATGTATTAGTCAAATTCATGGTTTATAATAAATTATTAAATGGAGTACTCATGGATTAAATTCAACTTTTTTGTCAAAAAAAAAAGAGAGATTCAATTCAACTTATCATCACTTGTTTTGAATTTAAATTTTGTATAAGTGGTGGAAGAAATTCGAATTCAATATTTATGCTATTTTTCTTCAAATAAAGTTGATATATCTAAAAATAAATGAAAATAAGTCAACATATTCTTATTTGTTAATATGAATTGAGGAAATGTAATCAGTGTTATGTTTTTCATTTTTAACCTCATTATTATCATTTAATACGGTAAATATATTTTCTTTTTAATGGTCCTTTTCATGATTGCGGATCAATGTAAATGAGGTAGTGTGTGACATATGTCGATAACCAATATTATACAGTGTCACATGTACTTCTCATATTGTTTTTGTTTGTACATTTTTTTTAATGTTTTGTTGGTAAGACCATTTCAATTTTAGTTTTTTATTTTGACAAAAAAAAATTTCATATGCATGAAGCAATGTAGTCATTTGAGATTATGATTTTTGTTGTTGAAGATTTTTATTTGATTGTTGGTTATACTTTGTTACTTTAGTATGTCATAAATTGTGTCATTAAAAAATAAGTTTGTCTTAAATGGTGTGATTGGACTATGTCTTTTATGAGTCAACCTTACATTGTCGCATGTAACTTTTCCTTTGAATTTGATTTTGATATACCATATGTATTGTACATTTTAAAGATTTTCAAATGTATGTATAGATGATGTTCCATAAAAAAGAAAACAAAACAAATGTTTGGCTTCTTCCTTCACAAAAAATATAATAATAATAATAATAATAATAATAATAATAATAATAATAATAATAATAATAATAATAATAATAATAATAATAATCTTTGGCTTCTATAGGAGTCGTATCGTATGTGACTATTTTTTTCTTTTTCTTTTTAATCTCGTATGGGACACATTTTTTTGTTTTGTTGAAATGTCGT
Source organism: Medicago sativa (assembly GCF_051527215.1). Lineage (NCBI taxonomy): Eukaryota > Viridiplantae > Streptophyta > Magnoliopsida > Fabales > Fabaceae > Medicago > Medicago sativa. Next base: position 24,757,847 of record NC_140752.1, on the reverse strand, counting down.
ATGTGACTCTTTTACCGGTATCAATCGATGAATACATATTTGTCATTTGGTATTGATATTTTCATTTTCCTACGTCTAATCTTGGTCACTTTGAGTGATGGTAGTTTTATGTTGGTGTTTAATTATATGTTTTTTTTTTAATAAAAATATATGGTGTGGGGATCGTGCTCTAGTTTAAAGTAGGGAGGACGTTTAAGCTTAAAAATTGATTGCATGATTGCAAAATATTTAGATTTACATTCCACAGACATTAACATTGTTTGAACTGGTGACTTGATGACTTTCAAGTTCAAGATACGTGGTTTTACTTTTACCACTAGACCAAATCTTTGAAGTTAACATGCAGTCTAATTAATTAGGTGTTGCCTGTTTCTTTTTTATTTTATGTTTTTAAGTAAATTAAGAAGTTAGAGCGCAAAAACATCACATAATAATGGATTTGACATGGTCTATGTTGGGCCCCCTCTAACTCTATTTTTTATCTTAACTATGTATATTGGCACCAAAAAATTATCACTTATCATTTACAACCACTCTCAAAGGTATATTAAATAAAATAACTCTTAATTACACATTTGATCAAATTATTTTTTTATGAAAAATGCTGAAGAGTGTCTTTGAGGCATTGGTTAAGATGATAAAAATAGAAATATTGTATTGGAAAATGATGAAGAGTGATGAATTTAACTTTTCAAAAGTCAAAACATTGTTGAATCCAATATGTAAACATGTCACTTTTAGTTTTCTTAACAAATGCCCCTTTCCTCTCCATTTATAAAAATAAATGGAAGATGCAATATGGTGAAAATTAATTTTGTATTGATATTTTCATGTTTAAGATAGGGTTAATAGATCTTTACCCCCTTGTAATATAGGTCATTTTTGGTTTCACATCCTATAATTTTATTTTTTTTATTTACCCCCTGTAAAATATATTTTTTTATTTACCCCCTAATAGGCCAAACAAAAACTAAAATTTCTTGAAAAATAAAATAAAATTGGTTTTTGTTTGGCCTATTAGGGGGTAAATAAAAAAAAAATTACAGGGGGTGAATCAAAAAAAATATTTTACAGGGGGGAAAATCAGAAATGACCTATATTATAAGGGGGTAAACACCTATTAACCCGCTACAACCCTAAATTGAACTTATTGGTCCTTCTATTTTCACATTTATTGCAATTTTGGGAAAATTAATGTTTTTTATCATAAATATTACGGCTTTGGGCAACAAAAAAAAGTGAATCATGATATCAAAACAGAAACACAAAGATAAAATAAAGATAGAGAGAAAGAGAAAACACAAACAATTTTATATTGGTTCCTCCCACAACACAGAAGTAGTCTAGTCCCCTTGCACTTCTAAGGGATTTTAATATAATAATTGTTAGGTTTGTAAACATGTGTTGGCTGCATTTTATTAAAACAATAGTTCTAGCAAGATGTCTTAACATGTTGGTGTGACATCATAGTGTGCCTTGTTCTGCTTACTGTGAGATTTATCTTAAACGTGAAGATTTTCTGAATATTCTCTAAAGATTTGTCTCACGTGAAGAGTTAACCAAGAAGCGAGTTTCTATAAACAGAGATAGGCGATTTATACTTAGCGTACTCCTTAAGATGTTGGTGCGACTTATGTTTAACCCTTGTAATCACGGCGGTTTTACCATCCGACGAGCATGGACACATGTCCAGGCTCAACCCATACTTTCTTTGTATCACTACAAGAAATTTGACTTGTAGTAACGGCCAAAATCGATCACTATAGGGAAAATTTTCGTAGCTAAATCCATCTGTCATTGTCAAATGGCTGCCACTGCATGTTTTCCACCTTTACCTATGGAAAAAACCGTATGTAATTCTAAGGAGACCATTTTAAAAATATTAAGGACCTTTACCTACGGTTGCAGCTGTCAGTAAAACTTATCATTGTTTTATTTTATTTTTTATATTTTCTATTCTACTGTAAATTCTAAAAATGAATAATTCATAAAATTACCACTAAAATTAGTTTAATCAATATCATTGGAATTTGAAATGATTAATACAATCAATTTTTAGAATAAATTCTTGAAGTGACTTAACTAGAATAATTATCTCTAACTATGAACTATTATACCATTCACCTAAATCAATACTCAATACTCACATAAATCAAAATTTATATATACTCCATTGGTCATTTAATTTATGGTAACAAAATTTAAGTCATTATTCATAATAACTTATTAGACAAAATGGCATATATCAAGTTACAACTTACAACCACTTCTACGATCACTTCATACCTAAAAAAATTTACAATCACTTCTACAACATAGCATAATAAATCAGATTTTAACTTCTAATTTGTGGATCTTCAACAATACTGGGTGCACCAAAGCTATTACCAACATCAACAAAAGTTGGAAGTCCATCAGTTGTCAAACCCTATCAATAAGCTAGTAAAATATTCTTATAAGCCCGTGCGAAAGAATTGTTATCAACAAGATCAACATGTGTGGTTCAATGACTTGATGATGTTGATATTATTCAAACATTCACCGCAAAGAGGTCTCGGAAAAGGCATTTACCTTCTAATTTTATTTAGCACACTATTGACAGGTTATGTTTCATCTCTCTTATTTCAAATTGTAGTTTTGACGAGCCTCTTTTATTTCAATTTATGACTATTTATATATTATGTCACATGTAAATTTGCGGGCAAAACTTTGTCCAGGCTCTATAAAATTTCTTTCTCCGCCACTGCTTGTAACATTAGTTGTTTTTGGTTTACCCTAGTAAAAAAAAATTGTTTAGATTCCAACTCCGTACTTTGTAGATTCTTTGGTTTTGAACCTTCATAAATTTTGACTGTACAAAATTGATGATATGAGAAGAGGGTAAAGCAAAATTTACTCAAATGAGAGAGAGAAAGAGAGAGAGAGAGAGAGAGAGAGAGAGAGAGAGAGAGAGTACCTTAAATTTTAAAATTTGATGCCATGAAGACTTTACATTGGTAAAACAGAAACCGCTTATATTAAGTGGGTAAATGTTTATTAACTATATATTAAAATTAATATTTCATAAAAAAATGCACCGATTGAAAAAATTAGTTATTATATGATAAAAAATTTAATCTAAGCAAATTAAGTGGCAATCCGTCTTCTTAATGAGATTTCTGTTAATCTAAGCAAATCTGCTAAAAGTTTTAAGGTCGTGTTGATGAATTCAATCTGTTGAATTAAAAGCTAGTGTTGATAGCTCAGCTCAAGGTGACTAATCCTCTGCAACATGCATGTGGTTCTATATTTTTAGAGATGATTTCTTCCACATAGTTAATACGAAAAATATTTCTCATATGTCATCTCCAAACCACTACATAGTTATCCATCCGCACTGGCTTGAATGGAAGTAGAAAAAAGAGAAATTGGGTGAGAGAAATGATGTGATTTTTATTTCCTTAAATAACAACAAAAGTTTGGCTTCTATAGGAGTCACGTCGTATGTGACTTGCTTTTTTGTTTTTTAACAGAAATGTCGTATGCGACTCCCTTTAGTGGTATTGGTCTATTAATACATATTTATCACCTTCTATTGATATTTTAAATTTTCATCGTGTAATCTTTCTCACTTTGTCTATGGATACATATTTGTCACCTTGTGTTGATATTTTCAATTTTCATTGTCTAATCTTCTCACTTTAAATTGTGTAAATACAATTCAGATGATATCTATATCGAAAATAATATAGATGGATTAGGGTTTGAACTTTGGATTTCTTATTTACTAGACCATCGACCCGTGCTTACGCATGGATTATATCGATAGTAATAATTGATAATGAAATATAAAATAATATGAGTGCAATGGCATGGTTCATTCCATAATGAAACATATGTTTTACAAATATATGTTTTACGAATATAACATAATATAATATTGAAATGACATAAGTCGTTTAACACAAAAAAGGTTTTATACTTTGCGAATACATTCAAAATGACATTATGTGACATGTTCTGCCATTGATTTGATTTTTGCATATGGTCATTATACATAAACCATATTATGAGAAAGTCTTTAACTTTGGAATAGCCGTCTGATCTGAGAGATAAACAGTTTTGTAATACAATCAATTTACTTTTCTACACTCAAAGCAAAAATAAAATTATCTAATTCTATAAGTGAATCTTGAAAACATAAAAAATTATAGGCAAATTAAATTTTATGATACATTTCACATTTTTACCTACAATCAAAGCAATGCATCAACAAACAATGAAAGCAATGCATCAACATTACATTTAAAAAACCCAAGAATTTCCTTTTTGTGATTCCTCTTTCAAGTGATTCTAAAAACTAATAAGATTCTTAAATTGAAATCCCTAAATCAAAGAAAGGATGAGTTGAAAATAAAAATAGCACTATATGTATTTTTGTGAGATAATGAGAGAAAAAGGAACAACAACCTTTACTTAACGGCTGAACAAAAAAATTAGGATATAGTACGAAACAAAAAAAAAAGAACTTGTTGCGACCTTTTTTGTTGTTGTGCCGCATCTTCTTCTTATTTAAACATTTTACAGTAGTATTAACAAAACATGAACCTTATGGCATTTGTTTAAGGAGGAACGTGATCCATAATTTCAATATCAAATTATGTTACAAAATATGTTGTTAATCAAACCTCAAAGAAGGGGGATCAACAAAAAATAAATCTACAAACAAGGGGATATGAATAGAGAAATAAATAGAGAAATCTACGATAATTAATGCGATGCCAAAGGAGGAGTATATGTCAACAACAATTAATGCGGAGTATAGGTCAACAACAATTAATGTGATGACAAATGAGATAAATTTTTAGGTTAGAAATAGGGTTAAGAATAGCTTAACCAGTTAAAATTTATAAATAAGAGATGCATACTAAAAAAAATTGATCACTTTGAGGTAGTGTCTTTTTTTTTTTTTAAGATGAAGCGGTAGTAGTTTTTTTTGTTGGTGTTTATATGCATTCTAACTCGGTGTTGCCTATTTACCTTCAATGTTGCTATCATCTTTGATAAGTTGTGGAAAATACATGGTCTTCCAAAAGTTCTCTTATCCTCCCCCAAGTCCACGCATGGCAAATATGAGATGTTCTTTGATTTTCACCAATATGGATAAAGTATATGTTAAGTTGTGCCTTCAACTCGTCCAACTTGTTGGTGGGGGTTAAAAATACCTTAATCTTCTTTCTCACACTCTCATATCGGACATGAGCTTCAACTGGAACCTGTGCATCTTCAGACATGTTCACTTCACAAAATATAATGGAATAACAAGTATGAGACTAAAACCAAATGAAAGATAAAATAAATAGTTGAACAATTAGAGACCAAAAAATGTGAGCAATAATTGGTGTGAAATAACTGGCCACAAAAAAAAAATCCACTTCATATATTTATATAATATTAGTTACATATTGGCCACAAATATCGGCATTACATAACCGGCCACCAAAAAATACGTTGGTTTAATATCGACAAAAAATAGGACGAACATCAACAAAATAGAGTCATAACCTAGCTTAGTGATAGTGAATCATCTTCGAATTCTTCAAATACTTCTAATTCTTGTTTTGGTTTTTCCGGAGTGGAAGTGTCACAAAAAATTGGATTGAGCTCATTTGTTGGTTTCTTTGTAGGCTTCGACTCCTTAGACATGAGGTCTTTGAAGGGGGCTTGTCTATACATAAAAGCAAACTCCCATTTCTCTACCTCACCAACTTTGTCATTACTTCACTTCCCACAAGTCGGTGGTAACGGACAACCTTTCAAAAAACATGAAGAATGTTGTCGGGAATTAAGCCAAGACACATGATGTTGGAATATGAGTTAAGTAGTGGAGCACCTCCAATTGGGAAATATGTCTCACATATACCTTATTCGGGCAAAACCAATTGAACAACGACTCTATTGTAGCAAGTTGCAATAATGTGACCCATATCCGGTAATGTCAAGCTCTTTGTCATGTCGATGACTCTTTTCTTCTCCCTTCTTTTATTCTACCCGCAAAAAGGTGGCCGGCTAACTTTGGTGCCAACTCATGGTTGTGAATTCCACAAAGCATTGCAATCCACCAATCATTTGTATCCTTTTCAAAGAAACCACGCAACCTAAACAGACATTCACATTTCTAATCAGTGCCTTGAAGGTTCGGTTTCTTCCTCGTCTTTGGTGGTTTGTATTCACCACTCCTTTCACATTGCACCGTCAAGAGTGACCTTTTTAAACTAGATTTATCTATGGATATAGTAAATCCAGCCTTTGACGCTTCTCGACGAACCCAACTAAGTAAATCATCTCGCTCTCGCCATCTTTCATTTGTTAAAAAAAAATTAAGCGGTGTCTACTTCAATACCGCGAACCGTGGCAACATCGGTAGGTACCAGTTTAGTTTTTTCTTCAATGTGAGTTTGAAAGAGAATTTTGACTTTCAACTTCATATTTACGGTTGGTTTGACATCGCCAGAAGCTTCAATTATGGCCGGTTTTGGCTTAACGTCATTACTATGTATATTGAATACCAAAATAACAAGGAAAAATAATATAAATAACTTTTGCAACAAGCTAACAAAGAAAAATAATTGGCTCAAAATTTCAAAAACATGGCATTACACCTACGTGACTTAAGTCTCGATGAATTAACACATGCGTGAGTTAACTCACGTTGGCTCGAGCGTGAGTTAACTCACATTCAACCTGCTTCCCAAACTTACGAGCCAAGCCCAAAAAGCAGCAAAATCAAATGAGTTTAGATGATACATTACTTGATATTTGATGTTTGATGAGTGTAGAAACTTGCTTCCTGACGATTTGCAATGATTTGAAATGAAGATTTTGATCCAAAAATTTGCACCTTTTGGATTTTTGGAGGTGGAGAGGGAAAGAAAATGGTGCTTGGAGTTTGAACTGATGGGTAATTTCGTCCATTCAGTTGAGAGTGAGTGTTATTTGATAGGAGAAGAGCAATTTTCATATATGTATCAGGTGACTCTAAAAGGGACCATGATATGGACCCCAGACAAGGCTGTACCTGAATAGTAATCATTGGGGGATATTTGGATCCTTCGGTTTGGATTCGATGTCTCATCTTCTCTTAATATGTTCATAATTGTCCATTGAGGAGTTGTCTCTTAATATGCTAACAGTTTATATAACTATTTTTGTGCAACTATTTTTGTTGATAAGACATAAACACACTTCCATAAACAACAAGGTTAAATGCATGATCGAATAATGATATTTGTGCAATTATTTTATAACAACTTTTAAGACAACCTTCTTCTTCTATTTTTTTATTGGTCAAAAAAGAATATAGATATATATATATATATATATATATATATATATATATATATATATATAGAGAGAGAGAGAGAGAGAGAGAGAGAGAGAGAGAGAGAGTAAAAACACAATAAAAGTATGAAAAATAATTGTCGAAAAGTTATCATAAAGTGACTTTACAAATATCACTCTCTAAATTATTAGCTTAAGTTTCCATTGAAAACTTGTGGATAAGTTAACTACAACTATTTCTCTCTAAAAAAGAATAATGATTAATACATGACTGATCAAATTACACCGATGCAATATTACACTACTTAAAATCATTTTAGTCTATACATATTTTTTAAAATTTGACCGTTGGTTTATAAGTTTATATCATATAGATCCTACATGCAAATTTTATAGAAATAAAAAGTCATTTGATATGTTTTTGAGACACAACAAGATTAACGGTTTATATGTTTTTATTGAACACCGTTCATCTTGATGTGTTGAAAAAGATATCAAATTATTTCAGATTTATGTATAATTTTTCGTGGATGATCTATATGATATAAACTTATAATCTAACAGTCAAATTTGAAAAAATATGTATCGAGTAAAATTATATTGAGCAGTGTAACATTGATGTAACATTACATCAGTGTAATTCGACCTCTGCTCTATATAGATGTGTGTGTGTGTGTGTGTGTGTGTGTGTGTGTGTGTGTGTGTGTGTGTGTGTGTGTGTGTACACACTTTTACGTACGTACGTACAATCTTAAGTTTATATAAAAGTTCTTAAGTCTTTTAGACAACCTTTTGGATGCAAAAATGTTGTTTCAAATTTCTTTCCAATTGTTTTGCGTTTTTTTTAATGATCTCTTAACTTATATATAAAAGTTCTCAAATCTTTTAGACAACTTTTGGAAATCAGAAAAGTTGTTGTGATTTTCCATCGTAATTTTTTGCTTTTTTGTAAATGATCTCTTATCTTATATATAAAAGTTCTTAAATCTTTTAGATAACTTTTTGGAGTTTATAAAAAAGTTGTTACAAATTTCTTTCCTAATTTTTTGCTATTTTTTAAATGATCTCTTATCTTATCTTATATACAAAGGTTCTTAAGTCTTTTAGACAATTTGTTGTAGTAAAAAAAGTTGTTGCAATTTTTCTTCCTAATTTTTTGTTTTTTTAAATGATCTCATATATATTATATATAAAAGTTTTTAAGTCACTGAACCAATTTTTTGGAGCCATAAATAGGGCTAATATTGTAATTCTATATCCATTTTAACTAATTGAACTTATATTTTCTGTTTATCTTATTCAACTTAAATTCCCTATTATTTCCCCCTATCTTATATATATTGTAACGAAGTCTGCAAGAGATTTTTAATAATTCTTACCAACAATCTCTCTAATATTATATATAAAAGTTTTTAAGTCACTGAACCAATTTTTTGGAGCCATAAATAGGGCAAATATTGTAATTCTATATCCATTTTAACTAATTGAAATTATATTTTCTGTTTATCTTATTCAACTTAAATTCTCTATTATTTCCCCCTATCTTATATATCTTATATATTGTAACGAAGTCTGCAAGAGATTTTAAATAATTCTTACCAACAATCTCTCTAATATGATAATATAGAGTCCAAATTACTCTGGGGGTTTTATTATTTGTCTTTTGGAAGCATTATCAATGTTTTTTTCATAACAATGATTAAAACAAGGGTAAACCCTAATCGCTTATCTTTTCACTTTAGTTTTGGATGTACTTACGAAACACATCCAACAACTAGCACCGAGATGTATGCGTTTTGCAGATGATGTAGTCTTTATTGGATAGTTGATGGAGGAATTGAATGGGATGTTGGAGACTTGGATACAAGTCTTAGAAGCGTATGACTTTCGTCTGTGTAGAAGCAATGCATATTATTATATGTAATGTAATTTCAGCAAAAGGCGAAGTAATTCTACCTTATAGATGACAGATGGAGATCATGTAATACAAGTTACATAGTTTAAATATCTTGGGTTCATTTATACAAAATGACGGAGAAATAAAAGCATATGCAAATCATCGTTTTCAAGTTGGATGGTTAAAATGGAGAAGAGCCTCATGTGTTTACGTGATACAAAAGCACTGTTTGAGTTGAAGTGAATAAATATCAGACAATTGTTAGACTAACGATGTTTTATGGAACAGAGTGTTGGACGGTTAAGAACCAACACAAGAATATAAAGTGAGTTTGGGGAGACGTGGATGTTGTGTTGGATGTGTGGTAAGATTAGATGAGATAAGATTAGATATGACAACATTGTTGAGATAGTTGGGGTAGCACCTATAGTATAAAGGGTTAATAGTGTTTTTCACCCCTGTAATATAGGCCATTTCCGGTTTTGGTCCCTGTAAAATTTTCAGTTTGATTTGCATCCTTGTAAAACTTTTTTTTTTTTCCAGAAAACACCCCTCCCCCGTCCAACTCAGCAAATTCGCATACGTGGCGCTGATATGACATTTTTTTCATTTTTTATTTTTTTAAATGGCCAGGTGTAAAAAAAAAAAATTCCACATCAGATTTTATTTTTAAAATATTTGAAAATAAATTTTAAAAAATAAAAAAAAATCATAAAAATATTCAGTTTTTTTCCAAAAATTTAAAAAATCGAATTTTTTTTTGTAAAAATTCAGAAAAAATATTAAGATTTTTTCAGAAATAGAAAAAAATTCATATTTGATTCAAAAAAATTTAAAATTTAAAACCCTCTAAATTTGTATCCAGATTTTTAAAAATTAAATTTTTTTTCCAGAATTTATGACTTTTTTTAATTTTGAAAATTTAATTTTTTTGTATTTTGAAAATTAAATTCCAGAATTTTTTAAAATCATTTTAATTTTAAAAAAATCTGATTATATTTTCTGATTTTTTTCTAATTTTTAAAATTTCGAAAAAATATGTTAATTAGATTTTTTTCGATTTTTAAATTTTTTGGAAAAAAATATGACTATTTTTCTGTTTTTTAATTATTGGAAAAAATCTTAATATTTTTTCTGAATTTTTTAAAACTTATTTTTCGATTTTTTAAATTTTTGGAAAAAACAGAATATTTTTTGGATTTTTTTATTTTTTAAAATTTATTTTCAAATATTTTAAAATTAAAATCTGATGTGGAAATAATAAAAAAATAAAAAATGAAAAAAAAAATGCCACATCAGCGCCACGTAAACGAATTTGCTGAGTTGGACTGGGGAGGGGTGTTTTCTAGAAAAAAAATGTTTTACAAGGATGCAAATCAAACCGAAAATTTTACAGGGGCGAAAACCAAAAATGGCCTATATTACAGGGGTGAAAAACACTATTAACCCTAGTATAAATGTTATGGAAAATAGGTTTAGGTGGTTTTAAAATGTTGAGAGAAAACCTATAAATTTTATAGTAAGTAAAGTAGATCAAATAGATGATAGTCATATTACAAGAGGGATAGGAAGACCTATAAAAACTATAAAAGAAACTATTAGGAAAGATTTATAGATTAATGAGTTAGATCTAAATATGGTTTATGATAGAGCAATATGTTGTATTTCGGTCCACGTAGTCGACCCTACTTAGTGGGATATTGTTTGATTGTTGTCGTCGTCGTCTTATAAAAGCATTAACTCATGCTCAACAACAACTATTAATTCATTTCATAAACAAACACCACATTTATCAATCAATGGGATAATCAACTTTATCTAGTTGATAAAGTTGATATAATTATGCCATATTTTCTAGTGTAGAAAAAGCGCCTACTTTATCTTATCCGCAAGGTTAAAAAAATTGTGTGGCTCCCTAAAATACTAACTTATATGGAGGTCTACAAAATCAGGTTATATATATGGGTACGTATACTATATTATTCAAAGTTGAAGTTAACAACTAAAGCATTTTTCTCCATTACTTCGTTGTTTTTGACAATGTTGTCATTCCTCCTTGTTTTGTGTCTAATTTTTCCATTACTTCTCTTCTTCCTGAAACGTAGTAGAAACATTAATGCACGTCATCCACCTGGGCCTAGAGGCCTACCCATAATTGGGAATCTTCATCAGCTTGACAATTCAATTCTTTATCTTCAATTATCAAAACTTTCAAAAATTTATGGACCAATATTTTCCCTGAAACTTGGTTTAAGGCCAACAATTGTTGTTTCTTCAGATAAAATTGCCAAAGAGATATTTAAAAATAATGATCATGTGTTTTCAAATAGACCTATGTTATATGGCCAGCAAAGATTATCTTATAATGGGTCAGAAATTGTATTTTCTCAATATAGTGATTTTTGGAGAGATATAAGAAAAATTTGTGTTATTCATATATTTAGCGCTAAGCGTGTGTCATATTATTCCTCCATAAGAAAGTTTGAGGTGAAGCAAGTGATAAAAAATATTTCTAATCATGCTGCTTCTTCAATTGTTACAAATTTGAGTGAGATATTAACTTCTCTCTCGAGTACAATAATTTGTCGGATTGCTTTTGGTAGAAGGTACGAGGATGAAGGAACTAAGAGAAGTAAATTCCAAGGAATGTTGCATGAGTTTGAGGCCATGATAACAGCTTTCTTTATTTCTGATTATATTCCATTCACGGGTTGGATTGATAAACTATCTGGCCTTCGTGCGCGTCTCGAACTGAATTTTAAGGAGATGGATGAGTTTTACCAGGAGGTTATTGATGAACATTTGGATCCAAGTAGAAAACATGCAGATGATGAAGAGGTCATTGTTGATGTCTTGCTACAAATGAAGAAAGAACGTTCGTTTCCAATTGATCTTACTTTTGATCACATTAAAGGAGTCCTCATGGTATGTTGTCTTGATTCATTTTTTCAATTTGGTTTTTGTTTTAGTTTTGGTTAAATAAGTTTAAATCCACTTTATTCAAATATAAAATTGTGGTATTGACTGCATTGTGAACTTAATAAGTTTAAATCCACTTTATTCAAATATAAAATTGTGGTATTGACTGCATTGTGAACTTTTCTATTGCGATAAAATACAAATAAATGCATTTCTTGTGGCAGCAACGTCGATATCGTTGTATAATCCTCTAAATTGTTAGATTTTGGCTGCAATTGTGGTTGCAAACATTTTGAATACGATAGGTTGAACATTCAAATCCGCATAATCATATTTATAATTTACCAAATTAAAGATAATGTTTAATGTAAGAAATTAATGTTAAAGAGTCTCATATTAGATAAAAGATGAACTGAACATGTATCTGTAAGTGGTTAAATGGGGGCGATACTCATCTCACACAGTGGTTATTTATTATTAGTTGTGTTAGGGTTGGTGTTGGGTGTAGGGATGGTATGATCAAGAATCTCATAGACTTGAGCATGAATTTTAAATAACTCAGGCCATGTATTGTCCGATACGAGACTCTTTAACACACCCCCTCACGCTCAACACTATTGGCTTGGTGCATGGAGATATATGGTGGTTGACCCGATAGGAAACCTGATAGCTGGTGGCTCAATGGATCTTAGAGAAGGCTCTGGTACCATCCTAGAAATTGTGGTTGGACCTAACACAACCCCACAAAACCGGCTTGTGAGGTGAAAATTGCCCCATTTATAAACACATGTTTAGGTCATCATTTGTCCGATGTGAGACTCTTTAACACACCCCCCTCACGACCAACACTATTGGGCTTGGTTTGTGGATATAAATGGTGGATGGTCCGATAACGGTAACCTTATAGCAGGTGGCCCAATAGATCTTGGAGGAAGTTCTGATGTCATCTTAGAAATCGTGGTTGAGTCTAACACATCTCCACAAAACCAGCTTATGAGGTTAGGATTGCCTCCATTTATAAACACATACTCAAACTGTCTTTTGTCTGATGTAGAACTCTTTAACACATCCCCTCACGACCATCACAATTGGGCTTGATTCGTGGACATAAATGGTGAGTGACTTGATAGCGAAAACCTGATAGCAGGTAACTCAATGAATCTTAACGAAGACTCTCATATCATCTTAGATATCGTGGTTAGACCTAACACAACATCACAAAACCGGATTATAAAATGATGAATGTCTCCTCTTTATAAACCCTCATCAAGAGTCATATCTAACTGATATGAGACTAAATCCACCCCTCAAAATCAACACAAGGCAAGCCAACACGAGACAGCTCAAATGTCGCAATTAAACGACTATGTACATATCACAATAAAGATGAAATTTCGAACACTTAACAAAAACTATTTTCGAATAGTACTTAAATACTAACTAGCAATATACGCGTGCATTCGCATTGTTAGAAAATATATATATATATTATAAAGTTTTAGAAACTTGTTATAAATAATTATTAAGAAATAAATGAAGTTATTTTGCACTTTCGTATAAAACTTACTAAATCAATAAACATTTTTATTAAATATATTGTTTCGTGTATGTTTTTATAATAAATTACTATTATTGTCCCCGTGAGCTTAGCTCTGTTGGTAAGAACAATATATAATATATGTAAGGTCTGATGTTCGAACCTCGGACACCACCAAAAAAAAGATAGCAAAAAAAAATTAGGAGAATTAAAATAAGAATAAAATTTTGTGCAATAAATATAGAGTTTAGATATAGTTTAGTTATTTTACCAGAACTATCCCTAATTTTGCTTATGTGTCAGTTAATTAAATTGAGTTAGTTTGATCATTTATGTTGAATATTATTTTCTGAAATATATAGTTGATATTAGATTATAATTATCAGTCGTTCTCATGAGCTCAGCTCAGTTGATAGGGATAATGCATAAAATATGCAAGGTCTGAGGTTTGAACTCCGATCACCACCAAAAAAAGATTATAATTATCAGTGATAAACATTGGTATTTTTTATTCAGTGTATAATTTTTATTATAAATTATAATAATCTCATGATTGATGTCGTAATTTTTCATGCATCAATGATAAACATTGATCCGGTATTTTTCATATTAGAGTAAAAGGAAATACAGTAAAAGTTAGTGAAAAATAAATAAAGAAAAGAGTAAAAAGTAAGTTAGAGAGAATGAGATAGAGAGAGAGAGAGAGAAAAAAAAATAGTTTTTTTTAAAATGTTGCAAATATAAATAGTAAAAATAATGTGTAAGTGAGAGATAGAAGATGAGAGAGAGAGAGAGAGAGAGAGAGTAAAGGTTGGGGAGAGAGAATAGATTGTGTGTTTGTGTGTGTGAGTGAGAATATGGAGGAGAAAAAGAAAGATAAGAGACATGTGTTGCAAAAAGCTATGAAAATTTGTTTTCCTAAGCATAACTTATCTGTTAATGACAATGCACTATATAAGTTAGGATAAAATATAGTTTTGATCCCTGCAAATATGTCTCGTTTTGATTTTGGTCCCTGTAATTTTTTTTTTGTAGTTTTTAGGCTCTGTAAATATGCCTCGTTTTGGTCTTTGACCCCACTTTTATGATGATTTGCACACATGGCACATGATGACTGAACCCAATTTGTAGAAAAATATTTCCTATAAAATATTTTGATTTTTAAAAAGGTTCGTGCAAAAACTACAAAAAAAAAATTACAAAGACTAAAACCAAAACGAGAGATATTTGCAGAGACCAAAAGTATATTCAAGTTATGAGAGTCAAATGTATACCAATACACAAAGAGATTTCATCTTTTTTTTAGGATGGACTTTTAGTGGTCAATTTTACCCTCCATTTACAATTAAAATAACAAGTAGATTTCATAACCTGTCAAAAATAAAAGTTTATCTTAGAAAACATGTAGCCGATTCCTTAAAAAAAAGAAGAAACATAGTACAAAAAAATAATGACTGGATATCATCTACCAATATGTTTATTCTTCTAAAATAATATATAAATGGATACACCCTTTTGTGCCATATTTTTTTTCCAACTTTACCCTTTATTTTAACTATTTTATTATATTTCTTAAATTATCCAATGAAAAAATTAGTTAAATTTTTTTAAAATATGAACAATCTACAACGATAAGAAGAAAAATCAATTCCTTCAAAAAAAAAAACAATTCACAACAATATGAACAATATTTGTCAAAAAAAAAAAAACAATATGAACGATATTTGATATTATAAAGAAATCTTATTTCGGCCTTATATAAAAAATATTGTTTTGATGTAATATTTTTTTTTCTTTCCAATTTTATGATTTCTTTAATTATATTTTACCATTTGAAAGACGGACATGACGCTAGCAATGATAAGATTTTGTGAAATAAAAATAGGAAGTTTAGCAATAATTTATTTATTTTTGTAAAATTATTCCAAATTTTGCTGATGTGTCAGTTAATTAAATTGAGTTAGTTTTATAATTTATGTTGTATGTTATTTTTTAAAAATATATATTTATAGTTAAGTGATATTCTTTTTTTAAAAATATATATTTATAGTTAAGTAATATTCTTCATATGCAGAACATGCTAGTAGCTGCAACGGATACCACATCAGCCACAACAGTTTGGGCTATGACTGCCTTAATAAAAAATCCTAGAGTAATGAAGAAAGTACAACAAGAGATTAGGAATTCAAGAGTTAAAAAAGAATTTATAGATGAAGATGATATACAAAATTTCTCCTACTTGAAGGCAGTGATAAAAGAGACATTGAGATTGTACCTGCCAGCCCCATTGCTTGTGCCAAGAGAAACAAGGGAAAAGTGCACTATAGGTGGCTACCAAATTCCCGCAAAGACGATAGTGTTTGTGAATGCTTGGGCTATTCATACAGACCCGGATGTTTGGAAAAACCCAGAAGAATTTTATCCAGAGAGATTTTTAGAAAGTTCTATAAATTTTCACGGACAAGATTTCGAACTAATTCCCTTTGGAGCCGGTCGTAGAATTTGCCCAGGTATGTCTATGGCAGTTGCATCACTCGAACTTATCCTTGCAAATCTTCTATATTCCTTTGATTGGGAATTACCACAAGGTCTGGTAAAGGAAGATATTGATACTGAAAGGTGGCCAGGACTCACTCAACACAAGAAGAATGAGCTTTGCCTTGCAGCCAAAATTCCTATGTAGCTGCTATTTATTGAAATTCTTTCTTGGGGTCTCATATATATTTTCATTTTTATATGCCTTTCCACTTGTGATACACTTTGAATAATCTATTATGATGTATCTGCCATTATAATTGAACCAGTTGGACCTAATAGGATGATTGAGGCGCTTAGATCTGCGATCTGTTGAGGTTGATCCGCCGATTTGTCCATCATCTCCTGGTTCTGCTGATCAACCCCCGGCGCCGTGTGTAACCCTCAGCCTGCACCGTAATCTGGTGGATTTTATGGCGTGTCCAATATATGGTATCGTCTGCTTAGTGGACTTGGGTCGGACCCAAACGAGCCTAATTAGACTTTAATACAGTCTGAAACAACAATATATAAAAGTTGAAGCATGATACTTTTAGTTTACCCTTAAGCTTTTTTCTTTCTTCCATAATGATATAAAATAATCAAAATTAATGACGAAAATTAGTGATAAAAAAGGTAACGACCCTTATACCTAATGAGGAACCACTTCGAAGACCTAAAGTTTATTTTCTCTAGAGCGCTAAGTCCATCTGGAGATTTATTTGAGAAAATACATCCATATACTGAGATCACATATAGTGCAAACAAACTGTGTGCCAACTTAAAGTCACATCTTGTCTACACTTATTACTCCGCCTTAAAGATTTAAAGCCGCTCTTAAGCATAAAGAAATAAAAAAACATAAGGTCATGTTAATATGTGTTCTTAAAGCATTTGTAAAGAAGTCAAAAAAGAAAATAAAAGACAAATTTTACGTAGAAAAGAATACTTTTTAAACTTCCAAAAGGTTGAATACACAACTTTAAAGGTTCTATATATTTGAATGCTAACAAATGTCTTAGAACACTTGTTAGAACACCAAAGTGCAATGAAAATCAACAAGATCTTCCCTTACAAGTATCAATATCTTTCTTTACCACTTAAAATAACTCTTAGTGACACTCAAACAAAACTTGAGTGTCTAAAGCAAAGAACTCTTAGTATATCAAGTACATTCACGATAATTATATGATTAAATATAATTAATCTCTTTAGTGCCATTGTTGATGGGGAATTAGCCAAACCCTTATGTTCCAAAAAATGATCTTCATCTAAGGGTTTATGGTTACCAGTTTTACATCTGGTTCCATAACTCCTCTTCATTGGTGGATCTTTTTTCTTTGTAGATGTATCTTTTGATATGTCAACTGATAGGAATTCGTAAGTGCACGATTTTATTGAGTAGTAAAAAAAAGTATCGATTCACATGAGGTTTTATGTGATTACTGATCTAATTCTCAGTTTTGATTAGCTAAAAAAGGAATAAGTTTTTAAGAGCAATGTTTGTTTTGTTTAAATTTATATATTAGAAAGCATCATGGGATTGATGGTTTCATCATAATGTCAAATCCTTAACATTCCCTGTCTATTTCTCTATTAAGACCCTTTGAGTGCGACCTTATTGTCCCAAGACTCATAAACTATTCTCATGTTTTGTTTATCTTGTCTAATCTCATTTGATCCAATATCAAACTTCACCTCACGCTTCTTCGTTTGATATTTGGGGTTTGATTCAATATCAATATTAAACTTCACCATAAAGATGATGAGAATATATTAGAAAACAATTGCATATAAAATGGAGTGTAGACTTGAGTTTGTATATGGATCAAATCATTAGATTATTTCCACAATCCCAAGACTAGAAAAGTCTACTCACTCATGATCATGGTAGACAAGGGATTAAAATGTAAAGACATGAAAGTAAAAGGCATAAAAATAAACAAGTGGAAATGAAAAGAGCAGGAATATAAATAGCAAAAATGTAAAGAACAAGAAATATGAAGTGCAGAAAAATAAGAATTAAAATCTGAAGTTCACAACGAAATTGGTGGTAGTGTTTGAGACAATCATCGATGCAACAATTGAGACACAAAGAAGTAGGAAGGAGAGAAGGAGTTTTACCGATACACACCCTCCACCAGAGCCACCAGATCCGCCTTCATCACAATCACTGCCGCCAGAGTAACGAATCACATGACTCACGTGCGCGGTGTTCCCCTACCAATGCACATTCTTTAAGTTGATGATATTTTAATTTTTTGCATAGGTACCAAGAAGAATGTGCATTGTCTAATGCAAATCTTTGAATCTTATTATGCGGCTTTTGGCAAATATTTACATGTTCAATGGCCCCCCCTCAGAGGCATATTATTTCAAATCTGTTGGGATTTTCTGGTGGTGTTATTCCTTTTCAGTATTTGGGTTGTCCTATTTTCCAAGGAAAACCTCGCTGCTCTCACTTCGAAGTTATTACTAATTGTATCAAAGTCAAGCTAGCTACTTGGAAATGATCTTTGCTTTCAATCATGGGCAGTGTGCAACTTGTGAAATCTATATAATTCATGGGATGCTGGTTTTTTCTTTTCATGTGTATGTGTGGCTGATGAAGCTCCTTCGTCTGTTGGATAGGTGGATTAAAAAAAATTATTTGGAGCGGTGACATTCTTACTACTAAAGGTTTGTATCGTGTCATGGCAGCATGTTTGCCTCCCATGGAAAGCCGCATATTTGGATTTGAAACCAACTAGATATATTAATGAAGCTTTAATTTTGCAACTCAGTTGGAAATTTTTGTCTGAGGATTCCCAATGGGCTAGTCTTCTTCGCACTCTCTTTCTTTCTAATGGGAAGCCTATTACGCATTACTTTTGATCCTTAGTGTGGTCAGGGATAAAGTCTCAAATTGGAATTGTTATAGCTAATTCGGTTTGGATTGTGGGAACGGGTGATAAGATCAATTTTTTGACGGATAATTGGTTAGGTACTTCGCTTGTGGAAACGATGCAGATTCCGTGTGCATTTCACTCGGGACTTTCTTGTTCTTTGTAGATGGCTATTGTCAATCACCGGATTCACTACAAGAAAATATGCTAGATGCTACCAAATTTTTGATACGGATTGTATCTGTAGCAAACTACTAGTTTTTTGAATTTGTTTAGAACAAAATACCAGATGTTTGTAGACATTAGAAGTTTAACAAATTCTGCATGATCAAATGCATCTCCCTTTTCTGCATGATCAAATTCTGAGGGAGGGCTCACAATAGGGTGCAGCACCACTCTTCCACCTCGAATGTTCTAAACAAATCAAAGTCATAAATACATACTTATGCAATGCCTGTGCACGCTCCCATGCATCTAATTTCCATATATCTTTCTCTGTCAGTAGTTTTTCATATCCTAGTTTCCTAATGGGATTCATCCAAGAAAAAACTATCCCTGCCAAAGGAACAAATCAAAACCTATTAACCATCCATACACTATGAATGAACAGAGTTTTCGAAATGATACCATCAAAATTGATGACCACAAAACCTGTTAACCATCCATAAACTATGATATCTTATCATTTTCGAAATGTTACCCTTCAAATGAAATTGTATGCTATGAACATTAGAACTACTTCAAACAGTGATTTCATTAGAAAATGCACAAGAATGTTACATAGCAGTAGATATTTTTCTCACCATTAACAGAGTTACTGTATGTTATAGCCAGAGACCAAATAACAAAAATATTTAATTACTCCATTGCTGAATATTTAATTATCTAATAAAAACTTCATTGTTGAATATACCAATTCAACTTCCATAACCAATTCAATTTCATACAGATCAAAACAATGAACAGAAACATAATTAACAAAAAGATTAAAGGCATTGATTACACTAAAATATGAATTTGAAAAAAGTTAAATAAATGCAATAACCTAATTATGCTAGATTTTACAAATTCAAACAAGAGAAAACGAATCAGAAAATGAACGAGAAAAACAAAATTGAAATCAGAAATTAAAGCATAAGATAAGAGAAAAGAAAATTACATATCGCTGATTGAATTGCGATCGGAGACTCAGGAGGATGCGATCGAAGACGGCAGAGGATGGGATTGTTCGGAGATTGAGAAGTTTCGATCGGAAGAGGATGCGATCAACCAGAGATCCACCGGTGCAGATCGATCAGAGATCCACCACAGAAGGATGCAATTGATGATTGGAGATCCACCAGAGAAGGATGCGATCGATCAGAGATCCACCGGAGAAGGATTGACGGTGGGTTTGATCGGAGACAGAGGAGATAGAGATCCACCGTAGCTAGAGACAGAGGAGGATACGTCGATCGGAGATGGTTGAAGAAGAGGGCGCACGGAGGAAGTGATGGTGGAAGAAACACGAAATTGTGAAAATTGTATATAAAATAATATTTTAATCTTTTAAAGAAAAACAAAATAAATAAATATTTTCCTTCAAAAAAAATATTTGTTATACTTATTAAAAAAAAATATAAGTCCCACGTAGAGTAGTGTATTGGCATCCAAAAAACTAGTAGTTTGCTACAGATACAATCCGTATCAAAAATTTGGTAGCATCTAGCATATTTTCTTGTAGTGTATCAACATTGGGCATTGGAGTAGTGTTTTGAAGCATGTGTTCCACTACTTTGGTTATATCGTCATCAGGTAAGCCTGAATTTAAAGACTTGTTCACTATCATTGACTCCAATCTAAAAAAGCTTGGAGGTTGAGCTTTCTTTGAAAAGGGATTTAAGCGCCAATCCTGCACAATTAGAGTGAATTTGAGACATTTTTAAATGGATTATTTAGAAAAGCATGACTGAGTAAGTACTGCAAGAAAAAGTAAATTAACTAAGTGATTGCAAAGATGTAATGACTGAGTGAAAAGTAATTTTAGTCAATGTCACACTACAGTTTATGAAAGTATCAAAACTTCAATAGCATATCTCATTGTGTCTTTTACAACAACAACAACCACCAAGTCTTATCCCACTAAGTGGGGTCGGTTGCATGGATTAAATTATGTCATACTGTTCTATCATAAACCATATTTGGATCCAAATTTTTCATTGCATCCGGACAACGATGCAGCGGCCCTTGCTAATTTGACATTGTACTCGAGCTATACAATGCATTGCTTCCGGGCAACGACCTAGCATTCACACTCTTTCGTATTTGGTCCATGTCATAGAGATTCAATAAAGTTTTACGTTGGTTGTCGAGGTCAAACACAACCTTCTCATTTTACCTGGGCTTGGAACCGGCCTTGGCAAGATTTCTCGATGTGTCGTTTGTTAGTAATTAATCAAACTAACAAATGAAAACACATTTAAAGACTGAGTTGAGTATCAAAAGACACATTTGGAGATGTTTTTGTATTGCATTTAAAGCTTAAAGTGATATTGTCTGACATATTCAAATGATTGTTCACTTAAATAAAGTATGCTGAAATAACTTAGAATTAGTATTGTTTCAATGATACAAATATCAAGTTTCAAAATCTTTACGTTGGCAAGCACTTGCAACCATTGTAAGAAGATTGATGTTTTGCCATGATATAGCGCGCCGTCCATATTTACTTCCTGAAGAAAAGAAAAATTGCATGTGGAGGATAGGTGTTTAAGAAAAATACCCATATCTATGTCGAAAAAACTAAGATTTGGAGTAAAAAGCGAAAACTGGTGAGTTGATACGGAAGATATGGTCAGATTGGACAGTGTTTGATTAGATATGCAGAGGACTTTTGCATCCTCGACCAAAAAACAACGATCGAGCACCAAAGTATTCAACACATGACAGTTTGAAAAGGGGTCAGCACAGTTGTTGTGAGTTGCAACAAAGTAGACGTATTCAAGATGCAATGTTCTTAATGCAGGCATGTGAAAAGATTTTGGAAGTATAGGAGATTTTGGATCCCAGTATTTCCTATCCCTAGCATAAGAAAGCTTAAGGAATGTCAAAGACTGAGAGGCTAAGATTAAAGGGAGTAACTCAGGTTTGGGTCCAGAGTTTGGATTTATCTTGATTTTCAAGTGATGAAGATTGTTTGAAAGAGTATATTGTATGAGTGTATATAGGTCTTCTTCATCTTGCTCAATATGAGTATAAACCGTAAGACTAACTAGGGAACAAGATTGATCTCTAATAGACATAACCCAAGACTTAAAGCCTTTGAAAGTTTTAGCGTATTTAAAGCTCTTCAAAGTTTGAGCGGGAGACCGAAAATATGTGAGAGTAGTGGCATGTTTGCAAAGATCCTTCCATCGTTTAGACAAGATGCAAGTCCGAACAGTGTCTTGCGCTTCAAGAAAACTCATTATGTGGAGCAATATGCAGTCAGGCAACTCATTAATCTTATTTCTTTTATTTTCCTGCCTTTGTTTCTTTAGTTCCCGACGTAGTTCCTGATTGATCAAAAAACTTAATTAAACATTTATAGCATAATCATTTATGTATAAGCTATTTTTATAACAAAAGAATTACCTTAAGATATGTGCGTGGTGGTTCTGTAATTGGAGGAACCCAATTGTTATTGATCCACTGACGATGAACCCTAACAAGATCCCTTGGGAACATCATCTCCTTCGAGTCAGTAAAACGCACACTAAATAACCTTCCATTCCCTATAACTTCCCTCACGTGGCCGTCCCACCACCGCTCGTCCCGGAAAGCCTTCACCTTGTCTCCGGTCTTCAACTCGGTCCAATCGCTTTCCATCCAGGGCACTGGTCGGAGCTGGTGAATTTGGACTACTGTTCGATCCACATCCAAGTCATCATACTCAACCAAGAATTTGTCGGACGAGATGTGTTTGACGATAGTGGCGCTGAACCATGAGCCGTATAAGCCGTCGCCACGGTCGATGCTCACTTCCACCTCGGAGCCCCGTCTGAACTTCAATTCTCGAACCATTATTTTAACCTTTTAGGGTTTCACTGTTGACATCCGACAAATATATATTATTATTTGATCATGTTTGTTTTCTTTTTTTCTTTTATAAAAACCGTTTCGAATAAATTGGAATTTTTAAGAAAAATCAGCTATACCAACCAAACTAAATTACATAATCTTTTGGCTTAGCTTATTTTTATTATTATCTTTTAATAAAAATAAAAACGGTTACATTGCATCCCTTGTGTATATCCAAAAGCAAAAAACCACCACCCAATCTTGCATAATTCTAACTGATCTGCCACACACTCAAATCTTATATTCTCTATTATCGAATTATGAAAGTTAATGATTAGAAGAAGAAAAAAAACAATTTTGTGATCTTAATCTTTTGACACTTAAGCATATATTTCCTTTTTTGTGTCTTTTGTAACAAAAAATCTTATTTAGATGAGAGAGAAACAAATTTAAAAAAATTGACGTGATTTTGTAACAAAAAATTCCTTTATATTGTACAAACTAAATTAGTTTTTTATAAAATGATTTTATTACGATAAACAAACACAAAATTGATTTTGATTTTTTTACAAAATCTCTAAAAAGGATCTTTAAATTATTGAATGTCAAAGTCTTTTTATTTTAATCCATAACAAATAGGGCCTATGTGGTTTGTTATAGTAATTTTTTAAAAATCACTTTAAAGATCATTGTATCCGTTAGTTATAGTTTTTAAAATAAAAATCAGGATCAACAAAAATCTAAAAACAACTTCAAATAAAAAGATATTAGAGTAACTTTTTGAAAAATATATTTTTTTAGAGGTGGAGAAAATAAGTATCGAAAGTTGAAGATAATTTTGTGACAAAAAATCAATTTTATATAGTTGTATCGAAACAATTATTTGTTCAAAGAAGTGATTGTTATTACGATAAACAAACACAAATTTGATTATACTTTTTCATAAAATCTCTAAAAAAAAATAACCTCAAAATTATTGAATGTCAAAATCATTTTTATATTCTATAAAAAACAAACCATATATTTAATTTGCATTTGTTAAAAATAAGTTTTCTGATGTACATGTACTTTTCTCACATTGAGTCTATTTGATGCAATAAAAGTACCTTCCTATGATTTTTAAAAAAATTTAGGATGCAATAGAACATCCTTCCAACGAGTTTTTCTTCTTTAGGTAATCCAATGAAAAAATGTCAATTGTTTAAATATTTACAATAAAAAAAATCCATACAATAAATTATAATAAGAAACATGAATAAATGCATTTCACTTATCAATAATATAAAAAAAAAATATGGATGAGCCAATTACCGCTTGAACAAAACACATGAAAATATTTTCACTAAGAAAATAAAAAAGAATCAACACATGACTATTTCTCATTGATAGATATTTGTTCATCTAAATTTATTCAATTATATCTGATTGATAATCACAAAATAAAATAACTTTGAGAAAGTTACAAAATATTTTTCACTTATAAATTATACGTGGGATTGGGATTAATATTTATTACAAGACATACAACTACTTTTCAAAAAACTACACATTTTCAACATTGCTTATTTTGTAAAAATAATTTGTCCTTGTTTTTTGTTAATCTTAATGTCATGTTATAAAATAATTTTTTGTTTTCAAGGAAATATTCTTATAGCATTCCATTAATAATAAGAGGTTCAATACAATCGGGTATATGAAAATAAACAGTGGGACTAGCTAGTAACGTGGCCTCTCGTGCAAGAACATTAACAACCCCATTTGTTTGTCGCCTAAAACAAACTCCACCCTATAGTTGGTAAAGAAAGAACTGACCAGAGACTGACATGATGAAATAATGCACTCAAATTCAGAAGTGTCATCTCGATTAGCATGGAAGGCATCACAAGTAAGCTTGGAATCCGTTTCAAAATCAACGTTGTCAAATTGCATATCACTTAGCCACTGCAATGCGAAATGAAGACCTAACGCTTCACCAACGTCAACAAAATAAAGACATGGGTAACTAACAACCTTTGCCAAGACAAATGTGCCTTCTGAATCCCGAACACAGATACCCACGCTCATACGGTTAAGATGAGAGGAAAACGCAGCATCGATATTACACTTATACCTACCCGACAAAGGGTGCTGCCAACTAGACGGTGTCACAGATGACGAGGTGCCAACTGCGGCCGAATTTCCCCTCCACCAAACGGAAGAGGTTGTTGATGGGGACTAGGATCATCTACAGTGGGAACATTAGCAAATTATCAATCAACAACCAAATGCTTAGCTCGCTCAACAATTGTGGCACTTACCTCCGTAACATCATCCCAAACTCGAAGATTTCGGTGCTTCCAAATACTCCAAAACGTTGATGCCAATCGTTGATTAAATTCAACGAACAAAGTTTCCAACAGCAGAAAAATAGTATCAACTGCCGAAGTAGTTGACGACAAGGTGTGTTGGATAGCTCCCCAAAGTCCTGTCATTTGCCAAACTTGGACAGCAAAAGGGCAATTGAAAAATACATGAGCCAGATCTTCATGATGCGATGGACAACTAACACAATTTGTAGGACATTGAACGCCTTTGTCAAGAAGATGAACACGAGTTGGAAGGCAGCCCCGACACATACGCCACACTAGATTCTTAACTTTAGGAGGAACCTTGAGCTTCCAGATGCCGGACCAATAACCGGGCGCTGGAAATGAGGGGAGTGAACGAGTTCGTCAACACATAACCTATAAGCACTACGAACAGAATATCGTCCATGTCTTTCACCTTTCCAAATGAGCCGATCATCTTGTACCTGAGCAATAAGCGGCGTGTGATCAATCTTATCAGCTATATCAACACTGAATACTTGACGAACCACCTCTTCATTCCAACTCTTATCATGAAGATTCATCAAACTGTTGACGGTAACATTCTGAACAAAGTGATCAATGAGTTGTTCAATTTATCGATAGATTTTATTCTATGGTCCTAGCATATCCAATTGTTCTTCGATGCTTTGCTATCATCAAAAAACATAGTTGTACACTTCATAATGAGATCTTTATTATTTATAATATTTTTTATATATTTTTAGTCTACCACTTTATAATACTTAGTAACAACTATTTCAAAGATTTTATCATGGGCCAATTACTCTTTTAAAAAAAAAATAATGGGCAAATTACACGAACCTCCTTATGGTTTTCTTAAATAACATAAACACCCCGTCTAGTTATTAATTAAACACTAATCTCCTTATTTTTTTTGTTATCAAATTGACAAGCACTTCTCTTATAATTTAAATAGTTTAAACTCTGTTAATTTCATTTTTGAGCAATTGACTTCTTCATACGAGTATGAACTCCTTTAATTTTCAACCATTTTTTCTTCCCAATTTTCACTTTTGTGATTTTTCCAAAATTAGAAGATCACACATTGTTACTCGGTTAAGTTGGTTTGATTTTTAAATTCTAATATAATAAAACAGGTATATCAAAGATTATTTCCTTTTCATTGGCAAACCACAATATTCATCCACCAAAATTCTTCATATTTTTATATTCTCTCTTACTTTCTTATGTAATTGTCGATGTTTAATTCTATTTGGTGGTAAAAACAATAATAATTCATGTGATGGAATGCATGCCATGTGAGTTCTATTCCATTCCATCATTTTAATGAGTCTCCAAATAATGGAACACTAATTTATTCTATTCCACCTCATTCTATCTCTTACCATCAATCCAAACATAGACCCAACTAGTCACTATAATTAATAAAAATGTTTTAGTAAATGAAACACATTTTACTATTTTAGTAACCATTTCATTAATAATTATGTAATATTCAAAAAGACACATAATTTATCCTAGTGAAAATTGCATGTTAAGAGCAATACAATCTTTTATTGTGTGAATTCTTTTTTCTTTCTTTTTACTTCTTTCATTTTTACTTCTGCTTTCTCTACAATTTTAGCAAACCCCAAGCACTTGTTCCATCAACTATATAGGTCAATATCTAACATGGATTGGAGTTTACGTACCCGAGTCTGACCTTGTAGAGCCCTTCTCAATTGTCCCATATGACCGACTTATCTTTGCCGTAAGACAATATGAACTGAAGTTGACCATGTGGAGTCCTGTGTCTGGAACGGTTGGGTCCAATCAACTTGTCCTATCCACAACATGGAGAAAATCTAATATGAATGGGAGGAGTTGACCATATTAAACACAAGAGAATTTCTTTTGCCATTTTACTCACTTATCACACGCCTTCTAAATCGATTATTTATCCCATTTGATTTTACATTCAGAAGCATATTTGATAGTTTTTGGATTATAAAATATGAACCGTGTTATCTAGTCCTTTTGTTTCTAATAAACTGGCATAAATTAAAATAGCATAAATGACAATTTAAAGAGACTATATAAATTGGTAAGAAATCAAAATATTTTATAATTTGATCAAGAATTTATAATATATTTACACTAACACAACGCTTATTGCAACAAAACACACACCTAATGCTAAATTAGTAATTCAAAAAGTTGGAGTGAGAAGGAGAAAAATGCTTGCCATCCCTCTCGCACATCCTCAAGAGGGAGAAGATGGGAATATAAGATGATGCAATGGGAGGTGACTTTGATTAGCGATCACAAAGCCTGACGGATCGGTGGTGTAAATTTGTAGAGTCGACCAACACCCATTGACCATTCATATAATCACCACAAGATGACATGAACCTTTGTATGAAAGGTCGACGGTGAAACATCTACATTATTATAAAGGACTCATAAAAAAAGCAAGAAAAACAAGGAGAGAATGTGAGTTAGAATGAGAAAGTATGAAGAATCAATGGGTATGTATAGGTAAAATATAAACATAGATTGTAACAATAGTGAAAGGAAGTCTGAAACAAGTGGTCAACATTTTTGACCAGTAAAAAACACATGGAATATGCATGGAACTAGCAGATTATTTTTTATTATATAATTTGAATCGTTACTAGACTGTGTAAAAAATTGTGCTTTGGCGGGTGTGGCACATGCATGTACAATATTTTTTTATGGTCCATATTTCACCAACAATTTATGTGGTCCGTGACACACAAAAACTTCTATAAATTTACATGATTCGTTCATTTGCAAACCACACCACATAACCATGAACACATATCCAACAGAAGTAAACACCAAGCTAGCTGAAGTGTACTACAACAGGGGGAACCCTAATTTGTTTATGATCAACCATATTAATGTCACACTGTCTGACTTGAAGGGCCAGCTGGACCAAATTAACAGTCGTCCCAACCACAGAGTACAAGAATAGTAGAGAGTATCAACGTCCACCGGTGGACTCAGCTGGGCACGTCCGGCTCACCCATATGAAGCTCCGAGACGACAACGACATGAGAACCATGTTTCTTTATATTTGGTCACCATAGTTTGAAGGGACAAATCGAGTTAGACACTTCCTTGGTGAGGATTTCTTGAGATATTCAAGGTGACTACAAAGAAATCAGGGCTTGCATTGATAGACCAGATGAAGATTTAAGTTTGGCTAATCCATGATCTTGTATGTGTTTTACATTGTTGAACTATGTTGTTGAAATTGTTATGTTTAATGTATGTTGTTGATGTAGAATGTAGCACAATCTAGGTAGGTTTTGGAATATATTACCCAAAATAATTTGGGTATATTTTTGGATTATATAATCCAAATTAGTCCAAAATGTGGATTGTGACGTTAGAAGCAATGCTTGGATGGTTTTTAACGCGTTTAATGCATTTTTTTATCATTTTAAACATTTCTTTTGACCGTAATGTTTTGTGGCTATAAATAGCTTAACATAACATTTTCATTCCTTCTTAACTTCTCATTCCTTCTTAATGACTTAAACGTCCTCAATAACAATGTAGTATATCATGATGGAAACAAATTTATTTGACGGAAAAGTGAAGATAAAATTAATCTAATAGTATATGATTTATGTTTTCTATATGAATTCACAATTAATATGAAATAGAACGACCCAATGCTAGTCCTAGCGTAAAGCTTCCAAAAATATAAAATTTTACTAAATAAAAGTCTCATTTTTAAAACTAAAATCACAACTGTTTTGACAAAATTTAAATAAATTGACTTTATTATCAATTGCAAATTGTAAATATGAACCAAAATGGATTACACAAATTTAATAATGAGTTTGTACTCTAGAATGTCTAAAAAATAAAACTTATACCGAAATTTAGCAATTCTACTAAAATATTATCATATACTTAAAAATGTGTCATTAAGAAAATTTGCTTTAGGCTTGAATCCATATATATTGTCGGCAATGGGAAGGACTACTACCCAATAATTTAAAAATATCTTCATGAGCTATAATTATAACTACAAATAATTTAAAGAGCACTCCATCGTTTGTGAAAGAGGTACAATTAATTAGAGTTGAAAATTTTAATTTCAAGAGCTTTCTACATTCCAAAGGCAATGGGATTTTGGATAAATGATACTCCAATTAAACATTGCAGAGCTGGAAGCTGAATTAGAAGTACTGTTAAATCAAGCAGCCCCAAAGGTTGATGAATTAGACCCTGAAATGGCTACATGATAGGTCAGTAAATTTACAGTTTAGTCTTGTTACAAGCTGCTGCTACACTGAGGATTTAGAGCTGTAAATGACAGCAGTTTTAGGACTGCAAGGCAGTTGCTATGGGCTTCTTCATTCCCATCAAAGCTGAATATTTTTGGGAGGGTTCCAACTTATAATCAATTGTTGCAAAGAGGTGTAATTTGAGGGCCTTCATTAAAAATGGTGTGTATTATGTTTTCATGAAGTAGAAACTATAATCAATTGTTTTTCATTTATCCGAATTCTTTAGCAATATGGCACTCCATTTTGAAGTGATTGGATTGAATAGTGTGTAGTATTTGGTTACATAAAAACGACATTTTATTTAATGGGAAGGTATCAAACTTGTTGGAGATGGTAGATAACATATAAAGGAATCTTGGACTTGGTTTATTTATAGTAAAGGTAGTAATGTAAATCTTATCTTCTTAGATTGGTCTCAAAGGTTTGAACGGTTTGTGGTGTGTTAAACGAGTTTTTAATGCTAAATATGTTTCCTTTAACCCAGTTTACGGTCTTGAAACATTTTATGCCTATAAATAGTCTTGCATCCTTTGACATATTGTTTCTCTTCAAAATGTTTAAGTACCTCTTGTACTTACTTTGATTCATCTTGCTTATATAAAAAAGAAGCAATTCATTCTTGGGACCAGTTAAATATGAAAGAAAACAAACCATCTTGATTTTCAGAAGAATTTATAATCTTAAGATTCTTCATGGTCTCTCCTCTCTCACCATTCATTATACCATAAACCAACAACTTGAAAGGATAAAAAGTACTAATACAAGTGCATAACATTAATATGCATAAGACAAAGTCTTAGTACAGTATATTACTTAATTAGAGACAATAGTATGACACATCAAAGCCCTACACAATAAAACAAACACACTTCTTTAGTAGGGAGAGACACCTACATTTGCTTGTGTGAAAAACCCATCTTTCATAAGCACGTCCTCTGAATCCTACACAATGAAAGAATTTTAGGTATTAGAAACCCTAGAAATAAGAGTTATGCTTTTTCATTTAATGTGCTGCCAAAAGAAAGAAAAAAAGAAAAAAAAAAGGTAACAATGTAAATGTAGATAGCTAGCTAGGGTTTTCAAAGTACCTGACGAACATTAGCTTTCTTCACGGGTTGATGATCAGGCATAAGTCCGAAATGAATGTGTGGAAAGTGGGCCCACTGAAAGAAAATAAATGGACCCCACAAATGAGAAAATAATACACCGATGCAATAAAAATGTGTACTACTTGATTAAAACCCAATAAAAATTAAAAATTATATAGTTAGTAAAAATTGAAAATAATCTAAAATGGGAAAATGTTCCTAAGAGAGTAAGATTCAGAATTTCATTGGATCTCACATTCTTTGCAGCTGCACTAAAAGCCTCTCTGTGGCTTATATCAGGATTCCCAGCTTTGATACGTTGGATCTCATCCCTGAAAATCAAATCATATTTTATCAAGGTCATTCTTCATATAATCATATACAACAACAAAAAATATTATGTAGCAAAAGTCACCACTAAAGTTAAATGAATTATCAACACAAATCTGAAACTAAGAAAAATAAATTCATAAGTGGTTCCGTAATATAAAAAAAAATGTTTAGTCTAATAATATGAACTTCAAAAAATGTTCAAAGGTGATCCATACCATTTTTAGTAAAAAAAAAAAATAATGACCCATACCATTTTTAGTAAAAAAATAAATAAATAAACTTTATAATAATAAAAAATAAGAACTAATATAGTATTTTATTCAAACACAATTGATATACTAAAACTTATATAACTAGATATGATTAAATGTTTATGTAAAAATATTTCACCATAAAAATAAAAAATGTTTATGTACAAATATGTTGTACTCCTTTGTCAAAAAAGAAATGTTGTACTCTTGATAAATTCCTTAAGGGAAATGCTAGCCGGTGCCCCTGGGCACTGGTTAAACATACTAAAAAGGAAATTATATACTAGTTAATGCATTGAAATTGTGTAATTAATTTATAAGAAGTCAAAAATAGTTTCCTTTTATGATAATGATTTCCTTTTTTGGTATGCTTAACCAGTGCCCGAACACCGGTTAGCATGACCCATTCTTTAAATATTAGGGTATCTAAACAAGTTATCTTAACCATCCCCGTGAGCTTAGCTCAGTTGGTAGGGATATCGCATTTTATATGCAGGGGCCGGGGTTCGAACCCCGGACACTCCACTTCTCCACAATTAAATTGTGTGAGCTCTAGCCACTAGGCTACTTGACAAAAAAAAAAGAAAATAATGAATTAATGCCATAAATAACTTAAAATGAATGTTATTAAACTTACTTGATGAAGCGGTTGTAGGCAGATGGAACTCTCTGTCTCTTCTCCGGAGCTGGACAAGCAAACACACGGACATTGCTCAGGCAAACAGACAGGAACATTAAATAAACATTGCCTAATCAGAACTCTCTTCTTTCTCTCTCTATCTCTCATTTCTCTCTCTATATTTCTATCATTACCTCATCATTATAATTTTTCTCTCTAACAATCACTCTCCAATGGATTCAGCTCTATTTTTCCGGGGGAAGAATTCTGTCTCACTCAATGTTTGCATGCAAGGAGACATGCATAGACACATAGAGTAAAAAAAAAAAAGACCTAAAAAAGTTTAAATAGATTTCATTTCTTTTTTTTTTCCTTTAGTAAATATTTTGAAGTAAAAAAAAAATATGATCTTCATTTTTCAGCCCTAGATTTGGTATACGGCTTCTCCAATTTTTTTTTGATAAAGAAAATGTTGGAAATTAGGGTTTCTCTAATTTGAAAATAATATTGGAATCTAATATTTTTTTTAATTAATTTGGAACTTTAAATAAGTACTTTACATTAATTCATGTAAGATGTAAAAAGCAATGCATGAGATAAATGTGCTAAAGATTTCTCTTTCTTTGCCACTTTGAAGTACATCAAGAAACACTGTTTCATATTTTCAAATGAGTTTTGATAGGGATGGAACCTTTTTTTCCTTCTCTTTTTTGCTTTTCTTCATTAATTGGTCGAGTAGCACAACAATGAACTCAAAAGAAGTGTAAAATGGACAGAAGGGTTTCAGGTTGTTTTCATTTGCTTTTCCTACCTTTCTCATGATGGCATCAAAAGAATCTTAAAAAAATTAAATTAAAATTAAAATTAAAAACATATAGCATAGCATACATGAGAAATGGTGAAGAAGGGTCTTTGTGTTATTGTAATTAGAAAAACTAGAATAAAATCATCATTTGAAAATCATGAGAATTTTTCAACACAAAGTGAAATGTTGAGAGAGTTAGATATATAATTTCTTACGTCTATTAGCAGGTGGAGGTTTAGGGATTTCTTCATGATGCCCTCCTCTCATTGTGTTCATCATCAAATCATTTGGATTTGGAATCTGATTCATCATCATGTTTGTTGAAGGTGCATTTCGAATCTCCTCCTGAATAATAATTAATTAAACCAAATTTCTCATAATCAGCAAACCCTTTCCAATTCCAACTCAAAAGATAGTTGTATACCTAATTTCCAGAATACAAAAATACAAAACAACCATAGGCACAACAAAAATTAACATTACTCTATGAAAAAAACCTAGATAATTTCATAAATTGATGCAAAAACTGTAAAGCCAAATAATCCATTAAATTTACAAATCTTCAAGCATAGCATCATATATATATGTAGTTTGCTTGGTGAGCTGAAACACTTTTAAGAAGAGGTCCGAGATTCAAACTCTGACAACTAAGATAAACTATTGCTTGTATAAAAATCACACGCTCGTGCGCGCGCATACACATACCATAAGAGTTTGAGGGTTGAAGTAAGTGTGTCCAAGGTGAAGTTGATTTGGAGCAGGAAGGAGCAAAGCACGCATGTTAACTGAGAGAAGGTTGGTGCAATGACCACATCTCACTGTCACAGTCTTGAACAAACTTGTGCAAGGAACACTCACCTAAGAAAAACAAAATAAAAAAAAGCTATGATTAGAATCTTAACTATTAATTAAAAGGGTCATAAAAAGACATGTTTATAAAGAGAAAGTGTGAGGAGATAAGATAATACCGCGAGAACAGTGTCACAGAAATTGCAATGGACATAACAAAGCTGGTCCGAAGGAGAGAGTTGTTGCTGTTGTTGCTGGTCCGGTGAAAAGGAAGTGGATGATGAAGAGGACATGTTTTTTCTTTCTTTCTCTTTTTGTTGATTCTTTACTTTCTCCTTTTCTGAATTCTTGATTTTTTGATTTGATTGATGGGATTGACTGATCAGTGAAGTTTCTTGGGTGTGTGATATGATAGATAGATAGATATAAACTTCCTATGGATCTGATCCTCTTGATTGCTAAGTTACTGTTTAGGAAGGGGAGATAAATATGAAAGAAAAGGAAATGAGAGACAGATCGATGCTACTTAAGTATTAAAGGATTGAATTGACCTAGAAAGTCTTTTCCTTCTTTCTCCCTTTGCTGATATTTTATTTATTATTTTGATAGACAAGAATTATTATAAGTGTTATGATGATTCTCTTTCTAACGTTGTTTCTAAGATGTGATTTTTGTATAGAGTGAATTAAAGTTTATGTAGATCATATACTTTAAAAATTGATCTCACATAAAGTGGTGAAACTCACATGATTATCGCTCAATAAAAGGATGAATGCTAGAGAAAATGTTCAACCTTACAGAGCTTTCAAACATCCTAGAGGATATGAACACTTGTCAAAATAATGATGGTCCAAATTTATACCTTCTCTACTTATAAACTAACCCTAAGAGAGCACCCTAATTTGTGCTAAAATTAAGGATTTGAACACCTATCAGAATAATGATAGTCCAAGTTTCTACAATATATTTTTTTTTTACTGGCAAAAAAAGAGAGAACACTAGAGATGGCGCAAGCCGGGAATAGAAACAATAGAATACGTAAAACTCCCCAAAACTAGAGAGATGCCACCACAAACAAAGAAACAAAATCTACACAAAGAATGGGGGAAGCAACAAAATCAACAACCAACGAATTGGCAACCCAAACGAACAACAACAAGGAGAAAAGCAGAGATTGAACTTGCACCAACAAAAAAAGGTCAGAGATTTTGGAACCACTCAAAACCCCCACACAGGTCGAATATATCTCTGACTCCCAAACACGACACTATTGGCTCCATCAAATAATTGGTTCTACTACCCACTCAAAGATGGGCCTACGATGACTAGGGTATCTATCGAAGAACCATTTCCACGAGAGGAATTGAATCCTATCCACTAGAAGCTTAATCTCAACTGACTTGCCGCAAAAATATTATTGTTACGGGCCTTCCAAAGGGTCCCCACACTCGAATGTCAGACCAATATATTGTAGTTTTTTTTGGAGGGGTTTTGGTGTGAGTAGAGGGAGATAAGAGTTTGGATCTCGTTTTGATGACCATTCTCGATGGAGTTGATGATTTGGCATAAGTTTGGTTTATGTTGTTGTGAGGAGGTTAGGTTAGTTTTTTGTATTGGTTTTTGGTGGCAGCCCTCGGTTAGGGTGGTGTCTTTATGAGTGTTTTTCTTGTTTGAGGTGCATGGGTTTTCTTTTGGGTCTTCCACCTATATATGTAACCCTTCATTTGTTATTTTTATGTCATGGCGGTCTCTGCTTATCTTGTGCAAGGACTTGGTTATTGATATCTAAAAGGTTGGGATCTGGGAGTAAAAGGTTTGTTAGTTTGGGAGAGGGTTTTGTGTTGATTAACTTAGTGATAAATTTGATTCCCGTCTTTTACCTTTTATTTCTAAAATTACCTGTTAAGTTTGGAAGAGGATTGTTGGGCTTGAGGGACATCTGTCAAGTCAATTGGCTCAATGGTTGATGGTAGATGGGTGTGGGATGTGAGGTAGAGGCAGGGGGTTTGTCCGTTTCACCTGCGTACGAGTACCATTCAGAGATTCTTTTATGGGTGTGTGGTAGAGTGGTCGTTTTGTCTAGTATCCTATCGTTAGTCGAGAAAAGTTGGGCTTCATCCAATGTTTAACTGTTTGCTTATCAACTTTTCCTCGATAGGATTCCAACTAGGGTGAACCTTCTGCGGCGTAAAGTCCTTTGAGATCGGATGGAGATTTTGTGCCCTTTGTCCGGGGGGGAGCCATAATCTGTCAGCCGCATTCGTTTTACCTGCAGGACCACGTCTAGGGTTTGGTACTTTATTTTATGATGGTTAGGTTGGGAGTTTCTTCTTCCGAGGGCGGTTGGATGTCTTTTTTAGAGTAATTTTGTGGTGGTTGGTAGAGTGAATTTTAGGAGTTGTTTTTTGTTAATCTTGCATTCGGTAGTGATGTATATATGGTCTCCTTGTAATAATGTAGTGTTTTCTGGCAAGACATTAGATATCAAGCAATTAGTTGATAAAATTCAACATATTTCTTGGTAGTTGTTTTTTGAGAGGCATCTTGGTCATCTCTATACTCACTATGAGTGGGTGGCCGAGCCAATTCTCTGTTAGTTCTGATAGTGGTTGTCTAAGGGCTTTGCTAATTGGGTGCTTTTGAGAAGGGTATGGGGTTTGTTTCCTTAATTTATGAGTCTTTTTTTCTTGTGGTAGTCGGCCTGGTTCATCTCGACTTAGGGCTAACCATCTAGTATAAAGGGGGATTTCGATTTGCTTTTCTAGATGGAGTTTGTCTCCTTTTCTTAGTTTCGGATTGTTGCTATTTTTTTTGGTGGTGTCCGGGATTCGAACCCCAGACCTTGCATATATCATGCATTGTCATTACTAACTGAGCTAAGCTCACGGGGACTGCTATTAAAAAAAGATAAATATTTACCTATAAAATAATAAAATATAATTAAGAGAGTTATAATGCTTACAAAGTAAACAAAATGTGATATTGTAGCATAATATAAAGAAATTTTGTAGATGACCTAAACCTTAATCTCATTGGTCCTCAATGAAACTGACCAATTAACATATAAGGTGTTTTAATCTATCATTATTTATGATTTCCTGATACTTATTTGTTTAATATAATCTACTTCTTTTATTAGTTCACATCTTCCAAATACTTTTACTTCTTAATGTTAATTTTTATTATAATACTTATTATATTTGTTATTGATTTTCTTTTGAAAAATTATATGGTGATGCCATTTAATCTATAAAATATTATTTGACATAACATAAATATATAATAAGTTTTATTTGTAAAAACCGAATGAATTGAATTCAATCAATACAAACAAAATTCAAAGAAAGAATTTGATGATGGAATCATTCTAACCGAATAAAATCACATTCCATTTTAATATTTAGATCAAATAACTTTTTAACTTAAAAACCAACCCAAACCAACAACACTCCCTAATTAATAGCCTATAGTACATACATCTACTTACTATAATAAGTGTATCATTAGACTTTATGAAAAAATGAAGTGTCATAATCAAGTTACATCAATCAACCGGGGTCCGAGAAAACATTTTCTTACAACATAACTAATTCTATAAATATTGATGTGATTGTTTATTTCTAACAAAGTAGTAATTGTTTTGACCTCCAAAGTTCATTTCACTTTTGTCCTCCAAATAGCAAATTATAGTTTGGACCACCAAATACATTGCTCCAACTTACACCACCTTAATATAAGTCATTGATATATTATAAATTTATTCTAACGGTCCGGATCTTACGATGAAAAAACTGTTACAAGGTGTTATTTTAGTGATGTAAGTTGGGGCATTCTATTTGGTGGTGTAAACTAAATGGCACCCCTCCAAATTAGTTCATTTCACTTGATTCATCTCAGTATATCTTGCCAAGATAGAACTACATTCATTTGAAAATTATTGCTGTGAATTTTTTAACTTTGTCAAAGATATAGGAATAAGAAAAAATACTACTAAAAAGAAAACCTATACCTAGCTAGAAATGAATGGTCGGCATTCCCAATGGATATGTTTGTGTAATAGAGAGAGAGATGGAGAGAGAGAAAGAGAGATGGAGAGAGAGAGAGCAGAGGCGGCAGAGGTGGGGGAACGTAGAGAGAAAGGGACGTGTGCATGGGAGTGATTAGCTTTGCCTCATTCACCTGTTGTTTTCAAAGTTAAGAAGGTTTACAGAGTGTCCTCGATTTTCTACAATTCCATTTCATAATAACAAATATTCATATTTACTAGTATATCTTTACAATAATATTAATGATGCATGTTGTTGAAGAATTTCACATTGAAAAAATATGATTTGAACATGTGTTTATAAAATAGGGAAATCATCGCTTCAAAAGTTGGTTTTGTGAGATTGTGTTAGGCCCTAATATCTATCAACACAGTATCAAAGTCTCGTCTAAGATCCATTGAGTCAATTGTTACCAGGTTTTCGCTAACGGAACAACTTACCATTTATGTCCGTGAACCAAAGTCAATAGTGTTGATCGTAAGGGGATCGGTGTGTTAAAGAATTTAACATCAGACAAAAGATGATATGAATATGTGTCTATAAATAAGGTCAATTTTCACAATAACAAATATTCATATTTACTATTATATCTTTATAATAATATTAATGATGCATGTTGTTGAAGAATTTCACATTGAAAAATATGATCCGAACATGTGTTTATAAAATGGGGAAATCATCACTTCAAAAGTTGGTTTTGTGAGATTGTGTTAGACCCTAATATCTATCAACACGGTATCAAAGTCTCGTCTAATATCCATTGAGTCAATTGTTACCAGATTTTCGCTAACGGAACAACTCACCATTTATGTCCATAAACCAAAGTCAATAGTGCTAGTCGTGAAGGGATCGGTGTGTTGAAGAATTTAACATCGAACAAATGATGACCTGAATATGTGTCTATAAGTAAGGCCAATTCTCATATAAACAGTTGGTTTTGTAGGGTTGTATGTGTTAGGCCTCAATATCTATCAACACATGTGTCTACCAAATCAAATCTTTGTTCTTTATAAAGAAAAAAAAAAAAAAAAAAAAAAAAAAAAAAAAAAACTCTTTTCTCATCTTGTGTTTAAAATGAAACTAGGCGGGCCAGTACTACAATCAAGATGTTATGTTTAGAGCCATCTTGTTTTCTAACCCTTTCTGAGTTCAATACCACTGACCCACCATACTTCTGTCATAAATTTTTTCTCTTTTCCTTTTCCTTTTTTTTAATATTTTTTTATTACAGTAATCAATTGAATCATGCATACAGTAACAGTACTACCTGATCATCTTTATTTTGAATTATTACTGTTCATTTTGATTCTTTTATTTGTATTTTTCTATGGATCCAATCCTAGCATTTTCTTATCTTTGTCTATGAACTAGCTAACATATAACTTGTTAGCATTTGAGGGGTATCAAATGGGAATCTAGTGGAAGAGAGGAGAAAAATCCGGTAGACAATGATTGAGAAATGATTTTTTTTTCCTTTCATTTCTTATTTCTATCAAGTTAAATTCTGTAAATGTAGCATTGATCCTTTAAAAAAAAAAATGTAGCATTGAGTTTAGCATGTAGGTAGATGCTTTAGTAAAATTGATTAGCCTCAAGAATTTAACTTAATAATAGGATTTTGTTGCTTTGGATTTAACCGTATTTTTTATTCTTAAATTTATTGTTCAAATCACATTTATAGATGAATGAGTCCACTCTACATTCATTTTTACACAAAAGTTTTGACATCACTCAAAATAAACTGTGTTATATTTTAGAAGAGGCATACACTTGCATATTCTTCATTTTTTATAAACTGTTGGAACAAGTGTGGAACTTGAAAGATTAAACATTAAGTCTCACATCAGATAAGTACTCTTTTTTTTATGTGAATTACCAATAAAAGGTATAGAGTCGGATAGGAAGACTCTAAATATTCAATCAATGTTGAAAAACTTGAACGTCTAATATAATATGGTTTAGAGTTGGCTAGTCCGACTCTAAAATTATTTAAAAGAAAAGAAAAATAAAATTGTCATATAGCGTGAGTCAAACCGACTCTAAGCAGACGCTATTAGCGTCGGTGTCGGGGGCCGACTCTAAATTCTGAAGCTAAAAGCCTGTTTTCTTGTAGTGTTTGTACTTTTCTCCCTTATCTTACGAAATTTTTCGTTGTTAGAAAGAAAAAAAAAACAGTCTCGCATCAGATAGAACTAGTGTTGTGAATTGAAAAAAGTAAAATTTTCACATTTGTTAAAACACACATTGATGATATTTATATAATGGAGGGCGTACGTCAATGGGTTTTCCTTTGGGGTACTCAGTATATTTTTATTACTTGAAAATGTTCAATTAAATATTCCCAATTAATTTTAACATTATTTGGAAAGCGCTTTTTTATTCCCAATGTTTTGCTGAAATATTTTGGTACTCAATCAAAAATGTTTTGTTACTCAATCTAAAATATTTTATTATTCAATCTGAGATATTTTGGTACTTGATCTAATATGTGAGTTACTTGTTTCCAAAAAGTGGTGGTAGCATCATATTATAGTGCTCATGATATTGGAGTGGTCATAGTACTACAATTGAGTGGTTTCAGTGTTAAATTTCAGTGGTCTTTGTACAATATTGGAGGTATAATTCTAGAAAGGATCCTTTTTTTTTTTTTTTTGATAAGCAAGGAGCGAGGACAGGCATAGAAAGGATCCTACAGTGCAGTAGAACTCCATGATAGTTATGGCTTTATTATTTTATCATAGAGGTAGCATAGTTAATTAATAATCTGCTTGTAAAATTTGTGGTCAATATCACGAAACGTTTTAAGAGAGTGACATGATTGTTACTCAACCAAGAAAATATAACTTCAATGGCTTATTTTATTTTATTTTATTTTATTTTTCACAAATAGATTTTGTAAATCCAAAATAGATTTTAAAAAATATATATCGGTTTATGTTGGCAAACCTCTAAGTTTGTCAATTGAGATATTAATACAATTGTCCTCGTGAGCTTAGCTCAGTTGGTATGGACAATGCATAAAATATGCAAGGTACGAGGTTCAAACTCTGGCCACCACCAAAAAAGATATTAATACAATTACTTAAAATCATTCTTCCAAGTAATTTTTCTGTAGAGTTACTCAGCTAATGTTAAACAAATTAATGCACTTTGACATCTTACTCTTGCTTTATTCTACAATTTACATTGGTTACTATTTAGAATTCTGCTCTTCTCCCAGCAAGTTTCGCTCCCATC
The DNA here is from genome assembly GCF_051527215.1 of Medicago sativa. Classification (NCBI taxonomy): domain Eukaryota; kingdom Viridiplantae; phylum Streptophyta; class Magnoliopsida; order Fabales; family Fabaceae; genus Medicago; species Medicago sativa. The sequence goes on along the minus strand of NC_140752.1, from coordinate 24,716,932 downwards.
CAACCAAACTGACCAAAATACCCCTGCGTTAGTTAACTAACGCAAGTGTAAAATTAACGCAAGTTAACAAACCCAATTAAAACTTAAGAAGAGAGCTAATTATTTGCTTATTTATCAGTGATGTATGTTAACTTGGGTTGGTTAACTTGCGTTAGTTAACTGATAAATAAATAAATAATTAGCTCTCTTCTTAAGTTTTAATTGGGTTAGTTAACTTGCGTTAATTTTACACTTACATTTGTTAACTAACGCATGGGTATTTTGGTCAGTTTGGTTGTGTGGGAGCAAAACTTGCTGGGAGAAGAGCAGAATTCTACTATTTATTACTTCTCTTAAACCCGCTTAAGTTAGCTACTTGTGAAGTTTTGGTGCAAGATTGGGAGGGGGGGGATAGCAAGCAGGCAGGTTTTCCAACCTCTCAGATTCTGGGGAAGGAGATAGTTCGGTTGTTGCTTTTGCTAATAAGGGAATGTCTAACCCTAATAAAAATAAAAAGATTAATAATAAGAAGCAAGTGAAGAAGAAGGCTAATTATTTGTTGGAGGTGGTAAAGAAAGAAAAGGGGGGCGGAAATAAAAAACAGGAGGGGGTAACGCCTTAGATTCCTTCTGAAATAAGCTAAGTCCCTCTAATACACTAAATCTGAGAACCATGCCCTTAATGTTTCCTTATTGGCCTTGATATGTTCTTTTCCATATTATTTCATCTTCAGCATGAATTCATCTACTTGCGTCCTCAAGTCATCCCATTTGTTGTCATTCTCTTCAGAGCTATCAATCACAACTGTCTCATCCAGCAAAGTCTTTACCCTATCATATATGATAGTACTGAACTCCTGTAGTTTAGGGTACATAGAGGGTGGTGATTTGGATATAAACGTTGAGAATTGTATGGTTTATGGGCTATTTGTGTTGGCCGAAAAGGATTAAGGAACAAAAGAAAGAGTTGACAAGTTCAATCATAAATTTTGCTAGATACTCAGGTTCAAGAAGGAAGGTATCAGAGATAGGTTTAAGATGGTTAACATCCGATGCTAGTTCAGAATCAATGTTCATTATCATTGTTATGATAAAAGGGGTGAGGTTTTGATCCTAATTAATTAATTAATTAATTAACTTGTGACTTCAGAGCATGACTTAGAGGAAACTTACAAACCTCACCTTAGTATTATCAGATTCAGGGGAGCTTGAAAACCTCGTACTCTGAAGTCACAAGGTAATTAATTAACAGCAATTGTGCTAAAAAAATTTAAGTTTGTCATCATCAAAAATGGAAAGATTTTTGAACTAATTTGAGTTTTATAGAATGTCTCTAAAGTTTTGATAATAACAAGAGTATAAAAGAACAATTGGATATGCTAATGTGTATTCAAATATGCAGAACCATATAATTAAATTCTGACTCTTGAGTCAAGTTCTAATCATGAAATATGAAGACTCTTAATGCATAAAGAATCATAAGAAGCTTATGAGAAGTTGAAGACTTGGAACAAGGTCTGAAGAAAGACCAACCTGAAGTCAACATTTGGATCAAAAGAGAAATTTTATTTAGAAGCATCTTACTTTTTTGTCGTCTTCTGAAGGAATGTCACTTTCAGACTCTGGATAGTACAATTTGACGCTTTGTGACCCACGTACAGATACAAACATAAAAATTCAAGGACAAATGGAATGAAACGGATCATTCTAAAAGAAGCATGGGAACTTTGAATGACTATTCAACGACATTAACCAAATCAAGCAATATTTCAACGTCTCTGATCAAGCTTCTGAAGGACTCATTTTGTTGTGCTAGCACCCTTTGACGTCTCTCAGAACTTTCCTATATAAGAACTTGAAGACTTGAAGAAACATTTAGAGTTTTTATATTGCATAAAGCTAAATGAAGAAATTATTTTATTATCGTTTGTTGAATATTAATCCAAGCTGCATTAGAGAAAGATAGAAAAGTTTGACAGAAGTATAGTCATATACTCATATTGTTCTTTGTTCGTCACAATAATTTGTGAACAAAATTCACATAATCTAAGAAGGAGACACAATAATTGAGTACTGATTCAATATGTTTCTGATATTTAAGGAATCAAGATGAGATTGCACATTTTGGAAGTGATCTATAATCTATTGAAAGACACATTAATGAGATAAGAAAAGTTGGAATATTGAACACAAGGACCACAACAACATCAAAACATGAAGGGACCCCAAAGCAGTAGGAAAGGAAAAATGGCCAGCACTTTCATGCACGGCAAGCTGCATGTTATGAACATATAGAGACAAAGAATCAAGTAGTTGTGATTTCTTTCCTTCACGTGTACTCACTTCAATAATATCAAAATTTGTGATTTAGAATATCTATGAATTACAGCTTACAGATTGTAATGGAGATAATTGTCTGCAAATTTGTGTCAACCTTTCATTCACTTGTTGCTCTACGTCATTCTTTTCATTCCACGTATACTTGTTTAAATGTTAGTGACATATGCACATATTATCCACACATCTCTTCTCACACGTACGTAACTAAACTAACCTCATTCAGCACTTAGCTTGTGTTTAGAAAACTAAGGGTTTGTTTGGGAGGAAGATTTTGAAGGGTTTTGGAGGAGAGACTTTGAAGGCTAAGTATATAGTTGATTGATATTAAAAAAATTGAAATATCAACATACTAAATGATCATATAATATTTTAATTACACTTAATTCATTTAAAAAAAAAAACACACTCCATCCAAACATAACTTAAAAAACAGTGGTACCACGCGTCAACTCACCTCTATAATTTGTTGCTTCAAAAATTTTACGGTCATTCTACATAATGATGTGAGAAAAAACAACACAACGCGAATCAAAACATGCACTCAGAAAATTTGTCAAGTAGTCGAGTGTAGGTCAACATCCAATCCCATGTTAGACTGAAAATGGAAGTCCTAAGACCCAAGTTTTTTATCAGACATTACGCCCATTTGAAATCAAATCGAGACTCTTGCTTAAATGCTGCAGCTATCAAATGAAAAACAACTGTATAGTTACAACTGTCTTTGTTGTTAATTCTATCTAACACTGCGATGTAAAATGGGAGTTATGATCTCATATAAGAAAGTGTTACCCAACACTGAGGTATATTTTCATTTTCATAGTTCTTATTTATCTCGATCAAGCACCAACTTGAACATCTAAATACCTAAAAAGTCACTAACATCATTAGGTCATTTTGTATCTTGGTTCGCTATCATATCCTATAAGCTTAACTGAATCCAGAGATATCTGCTCTAAAGATTTTCCTTTAGAAGACTAGTAGTGATATCCGAACTTGAGTAGTTGAGTAGTGGATATCCAAACTTATTTTTAAGAAACTCAATAGCCTGCTAAAATTGAGATCAAGAAGAATCGAACCTTAGACCTTGAGAAGGAAAGAGCATACTCCAAGGTCCCAAGCCAACATCACCTAGCCAACCTTATTATTTATTTGTGTAGTTTTTTTTTTTTTTTAATGCTTGATTTGTGTGGTTTGATATAATAAAATCAACATGGACATATCCAATGTTATAAACATTTTTTCCCAACTTCATGAGGCAGCTAAGAAAGTATATTGAATGGGAACAAATAAACCTAAATTCCAGAAAGTTACCAAATTCCATCAATGAATTTCAATTTTGATTTATGTATGAACTTCGGTACCCACACAAAAAATTGAAATCAGAAAAGTAGCATCTACTTGACCAAAAACAGCAGAACCAAATATTATTAATTTATATATAAATTCAAAAGTCAAATAAATTATTTTACACAATCAACTAAACACAAATATGAGGCTCCTAGACAAATGTGGATTGTAAAAAAGATATTAATATTCCTCGTCCCTAAAAAGTAAATAGTCAAAGAAAGAAGTAGAAAACTTCAAAGAATAAAAAGTACCATAATTCACTACTTTTGTGTTACAAAAATCTTTTTGTTACTTTGAAAGCCAATAAATGATGAGAAACAAGGTACAAGCAGCAATAACTGCTGACAGAATAAGGGTATCCCTTGATTTTCGCCTTCTTATCGAACCTGCAAAAGTAATGTATTAGGTCACTAAAGATGAGCCATGAAATATAAATTTGAAAATCAATGGCAAATTAGAAAGATAAAAACTACTGTCCAACATACCGAGCAAGCTACGAATAATGGGGAACTTGTCCCCAAGAAGCCTCACTTTTCCTTGAACATCGCCAAACAATGCCCTCTGAGAACCCAAGACAGCTCTTGTAGCTTGAGCTTGACTAATAACTTCATCTATCTGAAAAAATGTCGGGAAAGTGAGTGAATCAAGAATCCGCAAAAAAAAACAGGATATCACAGTAATGGTTTCAAAGATCTGATAAGAGTTTCTATAGGACCCATTATTATGGCTTCTAGTAAGTGCTAAGTGAGAAATCTTTAAAACTAAATCTTACTGGAAGATATTCTTCTCCAATCTATTAATGCAGTACTGCAAATTTCGAAATATCTATAAACCGACAAAATGCCCTAAGAATTTGATATACTAGTACCAAACTAAGCATTAATGTGACCTTGCTGAAACCAATAAATGAGCACAGATGCAGCAGTGTCTAAAGAGTGGCCTGTCAACTCTTGATGGCACTTCAATCAATAAAAGTAATTTCAAAATTTGGAAGAATAAATGGTTACTGAAAAGAAGCAAGAAACTTCCATCACTGCTTGAATACTGGAATCTCAATATCAAGTCGGCTCAAATTTTGTATATTGGGAAGGTCAAACTATGGTTTCAACCTTAGAATTGATTTAAAAGACACCAAATGCAGGCAAGAACAAACACCATATTGACAAATGTTAGCTACATGCCAGTTCACCTAGCTATATGACATTAATAATGGGAAAGGATCCTCTTGATTTCTCAAAATAAATGGAGGTGTCCATTAGTGTAATTTTAGAGTAAATAAATGATATAAATGCACGCATTTAAAAAATTGGTGATATTTATTAAACATTTATCTCCAAAACATTAGTAATTGACAATTCCATTTCAATGGAGATGATCCCAACTCATTAATATTGAAAAACGGTTCCATGAGCTATACAGAGCAACAAGCATAGTTTCTTCTGTCAGACGCACAACTTTCTGGGACTGATGCTTAATTAATGGTCACCATGGTCGAATAAAGAATTTAAGCAGAAAAATACTTACATGAGACGTACTTCCATGGATGGAGGCTCTCTCACGTAATAACTGCATCCTTGGTGACATACTACCAGATGCCTGCTAGAAGAAGTTAAGTCTAGAATACCTGTAAGGAAATATTTATATAATTTAACTCAGATCATGCTCGGGATTCACCTTAAAGTCCGAAATATCATCCCTAACAGAACCTAAAAGCTCTGCATGTTCCTTCATTGAGTTTATGTTCCCCTTGGTACGCCTGAACTCCTGAAGCAAACAACAAAAAAGGTAAAAACACATTTAAAGTCAACTTACTAGAGTAATTAAAAAATGTTACTGTAGAAACCAATTTATTACAGTAATGTAAGAATTTATAAATATTAAAAAAAAATTGCTAATTCCTACATAAGAAATTAGAATTAAAATTTTACATAACAGTAGAAAAGGCTTAGCCACAAAGAACCACAGAGAATATATCATGTCAAAGCAGCGAGATAAAGAAATCATGGTCTGATGGTAGGCTATGAAACACAAAGTTCAATTTGGCTAAGCCGGGAATGGATTTCCTGCGGTGGGATTTTCACTGGATTCCCTCATGGGATTTTCACGGGATTTCTTTTCAGTTTTAATATATACCTCCCCCTTTTTATATTTTAAAGTATCTCACTCTCTCCTTTTTGATAGATGGTGGGGATTTCAAAAGATGGAAATGCGACATGAGAGAATACATTTCCGTTCTTCCCTTATTTGTGTCCAATATTATACGTGTATGATAAGCCTGATACCGAGCATAGAAAATATCGTATTAATGGTTAAAATTCAAGCCTGATTCAAGGTGACAATAGATCCTGGGTTCTGAAATTACAAAGAGAAAATACAAAAAATAGAACAAAACAAAAGGACTAGAAAATTGAGTGTCCGATCTTCTCCTAAAAATCTCAGCCTAACTCCCATGATTCCCACCCCCGCACTATATATCTCCTTCCCGATCTCTTCCATTTTCTCTATATTCTTTTTCGAAAATGGGTTAAACCTAACTCAAACACCACACGATTGGTTTGTGAGGTTATGATTACCTCTCACTTGTAACCACTAATCAGGTCAAATCACTATCGGATGCCTCTCAACACATCTATAGAGCATGACCCAGGTGGCCTGATAACATATGGCCCTATGATATTATCATAGAATTTGGGCTGCACCTAACTCAACCCCACAAAACTGGCTTATATTATGAAGAAGAAAAAAAAAAAATCTTGACTCCAACTTATGACCACATGCAGGCAAATTCACAATCCAATATAAGATTCTCAACACTTTTGGCAGTAATTCCATACATCATGTGTCTTCTTTCTCCTTAGGTAGACCATAGTTATTCTAGGCGTCCTATCAATACTCATTTCCTCAAGTTACACCTTGTACTATGGGTGTTTGCATGAACAAACGCAAGCAAAATATTTTCCCCAGGATCCAATGTTTGGAGTATGTTGGCAGGAAGCCTCATTCCTTGATCCCAGACTTGATTTTAGTGTTGCATCTTACCAATCTTTCCTCCAAAGCATACTAAAGGAATTAAATCAAATTATTGAGTCAATCTATTCATTTCTACAACCACCATAGGATCAGACAGAGTCTTCAGTGGTTTTCTGCATTTTCAATTGGTTCGTTTTCTTCAAAATTGCATAAATTATGTGTATATGCAGGATAGGTTTTAAGAATCACAAGCCAACTGATTCAGCAGCGTACCGAATTTTACAGGCTTGGCATAACATAATATGTGCTAATTGATTTATGATACTTCACTGAAAAGCCTCAGGCATCATTTTATTGAGAGGAAATGTCGAAGAAGTAACATTGTAACAGCTTCAGTGAGTCAAACATTCCCAAATAATGAACTGATGAAGTGAGAGTATGCAGCTATTAAAGAAAGCAATTTATTAGTTGGTTACAACTCTTTCTTTTAATTTTGGCATAAATTGGCCAAAACCAACATATGTTTTTATTCAAACATAATACAAAGGCTCACAGAAGTTGAATCTAGAATGGAAAATAACATTTTAGAAGCCAATACCCACACTCACAACTGACAACTGTAGTGTACCCAAGTTCACGTGTTGCAAGCAAAATCTAAATGCGCCTATTCTTAAATTCAAACCCAATGCAGTGTCCAAGAATATACAGGTTATGGTGTGGCAATTAAAACAATCTATATGTACTTCTCATACAATTTTGATCCCAGAAATTCTTTTTTTTTTTTTTAAACTGGCTGAGTTGAAAATTGAAACTACATATACAAAACAGAAATTTTATAGCAACAGACCTGGGTAAACTCATGAAGAATATCTCTGTGCCTAGCCAACTTCTGTGTTACAGAAGTAGCTGGTCCAGCAGATGCAGCACATCTACTCATGGAATCATTTATGTCCAATAGTTTCTCGAGCAAGGATTGGATTTCCATTTCCATGGACTTCCAAGACCTACTGGACCCAACAGATGGTGAGCCACCATCCACATAACCTAATAACAAGAGGTCAGAATGTGCTTACAATAAAAGTTAATAAAACACGATAGAATTTCATCATTATTGGTGAATATTATCTCAAAAAGAACAGATCTTTAGCTTTCTAGGCGTAATACAAAAAGTAAACACCATAGCCATATTATCCCAACACAATTTTAATATAAAATATGTTAATCCTCAAATCGTTTGCTTAACATTTGATTCATCAAAAATGTTCGATCACTTAATCAATGATTAACTCATGAGTTATCGTTTCAACTCCCCCTACTAACAAAAATAACAAGAAACAACTAACATTTGTCTTTCAAAAAAACTCATCAATAAGCAGGCAGACTGAATATAGTAAAACATAATCACTATCCAAAAGCAAATGTTATGTATAATTAATTGTAGTTTTTCAATTCAATCTAACAAAAAAGCATCTTTTTATTACTCGTAATCAAACTAGAGTTTCAAGAATAAAACAAAATCAATTTTGCCTCATAGTAACCAAGCACTTGTATTTTCCTTAGAATCATGTTTGACAAGAGGAAAAATAAATTCTGACCAACATAACCAAACACGCTAAACACATGTTAGTTTTTGTGGCAGAAAACGTACATTCAACCACTTCTACTAATGGGAACTTCGTAAAACTCACAGTCAATAAACATTGCATAACCAAGCATGCGCTAAGTGTGTGTTTGGTTCTGCAGTAGCAAAAATTGATTTGAAAGAATTGACTTCGTTAACAGTGAGTTGAAAGTAAAGTTATTTATTTACGTTAGGATACATTCACCTAAAAGTGAGTTGAAAAATAAATCTTAATCTAAAAACCAATTCACGCAAAAGATCAAAATCCTATCGTCAAAATAGAATCAATTTGGAGGAAAAAGCAGTTCTACTTCAGAACACTCAAATATATTGTTCTGCATTAGGCCAAAGCTCATCAGAACTTAACCTCCGTGTGGAAATCCCACTTCAGGGGATCCATAAACTCTTCACGCCACCTCACGATCAATCCAACGATGGTCCACCTCGTGTGGTGCATTCCTTGCACTCTATTACAAGCGCCAATGAACATTCCTACCAAAAGACCACTACGCCTTGCCTTGACTATGAAAAGAAATCACTCTCAGAATTACCCTATGTCATGTCATTTCCGTTCGTATTTCAAGTGTGAATAAGAGTCTCACATTTAATGAAAAAGTGGATAACGAGCATCATATAAGTGAGAGGATCTATACGTCTAATCTAATGTGCTAAAATTTAGGGAGATGTGGTGTCCAATTCCACTAGTATGGTTGCTCAAAGTCCAATGTAATGATCTACGTTATTTTCGGACTCCCCTCATACCCAACAATTTCTTACCTCTAACCCCAACCCAATGAAACATTGTTTTGAGCTTCAAAGTGTTTGCAGGTACACCACCCTACCCGCTCTTGGTCAATTCTATGTTTCTAATCGAACATTAAAAATTAAATAAGTTAAATTTAACACAAACACCGACACTTCTGATGAAATGCATGTCCGGTGTCCGACACATGTCCACACTGACAGGACACTAACACATGTGATTACATTCAATTAACCATATGTTTGGTTTCAATTTTGGAGTGGCAAAAGTGATTCTAGAGATTGTAGAATTGATTTTATCATGTTTGGATGATTTAAAAAAGAAATGATTTTGGTTGTAGAATTGATTCTACTTGAAGCTGGAATTTATAGCTTTTGACTTCCACAATCGATTTTACCCTTAAATTTATTGTTAAATCCACTTTTACATAAATACATCTAAACATAAATCACTTTACATTCAACTCCCTTTTATTTATTCAGATTCAATTTTACAAAATCAATTTGTCACCACCACCTATGAAGCACGGATAGCGGACACTGACACGCCAACACCGCTAATAATTTGAGAAAATCACATAATTCAGTGTAATTATATGTGTCGTGTGTCAGTGACACGACACTTGTCAGACACCGGGACTGTGTCCGTGCTTGCAAAACCAAACAAACACTAATTCATTTATTCAAATTTTTATCAGTATCAACGTGTCAGTATCAATGTCGTGTTCCGTGTTCATACCACTACTTCATAAGCTAGTACCACCGACATCAGCCACAGATCAATAATTCCACTCCAGATCACATACTAAAATCACTTCCATCTCTCTCAAAATCAAATCGAAACATAAACTAAAAACAAAAACAATCCAATTCAACAGAAAAACGATGAATGCGATGAAAAGGGGAAAGGAATTGAACCTCCTTGAGTGAATCTAGCACCGAGTTTAGCGTAAGAAGAAAGCTTAACGTCGAGATCACCTTCGATCTTACGCGCTTCCTTACGAAGTTCCTCCCAACCTGATTCCTGCAAATCCAGATTCGTAGTATCCCTCATTCGGATCTTGTTGCGGGTCGAGATTTCGGTTATAGTAGTTGAGATTTCTGAAGTTGTGCAGTGTAAAGGAAGGAAGGAAGAAATGGAGTGTGGATTGTTTGCAGGTTTTTACACCCAAACAGAAATTTGTGGGACAAGCTACCCTAATTGTAAGTTCTTTTTGGAAGGAAAGAAAAAAATTACTTCAAAGGGTACAAAAGTTTTACACATCTATTAACTGAGGTGGGGTTTAGAATGGGAAAGGGAAGTTCTTTCCCACCATGGGAAAGTTTAACCACAGCCATAGATATAATAGTATTTTATTTGGATGGCTAGGATCAATGACCTGATACTTGCTTTTACTTTTTGTTGAGCATTGTGAGACAAAAACGTGGACCCCACTATATGATTAGTAAATAACATTTTTCATTTGTTTGATATACTGGTTTTTTTTTAATTAAATCATGGGCCTTTGGAAAGGACTGGGCTGCACGTTTTTCATCTCATTTTAATCATTCCATGTTAATTTGAATTAGTAAAATCCATTAAAATCCATTAAATTTTGTGTGGCATAAAATAAATTTGTTGACTATTAATAAAATCCATTAAAATCATTTTTAAAATCAATTAAAATCACTTTTCATTACTTTTAAAATCACTTTTAAAATTATTTTAAAATCAAACCTAGAACTTCTCTTTTAATTAATACAAAAAAATATATAAGGTAATTAAAATGAAGAACACTCCAACATGTCAATTATTCGATGGCTTTGAAGGTCTCTTCCAAACATTCATCTCTTTCAGTTCTTCTTTCTTCATGCTCACCTCTAAGTTCTTTCCTTTAATTCAGATTTTTTTTTTTCCCTCAAAATTTCCAATTCTATTCATTTTCGATAATTCTTGGGGGTTTTCCTCATTCTTCCTCCTTCATTTTCATTTTTCATCAGATCTGCAAAGATAAGAAAGTTCCAGAGAATAAATAAATTGAAAACTGAGAGAAGGAGTTTATTGATATGCATCAGATTTATAAAAACTTTTGTATTGGATTTTATTGAGTTGTAGATCCAAAGGAATTATTGATATGTGTGAGCTGTAAATTGGGACTCTTGGATTGGATTTAGTTGTTTTAGTTTGAAAAACTATTGGGATTATTTTTCCATGGATATGTTGAGTTTCATTTTTAGCTGTTGGAGAGAAGGAGTTTTGTTCTTCTCAAAGAAAAAAAAATAAGCTGTTGGAGAGAAGGTCAAGGAAATGAACGAGGTGGTCTTCTGAAAATAATAGAAGTGAGAAGTAATAGTAATCAGGGGGAGGTGCACTAGAAAAAACAAACAACATTAAATAACAATTTTCAGTTTTTTATTTATTTTTATCAAAGAGGTAACCCACTGAGAGGTGTCCTGGAAAGAGGAGCTTTCCCATGATGGGAAAAAACTCCCCATTCCCATGTTAAACGCCGCCATTAACTGAATGAAGGGACATATGAATTATCATTTTCAATGTGTAAAACTTTTTACACCGACAGTGTTTATAAATTATGTAAAACTTTTTACACTGACAGTGTTTATAAATTAAATTTAAAAAAAAAAGTTATTTCTAAAGATTAGATGTAATTTCCCTAACAAATAAAATATATGTAATTTTTTATTTTTTGCTATTGAATAAGTTTTTGCTATTTATAAAAATCTTAAATTTTGTTTTTAATTTCTTTAAAAAATTTCAAAAAGTTTTAGTCTTTAAAAAAAATTTGTCACGACTTTTTGTCTTTGACTTTTTAAGTTAAACACTTTTTATATTTTTTAATGATTTTTTACAATGATGTTTAGAATATTATAACAAATTTTTCTACAAAAGGTTAAATGTATGTAAATGAGATTTCTATAATGTATTAAATATTACTTTAAAAAATAATTTAAAACTTTTTTTTTACCAAAGCAAATTTAATTATTATCATTAATCAACCAATGTTCAATACAAGGAGGATAAGAATAAAAAATACGGTGACTAGCCTAAGAACAGGCCGCCCTAGCTAAAGTATGAGCAACCATGTTCGTTTGCTCCTAACAAACTTCACCACGAAGTTGGAATGTAAAGATAACTGATAGATAATACTAGAAACAATAGCATAGAACTCCGAATCGCCGTGGCCTGAAGACGATAGAGCTTGCACTAGAGTAGCTGAGTCCGACTCGAAGACAACTCGGTCCCATCTGTTCCCCTCAGCAAAGTAAATGGCATCGAGTAAGGCTAATGCCTCCCCCTCCAAAACTATCATATTTGCCCTCTGTCATTTCGTTTGAGCCTGAATAAATTGTCCACGAGAGTCTCTAACACAACACGCAAAAGATGTAATATGGCTACGGCAATGGAACGCGGCATCCACATTGCACTTCAACCATGTCTCGCGCGGTTTCTCCCAAACTGAGTTGTTACCTTGCACTCTATTTTGCCTGTTTTGCACAACCGATAGTGAGGGTTGTTTATGAACCTCCTGCCATTGCTGCCTTGCATCTAGTGATGCCCTCCCAATGCTTGTTGAAATATGATGTGCGTCATTCCAAATGACATCATTACGTGCAGCCCAAATTTGCCAAAGAAGTAAAGCCACCCGACCAGCAATGTCTCGGCTTTCGAAACAACATATGTCAAAAATTAAATCTGCCAAACTGCTCACAGTGTCAACTCGTGATTGCAGCACAGTCGAAAGCCCTGTCCAATACCAACTCTCACACGCCACTGTACATCCCACAAAAGCATGCCAATCATCCTCAACAGCCGTATCACACCAGGGACATATCACCTCACACTGTACATGTCGTGTTTGTAGACGAAGACGCGTCGGGACACACCCCCTGCAAATCCTCCATAATAAGCTACGTGCTTTATGAGGGGAGTTCACCTTTCCGATTCTATGTCACTCTTCTTCAACATGGAACCGATCAGTATGTAACAACTCCATCATAGCCAATTTATAACCAGTTTTAACAGTATACCTCCCACTACGTTCTATCATCCACGCTATTCTATCATTATGAACTTTTGCAAATAGTGGTGTGTCGAGAATAGCTTGCACCATATCGTCTGGAAACAAAGATTCAAGCTTATCAATATCCCAAACTCGCTCCTCATCAACTATCAAATCAGACACACGCAAACCGTGCACACCATGGCTTTGTGGGGATTGAATCCAGCTATCATTGACACCTCGAACTCATGGATCATTCATCACGCTGATATGTTGCCCATTTCCAATTGTCCACCTACATTCGTATATAAGTAACTGACGCGAATTCCAATTACTCTGCCAAGCAAAGCTCGGGTTATATCCGAGTTGTGCACTCATAAATGAAGAACGGGGAAAGTACCTTGATTTAAATATTCTAGCAACCAGAGATTCAGGATTACACAGAAAGCTCCATCCTTACTTAGCTACCATTGCGAGATTAAAAGCTTTGAAATTTCGGAACCCCATTCCACCAAATTCTTTGGGGCATGCCACGCGTTCCCATGCCATCCATTTAATCCCTCGGTTGTTACTCCTTCCTCCCCACCAAAATGCATTGATCATCTTCTCAATATCATCTATAATTGAATTCGGTAGAAGATAAATACTCATTATGTAAGAAGGAATAGATTGTAACACAGATTGATCATAACTTCCTTGCCCGCCTTCGATAATGCTCGTCCCCTCCATGCATTTATTCGCTTCCAAATACGATCCTTGATAAAAGAAAAGACAGACTTCTTATCTCTCCCAATCATCGAAGGTAATCCCAAATACTTTCCGGTACCTATCACATGTCGGACACCAATAATGCGTGACAAATCTTCTTGCGCCGCCCTACTCATATTGCGACTGAAAAACACCTCAGACTTTGATAAGTTAATTTCTTGTCCAGATGCTGCCTCATAAGTTTTAAGAATAGTGAGTAGACGTTGTTTGCAGTGGAAAATACATAAGGCAGTTAATAAAGGTGATATTCATGGGGTACAAGTATGTCGCGGAGCACCAGCGGTGTCCCATCTGTTGTTTGCAGACGATTGTTTCTTGTTTTGTAGGGCCAATGTGGTGGAAAATAATATAAAACTTAAAAAGTCAGATATGTGATTAATCAAAAGCAAGGGTCTGAGTGACGAAAAATATTTGGATACCAAAACTGCTAAAACCATTTAAAAGGGACTAAAAATAAAATTTAGGATTTATATTGAGAACAAATACTTATTTAACCTTTTTTTCTAAACATATATTTGAAAAATAGAAATGAGAAATTTTTTGAATGTGCCTGAGTGAGTAAAATGTTGGAATATTTTAGTTATTTAATTATATTCCGATATGATTATGTGGGCAAGTATCGTAATAATAATTATATTAGCTATTTATCAATTGTAAACCTTAATTGATTAGTGATCAAATTAAGTAAAAAGTCTATTAGATTTCTAATTAGATAATTAATTAAATATTTAATTAATTGATATGGACTCAATAAGTGGATCTCTGGATGGTCCATTAACAGAATAATGGGAAACCCTAATGGCCATCCAATATAAAAGAGATTATGGTTCCCAATACACCGTACTCGGCAATACTCTCTCTTCTCCCCATCTGAAAAGAACTTGAGGCATAAAGGTACCGGTTGAGGAAGAACCAAATCAGCCGCTGTTAACCCTTGCAACGTTGTTGAGAGGGTTGTCATGAAAGCTTTATCCAGATATTCCTAATACCTAACTATTGATATCCTTGATAAATCAAACGTGTCGTAGATCCGTTCATATATTTATATTTAATGTTTCATCTGTTTCCGCTATTGATTCATAATTATTGAACATATTTTATGAAATCTGTTAGACCTAGATTTCCAACATAAAACACTCAGCCACCATGTATTTATATATACACGTCATAATTAATAACATGTCATGTTTACTAGGTAAATTTTCTAAAAACAAAAATGCTTACAAGGATAAATGAATATACGTCCAACTCCCTAAATGCATGAATGTAAACATACACAAACATAAAGACTTAAATGCTCCTACATACAATGAATTTACTATTTCCAACACTCTCAAACTCGTGAATAGGTACTCTCGACTCCGAGCTTGGATACAATTCGTTCAAAATTTTAGCTATTCAATCCTTTAGTGAGAATATCTGCAAGTTGCTTTGAGAGGACACATATCGCATGTAAATCAACCCATTATCAAGCTTCTCCTTAATAAAGTGTTTATCGACTTCAATATGCTTAGTTCGATAATGTTGAATTGTATTATGTGATATGCTTATAGCTGGAATATTTAAGCCAAAGTAATTCACAAATGCCTTGTGTCATGGCTCGAAATTCAGCTTCAGCACTATAACGTAGTGCCCAATCAAGATTTGAGTTAGTGACAACATAAAATGACCAGTCAAATTTTCTCTAGAATTATTAGCAAAAGTAGAGTCTCTTAAATCACGATCTCTGATGCCATGTGTAAATTAAGAATAAGAAATCATAATATTACTAATGCAATACAAATCTGCAAGTTAGCCCTAATTCCTTCCTTTGTAAACTCCAACAATTACAACTGCAACGTTCAAAGCGGAAAACCCTAAATTATGAATATTGATGTGCTAATTACTATTTTACCCTCGTGTTTGAATGCTGACATCTTCCATTCATAGGCTGCCATGGTGGAGGATTGAAATGAGAACCCTTGTGCAGCACGTTATTTAACATGAGGGGTCATGATTACAATCTCATGTGAATCTCTTTCTTCTATATAAGTGTGTAGAGGAAATATGAAGCAAAACCACAACTACATTACAACTTATCAATAACCCTAAGGTCATCTTTAGTTGCTTTCAGTGTTCTAGGAATGACGCGATTGGAGAACTTCAACATGTATTCAAAGGACCGTTCTTACGCTAATGGATTGGTTTCAATTAAAGGTATGCATAACAAAATCTTATAATCAAATTTTTTTGTTGAACTTGGTTTATGCCAGAGGTAAATATTAATTATCATTATATTCTCTGTATGTTCTTCATGGTTTGATGACAGTACAAGGTAATGTTGGGCCAGAGGTTGACGTTGTTGTGCAAAGGGATTTGGTTAACCTGAGGACATTTCATATGGAATATGATACCTGCAGTGTTAGTTGTTATATCTTTCAAGTGCATGTTAATTTATTTGGTCTGCGAGTATCCCCTCTAAATGTTATAATTCATTGTCATCAAATGTTATTGTAGAAAAAGGGCAAATTTCCAGCTTGCTTCTCCAGGCTTTTTGCGTTAGAAGTTGCACCGTTTGTGATTATTCGTGATCCAAATAATAATGAGCTTGAGCTGGTTGTGGAGAAGAAGAATGAGAAGGTTTATTTTGGACATGGCTGGGAAGTGCTGCAGAGGTTTTACAAGATTTGTGACGGTACATGGATTACCTTGGTCTATGCCAATCGACACCTATTCCTATTTGAGCTTAGAAACATGCATGGAAAATAGTTGGTTTATCCTCAATTCAACCCTCCACAGCGAATTCTCCATCAAATTCAAAATGTCCACGACTATCGAAATTCATTCATACGCTACAGATCAACTGCTCATTTTCTTCCCACAATATTCAGTCATCTAACTGTGAAGGAGTTATCTGAAGCTGATGTTACGGAAGGAATATTGGTATGTTTATTTTGGTTATTGATGAATTTAGGTTGTACTTTTTATTTTATATTAGGATTTGTAATGTTTGATCTATGTTCACAGAAGTTGGGTTGCCTAGGATTTTGTCAAGCTGCTTTACCAGTTGAGCGCACTGAATTGACCATTGTTGACTAACTTTGGTTATACCTGGAAGATAACCATGGATTTCTGTCATGACCAAGGTGTCTCATACATTTTTACTGGTTAGTGGCAAGCTCTTGCTGAAGCACGCAAATATACTCCACGTCAGGTTATAAATTTGGGTGTAACCGGAGAAGCTAACAACAGAGTTATGTACCTTTGTACTCCTCCAATGTTGGTTTTGAGAAAAACAATGCAGCCTTCTGCAGCTGCAGCTTAAGGGGGTGTAACGTATCGAGTTATCGAGTATTTCTGGAGAAACTGATTGTGCGTCATGTTGGCATTGTTCCATCGTTAATGGGCTTGTTATAACATGGTTGTCTTTGTTTGTTGTGGTTTATCAAGTGTATTGTAGTTAGTTGTTGAAGGTCTTGGTTGTTTTGAGTATTAGTAATGAACTGCAGTTTCTATGTCATTATTGTAGTTTTAAAGATAGCATCATATCAGTTGTAATCGGTGTCTATCTTCTGTTATGTTAATTTAGCTTTTCATGTGTAATCTGCTTAATTTAAATGTCAACTAATATCATGCTACTCCCGTGAAATGCATATTATTAATGAAGAATTTTTTGGGATACTTTAAATGGAACCACCGTTGCTGGTAATCTCATAAGTTTGCAGGGCGACTTAGGGCTTTACACACAATGAAAAAGGGATGAAAATGGTCATACATATTCATTATTCCTTACTTAATTTTGTAATGTCACAGGCTGTGAAAACAAAAATCAAAATTCCATGTTCATCCTGCTAATATGGATGCTAGGTGGTTGTCAAATTAATTAAAATTATTAATTAAAATGGTATATATGGTTAGTTTAAACATGCAATACATAATTTTCAACCATTAATAAGTTGTTTCCTATCTTCATGATATCATGATATATCACTTCTACAATTTTCTCTGCTATACAAAAAGGTGATTGAGAAAAAGTAATAATTCAATGAAATGGTTATCTGTCACATTAGAAGTTTCTTATGTCAGTGGTGAAAAAGTTCCACATGACCTCAATGATGATAGTAGGGCTTATCAGATGAGCATTGCATGTAGAAAATTGCTTGGATGAAATTAACCTCCACTGATGGAATGTATACAGGTGTAACCATTGTAGTTCATTGGGAAAAACTGAGATCTTCATTTGGATCTTTGGCTTCCACTTTCTAAATGTCATCATAGCTATTGTTTGTTTTCCTCTACAATGATGTCTATTTCAATGTCCTTAGTGAATAATTCCAGTATGTCAGGGTTGCGTTTGGTTTAAATTTTAAGTGTGAGAAGTTCTTAACTGATACATTATTATTACTATCCAATGGAGAGAAGATCAAAGTTAAACCATCTATAACTTAAGTGTAGCATTAACTCAAGGTATCTACCCACATAAATGCCATATGTGACAGTCTAATTATGAGAAAAAAATTGTTATCCTCTTCATTGTAAAACAAGTTATTTTCTTAATAATCATGATCATCTGCTCATGTTAGTTATCAAGGTAGTATCACTTAGGATAAATTACCTATTATGATGAAGGGTTTGTGTGTCTTACACACCATAGAATAAAATATGTTAGATGATCTTATATGATTGACTTATGTTGTGTGTTTAAGGCATCATTTTTATGTAATCAAAAACTTGCCCAATTATTATTCCACTAATAAAATTAAAATATTTTTTTTGTTTTAATAACTTTTAAAGTGAAAGGCAAGGGGTTCAGTGAGTTATAGCTGTACGGTTTTCAATCAAGACTTAATAACTTCTCAATGTGGTTGGGGTTAAGATATAAACTGGTTGTGTAGGCATGCAATTTACATTGGGAAACGAAAGGTTTGGGTGATAAGATTGGTTAAGTTAACTAAGTCACTTATTACACATTATAGTATAAGTTAATCAATACTAATACATATTAACCAATCTGTTATTATGTTTTAATGACATGCATCCTTATGTTATTAATACTAATAATACAATGAGGTTGATAATGTGAAGTAATGTGTTAAATATTTTATGGAGGCACACGCCTAAAGCATTCATTGAATGAACTCATAGAAGACTACTCATCATAAATAGATGGTTGTTGCTTATATACTTTTAGAGGTTCTTATACATGACCATGGAGGCAACTATCAAGGATTTGTGTTGACATGAGCTACAATAGATGCAGCTCAAACCATGCTTTCCCTAAAAGGTGTTGACATATTAACCCTTATTTATTTTTGTAAATTTTCCATGTCAAATATGGATCTAGCTCTATGGTTACGTCCATCATCCTAACATTATCTACTATTTTCTTTAGCAAATTTTCCTGTTGATAGCAAGTCCTTGAGGATGAATTTTGCTGTAATGAGGACCTACGTGTGTGAATTTGACCCCACAGATGTAAGTAATTTCTGTTGCTTCCCTAGAAGATCTATAATGGAATTAAGCATGCACTTTGTGTGGAAAATTAAAAGTAAAAATGCACATAAGATTGCTTAAATATGAAGTTGCATGTGGTGGACATTGAAATTTTCATTTCGTGGTACTCCTTGCAACATGCATCACAAAATATGTGTTGAAATATAAACCTTACTAACAATGGATCTGTACAAAGTGTTAGTGTGATGCGCAAAGTAATTTTTCTGAAGCATGCATCACAATTTCTGTTTGTTCATAGCATTTGAAGATTTTTGTAATAATATCTTAACATATCCACAAAACTTTGTTGCAAAAAGTTAATAAATTTATTCAAACTATCATGTGGCACAATATTATGTATCATTATATTTTATAAGCTATAGGGTTGGGGAATGTAGATTGCACTTTCTGTGGAAAGCTAAAATTGCAAATGCAAATAATAAAGAAGTAACTCTTACTTAAATATGAGATTGCATGTGGGCGGCATTGACATGTTAATATAAGGGTACTCCTGCCAACATGCATTGCAAATTGGTTTTTCAAAATGATAAAAATATATAAACATGGGATCCGTAGAAGGTAATTTTGATGGGTAAATTAATTATTGGCAATCATGCGTCAGTTTTTTTTTTGGTCATGGCATATGACTTTGTCAGTCATAATACTTTACCAAATGCATAAATGATGTTGGAAATAGTTCATAAATTTAATCAAAATAATGTGCGTGACAATCTATTCTAACCATAAATTTTCTACTCAATAGGCTTGGGGAAGGAAGCCTAGGTGTTTTGCTAAGGAGTATGGGCGGGAGCTCAGTGAGTATTTCATGCTACGTGATTCTAATGGCAATGATATTGAGGTTCAAGTTGAACGGAATAAGAAGTTGTATTTTAAGAATGGTTGGTATGGATTGAAAGACTTCTATGATATTGACATCGATGCATGGGTGATCTTCACTTATGACAGTCCAAATCTTATGTTCATGACTATATACAATAAAATGGATGATGAGATTCAGTACCCTAGGTTCAATCAACCAATTATAGCAAGGCTGTATCGCAGATTGTGTAAGAGAGGATCAATGGATTTATGCAAAGCAACTACGTGCACATTGACTGCATTTGATGTTCACTCTGGATACCTGGTATATGCTAATACATTCAAGCATGTCTTACTTTACAAAAGCATGAAAAAGCTTAGAATTTGCATCACTCTCTCTAAGCCACTTAGAATTTGCATCCCTCTCTATAATTCTTCAAATTTCAATTTTGTAAGATTCACCTCTTCATTAGACAAAGCTCCTCTCTCGCAGTTTCCATCTAAATCCTCTATCTCTTCCCTCAACAAATACAACCTCATCACCACATTACCATACTCCATTTTATTCCATTCTCTTAGATCATCCTTCAACCTTTTCAATTTATCTTCAACACAAAGCCCATCCAACCACTTCCCCCACATTTCCTCCACGCCTCCTCACCACCCCCTTCAATTTCTGGTTATCTATCCAATGGTTATTGAATCAGAAAGGTTTTGGGTCCCAATCGGTAACATCACCCTTCAACACTAACAGACAATGATCAAACACATCTCTAGAAAGAGCCCAAATCTCATCATTCCCACAATACTCCCCCTAAACCTCCGAGACCAACGCCCTATCAATTCTACTAGTCGATTGGTTGTCTGAATTATACCAAGTAAATTTCCTCCCTACAAGATTCACATCCTCCACCTCCAAAGTATCAACCACCTCATTAAAGAGATCATATTAACTCCTCTTCTTTCTTCCCGGTGAAGCAGTGAATTAAAGTCACCGATAAAACACCAAGCGCCAACTTCTAATGTATTCCTAAGCAACACAAGCTTCTCCCACAACCGTTGTTTTCCCACGAAATCACAATACACATTCACCACCAAACATTTTCTCGTTAAAGGTCCTCATTAAAGACAAACATCAACGAGCCCCTCTCCAACAAAAGAAAAAATAAACATTGAATCAGACTTATTCCAAATAGATAAAATACCTCCACTACTTCCCACTGACGGTAGGAAAACCCATTGACAATCATCATCACCCCAAAGGTTACGACACACCGCATCCGAGACCACTTCCATTTTAGTTTCTTGGATAGCCAAAAAATCAACTCTTTGACTTTGCACCAACTCCCTAATCTTCATCCGCTTCAAAACACACCCAATCCTCGTACATTAAAGGACAACACAATCATAGGTTACCCGTTCTCCTTTCCCTCAATTCCTTATTATTAACATCAATGCCTTCTAACTCCATCAACTTACCCACCACCTTACCATCTGGAAATGTGAAGATAATGCCAGCTTCCTTTTGTAATTGGAATAAATGCTCCGCCTTTGTCTTCTTCCTTCGTTGATCCCCCATAAATAAGCTAAGAGTTTCTGGAACCACTGAACCCGCATCATCAAAAATCACTTGGACTCCCGAAATCGGTAACTGAGAACAAGTAGGAAAGCAACCCTCAATGTTACGTCCAGCCCCCTCCAGACACTTTGTCATCCTTGATGAACATGCCTTTAGGGTTGTAGAAGGTGAGGGATTTAAGCAACTTTGTAAACAATTGCAACCTCTTATGACCCCCCCTTCAAGGAGGACACTTGCTAGAGATTGTTTCCAACTTTTTCTAGATGAAAAATTGAAACTTAAGACATTTTTTAAGTCTGACTGTAGAAGTGTAGCCTTAACTACAGACTGCTGGTCTTCCCTTCAAAACCTTGGTTACATAACCATCACTTCACACTTCATTGATAGGTGTTGGAACTACCAAAGGAGAGTCATTAGTTTCACCCCAATACCAAATCACAAAGGACTAACCATTGGCAAGAAGGTTGATGAGGTTTTGAAAGAGTGGGGTATAAGGAATGTCCACAATCACCGTGAACAACGCTTCCTCTAATGATGTGGTTGTTGGTTATTTGAAAAAAAGACTTAAGATCAAGAATGGGTTGTTGGGTGAAGGGGATCACTTCCATATGAGGTGTGTTGCCCATATATTGAACTTAGTAGTCATGGACGGGTTGAAAGATCAAGATTTGTCTATTGCTAGCATCCGCAATGCGGTTAGGTTTGTGAGGTCTTCACCTCAAAGAGCTTTGAAATTTAAAAAATGCATCGAAATGTCAAGGATAACATGTGAAAAACATGTTTGTCTTGACGTTTCCACTAGGTGGAATTCAACTTACATGATGTTGGATACCGCTGAAAAATTCCAAGGCGCTTTTGAGAAGTTAGTGCATGAAGATTCTGGCTATGTTGAGTGGTTTAAAGAGGCTGGCCTTCCTACTCCTAGTGATTGGGAAAAGGTTAGAGCCTTTGTTAGCTTTTTAAAGATTTTCTATGATGCTACAAAAGTGTTTTCATCTTCCCAACAAGTGTCTATACACACAACCTTTCACAGCTTGGCTTCTATTTTGTGTGAGCTTCAAAAGGCATGTATGGACTTGAATACAATAGTGGCTGATATGGGAGTAGAAATGAAGGCCAAGTACGACAAGTATTGGGGTAATGTTGTAAAAATGACCAATTCTTATACTTTGGAGTAATATTTGATCCTAGGTATAAGTTTGGGTACATTGAGTGGTCTTTTAGTGATTTGTATGGTGCTGGTAGTGAAATGGAAAAAGAAAGGGCTGGGAGTGTGAGTGATAATTTGTTTAATTTGTATGATCTTTACAAATCTGAACATGAATCCTTTGATGGCCCTTCGGGCAGCAACAATTCCTCTGTTGAACAACCTGTTGTTCCCAAAAATCCATCTCTAAATGCAAGGGCAGATGCCTATAAAGAACAATTGAAAACCAAAGAAACCATTGTTCAACAAAATGACCTTGAGAGATACTTGAGTGACCCTCCAGAAAACGATGATGCAAGCTTTGATATTCTTACTTGGTGGAAGAAAAACTGTGTTCGTTACCTTGTTTTGGCAACAATGGTTAGAGATGTGTTGGCCACACTGATGTCATCAGTTGCTTCGGAGAGCGCATTTAGCACCGGGGGAAGGATTTTAGACACATATAAGAGCTCATTGAGTCTGGAAATGGCGGAAGCTTTGATTTGTACTCAGAATTGGCTGAAACCATCTTTCGTCGACTTCAAAGATCTTAATTTGAGTGAAGAGTATGAGCTGTTGGAAAATGTTGTGGCAGGCAAATTATTAATTTGTCAATAAATTCGTATTTTAATTATGCGTATTTGATATTGCTTAATTATTTGACTTGTTTCTCATATATTGTTTTCCATGCATTTTAGAAATTGGACAAGTCTTAAATGAAGTTGATGTTGGTCCTGCTGCTGGTGTTGCACCAGCAATTGGGCTCTAATTCCATTTAATGGTAAAAAAAACTTTAATTTTTTACTATTTAATATATTATGTACTACATATGTATATATATTTATTGTGTGTAATTTCATGTTATGCATGAATGATTTTTTTTGGGATATTTTGGAGTCAAATGTGACTTATACTGCACAGAACATGCCTATGGTTTTTGATAATGAAGTTGATGTGGAACCTGGTATTTTTGCTTGGCTCCATGGTGTTGGGTTTGCTTGTTAAAGTGGTTTACGCTTACATATTGGTATGTCCATGGCTAATTGACATGTTATAAACTTGATGCATATTGACATTGTTAAATTTGATATATACTGTTATGTTTTTAGATTTGGTGCATATTGACATTGTCAAATTTGATATATATTTTTCTGTTAGATAATTTGATGCATAAAAACATTGTTAAATTTGATGCATAAGTATCTGTTAGATAAAATGATGCATATTGACATTGTTAAATTTGTGCATACTCTTCTGCTAGAAAATTTGATGGCAGGTAAACATGTTATCTAGTATATTTAGAAGAGCATGTGAGACTTAGTAAACTATATTGTTATTATGTTATTGAGTTTACTTTGTTCATTTAAATTGAGCTTCATCTGCATGGTTATTGTTAGGATTAATATATGAATTGAAGCTATCACCTAATGGTTGTGCATTAGAGACACATAATGTGCATCAAAGCACATTGATTGGCCACATAGAAGAGATGCATCAGCTATCATCCAATGCTTGTTTACATTATCATTGAAGTCTATTCAGATTGTGCAAAAAGCGGGTTGGTTTTTTTACGTTTGTTCTATTTTTTTTTTCAAATTTATTTTGATGCTTAATAAAAAGCTTTACTTTTTTTCTTTCTTTCTTTTTTCAGACCTTGCTACAGAGTTACACCATGTTGAGCATCAGCATACTGCAGTTTTTATATTCAACTTTGAAGATGACTAAATGTTTTAATCTTACATTTGGATGACTGTAATATAATATACTTAATACTTGTGACTTAGTTTATATACGTGTTGGCTGTGATGTGCTAGTTTGTAATGTGCATTGAATTGATGCAAGCATATTACAATAGTATTAATGGCCTTGACCCCAAAGCGGTGTACTATAATTATTAAGGAATGACCTTAAATAAATGTTTGGTGAATGACATGAATCTTATGTTGAACTTTACTCTTATTTTAGGATAGGATTAGCCCTCAAATGTAGATGAATAAGGACTGAACTCAGGCAAATACTAGAATTTGTGTTTTCACTTTTAATGTTAAAAAAAAAATAGACTGAATTTTAATTGCCCATTTTAGAGTAAACCGATGGTACCCACCCGATCTTCCGCCTTATCCGATTAAACCAAAACCGACTAACCGATACATAAATCAGTCGGAAATGGACCTTGGAATTACAACCGTGGGCTTTTTCGGTTTCAGGTTTTCGGACCGATTTCCGACCGAAACCGACTGATGTCTAGCCCTACCATGTTGTACAATATTTGATATATTTTAATGATGTAGAATATTACAATAGCTAGTCTGTTTGAATAGAGTATAACACTAAACCTAGTGGACCTGTTTAACGGGTCACTTACTCAATATGAAATTAATTACAAAATACTACTATCTATTACTTACAACATGTTTGAAGTATTTGTGAAAAACAAATATGTAGGAAGTATAAGAGGTTTAGTCTGTGAAGCTTCGATACTTCAAAATGGATGACGTACCGTCAGTGACGGATCCAGGAATTTTGGAAAGTGGGGGCACCACGTATATATAAATTTGAAACCACCGTATTTTGAATACCAATCCGGATTAAACCTACGAGAGGCCTCCCCAAATTTTCTAAATGGAAAATTAATCTCTTTTGGTTGACAAGGACCCTTTTTCAAATAGTATCTTTTAATTACTTCTTTATCACTTGGGTGATAATTTGAAATTCTTGGCCTTAAACCAGGATCATTTTGAAGTTGTTCCAAATCCAATTTCAAAAATCTTTTTTCCAAAGATGGACCCAGTTTGATTCTTTCACCTTCATCAAGTGCTTGAGGTTGAGGATTAGGAGTTGATGACTCCTCTGGCAATCTTCATTTCAAAAATCTTTCCATTGCTTAGTGCTAGAAATCAATAAAAATACCACAATTAAAATTTTGTGATCATTTAGCAAACTCATGTACAATTAAAATGTTGAGAAATGAAGAGAGAGAAGACAGAGAAGAGGTTATTGAATTTGTTTTGTTTTGTGTGTTTGTATTAAGTGTGGATGTGGGTCTCACTTCTCTCTACCATCACGTTTCCACTCCTTTCTTTCATTTAATTATACTAATTTTTTATTATTTTTTTAATTGGAAATGGTTATGTATGTGATGTTGTGTTAAAGTGTGTGTTTATGTGTGGGCCAATAGAAAAGTGTTGTGTATTTTTGTGTGGGCCGTTTAGTCAACATTTCAACTATAACTATATATTACTATTTCTACCACCCAAAAAAAAAAATTCTCAAAATTTAGTGCAGGCACAAGCCCACACTCTCTTGTGCTTGCATCCGTCCCTGCGTACTGTATCCCTTGCGTATCCTGTACCGATACCTGCCCGATACTTCCCGATACGTTTCAGTAGAGTATCCAAAGATTAAATTTTATTTTTTTTAAAAATAATTATTCGATACATTTCTGATACGTCCCGGATACGCAAAAGATACGTCTGTGTGGTCTGATACGCACATATACCTTTTTTTATAGGGTTAATATGTCTTTACTCCCCTGTAATTTAGGCGAGTTCCGGTTTACACCCTGTAAAAAAGATTCTTTCGATTCCAACCCTATAATATGAAGATTCTCCACAAAACACCCTTGTAATATGAAGATTCTCCACAAAACACCCCTGACCCCATCCAGACGCTGACATGGCACGCCACTGGGTAATTATTTTAATTTTTATTTTTTTTAAAACATGACACGTGTGTAATGGACGCTGACGTGGCACGCCACTGTGTAATTATTTTAAACATATTTTTTTAAAAAAAATATTTTTAAAAAGATAAAAAAATAAAAAATAATTTTAAAAAAATTTAAAAATAAGAAAAAAAACAATTTTTTAAAAAAACGAAATAAAAATAACTGAAATATTTCCAACTTCTGGAAAAATTCTGGAAAAATAATTAAAATATTTTTTCTATATTTCCAAATTCTGGAAAAATTAATAAAAATGAAAAATAATTAAAAAGTAATTAAAATGAAAAAAATGATTAAAATATTTTAAAAAATGAAAACAATTATGAAAAATTAATAAAATGAAAAAAATTCTAGTAAACTGAAAAGTAATTAAAAAATATAGAAAATTGAATAAAAAAATTTGGAAAAATTAAAAAAATCTTGTAAAATGAAAAAGTCTAGAAAATTTAACAAAAAAATCTCGAAAACTAAAAAATCTGGTAAAATGAAAAAGTCTAAAAAATCTGGAAAAATTAAAAATTCTGGAAAAAATGTATATATATCAAAATTTTCAAAAAATATAAAAACTTCTGAGTTAAATACAAAAAATTGAAAATATAATATTATATAATTATTTTGATTTTGAAAATTTATTTCTAGAATTTTATTTTATTCGAAAATATAATCTAGATAAATAACAAGATAAAATGGATATTGATTGATATTGGTATATAAGTCATGTTATTTATTCTGGAAAAATAATTTCCAGAATATCATAAACACTTTTTTAAATATGATTAATCTTTTTAATTTTTTAAATATGATATTCTGGATAAAAAAAATTGAAATTGATCTTTTCCAGATTCATATATATTGAAATTTTTGAAATTTCTTTCTTTCGAAAAAAAATATGAATTTTTTTCATTTTTCCAGAATTTTTTAATTTTTTCCGCTATTGAAAATAATATGGAAATATGAATTTTTTGAAATATATTAATTTTTCCAGATTTTATTTTATTAATTTTTCATTTTTATTAATTTTTCCTTAATTATTTTCATTTTTTATTAATATTTTTATTTTTCAAGAATTTATTTCATTTTTTTAATATTTTTTCGTTTTTAAAATTTTTTTTCTAGATTTTTTCATTTTTATTAATTTTTCCATAATTATTTTCATTTATTAATATTATTATTTTTTAAGAATTTAATTCATTTTTTTAATATTTTTTCGCTTTTTTAATTTAAAAAAAAATCATAAATGCCACGTGTACTCCATAAAAAAATAAAAATAATTATATAGTCAGCGCGCCACGTCAACAAATATGCACAGTCAGCATGCCACATCGGCCGCCACGTCAGCAAATCTGCACAGTCACATAGGTCAGGGGCTAAAATCAAAGAATCTTATTTTATAGGGTTGGAATCGAAAGAATCTTTTTTACAGGGGGTAAACCGGAACTCGTTCAAATTATAGGGGGGTAAAGATGTATTAACCCTTTTTTATATTATTTTGATTTGATCTTGAGTACTAATGTGTTCTTTTTTGGATTAATAAAGTATAGCACTAACAATGTTTCTTTTGGATTATAGTATAACACTGATGGTGCTCTTTTTGGGATATATTGTGTATGTAGTTGATTAATCATCATTTTCTTAACCGTCAATATTATTTATATTTATGTTGATGTGCTACGAGTCTATGACTGGATTCTTGTGTTTCTTAATATATTTGGATATTAAAAAATGGTTTGAACTTGTATTCTCCTCTCTATTTGGCCGATAGATACCAATCCATATTGTCACGGTTTTTTTGAAAGGTCCGATTATCAACGTTGGTTGGTACATATGTACAAATGAATCAATCATATAATATGACTAATATTATGTTTATAATAATCAAATGATATGATTTTCAACCTTGTTTCTTCTTGTGTGCATATCTATCCTGTTTTCAACTCACATAACGAAATTAGTTAAAAAGTTGCTACCTTTTCTTCTCAAGAAAATGAAACTTGCACATCACAATTTCGTATACATAACGGTTCTTGTTTTAAATTTCCAAGCTTTTGTACACACTACACACACGCCTGGAGTACGGAGTAGTACAACAAATCACCACTAGGAAGATGTCGTCACTGAATTGGACTCTTCGTTACTGATTGCTTTGGGAAGGTTTTCTATATATTCAAAGGTTTTATATTCAAAGGTTGAATGCCATTTTTTTAGAACTTTGATTATGATTTTTCATAAAATAATAAAGAGTTACTATCTTAGTCATATATGTAAGATCTCATTGATAAGAACATAAGAAGTGAAAAAGGGAGATTGAATTTGTCTAATATTATTTTCTCCAAAATTACCTATTAAGAGAAATGATTTGTTTTTTTAAATTCTCTTGATATTAACTCAAAGATATTTTTCCTAATACATCTTAAATTTTGAAGTGGATATTAATATAAAACTGGATAATAAATTTTTTAAGAGGATCTTATACATAGGACCGCTACTATTATTTAAGAAGACGTAATATTAATGACTCCTTGTGAGTTGTGAGTAATTCTGAATTCTCTTGAAAGTCGAAAGCACGTAATTTCAACTATTCATATATTAAAACCCACTCAAATTTTTTATTATACGACTTTTCGCAGCGTGGAAAGGTAGAAGAAACAGTGTATATATAGATAGAGCCAAACATATGGTGGTAGGTTGCTATTGGAATCCGCGATGGCAAGGTATTATAATATGCAGGTAAGCAATCATACGTGTGATTGAAAATAAGTAGCTGTAAAAATAAACTAACACATAGTACGGTTGATCAAAGTTTTCCAGCACTTTTGATAACGACAACGAACAATTTGTTTGGGTGAATGAAAAGCGCTTTCAAAAAACTCAGTTTTGAGACCAAAACGTTAGTACAGCTTAAGCTGGTATTTCTTGGGTGTGTTTGTTTCAAGACATGAGAAATTACATTCCTTGAAATGACATTTCTAGGAATAATACTAGAACATTGACCCATGCGACACACGGGTTCAACCAACGAAGAAAAACGACGAATAAGTTATATCGTCTAATTGGGTTGTAATTTAATAGTTTCGTAAGGAATATGATGTATTACATAATTAGTATTAAGTTGACATCGTTAGAGTATGACATCATTAAAGTACAAATAAGAGACATGAACAATTTATGCAAACACGTTCTTGGATTTATATGGACAATTTACAAAGCAAATTTTTACTACATTAGAATATACAACTATCTTTGATTTTTATAAACACTAAATGGGAATGAAGATAGTGGAGGTCTGATGTTTGAGACATGCTAACCTCTAAGGCTTAAGAGAGGTTACACGTTCATTCAACATTATGTTACTTAAAATAAAGGGTTAATTAAGTTTCTGGACCCTATAAATATTTGCAGTTTTGTTTTTAGTCCCTATAAAAATAAATCACACTTTTTAGTCCCTACAAAAATTTTCGTTAATGTTTTTAGTCCTTGTTAAATTAAAATTTGTTTAATTATGCTTAAAATTTTAATTTTTTTAATGATTCTTTACATACTTGTTTAAAACATTCTAAAACGATCCGCCGCAATAAGTTAACTCAAAATTTTATTTTTAGGTCCAAATTTTCGTTAGTTTTATCTTGAATTTTTGGCGTTTTAAAAAAAATATATTTAATTCATTACATGTTAAAAAATTCTTATTTTTTATAAAAGATATTATTATAATGTTCATAACATGTTTGTTAAAAATCATTTAAAAATATAAAAGTTTAAGTATAATTAAACAAATTTTAATTTAACAGAGACCAACACAAAATTTTAGTCCTTGTAAAATTAAAATTTGCTTAATTGTGCTTAAACTTTTAAATATTTAACATATTTTTTACATACTTATTTAGAACATTATACAATGTTCCTCCGCAAAAAAGTAACTCAAAATTTTATTATTAGGTCCAAATTTTCATTAATATAATCTTGAAATTTTGGCTTTTAGAAAAATTCATATTTAATTCATTACATGTTAAAAAACTAAAAGATTTTATAAAAGAGTGTCTTACGATGTTATGAAAATGTCTGTAAAAAAATCTTTAAAAAATTTAGAAGTTTAAACATAATTAAACAAATTTTAATTTAACAGGGACTACTGTTTTATCTTGGTTTTCGGGTGTCAAACATTGATTACGTTTGAACCTTTTTAACCGGTGATATCTCATTTTTTCTTGGGAAGGGAAAAAATAAGCAAAACCCTTGAGAATCGAGGTCCGGGAGTTGTTTTCGCTACGGGAAGGTGTTAGGCACCCATAACGACTATAGTATCCTATAGGAACCGTCTTTACTTTCTACGCGCGCGCTTTATTTTTAAATGCTATTTAAAAGTGATATTTACACCTAAAAGTTTTCTAAGTGAAGAATTGGAGGGAGAAGAATGTGTTTGAGTTTTTATTTTATTTGAATTGAAGGAATTTTGTTTCCTTGCCTACGTACCATTTTAAGGGATCATATCCACCGTAGTTCTCTTCCAAAAAATGTTTTTGTTTTTGTTGGTTGATTTTAAGTTTGAAAATTGGAGTTTGAAGAATGGGAGAGAGAGGCCTCAAGGGCATACGATTGTGAAATTGTGACGTTGAATTAGTTATTTTGCAAAAGAAAGTCAAAGTATGATTAATTTTCATTGAAATTTGATTAAGAAAATAAAGAGAAAATACAATGGGATTTTGATCCCAAAGTTTATTTAGAAAATGATTTGAGTGATATTGTTCATGTTTATTTGGAAAATGATTTTTCCTAAGTGTAAATCCTAAGCATTCATCTAACCATTCAATCCTAAACATACATCTAAACATGCATAACCTAAGCATACACCTAAAGATATCTATGTGATGTGTGTGCATGTGTCGGTGCTTGTGTCGGTGTACATCATTAGAGTCCATTGTCCTTTACATCATTGGCCTAGATACATTCTATGGTCTTGCAAGAATTTAAAGGCATAAAGTAAAATACAAAGATTCCTAAGTATTACATTCTAATTTTGCATGAATTTGAAAATAAAGACCAAGATAGAAGATGGAGGATGAAATGCTTTATGGAATGCATGAAACATGAAGTAAAGTGGTTAGTGGCATAGGGCATTATATAATGGAAATTGCAAGCAAAAAGAAATGCTAAAAACTTGGCAAAAAGTAATGAACCCTTAACCTAAAAGTGGCAAGATATATCTAAAACTTATCATGATATCAAAACAAATGTATGACCTATAATCCTCACATCACGCCAACTCTCCTAAGGGTTTTACCACATTAAATAATATGAGGATTATAAGGATACACTCAAGTCAAGAACTATGATATGTTTAGGCATATTTGCATTATTTATTCACAAACATAACTTGCAAACCAAGCAATTAAACAAAATTCACATACATGCAGCAAAAGCACATGCAAACAGTAGCTAAAACTTCACAAAATCATATGGTATAGGTCACAAACTTTTATCAAGAAATTGGAATTAGAATCAAGCAATTTTCACAAGCCTTTAATTCAAAACATCACAAAATAGCAAGAAAATCCACACATTATTTTTTATCAAGTTTTAAAGTGCAAAAAAAACATCACAAAAATACCACAAAATTAACAAGAAATATACATGAATTTTTTTTAGAGTTTTTAAAAGATTTTTAGACTCAAGAACATATGAAACTTCACAATTTTTAACAAAAAAATAGTAAACAATTAACAAAAAATACCACACATATTTTTAACCAAGATTTGACACACAACATCATCAAAAAAATGCCAAGAAAAATGATCAAGAACATATAGAAATTTTTTAGGAATTTTATAGAACAAAAATAAGCATGCAGGGGTGTATATAGCAGGCAAACAAGTGTATATAGCAAAAAAACAAAAAAACGAAAAGAAAAAACCCAGGCCCAAAGGGAATATGGATCCTGGACTATCCAAACGTATCAGGGACGTTGGATTGACCCAGGATCCTAAACCCTAGATCAAACGGTGGCTATCAAGGTCCAGGAGTGAACCAGACTGGTTCAGGTGAACCAGTCTGGTTCACGTCCCTTTAAAAACACAAGGGACCGGTCCACCTCTCACTTCTCACTCTCTCTCTCTAACTATTCTAGTGAGAGAAGCTCTCACTTCTCTCTTCTTCTCCGATCATCTTCTCCGATGAACACTACGACGGAGGTACGGTGGCCGCCGGTGGCGCGGCCGTACCTGAACACTTTTTCTTGAAAAATTTTATGTCGTTGTGTTCGTCTTGGACTCCTCTTCATGATTTCGAAACTCGTTTTTGGAAACAAGGCTTAGATTTGAACAGATCTACGCTTGAATCTTACGTTCTAGGGTTTCAAATTTCTTTCTATTCTTCTTGAAACTAAACCCTAATCTAACCTATTTTCTTTGCTGATGATGATTATGAACTTGGATTCATGAAATAAACGGTGAATCTTGGAGAATTTACATTTTTAGGGTTTCGGTTTCAATTCTTTTTTGAATCCTTTCGAAGTTTTTGCTTCGATTCACCGTTTATTTATGTTTACAAGCCTTCGATGATGATTTAAAACGAAAAACGAGAAGGTTTCATGAATTTACCTGGAGATTCGAGTGCGAAGACGAACAAACAGATCCTTGCAAAGGTTTCTGGTGAGTTCTTGAACTGAAAATAAATCAGTTGACCTCTTCGTCTTCTTCACTGATGTGATTCTGCTTTGATCCTCTTCTTCTCACTCTCGAAACTTCGCTTCTGTGATCGTTCAAATTTGTCACTCATGTGATGGATTTGAGCTTCGAATTGCAGAAATAAAAGTTCGATGTTGAAGGTTCTTCAATGAATCTCTGAGAACTGCTTCGAATTCATTGCAATTGATTGAAATTTTTGTTACTTGAAAGTTAGGGTTTGTGTGTGTTCTTCGTGTTCTTGAAGAATTCTGAATTTGATCTCTGATTTTGGAGAGAGAATGTGAAATGGTGTTTGTTGAGTTGGCGGTTATAGAATGGTGTGATTCTGACACATTTGATGAGTTGGCTGGTATTTATAGGCCAGCTTGTAACTTCTGACCCAATGAGCCCTTGACACCTGTACTGGACTGTAACTAACTCGTCCTTGACTGGAAATTGGCTTGAGGACTATTCTGCAATTTTTAAAAGTTTGGGACCAATCTGTAAATTTTTTTAAAAAAAGGACTATTCCGTAATT
Organism: Medicago sativa; assembly: GCF_051527215.1. Taxonomy (NCBI): domain Eukaryota; kingdom Viridiplantae; phylum Streptophyta; class Magnoliopsida; order Fabales; family Fabaceae; genus Medicago; species Medicago sativa. Next base: position 24,683,174 of record NC_140752.1, on the reverse strand, counting down.
TTTGAGACTTTGGGACTGAAATGCAATTGACCTAAAAAAAAAGACTAAAAATAAAAGTTTGACTTGGAGGACTAAGACGCAAATTGGAAAAGATTTTAAAAGAAAGAAAATGAAAAATAAAAAATAAAATAGAAGAAAGGACTAAAGTGCAAAAATTAATAAAATTGAATTAAAAAATGTAATTTGAAATAAACGTAAAGTAAACCAATAAAAAACACAAAAATGGACTAAAATGAACCAACTACTTAAATGAGGTACTTTAAAGTAACCTCTCTCTGTCGAACTTTCGTGTGAAATGACCAAAATGCCCCTGGGGACCAAAACGACTCAAAATGACTCAGATGCAATTTTAAAATGGATTTTATCATGAAATTAAAGCAAGAGTTTATTCAGACAAATTGAAAAGACTCAGAGACAATTTTTAGAAATTAAACAGAGTTTTAACACATGAAAAGACTAAAATGCCCCTAGGGGCTAAACTGACTCAAAATGACTTCAAATGCAATTTTTTGAAATGGATTTTGACATAGGATTGAAATAAAGACTTATTCAAACCAATTGAAAAGACTCAAACAATTTTTTTAAAGGACTAAAATGAGTTTGGATACAGGAAATGACTAAAATACCCTTTTTCATGAATTTTGCAAGTAACATTGAAATAAGATGCAGAGGAAGGTGCAATTGATCAGAGACATATCAAATGACTTGAAATGCAAGAAAAGAAGATTTGAGCTAGTATTTTTAGGTCCAAAATCAGGGTATAACAGCTGCCCCTATTTAAGTTTCTTTGTCCGGAGGGTCAAGAGACGAATACCTTGATTTGACGGGACGAAGATACTTAAATATTAACATTTGCACTGTTTTTGGACATAAAAATACGCTCTCAGATTTTCAAAATATGAATGTCATGCAACATTTTGATTATGAATGCAAGACAAACGAACTGGAGTCTACAGAGCATGTCATATCACTGGGGATTTAGGTAGACATTGACAGGGTAGACAAACCCGGGAACAAAAGACAGGTACAAGCTGTTCTTTGGATCGAACTCGCCACTTGACCGTGAAATACAAACAAGAGATGGGTACAAGCTGTCCTTTGGATCGAACTTGCTACTTGACCGGGAATAGAAGTACAAGGCAGGTACAAGCTGTTCTTTGGATCGAACTTGGCACTTGACCGGAAACAAAGACATATAGAAAGATACAAGTTGTTCTTTGGATCGAACTTGTCGCTTGATTGAAGATACAAATAGGTAGGCAGGTACAAACTGTTCTTTGGACCGAACTTGCTATTTGACCTGGAAGTATAGACAAAAGGATGACACAAGCTGTTCTTAGGATCGAACTTGCGGCTTGATCAAATATCACAACATGTAGGTTGGTGCAAACCGTTCTTTGGATCGAACTTGTCGTTTGACCGATAACAAAACATAAGCAGGGTACAAACTGTTCTTTGGATCGAACCTGTCGTTTGACCGGAAACATAAGCATATAAGCAGGTAAAAGCTGTTCTTTGGATCGATCTAGCCACTTGACCAATAACAAGACGTATAGCAAGATACAAATTGGAAGTTTGATTTGGAAAGATACAAATTGAGAGTAAGTTGATATTGATTTGACTTGAAGATAGACATGACCATTTTGTTGGCCCAGAAGCAAATTGAGAGTGGATTAACATTGACAAAGACATTGAATTGAAAGTTTGAGATTGAAAGAGGGATTGAAAATTGAGATTAATCAGAGACATAGACATAGGCATTGAATTGAGAGTTGAAATTGAATTGAATTGGAGATTGAGATTGAGTTGAATTGGAAATTGAAACTGAGTTAAATTGACATTGAGATTGGATTGAAAGTTGAGATTGAATTGAGTTTGACAGTTGAAATTGAATTGAATTGAAATTGAGATTGGATTGAAATTGGAGATTGAGTTGAATTTGAAAGTGAAGATTGAGTTGAGTTGGAAATTGAAATTGAGTTGAATTGAAAGTTGAGATTGGAAATGCAACATGTATGTATGGTATAACAAGATTATTGAATGTATGAGCACACAAAATGCATGATTATGCATGTATGAATGCTTGAAATGCATGATTGGTTTGTAACTTGACAGAGAAGTTTCACAGAAATAGACAAAACATCGGAAGATTGGGCACGTAGTGGCTCGTGCTATAACATATTCACATGGAAATCCTCTTTGGAGAGACCGCCGTTGAGAGACGTACCAAGACCATGACTGAGGGCAATAGAAACTTGTAGAGGAGGGACCCTTGGAAGATTCTTGGATACAGGTCGCCGTTGTTAGGCGTGTCAGTGCTGGGTAAACGTTGGATGTTCGCATCTATGGTCAATGCTTTTCATCCTTTCATTCTTTCTTTTTCATTTTTCAATCCCATTTTTGCCTGAACCGCCCTTTCGGGTTTTCGATTCACCGGGAATAAATTCTTTTCATTGCCCCATTTTTGCCTGAATTGCCTTCATAGGTTGTCAATCAGCGGGGTGCTCATTTTTGCCTAAGTCGCCCTTTCGGGTTTTCAACTTAGCGAGCTTTTCATTTTTCATTTTCATTTCATCATTTTTTACTTTCATTCTGTTTTTTCATTCTTGCCATTGACCACAGATCATCCTGGGGAGTAACCTGCTCGTAACATGTATTGAAATAGACATTGACACTCATTTATTCATGCATGTTTCATTGAAATGTACCCTATTGCTCAGGTTTGCTTTCAAAATAGACAGGAAAAGATTTTTTTCAATTTTAAAAGATGTCTGTTTTAGCCATTGACATTATCAAAATAGAAAGAAAATATTTTGTATATAGCATTGAAAGTAGAAAGGAAATAGAATTTCAAACAAAAGCACAGGCTCAAATTGATGTAGAAGAGTGAGAATCAGCCAAAGGCATAACTCCACGGATTTACAAAGCTTGGAAAATGGTAATTTTATTGATTGGTGGTACATTGAACACGATGACCGCTACATTTCATAGAAATTTTGAATTCACAGGTACAGAAGCTTCTGATGAAGATGATCATTGACAGTTGCAGATGCCCCAAGGGGTGATGGTGGTTTGCCAGATATAGTTACTTGTCTTTTATTATCAATCTCATTTTTGCATGAACCGCCCTTTCGGGTTTTCGGCTCATCGAGACGCTCATTTTTTCCTGAGTTGCGTACAATCTTAGCGAGCTTTTTCATATTCATTTTTTTGTCCCTAACTTTTGCCTGGATCGCCCTTTCGGGTTTTCGATCCACCGGGAAGCGCATTTCTGCCTAGGCCGCCCTTTCGGGTTTTCGACCTACCACGCTGTTCTTTTCTTTTTAGACAAAGTATTTCTTGACTATATCGGCATTAACAGGATTCGGAAGTTCAACACCATCCATGTGTGTAAGAATCAAAGCACCACCAGAGAAAGCCTTCTTGACAACATAAGGACCCTCATAGTTAGGTGTCCACTTGCCCCTTGGGTCGGGTTGCTGGCTTATCCTTCTTTTTAATACAAGTTCGCCTTCCTTGAATTCACGAGGCCGGACTTTCTTGTCAAAAGCATTCTTCATTCGCACTTGATACAACTGTCCATGAGCCATAGCATCCATGCGTTTCTCTTCAATCAAATTCAATTGATCATACCGACTTTGACACCATTCAACCTCAGTTAATTTTGCTTCCATGATCACTCGAAGAGACGGAATCTCCACTTCCAGAGGGAGAACTTCTTCCATACCATATACCAGAGAAAAAGGTGTTGCCCCGGTTGAACTGCGCATTGTAGTACGGTAACCATGCAAGGCAAAAAGGTAGCATCTCATGCCAGTCTTTGTAAGTGGTAACCATCTTCTGAACAATCTTTTTGATGTTCTTGTTAGCGGCCTCGACTGCACCATTCATCTGAGGTCTATAAGGAGAAGAGTTGTGATGTTCGATTTTGAATTCTTCACATAAAGCTTGCATCATGCTATTGTTTAGATTGGAACCATTGTCAGTGATGATCTTGTTGGGAACACCATATCGACAGATGATGTTATTCTTGATAAACTTCACTACCACTTGCTTGGTCACATTTGCATAGGAAGCAGCTTCAACCCACTTGGTGAAATAATCAATTGCCACTAGAATGAAACGATGTCTATTGGAAGCTTTTGGTTCAATTCTTCCGATCATGTCAATGCCCCACATAGAGAAAGGCCATGGGGAAGAAATAACATTGAGGGCATGTGGAGGGACATGAATTTTGTCAGCATAGATTTGACATTTATGGCATCTCTTGGCATGGCTGTGGCAGTCACGTTCCATGGTTATCCAGTAATAGCCGGCTCTTAAAAGTTTCCTTGACATAGTGTGACCTGTAGCATGGGTCCCAAAGGTACCGTCATGTACATCATGCATCAATTTCTCAGCTTCTTGTTTATCAACACATCTCAATAAGACCATGCCGTAGTTCCTCTTGTATAGGATTTCTTCGTCCAGAAGGAATCTGCTAGCCCATCGTCTCAAGGTCTTTTTATCCCTGTTGGAAGCACCAGGTGGATATTCATGATTCTGCAAGAACTGTTTGATATTATGATACCAAGGTTTTCTATCATTCACACCTTTATCAGCCTGATCTGGCATATTTTCAATAGTAAACACATGAGCGGGTCTATCAAGACGCTGCACCTTGATTACGGGCACGTCATTCCAATGGTTCACACGAAACATGGAAGACAGAGTAGCAAGAGCATCAGCCATCTGGTTTTCATCCCGAGGGATGTGGTGCAGCTCAACCTTGGTAAAATATGTCAACAGACGTCTTGCATAGTCACGGTAAGGGATCAGCTTCTCATGATGAGTCTCTCATTCTCCCTTTATCTGATTAATAACAAGTGCAGAATCTCCATAGATGTCAAGGTGCTTAATTCTCATATCAATGGCTTCTTCAATGCCCAAGATGCATGCTTCATATTCAGCTATGTTGTTTGTGCATTCAAAGGTTATTCGAGCAGTGAAAGGAATGTGGTGCCCCTGCGGAGTTACAATAATGGCCCCAATTCCTTTACCATAAGCATTGACAGCACCATCAAAGACTAACCCCCATTTGCTGTTGCGATCTGGCCCTTCACTGATCAGTGGCTCTTCACAGTCTTTTGCTTTTAGATACATAATCTCTTCATCCGGGAAATCAAACTTAATCGGCTGGTAATCATCCATAGGTTGACAAGCAAGATGCTCGGCAAGGATACTTCCTTTGATTGCCTTCTGAGCTTTGTACACAATATCATATTCAGACAACAACATTTGCCAACGTGCAATCTTCCCGGTAATAGCAGGCTTTTCAAAGATGTACTTGATTGGATCCATTCGGTATATCAACCAAGTTGTATGATTCACCATATAATGACGCAGACGTTTGGCAGCCCAAGCTAAAGCACAACAAGTCTTTTCAAGCATTGTATACCGAGTCTCACAGTCGGTGAACTTCTTGCTCAGATAGTAGATAGCATGTTCTTTCTTTCCAGTCTCTTCTTGTTGACCGAGAACACAACCCACGGAATCATCTAACACTGACAGGTACATAATCAAAGGCCTTCCTTCCACTGGCGGGACAAGGATAGGTGGTTCCAATAAGTATTCTTTAATGTTATCAAAAGCTTCTTGGCATTCGTCATTCCATACAACAGGCTGATTCTTTCTGAGCAATTTGAAAATTGGTCCACAGGTAGTAGTCATGTGAGATATGAACCTTGAAATATAATTCAGGCGTCCGAGGAAACCTCTGACTTGCTTTTCAGTTTGAGGGGCCGGCATCTCTCTGATAGCTCGGACTTTGTCAGGATCAACTTCAATGCCTCTTTGGCTGACAATGAAGCCTAGCAACTTTCCAGATCTTACACCAAATGTGCACTTGTTAGGATTCAAACGCAGCTTGTACTTTCTCAATCTTTTGAACATCTTTTTCAAGTACACAACGTGCTGCTCTTCATCACTTGATTTCACAATCATGTCATCAACATATACTTCAATCTCTTTGTGAATCATATCATGGAACAGAGTGGTCATACCCCTTTGATAGGTAGCACCAGCATTTATCAAGCCAAACGATATCACTTTATAACAGAACGTTCCCCACGGAGTGATGAAGGACGTCTTTTCTCTATCTTCAGGTGACATCCGTATCTGGTTATAGCCAGAGAAACCATCCATAAAAGAGAACACTTTAGACTGAGCAGTACTGTCAACAAGCACATCAATATGAGGCAATGGGAAGTTATCTTTTGGACTGGCTTTGTTCAGATCTCTGTAATCGACACACATTCGAACTTTCCCATCTTTCTTCGGTACTGGTACAATGTTGGAAATCCACTCAGGATATTCAGCTGTCATGAGGAAACCCGCATCAATTTGTTTCTGCACCTCAGCCTTGATCTTAAGAGCCATGTCTGGACGAGATCTTCTCAATTTCTGTTTGACTGGAGGGCATTCAGGTCTTGTCGGTATCCGATGTTCCACAATCTTGGGATCAAAGACATCTGGATAATCATGGAGAAGCTGAGTAATCCTCTTTTTCACCTCTGGCTCAAGTGCAGCACCAATCTTGATCTCTCGCTTGTTCTCTTTAGTACCCAGGTTGATAAGCTCAATCTCTTCCTGGTGAGGCTGAATGGCTCTTCTTTCTTGCTCAAGCAGTCGAGTGATCTCATACGGTATCTCTTCATCATCTTCCTCATCTTCAGCTTCATATACAGGGAATTCAAAATTTGGAGGAACCATAGGGTCACTGTGTTCAACGGGTTTATTATGGTTCAATCTGCATAATATGATTGGGATGATTTTTAGAAAAAAAATTTTCATGCAGATTTTTGAAATTAATAAGAAAATACAGATGTTTTGGTTTTTTCTGGCATTACCATTATTTCCAAGAAAAAGGCACTAAAAAGCAAAAAAACAAAGAGTCGCGGAAAATACGACAACTTTTATTGATAACGGCAATGCCGAAACAAACAGGCCCTTACAAAGATATCACTTTCGCCTTGGGCAGAGCGAAAGGATTGTTATTTTGAAAACAAAGAAAAACATGAGCAACAAGACACATTACATGGAAGCATGCATGACTAAAGGAACATCAATGGCCTCCCAATTTCTCACGGTGCCTCCTGGTACAACAAACGTAGGCACATAACTACTTTCAGCAGCGTCTTCAGCAATATCATTGATAAACCCAGCACTATAGAAAGTTCCTATCGAAACGCCTGAGGTCGGGGAGAACCTAAGGCCCTCTTTACGCTTGTTCTCCAAAATATGTATCACTTTGCCCCAGCCAGCAGCTTGCCCTTCTTGAACAGCTTTCTGGGCGTCTTTCAATGAGGCCATACTAGCACTAGCTCTCCGGGACTCTGCGCTTTCAACAGTCAAGCCTTGGAATGACGTCCCTTCAGCAGACCCTGCTTCAACACAAGAGAAAGATGACACTTGGCTAACCAGATACGCTTCTTCACCATGTACAGTGACAAGCTTACCATTCCTCACAAACTTGAGTTTCTGGTGCAGAGTAGAAGTTACCGCCCCAACGTCATGAATCCACGGTCTTCCGAGGAGACAACTGTAAGAAGCGTTAATGTCCATGACCTGGAAATTGATCTGAAATGTCTCAGGACCAATGGTAATTGGTAGATCTACCTCTCCAAGAACATCCTTGCAAAATCCGTTGAAAGCCTTAACCAAATAACTACTTCCCCTTAGAGAAATTCCATGATGACTTAACTGTCTCAGTGTAGACTCAGGCATTACGTTTAAGGATGATCCAGTGTCCACCAGCACATTGGATATCATGTCAGACTTACAGTGCACGGAGATATGCAACGCTAAATTGTGGTATTTTTCTGCTTCGGGGAGTTCATCGTCACCAAACCCCAAGTTATTGCAAGCAGTAATGTTACCCACTATTCCATCGAACTGATCCACGGAGACTTCATGATCAACATAGGCCTGTTCCAGTACCTTCATTAACACTTTCCTGTGAGCTTCTGAACTCAAGAGCAGAGACAAAATGGATATTTTGATGGAGTTTGCAGCAGTTGGTCTACAATCTTATAATCGCTCTTTTTGATAAGCCTCAGAATTTCGTCCAGATTAGACTCTTCAATAGACTAGCCTGATGGGCTGGCATTCTTGGTAATAGGAGGAGCAACTGGTGGAGTTATTGTGGCAACAGGTGTGACAACCTTCTTTTGGAACAAGGGTGGACGGACTTTTCCACTTCTCAGAGTTGTAATTTCTTCAACAACGTTATCAACCGTAGCCGGGGATACCAAAGGCACTTCTACCCCATTCTCAATCATATTTGCATCATTCTTGTAAGGGATTGCCATAGTAGAGGCATAAGATACTGGGCCAGGTAACCTGATCACTAAAGGTTCAACATTCTTTGTCTGAGATACACTTTTAGCTGGAGAATCATGAAACACTGGCACAATCACACAAACATCACTGGCAATCGAGTGTCTGCTATCCATCAGGCTTTGTATATCACCTTGCACCACACAACAACCCATAGAATTTTGAAGACATTCTGAACAAGAAGCATGATTGTGATTGAACAAAGAAGCCTGGCAAAGTTTGACATGTAGCGGCACCAAAGGAGTAGCAACATTGCGGACATCTAAAATGGGAGCCTCTCGAGGACCACGGACTTCTTCGAAAGCCTCGATCATGTTAACGGCATCATGGTTTGGAAGTGGATTGTCAAGAACATGAGGAACACTATTTTCAAAAGTCAACCGTCTCCTGTCTATCAGATCTTTTACAATATACTTCAGAGCATAGCAACCTTCAACATCGTGGCCTTGAGCGCCCTGATGAAATTCACATGTGAGATCCTGTCGGAACCTGGGAGGCAATGGTGTAGGCAGAGGCTTGCCTGGTCTAGTGACACAGTGGCCCTTAGCAAGTAGGGTTGGGAGCAGATCAGCATACCGCATTGGTATTGGCGGAAAATAAGTCTTGGGCCGAGGACCCTGTTGTTGCTGCTGCTGCTGTTGAGCAGGAGGCTGCTATTGTACTTGTTGAGCAATGGCATTAACGGGCGCTGGTGGTTGACCCGGTGGCAGAGGATATTGCTGGTAGAATGGTGGGAAGAAAGGATGTTGAGAGTACTGCATGTATTGGTAAGGCAGGGGTAACTGAGTAGCAGCTGTAGACGGGTTACCGGATACCATCCCTACTTCGGAATCTTTCTTCTTATGGTGGCCATTACCGTACTTCTTTGGTGCATTAGCTGAAGATTCTCCCTTTTCAAGAACAATGATACCCTCTCTGACAGCCTCCTCTAGACGAGTTCCCATAGTAACCATGTCGGAGAAATTATTCGAAGCAGAGACTATCATTCTTTCAACATATTCCTTCTTCAAAGTTTTCAGGAATGTTTGGGTTAGTTCTTCCTCATCAAGCCGAGGAGAAACACGGGCAGCTGCCCCTCTCCATCTCTGAGCATACTCACGGAAGGTTTCATCTGACTTCTGAGACAAAGACTTAAGAGAATCCCTATTTGGCTTCAAGCGGGTATTAAACTCATAGTGATTTTCAAAGGCAGCAGCAAGTTCTTCAAAAGTATGGATATTGTCTTTGCTCAAACCCGTATACCAGTCTGTCGCATCTTCCATCAAGCTATCCTGGAAGCAATGGATCATCAGCGCATCATTATCTGCGTAGTTGGCCATCTTTCGGACATACCGAATGACATGGCTATGTGGACAAGAAGTTCCATTGTATTTGTCAAAATCTGGCACTTTGAACTTCTTAGGAACCTCAAATCGGGACACGAGGCATAGATCACGAGCCTTAGCAGAAACACCGTTCCCACGGCTAGCCTTGACCTCACGGAGTTCTCCAGCCAACTCTCTTAACTGTCTTCTCATAGCTTCCATTATAGGGTCTTGTCCACGCGGAGTATCAACATCAATTACCTGTTGCACAGTGTGTACAACAGGATCGGTAACAACAGTAGTCACTTGAGGCATAGAAGTAGGTGTAGTAGCAAAAGTTGTCACAGGGATCTGTCCTTGATTACCAGTACCAGAAATACCAGCCGCAGTATTAGGAGCATAGAAAGCTGGGAGTCCATAAGGATGTCCATTAGGCATAACAAACCAAGCATCAGACATCACAGTGGATAGTGGAATAGATGGAATCACTTCAGTAGAAGCTGGAACAGATGCGGCTGGTTGTTCTTGTGCAGCCATCATAGTGGACATAGCGTCATGAGCCTTAGCTAAGTCTTCTTTCATAGCAGCCAATTCGGCACGGAGCTGAGCATTTTCTTATTCAAAGTTAGCCATGTTTCTTCTCTTGTACAATCTTGTTTGATGAACTCTATCTGGTTGGTAAACCTTGCGAGCACGAGCCACTTTTCAGACTGCGGCGGAAAAAACCAGGAGGCAATGAGCACGAGAGAAGTCTTTTGTGACCAATGAATGCATATGATGCATGAAATGTGTAAATGCATATGCAAAAAGACTCTTTTTATGTTATCGAAGGGTTTTAGACAAATTAGAAGCTTGTAAACATTACTAAACAATTGAAACATCAAACCCAGACAAAACAACCAAACATCATAGAGTCTTACAAGATGATTCCCTTTGAAATACTAAGCCAAGGGATAGATTTTGAAATGTAAAACAACATAAACAACTGAAAATAACAACAGGAGATAGAAATCCTCAAGCATAGGAAGTGGAAGTATCATCCTCAGACTCAGACTCAGACACATAGCTGCAGTATCGTGCATAGAAGTTATGGGCACCCCTAGCCCTCTTGGAGTCCCTCATAAGCAACCTATCTTTCTCTTCAATTTCTTTCCTAGCTTTAGCCAACTCCTTCTTCAGTGTCAAGACCTCATGAGTCTTCTGCTCATCCTTTCCATCCAAAGTCATGATCAAGTTCTCAGCCTCATAGTATCTAGTCCTCCACTGATGCTTCTCTCGGCTCTCCATAGCTAGATGCTCCAGATACTTCTCCTGAGTAGGTGGTAATAGAGACAAAGGCATGGTTGGAATAGATACAGACACATATCTCATAGCGGGGTAAGGCATACCGATCTTCTCAGCTTGGTTTATCACCCACTGTGTATAGGCCTCATGAGCAACACCGGACCTTACACCCATATGCTTCACCTCTTTCTTCCGAAGCTTAGACCAAGCTTCTATGAAATCTTCTCTTATTCCTGTGGGTGCATTGGAGTAGTGAAAGAAGTAAGGAGATGTAGCAAGATTGATGGGCTTTTCTTTCATCGGGAAACCAAATTGTCGCAAGGCGAGCTCCGGGTTATAGTTGATTCCACCCCGGGTACCAAGAAGAGGTACATTAAGAAACTTCCCACCACCTAGGATAATCTCTTTGACTTTAGCAGCGGGAGTGAGCCAAACCACTTCATTAGGGGTGAGAGCCATGATCCTTTGTGAAATAGACCAATTCTCTGGATTATCATGGAAAGACTTCGAAAGGTGCGAAATAAACCACCTATAGAGGAGAGGTACACAGCAAAGAATGTATCCACGACCCTTGCCGGATCGATCGTGAATAGCATGGTATGTGTCAGCTAGCAAAGTAGGAACCGGATTCTCGGAGTGGAAGATCATAATAGCATTCATGTCCACGAAGTCGTCAAGATTTGGAAAGAGAATAAGCCCATAGATGAGGAGTGCAAGAATAACTTCAAGAGTGTCCTGACAAGTGGTCTTGAGGTTGGCTTTCTCAAGTAGATACTTTGAAGTGAACCCTCGGATGTGAGCCTTAGTGACAAGATTCTTGGAGACATCGGTGGTCTTGAGATAGAGATCTTTAGCAATAACCAATGGAGTAGGAGGATTCTCAAGTCCTGCGAAGGGTACCCCCTTAGCAATAGATAGCTCCATCAAGCAAGAATAAGCCTCTAAACTGGGCACTAACTGAAAGTCGGGAAAAGTGAAGCACCGATAGTCCCGATCATAGAATTGCACTAGAGTGTGCACAAGCTTCTCATCCACATTAGTCTGGAGAAGAGTAAGTAAAGCCCCGTAACGATGTTGGAAACCAGTCGGATCCTCGATCTTGAGTGCCAAATCTCTCAAACTAGCCAAATCCACTTCCTTGAACTTGTAGGACTTAGTCTTCCCCATTCCTACAATGTTTACAAATTCAATTGGTCTAAGCCCTTCGATAAATGCATGGAAAAAGTTTATGCATGTATGCATGTATGCATGATTATGTTCAAGTACGGAGAAAACATGGTGGGTTGAAATTCAAAGTCAAGGAGTCATGGGTGGACACGGTGTCCGGTGAATCTAGGGCTTTAGGATAATAGTAACCGGGTTCTAAAAAGTTCCCAAGTCGCAACCTCTCCGACGTATATCATGGTGTCACGAGACAACACTCGCTCCATAATTATACATAAGAAGGTCTAACTTGAGTGTAGTATCGTGTGACGACTAAAATTCGAGATAACACTCGGTTTAGCCTCCGCACTACATCCTAGAAAATGGCCATGGATGGGTTTGGTTATCTACGGTTCATAGCGTCATAGAACAATTAGAAGTAAAGTGCCTAAACACGACAACACGCGCCGACAACATCACCCCCAAAATGCCTCAGCTATGTGGGATTGATCGCATAATCCAATACACGAGGCAACCCTCGGAATGAATTGTCGATTATATCCCCCCTAAATCCTAAGTTCACTCAGCCCGGGTGTAGGACTTTTGATATTCTCACCCCCACACGTTAGCAAGAATTTAAACATTTATTCACATAAGAAAGCAAAAAGAAACAAGTAAAAACAAAAGCGCAAGCGTGGAAATAAAGACTAGGCATAACTCTCGAATGTCCCCAGTGAAGTCGCCAGCTGTTTTATCTTGGTTTTCGGGTGTCAAACATTGATTACGTTTGAACCTTTTTAACCGGTGATATCTCATTTTTTCTTGGGAAGGGAAAAAATAAGCAAAACCCTTGAGAATCGAGGTCCGGGAGTTGTTTTCGCTACGGGAAGGTGTTAGGCACCCATAACGACTATAGTATCCTATAGGAACCGTCTTTACTTTCTACGCGCGCGCTTTATTTTTAAATGCTATTTAAAAGTGATATTTACACCTAAAAGTTTTCTAAGTGAAGAATTGGAGGGAGAAGAATGTGTTTGAGTTTTTATTTTATTTGAATTGAAGGAATTTTGTTTCCTTGCCTACGTACCCTTTTAAGGGATCAAATCCACCGTAGTTCTCTTCCAAAAAAATGTTTTTGTTTTTGTTGGTTGATTTTAAGTTTGAAAATTGGAGTTTGAAGAATGGGAGAGAGAGGCTTCAAGGGCATAAGATTGTGAAATTGTGCTGAACACTTTTTCTTGAAAAATTTTATGTCGTTGTGTTCGTCTTGGACTCCTCTTCATGATTTTGAAACTCGTTTTTGGAAACAAGGCTTAGATTTGAACAGATCTACGCTTGAATCTTATGTTCTAGGGTTTCAAATTTCTTTCTATTCTTCTTGAAACTAAACCCTAATCTAACCTATTTTCTTTGCTGATGATGATTATGAACTTGGATTCATGAAATAAACGGTGAATCTTGGAGAATTTACATTTTTAGGGTTTCGGTTTCAATTCTTTTTTGAATCCTTTCGAATTTTTTGCTTCGATTCACCGTTTATTTATGTTTACAAGCCTTCGATGATGATTTAAAACGAAAAACGAGAAGGTTTCATGAATTTACCTGGAGATTCGAGTGCGAAGACGAACAAACAGATCCTTGCAAAGGTTTCTGGTGAGTTCTTGAACTGAAAATAAATCAGTTGACCTCTTCGTCTTCTTCACTGATGTGATTCTGCTTTGATCCTCTTCTTCTCACTCTCGAAACTTCGCTTCTGTGATCGTTCAAATTTGTCACTCAGGTGATGGATTTGAGCTTCGAATTGCAGAAATAAAAGTTCGATGATGAAGGTTCTTCAATGAATCTCTGAGAACTGCTTCAATTCATTGCAATTGATTGAAATTTTTGTTACTGGAAAGTTAGGGTTTGTGTGTGTTCTTCGTGTTCTTGAAGAATTCTGAATTTGATCTCTGATTTTGGAGAGAGAATGTGAAATGGTGTTTGTTGAGTTGGCGGTTATAGAATGGTGTGATTCTGACACATTTGATGAGTTGGCTGGTATTTATAGGCCAGCTTGTAACTTCTGACCCAATGAGCCCTTGACACCTGTACTGGACTGTAACTAACTCGTCCTTGGCTGGAAATTGGCTTGAGGACCATTCTGCAATTTTTAAAAGTTTGGGAACAATCTGTAAATTTTTTAAAAAAAGGACTATTCCGTAATTTTTGAGACTTTGGGACTGAAATGCAATTGACCTAAAAAAAAGACTAAAAATAAAAGTTTGACTTGGAGGACTAAGACGCAAATTGGAAAAGATTTTAAAAGAAAGAAAATGAAAAATAAAAAATAAAATAGAAGAAAGGACTAAAGTGCAAAAATTAATAAAATTGAATTAAAAAATGTAATTTGAAATAAACGTAAAGTGAAACCAATAAAAAACACAAAATGGACTAAAATGAACCAACTACTTAAATGAGGTACTTTAAAGTAACCTCTCTCTGTCGAACTTTCGTGTGAAATGACCAAAATGCCCCTGGGGACCAAAACGACTCAAAATGACTCAGATGCAATTTTAAAATGGATTTTATCATGAAATTAAAGCAAGAGTTTATTCAGACAAATTGAAAAGACTCAGAGACAATTTTTAGAAATTAAACAGAGTTTTAACACATGAAAAGACTAAAATGCCCCTAGGGGCTAAACTGACTCAAAATGACTTCAAATGCAATTTTTTGAAATGGATTTTGACATAGGATTGAAATAAAGACTTATTCAAATCAATTGAAAAGACTCAAACAATTTTTTTAAAGGACTAAAATGAGTTTGGATACAGGAAATGACTAAAATACCCTTTTTCATGAGTTTTGCAAGTAACATTGAAATAAGATGCAGAGGAAGGTGCAATTGATCAGAGACATATCAAATGACTTGAAATGCAAGAAAAGAAGATTTGAGCTAGTATTTTTAGGTCCAAAATTAGGGTATAACAACTACAAACACTAACAGAAAATTTTGTGGGGAAGGAACATTGAAAAAACGAAAAAAACAATATACTAAGAGGATGCGAAAAAACGAAAAATAATTTATACAACAACGACATATGAATCGAATACGAAATCTCTTAGGACAATTGCCTCCATCCGACCACTCTAGAAAAAACGAAAAAAAACAAATTAAAGCACAATTAGCAAAAATGCTTATCGCAACAATTCAGGAGCGGTTTCATAACACTTGTAAGGAGACACAAAACCAACCTTGTCATCAACCAAGAGGATGTTCATGAAAGTGATGTCGTTAGGATCCTTCTTAGATGATATACACCATACATGAGCGACGTGCACTTTCATCTTGAGATCTCTTTTCCCACCAGTTACAACCAAAAGGTTTGTGTAAGCGCTGGCCATAGCTGCAGCAGACAAAAGCAATATACTATTTCTTAATCTATGGAATGTTGCAATTGAGAATTAAGAAATAGAAGTTATTACTTATAGCTTATAGGAAATCAGCCACAACAATCACGTAAAAATGAGGAGCAGCCAATAAATACAGGTTTCCTGAATTTGTAATGTTGACTTTGCATAATCAATGAAAATTGAAGGTGGCAGCATCGGTGGCGCATCAGAAGGGGAATGTAGAGTGCGTTATTTCAGGAAACAGATTTCGATGCACACAATGAAAATGTGTTATAGTGGCTTACAAAATATCTCTTATGGTGGGAGAATTATTTCAAACGATAAATTAATGAAAAATTAGGTACATTGGAAAATTCCTCAAGAATTATGTTAGGATTAAATACGTTGAGTTAAACGGTAATTCCATTTAAATCATGGTCCCATCGAAAAAAAAAAGAAAATTGTGCTAAAGTGCAAAGCCAATGATTCTTACGGTGGTATATTTATTTTTAACGTTAACCACTATGAAAAATTACTTGTTCTTAAATTTAATTTGAACACGGTGCTGTTTTTTTTTATTATGCAATCTTTTGGCCTTTTTTTTCTTTCTAAAGATATTTTCAACCGTGTGGTTTTAATACTATTTAATGTACAATTGATTGGTTTTAATACTAAAGAAATTGTGTTATAATGCTAATAAATATACAATTGATTGTGTGTTATTTTATTTCCATTATATAATTTCCTGTGTTATTTATTCACATTTCAAATTTGGGATGGCAATTAATATGCAATCGTGTGTTATTCTATTTCAAAAATTAAATTAATATGCAATCGTCTTATAAATGGAAGTTTTCAACCGTGTGTTTTTATTGCTAATAAATATACAATTGATTGTGTGTTATTTGATTTCCATTATACAATTTTATACGTAATTCACAGGTCTAATTTTCAAGCTCGTGTTTTTTTTCGTTTTAAAGGTATTGTGTGCTATACTATTTTCAATGTACCTAATTCACATTTCAAATTTGGGATGGCAATTAATATGCAATCATGTGTTATTTTTATAGACTAAAATTAAAATAATATGCAATCGTGTTATAAACGACAGTTAAAATTTCTTGCAATGAAATAAAATAATATGCAATCGTGTTATAACGGCGTGTATTAAAGGTGAATAGGTCAAACCTACACATAAATGTGTTATTATGGCCTGTATTAAATTTGAGGAGGTCAAACCTACACATAAATGCTTGAGAAAGAGCGGGAAAAATCTAGGTTAGTTTTAGGGTTAGGGTTAGCTTGACCTGACAAGCTTTAGTAAGTAAGATTCCAAGGAATAACATTCCAACCCATGTGTTTGGTAAAAATTTAGATTTTTTGGAATGTTTTAGAAATTAATTAATTAAAAAAATAAAAAGGGAAACAAAAGTTAATGGTAGTGAGAATTTATAGCAAGTTTAGTTTTATTCTCAGGATCGAATGTTAAATTCTCATCCTTTAAGCCTGAGAATAACAATAGAAGAAATCACATGTAAATAACATTCCCGGGAATATAACATTCTTGTGAACAAATTTTTAAAACTTCAAATAAACATGGTAATGTTGCATTTTCAATCTCACTTCAGACAAAAGCAATATACTTCTTCTTCTTCTTCTTCTTCTTCTTCTTCTTCTTCTTCTTCTTCTTCTTCTTCTTCTTCTTCTTCTTCTTCTTCTTCTTCTTCTTCTTCTTCTTCTTCTTCTTCTTCTTCTTCTTCTTCTTCTTCTTCTTCTTCTTCTTCTTCTTGTCCAGCAAGATGTCTTCTGTCGATAAGGATATATCTGCACTCTGGATTTTCTTCATTGGTGCTTCCATGTACTCATCTTCGATGCTTTGAACTTCCACCCTGTTGACATGTAGGGCATACTTTTCTTTGCTTCCTTCCTACTACTAAGCTGCTTTCTTTATAGGCTAAAGCCTCCTATCTACGGTAGCTGACGCAGCAAGACCCGAGGAATCAGATACAGATCTTTTTCAGTCTCTTTCGCTGGGGCAAAGCAAAGAGGGAGGACTTTCGAAAGAAGGCGTCGTCCGCTGATGATCTTGAGGTTGGGAGGCAGGTTAGGGGGAGATGCCGCTATGTTCAAGAGACAATTATCTCATTTGGAAACATATCTGGGTGGCATAAAATATATGACGGGGTTACCCGATATTGTAATAATCGTTGATCAGCAAGAAGAATATACGGCTCTTCGAGAATGTATCACTTTGGGAATTCCAACGATTTGTTTAACAACGCAGAAAAGTATTAGTTCTCCCTAAAAAGGAGGTGATCCAGTCGCACCTTCCAGTACGGCTACCTTGTTACGACTTCACTCCAGTCACTAGCCCTGCCTTCGGCATCCCCCTCCTTGCGGTTAAGGTATCAGGCTAATAAAATTCTTGTTTAAAAGCACTTACTTACCAAGGACGTTAATATATATTAAAAACCACATGAGATAGGCACATACATCTATCTTTTGCCTTGATAACTTCTAGGTGAGGGGGTTGAGTACCTCTCTGGATGGAGGCATTTTCTCTACCCCTTCTTACCCTGAAAAAACAGGGGTCACCTTGTGTTCTTGAACCGATAACCATCTTGCTCTCTCTAAATATCTCTCTCAATTCTAAAATCCAAAATTTGAACAGATGGTCCTTCATCTTAACACTCCTATATTTAAAATATTTAAAATGAATTGTTGATTATATATTATGAATTGTTGATTATATATTATGAATTGTTGATAGTCGCGGATTAGTGCGTTCTGCGCCGCCGCCGGCGCAGGTTGATCTCTCTGGTTGAGGCTGCATTCTTTTATTCAACTTTACACGGCCTTCTTTGCCTTCCACCTAAGCTGCGCTGGAAAAGCCAAAATAAGCCAGTCCTTTTTTTGAAATACCCGCATAGAAATAGGCTACTGACGTAAGTAAAGCTAATGCAACAGTAGTATTTATATCAAAATATTTTTTTGTAATTCTAATCTTTTAGCATCATAAGTAGTTTTGTTCGAATTCAAATTGATCTCTAAAGTTAGAATCCCCTCTTTTTTTTCTCATACATAATTTATCTAGGCGTACGGTGTTACACCCTAATTTTGGACCTAAAAATACTAACTCAATTCTTCTTTTCTTGCATTTCAAGTCATTTGATATGTCTCTGATCAATTACATCTTTCTTTGCATTTTATTTCAATGTTATTTGCAAAATTCACATAGAAGGGCATTTTAGTCATTTCCTATGTCAAAATTTCTTTCAGTCTTTTAAAAAAAAAAAAATTTGAGCTCTCTCAAATAGTTTGAATAAGTCTTCATTTCAATTCTATGTCAAAATCCATTTCAAAAATTGCATTTGAAGTCGTTTTGAGTCAGTTTTGCCCCTAGGGGCATTTTAATCTTTTCAAGAGTCAAGACTCTGTTCAAATCTTAAAAATTGTCTCTGAGTCTTTCAAATTGGTTTAAATAAACTTTTTTTTCAATTCTCTGTTAAAAATCCATTTTAAAATTTCATCTGAGTCATTTTTAGTCGTTTTAGCCCCAGGGGCATTTTGGTCATTTCACACGAAATTTCGGCAGAGAGAGGTTACTTTAAAGTACCTCATTTAGGCCATTGGTTCGTTTTAGTCCGTTTTTGTCAATTTTAATCGTTTCAATTTACGTTATTTTCCGGTTACCAATTTTAATTCATTTTATTTTTATTTTTTATGTTAAGTCCTAAAATTCCTAAAAAATTTGCATTTTTAGTCCATTTTGTCCAAGTCATCTGTTCTGTACACGTGTCAGTGTCTTATTTGTCCAAAAAATTTGTTATAAGCCCAGGCCACATGTCAAGTTCTCATTAGTCCACAAAAGTTTGTTACAAAGTTATGCCACATGTCATGTTCGTATTGGTCCAACAGTCATGCACATCAGCTATAAATAATCCAGTCACAGTCAATGGTCAAGATCACCATTCATTTTCTGCCAACTCATAAACACATTTCACTTTCTCTCTCCCAAAATTTTTCGATCAAAAATCCCAAAAACCCAGAAAATCACATGAACACCATGAATGTTCATCCACCTTCAAACCCTAACCGAATTTCTTGAACTCAAATCAACATCAATTCTTCATAAATTCGTGTCAGCTTCATCACAAACAAATCAAATCCAACAACAAATTCACAAGATCATTTCGAATTTCAGAGATTCTCAGATTCCATAGGGAATCATCATCATCGAATCTTCGTCTCTTTCCTGCAATTCGAACCACAAGGTGATCACAAGAAAGAGTTTGAGAGAGAAGAGAAGAAGACAGATCAAATTCGAAACTGAACTAGAGAAGAAGAGGATCGAAGAAACCAGCACAGAATCACAGCAAAATCTGAAACCCTAGGGTTTCAAATCAAGAACCGAAGCATCAACGCAAAAGCACAAAGAAGAGAAGCAGATCAAGAATCGATAGGTTCACAGAAGTCAAAAGAAGAAGAACCTCCGAAGAGTTCATCATCTCTTTCGTTCAGGTACCAAATTCTTCTTCCCGTCCTTTCTTCGTTCGTTCTTCGCAAATCATGGTAGTTTATTTCATATTCGCGCTGTTTCTTCGCAAATCAACGTAGATAGGAGGTTTTTAGAAGATTTTTCTCCAAAGCGTCGTTTAAAAAGAGTTTAAGAACAAAAAGAACATCAACTTCGCATTTAGCTTTTCTCCGATCTACGTTGATTCGTAAGTCTTTTGGAAAAACTAGCTTCAGAATCGAAGAGAGGAGGTCATGAGCATCAATAGAGTGTAATTAGGTTTTCGTTTGGGGCTCCGACGCGGCGGCGCCACCACCGGCCACCGCGTCGGAGAAGTGAAGAAGATGACCGGCGTTAGGTCGGAGAAGAGAGAGTCTGCAGACTCTCTCTCTCTAAGAGCTTTGTAGAGAGAGAAGTGTATAGGTGTTATGAGTTCTTCTTCATGTTTCTGCTTATATATGCCATGCCTGATCCTGTGTGCGTGTGTGCTCCGTTTATTATGCTCCTCTTTTGCTTGAGCCGTTAGATCTTTGATCTAACGGCTACTGTGAACCCTCCCATGGCTTGAGGTGTTGACCTGTGTGCCGGCACATGTTTGAGCGTTGGATCCTGGATCCAATCCAATTGGATCGATCCAACGATCCCTGTGCCTTCGGCAGATCCATTTTCACCTTGGGAATGGGCCTGGGCCTTGTGTCACTGTTTTTTTCGTTTTGCATGATTTTTCTTGCTGTTTGCACCATAGGACATGCTTTTTACGCCCCTTGCTTGTTCAAAATTTCTTTAAAAATTCCAAATAAAGTTCCATGAGTTTTTGATAACTTTCTTGATGTTTTTATAACAGTGTTGTATAGTAAGACTTGATAAAGAATATGTGTAGCATTTTTTTACTATTCTTGATAAAACTAGTAATTTCCTTGTACTTTTTAGTCCAAAAAACCTTTAAAAATTTCCTAAAGAATTCATATAGGCTTCTTGATAGTTTTGTGGCATCTTGTGATAATTTTTACATATTAAAAATTGGTAAAAAATAATGTGGTTAATTTTCTTGCTATTTTGTGATATTTTGTGCTAAAAATTGGTGAAAATTTGCTTGATTCCAATTCCAATTTCTTGATGAATGCTTGTGACCTATACCACTTGATGTTATGAAGTTTTAGCTACTGTTTGTGTTTGATATTGCTGCATGAGTGTGAATTTTGATTGGTTACTTAGTTTACAAGTTACTTGTGTAAATAAATAATGCAAATATGCCTAAGTTTGCTTCCAAAAGTGTCAAGTTAATCATGTTGCCTTAATTCCCATTCTAAAGCCTGATTCTAAACCCATTAAAAATGTGTTGGAATGTGAGAATTATAGGTCATATGACTCTTGCATTTTATGAGCAAATTTTAGTCATGTTTTGCACTCATTTTGCCTTTATTTTGGGTTGTTTCCTATGCTTTGTGCTATAGTGTTTTTCTTGCTTTATTTCTTTTGATATTACCATGTGTTACTAACCATTTCATTTCATGTCTCATACTTTTCATAAGCATTCACATTTCATTCCATATCCATCTTATTTCTTGCACTTTAAGTTTCACCAAAGTTAGAATGTAATACTTAGGACTTTTTGTACTTTACTTTTATGCAATTTAAATTTCTTGCAAGACCATAGAATGTAAACTAGGGCATGATGTAAAGGACAATGGACTCTAATAATGTACACCGACACAAGCACCGACACATGCACACACATCACTTTAGGTGTATAGCTAGAATATGCATGTTTAGATGTATGTTTAGGATTGTATGTTTAGATGAATGTTTAGGCTTTATACTTAGAAAAACCAATTTTCCAAAAAATATGAACAACTTCACTCAAATCATTTTCTTAAGAAACCTTGGGATCAAAATCCCATTGAATTTTCCTTTTATTTTTCTTAATCAAACTTTAATGGATTTTAACCATACTTAGACCACATTTTGCAAAATAACTAATCTCACCTCACTCTTTTCATAATCCCATGCCCTTGAGGCCTCTCTCTTATTCTTCAAATTCCAATTTTCGAACTTAAAATCAACCAACAAAAACAAAAAACCTCTTTGGAAGAGAACTACGGTGGATTTGATCCCTTAAACGGGTACGTAGGCAAGGAATCAAAATTCCTTCAATTCAAATAAAATAAAAATTCAAACACATTCTTCTCCCTCCAATTCTTCACTTAGAATACCTTTAGGTGTAAATATCAATTTTCAAATAGCATTTAAAAATAAAGCGCGCGCGTAGAAATTAAAGACGGTTCCTATAGGATACTATAGTCGTTATGGGTGCCTAACACCTTCCCGTAGCGAAAACAACTCCCGGACCTCGATTCTCAAGGGTTTTGCTTACTTTTTCCCTTCCCAAGAAAAAATAAGATATCACCGGTTTAAAAGGTTCAAACGTAATCAATGTTTGACACCCGAAAACCAAGATAAAACATACGGAGATATACTCTTTCTAGCTAAAGAATGAATAGATGTATATTCTAGGTATAGAAAGTTAGTCTGAAAATGAATGGGCCCCTACGGGAGGCCCACACAACGGGCTATTAGCTCAGTGGTAGAGCGCGCCCCTGATAATTGCGTCGTTGTGCCTGGACTGTGAGGGCTCTCAGCCACAAAGATAGTTCAATGTGCTCATCGGCGCCTGACCCTGAGATGTGGATCATCCAAGGCACATTAGCATGGCGTACTTCTCCTGTTTGAACCGGGGTTTGAAACCAAACTTCTCCTCAGGAGGATAGATGGGGCGATTCAGGTGAGATCCAATGTAGATCCAACTTTCTATTCACTCGTGGGATCCGGGCGTTCCAGGGGGGACCATCATGGCTCCTCTCCTCTCGAGAATTCATATATCCCTTATCAGTATATGGACAGCTATCTCTCGAGCACAGGTATGGCAGGGTAATGTTTCACAATTTAATGAATCTTCTACCTATTTGATGGGATGGTTAAGAGATTATCTATGGTTAAATTCTTCACGGGAAAAGAAAGGGGTTTGATAACTGAAAAAAAAGATTGTTAAAGAATACTTTGTAAATACGAAATTTTCGTATTGAATTTGGATTCTTGACATAATTGGAGGGCATGTATGGTTGGGTTCCATTTGTATACTTGGTGGAATCTGGCATATCTTAACTAAACCCTTTGCATGG